>NC_089140.1:134053386-135327254 GCF_009819655.1 Sylvia atricapilla
TCACAGTTCTGTACCTCTCTCTGTTCCTTACTGTGGCTTTTAGAAAATGTGCATCAAGGCAGGATATTTTTTGCCCTTTCAGGTTAATTTGTTTTACCTACTTATTTCTCACTCAAAGTCTTTAATTCTGACTTTAGGGTAGATCCTGCCAACCCTCTTTCCATGGGCACATATGATCCAAAAGGTTTTCATGCAGGTTTGCTTAGCAGAAGCAGAGTGCAATGATTTCCATATTTCTGCTACATTTGAGTCTCATGTACGTAAAGATCTTCCCCAGACATTTCAGAAGCTCTGATGGTGGATACAGAGCAGATGGAGGAAACCTGTAGCAGCTGATTGAAAATACAAAGTTTTATGGATTTACTTGAGGTGCCCAATATCTTTGCTGCAGCAGAAGAGAAATTTTCCTTGCACATTCTAGATCATGATCCCGTGCAATACAGCATGAGCTTTGGGACAAACTAAATATCAAGCACTGTATGTTGTCAAAAAAACGTACATTTGCAGTACTGCTAAAAGATAAGAAGCTATCATACATGAAAAAACAACTGTGATTGGTGCAGATTAGGGCACTTGGCAGAAAATGGAGGGAATGTTATGCAGCCTGATGTGGAATCCCACTCTAATGTTAGACCCTTCACACTTGGCTTTCAACTACTTTCCAGTGCTCACTAATATGACTAGTATCTGCTTGAATACTTAATTTTTGCTGTTTTCTTCCTAGTATTTCTGCACTGCTGGGTGTAGTTTTGATAGTAGGTTTGTTTGGGGAGAGACTTCAAAATGTGAATAGTGTCACGTATCCTGAAGACTGCAGCTCAGCCTCTGCTCTGTCTCAAGGTATGGGAAGGATGGCATTGACCCGGTTCACCTGTGGGATTTTGCTTTGTGTCTCAGATTTGCTTCCAGTAAGGATTTAACCCACTTACTGGAAGTGCTGTGTGCCTGAGGAGTTGCCTTCAGTCTTCAGTGTGAAACCCAAGTGATTTGGACTGGGCTCAGGCTATTGAGCTCCTTGAATAAAAGTGGGGAGACATTTCACTTCAGCCAGCAACATAGGAGAAACCCATATACAGCACAGAAGCTGAGTCTGCCCAGGTTGCATCAGGTCGAGTTGCTGATGAGACAGGTCCACTGCAGTGCTCGAGAGTGTGTGGGGACACCAACAGACTGGTGGCTCTGTGCCCAGGGACTGCCCATTCCTGGAGCCCTAGCAGGAGATAACTTGGCCTCAACCACCAAAGGAGAATGGAAGCAAATACGTTTATAGACCTTTCACATGTACTATTGGCATTTATTTATTATTATTATTATTATTATTATTATTATTATTATTATTATTTTCTTTAGGACAAACATTTTTGTAGTAAAATTTGTGAAGAACTTGCCAATATCCAG
Source organism: Sylvia atricapilla (assembly GCF_009819655.1). Lineage (NCBI taxonomy): Eukaryota > Metazoa > Chordata > Aves > Passeriformes > Sylviidae > Sylvia > Sylvia atricapilla. The sequence continues at coordinate 134,054,785 of NC_089140.1, forward strand.
TATGTCAATGTGTATCTGTGGAAGAGTTAAGTCGTCACTGTAGTTCATTGCAGTTTGGCATTTCTGACACCTCATCATGCCATGCTCCAACACAGAAATTTAACTCAGCAAGACTGGAGAGAAAGGCAGAATCTGTCCTTTACAGATAAATTAGTTCAAAGTTCAATAATCCAACTTTTATTTATGTTCCAGATATTAAGCAGGAGGCTAACAATTGTCAGAAATAATTCACATCCTTTAGTGCATATACATAAACCATTCAGATGTGTTAGTTAATGCTTTTTAAATTAAAAAACATAAAGATCTCTGAACAAGATGAATCCTTAGCAGTGAAAAGGACAGCCTTGCAAAACCTTGTCAGCTTGATTCCAGGTTGATGATTCCTATTAGAAAGTCATAATCAGATGTGCTAAAATGATGACAATGCTGAATAAGAGAGCAAATGTGAGAAGCAGTAGGACCAGGACCATTGGGGAATGCTGCCTGTGGTTGATTTCACCAAATCTCAGTATCATGTGGCACTGTTTTTTATTTGAGTATTTTAAAACATTTTTGTTATAGGAGTCATAAACAGAAAAAGTCTCAGCCTTATAATTTGAAAAACATTTCCCCCCTCACTCAACTGCCTGTGAAATACAGAAACCTGACATTTAAAAAAAACAGCTTTAATGCAGTCTATATTAAAAAAAAAAGTATTGTTTCTTTATGCAGCAACTCCTGTCATGGTTTTGTGATCGTTTGAACACTAGATAAAAGAAATGGAACAATAGTAGTTTCGATTTTACTTTAATACAACAGAAAGGCAGATTTTTTTTGGCTATGGAAGTCAAGGCTTGTGTCAAAACAAACTACAGACTTAGAGTTTGCAAGGAATTACGGAATGTGGTATGTGTCTGGGTTTGTATACTTTATCATCACTGTTGTCTTGTGAGGGCAGGTTTGTCATAACTCACTGCTTCACTTTTCATGAATTACAGTCATGCTTTTGTTCACAAGCAGTATGAATAGTGTCATTTCTCTCTTTTTGTTTTTCTTTATATGTACACTCCAAAATATACTGTGCAAATCTGTGCCTCTTACTCCAGCAAAAATCTCTGTGAAGTAAAAATGCAGTTCATGTAAATGCCTGTGCACATTAGAAAAACATAAATACAACAGGCTTGTCCCAAGATAGAGCAGCGCTTAATGCTGGTATTACCTATTAAAATCAGTGCATTGGCTTATGGTAGATGCGTGTGTGTTAGTTTAGCATAATACTGCTAAAATTGCCAATCTAAAGCCCAGTTGCTGTAGCCATTAAGAAAGCAAATGCTCTTTCCCCTTCATTTATAGCAGTATTTGGTCAGTGTGCAATGTGATTAGGACAATATTCCATCACACTGGACTTTCATTAATCAACAGATAACCCTCTCAATTGAGTAAATTCAGTTTCTTTGCATCTTAGGGCTAAGACAAAGTATGAATCCTACCAGTCAGGTAAGTCTGGTCAGCAAAGCAAGGAAGAGAGAAATAAGGTATTTTTTCCCCCTGCCCTCTGGGCCACGTCTCTGCCCTTGTGCAGAGCCTGTGGTACAGAGCAGTGTCAGAGATAAAGACAGCCTCCTGCATGCCTCAGTTTGCCATGGTGATTTCATCTGGCTGAGTCCAGGGACACAGTGCTGTCCTACACAAGTACAGACATACACGCAGAGAGAGATTAAGAGGTTGGAGCCCCCATCCAGGCACTGAACTGGTGCAAAATTGGAGTTGCTTTTCTGCCTAGAGTAAGTATGCAGTTCACTAGAGACCCACTGATAGCCAGTCCTCTGTGAGCAGAAAGGTAGATGGATCATTCTCTGAATCAGCCTTTTTACCCTGAGCACCTCATGTCCAGGGACTACTACTGTTACCTGTCCCATTTGAGGTCCTCTATCCCTGCACTGCAGCACTTTTATCTTCCCTTTCCACTAGGCCTTTTTTTAAGATTGTCTTAAGTGAAGGAGACCATGGCAAAAAGTCATTGTTCTTGCCAGTGGGCACTGGGTATGACATCTGATGGCTGCCAAAAAAAGAGACTTCTTTTTCCAAAGCAGAGCAGGTGGCGGTAGCTGACTGGAACACCATGCTGGCATTCATTATATCATAGCACTGACAGCAGAGCTGGAAGCTAACAGGTTCACAGTTGCCTAATGTCATCATGCTGAAGACATTTTTAGAAAAGTTATGCAATTGATTAGCTGGCTATATATACTTTTTTTTTTTCCAGGATGATTTGGTATTTTTATCCTGACACAGCTAATACCAATAAAATATATTTACAGACGGTATTGCAAATCATGTTTTTAGCAGGTTTTGGCAGCACATCTTCCCAGAGCTCTCATGCTGTAACACAAGGGCTTCTTGGAAATTACACGAAATGCACAGCAAAGTGACCACATTATTGTTCCTAAATCCAAGAGTAATAATTGACTGTTTCTTCTAAGAAAGGGTATTTTTTTTTCCTGTACTTCTTTTGCTGTGTTTCCCAAACTGCTTCACCTCTCACCTGCAGGACACAATGCCATCTGAACAGACGGGGGGGAAAGTGTTGTGTGATCTCTCCTGAATGGCAACTGTGCCATGCTCTACAGTCCAGATTCCCCCTAAATTTAGGCATGTATCTGAGGCACTTAAACTGGGATCAGTGTCAGCCCAAGTCTGATAATCCTGTTGCAGAGACAGATGTTTGAGCGTGTGATTCAGTTTACCTCAGATCTGAGTAAGAAGAGGAAATGTGGGACAGGCACCTTCCCTTATTTCAGTGTCATAGTTACACATCTCAGTGTTTAAAGGATTAAGCCAGGACTGTGTTGTCTCTCCAAACTGATCCGACAGATGCGGTGAAGTGATTTACTTCAGCTTAAATTGTGGCTTAGTTCTGAATTAGCTGGCAAACACTTAAGGAAGACAGATTCTGGTAACATCAGTATACGGTTGGATACAGGTGAAAGAAGTGACAATAACATTTCTCCCAGCAATGATGACAGAAGATACATGGCTCAGTTATCAATCTCAGAATCTTTATTAAAGCTTAATGATAGATGCTGGAGTGAGGGAGCTTTTAATTTTGCTTTATTGTATTTGCCTAGTGAAATGACTGCAACATTTTTTCTTGGATGAGGACTTTGCTAGTGTTACTTCTATTTCTAAACCTGAACAATCACAGCATGGCAATATGTTGTATGAGAAACTGCAGCATAAAGCTACAGAGCTATCAGCTGACTCAGACCTCAGTTGGCCCTTTATCAGCCAAAACTCAACATTGATAGTACAACTTGGATCCAGTGGGCTCTAAAAAGACATTGAACAAAATCTATACAGGTTATAATTCTAAAATTTCTCCCATGCTTTTCTTTTCTTTTCTCCCTTTTCCCCTTGCCTTTATCTATTAGTAGTAGTATAATACTTGAAGAATGGGGTAAGGATGAAGGAAAGATATGTAAAATGCAAACTTCTGGGAGAAGAGGGGTTATTGAAAATCAATAACCAAATGAGCAAGAAAACAATTACTTTCTGGTGCCAATGTTTTCATTTTCTGAGTAGAACTTTTGACCCTGAAATGTTCTACCTGCAGTAGCTCCCGATATTTGTTAATTATCAACCCACACTTCAAAGCTGATCGGTTTTCAAGGGCTTTTGTGGAGGTTAGCTCAGGAAAATGAGTATTCAGTACTGCAGGAATATGTTTAATTGGAGGAGGTTTCATTTTGGTAGGGCTTGGGTTTGCATGAATGCATTGTACCTCTCAGATGCCTTTAAAGTGTCGTAGGGATAGGCCCTTCAAAGAAGGAAAATAAATGTATGCAATATAAAAGTCACAGGGATATTTCTGACACAGTGTCATATGATTTTGCATTGCCAGATAGCATCTCCTCGAAAATGATAGATAAATGGAATGTTTTAAAATATATATGGTATGGTAGTTGCTGTAGTGACTGATAAGGACATGCAGAAGGCTTTCCATTTTGTTTCATTTTGTTATATCCTTTAATAATTTAGCCTAGATATTATTTTTGTGCTGGTAGTATCATTCCTGATCTCACTTCTCCTCTGCCCCCCCAAATACCTTTGAAACTAATAAGTAAAACAAAGTACCCAATTCTGCCCTTCTCATTTACACAAGATTAAAGCTAGGTTTTGCCCAAGGAGGACTGCATGATCAGCCCAGTGATCTGGAAAACAGAAAAAAATAATAATACATGCTTTGATTATCAAAAGTCATTGTTAATTTTTTTAAATATCTTTTTAATTTCATAGAAATTGATGGCCATAAGTAATTCTGAATGCAGCCTAATTCACATATTTGTTGTTAGTAGTGGAAATTTTCTCTTAGCATTTTCTGGTTTTAAGAATGGAGGAAACACTTCAGCATGTTTCATTACTCCCCCATCCCTGACTATATTCAACCAAAATTTCGATATTAACATTTCCAAATTGTATTTTTAAAAAAAAATATTAAAGAGCAAGTTTAGAAATCAGTTAACCTAAAGGTTAAGTGCAGAACAGCATTTGAGCCTAAAGTAACTTAACCCTTCTTTAAAAAGACCTAAGTGTAAAGAATAAAGACAGTATTTTTCCTTTTCCTTTTTTTTAAAGAAGCCACATGAAATGTTCTCCGAGTTAAGTTTTACCATTCATAATGAATGCAGTCTCGCCATTCAAATGCGACCATAAGTACACAGAAGATAAGAATTTAATTAAATGTAGATTAAAACCAAACAGGAAAACACACTCGCTGATAATTTTATCCCATCCTCTGGCCATATTTTTTATACTTCCTTCTTGTTCTTCTTTGGGCTATAGCTTATCAACATGCCGATAGTACCATAACTCATTACATCTGATGGTGCTGCTGAAATGTGCAGGCTTGGTGCTTGAATTTCAGAGGCACTTAAAATGCAAAGCATGTAAATGTCTATGTTAAATATATTAGTGGGGTAATGTTAGTGAAAAGAAAGTGATTTCTTACAAATCCTTGTACTTCACATACATTATCATTGCCCAGTCACAAACTGGTGTAAAAAAATACCTATTTAGGTTTTCTCTTAAAATATATTTCTCTTAAAATGCATTTATTCTGTTTTCATGTCTTACCTGTCAATTTTCATATTAATTTCAGTTATTGAACTAGATCACTGAAAACATAGAGATTATCTTTTTTTAGAGCTTGCTTAAATACACATGAAGTAAACAGCAGACTGGGAGAGTCAGCTTACCCGCATAATCTAGCAGTTCAGGACCAAGTCACTGTTCAGGCTAAAGGGACCTGGATACCAAAACACTTTTAATCACAGATATATTCATTTTTTACAAATTATGCCATTTTCTTTATCCCTGGAGGGAGACAACAGTATCCAAAGCTGGGGGGTTAGTGGGGATCTGTCTCCAAGGTATATCCTCAGTTATAAGGTAGGAAGAGAACTGAGCCCAGCCCTGAGGGGAAGGACTTGAGGGTGTTGGTTGATGAGAAGCTTGACATGACCTGTCACTGTGCACTCGCAACCCAAAAAGCCAGCCACATCCTGGGCTGCATCAAAAGTAGTGTGGCCAGCAGGGCGAGGAAGGGGATTCTCCCCTTTCTACTCTGCTCTCATAAGACCTCACCTGGAGTCCTGTGACCAGCTCTGGGGATCTGTGGAACTGTTGGAGTGGGTCCAGAGGTGGGCCATGCCCAGAGGAACACCCCTTCTCAGAGGACAAGCTGAGAGAGTTGGGGTTGTTGAGTCCAGAGAGAAGAACAGTGGACACATCTCCTTAGAGCACCTTCCAGTACCTAAAGGGGACTTAAGAGAGCTGCCAAGGCACTTTTTACAAGATCCTGGAATGACAGGACAAAGGTAATGGCTTTACATTTAAAGAGGGTAGGTAAGTTTATAAATTATGAAGAAATTTTTTATTGTGGGGATTATGAAACACTGGAAAAGATTGCCCACAGAAGAGGATGCCCCATCCCTGGAAGTGTTCAAGGCACAGCTGGATGGGGCTTTGAGCAGCCTGGTCTAGTGGAAGGTGTCCTTGCAGATGGCAGGGCATCTGTAAGGTATCTTCCAACACACGGCATTCCGTGACTGTAGGAATATCCATTTCTATTCATTGGCTCATCTGACATTAACAGTGGTTAACAGCTTGTAATGCCAAAGTTATTCCTCTGCTCCCTTATCTGACAGGGTTCACTGAAGTTCATGCACTTATGCTAACACTGTTGTCAATTGGCCCCAGTTGCTACACACAGCTACATTTTGGTGCATCATTATTGATAATTCATTTAGAAATATTATTTTTTATGCACAGCAAGAATTAAACATTCATACATTATAGGGAAGCAGTTAATGTAGACTGAATTCACAGGTTCCAGACTGGCCTGATGGCAGCCTGGGTATTTCTGCCTGACCAGTAGCCTCTAACAGATCTGCAACAAGTTCTTTAGCTAACCAACATTGCAATAAACAAGAAAAACATGATCCATAAAGCATTTAACCTCAATTTGTCCACAATTTTTGTTGCCAACGTATTTTGCTCACTTTATTTCCTGCAGAGTTTGAGGAAAGAAACTATTGGTTCAGCTCTGGTTTCACTAGTAGCAGAACAGACTTTGGACCTTGCTCAGAAGTATGGAGATCAAAGTAGTAGTTTGCTTAATTAAATATTATGCTAAGGTTTAGAATGTCAATGTATACTTTAATATGCAATCTTGATTTATTAACCACTGTTAAAGCATAAGTGCAATAATTTCTATGCTCCTGTTATCTTATATTTACAACCAAGGCCTTAAAAAATGGAGCTTTCTTTGGTTTTGCAGTAAGGGAAGGAATTATTTCTGCTGTTTTGTCAGCAAATAAATTATTGATCTATATATTGCTTTTAAGTAATATAAAATAATCTGAGAGTTGCAGTGAGATTACAAACTTTGCTTCAGCTCTTGACCAAGAGGTATTTTCAAATGAAGAAGATGGATCTGTAACTTTTTGTAATTAGATGGCCTTTGACCTGAGCTTTGTGGATCAATCAGGAGAGAAATTACTTCATGTAAAAAGTTTAATAATATTAAAAAGTAATTACTGAGGTAATCAGAGCAAACTCTGCACCTCATCAAGAACCATACCTGACCTGCCATCACCCAAATTTAGGACAGGATTTGAAAGCAAGTTTTGCAGTGCCAGACCAGACAGCAAAGAAAGTATATGAGACCAACGAGTCTCAAAATACCCCACCAATTCTGTAATTTTCAGGGTAGGACTTAGCCTTCATTTCTTCCATTTGACAGCAAAATGAGACAAAATCCTTGACAACTTGCATCTAAATAATTTTTTTAATTATTAACCTTAATAATAGTTTGGTTTAGGTGAATCTGAAGGTGAGTCTGGAAGTTGACGCATTTCCAAACTGACTCTTTTCAATGTCAGAACCATTTAAACCTTTAAACTGATACACGTCTATACTAAATTTTTGGACATACCAAAAAAATGCTCTTAGAAATGGGAACTATATTTAAATAGACATAGAAATAAATTATATTGGTTTTGCAATATCTACTGCTGTCTTGTTACACATGCAGAGAAAAGTCAGCCCAAGGGTTTGTGAAACAGGGATTCTTCAAGAGAAGATATTTTTGATCACTATGGTGGCATTTGGGGATAGTTTAAAACACATGTTTCCAGCCCGGAGATGCTGCAGTATATTTTAAAGAAAAGGATACTGCAGGTGACAGGAAGATCTGAAAAACAAGCTGAGTTTCTAGAGGCTTTGCTCTGAAAAGAATGGGTGTAGAATTTCATGTATTAATCGTACAGAATGTTCAAAGGGCTCTGTTAGCATGGAGATCTTAGGCCAGTTCCACAAAGGACTGGCCCATCAAATATAGTTTATACTTTGAGCAAAGAAACAGTAGAGAGAAAGTCTATATTAATATGTAAGTGTCTGCGAGCTTTTTGGAGCACATTGTTAGGGCTTCATGCTTTCCAGGAACCACTAAGGGCTGCTCAGCAACAATGACAGCTTCTTCCCACATCTGCAAATGTAAGCACTGATTTGCAAAACAATTGATTCTTTTGTACACTTCCTGAGGAAAGGTAGAACAGGCGGCAGAAAAGCTATAAAATTTATTTTTCATTCATTTTCTCTATTCCCTAAGTTCAGGAGGTGTTGGCTTTTGCCTTTCTGCTAGCACAGAGAGATGAATAATTCAGCAAAACAGCAGGTGCGGCAGCACCCACTCCTGCAGAGCACAAGAGCTTCATGGATTTGTCCAACTTTTGATCCTTAGCCAGTCCTGTGTCTCAAAAATTGTCTAAGTACCACAGCATGTGATATCAGTAATGTTTTCAGACAAGAAGTCTGTGAAAGGGGGGGCTTTTTGAAAGGAGCACACTGGATTTATTTTTCCTCTGACAAGTTCATTGCTTTCCAGCTTATCCAATTTTGGTGGAAAGCTGAAGCCTGTCCCTACGGATTTCACCATCTGGTAAAGAAATGCTCCATAGCAAAGCAGAGCTTGTGGGACTGAGACCCACCCCTGGTTCTTTTTCCCAAACTGGTGATAGAGGTCCAGTTCCAGCACCGCTGCTTGCTGGTCCCTGCTCCCTCCCTGGAGCCAGCAGCCCTGTTTGCTCTGGCACTACTGGGAAACTGCTGCCACCAGCTCTGCAGAGGCAAGGGAAATGTGGCCTGCTGCCAGCTAAGAGGTTGTTTTGGTATCATCACCCCTCCTCTGGGAGATGGGTGAGCGTGAAGAAATGCAGTGGGACACAGCAGCTTTCTGATGGGCAGGGTGAGTCACAAGAATTACTTCACAGGCACTGTAACTGCACTGGTGTCAGAGCTTAATAATTTTCCTGGTGTTTGACCCTTTTTCCCATTAGAATTGTACCTGATATCAATGCATCAAGAAAGCCTTCAGCTTTTGTTGTCTTAAAGACTGTCTCCTGATTCTTATAACTGCATCTGTACTGCTGGAGTGAAATGGTCTCTGTTCTACCTCTGTTTTTTTTCTGTATAGTTCATGGGTATATTATATGTGTACACAAATCTATCTGAGGCAAGAAAGTACTTATGTATTAGCATGGTCTTTTAGGTTTAACAAGTAATTTTTAATACGTATTTGTTCACAAGTTACACTATCCCCCACTAAATGTCCCATATCCTGGCATGCGGAAGCACATCCTGTACTGTACAAACAAAAAATCCATACTGCATGCTTACTTTTATTCTTTCTAGTGCAAGGCTGGAACTGCCTGGCAATTCTGCCATTTATTCTGTGAAGTAAAACATGCTTAGCTTTGCATGCAAATGTGTGACGTCCATTTGGCGTTGAATTCAAGAAAAGCCCTTTTCACAGCTAACTGATCCTCCCCGGTGCACAGCAGTACTTACCTTTGTTAATTTCTGAGTTGCTCAAAATACCAACATTACCCTTTGTTCAAAGGTGCTTACATCCTCAACAAACACCATAATGATTGAATGATCAGTTCAGCATGAGTAGTTTTAAGTGAGCTGCCGGGTTGCAATTTCATTAGATTAAGTATCTTTGTGCAAAATGTTTGTGAAAATAAGCCAGGAGAAGTTAACAGTTGTGAAAGCCGAAAAGAGTAAACGACCTCTACTAATAAGATTGCAGCCAGTAATATTTTCCGTAATTTTGGCTGAACAATCAGTTCCTTAATAATTCCCTCCCTTCTCAAGTACTTTTTCTGCATTTTTCATTTTATAAACACTGGTTTACAGTCTCACAGAAGAACCTAGGTCAGTAAGCCAAGCTCCAACTATGAACAGGCTTACATATTTCACCTTAGTGGCAGTATCTCCACCAGGCATTACAGAAGACACTCCCCACCTCATCATGAATGGTAATATTTTTACCGACTCTTTAAAAATTCAGTGCCCGGCCTCAAAGTCAGATTGTGGCTAAAGCATGTTGCAGTGTTAACAATAACATATTCTTCCCAGAAAAACTAAAACGACAGGTGTAGCTACTGATGCTTCAAGCACATACTCTGACCTATAGACTCACAATCTGCTGCACTCAATCCAGCACATACTGTGGCAACAGAGCTGTGCTGGAATCATGCTGCAGACAGACTGACAAATGCTATATATGAACTTTTAACTGTGCCCCCCCAAATGTAGGTTTCATTTGTTTCTTTAGCTGATTGGTGCTGGAAATGAGCATCTCCCCATGCCTTATTGAGAAGTGGCTTTGTTTCTAGTGTATAACACTACACACTATAGGGAATATGTATATAATGTGGTCTCTTTTCATATGTTACGATACTTAAGCCTTGAGTTAAAAGGCTGTTTCTTGTGAAATGTGTATCCTTCAGTTGAATTTTGCAGGTAGAGTCTTGCTGCATTATAATTGCAAGTAGTATTGCCCTTCTGATTATTTCTCTGGACTTCCCTATTTCTGCAAAAGAAGCAATTACAAAGAACTAAAGTGATAATACAGCAAACATAACTTTAATTCTGCTTTTGGTGATTTATCAGTTATTATATTTTGAATTTCTCTTCAGATCATTGATTCCAGTTTGATTTTGCTCATACATCAATTTTCTCTAATTCTAAGTAAATATAAGTCACATTTTTTACATTACACCCCTCAGAGGACTTTATTTTTTCATTTCGGTAAGCATTATTTGAATCATAAAAAAAATACATTACAGTATTCATAATGTGCTGCTTATGTGACAGTTTTTGAACTTTAATATTCTTTTCTGTAGTGTGAGGGCTTAGCAGACTATAAAAGAGACATATTGTTTATAATGTTTCTGCACCACAACAAATGATGCACTTCTAGTGTCTATGAAATGGCAGTAGTTTTCTAAATTTGTGATTTTTCTGTGTTCAGCAGTCAAGAACAGTTGTACATCTGCTCAGCACAGACTTTAGGAGACCATGAACTTTAATTGAGAAAAAATAATGAGGGTTCAGGGACCACTGATACAGAGTCGGTTGGTAAGGCAGGTGCCCTGCTGCCAGATCAATGGATTATTTACTCCTTTGTCATAAACAAGAAACAGTTGGGTCTTTGTAGAGATTACATTCATATTCCAAAGCCTTTTTCTGTTCCCTTATAAACATGCAGTATATTGAATACTTTTGAAACTTGGTCTGAAAAACATAATAGCTTTACTCCTTCATTAAATGATGTAATGTTAACCTTAATAGTAAATTTAAAAGAACAAATTTAAATGCAGTGATACTCATCCTAGTGGGCATATTAATTAATAATCTGTACTTCATGTGCAGAGAAAGAATTCTGGGGGTGTTGGAGCATGTTTACACATGTATACCAAGATATATTTGTAATGCAAAAAGTTAGATAAAAATACACAATAAGAAAGACAATTATATGAAGATATTTAGAAGAAAAGAAAAAAATGGGAAATACAGCTGAGCACATTTAGCCAATCTTTTACAGTCTGACTACCATAATGATAATGTTGTTTCAGAATAGAGTTTATAAAAATTTTACACACCACTGAAGTGGAATTTTCTGATGCTTTAATCAGAAAAAATACAGACTGCTTTTCCATGTGAGTCAGGCAAGTAATCAGGAGTTTCAGTAAGCATCCCTAATCCTAGGTGTGCCAGTGGCTATCTTTTACACACCCGTGTAACCCAACAGGGCAAGGTCAGCCAAAAATGGCATGTTCTGACCTCATAGGTATTTATTAGAAAAGCAAACAAAGACCACTGTGCAAGACTGCATGGAATAAGCCTTAATTTCCATTTTAACAAGTTAGTCAGTCTCACATTAGAATGACAGAATCATAGAAATGTTTAGACTGGAAAGACTTTTAAGATCATTGGGTCCAACCATTAACCCAGCACTGCCAAGTCCACCACTAAATCATGTCCCTAAGTGCCACATTGACACACCTTTTAAATACCTCTAGGCATGGTGACTCTAGCACTTCCTTGAGCAGCCTGTTCCAATGCCTGATAACTCTTTCCATGAAGAAATTTTTTCCTATGTACAACCTAAATCTCCCCTGGTGCAATTGCTCTTGTCCTGTTGCGTGTTACCTTGGAGAGAAAGCCCCCACCTCACTAAACCCTCCTTGCAGGTAGTTGTACAAAGCCATAAAGTCTTGCTGAGCCTCTTTTTCTCCAGGATAAACAGCCCTAGCTCCCTCAGCCGCTGCCCTTATGAATTACTCTCTATACCCTTCATCACTTTGATGCCCTTCTTGGGACACTCTCCAGGACTTCAATTTTCCCCCCCCCCAAAAAAACTAAACTCAGGATTCAAGGTGTGACTTCTACCAGTGCTGAGCACAGGACAGTCACTGCCCTAATCCTGCTGGCCACAGCATTTCTGATAGCAGCCAAGATGTCACCTGGGCACACAGCCAGCTCATGTTCAGCCGGCTGTTGACCAACACTTCCAGGTCGTTTCCAGCCAGGCAACTTTCCAGACACTCTTCCCCAGGCCCACAGCATTGCATGGGGATGTTGTGATTCAAGTGCAAGACCCAGCACTTTGCCTTGTTGAACCTCATAATGTTGGCCAGTGATCTTGATCTACTTGAAGTTCCCCATGAGAACACATGCAAGCAATTGTGAGACTTCTTGCAGCTGCCTGTAGAATGTTTCATCTCCCTTTTCATCTTGGCTGGGAGGCCTGTAGCAAACTCCCACCATGATAGCTGCCCTGTTGGCCTTCCCCCTGATTCTTACCCACAAACACTCAACCCTATCCTCACCATCATTAAGCTCTGGACAATCAAAACTCTCCTGACAGAGAGGGCTACCCCAGGTCCTCTCCTTCGTTGCCTGTCCTTTATGAAGAATTAATAGCCATTTATTGAAACATTCCAGTTGTGTGACTCATCCCACAATCTCTCCATGATGACAACTATGTGTTAATTTTTCTGCTGCACAGTTGCTTCCAGTTTCTCCTGTTTGTTGCCCATGCAATGTGAACTGGTGAAAACGCACATCAGTTGGGTTAATGAACCCTCTGCCTTTTTCAGAGGAAGAAGCTTCTAATTCCTCTATGACTGTTCTCAGGCTCTTCTATGGTTTCTAGCGCATCAATAAGCTTTTCATCCTTGGGGTCTCATGGATCTCCATCCCCTACATCTACCAAGAAACTAGACTGAAGGACCTCACTAGCGCACCATCGAACACTGGCATGCCATCCCCAGGCTTATCTCCAGTGATCCTGGAGATCCCTTATCCCTTATCCCCCTCCCCCTTAAAATTTAGGTTAAAGCTCTCTCAATGAGCACTGCTAACTCTTGTGTCCTTCCTCCTTTGAGACAGGTGTACCCCTTCAGTCATTAGCAGGCTTGTTGTCACGTGATCCAAACCCCCAAAATTCTGCTGATAACACTAAACTGCAAGCCAGATATTATTCTCCTGGCTCTATCCATTTCTTCCTTCATCATCTCTGCAAGTGTGGTCCTGGTGCCTTAACTAAGTTGTCCCAAAGACCTGAAGGCTCTCTTGATTGTCCTCAGCATTCTTGTTGCCACTTCATCACTGCCCATTTGAAAAATCCGTAATGGCTGATAGCCTGAGGGCCGTTCCAGGATAGGAAGTTTTCTTTTCACATCTTTAACCCCTGCACCACAGAGGCACAAACTTCTCTAAGAAGTAGGTCCAGACAGCATATTGATTCTTCCTTTGCCCTTGTTAGTGAGCCTCCTGTGACAGTGACCTATCATTTTTTCCTTATTGGAAGCAGTTTTGACATGGTCATAAGGTTGGTGTCATGGTCATAAGGTTGGTGTCATGGTCATAAGGTGTCCTCTGGGACACCTCCACACTATGGGAACCATCGGCCCTGTGATTGTTCAGTTCCACTTACAGAGCCTCCTGCCTATATACCCTTTCCTATGGGCCCCTGGAAAGATGGAGCAGCCTCAGAGGAAATGCACCTGCTGCATCAGGCAGCACTTGTCACCACTGCCCCCAACCCCTTAACTCATGTGTTCAGCCATGCAGCAAGGGGACAGGGAATGCTCCATATCATGCACTGCCACAGGGCTGCTGACTCTTGCCATCCATTCTGGCATCAGAGCTGGGCACAGCTCCAGCTAGCACCAGTGTCCCTACCACTCTCTCGGTGGCTTCTGCCTGCAGGACACTGATGCTCCCTGGTGGAGCTGCCTGGATTTCAGTGCCTTTCATGCACCCCTTCTGTGCCAGCTGTTGCCTAAACTGCCATGCCGTCCCTGCTGACTGCCCCAACCCTGTGCTTGGCACTGGTGAGGCCACACCTCGAGTGCTGTGTCCAGTTCTGAGCCCTCAGTTTAGGGAGGACATTGAGATGCTGAGTGCATCCAGAGGAGGCAACAAGGCTGGTGAGGGCCTTGGAGCACAACCCCTGTGAGGAACAGCTGAGGGAGCTGGGGTTGTTTAGCCTGGAGAAAAGAAGACTCAGAGGTGACCTTATCACTCTCTACAACTTTCTGAAAGTTGGCTGTAGTCAGGTGGAGGTTGGTCTCTTTCTGCAGGGAGCAAGTGACAGAAGGAGAGGACACAGTCTCAAGCTACGCCAAGGGAAATAGAGGTTGGATGTTAAGAAAAAGATTTTTACAGAAAAGATGATTAAGTATTGAAATGGTCTGCCCAGGGAGGTGGTGTAGTCACCATCCCTGGATGTGTTTAAAAAAAGACTGGATGTGGCACTTGGTGCCATGTTTTAGTTGAGGTGTTAGGGCTGGGTTGGACTCAATGACCTTGGAGGTCTCTTCCAACCTACACATTCTGTGATTTCTGTAATTTTAGACCTGTCTGTCCACCCTCCTGGCAATGCTCCTGGTCACCAGCATTCCCCAGGGGCTTCTTTTACCTCTGTGGGGGCCTGGCCACCATTGCTCCTGGCCCTGTTAGGTCTTGACAGCTTATGTGAGCTGTGGGCTCCTGGCATCTCTCTGGGTTCCACATGAAGTTCTCCCAGTTTGGGAACCCTCTGGGCCCTGCTGCCCGGTTGGGAACCCACTGGAGTGCTCTGCTGCAGAACGGGTTGGCACCAGAGCCACTCATCTCAGCAATCAGGACCATGTACTGAGGCTGTGGACCCTATGCCATTCAAGAAAGTACGTTTGCTTAAATCAGTCATCAGAAATAATGGGATTAAATTCCTTGGAATAGGCTGAGGGTGAAGGAGATCTGACTTCAGAAAATAGGGTGTTCATCATCTGATTTCCATATTTTCTCCTTAAATTCCTAAATAAGAACTCTTTTCAAGAAATTGTTGAGGGGGATTCAACCTAATATCAAATATTGAATTTTTTCCCAAGAATTCTTTTTCATACTCCACCTCCACAATTTGAATAAATAATTCTGAGTTAATCTTTTGGGGTATCCCTTTTCTTAATGCTAAATAATAATACATTGTTGCACATAAAGTAAGAAAATCTCAGTTTCCACAATGTAGCTTTTTTTTTTTTTTTTTTTTTTTTTTTTTTTTTTTTTTTTTTTTACTGGGTTATTAATTATGTGACTGAAGTTATCCAGACTATATCCAGATTTAAGAAATACAGGAAAATAATTTTTTATCTTGTCAAAAATATAAGTTGTCCCAGCTGTATTTCTTTAATTCACTTAAGATATTTTCCATTCCATCTTTCTGTTGTTCTAAATGACACAGGACAGATCATGTTTTCTGTTCTTGGGCATAAATTTTACTCCTACATATTCCACTCACTTTTCTCCTCATGCTTTATAAAAGTAATCTTTGCATACTCCCATTTTTGCAACTACTTTTGGTATCTTCTTCATGGCCATGATAATGAGGTCACAAACAACAGCACTTTGGAGTGCCAACACAAAGATCTGGTATTTAAGGGGTGGGAAACAGCCTGATAAGTGATGAGAGTATCTGCGTTTGTCACTGTTTCTGCAAGGTACTGCTTTGTGGGATCAGAATAGTTATAGCCCTTATTTTGCATATAGGTAGAACTAATAAACTAGTTCGAATCTCTATGCTCAGATATACTCCAGCTGTTCAGTTGCTTCACATTTATTTCAGAGCCCTTGAAAATAGATTTTAGTCTGTAATTTTATCTTTCTAGTGATGATCTAATCCACGAATGAAGCTACAAGTAATCCCATTTAAAGAATTTTCGTATTATATAAATTCTGTATTAAAAGCCAATGACTGTAAAATGTATGCATTAAAATTGATAGAATACTTGTAATTTATTAATAATCAGGAAATTTGTTTATTACCTACTCTACCTTGAATTTTTGGAATTAAAAGAAAGTGAATTTTAAAAGAAGAAAAATTACACTGTCTAATTTCTTTTTATACAAGAATTGTAGATCTCAAGTCTAACTAGCCTGTGTTTTTTGTTAAGCAATGGTCAGTTAATATTTTAATAAATATTAATAAATTATGACCACCAGTAATTACAGTGATCATAACAATTTTGTATAGGTCATACATATTACCCATATTTAATGGAGTAATTTTCATTTTTTATGTATAATTGCAATCCAAAGAGATAGGTATTTCTTTTAGTGTTGAAGGATGTGCTCAAAAAAAAAAATAAAGAGCTTGTCTGGTATGCCATGATCTGAAGCTACATGTAAAAACCTCAAGAATTGTTAATCTTTTAAAGCTGTGCACAGAACACTGATATTTTATCTGCTGTCCTGCATCCTCAGGAAAAAAAAAAAATCCTACATGTTTCTGAAGTGTGTTGCTTTTAGTTTGACCACCACGAGCTTCATCTGCACTTGTAAAAGCTGATGTAATAGCTGTTTGTATTTCATACCACCATCTCCCAAGTGAGCCATAGGGGTTAATCTGAAGATTAGTAGCTCAAATCCCAGCATTTTCCATATAGTTTTCAATTTTAAATTGTATGCTGTTATTGACAATCTCCTTTCCTTTCACTTATTAATTCTGATATTTGGAAGGACTGCAGCAGTGTCTGAATGACAGCAAAGGTATGAGTGAAGAAAGTACCCAAGTGAGTCTTTTTTGGGTTTGTATACATATTTATGTAAACATGTATTTTCACAAAAGCTTATTATAAACATGGTTAGCATATGTGATCCTTTATCTTTTTCCTATGTGTTCAGAATCTCACTAGGTGATCTACCTTTTGAACTTTGTAGTATATTAAGCATCTGTCTAAGTTAACAGGTTTTACTAATGAATTTTTTTTTAAATCATTATTTTAAAATGGTATTTTCACTTGGAATTTCAGAGGAAAATTAAAGCTAACACATAATTCACAAATGTACTTTACTGAACAGCAAGAAATAAATGCATCTTTGCAGTCCTGGCTCCATGTGAAATTTTCAGCCCATCGCTTGGCCAGAGAAAGACAGCCTAAGTGTGTCTCTGATACTTCTGCTAATCAGAAGTTTTCTTACGGGATTAAAGTTGTTCTTGCAATATAAACAGGATCTTCCTGAGGGCTGTACTGGATCATTCTGAAATGAAAACAATAATACACTTAAATATTTTTACTGGAGTACATTAAAAATGTCTAGCCTTTTATCTGAATTTCAAAGATCACCAGTTTATATTAGCATTTTCAAAATAGCATTTGGTTTTATCCCTATATCTACTGCTTTCTTTTCCTTTGCTTTTCCTAGTGGCTCTCTAACCTACCAGAAAAGATAGAGCAGTATCCAAAGGCTGGACAGCAAAAAGAGCTCAAATTGGAAATAAATGCACTTTTTAGACACTGAGATTAATTAGTCCTTGGAACAGTTTAATTGTGATATATTGTCTGTTGCTTTGTTTCTTTTAATGGAGTCCACAGACTTTCAGAAAAGAAAAATGTGACCACAACTTGTGAAGCACAAGCCATTTCCAGAATTACAAGGCAAATGCTAAGATATGCAGTAGGCAGGATGCCAGACTTGGTAAACAAAACACTTCCTTCAGATGTCAAAACCAATGCAAATGCCCTTCTATTATTTTGTTGCACCCTTCTCCTGTTATTTGCCCTGATGTTTTAAGTACTTCTTGCTGTGCTTTAGATCTCAGGCGAAAAGGAATCACTTAGTGACATATTAAAAAGAGAGTGGGATTCTCGTGGGAGATGATAAAGCGTGATTGCACTGTAGGCAGAGATAGCATAAAACTCTTCATTTCATCCTCACCTGATTCCCAACATTTGAACCTTATGTTCCAATGGCATCTGAGATTCCTAAGAGAAGGGAGTAGTTTGCTGGGCTATCAAAGATGCTTGGCTTCAGACATTCTCTGAGCTATTCATCTGCTAAAGGGGATCAATGAATTTCTGCCTTGTGATTTGGTGCTTTTGTTTCAGTTTTATTTTATTTGTCCCCACACAGATGTTAGGATCATATTCTGGTCTAAGCTAATAGGACCTTTCTTGGAGCCAGCAAAGGCTAATACATGATTTATGACCTCAGTGGTGGAGTAGCCAGTCTCAAGAATGTTCTGCCAGTATGTGAAGGTCTGATTAGTGCTGCTGAGAAGAAAGGGAGGAGGAAGCCTCCCCTGAGAGTTGTGAGACAAAAGGCAAGAGTTGTGAACTACAACTGCATTTATCTATTATCGATTATTAATACAGCCAAATGGCATTTTCTCAGTAATTTTTTCCAACTAAAAGGAAATGTAAAAACACCAAGTTTTATGTTTTCATCCTTGACATAAGTTGACAGCACAGTCACTGAAGCTGGTGTAGATGTAGGGACAGAATGGTGAAACCCTGCTCTGTTCCAGTTCTGCTCAGCCTGCCAGGGCTCCTGCTAATACACAGATGCCACTTTCTCCATTACAATAGTCAAAAAAAAAAAAAAAAAAAAAAAAAAAAAAAAAAAAAAAAAAAAGGAATATGGGGGGGGGGGTTGCCTCAGTTAGGGTGGTTTACTGCAGTGCAGGCACATCTTCTGCATAAGGCATCAGAGTTGTAGCATATAAGTGTTAGCACAAATGAAAAGTTACATTTTTACAAGAAATGTAATTTGGCTCACATCCAAATAATCACCCAAATAGTAAGAGAAGAGCTAAGTGGGGGGAAAAAAATCATCCCACAGGCCTTCTAAAAAATGCACACTTACCATTACTATGCTATGTACTGTAAATGGAGAGGTCTGTCACAACCAGACTTACAAGAAAGCAAAGGTTACTCTACAGATAAGCGGTTAGTACAATGAAGATTTTTTTGAGGAAAAAGAAAAATCAATATTTATGCTTGCATCACTGTATTTTATATAAAGATAGCAAATTCAGCACACTGGATGGAGCTAAGAAGTTAATTCTAGGGTTTTTAGAATTATTATTATTATTATTATTCTGTAAGAATTACTGCAGTCGATCAGACAAAAGATCCACATCTTATCCCTAGAAAACGCTTCATCCATCTTCTTAACACCCCATCCCTGAAATTCATATTTTTTTAAAAAAAACAGATAAGTCAGTGGATAAGGGGGATTGATGCCTTATCTGACAAAATGACCAAAGCTTGAACACATGCAGTCTAATTGCTCCTTGCTAACTCTGCAAGCCTGACTATAGCCTCTGTCCCCCCTTCCTACACATCTACCTACATTTAAGCATGAAATGGCAGCATCTCAGGAAAGTCTTTCCTCTTGGGTAATGTGGAGATATGAAGACAATCTTTGCCTTATTAATTTCCTCCTTCTCTGAATCAGTAGAAGTACAATAGGGGAAACACCAGTTATTTTAAGAAGAATCAACTTTCATGTTGTAAACCTTATATTAAAGAAATTAGTAAAAAAAAAAAAATTAATACACTCTGTATTTCATGGATTTGGGTAAGGAAAGAGGGAAACTGGAAACATGTTATCACTGAGATTGTTAAGAATAAAATAAGGTACCTTAATTGGAGTATTCTTGCCATATTCTTAAGCCTTTATTCCAAAAAGTATCCTCATGCAAATAGAATAAATCACATTGCAAGCCTTTCAGAAATGCCATTTTCAGACTCTACCTTCTGATGATTACTGTTCTCTTTTTTCTGTAAAGTTCTATAGAGAATATATTTTAATTAGCTTCCACTTGATACCACTTCATACACACTGCCCAGATTTGACCCAGTGTCTGATCATATAGAATGCATTACAAAAGAACTGGTCATTTGAGTGCTTTAATATAGCTTTGCATTAATGTGAGACATCATTTAGACAAGGCATTAAAAGTGTTATTTTAATGACTGAAGTATGTAGGGTGGGAAGAAGCTTAATCTTTATAGGAAGAACAATTTCAATTAGCTCTAAAATATTAATTTGTTGGTATAACTATATACTCTAATGTATTTGGCTACAAAAAAATCTAATGAATAATACATTGCTAGATCCCAGTCTAATTCCTGTGTTGTAACTAATAATGTCAGTTGAAACAAGGAAAATAGTCTTTTAACGTTCATGATTTTGGTTGGGGTGCATTTAGTCTGATTGCTTATAACAACAAATTTTGTTCAGCGTAATTTGACAAGGTAGCATAAATAAGGAGAACACCACGTGGCTATTGGGTTGTTGAATAGTTAATAAATATTTAAAAAAAATATTTATAGAAATTGCATGTCTTTTTTATTTATCCAGTAAATTTCAAATACATTGTGATTGACAAGAATGTGGTATCCACCTGTCGAAAGCATGAAGACTTTATCATAAAATACGTAGGTTCTGTTAATCCCTATTGCTGTGTTTGAGAAGAAATATATTGTCCTTATGACTCCTGCTAGTCCATAATTTAATTTCTTAGCCTTATATGTCCCATTTCTTATGGGTAACAGCACTTCTCTCAACTTGAGAATTTGAGAACTTATAAAAGAATTTCTCATAAAAGCAGTGGGAGTATCATAGTTAAAATTGTTAAACCTCATGTGCCATAAGCATATCTAAGGGCTTGGGAAGTAGATACAGCTTTAGAATTTTACCATTTTTCTTAGAAATAGTTTCTAATTATTCTGTAAGGATGTAGAGTTGCACTGCAGCTTGTTAACTCTACAAGACCCAGACAGAACTTTCTCCCAAGACAGTCAATTCATAACATCACCTATGCCAATGTTGCTGATTTTACTGGCAAAAAAAATCTTAATTGTTTGAAGTTGAAGGCAATTTTATTTCACTTTGGTGTCAGAATTGGTCACAGAAGGTTTTAGGGAAGAGTATTGTAATCTTGCTACTGCAGCGATTTTTTGCTCTTCGTCCTCTGAAAGAAGTGAAATATTCAGCTTCGCCAAGGGTGTGGCTGTATTGAGGCCTCTGAGGTGACCCTCTTAAACTACCCTATGTTCCCATATCACTGTAACAGAATACCTGTGCAAAAACGTACTGTGCACCTTCTAAGTGTTTTAAAAGCATCAAGGCTGCTTATTTAAGTAGTCACACAGAGAAAAGAGTTCCTTGCTTTTGCACACAAAAGAGTGGAGGCATCTGGTGTCCGGACCTGGTTGTAGGTATTTCATTTATAGAAGGAAATATGATTTCAGACATACTTTGGTGCCAAGAATTTCCTGTTGTCTGTTCTCTAGGTTAGCATGCCAGATCAGCCCTCAGATGCACTATTTTTTTCTCACTGATTGAGCAATGAGTTGTTATGTACCTCTCTCAGGTCCCCAAGTCACTTGCTAGAGTCAATCGTCTCTAATTTGGAGGCATCTAAGGCTCTCCAGACACCATGTCTGAGTCTTTGAGGTATTTGCTTAGTCTATTTTATACCATCATTTTACAGCAAAATTAAAATTTATGTGAAATAAAAAAATAGGAATCAATGTAATAATTTATTTCATTAATAACAATTTTTTAATTTATGTACTCTGAGATAAAAATGCTTTATTTCTTGGTTTTGGGAGCCTATGCTTTTTCCTTTCCCCACAAAAAAAGACAGAAAGTTGAAGAAAAAAAAAAAACTAAGAATCTTTTAAAAGAAGAGAAACCTCTCTGCAGTTTCAGAAACTAGGTAGAAGAATGCTTTTGTAATAGATTTCATGCAGCAGTTGGCATTGGCAGTACTGCAAAAAGAGATGTATTCTGTCGTGCTCTGTTTGATCAAGTGCTAAACCCGTGTGATCAATAGAGAGACAGATGTCGGGTGCAGATGGCGATGCCGTGATACCTGGGGCAGAGTGGGCCTGCCAGAATGACAGAATGGGAACAAGAAAGAGCAGCAATGCAACAGAATGTGACAAATGAAATTAGGGTTTATACTAGTCGATAATTTACAGCTAATAGAAAGTGACAGAATTTTTCAGCATACAGCACATTTACTCTCGTATTACTATAGTCAATGCATTTTTCATGCAAAACAATGGGAGCTGCTATGAAGACCTGGCTCTAGCTATATGTATTTTGTTACATTGCAGCTTGTACAACTGATACTTAAACAAAGCTAGTAACATCAAACCAAGTAAACACCAAGTGTATGAAACAAGATTGTATTTTAAAGTTTGAAATTAGTCTGTCTGATACTCGGACTGTGTAGCAGAAGAAAATGAATACAGAATTACCTGTTTAAATGAATTTAGAGATCCACTACAGCCATGTAAATAAACATTGAATGGCCCTTTTTATTTGGAAACTGAGTTTATAATCTATTTCATTCTCTTTATTAATTATAATGATGGAGCGAGCACAATGAGCTTTCTGCTCTCCCCCTCTCCAAATTCTAGTCTAAAATCCATAGTTAATGCACTTGGCTATTTTATACTGATACAGTTCAGAGTAAAATGATTGGTATCTTAGGGTTATATCCTTTCTGTTAAAGGTTAATATCACTTTTATTTCCGTTTTTGGCTTTCCTGAGTTTCAGGGGCTGTGTATGCATGTGTATATACATATGTATATATAAATGAAAAATATATGCACACACAAATATAAATTTAAATATATATATATGGAATTTTAATATATTCAAAATTAATCACACACTCTTCCATTACACTTTCCAAGTTTACACTGTTGCCAACTAATAAAAACAGGAATCCCATCCCATAAAAAACTAAGGCTATCAAAGTTGCATTTATGACTGAAAATCTAATGTAGTGGTCAAATATTTTATCATGCAATTTAACATTTTTCTATTTTTCTGGGCAAATTTAATGGATATTTTAGATATATATATATATACGTATATATATATTTAAACAATAGAAGACCAGTTATGGTCTATTCTGCAGATTTGATTTTCATCAGTTCTGAGTAATGGGTCTTCCTTTAACAGCCTGTAATATGGCATTCAGCAAGACAAACCCTAAATCAGGACTGAAAAATAAAAATCCATCTTGCTCTTCTTTTCCTGTTGCCTCCTGCTGCTCAGCTTGATATATTTTTCACACTTAAAGGTAAATATCTCTCAATGCTGATGTCACTTGATTTTTAGAGTAAAATCTGAACTTAGTTTGGACACAGTAAACACAGAAAATCACCATTATGAACGCAAATGCCTTTCCTTCAGGCCTCTGACAGTCTACCCAGGTATCTTTCACACTCATTTCTATGGTGTGTTAGTTCCAGTGGACAGTCATTTTGACTCGATGTCATGATATTCACAGATAGGTAAGAGAAGACTTTTTCATGTGATTTTTCTTTCTGAAGCTGCACAAGTGTCAGTCTTTGTTATGGTTGCATAGACCACAATTAAAGTTACATCGGTAATTCCTTGGATAATGTTAATTTGACAATAATTTATAGGCTGTTGACATGTATGTTTTTTAATAAAAGAGTGCATTTTCCCATTTTTATGTGCTTTTTGACAACATGAATTTCTTGCTTTTCCCATGCCTACAGACAGTATGTACCTTTTTTTCTCTCTATGAATCTGATAATTTGCAAAATTTTAGGGCACCAATAAATACTGTCTTTCCTTACAAATTCAGGGTCTCAGATAGATTGATTTAGTCAGAAAAGGAGCTCCTATTCATCGTCCTAAATATGGTACATAATTTTTCCCTGCACTAAATATGGTACATACAGTTGGAATTTTACAGGCATGAAAAAGAAGAGTAATTATGTTCACACTGTGTTCCGCATTTGTAAATTTGCCACAGGTGAAAGATATTGAAAATGTATCATACCATTTTTATACTTTGATTGATTGTTTCTATGAAACAAGTTTTAGGGAGTATGCCAGAAACTTGCTGTTTCTACCAATCCAGAAAACTGTGCTGAAAGACTTATCTCCAAAATGTCTAATACAAACACCTGTACTTGCTTCAGGTTTATCTAATACACTAAGCCTGCATTTAGTAATAAGCTATTAACCTTGAAACTCAAACATCTTCCCAAGGATAGTCTCATGCACAAAAGAGAACATAATTTTTTTGGTAATATATTCATGCCTTCCCCAAAGTTGTAGCCAAGCAAAACAGAAGAGACAGCAGGTCTTCTCCTCTGAGCACTGGCACGGTGGTATCATCTTGGAAAGCCAAGCTGGGAGAAGAACAATCATCTGTGATATTGAGAGTGGCATGTTTCAGGTGCCATTAATCCACATGCATGTGCCCCAGCTGCTACACTGGCTGAAAGGGGCTCACCTGTTGAAAGAGATCCTCTATAGAGTAACTTAGGGAGCTGAAAAAGGATAAGCAGATGTATCAGCAGGAGCTGGCACCAGGTTGAGAAACAAATTAGGACCAGAGGTTTCTTACGACTCTCGAGGCTACAGGTTCAGGCCTGTAGAAGGGGTGACACTTAATGCAGTCAAAAGCATTGAGATCTATTTTGATTCACACAGAAATTCTGCTAGTAGACTAGCAGGTTGTTCAATGGAAATTGTGTGGAGAATTTCTTGTAGAAAATTTGGTGAGCAAAACAGTATTAAATGTTTATTCTCCAGTCTTCTATGACCACCTAAAATTTAGCTGAGCATTTTTAAATAGTCTCTCCAGTACTGAAAACATGCATTGGGTATATGGTTAACTGAAAAGTTCTAAGTATGTCTGACAATATATATATATCATAATGGTCTAATATTATAAATTACCTGTGTGATCACATTGTGAAGCCTATTACCATCATTATGATTTGATGGCTTAATGCATAGTTATGTAATCCCAGGTGTGAGATGCAATGTCCCTTTGTACACTGTGAAAACTGGAAGTACCAAACAGCTCTATTTCAGTGACACTACACAGCTTTATCTGAGCCCCAAAGGCAACCATTCAATTGTATGAGACTAGATTTCTAATTTAAACACATCTAAAGATCTTTTGCTAGAGATCACAAAAGCCTATACAGTTTTTAGAACAAGACAGAGGCTGAAAGTTTGCCATATATGAAA
Source organism: Sylvia atricapilla (assembly GCF_009819655.1). Taxonomy (NCBI): domain Eukaryota; kingdom Metazoa; phylum Chordata; class Aves; order Passeriformes; family Sylviidae; genus Sylvia; species Sylvia atricapilla. The sequence continues at coordinate 134,079,986 of NC_089140.1, forward strand.
GCTCAGTGCACCCAGATCTTGAGTACTGTGTGCAGCTCTGATCACAGCTGAGGAAGGGCTGCCAGAGTGATCAAGGGGGCAGCTATCTTATGACAATAGACAAAAAAATCTGGGACTTCTCCATCTGGTGAAGGGAAAGCTGAGGGGGAAATTTGATACAGGCTTACAAAGTCTTGAAGCTGGTGGATAAAGTGAATGAAGAACTGTTATTCCTCAAATCCTGCAGTGCTACAGGAAACTGGGAGAACAATTTAAAACAGATTATCACAGCAGCGAGTTCACTCTGTGAACTTGATGCCACAGGAACCTGTGAAAGCAGACAGTATCAGCAGGTTCACAGAGAGATTGGACAAATTCATGGACAACAGATCTGTAAATGGTACTAAGAGGATGTATCCACTAATGTTCCTAATCCATGTGCATGCTTGGGAACTCTTAAGGGAAATGAACTGCAGAGAGAGGCCCAAGTTCTCAAATTTTTACTAAATAACATTGCCTGTTGCCACTCTAGAGAAAGAGTCTGAGCTAGACAGACCCCCTCACTATCCAGCTGGGCATTTTTTTATCTTTCTAAAGATGATGCAGTAGCACAGAGACTATAAAGAGAAGTCATTTTCCTGTGAAGATTATCAGATAGCAGGAGGGCTTCCGAGTTCTGTGTTTTTCCAGAACCATTAGTAAAGAAGACCCTTCAAAAACATTTGTGAGGAAGAACAATAAGCAGGATTGTGTTTAATTCTTAAAAGTATTAATTCTTAAAAATCACTTTGTATTTTAAAAGAAAATGTAAAAAGACAATTTTGATCTGTCATTTGACATTCAGATTAGGCTATTAACAGCAATTAGGCTGTGATAGTAAAGGAGAAAGGTGCATGTTTGCTTCAGCAATCGCAAAACACCAAACACTGATGCTGCAATGTGAATACAGGCACCCAGACAGGGCATCTACAGATCAAAAAGCCAACTAAAGGTTTTAATTATCATATATATCAATACAATATTCCTAAGAGTTGGGTTGCTACCCAGACCATCTTTCTGCAGAAGATTGATCACTGCCATATTCTAGAGTCTTTCCTTCATCACTTGCATTTTGATGGCACCTATATCATGTTAAAACTGGCATATCTCCTTTTTAGCAGGCACAATTCCACCTAACAGATGGCCATGATGATAGACATGCCAAAGAACCAGTATGTGTATCAAGTTTGATTATTAGGGATAAAATTCCTATCCAAGAACGTTTGAGTGGCATTCTGCACCTATCGTCTGAACCTATTGGTATGGGTTGAAACAAATGCTGTTTCACTGAAGTCAAGGGATGTGTTAACTACAAAGTAGGGAGTTGAGGACTATGTAATTTAAGGTCTTGGTAAAATGGATGTAAAGGCCATTGCTTCTGGATCTCTCACTCCACTCTAATAAGATTCAGTCACAAAGCAAATCGTTAACTTCTACTGCCTATCCAATGGCACAATTTAGTGTTTCTGGTGTATTTCCTAGTAAATAGTTGTTCTTTTTCAAATGACATTTTAGCTGGCCAGCATAGATCTCACTGCACAACAGACAGTGCAAAAATCTGCTGAAAGGAGAACTGAATAGACAGTTGGAATGCAAAACAAAGGCCTATAAAAGCTGAATTGCCCATCTCCTAATAGAGACTCCTGTTGTCATAGGGTATGTTACACTGTGCCTGTTTTTCACCACAGTGCAAAACTGTCACATATTTCATAATACCTCATTTTAAAAAAGCAGACACTATAATGACAGCAGAAGTATTTTAACTGGTTTAAACCAAAATTAGTATGTTGTGAAAAGATTGTATTACCAAGGTACCCACTCTTAATTGTGCCAGACGAAAATATGAATCATGAGTTTGAAAATATGAATCACATAAAAACCACATCTAATATTCACATGTTTTCCCTTTGAAATAAATCACTGCGATGCATAAACAATATCCTAAAATGTAAAATTGCTAAACTACACTTTCTGTTAAATATATCTACTTATATGTACTGGTGTTTTAATTTCGTTTTATTCAGGGATGAATAAGAATTTTTAGGTTTTTTTCTTCGACATATATTTTTACCAAATTGCTGCTAAAACATCAACGTTGCTTTCTTTCATGTTTCTTCACTTTTTTGTACTTGTATTTTGCCTTTTAAATGCAGAAGAAAGGGTATCAAAGGCTCTGACTAGGTAGAATTCACAGTTTCAAAATGGGACTTTGTCATTAATTTTCCATTTGAAATCGAAACACGTAATCTTGACTACAGATATCTATCCATTATTTATATTGGTTTATCATGGTGTAGCAATACCATACATTTATTTGACTGGTCTAGTGGGCAGTCAAATGCAGGGGGTTTTTTTATGAGGAAATAGTAATTATGATTTAACCTTTCTGATTCAAAGTAATCAATGCACTTCACAATGCTTTGTAGAACGCATTAAGCTATAAATTACACTTGTGGAGTCTGTGTGTCACACTGATTGAGGTCAGCAGATTGTTCCCTTAAGTTCTCACTCCCTGGCAGGTGTGCAAAGGCACCAGGTTACCCAACCATTACTGTCCTTTTTAAGCTAGTACTGCAGACCCATGATCTGTGACTGCTGAACAGATTTAGGATCTGTCATCTGCAAATCATGTAAAAAATGTTGAGCAAAAGTAGTTCAACAATCTTTTCCTAATTATTATAAACACATGCCTGTCAAAAGACTAGAATTAAGTTATGTTCAGGGGGATTTTATTTCTTTCGAGTTTTTCTTCCTCCGAATAATTTCTTTCTTAGTAGTAGTATTATAAGGACATAGCTCAAAAAGAAGATTGAAATAAATTAGGGATTGGGTTACTTTGACAGTGGCAAATTGAAATTGAACTTCATTACTCTACCCTGTGCCTTTTGCAGAAGGAAATAAAACCTGCAAGAGTATACATTCCCATTGCTACTTTTACCACCATTTTTCTCTAAGGAATGTGAAGGGGATGTTGGAAGACGTGCATAAAGGGCTCATTCACTGCCCACAGCTGGCCCAGTCTGCTGGCTGGCGCTGCCTGCTTTCAGGGTTGCCCAGTGTCCTGTGAGAATATCTCACTGGAGAGGAGTTTGCATACCCAATTCTCACTTGGTGTGGCCAGTATTCATCTTTTTCAGAGGCATTCTTGGGAATTTTTTTTTTTTCAGAAAAGCCTTGATTTTTAGCATGTCTATCCCTCTTAAGTATTTTCTTCACTTAGAAACTCTGTAATGCATCGTGATTAAATATAGGTGCACTAATTTCATTGAGGCATGCAGACAAACCAATGCTGAAACTACATGAGAGATCATATTCCATTTTTCCCATACCATTCCATTTTTTCACCTAAACAGTGAAATATAGATTTGGAAATATTATTAGGTATTATTTGACAAATTGTTTAAAAGGGACTATTATGTCACTGGATTTGCAGGATGGATGTTGATGACAGATGGATTTTTTTTTGCCTTTTTTTTTTTCAAATAAAAGATCAGTTAAATAGAAGCTAGGTCAGTCAGATAATTTATCTGATAAGCAATGTTTCTTGTTTAATGGTAATTCTTTAAGACCAGTGTGCTTAGTCAAGCATAATTTTTCATCATGAAGTGTTATAGTTAGAAATGCCACTGATAGATAAGTATTTAGTATCTGTTCACATTTCTTAGATCAACATATCCACTTTCCATGTCTTTACAAAGTTAATTTTGTGCTCTGTCTCTTCCTTGTGAAATTACAATTTACATTTTGATTTACCATAAAATTCAGTTCAAACTTTTCCTACTATTTCATTCTGGAGATTCGTCTGCTTTTATTTCACAGATGTCCTTTGATCTCAAGGAGACAATTGCTGTTTTACTACTTTAATGAAGCTTGTATTATAATAGGCAAAATGAATATTAGACCAAATGGTAGTAGAAATCCCAGAGGGAAACATGCTTCTGTGTCTGGATCTTGAAAAAGCAAAGTTATTCATTTTACTCACTGATTATATTCAATAAACCCATATTCCCTGTTCTTATTTATTTATTTGGGGGGGGGGGGGTTACTATTATGGGACAGTGTTTCTGTTTGTTAGATTCAAGGTACTAGTCACAATTCTTTTGTCACAAATAACACATTGGACAGTTTTTAAGTTTTACGGAGAAGAGGTAATTTGTTAAAGGAGGTAGGAGTTTAAAATGACACTTTATTTATACTTTTAAGTAGCTAATGCCCATTTCTTACCTGTGCTTTCAACAGACATCAGTCTGGATCATGTTTCACTGCCTTTTAGACTCTTATTTCCTAGAAACTAGGAGGGATCAGATTTAAAAGTGACATTTCATAAAGGAAACAGCAGGGGATGGACGCACATGGAGAATAGAAAGAAACAGAAGATAAAGGTACTTGAAGTCAAAAATTAGTTACAGATTTGAGAAAGAAGGGATGTGGAAAACACAAATTAGAGAAATTTTAGCAGCACACATAATGTCCCCTTTCCCTAACATCACATGCCAGTAAGTGGCCACAAAACATGGGATTTATTAATAGCTTTGGTAATTTTTTTTTTGTTCTTTTGACTATTTTTCCACCTATGCCGTGTACTTTAGCCACAGACTCAACTTTGGGAATAGTACTGAGGGTTGCACCACACTGCTGGGATGAAGGTTTAATTCAGAAGTGTCTCTGGGCATTACATCACTCTGTAGAAAAATGCATTCACTGCAACTGAAAGCATGTTGTAAGGACACGCTAAGGTCTGCTGCTAGATGTCATCACAGGAAAAAAAGGCTGCTCCAAAAAAGGGTATGCTTTGACTAGAGCAGTGGCAATTTTCTCACTACAAATTGATTTGACAACCAGAAAGATACTGGTTCTTATGCAGATGTGCAAACATGAGTAGCTTCACCTAGATGATTTCTGACCCCATTCCACATCTGAATCTTGAAGCAACACAAAAGATAGGGAAAAGGGGAACTCCTCAATCAGCAGTAAGGAATGGGGAAAAAACCGTAATTATTACATTTTAAATTATTACTAAGCAAAACGGAATCATCTCAGAATATAAAAACTTCCAAGAGTGAAATCTTTCTTAAAGAGAGCTGGTAGCCCTAGGAATCAAAATGTGGCCAGGACTAGTGATGACATGGCCCACCTGAACTCTTTATCTTCTGGATACAATGTGGAATTCTTTATAATACAGGTAAAATAACTTGGAAACATTTGCCTGTGAGCAAAAAAAAATAAATATTTTCTCAATTCTTAGTAAAAGAAATACTATCCTTGGTAGGATAAAGAATTAGATTTCTTTTTTCTGCTGCATTTCTTGTAAACTTACATTAGCCATCAAATAGGAGCTATGAACAAAGATTTCAAGTGATGAGCTGTCCCATGCCTGTTTACAAGTCAGGATTTCATTTTACATAGAGTTCTCTATAGCAACTTTTTAAAATTTAAATTAGAAACATGGCCAGCAATGCATGCAAAATGTTCATTCATTGTAGTAAACTACAAAAATATTGCTTTTATGCAATGAGAATGCCATTGTAGAATTTTAAAAGGCATAGAAATAAAAGACTCCGGATTGGAGTGATTTAAACAAACTCACTAGGATATAGTAGATGATTAAAATACAATCTATAATTACATTACACTGGTATCAGGTAAGGATAAAAGCCTATAAATACACTGGGGTCAGGGTAAGCATAAAAAATGAAACAGTTATTTGAATAATCTGAGATCAAGTTGCAGTAATTAAAAATGAATGTATTATTCAAATGAAGGAATTAGGTTACAACACTCCTCATATGAAAATATTATTGTGACAGACTGAAATAAGTTGGAAGTGATTTCGATAAAAAATTGGGGCAAGAAATATAATGATTTACATTGGGGAAAAAGTAGACAATTATGCGGATGAGAGTATTTGCAGCTCCTCCTTCAAATCCCTCATCAAAACTCATACCTTTCAGCTGGCCTCCAGGAATTATCCACTACCCCTAGCCTATTTCTGGACATTGCTCTTTCAGATACACAGATCAATCCATTAAAAATTAAACGTGCTGTAGCTAAGGACTCTACATGTACTCACAAAGGAATTAATGGGATCTGCACCCACTAGCAGGCATATTACTTAATCTACCCCACACATTGCTGTTTATCCATTTTCATTGCCATTACCCAGGTCATTTCTGTAATTTGTCTCCTGTTTTTTCTTTGTCATCTCCTGTCAGTTTGGAGGCCAACATCTACACAAAAGACTGACACAAAACGGTGTTATTTATGTAAATAGTTGATGGCCACTTGCAGATTAAGTACTTGTTATTATAAATAAAGGTTCTCAAAATCTGACCTTTCCATGGCAAACTCCTTGGGGGCAGGAACCTGTCTGGAGGTGCCTTGAATATGTAAACCGAGGATATTTAATTATTAATAATAATTAATAATGAAAATATAGAAGGAGACCTTGTGGTTTTTTCAGGTAATAGCTTTCATATTCTTTATATTAATTAGGTTTTACAAATGTGCTTTGAGAGCTCTCTCGGAGCAGCTCTTTGCCATTTCCTGTAGCAGGACAGTTGAGAGCTGCTCTGCAGGTGTACATATGCCCATCAGTGGACCCAACTGAAATTCTCTCAGATAGGTGAATGATTGTAAATGAGAAGTCATAGCAAGATCAGTAGTGGATTTCTTCGTTTTTGCCCAGTGAATGCTGCCTGAAATTCTCCTCAAACCTTTCTAGTGTCTGAAAAAGTCTATTGAGAAGATAATTTAACTCACTTAAAATATGCCCAGCTATGATATGCCCTTTTAAATCCTCAGTTGATCTTTTTATTATCATACAGTATATTTAAGCCTCTCATTCTTACCTGTTAAATCCTTCACACTTTTCTAATCTCTTTTGTCTTCCCCTCAAAATGCTGTGTTTGCTTTCCGCAAGAAGTGGTTGTTTGTTCATTTTATATCTTTTTCTTCTGCAAAGACTTAGGCACTTCTCAATAAGTTGTTCATGCTGCAACTTCTTTCTGGTACTGTCAACTCTTTTCTTTAAATTCTCACTCAAATATATTATCTTGATTGTCTTATATATTACTTCCATTTCCAGACAGCTGGATCTATCTATTAGATATAGATGAGATATCTGAGTAATACTTAAAAGGCATGCAATTATACATAGGGGAGTTCAGATCAAGAAACAGAATAGTCTTGAGCTGTCAAAACCAGCCAGATGAAGCTTTTTTTTTAAAAAAAAAAAAAAAAAAAAAAAAAAAGTTACAGCTACAGCTATTTCTATTCCTCCAGCATTATCCACTCTTCACCTGTCTTTGCAGTTAATTCAGCTAACAGTACCATGAACAGGTAAATGAGCAATGAGAGAAAAATGTTAATTTAGATTCAGAGAGATGACTTGTGTAGAACTATCCTGAATTGATAACTGAAGGATGCAAGGCACAGTATCTCAGACACAGTTTGCATGTCTGTGGTAGTGCCATTAAGTAATGTGCTCGGTCCAGCTGCACAACAAAGTGCCTGTACAACAAAGTGTCCAACTTTAAAAATAGCAATCTGTTTAGGAGACTATCATCATAGCAGACTGATCACAGTAAAGGCTTGAGAGAATTCTTGTAATGGCCAGTAAGTCAGATAGTTGCACATGTGTGTATGTGCTGCAGTGTATCTTACCTGACTGGCTTATAGATTGACAGTAATCAGTTACTTATTTTATCAGTTTGTATTTAATGAAAACTAAGAATGTGGAGTGGAGTACAGGGCTGCATGTAGATGGGAAAGAAAACGAGAAAAGAGAATTAAACAGGAAAAAGTTGAACTGAGAACCCTCTAGCGTAAAAGACTTAAACACAGAATAAGAAGCTTCTCTGAAAGGCATTTTATATTGTTATGTCAAGCAGTATTTCTATGGACTGGAAAAATAGGTCTAAACTGTCTCTCCTACACATAGGCAATATTTTCCATTATGAAGATAGACACTAAATCCCGTTTCCACTTCCAGGGCATAGAGAGCATTGATTTTTCCAGTGTCTTAATAAAGAAGTATGAGGAAACATATTTTGAGATAGGATAGTATAGGATCATCTGCTCAGAACCAAGAAGAAACACATTAAGGGAGAGAGTAATGGAGCATTTTAGTGATTCTGAGTTGTAGATGCATTTGGCTGTCCACATGAGGGCTAACTTTTAGCAAAACAAAAAGATATGAGACAGTGAAGCATCTCCAGCAGGTTGTGGATATTGTGAGGTTCACCGCTTGTAAACTGGCTAGCGTTCAAGAGACTGTATTTGGGTCTCAGTCATACGTAGGTTAGGCAATGATGAACTGCATTTTTCCATGGTGCCAGATTGCATTCCGTTCCCATAGCCCAGAGAGATTCCAAGTTGTTCATTATACCTTGTCCTGGTTAAAAAGGAAGAGAGGTAGTAGATAACATTTGGCGTCCAATAGGACTGGCCAAAGAAGTGCAGCGATGGGTTCATCGGGGGAGTGGGGAGGGGTGACCATGAGAACAGCCTTATCAGCAGGGTAGATTTCCAAGCAGACGGGGAGGCTTGATAGGTAATTGCTGCCAGTTCTTTCATTCTGCTTTGTAAAAATTTCTATTCCCGGGAGCATCCCAAACATTTAATAGAACTTTTCTTTAATCTCTGTGACCCCTTTACTTGGAGTAGCCTCATACCATTCCTCTTAAGATTTTGTGCAGTTCTAAGGGGCCAGCCAGGACACAGGGGTTCATGCCAGCACTACAGGGCTAGCAGAATTTCACCTCGGTGTGTAATCCCTTCTCCTCCAAAAGCCAGATAGTTCTTCAGGGATCACTGCATGCTTGACATCAAATTTCTTCATTACTCTCATGAGACAGAGATAAGTGTTCAAAGGTTTCCACAAACCTTTAACATCAGGATTCCCACGTGTTTCCATGGGAGTCACGCACCCTGGAATGCTGGTTTTGCTCAGCAACAGAAATATTATGAAGTGGCTGATGTTGGATAGTTTCCAGCCCTGGCTGCATCTTTTCACTCTCCAGTTTTGCAGGGGAACGATTTAGGTAGAAATAAGCACCTGTGTGGTTGTAGGTAAGCACAGGTGACTTCCATGAACATCTTATAGGCACGGGCAGAGAGACATCGCCCTGTGCTGCCTTGGCCATGTGGCTGCGGGTCTGGGGTGCAGGCCAGAGGAGGGGGTGACAGTCCCATACTGCTGTGTCACAGCTTCGGCGTGCTCAAAAACTGATCCTCCCGAGGGCTCCAGCATCCACCACAGCCTGCCCAGCTGCGGAGGTGCCATCTCAGCCTGGGGTCCTTGTCCCCGAGGTTCTGGAGGAAGCGGAGGGCACAGGGAGCCCAGCCGCGGGGTGGGGGCGCAGGGCAGTGCCCCTCGGGGCTCTTTCCGGAGCAGGGAGGGATGATGCCCAGGAGAAGGGATGTGCTCCCTAAGCAGCTCCTTAGGCGAGCAGACAACATTGTCGTCGATATTATTCCCTTTGCGCGTCAATCCAGCAGTTTATTTAAAATATCCCCTGCGCTACCTCCGCCGCGGGAGCCCTGTGTATCGCGACAGGGGCGGGGCGGTGTCGGGAGCGGCCCGTGTCGGCGGCGGGGCGGTGTCTGTCGCGACAGGGGCGGGGCGGTGTCGGGAGCGGCCCGTGTCGGCGGCGGGGCGGTGTCTGTCGCGACAGGGGCGGGGCGGTGTCGGGAGCGGCCCGTGTCGGCGGCGGGGCCGTGCGCGGGGAAGGGAACACATGACGGCGGCGCCACAGCGACACCTGCGGGCCGCGGCGGGGAGCGCCAGCAGCGGCGCCGAGAGCTGCCGGCGGCTCCCCGCAAAATTCTCACAACTTTGTCTGCAACACATTTCCGACTCCAGCTTAGTGTTTTCGAATATTGTCACATTTTTTTCCCTGCCATTAAAAAAAAAAATTAAATGTTACACAAGTCTTTTTAAATCTGTGATTCTTCTAACTTTATAGCTTAGCTCAGCGTTGTCATGCTAAGGACCTCACCTAAGTTACTTAGCATTTGTATTTCTGAGAGGCTAGTGAGGCTTTGGCGCATGTTGTCCGGGGACATTGTGGATGCCCCTCCCTGGAAACACGCGATGCCAGGCTGGATGGGACTCTGAGCATTCTGGTCTATTGCAGGGGGATTGGAACTAAATGAACTTAGTTTAAGGTCCTTTACAAGTCAAGCCATTTTATGATTAAATATTTTATAGGATGAGTTTGAACTACAGAGGTTTGAGAGGTGTTTTTTATCACTATGTTTTAGTGTTCAACAAGTTTTTTTTCTTTACAAAATAAAAAAAAGAAATTTCATATACACACTGTTTTTCACTTTTCTCTCTGTTTCACCCCATTTGATTTCTGTCCCAGTACTGTGGATAGAAACTGAGGTATGAAGTCCTGGTTCAGCCAGCATATTCACAAGTACACATATTTATATACATGTAAAATTACCTTCGTTTGCAAGTATAATTGTCTTGATTGGAATGTATCTCAACAACAAAGTTCCTAGGTCCTGATCTGAGATCTTGATTTCTTTTTGCAGTTCTAGGGAGTGGGGTGATGAAGGCAACACTAATGGTAGCACAGGGTCAGACAAAGGCAGAGATTATCAATGAGGGAAATGAGACTGCTTCTGTGAGCATGGGTGGCAAAACTGTCCTTAAATTTCTTGCATTTCAATGCAATTAGCAGGAGGAACTTTCCTATTTAGCTTTTAGATGCCTAACTTCCTCCCAGCGATGACATGTTTTCATACACATAAAAAGCCTCACTTCAGCTAAATAGATCATTCTGGTCTGAATCTGGAAAGTCAATGAGAAATCAAGTTGCATTTAAAACATCTGAGCATTTTGTACAGTTATTTCTGAAGAGGTAAGCTGATCGTCGGTCTCTGGTCACAGCCTTGCATTCAGACCAGTGGGTGGCTGAGAGTGCAGATTGCAGAAATATTTGGTCAAGTGCATTGCACTAAATCATAGTGCGATTCTCTGTTAAATTCAATTTTTCATGCAGACACATCTCGAGGGGCTGCTGTTCCCTGCACGGTATCATTCTGTTTTCTCTCCCTCATACTTGAATATTTTAGACATTTAGCAAAGTGATTCTTCCTTTGGGATGTATCAGCTTTAGAGCATCTGTACGTGATAATTTTGAACTTTGTCTAAACACTACCACCTTTCTCAGGACTAAGGCTGTCAGTAGTTAGAAAATAAAAGCATGTAAATTCACTTAATTTTCAGACATCCTCTCAACAAGATAGGCGAAGTGCTCTTAAGGGTGACCTGTAGAAGTCCAGGGAGCCTGCAGAATGCCTCAGACCATGGCAGACTCCCTCTAGGGAGCCAGTGTGCTTTAACTGGCTTCCCATTGAAGCAGCTGTAAGAACTGAATACATAAGAAAGAAAGGTAATGAAAACTGACAAGTTGAAAAGAAATTGAGAGTTTAATCTGTAAAGTTGTGCTTGAGGGGGCTTCCATCATGATATTCCTATGGAGTAGCAAAAAGAGAAAAAAATTAGGAAACTGCAGAGTATGATGAATTTACATAATTTTTTTCTTGCACCAGGCGGTATTTAATAATTTCTTTTCTGCCACTTTACTGCACCTCTTTGCCTCTCAAAAAGAGAAAATGAAGTACACAAAACCTGGCAATCATAATGAATGTGTGAAATGCTCACAGATTATTTATAAGCATGCAAGTTATGTAGTTGTTGGAGATTCTCTCCCTTCTGCTCCTGCTTGGTGATGAAGAATGGTATTTTAATAGGCAGATGGTAAAGACAATTACAGTTTGGGGCTCAGCTGGGAGTTACATCAGTTTATTGCAAATTATTAGTTGATAAATGCTTTTGTTTACAAGCAAAGTCTTAAGCAGCTTTGTAATCAGTTTATCAGCTGCGAACTGAATTTTGACAGCTTGCCTTTGGGTATACAGTCACTTTTTTCCTGGCCATGTAGAAATCATGCTGACCAAGCAGGCACAATGGTAGCTCCTATGCCCCTGTATGATGCTCAGTAAACTGGCAGTTTTTATTAAGCCTGTTTTGGAAGAAGTCATCAAGTGCAGAATTCTCCTCAATTGATAATCTGCATTAGCGTGTACAGCCAGAATCTTAATGATTTGCTCATTCTTTTTTTCGGTTTTTTTTTTTTTTTTTTTTTGGGGGGGGGGGAGGTTGGGGGGAGGGTTGTTGGTTTGTTTGTTTTTTTTTTTTTAAGTTCCATTGTGACCAGAAGTAACTCAGTCTTTGCTTTCTGCTATTAACAGTCTCTTACCAGGTGAACTAACTGGGAGACGGCTGGTTGTTTACAATGCTTGTTTACCTTGGACACTGTGTATAGCTTGGAAGGTAGAAATGCATTTGATCACTGAGAGTTTTCAGTCAATTTGCTTCTAGCTTCTGCTTTAAAAGGCAGAATTATAATACCTAGGATTTAACTCCTTTTTGAGGAAATCTGAGGTATTGGTATGGGGGTTTGCATGTAGGTGGTGATGAGTTTTTTTAGTGAGGTACTTTTCACACAGAGAAGACTGGGTTAGATGCTGATTATAGCTTCTATGGTGTTTACCTTTTAGAACATACTAAACATGCAAATCTACTTTTATTTAGTTGCTTGTTTAGTAAGAGAGACACTGATTTGTCACAGAGTCTTGTTTCCACTGCAGCCAGTGTAAAACATTCTAATCGCTTAAGTGGGGGCAAGACTTTTTGGAATCAGGAAGTGCCGCTTTTCTTCCATGGTTGTTACAGCTGAGGTGAACTAGTTCCTGAACTTCAACCCGTGAGCTGAACGTTAGCACGAGTAAAGGTCCGAGATAACTCACGATAATAGCAACTGTTTTCTCTGGGTTACAGTGCACATAACTAAATGCTCCGGCTTCTGTTCATTATAAAAGCTGGCTTTTGTTTCTCACAAAGCCATAAGCCTTTTCTGGGGCATGGCCCCTGTATTGAATAAGCAGGCAGGTCTCGTAACCAATGTTTCTTACTTTGATTTTGCCATTCTAAAACTTCCCTATTTCTCCTTATATTTATTGCATTGCCTTCCTTTACAAATACAACCTATCACTACAGTTCCTTCTGTATAATCCTTCCTTTCGCTCAGGTGCCTTTGCCATTCACTCCGCATTTGCCCAGGGGCAAGAAATGAGCCCTACAGTAGCAGGTGCAAGACAGTAGAAAATCCATTGATAAGATGCAGTGTACTCTGCTTTTCCTGTAAGAAAGAGGTGCCATTAAAGCATATCTATTGTCTCATTTAATCACCTCCTTTTTTCATACACTCCAGCCTCACAAAATAACTCTGAAAAGACAATCCACAGGCATGATTGTGTTTGTAAGGCTACAAAAAGGTCACCTTACAGCTGTGCTGATATGGAAGCAGGGATTGTAGGAATGTGTGTATCCAAAGCCCTGCTTCAGAGTAGTTGGTTTCAGTGGTGTATTTTCTCTTTCTGTCAAACCTGGTGCATCCACAAAAGCTGGGGGGAGCAGTGGGCGTCACCTGGGAATGTCTCCTGGGAAGCTTTATGGAGAGTGCCCATTCAGTAGTCCTGTAAAAAGTAAAAAGGGAGATGAGTGTGCTCTGACAGTAAGTTCTAGCTCCTTTGCAGTGGTGGTGGGAATGCAATGTGGGCAATGTCAGCAAAGGCTTATCGGGTTTTTTCAAGCTGTTTATAATTTTCTTTCTGAAGGCTTAGTAATTCTAAAATAACACTCAAGTGAGATCTAATTCAAATGTAAAAAAGGTGTAGCACTCAATTCAAAACAGAAGAATTTACAAAGAAAAGAGGAGGGAGAAAAAAAGGAAGAAATCACTAAACTTGGGAAAGAACTCCTTCGACTTCCTTGTTTGAGTTTATGCTGAATTAAGGAAATAGAACAAGTTTAGCATTTGTGGCAGGCTTTAATTTCAACCTCTGAGCAGCAGACTTAACTTCTTGTGATGTGGGAGGATATTACAGTTTTCAGCTTCATTTCATAAGTATTGCCATTTGTGCCAAACATTTAATAGTTTTACGCTGTGGACTGTCGTCCACCAGGAGCTGATATCACCTAAGACTTTTTAGAGCCATCTAATAGAAAGATATGTATTCATTCTGATTAGCCCAGGATTTGAACGAGGGTCCCAGAAGAGATATATAAGCCTCTTAAATGCATAGAACTTCTAAGGATATGGGTTTAACTGTCTCCCCCTGTGGTAAATAAGCTGTGACAGCTCTATCGGGGGGAAAATGGCAAATAAAATTACCACATTATTTTCCTGTGAATATTTTCGGAGCACTAATCTATTTTGCCTCTTTACCTATTAGAACTCTGTTGAGTGTTACGTGCAGACATTTAATTGGAGGAAACACATAAAAATCCTCAAACTAACAAAATGCAGGCGTACAACAGTGTTAAAAACAAGAGGTCAAAATCTGTTCCTTGCACTCCTTACTCTTCAGGAACACTGTGCTTTATTTGGGGTTCAGCTGAGGAAGGTTTTTGCAGTGTGAATTTGAGAGCAGCTGCCATAAGATGGTGATGTTAGCGATAGTTGTACTGCAGCAAGGGAAAGACCGACCCCTGACACTCACACTGAGATGCCAGGTTTAGGAGTTCTCTCCCCTAGGACTGGCGAGTTCCTTTCATATTTTTCTTTTTCTCTTTATCAGCTATATAATGCCTGACAGTTTTAACCATAAAATCATCTATTCAGATGAATACACTGTCAGCTGTCAGCATATGACTAAGCTGAAGTCAGACCCAAAGCTCAGGTTGACTCACATGAAGGAGCAAGAGCTATATTCCTAAGGAGTATTTTCTTCCCTGTTTCTGGCCAGAGATCTTATATCTCTAAATACCGGGATTTAATTTGACTAGAGCCATTAAGCTGAGTATTTTTCTGTTGTATTGCTTCTGGAAAATATCACTGCAGTTTCTTCATTTTGCCTTTTGTTCAGCGAACTAAAAAGTAAGGCTCCATATTCTATGCTGAAAAAGATAATAGTAAAAGTGGCAACAGAACTGGTTTATCCACTATATTGGTTTATTTTTATACAGTATAATATATTTTCCTTTTTTTTTTCAGGCTTATAATATGCAGTGGGTAGTTAAAATTAAAGGTCAAATCTCTTTTGGCAATCTCCTTTGATCAGTAAACAAGGAGAAACAGAAGAAGCTAGGAAATCATGTCATTAATGTAGCAGTAAAGCTGTTTTTGGTGAGAGTTTGAGTAGTCTGAATTGGCAGGGGTGATTTTTGAGATACTTCACAGAGAAACAACTGGAACCCCAACATTAACATGCATTAATAGCAAAAATGCTGTGCAAAGTGCATATTTTGTGTACGCATGTGAAAAATGCTAAGAATTATTTAGCAACTGAAAAGACTGTTCACAAAATGCCTTTGATTTATTGCTGTATATACCACAGATCTGTATCACATATTTCTACATTATTTTATTCAAAAACTTGTATGAACCATGAGTTGGCATGTTGTAGAATACTGAAAAGGCATTAATCAACCCAAATAAACAAGTACATAGATCTATCTAACAACTATGAAGTAGTTAATAATTTTTAAGCAATTTTATTACAGAAAAGAGGTCTAAAAGAGTAGTGCTTAATTATCTGGACTCCTCTGTGCTGGGCTGTCTTTTGATTGTATTAATGAAGCAGCTGGCCCATTGTTTCTCTTTAATTCCTCTATTGTTTTAAGAATATGTCACAGCTCTTTATTCTTTTATCAGGTGCTGTGCAGGAGGATTCACACAATAACTCATATTCCTACTGTATTTGCCAATGCACAAAGAAACCTCCAAAGCATTTTTCAAAGAAGGGGCACACATAATTTATAAGTTCTGTTCCTTGTACCACTCTACTGTCAAAAAATTCAACAGTATTGGATTTGAATGAATTATAATTTTTTATTAAACAATGTGTCCACATATAGATATATGTACTTTGTTCATGTCAAAAATTAGAGATCTGCCCAGTAACTTGTACTGAAATGGCATTCAATATGCTGAGTCGTCACAACCCTACGGGTGAGAAGCAGAAGAAGCCCAAATATGAAGATCCCATCCTATTGTGATGTGCAAATTTTCCCTAAATGCTTAACCTGTGGAACAAAGGAGGGAAGAAAATAAATTAACTCCAACCTGCATTACCATTACTAAAAAGCACAATTTTTTGCAAGTTGGAATGTTTTATTGGGAGAGGAAGGTTTAATTCAGTTGATGGTGCCTGGAAGTTGCTAAGAGCAACAGTCTGTTGTTTAAATAAATTCTGATAGTCTTTTGACCCTTCTTGCAAAAAGATGTGTGTACAGGAAATGGGCTATTATGTTGTTGCAGCAACGCAATCAAGTCCAGTAAGCTCAAATTTTACTACACAAAAGTAATACTTTGGAATTAACTGGCACTGAAAGCTGCTTTTAATAGAAATTGTCGTTGATTTCCTAAACTTCTATGAAAGGTGTGTGGCATTTCTGGGTCACAAAACCCCAAGACTCAGACAGTTTAGCAAGGAAAATCAACTGATACTAAAGACAAGGAAACTGGAATTTGCTTTTGAATATGTGTTTATATGTCATTGTGCTTCTTAATCTGTGAAACACCTCTACTCAGTAGAAATGCTGGTTTGAGCTACTTGCTTTCTTATGGTACTTTTCTTAAAAGTAACAATATGAATCAAGAGGCTTTATTTTCATCCATTTTGATGCTCTTTTTCCCAGTAGAGTTAGGTGAGTCTGACCTTATATATAATCTCTTTTCAGATTGATCCACAGATCTCTTTTCTGTGATCCACAGTCTGCAAATTATAGTTCCTTAAGGCCTGCAAAACATAAGTGGGGGAAAAAAAAAACCCCAAAAGGAGCAGCCCACCATCACAAGGCTCACTGTGCAGGATTCTGTATTTTTCCTGGAAGTGGTATAGGGTTTTAGGGTTCTGAGGATCCCTATGTGAGTGAATGGCCATTTAGTTACATTTTCAGAGCAAATTCCTTATTTCAAATAAGACAGTAGAGGTCCCTTTGTTTAAAAAAATTTCAAATGTAGAAGAAAAAAAAGGAAGGGCTGTTAAAAAAATATGATTTTTTTTCTGTTTTAGGTGTCTGTCCTACATAAAATAAAGTTGAATTAGCATGCATATCTATCACCATATTATTTCTTATTCTGAATACAGAAGATAGTGTATTTCTGCATCTAAGTATGATTTAATTGGTTCTATTTACTATATATATTTTTATACTAAGTGTGATTCCGTATCTTGATGACTCCAGATGTAGTTACACTTCTAGTTTACAGCATCCCATTGCTTGCATTTTATTATTTTTACAAAGTGAATGTCTATCAATCATAGGGATAAATTAGAAAAAATTGTACAGACATGACACATCGCTAAGATTTTTTTCAGCATGCTGTGTAATTATTAACCTGATTTTTTGGCATTGAGGGAATCCATGAATTACAGATAGCATGGGTGAAGTTAAATGCTTTTATATTAGATAGATTTTCCTATACGGTTTTCTATAGGTATGGCCATACAATATAATTGAAGCTTTGTCAGCCCTGTAGCCTAGCAACAGATAATACTGTTAGGTTACTGAATTGCTCCTGGTTGACAAGTAGGGAGTATTTTTGTGTTTATCATGTTTGCTAATGATGGGATCCTTTCCAAAAGGCTTGTCTTAATCTTAATTAGAGTTTATCAGCAGAGGTCTGCTTGACATTGTGCAGACACTGATTTCATAAATAATAAAAAGTGCAAGTGAAAAATTTGGCAGGAGAAGAAGATATTTAAGACCACTGATTCTTGTAAGAGCACCATGAATTTCCAAAATGTAATCAAGTTTGAACTGTGACTCTATTCTTTATTATCGAAAGTTGCAGTACACTCCACTGCAGTTTTGACAGCAATTATGAGTATGATTTATAAGCTTCCTGTTAGGAACCAGATCTGTTTGCACAAGAATCTTGATCATAAACATTACAAAGAACAGTAAGTCCACAGTTTTTCAGGGACATCAGGGCCTTACTCTTTCATTTTCATAGGAAGTTTTTTGTTTGGGTTGAGTATTTTTGTTGTTATTTAAGGGTGTTGGTGGTTTTTTCAAGCAGCAGATATATTTGCAGTGAAAGATGCAGGCAAAGAGGAGAACCCTGAAATAACCTTCCCATTTGGTGGACGTTCCGAAGGTAACAGGTAACTGCTTCCAGTGCCTGATGTCTTTTGGTAAAGAACTCATGCCAGCTCTTTACACTATCTCAAAAATTGCACTCAACCAGAGTGTAATTTTTTGCTCTAGTTTGCACAACATGATATTCTTTAGCTTTCTTGTCTTTTGATGATTAAACAAATGAGCACTTTTAATTCCTTGGATTCTGAACAAGAGAAAGAGTTCAAATAAATACACAGTGTTTACAGACATTTTTATTTTTTTCTTCTGCTTGACATGTGTGTGTTATACATCACATAATTTTGCTTGATTTAGCCATAGATATAAAACAATACATTACATGCTCAAGAAGCTTTCCAATGTTACAAAGAAAAGAAAACAGCTTTCTAATGTTACAAAGCCTTATGCTGGTCTAAAACTTTCCTTTCTGCACTGCACAAGAGTAAGACTCTCATTACTACTTTACCACGTAAAACCATAAGACCCCTTTCAGTGTAAGTGCTTGTGATGGTGACGAAATATAGTCAGAGGATGCAGGAAGCTTCCCGTGCATCCTCTGCACGAGGCACACACGCTTTTCCTTGCTGTTGTCTCTGATGGGCAGTATGATTTGTCCAAAGATAACAATACCAGGTGGGAATTGCCCTAAGATAAGAACACCGGGTGGGAATTGCGGGGGGGACTGTCTGGATGGCTCGCATAATGCATGCATTCCAGAGATGGGGGCTGTGATGGTTGCGATTGACTTTAGTACACGTCGGC
Source organism: Sylvia atricapilla (assembly GCF_009819655.1). Lineage (NCBI taxonomy): Eukaryota > Metazoa > Chordata > Aves > Passeriformes > Sylviidae > Sylvia > Sylvia atricapilla. The sequence continues at coordinate 134,098,932 of NC_089140.1, forward strand.
CTGAAACAGGGTATAAAATGCTGCTGGGGACTGGGCCGTCTGGACACTGGTCTCCCAAGGTTGCAGGCAGCTTCCATATGAGTTCCTGGTCTCCTTCCTCCGCCCCCGGCAGGAATACTTGCAGGGCATGTCAGCCCAAAGACAGGGAGCACTCAGTTTAGGATGGGTGAGTAAAAGCGCTAAGATCTGGCCACATATGGAGATGAAATCCTATAGTAGCAAAAGGGTGCTTTCTGCTTTGAATTCTGTAAGGCCAAAGACTGTAAACCTGTGTGTTTCTAGCTGAACCGGTTTATATTGTCATCCTTTAGACTTGCTTGTATTATATTCTGCATTGACAATATTTAGATACTGTGTGAACAGTAAATTATAACCGTTGTGATACACATCATCAGTGTCATACTTCTTGTGCCTGACTAAGAATCTTCTCTCTGCTGTGTCAGAATGGGTGACCAGCGTAATCATTATGGGCAAGAAGAGGCCCAAAATCACCAGTCTACATTGCTTTCTGACCAAATTATATAACCATGACTATTTCAGAGGCACTGTCAGTCACTCCTCCCTGTTAAAACATCTATTGATCCTTTCTCTTTCTCTTATGCCTGTGTCGTCTTAGGACTGAGAAACCTGGTCTGGTAAAGCTTTGTAGAACAATTTCACTTCTATAACTTATATTCGACAGGAGGAACAGTTAGCTAAAAAAAAAAAAAAAAAAAATCTAGCCAGCTTAATCAGAACTTCATCTCATATAAATAATAGTCCTTCATGTTTCATTATGAAATCTTCATGTCTTTGCAAATATTTCAGGCAAACATCTTTCTCTCTCCTAATCACCACTGGTACTTGGCTATGGCTTCCATATTATCCCTTTGAAAACCTGTTGTTAACACTGCCCTATGTTTAATGAAAAGCTGCTGTGCTCCTGCGACACTGCTGTATATATGTCAGTTGTGTCTCAGCCTGTAGAAATGTTTATGGGAAAAATTTTTGTCCTAATTTTTAGCTGCCACCTGTAAGGAAACCCTTATCCCTGGCAGAGGTGTCTAGACAGCATAGTAATTCATATGATAGTCACGACTGGAACTACCTATTAAATTTGGAAGCCTCTGTTGGGTTCTCTGCAGTTGACAGTACTTTTTCTGTCGCTCTTGACTGACTTGTGCTCTTTGCTTGACTGTGCAGTAGAAGGCTCAAGAAGACTTCTCTTCTACAGTCTTCCTGCTGTGCATGAAGGTCAGCGTGTTTGCATTCACTGCATTAAGGGGAAGGAAATCGTTTGCGTCTTTCGGAACAGCAGCTCTTGCCTTACTCTGTGCAGGCAAGCACAGAAAGGAGGCAAGTGGGGACTGCACCTTGTCCTGTCCCTATGAGTGAAAATGTGCTGACCTGCATTTCCAGTAGCTGGAAGAATGCATTTTTTGGGAGTTCATTTGGGGATTTAACACAATATCATGTTCTGATGAAAACGTGGATGGGTAATCCCTTAAATGCCTCATTTACTGAGGTGAGAGACTGGGATGAGAGAAAACAAAATAACAATGTCCTTCTTGGATCTGAATCCTGGTGAGCTGAAGGTTTGTATTCATATGCAGGAACGGATTTAACTTCCCTAGTTCTGATTTTCTTTATTAAGCCAAACTAGAAACTGTTGTGCTTCCAAAGCTGTCACACATCCCACCAGGCTGTGCCTGCCGTAGGTGTGACAGTTTGCAGGAGCTGGGTGGAGCAGGCAGCTGGGGTCACTGCTCCCTTCAGCTGTCCAAATTTAATCTGCTGCTGGACATGAGTCAATGCCCTGAGGAGCTCCAACACCAGGAGCCTGACTCAGCCTTTTAGCTGATCCAGACTGATTGCAGCTGGAGACCCAGTAATCACTTTTTTCCACCACCCCCAAGGGTACACAGCATGTCAAGATGTTTTCTGGGATAGGGAAAGTCTCGATTGGTTATTCTGCAGTGACTCATTTTTATTAAGAAATCCAGTGAATAATAAAGTCTAGAAAGAACTCTTATTCTGTATTAAAATACACTAAAACATATCAGTTGATTATTGCACACGCTATATATAAATAAGATAGAAGTGCGTATTAATAATGGAAATTAACTCTGTGATGTTTCAGGCAAAAGTACCCAATTTCAGGTTCTCAAATTGCAGTGTGTGTTCCATGTATTTTCATCTACAAGACTTGCTAAGTACACTTTAGAAATTTAGCCTGTTTCTCTCTGGAAGAGGTTTTATCCCAGTTTAGCTCTGAAGGCTTCTGTATATCAGGCAATATGTCAGATTGTGCTCTTCAAATTTTTGAATTCCTGCTCAGGCATGAGGATTCTGTACTTGTAGAAATTTTTGGTACTATCTTCACTTTTCGTCTTCCTATTCTCTAGAGGAAATTACTCAGATTTGCACCATTTAATGTTGTAATTTCAGAGACTAGTAAACCTTGGTATGCTTTGGTCTCCTCACAGTAAATCGTTTGTAAACTTAGTAGCACCTTCAACTGCTGTATTACCGACGGGTGAATACTAAGACTTTTCTGCTTTGAAACTTCTACACCACTTGGAGGTGTGGAAGCCTCGAGTATTTTGCCACTGAAATACACTGTCACTGATGCTGTTTTGTTTGCTCATCTTTGAAAGCTAATAGACTGGTTTAATTAATTGTCCAAGATTTCTCTAAAACAATGTCCTAATTCTTCCATTTAGCTATGGCATATCATACACTGTTGTTATCTCCTCTACCAGATTTTTGCAACAAGTTGTTTTAAAACTATAATCTCGTTGAAGGGGAAAAAATGAAGTGCAGTTGAAAAGGCAGTTATGCCGAAAGATAAACACAGCAATATTACTTATCAAAACGAGTACAGTTTTTGCTTGCCTAATGAATGCAACATATAGCTTTCTCTATATATACAAAACCTGAGGAAAAAAAAAAAAAGCTTTATAACATATAAAGTATGCAACATTATTTCAGGCATAACTGTATTGGATATGTATCTAGGCCTGAGAGTGTAGATAACACAATATAAGTGCTTTGCCTGTCTAAACATGTTAAATAAATGAGCATTCACTATCGCATTCAAATACATTAGTAGATGTACTCGCATAGTTAATTTTCTTTTTAATGCACTACACGTGACATTTGCAGCACAGAGCTATAGTGTATCTTACTGTTTGATGAAAGTTCTTCCACTTCCCCCCTTCCCCCCCTTTTAAACAAACCTTTATTTGAATAAGCCTTTATGAAATAGATCTTTGGCATATCTTCTTTTCAGGAAGTTCAGTCAGTGTAAGCAGAGATAAAGCAGTCATGTTACGAAGAATATTACATAAGGAAAGATTTTTTAGAGAAAGAGGGTGACAAACATAAGGGAGGGGAAGAACGCCCTTAAGAGGAAATCTGATTTCTTTCTTGCAGCTGTTTGGTTTTATTGAGCTGTGATTTTCTATTCAAAATGAATCAACCTTGGCGTAAAGAAAAAATTTACAGGAACTTTGTTGAAAATAATGAGAGAAGTGCTGCATAAGTTATTTTCACCTATATCTTGATTTTCATAGTGATGGCTTTTTAGGACACAAAATGAAAAATTAAAATGATTTTTCATGCTGTAAATAGGAAAACTATCGTCAAATTGTTTTTCTTGTACATAAAAATTCCTATGTTGGTAGAAGGAAGACAGTAAAAGTAAAAACTGTATATATCTTTGCCTTAAATAAACCATCGGAATTTAAAAAAAAAAAAAAGTGATAGCACTGATGTTTAACATTCTGGAATCTGGTATTGTCGATTAAATCTTTCTGCTTATGTTTCCTGCAGGAGGGCAGCTTTGGTGTACCACGACCAAAGCCGTCTCAGAGGGTGAAGAGCTGGTTGCCTTTGTTGTGGATTTTGACTCAAGGCTGCAGGCTGCCAGTCAGATGACTCTCACAGAAGGCATGTACCCCGCCCGCCTGCTGGACTCCATACAACTGCTCCCACAGCAAGCTGCAATGGCATCTATTTTGCCTACAGCTATTGTGAACAGTAAGTGAGGAGTTCTATTCTCTGGCAAATTTTTAAAACAGCAGTACTTTAGGGTACATGTGAAGAGCTAATGCAGCAATGTTGAATTCATGACCACAGAAACCACATCGCAGCTCAAAGCCTGCTTTTGTTCCCCCATCATCTCAGAGATAAAAAGAGCGGGAAGAGGAGTCTGGGGAGAGTCTACCTGACCTGCCCTCGTGTGGAGGTCCTGTGATCTGTTCCCAGAGGCAATAGGCTTAGAAACTGTTAAAAGAGTAGATGAGATAGGTTGGCTAGCTCTCCAAGTCCAGCCTCTGCTGCTCAAGTAAGCTTGTAGATTACTGCTGCAGTTTCTGGTAATAATTCATGATACTCGGTAAAGGAAAAGAAACACATCCTTTCAGTGACTGTTTCAAAATGCAGCTGAAATCATGCCTCATAGCAGCCCTGATATATCGTAGCATCTCCATTCAATGTGGTTAATCAAGAATGCTTTTACATCTTCTGGTCATCAGTGGGCTGTATCATGAACAAAATCCAGCATGCATTCAAGTGCTGTCGTTAGAGAGGAGGGACATGAGTGTTCCTGAACTAGGACAATTCAGCTCGAGTTGAATTTTATATCTTTAGCTTTTGCTTATTACTGCTGTTTACCTTTATACAGTCCTAGTTCCTCATCCTCCTTTCTAAGTACCTTTCAAATATATTGGCCGTGATCCTCACCAGTCATCACTTAGATGGCACATTTTAGCTCTCAACGTTTTGCAAGTCTGTCCATTTAGACCCCATGCTGGAGCACTTCCTTGCACTTCCTGTGGTTTGTAAGTATTATAATTAGTATAATGAACTAGTGAACATGGCATTTCAGGTCACATGCAAACACATGATCTGCCACTCAGTGTCACACCTGATAACACTGAGTCTTGAACAGTCACAACATCTTCAAGCTCTTCACAGAGGACTAGTTAAAATATCCCTGGCACAACATATTTCATTCCACGTTTTCCTTTCCATTTCTTCTTTTTTTTTTTTTTTAATTTCTTATTTGCTGGTAAACAATTTTGATAGCTACATTTTTATTGTTAGGCTATTTTAAAAGATAAACCTTCAAATGTCTGTACCATCCAAGTCTTCTCTTCCAAGAGTGAGTTGGAGCAGCCTCATCCCTTTAGCTAAGCACATTCCTTTCTACCCTACCAGTGGGGTAGCTGTGAGCTGATATACCTGCTCACAGAACCAGCAATTAGGATTGCACTTTTGAAAATAAGGTGTCAGAAACACCTAAACACCATGAGGTTACCACTGTTAGGGGAGGCCTGTGTTTACAGCCAGCAGCTGAAAGGAAGCTGCTGTGGGTTACCTTGCCTAAAGGGCACAGCTTGTTTCAGCTGAGATCATGTTCTTATGTAAATCCATGGGGCCAACTCTGGGCTTTGGCAAAGCAGTAAGATTTCTACAACATCACATTTCTGAAAACATCCTTTCTGTCAGCACTGACTTATGCAGAGCCCTGGAAAGCCACACTAGATATTGCTAAGAGGAGTCTTTACATTTATGGTGCATCAGCTCTTGCTATAGAGGTTTTGCAGCAACTCAGAGTAAATTCTGTGTTCTTGACTCCAGGAAGATTCTAAAATAGCAAGTCTTACTGCTCAGAACTTTCCACATCGGTCCTGACTCTGCCTCTGATCATAAGGGGCTATTTTCAAATTTCATTGTTGAGTTGGTAAAATTCAGTTTCTTCATTAAAATCTTGAACTAGAAGTCGAGCAACAAGCTGAATGAACCTCTAGATTTGTAATGAGCCATCTCTTAAATATTTTTTTCTAGATCTCTGAAAAAAAATTGGTTTTGTAGGTTGTTTGGGAGATTTTTTATGTTTCCTAACATTTTCTAGTTGGAAGACTAAAATTAGAATATCACCTTTGGCTCATTCAGCTTGAAGCTGAATGTTTCATTATATGAAAGTATACACTGAAATAAATTGCAATATTTTAGTTTTAAGTAATTAAAACTTCAAGTAGCCTTTATCTGTTTTGCATCACTTTAGAGTAGTAATAGTTTCAGATCCCATCCCTATATATTGTTTTCCCTGAAATTCCATCCTCTCACCATACAAAACTCAAAAGCATTTCCTCTGCTTGGCATGTAATGGGAGTCACATATTCACCGTGCGTAACTGCAGCAGCTACAGACTGTCCAAGCCATCTAACCCATAGAAAATAAAGATGGCTGGAAGTCAAATTCATTAAGACAATCAGAAAGTTGAATTCTGTGATGGAATGCAGTCAAATTAATTCAATTAGGACATGTAATCTACACCAGAAATTCCTATTTTGGACTTTCTTTTCTGTGGAAACCTCAACAGTTCAACTTTTTAAAACCATTTGATGCCAAAACCAAATGTTGAAATGTCACCTTTAAAGTGAGGCAGACATTTCAAATGATGTAAGCTGTATCAGTAATGTTCTAATAGTGGTATGTGTTGGGATACTAACTGCTCCATTAAATGTTTGTGTATGAAATCCAAGCACAGTTATTCAGTGGCAAAGGGAAAAATAAAAATTGGTAGTGGTATAAATATTTTTTGCAAATTCATGAGCAGAAAAATAGAGAAGCATTAGCATTGCAATCAGAGAAGCAAACTAAGCAATGTAAATTTTGGCTGCATTTGTAAATATTTAGCAAATAAAAGACTCATCCATGTCAATGGGTTGGAGTCTTCAACTTTGTTCAGCCAAAAGGAATTGAAACAGAGCAGTTGTCCTGTACACATCAATATTTGAAATTAAACATAAATTGTCATGAATTATAATGAATTACATCATTAGCTACACATGCCATGTTTTCAAAGCAGCCAGGCATTCTTAAAAACTAAGTAAATTACAGTCTCTAGCAGCTCTTTGCATTCTGAAGTCAGGAGGAGTTTTGATGTTGATCAAGTTTTGATGTTGACTGCAATTGCCTCACAGTGAGATCAGCTGTCACAGTCCGGGGCCACTCATAATTTTGTCCTCTCTTCATCTCAAAAACAGTAGAGAGGTGTCCAGAACCAGATGCAGAGAATGGTCCTAAGCCTTTGATAATTCCTGAAATCTATGCATGAATGGAAATAGTGTTCATTGACTTAAGCCAAAGATATAGAAGGAGCTGTTCTCATGATTTAGAAATATAAACAAGTTCCAGGGCTCAAGTGTGGATCTTGTCACAGTTTAATTTACTAGTGTAGATGTGGTCCAAGAGAGCAGGGATTTCTTCTTGTTCTTACTGATAAGATGGAAGGCTCATCTTTCAGAAAAATCAAATAGATCTTTTGTATTTCTGAGATGTATACACCACAGGTACTGTGTAGGTGTCCTTTGACAGGGTATTACCACACAAATATCTGTCCACTTGGTGTAAATATACCATAAGCATTATTACTCTTCACATTAGCCAAGTATGTAGCCTCTAATGCATGATCAAAATCCCAACTTCTGCAGCTGAAAACACTCAGTGAAACCTCTGCATGGTCTCTTCTCAGAGGGATGCTGACACTTCGGGATAGGAGACAATGAAAAATTGCCTTATTTTCGATAAATATCCTCTATACATAACGAAAAGTGGAAACCCAACAATTTACTGAAAGCAAGAGGACAAAAAATACAGAAATTTCTATAATTAATAAGAATAGGAACCAAGGAAAGAGATGTGCTGCTTAGTATAATATCAAATTCAATAAGATAGGATCTTAAGGAAAAGTAGTCTAGTCTTGCCTCCTGGATATCAGAGCAAAAGGATTTACAGTAATAAATGCATAAGCAAACTGAAAATACACATCCTTTGGAATGATCTGCAGTTAGCACTCAAAAATTCAAAGGCCCAGAGCTGGAAACTCTTGTGCACACACACAAAAAAATTGAAAGATGTCACCTAATGAGTAGTGATGTGTTGGAAATACAGCATAGTTCCTGAATTAGTATTGCATGTTTCCAACAAACATTTAATTTAATTTAATTTCGAAGATAATTATGCACCAAAAGCTTCTAGCAGTTTTCTTTATGCAACTTTTTTAAAAAATATCCTTTTGAAAGAAACAACTGTCTCCATGTTAGTCTCTCAGGTGCAAGTGACATTTTAGTAAACCCATTTCTCTGCTTTCAATGCTTTATTAAATAAGCATTTTTTTCAATGGGGAAGGGAGGGGAATTAATCTGGCTGTGTTAATTGGTTGGCACCAAGTGAACTGCGGCTAACCTGCACCTGCTTATACTTGCTTGTAGAGGACATTTTCCCTTGCAAATCCTGTGGCATTTGGTACCGAAGTGAGCGGAACCTGCAGGCCCATCTCATGTATTACTGCAGTGGGAGGCAAAGAGAGGGGCCACAGCTGCCAGAGGACAGTGAGGACAGTGCTCAGCAGATATCCAGTGTCTGCCCCTTTCCACAGTGCACCAAAAGCTTTTCAAACGCAAGAGCTCTGGAAATGCACCTAAATTCTCACAGTGGTAAGTGTCATGTATTTTCCTGTATCATCTACTAGATTTTGAAGAATTATTCACCATAGACATTCAGTAGATCAATGTCTCTCCAAATATATGCAAGCATTGCATGTGGATAATACCAGAATGTCAACAGTTTCTGACCTGTGTTCTACACGAGTACCTCTCCCAGGTAACCAGTGTCATTGTCTGATCTCCTAATCCTCATTTGAATGTTGTCTCTCTCTTGATGTGTGTATACACACATACAGGCAGCATTTCTTTACTGGTGAAGGTATGTTCAGGAATCCAGACACAATCAATTACTGCAGGATTTCCAGCTACCAAACATGCACACAACCAGAGAACTTGTCCTTCTGAAGTAATATCTTAGTGCCCTAGAGGAGGCTTCTTACAGAGAGGGCTTTAAGGGTCATGGTCTAGAACTCTGTGCTTTTACCAGGAGACTTGTTCCATAAAAAACTTCTTGTTTGATAGAAATATTCCTTTTCCCTCTTATAAATTGAAAATGGGGATAGTATTTTAGAATCACAAAAACAAAGAATCATAAGTTTGTCTAAGTTGGAAAAGACTTTTAAGATCATCAAGTCCACCACTAAACCATGTGCCTAAGCACCACATAGGCATGCTGCAGATGACCAATTTTGAGTTGAATTAGGGCTGGAAACACATGTTAAGAGTTTGCAGAATATTTTGTGCAAGAGTTTTCAGTATCAGAGAACACCTACAAATAAGAAAGACTGCAGTGTCTGTCTGTGGTGTGTTTGCTGTCTGGTGTACAGAGCTGCTTCTGGAAAGAAGCAAGGGCTCTACAGGTGTTCCTGATAGTTCTGTTAAATAAATGGAGTCTAAAGGAACATTAATGGGTGCCTTAGTTACAGAAGAAAGCCTTGTTTAGCTGCAGTGTAAAAACTCCTGGGGCATGTGTGACTACTCTGTGGGTTTGGTGAAGTGAAAAATGTTCTAATACTTGGTAGCAATCGCAATGTAAAAGGCAACATATTGCCTTGGATGAGTTTGGTACCACCTAGAAAAGGACTAGAAGAGTGCTAAGTGAAAACTTCTTTATGTAGACAGTACCAAAACCCCTTAGCCATTCATTTAGAGGTCAGATTTTTTTGTGCTTCAAGAACTTATCAGGCTGTTGCCATTTTCTGTTTGTTGCCTAGCAAATATTTCACTGTTCAGTAAACCAGCAGAACCATAGGCTACACAGCTTCAATAAGATCAGGTGAATGCATCCCAGTGTGTTTTACAGCCTGGTGATTATAGCCAGATACTTTGGGAAAATTACAGATTCTACCCATGCAGAGGAATACTGAAATATTAGCCATTGTGCAAAAGACTTGCTTCAACTACTTGCATTTATTGACATGCCATTGGTTTAGGTGTTGCGTGTTTTGAGCCATGAGCTGTGAGTGACCATGTCTGAGTGTAATCTAGAGATCTGTGTTCCTTGAAAGACATAGATCTGAGATTGTGGGCAATTTCCAGTAAGAACCTTTTGTTATTTCTTAGAAGAGAGGCTAAACCTCAGGTCTTTCCCTTTCTTTTTAGTCATAAACCAGTCTATTCAATCATTCTTGCTCTCTTTCCTATCCTGTCAGTCTTTACTTTTCTATACAGATTGTCACAAGTTATAACACCTTCTGCAGTAGGAATGACACTTTCCTTTTCCAAATGTCTTGTAATCTTTGCAATCCCTATGTTTGCTTCAACTGCTGTTACTGTTCACACTGGATGCTCTAGCAGACCTACACCACTGGACTGCAGAGCCCTGACTGAAATGCGAAGTCCCATAGAGAGTGCTATCACTGTACCACAGGGTGGAGAAGCATGTGAAGCACCATCTCATGTCAGTGAAGGAGCTAAACCCTCATGTGGCCTCCTGGGGAAAGAGTGCCTGATGGGAAGCAAGTGCTGACTAAAGTGCTGTGTCACTTCTTGGTTCCCTTCTGGCTGCTGAGGCCAAGAGCAGGTCGAATTTCAAATGTCACTCACAACTTGTGGGGTCACTGATGCCAGGGAAGAAGGGAGGATCTCCAGAATCAACAATGTGGCTACCCACAGAGTAAGCTACAGTATTATTAGAGTTTTGTGTTGTCCAACTATCCCACACCTACTTCACCTGACTGAGGTGTAGTATATGTGCATACATGTAGGCAGCACAAATACTCATTTTAAATTCTGAATATTATCCATACCAGTATTTTTTCAGGTTTTGTTGTCTAAAAGGTAACTAGAATCCATGCAGTAGTTGATGCAGTAGAGAAGTTTAGTCTTACCTCTTTTTAAAGCATTTTCAATTTCAAAATGCCATGATATGTGGAGTTTTTTGTTTAATCGGTGATTGTACGATGTTTTTGAATGTCCTGTTTTTGATAAAGTGGTAGTGCTTTCATAAGGAAAATATGTCATATGATAGCAGGAGTTGCCTACGGTCATTATATGTGAAAGATAAAATGTCAGTGAAGCCATGTCTTACTGCTCCTCCTCCCTTCACAAGGAGCACAGCTCATCAGTCCTTTCCGGTGAGAATAGATCTGTAACCTCTTCCCACCCATGCAAGCAAAGAGCTGAGCATCAATAACATTCAAAATACTACTTCTGCTTTGTCTGTGGCTTTCAGGCACACTGAGGGCTGTACCTCAAGCTTCATCATAACCTTGAACCTCTTGACCTTGGTGTGCTTTCTGTACATTCAGAATTTCCAGTGATTATGTATGGGGAACATTATGTGTCCCTTTAGTTGTAACTGTAATTCTGAGACCTTTTGATTTAGAATAAGTCCAGTCTATTTTTATCCTTTCCCTTGTTCTTTCTATCCCTGCAGCTCTGATGAATGCATGCAAATACTAGGGCCCTCCAAAGCAGAGCAAAAGTCTGAGAAAAACCTAGCAGTTCGAGGAAAACCAATTCAAGTATTTTCAGGGTGACTAATACCACCTTATTAGAAGAAAATTAGTCATTCTCACTGTATTTGTACGTTCTGTGCAGCTGATTTCCCAGTATTCTTCATGAGAGGCAAAATGGTCACTTTATTTTGTATTTTGCTTGTCTTTTCTGTAGGAGTGAAAATGGAAGAATTTCTCCCACCCGGTGCTAGTCTGAAATGCACAGTTTGTACTTACACTGCAGACTCAGTGATTAACTTTCATCAGCACCTGTTCTCGCATCTTACTCAAGCTGCCTTTAGATGCAATCACTGCCATTTTGGCTTCCAAACTCAGAGGGAGCTACTGCAGCACCAAGAGTTACATGTCTCTGGCAACAAACTTCAGAGAGAAAGTGACATTGAACACTCTCCAAGTGGAAATGAAGAAGGTTTACAGCCAGCAACGGACCTGTTGAGCAGAAATGATGTTCCCCAGAGCCAAAAGACCATGCAGACTAAAGATGCAAGTTCTGATACAGAGCTTGATAAATGTGAAAAAAAGGCTCCACTTTTCCTTCCAAACCAGAGGCCAGAAACCCAGCCTGCCGCAAATAAGCAGAGCTTTTCATATACCAAAATAAAATCTGAACCATCCAGTCCAAGACTTGCTTCGTCGCCAGTTCAGCCTAATATTGGTCCTTCTTTCCCAATGGGACCTTTTCTTTCACAGTTTGCTTTTCCCCAAGACATCACTGTGGTTCCTCAGGCTTCAGAGATATTAGCTAAAATGTCAGAACTGGTCCATCGAAGGCTGAGGCATGGAAGTAGCAATTACCCACCTGTAATTTACAGTCCTTTGATGCCTAAGGGGGCTACATGTTTTGAATGCAACATAACATTCAATAATTTGGACAACTATCTGGTACACAAAAAGCATTACTGCAGCAGCCGATGGCAGCAGATGGCAAAGTCACCAGATTTTTCCAGTGTTCCAGAAAAAATGCCTGAAGCTGTAAGTCCCAGTAATGGTCAAAGCTCTATAAATATCTTGAATCCAGCTTCTCACACATCAGATCCAGAAAATCAGCTTCTGCCTACATCTTGCTTAAACTCTTCCAATGTTTTAGATTTGATTGGGCCAAACAATAAAAGTCATGAAAAAGACTTTAGTGCACAGCCTAAGAAGTTGTCAACTGCAAGCAATGGTGATGAGAAGATAAATGGAAAACCTTCTGATGTGAAGAATCCCAATGCTCCTTTAGTAGAGGGGGAGAGTGACCCTAACAAGACCACATGTGAAGCTTGTAATATTACTTTCAGCAGACATGAGACCTACATGGTCCACAAGCAGTATTACTGTGCCACCCGCCACGATCCCCCACTGAAGAGGTCGGCTTCCAACAAAGTGCCTGCCATGCAGAGAACAATGCGTACTCGGAAACGAAGGAAGATGTATGAGATGTGCTTACCAGAGCAAGAGCAGAGGCCACCACTAGTTCAACAGCGATTTCTAGAAGTTGCTAATCTTGGCAATCCTTGTACATCCACTCAAGAGTCAACAGAGGGCCTTGGAGAATGTTACCACCCACGATGTGATATCTTTCCAGGAATAGTCTCAAAGCATCTGGAAACATCACTGTCTATTAACAAGTGTGTTCCAGTTTCAAAGTGTGATACTGCCCACTCTACTGTGTCTTGCTTGGAGATGGATGTGCCAATAGATCTCAGTAAAAAATGCTTACCCCCGTCAGAGAGGACATCCACTTCTCCCAAAAGGCTGCTGGACTACCACGAGTGCACCGTATGCAAGATCAGTTTTAACAAGGTAGAGAACTACCTGGCTCACAAGCAGAATTTTTGTCCTGTCACTGCTCATCAGCGTAGTGACCTGGGACAACTCGACAGTAAGGTGTTTCAAAACCCAGAAAGTGAAAGAAACAGCCCAGATGTCAGTTATGAGAGAAGCATAATCAAATGTGAGAAAAACGGAAACTCAAAACAGTCCTCTCCCAATGGAAACTTATTTTCCACACACTTAGCAACACTTCAAGGACTGAAAGTCTTTAGTGAAGCAGCCCAGCTTATTGCTACAAAAGAAGAAAACAAACATTTGTTTCTTCCACAATGCCTTTACCCTGGAGCAATAAAGAAAGCTAAAGGAGCAGATCAGCTTTCTCCATATTATGGAATAAAGCCAAGTGATTACATTTCTGGTTCTCTCGTCATTCATAATACTGATTTAGATCAAAGCACAAATACAGAAAGTGAATCTCCTAAAGGCCAGGCGCCTTCGAATGGATGTGCTGTGCAGAAGAAAGAATCTCTTCCACTTCTGCCGAAAAACCGAGGCATGGTAATAGTTAATGGGGGACTAAAACAGGAGGAAAGACCTGCTGCTAACCCACAGCAAGAGAACATTTCCCAGAATCCTCCACATGAAGATGGGCACAAGTCTCCTTCTTGGATCTCTGAGAATCCCTTAGCTACAAATGAAAACGTCTCTCCAGCAATTCCTACAGCAGAGGAACAGTTGTCTAGTATAGCTAAAGGTGTGAATGGCTCTACCCAGGCTCCAACCAGTGGAAAGTATTGCCGACTGTGTGACATCCAGTTCAACAATCTCTCAAACTTTATAACTCATAAGAAGTTTTATTGCTCTTCACATGCAGCAGAACATGTCAAATGAAACAATCGGTCACCTTTGGTACATGTGTTTAGCATATTGTTCCATACAGTTTAAAGAAAGCTGTTTGAATTACATCTGGACAATCAGGAGATTTCACTATTGCTGAGTTGAAGACTTAAAGGTGTAATTTCATTACAGTCCATTAGTAAAGTGTATTATTGGTGCCATTTTCAAAAATATTAATTTATTTTACCAGCAGTATTCATAGCTGTAGTTATGTTATTTTTTATTTAAAAACTTTATATTAAAGTCATTTGTAATGTTATTGTATAGTTATTGTGTAGCACATATGGTTTGCACTGTATAGTAGATTTTAAAGAAAATAGTCGCAAACAATACAGAAAAGCATTTTAGAAATAGCTTCAAAAGCACTTGTGTATCCTGATTTTTTTTCTTATATGCTGTTGCAGATATATGTATATGCTAAAATATAAGTTGCAAAGAAGTTTCAACTATGCTGTAAAGGTCGCCTTAAAATTTCAATTTTTTTGAACAATTGGGCTCAGTTTGCACTTTATATTTTAGCACATACAATACCTTAGTCATTAGGCTTTGCATTTGTATGTAGCAGTATGTTTCTGTCCACTTTCTTAATCTGAAACGTACGTTAAATGAAGATGGCATTTTCTTTCTTGTATAGTACTTGTATTTTCTTTCGCTGATGCATCTCTGTCTCAATTTTTAAACCTTTGCTGTTAAATGCAATACTTTATAAAGAATGAACAAAATTACTGGAAGCAGTATTGTAAGAAATGAGGTCATATCAATCAGTTTTATCTTTTGAAAGGCACAGTCTAAAACAAACCCCTAAACTCAATGCTGCAATTATGAATCTAATTCATATATAAGATATATTTAAATATAAGAGTAGCAATACTGCAACTGGTGATCACAAAGATAATGTTCTACTTCTGATAGAAATAATTTCTCAACAAATGTTGTTACTATGCATGTATATGGATGGAATAAAATTCCAGATAATTGGAGAAGTTTGGCAGTAATTTCTTTAATTTTTAAAAAATTTTGTTTTTCAAGGTGGAGTTAGAGCTCACAAACTGTGAAGAAGCTCTTATGAACAAACTAACATTGCCTTCTCTTCAGAGGAATCAAAGCATTCAATGAGACAATGACTACAAAGAATGCCTCCACTTCCAGGGAGTCCCCACTGACAGGTCACTAGTTCAGTTGGGTCTAAGACTGCCTGGTGAAATAAAACTTCAAAAGTGAGGGTCTGAAACTAGGAAGGCTGTTCAAGGAACACATACTTTCCTGTATGTCCATATGTCAAAATCAGTGGAACAATCTCCTTCCTAATACCTCTGGTATAATTCTTCATGTGTTCAGTGTTAGATGAAAAACAAGATCATAAATTTAAGAGAACAGCAGTTTGCTCCACTAATTCAGTGTAGAAATATTACTCAATAATTTATGTTATATTAAAATCTGAACTAATGCACAATCAGTAGTCTTCACTCGCCATTGTTTGGTCTCCTGTATGCTGTTTTAATTTAAAAAATTGAGATTACAAAAATTTTCTATTGATGCACTTTCATCCTACAAATTTGAAAGCAAAACCATGATCTGAATAATTACATAAACAGTTGTGGTTTAGTTCCTGTATCAGCCAAAGAAACAATTCAGAACAAGCTACATAAAAGGATGGTATTTCAGCAGAGCAGCCAGTTGTAGTCTAGCATAAGGAGCATACAATGTCACTGGCTTTCAGCAGCCCCATTTCTGTGTAGTTTGGAACTGAAACTGTTCTCTTTTTTAATTTGTAAATGTAACTACATGTAACTCAGTAGCAAAAATGATAAACACTTCAAAGCTATAGTTATCAATTCTGCTTGTTAGCTGGGCTTTAAATACAGGTCAAGAGTGCTTAGAATTGTACCAATTCTCACTTGCAGCAAAGATAGCAGATGTCTACATTCATTTTAGTAGGCCCAAAGTTGGTCCTACAGCAAATATTTGGCTAATAACATTTGTGAAGGAGAAAAAGCATTGCAATTGCAGGGAGAATTAAACAGGCAAAATGTTCATGATTATCAATTAAACACTCATTAGAAAATACACCAAGATATCTAAGACTTCACAATATTGGAAATAGATTGTACATCTTGGCCTTTTTGGTGGCAAACATTATTTTGAAGATTATCCATTGTGCAATAATGGGTTAAAGAACTAGGTGATTATATCTGGATTGAAATAACCTAATTCTGAAAGATCCACATGCACAGATGAAAACCTTTTTGGATGAAGCTGGTCAGAAGGCCATAAGCTGAGTAATTTACAATTGCAGAGCTCTAGGGGGTATGTTTTGAGTGTGAGAAAGTAAAGGAAAATATCAGGGTTAGAGCAAATACCTAGTTGAGACGTGATGCTGAAAGAGGGAAGCCTTATCACAAACGGTTTCTGATCCAGAAATGCTGAGGGTTCCAGATATATTCCAGGGGTAAATTAAAGCCTGCCATGCTGCTTTATATTCTTCCCACTGGATAGTCCAATTTCTTTCACACAACAGAATAATTCTGCTAGCATTTTCTCTTTATAAATCACCTTTTTGGTTGACTGCTTCCATTTTTACAAGTTCAAAATAAGCACAACCTGTTCATTTGTGGGTGCAGAGTTACTCAATTGTAAACACATTTAGTATATTTTAGTCACTTTACAGGAACAACTGGCAACTTTGACACGTGCTAAACCCCTAAGTTATACCATCACACTCTGTGAAAGTAAAACTGTACACAAGCTAGATGAGTAGCAGATACTAACATTTGATTTTTTAAATACTTTTTTTTTTTTAAAAGAAAGCATTTTAAAAAAAGCTGCTCACATAGTTGGGTTCAGGAACCATCTTTTCCCATAATTTTATAGACTTTTCAATTATATCACTTTCTTTATTGCACTCATATTTTAATTTGCTCATGTGAAATAAGAACATAAACACTTTGACCAGCCAGAAATCTCTCTCCTCTCTTTCAAACCAGTTTGCACTGGTTTAAAATATACTGGCCTAATCCCAGCTTGGAGCTTAAAGCACATCTACATTTAAATTATAAGTATCGTTTACAAAAATAAACTACTTAGATATTTTTTTCTGACCAGGCGTTATTTGTGTTCTCTTCAGATTATATCTACATGTTTGTCCAAGGTGATAAACTGCCTATTGCTAGAATAGAAGCCAATTTCTTTTAGGTTTTTGTAGGGTTATTAGTTTTTTATCAAATCGCCTATGCAATTTAAAGGAGTTCGTTCTTAGTCTTTGACTAAGTTAGTCTTTGACACCTGGAATTCAGCAGGAAACAGAGCACCTCAGTTAAATGGTTTGGTCCCTTAATCCCTGTCACCTTGTGTCAGTAAATAATTCTTTGGGACTATGGGGTGAACAGCTCACGTAAAGGCATTAAAATATTTCCTAGGTTTATGTTACAAAATACAAAATTGCTCCACATGAAGACTTAATATTTGGAAGAGCTGGTTCCTGCCTAACTGCCTGAGTACTGATTGCCTGGCTGGTTTTACATTCAACTTTTGGGCTTTTTAAGGAAGATTTCCTTATTCACAAAACATTCCATCCACAGGCAGTGCTCAGAACTAATTTTCCACATCCCTGTCTGCCTCATTTATTTGTTTTTATCCCAAAATTCTGACTGAAAGGCAATTGTGAGTCCTCATTCATAACCACATTCATGCCACAATTTTCATAGTTTTCACAGAACAATGGTCATTTTTTCTTTGTAGAAGAAAAACGGTAAAGTGTATTGCTACAAGCTGATGTCTGCTTATCTTGAAGTAATTGTAATAACACTAGGAATCTGGTGACATCTTCTCAATATTACAAATAATCATAAAACTACATCATAGATATTTACTGTGGATCCACACTCCTAACTTTCTCAGTCTCTCATTTCCACTAGGTAACTATAGACTATGTTCATTGTCCACACTGTCTGCAGGAATGTAAAAGTTGTATCCTAAACTTAATAGAGAGT
Organism: Sylvia atricapilla; assembly: GCF_009819655.1. Taxonomy (NCBI): domain Eukaryota; kingdom Metazoa; phylum Chordata; class Aves; order Passeriformes; family Sylviidae; genus Sylvia; species Sylvia atricapilla. Next base: position 134,116,971 of record NC_089140.1, read on the forward strand.
ATGAGTAAGGTGATTTCTCCCTCATACAATAAACACTGCACCACTGGCAAATGGAGAAGAAAAAAAAAAAAACAAAAAACCTGATGTAGAAATTAAAAAATTAAATCAATTCCAGCACCACTATCAAGATGATGTGTAGGTGGGCTAATTGACTTCGCTGAAGGTACATACATAAGCGATGAACCAGAAGCCACTCTAAAACAGTGGAACTGGGATGGAGCTCTAAGTGGCCTGGAAAACCTGACTTAAAGAAAATTCCATGGTGAGTATAATGGAAAAAGGGTGGTGTGGGTTAATCTTATTGAGAGGCAAAGAATATAAGGAAAAGGGGAAGCAGCACTTTGTTAATCCCGAGAGTGTAGTATGGGTGGGTACACTGATGGCTGCAGGAGGCAGCAGTTAGAAGACATCAGCACTATAAAAATGCTACACATCCCCAGATGCCTGTTAAAAGAGGCTAAAATACTGATGAGACAAAATGCTTGGAAGATCACTCCCAAATTCTAAATATTGTCAACGCAAAGGTTCTGGCTTCTAACGGTCTCCTTTTCCCCAAAGCTGACAATGGGGAAGAGAACCACAACTCTTTTGACCTTTCAGGTCACCTTCACAGCTGGCATATTGTGTTGCCCTGAACTGTGCAGGACAGATGTCCATAGAACAGATATGTGACCCTATTGTAGATTAGAGTCAAGTCAGATACCAGGGCTTCAGGTGTGTTAAGTCCCTCCACTGAGGCCTTCCACGAAAGTCAATGACAGTGCTTCAAATCCAGACCACTTAGAGCCACAGAAAAATGAACTAAAATAGTGGTGGCACTTCTGTATGGAGTAAAACAGAGCATGAGGAAGGGAGGTTGGTAGGAGATCTGCAGTCATGCAATTCAAGCTTCTGCATAATACAGCAACATGAGATGAATGAATTGTGACTGAAAGGCTGAGACAAGGCTTTTATGTTGGGGTGAATAGAAAATTGTGATTCTGACAATTTCAGCTTTCAAATACATGGAGTTTTTTACTATACACACACATATACAAGTATAAAACATTCACAGAGAGATGAGAATGTCCAAAAACAGGAAGACAACCTAAACTAGATTAAGGGGTTAGATCAAACCGTCTATATGGTGATTATAAAAATCCTTTGTTGTAGAAGTAATAGCCAGACCATTTAATCTTCATTGCATGGGGAAACTGGCACCTTTTGGTGCATGGAGGGTGATGATACATTCATTCATATCCAAATTTAAATGTCCTGGCAAAATTGCTCTTTCCCCATTCTGCTCTCAGCTGCTTTGCACAGGCCCCACCATCTCAACTGCTTTGTACAGGTCCCAAGCCAAGGAATTTGTTCTTACCTACCAACTCAGTGGCCCTCACACTCATTTCTTTCCACCTGACAGCTTAGTTGTTTCATTTCCTATTGTGGGAGTTTTTTAACTCTTTACCCACCTTGAATGATTCACAGTGAAGGCAGCTGAAAGGATTCACCTGAGCTGGTGTATTGGAGACTGTGGTAATCTTCACCATTGGAGACATGGAGTCACTTGAGAACTCCTGAAAAGGAGGTTTACGTGCCCTCAGCTGTTCTCATCTCCTCCAGATGAGCCCTCTCTTTAAGACTTTTATATCCCTCACCACATCTTGAAACTCACTCCTGTAAGTGCTAAGCAGCATACCCAGAGACTCAGTCTGCTTTGAAATAGAAATATTTCCCTGTAGGAAATCTTCATGAAGGAATGTGTTGGACATGCTGTCTTGGTATCTTCCAGGGAAAGCTGGAGTTTCCCTTGGAATGGAGAATATAAACCACCCCCAACCCCCCCCACACCCCCTTTTTCCAATTATAAATTTGCAGTTAGAGGCTTTCAGGCAAAGATTTGGGGATAGAAATAGCAATTCTTTACTAGTATGTATAACTAAGCAAACAAAACCAACAACTACAGCATTAATAACAAAACAGTACAAAGAACTTGAGGGCTTTGCTTCAAAAAAACAATCCCAAAAACCCAGGGCAGTTTGGTCTCGGTGCCCCTGCAGGATCCTCAGAGCACCAAGCTGGAACAGTGAAGTTCCGGGCTGGTAGCTGGGATGGCAGATGTCCCAGCAGAGCAGGGTGTCTCAGCAGGGCAGCGGCAGGGGCAGTGTGTCCCAGCAGGGGCAGGGTGTCCTGGCAGGGCAGGGAGATGCGGGGTCACACCATAGCAAGAGCAGCAGTGCTGATGAAACCACGACAGCGGGGCAGGGCTGGCCCAGCTCCTGCAGGGCGGCAGAGGAGCTCAGAATTCCAGGGCACACAAGCAGATGATGGCAGACCTCCCAGGACTGGATCCCTCTAGGGACAGTGAACTCGTCTTGCAGCAAGCAGCAGCCCAGACGTTCTCTCTCCCCGAATGCCAAAAAACAGAGAGGGAAGCTGTCTCCAGCTCACTCCTTTACCTGCCCCAAAACCTGGTGCTATCTCCCCCTCCAAAAGAGCTTTGGCCATCTCTTTGTTTTGATCAAGCACTCTTACCCACCCAACTCCTAATCTCCTTGGTAACTTCTGGGGAAAAAAATTCTTTAGAGTAAAAAAGAGCAAACCTAACCCCCAACACATGCATTTTGAATGGCTCTATTGATAATTTTAGTACTCAGTGTTGATATAATAACCTAATATCCATTCCCAAAGTGGGGGCTGTGCTCCACAGTAGTCGAGGTCAAGTCTTTTCTTAGGGGTGTCAGGATAATCCCAAGCCTTAAACATTGGCAGCCACAGGACATTTACTGTTTTTCTCCTCCCATGTGAGTTATTCTGCCAAACAGAGAGAAAGCCATTGGGACACAGAAAAGGGACAAGAAGGTCTTTAAGGGGTATAATGTGGGGATTTGTGGCTTCTGGCCTCAAGGTGGCTTCTTGTCTTTTTACATTAAACAGAAAATAGGAAAATGGCCTATCAGCAGCTAAGGCTTATCTTCAGTGTTAGAAAACTTGACATGCAGTGTGCTTTTGTAAATTGTATCAGATACCACTTTCCTTCTATGAAAAGTGTAGTTTTAGGTAGGTAATTTTTATATTAGGGAAATAGGAGCTGGCACGCTTTGCAGAAGTTTTTAAGATACTGAAATCAGTAGTATCACTAATATGCATTCAAAGCTTTCATGCAACTTGTGGAGTTAGAGTAATAATTATGTAAAAGATGTTAACATGATTTAACTTACTTGAACTTAACTGTATTAGAAGGATTCAATGTGAATGCCACTTCAACAGAAAACTTGCTCTGCAAGAACTTTTCTTGTCAATAATGTACTTTGTTCCTTATTCTTGTAACATCAAAATATATCATAGTTTATGCCTGTTAGATTTGATAATGACATTCACAATATAAAAAATAACATTTATATAAAGTATTCAGCTTGAAGGTAACTGTTAGACCTTCCTGATACTAAACTGCTGTGTTATACTTGCTACCGTGTATTAAAGTTAAGTGATAATATTACTTTGTGAATTTGCTCTTAAGTTCATGACAAACATAATTAATACCAATAACCAGCAAGGTGAAAGTAAGATTCATTCTTAGGTGATAAAAATGCCAGTTTTCTTTCCCAAACAACAAATTCCAAAACTTTTTTGTCACTAGATAAGATTAAAATGAAAAAATGAAATGTTGTACAACTTTGTCCAGTGACACTTATGGACCATTACTCTGAGCCATGGAAGATCATGCTGTGGATCCATCACTGGTGTAGACAAGCACAGTTCAAGAACCTTCTCCTGATGTTCAGAACCAGCAGTGAAGTGAGATGTGTGATGCAGACTCAGATAAAAACAGCTTGTTTCATTACAGTAAATAGTTTGAATCAAAAAGCAGCATTTTGAAATCATGAACTACCCTGCTATCTGAATTTCTCTTAAAAACAGAGAGGACTTAAAGTTAGTACTCAACTGAGTATCAAAACCTCTTCTCTCCACAGGATTACCCACTGCTGCTAACAAATCACCCATAAAAATGCAGGTCAGGCATTTGGAACCTACATCTAATGCTTACAAAACTCCCATTGAAATGAATTATGGAATCGCTCACTCCAGTTGCAGTGCCTACAAGCAGATAAAAGAGAATATGTCTTTGTGACCTTTATACAAGTTCTGCTGCATTTATATTTTATACAAACAGCTTATTTTGTATGTACTACCACTGGCTGGGGACTAGGAGCCATTACCTCCTCAAAATTTTAGAGGGGTAGAGCTGTGTCCCAGTAAATCCAATCACAGGATGGCTGAGGTTGGCAGGCTCCTCTGGAAACCCCCTGATGGTTTCCAACCCCACCCCTGCCCAAGCAGGGTCAGCTATGACAGCTTGTTCAAGGATGTGCCAGTTAGTTTTTTTGAGTATCTCCCAGGACAGAGACTGTACAGCCTTTCTGGGCAACTTATTCCTTTGCCTGCAGTTGGTCTCTCCAGGAGCAGGACTCTGCATTTTCCTTTGATTGACTTTATGAGATGTCTCTTGGTCCATTTCTCCAGCCTGTCCTTCTGAATGGCAGCACAACCACCTAGCCTGTCAAACCCTCCTCCTAGTTTTGTGTCATGTGCAAACTTGTGGAAGGTGCATGATGTGCCAGCATCCAGGTCATTGATGAAGATGGTCAGCAGTATTTAACCCTTTAGAACACCACTAGTGGCTGATCAGCAGCTGGAGTTCATGCTGCTGATCACAGCTGTATTGGCCCAGCAGTTCAGCCAGCTTTGAATCAACTTCCCTGTCCATTTTGCTAGCCCATATTACATCAGAATGTCTACAAGGTTGTTAAGAGAGCCTGTCAAAAGCCGTGCTGAAGTCAAATAGAATCCACTGCTTTCCCCTATTCACTCCACTGTAGAAGCCTCTCAGGTCAGGCATCATTTCATCTTCATAAATCTATGCTGACTACTCCCAGTAACCTTGTCTTTTATTTGCCTGGAAATAGTTCTCAGATTATTTGCTTATTACCTTCCCAAAGATCAAGGTAGAGCTCTGACCTGTAGTTCCCCTGAACCTTCCTTCATGTCTTTTTGAAGATGATAATGACATTTGCTTTCTCTCAGTACTCAGAAATCTCCCCTGATCACTATGACCTTTCATCTGACCTTAATCAAGAATGGGCTCACCAGCAGTTCCCTCAGCACTCAGGGGTGTCTCCCTGCAGGTCATGTGGACTTAAATATGCCCAGTTTATTTCAATATTCCCTGTCCTGATCCTTGCCCACCAGAAAAAATAATTTCTTGCTTCAGGGTCCTGTGATTCGTGGGCTTCTAGAAAAGATGGGGGCAAAGAAGGAATTGAGTACCTCTGCTCAGTTCACATCATCACCAATTTCATTATGCCCTTGGCTGTTCAGTGGCTGGCACATGTCTTTCCTAGTCTTTGGTGCTGATAGACCTGCAGAAGCCCTGCTTGCTGCCTTTCACAGCCCTCACCATGTTCAACACAGAGGTCTGACAATGTGCACTTGCAGCCCTGAAAGCCAATTGTACTCTGAGCGGCATCAAAACAACTTGGCTGGCACAGGGCAAGGGAGGGGATTTTGCCTCCCTGCTCTGCTCTGGTGAGATCCCATCTGGCCACCAAGATGATCAGAGGGATGGAGCATCTCTTCTACGAAGACAGACTGAGAGAATTGAGGCTGTTCAGATTGGAGAGGAGAAGGCTCCAGGGAGACCTTGTTGTGGCCTTTCAATATTTGAAAAGAATTAAAGGAAAGAGTGACTTTTTACCAAGGCCTTCAGTGACAGGACAAGGGGTAAACCGAAGAAATGTAGGTTTAGATTAGATATTAGGAAGAAATTCTTTACTGTAAGGTGTATGAGGTACTGGCACTGCCAGGGAAGCTGTGGATGCTCAATCCCTGGAAGTGAAGGACAAGTTGGATGAGACTTTAAGAAACCTGGTCTAGTGGGAAGTTCCCCTGCCAAGAGAACTGGAACTAGATGATCTTTGAGACCTCTTAGACTAGATCTCTTCCAAGCCATTCTATGATTCTACGAACTTCAGCTGGACCTTGTCCGTAACATTATAAAATTGCTTGCATTTTATTTTTATTACCTTCTCTCTGTACTTTTTCTACCATGAGTGTGTTGTCAGTCACAATAATGGAAGTCCAGAAGAGTTTTTTCAGGGATCAGCAAGACTTTCTGGGCTATCAGTAGCATAACTGAAAGCAGCATCAGGCCCTACAGGCTGCATGTGCAATAATTGTTCCAGAGCCTTCAAAATCATTTTGTTCAAAAATAGTGGGTTCCAGTGGGTTCTATAGTTGCATGAAAGGACTATAATATCCTGTCTCCCACTAAACTGTCAAGTTAATTTTCACTTTTCCTCCTCCAATATTCTTGGTAACACCATCTTTTTCTCCACATATTTCCTTTCCTTCTTCCCCCCGTTCCAGTTTCAGCTTGGCCAAAAATGTGTTCATAAGAAAAATACAAAGTAATTTGCAGTGAGGTGAGAAAAAATTTCAGATCTTAACACTGCTGAACTTGGAAAAATTCTAATTTAAATTCAATTTAGGACCTCCACCTATCTTTACCATCATATCCCAAGTCCTATCTGGCAAAATACAGAAATTTTTTGGGGGAGAAGGGCAACTTTGGCTTAGTGAGGATGAAGTGATTTTTCTCCAAGTGTTGGATTTGTTGATTTTCATTCAGACTCTAATCAATTATATGTTTGTTTTGGGTTTTGTATCACTTTTTCATCAGAAAGGAAATTGATTTTTAACATACATAAATTTACCTTGGCTCAGTTGTTACAGAGTTGTGCCCACCTAATAGGAATGCAGTGAAAACAAAAACAGCTGAACACCACATGAATCACTAGGAACACACTGAAGATCTGTCCATCCATATTTATATTACAAATGAATTAATATACATCTAGTAATTTTTCACCGAAAATAGATGCAGTAAGTAGTCATGTTGTTTTTCATTTAGCATTAATCAGACTAGATTCTCCTTTCAGTTTCACCAGAACAAAGTAAGTAATTTATTCTAAATTGCAGCTGGAGTTACTCCACATTATTTCTGATGCCACAGAGAGCAGAATACATTGCAGAAACTGCTGTTAGCTTGTCTAATTCATACTTCATATTACCATCTTCATAAGAACTCATTTATTAAAATAATTTTAAAAACAATGAAAGGGCATTTTTACAGGCATTTTGGGTCAAGCTCAGGTACCACTGTATAACTATCTAGTTTTGGAATAAATAACCTGCAACATGTTGAAAGGCCAATTACTTAAAGAATTGCTATCATTAAAGGAGGCATATAATTCTCTGACTGCTTTCTTCTCTGAAATATATATCTGACAGCTGAAATCCCATCTAGACAACAGTTAATGACTTCTACAAGAGGATGACTTTGTTGAGTTTAAAAAGAGCATAACTAGTGTTTGAACTACCTAAGATTTTATTTTTCCTTGGACTACAGTAGGGCTTTTTACAGCAAGCATGGGTTGTGTGCCTCTGTGACTTGACACTAGTAATCACACATACGATAGCACTCTTAATGGAGCAGCTTAAGAATTCACTTCTTTGGGAAGAAAGGTACATCTACAAAAACTTATCTCAGTGTCTGCTTGGGTCTGATTCCCCATCTGGTGAAGTCATTTCCATCCAATGGACTCCCAAATAAGAAGAAAGCAGACATCGTGGCCTCAACACAGTCTGTGATTCCAACAGTTGAAATCTCCCTGAGACCATATAAGATGTGCCCCTTCATATCTTCTCTGACAACAACTTCAAAATCCAGCTCCAAAGACAGGAAAGGCTTCCTCAAGTTCCAAGACTTGGAACTGCCTTCCCAATCCGAAGGGTGCACGAGACAATTTTTATACATCCATAGCTGTGTTATTCTCAGCAAAAACTGTGCTTTAAGAAAGTATGGAACTGCTTTTTAGTTTACTGGGTGTATGAACACTCATGTATGATTTTAGTCATCTGCTGGTCTCCAGCTCTCTGGAGGCACCATTGGAAGCATTTCCTTTCCTCAGAGCTATATTAAGTACTGTTTTAACTTATTTTCAGATGCATCAGTGATGTTTCTCAGGAAGCAAAAGTGAGATGGAGTACTTACCTGGTCTCTAGAAGACCTGAGAAGTGATGCACAATTTGAAAACTTCTAGATGATATCCATGTAAATTGTGGGAACACATAAGAAATATGTTTTCTTCCTGCACTACTCTGAAACTATCAAAGATTTCTAAGACCCATTCAGTGCCCCTCAATTGCAGTTCATTCAGGAAGTTCAAGTTCAGATTCAGTAGGGCAGTCTAGCTATATGATGTGATGTGCTGTGCAGGTGTAGATATAGGACATAGGAAATAGAGAAGCTTGGCTTTAGGGGATATAATCACTGACACACCAATGAGATCTCACTGGTTCAGCAATGAGCAGTTCACATTCTGAGCAGTGGACGTGTTTAAAGAAAGATTATTCCTCAGACACAAAGTATTATCTGAATGCAGAGTATTGTTATTTTCCAAATTTAGTGGTGGTAAATGTTTTCTCCCTGAACAAATAATCTAGTTTAAACACGAAGCATAAGAGTTATTTATCTTCAATGAATGATATTTTGGTTTTATTTCAGTGGAGAGTATTTAAATATAATCATTCAAAACCAAGACACAAACTTCAAACATATCCAGATACAGTTCTATCTTCTACATAACAATTTTCAGAAGACTGAAATATTTTCAGTACAAAAAGCACAGTTCTGCCATACTGCCATGCAGATCCAGATGTCTGTTCAGCCTTTTAAATAACAAGAGGTCAATTTGATCAAGCCATTGTGGCAGACAAATGTAATGATATACCTGCACTGCAAGTGTTTATTATGTTCAGCAGGTCAGACAAAGTGAAGCTCAGCATAGAGTAGAATATATATTTTCTTGTTGGGGTTCAGTAAAAGGCTTACATTAGAATTGCTTGCATGCAATTGCCTGAGAAAAAGCAGTACATCCTTGTAGAGGCAAAATGAAAAGCCTTACTTACCAAGATTGGCTGTCTGTCAATAGCTCATCCCCTAAACTTTTCCTAACAACAGTCTGAATGCCAGCTGGCATCTTGAGAAGTATAAAAGAGCTGTGAAGAAGGCAGTGAGAAGTGTCTTGAATTTGAAAGTGAATTTCAGTTTAGCAATGCTCTGGATTTTTTTTATTTTTTTATTTTTTTTTTTTTTTGGTTGTTGTTGTTGTTGCTTTTAGACCTTTGAATGCTTTGCAATGGAATTTTTCGTGTAAAAAGTGAAGTTCAGTCTGAACATTTCCTAGACCTGAGCTGCAGATTCCATTTTCTGACTTTCCTCTGAGGAAGGGAAGCTGGTCCTGCACTAGTAAGCTCAGGAATGACTTTTCTGACAAACACCAAACAGCCTGTCTCCTAACATAAAATAGATTTCTGAGTTTGAATGGTATTCATTTCCCTAGTTTGGTATTTATAAAACAAACAAGCAGAAAGTGTTCAGAAAACCAATTTTGAACAGTTTTGATTCAGTTGACTCAAGAATGTTGAGAAATTAAAGTAAATTGTTTGAAAGAATCAGTCAAAGAATACTCAAAGTTCTTTTCTTAGCTCTCAGCTTTCCTTGACCGTAGCTATTCTATGCGTACTTTGTGGAATGCTTCATATGTGTATACACATATACACAATACAAATACATACATATATGTGTGTGCATATATTATATCAAAATATTCTCGACATGTATTTCAGCCCTGTAAGTCTGATTCATTAGCTAATGGGTAACAAATATACAAAATGCTATATTTGTATCAGGAAAATCTCATAACTATCTGGGAAACAACTGGGATCTGGACTGTGTGTGACAAAGTGTGCTGTGTAGGTCATCTACCCAGGAGCAACAATGATGAAGTTCATTGTATTTTCATGTCCAGGAGTTGTTCCAAGATTTTGGTCTTCTATTCCACAAAGCCAATTTCACTTCACATTTTTAATAGTTGTTACTGACTTTAATTCCTCTTTATAGAGAAATATCTTCATAGTATTTAAAAAATGTCAGAATATGATGAAGAAGGTGCTCATATTCTCCATGGTGCCTACATCTAATGTGGTGCATAGGGCACGCTCATATAGACTGTGTGTCTCCATCAGAGTTTTGGTAAATTCCATAAATTATTTTTACTTGCCACGTTCCCTTTCTCATCCACAAGCAGCCCTAATTGACCATTAAAAACTGCCACTGGAATTTGTGCTCCTCTTGGAGCACTATTTAGACCTTTTCTTGGAAACAGCTCAGGGACCCATTACTATTTCTTAGCTCTGGTAATACCAGGAAAATGTGTAATAAAAATAAGAACACAAATTATTCCTATGATGTGTCCTAGCACAGACCATACTGATTATCTGTTTTCCAGGGTGCCTGGAAGACTGGTACAGTTACTGGCAAATGCTTCTAATCTCTGTGGGTCATATGGAAAAGGAGAAGTTAATCCTTTATTCTTTACAAATTGTCATGTAGATATTTTATTTTTAAAGTAAATTACAAAAAACCTAAAAAACCCATATTGTACATTGTGATTTGATCAGAAGGCCTATCAATCAGGTAATTTGGTTTCCAGTTAAAAGATAAACTAATACTGATATATTTGCAATTTTTCCCTCATTCCTTAATCTGACTTCTATATTTTGTGAATGACGTTGGACATACATAGTTATCAAAAAATGAATATTTTGTTTATGTATATAGATTCTTCAGATTGCCCGCATTAATGACTCTTAACCTTTAAACTGATTTATAAACATGTAAGAATAAAATGTCAGCATTCATTTGTCATCTTGCAGTAAACTGTCAGCATTCGTTTCTCAGCTAAAATAGAATATCTGTCTAAGAATTTACATTAGGCTTTGTAATCAAACTAGATTAACACCAGTGCAGCTCAGCATGAAAACTTGATATCAAGCATACACACTTCATTAATACCTTAATGTGCATTCCAGGCTACATCTCGTCATGATCTAGTGAATTCAGTAGGACTTGCTGCTGAAAAATGTGACCAACTCATGCAGTCTCTTTGCCTAACACACCAGTATAATACTGTATTGTCCGTAAAAGGAAAGGGACAAAGTTTTAAAGGATAAATACTGAAATGAACATTGGCAAGCAATGGTGTGCGTTCATGAAGGAGAGAGAAAACTTCAATGAATGGATCTTGGCAGCTCTTCTGTGGATCAAAACATGAGAAATAACAGTTTTATTGCTTGTTGAAAGGGGACATTCCCCAGGGAGGTTTATGACATGATCCATTCAACTGGAAGGCAATCAGATTCCTGAAAATGTTCTAATAATCAGTTAAGCTGAGCGACTTCTATTTTAGATCTGTGTTCTATTTCCTGGAACAGAGCTGGCATGCTTACTGAAGTGGTGGAAGAAGCAGCCCCCCTTCATGAAAAGGAAAACCAATGTGAATACACTGTATGTTGAATTATTGTTGTCTTTCTTGAATGTAAAGGAAGGATCAAAACCAGTGTCTCACTGTTTTCAGTGGTGAGACCCCATATTTCTGAACAAAATATGGAGCTGGAGAAATCATGAAGAGCCTAAGCACCAAGCTGAAGTAGATGGTAACAGTTTTGCTAAGCAGTGGCTGTCCCTGAAGGTGAGGAGCAGTGTTTTCCAGTGTGATGTTTCCCCACAGTTCACTTCCAGTCATCCTCTGCAAGACAAGCTACTGTGCAATGCAGAAGAATTACCAATGTAGGTGTTAAAAGAGGCCTGTGAATGCTTTCTGGCTGAGATTTGTCTGAGATTCTGTAGCAGGATACTCTGCCTGGAGTGGGGGTAGAACAACTCGAACAGTATCCTGTTTGCCAAACTACCAAGGGATGAATAGAGAAGGGGCTATCATGCTCCTTTGGTGTGGAAGAGTGCTGAAACCAGCCTGACTCATTGATTGCAAAGTTAATCATTCTAAGGAAGAATAATATTCATGATAAAATACCTGATAAAGGAACCAATAAGTGACCCTAATATAAATTATATTAAGATGCTGATGTGACATGACTGGCCTGGAGACATATGAATGACAGTGTTTATAAAAGTCCGGTCCCAGGTTCTAAATTCCACCATATCCTTTCTTGGAGTGTGTTTGCAGATATCTGTCTTGACTGGGGATGCCCTTGAAGGGTGCCTCTTGAGGCAGAGCAAAGGGGATTTGCCCACATATGGGTGTAGGATGAGTAACAGCATTTTAGATCTGTGTTCTATTTCCTGGAACAGAGCTGGCATGCTTACTGAAGTGGTGGAAGAAACAGCCCCCCTACATGAAAAGGAAAACCAATGTGAATACACCCTATGTTGAAACTCCACTTGTTTTTGCTAGTTTTAATATTATTGCTTCAAAAATTACGCACTGTACTATACAAGTAGTTATAGCTACATGTACTGTGTAATAAGTAATTCTAAGTTCTTTTAGTCTAATAATTTTAATAGAAAATCCTTTATTTTTATATAAATATGTTTGGTTTGTCGTCCTTTATTCTGTGGAACAAGCTGTATAAAGATTCAATTACACCTCTACAATCCTTTACACATAAACTATCGGCAAAGTCTGGGGCTTCGATTGGAGCCAGCCATGCCTGGACTCCTCTCGGAGGAGTTCGGAAAGAAAGGGGGGTACCTTTCTGTACCTTGGGACTCGGTGGGAGGTCTTCTCTAATAACGTTTGTCTGAAGCTTCTCCTTTGCCCACGACCTGTGCCGCCCTGCCGGCTCCCGCGGTGGATGCGCGGATGTTTCCCGCCGGGAGCCGGCAGGAGCCAGCGCCAGCGCGGCTGTCCCGGGCTCTGCCCTCGGCCTGGGGGACCTCACCAGCTGCGTCCTGCCCTGCTCTGGGGGAGAAGGCATCTCCAGCAAAAAATGAGGGGAGAATGTGTCTCAATCAGTGTGTTAAAGTAGAAGCGTAAACGTTATGCTGAAGCATTGCACTTCAATTTGTATCTTCAAAAGCTACAGTTGCGGAGGAGTTTGTATGAGGAAAGACTGGATATTTAAAGTATTAACAGCTTTTGTTTAAAGCGATCCAAAGTATTGTAAATACATTTCATAATGTTTTAGAGTGTTTACAATGTTTTCTGTGGGTATGTAGTGTTTGCTTACTCAGAAGCTGTATATAATTCTCTGTTTGGAGAGAATGGGGAGTTGTTAACATTTATTTATCAGTGTTTTACTTAACACCATTCCTGACTTTTAACTGTGTAATGCTTTCTCAAAAGTCAGAAAAGAAACCTGACTTATAAATGTACATGAAGTTTTGTTGTGGGAAAGTTAGGTCCACAGAGCGAAGTATAACATTATCTCACTTTCCCTACTATGTAGCACAAATGTTTCCAAGTATTTAGTCTCCAGTGTATTTGGAGTGTTTTACATATTGATTTTTACATCAGTCAGACCTTCATCCCTGTGGTGAAATTCAGGATATTTTTCTCTGTTTCTTCCAGAGGCAAGAAGTCTAGCTGCTGCCAACCTTGAGGTATCCGCAGATCTTTATCAGAGTTGGGTAAATGGGCATTACAATTCACCTGGGCATATACAACCTTGCTGCCCATGGAGCTTTACTCAGCCAAAACAAAGAACACTGCCTCCTGCATGGCCAGTGCTAAGGCAGATGGATTTTTATTTGTCCTTCAGCCAAAACCAGGGATGACCAGAACTGGTTGCTTATTTTGAAGAAAGATAACATTTTCTTTACACAATTACCCAGATTTTTTAATCAGACGGTATAAATATTGGAGTTGTACAAGTTATCTTGTAAGTATTCACGCTACTTTCTCCTCAATGCCGTCATGATACCGTTTCAGCAATTTTGCCTTTAACAAGGGTAGTGTTTTGTAGGGTGTTCATATTCTGATGTCAGGTTTCACATTTGCTCAGAGAAACGAACTTCTGATCCTGGACTTCCCTCTTCTGGCAGTTCAGTGTATTCTTCAGACTTATGTGACTCAAATGCCATGTGACTTGGGCTGTCAAACATAACTAAACAGTGTAACTTTAATGACAAATATTGAAAACTCCATAGTCTTTTTCCCATGAGTGAGGAGAAAACTCATTTCAAATTTGGTGAACAAATCAAAGTAATACTGACAAACATGACATATTTCTGCACACAGATATTCTTCTTCATCATTAATTGATTCAGTATTGATTAGACCATATTGGTAAAGGTAGCTCTCCAGAATATATTTGCTGTATTCACAGATCGTTTTATTAGAGAAAAATATTCTTCACAATTAGCCGAATCCCCCTCACTCCTAATGTAGCACTCCTGACCATGGGCAGATTAGTGTGAAATTTAATTTGTGCTAATCTGTCCAAGACCGAGGAAGCACAAAATATATTTTATGTGGTGTTTACTCACTTTACCATATATAGATAAATGCATGAGTGACAAATCATGCAGCTTCAGGTTTACTGGAGTGAAAATCCATAGTGCCATTAGGCCTGGATTTCATTATTTCATTTTTGTTGCCATGGGAAAGCAAGGACTGGGCTCATATTCTTAAGCAAATACATAAATAAAAATCTGTAAATATAGGTTTAGATGTATCAATTTGTAGCTACAGAGTAGATAAAAGTTTTCTGCTATTTTCATATGGGTTATGTAGAAAGGATTCCCTTTTTTTATTTTTTCTTTTTATAGTATTGACAATATTTTAGAAAACTTAGATTAGTAGATCTCTTTGGAGGAAAACTATGAAAAGCTGCAGATTTTGTGATGGAAAGTAAGAATAATTTGCTGCATGAACGTGTGAGAACAGCTGCTCCTCTGTTTTTGACTGCAGTAGGAGTGCTGCTGGCTGTGCAGGCTCAGTTCTGATCAGCTTTACCGTGATAAAACCAGATGTGTGAGTGAGCCTGCACCAACTATAGTGCCTCCAAAGAGGGCTGCAAAAAGTTGTTACTATTCAGACATTGCAAAGCTCTCTCAATAACTCTCAAGTCATTTGAAATTACATGCTGTGTCTACCCTGCAGAAGTGAGATGACTGCTAAATCATGACACATTTTGAGAGTTATTTATAAATTATATTTGGGATCATGTTTGCTGTAAAAGCAAGGGCCATCGAGTAGCTTCCAAGAGTTGTTTGGCAGTTACTCTTTTTTTTTTTTTTTTTTAATGAATTATTCTCTGTGATTTATATTTATGGCCAAAATGGAATTGGGTATCTTTCCATTAGGAGTCTGGCAGGGTTTCAGCCCACATTTTGCTATCCATGGACAATTCTCACTAATTTCCTGATGCAATACAGAAAAGCAAGGCAAGGGTTGTGGGATCTGCAAGCAGTTGCAGGGATGCTCAGGGTGGATAAACAGGTGCCCAGTATTTCTGTAAATTTGGGCATATTTCTTTAGGATTAGATCCAAATTGGACAACCAGTACATTGTGAGATTTCACCCATTGTGTGATTTGCAATCTGCTGTGGAAGTGCTTGCAAAAGGTTGCACTGGGATGTCCCACAAGGACTTTATGTTGCATAAGTGATTCAATCTGAGCAATATGAACTTTCCAACAGATGGAAGCAAAAATCCTTATTTTTTGCAACTAGCTAAAACCAGAGCTAAAAAATCTTCCGTTTTGTAGGTACTTTAACTGCTGGCTTGTGGGCTGATTCCAACAGGATAACAGCAGTTTGCATTTGGTATTTACAAAGGCAGATTTTGACGGGGTTTATGCAGCAAATGTTCTCCCCTTGCTGCTCTCTTTTATGACTCCCAGTGTCCACGTGTGCCTGTTAATCACACAGAGCTGATATTCAGGTGGCCAAGCCATGTGTTGGCAGACTGCAGCTGCATCCTGTTTGATTTTTTTGTAACCAAACATAAACAATGCACTTTGAAAACCTTTGCTGCTATGGCTCAGCAGTTGAGCTAAATTATTAAAGGGCTGGAGTGGCAATGTGTTGCAAGGTCACTTGAGGAAAATAAAGCATTCTGTAAAACATTCATACAGTTCAAAAGAAAATCCGTGTATTTTTCCACTGGAGAGAACCCTTGCAGTTAATAGTCATTATTATATACTATTTATTGTTCGTATAACACTCCAGAGTTATGGCAGATTTTTATAACAGGTCTGTACATCGTACAGTGCTAGCCAGCCAAGTCTGTCATGAACCTCTCCAACTCAAATATTCATTTGAATTTCAAACATGTTGAAAATAAGCATTTTGATATCTCCAACCCAATCTGTTTGAAAGCCAATAAACTTCAGGTTTGATTCAGCATTAAATGTGCTTCCCTGCTGAGGTCCCTGATATTTCCCTCTGCCACCCTGATACCTCCCCCCCCTCAGTTTTATTAGACTGAGTTATATTTATTTATTTATTTATTATATTTATATATTTTATTATATTTATTATAGACTGAGTTTTATTTCCATGGTACAATGCCCTTTAGAGGCTAAATGCAAAGATTTATTTGGAAATTTCTGTGTTTATCTTAGCAAAGGATTTTGTCCATCAAAGGAGAGATGTGGCCAATGCTCACGTCTAACCTGAAGAAGTCAGCTTAATAACTGAAACATTTAAAACTAGGCATTATGCAACTGTGTTTTCCCTTTGGATCTTTCTAACCCCAGTCATGCCCAACCTGGATTGTATTAGACTGTTTTCTAGTTATCCAAAATCCTCCTTGTCTCCTTATCTGATTCAGGTACTCTTGGAAAAAATCTGGCATGCCAGGCCAGCAAGCAGCAAAGAAAAGATTGCAAGTACTTCTTCCTCTTTGGGGTGTATTTCCTGACAGGACTGCTATTGATCTAGCTCTAGAGAATAGTGGGTGATATGTTAGCATACTCAAGCACTGGTATTCATAATATTGCTAAAAGCAACTAGTCTTTCCCAGCTAGTTCCATCACTAAAAAATCATTCTTAGAAGCCATTCTTAGAAGTGTTCACAGATGTTGGCTGGATTCTCAAGTGGATATTAACTGCTTACACCTACCTTGGTAACTAATACACAACATTACTTCAGCTCCAGAAATTTGAACAATACTTTTGGCAGTGAAAGACACTCAAATATATCTTTTGGAACATGCAGGGAAGGGCAATGAACATGCAAGCAAAAGAGGAAGTTCCTAAACTGCCTTAGAAGTGCACAAAGGAAGCTCAAGGGAGAAATGCAAGTGTCATATTCTCATGGATTTTTGAAAACATTATATTCTGGTCAAAGCTCAGCAACAGTTGAACCACAGTATTCTGGTCACTCTCCTGCTATGCTGATTGAAGAGATCAAAAATGTAGACTAGATCAGATTATTTTCTCTCTGCATGTAATTTGCACATCTCTTTTACATTTTTTCAAGCTAGCAGGATGTTGATAAAAGCTCTCAGTGGAAATATCCTCAATTACATTTAGGACTGTTTTATTCTTCACCTCTCAAAACTATTTTAACTTCTTTCTAAAGTTCATTCAAGAGTTGGGCCCTAAAATTATTTACAATAACTCACTCCCTGTGTGTGAAATTTGAAATTACAGTTCAAATCACTTTCTTACTTCCCCACACAGAAAATATATGATACTCGTGCTTACACATTGCAGACCCACACTCCCAGTTGCAGCTGGCATTATAGATTATAGATTATTATCTGTGCCTTTTTACAAGGTCATCCATTCCTTTCTTGTTGCTTTATGAGTTTTTCTGCTCTTGTCATTTTAAGTGGTATCATGTCTATCGATCATCATCTTCATGTCTTCAGTTTTCGTGTCAGTCTCTTGCTGTCTCAAATTGAAGCTTTAAAAAAATTTTATCCTGTGCAGGCATTGTAACTGGAATCACACCTAACCTATTACAACTGCCATAATATCTTCCACATGATTACTGTAAGTACAGTACATCTGATAGGATCTGGAAAGTAAAGTAGAGACTGTAGTCAATAGTGACTACTCTCCTGCCATTGGAAACATTTTTATCTTACCTGGAATTATTATCATCAAGAGAATTTAAATGCCTCAAAAATACAGTAAAAACTAAACCCTGCCTGCTGATTGGTTTTATCCATTTCAAAACCTATAGATTTCCTGATGAAAGATCTTAATACATTTAAAATATTTGGCTTAATAAGAAGAAGATGAAAACACCTGGCATCACCAGAACAATCACAATAAAATAATACCATTTGTGTTCTTATGTATTTTGATCAGCTCTGTGATGGACTTGGACTTAAGCTAAAGGAAAATCAACTTTCTAGCACTTTGTGTCTTACTTGTAGCAGAATTGCATAAGGGGATCAAACACTTCTTCCCAACAGCCATTCCTAATTTTAATTTAAAGGCAACTAAGTTATCAGAGAATTGTTTAGGTTGGAAAATAACTCAATAAAATGTTGCAAAAAAGCAAATAAAGGTTTAAGTTCATATAACAGCTTAAAAGCATTTAAAAAGCATGTCCATTAATAGTAGCCATAATAGTGAATATTTACTGTACTGATAAATTGCTCTGTCAAGGCTGAGTTCAGAGCTGAATTGAAAAGCTTGAAAATTTACAGTGCAACTAAGCATTAACACACCACCAAAGCAGAAACTTGGATAGTTGAGGTTACAAACTGAAAATATTAAATGCATTTTAAATCTCTAAAAAATTATTTATCATACACTATTGATATTTTGAATTGTTCCAGATGCATTTTTACTTCATTTATTGCTAATTACTGTCATTTAAAAGAGTGTTAAGAACTAGTTCTATAACAGTTTTTATGCATATATATTTAATAACATCAAATTCTGTGTATCTGTGGTTTTTTTATTTTACTTACCTTGCAAGTAGATGGGGGATTATTTCTTCACTCCAGGTGCCATCAGCTCATATATTTTTCTCCTACCTTCTTAATAGCGTTAATATCTCTTGTTTTAGTAGTTCAATGGTTCATAAACAAGGCTGTTTTTTTTTTTTTTTTCACTAGTTTGCCAGACCTGTGACAAATTATATGTCTACTTAGATCAGAAATTAAAGAGAAAATATTAATTAGTTATTAACACAATTAAAATTAAGACATAACTATATTCTGAGTGTTTAGAAGTTCAAAAAATAAGTAAATAATTTCTGTAAGTTGTCAGAGTTTATTTTATAGAGTGTTCCTACCCTTCTCTTTACATTCTTGACAAAACGTTAACGTCTCAGGCAAGCTGACTTGCTGAAGCCCTTAGGTTTCATTTGCATCGCTGAGTGATTCTGTATTACTTTAAAGGGGAAACCTGAGTGTTCTCTTCATGTCAGTGCACCTGCAGGACAGCATTTGCTTTTTAGCTTCATGGAATCCCAGCATTACTGAGGCTGGTGAGCACCTCTGGAGTTTGTCCAGTCCAGCCCCTGCTCGAACACGGTATAGATCAGAGCAGGTTTCTCAGGACCATGTCCAGTTGGGTTTTCTATCATCTCCAAGCATGGAGACTCCACTGACTCTCTGGGCAAACTGTTGCAGTGCTCCATCACCCTCACAATGTAAAGATGGTTTTGCGTGTTTGGATGGAATTTTCTATGCTTCTGTTTGTGCCCATTATTTCTGGTCCTGTCACTGGGTGCCCCTGAGTAGAGTGAGGCTCTGACTCCTTTACTCTCCTCATCAGCTGTGTTTAAATGCTGATATATTTGTGTCTGAGCCTTCTTTGAACATCCCAAACTCTCAGCCTTTCTTTGTACAGTCCAGTCCCTTAATCATCCTAGTGGCCCTTTGCTGAAGTCACTCCAGTATATCCATGTATATCCCAATACAACATCTAGAATCCAGATGTGTCTCCCCAGGTCAGAACAGCAGGGAAGGATCAGTCTTCTTGGCTGCAAGGGTTCAGTGCTGTCAACTTGTCTATCAGGACATTCAGGTCCTTCTCTGCCAAGCTGATTTCCAGATAGTCAGCCTCCAGCATGGACTAGTGCCTGCACTGGAGTAATTTCTTCCCATGAAAAGGAATTTGTTTCTCTCTCTTGGACTTCATGAGGCACATCTTCGTCCATTCCTCCAGCGTGTCCAGATGCCTCTGAATGGCAGCACAGTTGTCTGCCATCAACCACTCCTCCCAGTTTTGTGTCACCTTGTGGAAGGTGCATGATATGTCAGCATCCAGCTCATTGATGAAGGTAATGAACAGTATTTGTGCCAGTACTGAGGACAACACTGGTTACTGCCCTGGAGCTGGACTCCACACTGCTGCTGGGTCCTTGCAGTCCAGCACTTCAGCCAGTTTTCAACCCTTCTCCCTGTCCAGTTATCTGTCTTGCGCTCCATCAGTATGTCTATGAGGACACTAAGGGAGACAGTGTTGAAAGGTCAGGATAAGGTCAGGATAAAGAAGTATCTTCTCCTCTCCCCTTATCCACTGAGGCAGTCTCATTACAAAAGGCTTTCAGATTATTCAGGCATTATTTCCTCTTTGTAAGTTCACATTCAGTATTCACATTCCATTTCTTATCCTTCATATGTTTGAAAATAGTTCTTAGGATTACTTGCTACATCACCCTCCAGGGAAACAAGGTGAATCTGACCAGCCTATAGTTTACTGGATCCTCGTCTTGCTTTTTAAGATGCAAGTGAAATTTGCTTTCTCTTGCCCTCAGGAACTTCTTCTAGTCCCCGTGAACTTTCACAGAACTTCAAGAGTGGACTCACAATGTGCCAGCCATCTCCCTCAGCAGCCATGGGTACATCTGATTAGGTCACATGGACTTTGATATGTCCACTTTGTTTCAATGTTCCATGACCTGATCTTTGCTCACCAAAGGTAGGTATCTACTTTGCTCCAGGCTTTCCCTCTAGTTCTCAGGATCCTCTTGGTCCTCTGGTTTCTAAATGTTCCTTTCAAAGGTAACAGCAAACAGACAAAGCAAAGGAGGTCACCTCCCTGGAGCACTTGGATTTTGTGCTGAGAGGCACAAGTGAGCTGTGCCAGCAGCCTGGGCTGAGACTGAACACAGGATGGCTACAAAGGGTGTCCAGCCTCTGCAGCAGCACTGAATTCAGGAGACTCCCGGAGCAATCTGATAGATACACATCTGAAATCCAGCACATGGGATCTTACAAAGCAGTTTTTCAACTTCATGGCAGCTTTGCAGAGGGGAAACAGAGAGCAGTTTTCAGCTACAAATGCAGCAATAAAGATCCTGGGCTCTGGCACTAGCCAAGCATAAGGCTTAGTCTCCAGGTTGAAGTTTCACATCTGGTGACACATCATCCATGATGTAAAAGTCAGTGTGGGTAGGTCAAAATTTATATGACAAAGATAGACTACAGTGGCCCAATTTACACATAGTCACACTCCAACAAGTAAATTTCTTTTTCATGAAGACACATTCTTCCAATTCACTTTCTCTCATGCATTTGAAAGAGCTTTTGCACCAGAAACATAGGAAAAAACCCTCTAATTTCATTTCAAAAACTAAAGCAGCTCATTGTTGAATTTGATAAGCAACTTGGGCATCAGGTATTAATGAAGCTGGCATAAAGCAGATAGGAGGTCAATAGGATGCACATAGTAATTAAAATGCAAAGTTTGCATTGTTTTTAAGTAATGCCATTGGGATACGGAATGCTGTTGGTGAATACAGTTTAAGAAAAAACCCAACAACATCTAGAAACAACAGATAAAAGGATTTTTTGGCCATTACAGATAGTAAGAAAAGCCTTATTAAAAAAAAAAAAAAAAAAAGAAAAAGAAGAAAAAAAGAGATCAAATTTTTAAATTATTTAACATAGGCTTTTTTATAGTAGCTGTTTATTAAAGCAAAATTGATCAGATCAGTAGCTAACCAAATCTTAAATTAAATACTAAAAATATCCTCAATGTGTGTTCTGTAATTTACATGATATATTTTAACTTGCAGAGTCAGTAGGGCCATGATAACCTCCTTTGCTTCCACACAGACAGCCATATCTTCCCTCATAACAGGTCATGAAGTCTATTTATCATTTGTTAAACTCCCCATCAAGTATATAAATATTCCTTTTAGATTTTACTATTTTAGAATTTACTGTTTCAGCACAAAAAGTATTTAAAATAAAAATCTACTGAGCCCCTTACAAGTTGAATGTTTTTTGAATGTCAAATACTATAATAAATGTGACAACAAACTATGGCAAGGCTCTCAGTGTGTCTTTGAGGAAATTCCCAGCATGACTGCATAAGCAATTATGCATTTACATGAATATGCATAACACTTGCCTTGAACCTCTTTGCAAACCAAATATTTTTTAACACAGATGTTAGTGTTGGATTAATAAAAAAAGGTATTCAATATCATGAAGGAAGAAAGCTCACAAAATCTATTTCAATCTGTTCTCTTACTGCTTTCCAGAAACAATCTCCAACATATTCCTAATTGTTGCCCCAAGAGAATGGGGAAATAAATTGTTATGTGAAAGAGATTGCACAGATCCAAAAAAGTGTAATCAAAGAAAGTTCTTCTGGGAGAAAAAGGAAACAGGATGAAAGGGAGAGGAGAGGAGAGGAGAGGAGAGGAGGAGGAGGAGAGGAGAGGAGAGGAGAGGAGAGGAGAGGAGAGGAGAGGAGAGGAGAGGAGAGGAGAGGAGAGGAGAGGAGAGGAGAGGAGAGGAGAGGAGAGGAGAGGAGAGGAGAGGAGAGGAGAGGAGAGGAGAGGAGAGGAGAGGAGAGGAGAGGAGGAGAGGAGAGGAGAGGGAGAGGAGAGGAGAGGAGAGAGAGAGGAGAGGAGAGAGAGAAGAGAGAGAAGAGAAGAGAAGAGGAGAAGAGAAGAGGAAGAGAAGAGAAGAGAAGAGAAGAGAGAGAAGAGAAGAGAAGAGAAGAGAAGAGAAGAGAAGAGAAGAGAAGAGAAGAGAAGAGAAGAGAAGAGAAGAAGAAGAGAAGAGAAGAGAAGAGAAGAGAAGAGAAGGGAGAAGAGAGAAGAGGTTTCCAAGCAGCATCTGATTATAAAGCTGGATAGCACTTGATTTACCAGTTCATTGCATTGCTAGAATTATTGAATTCGATGAGAAATACTGCAGTCTTTGCTATGGTTTCAGATGAAATCATTACAATTCCTGTCATTTTCTGCACAAATTGCCAATAAGGGAGGGCTCCTTCCAACAGTCAGCAGCAGCTATCTCCTGCTCATTGTACAGTGGTTGCTGTTGCTAAGGTTATAGCTTCACAGCAGAGTGCATCATAAATTCACAGACTGTAGTGGGCAGGATTCACACTGAGTATCTGCCAGTGCCTCCTCGGTGTTTGAGGCTGGTCACAGCGAGCGGTTTCCTGGCTGGCTCGCAGATTCCAGTGCACTGTTGCAGTCACTGCGCCTATCTACATGGCAGATGAGATTAAAAAAAGAATAAAAGGAAAAACCCTGGAAAAATAAAGGCTACCTTTCAGCTTAGGTACCTCCTCCACTATCTCTTAACATAGGGCATGGACAAACATGGAAGAGGGATAATGGCAGGTTTCAAGATTTGGCAACTCAACTTGCCCTTCAGGAAATGTGACATGCCAGAATTGGATCCTGTAGTTAAAAGACTTCATATTGCAATTAAAGGTGATACTTAGATGCAGGAGCAGAGTAAGGACAGTGATCATGAATACCCTCAGTAGTTGTGGTGTGTACAAAAGTCAGCCAACTTGCATAAAGAGGGGTTTTCCTCTGCTTCATTTAAGAAATCAGCATTGGAGGTTTTGTTTGGTTTTGTGCTCTTTATCCCAGACCCTGGGCAACCAAATCTAGACTTAAAAAACCCCAGATGATTCACTCAAAATAAACGAAAAACCTGGATAGGCAGTAACCACAACAGAAGTAGCAATTTTCGGTTTGTAACAGTCCATGTCCAATCCCTCAAACTGAGGTTTTATCAATCCTTTTTTTTTTTTAAGGATTTTTTTTTGACAGCATAGACAGCAGAAAATCCTCAGTAGCACAAGCTATTTAAAGTCCCTGGCCCAATATCGAATCCTCAGATTTGGCAGTAGCAGGTTTCAGCTGGATTTTCTGGGCAGTAAGTAACTCAGCAGCAAATTTACTCTCTTTAATACAATGGCAACAGTCCTTGGAAGTAACAGAAATTACTTCAAATGGTGCCAAAATTTAAATGAAAAATCTGACTACTGCTGGCCTTGCAGCCTGCTAGCAGCAAACCCTGTGCTTCTGTGGGAGAGCAGGGTCCAGGAGTGAGCTCTTGCAGACAGCCTGGGAGTGCCCGGGTGATGGGCTCTCACTCCCTGTAGGCTATGTGCTGACCTGACCCACTGTCTGAAAGTGCAGGGAGGTATAGGGATCAGTGACAGGACGGCAAAATATGGATCTCATTGGACATAAAAGGTATGTGTATAAAAATCTGATGATGCAGCCTAGGTTGCATCTAGTCTTTTCTCATTCCTTTCCACTAATGACGACATTATTCCTTTACATTGAATAGATGTACAGGTGGAAAAACTCACCAATCTTCAAGAATGGCTTTTTCCACTGGAAACTACAGAAATTAGGTATGTAGTTTGTAAGATTTGGGAGGTTTCCTTTAAATTCAACCCATGTAGGTTTAGTATCTCTACAGAACAAGTGTACACAGTCATCAATTTTTGAGAAAAAAACCTGTAAAATGCCAATGGAGAAGAAATCTGATACATGTAAATTGGTCTTTTCAGATCCCACATCTTCTAGCCTGTCTAGTCCAGACTGATTTCTGCTTGGGATAAGCCTTAGTTCTCACCTGGGAAAAACAGCAGGTATGTCAATACATACAGCAATATATATGCAGGCTGTAAGAACAGTCTTGGGAATTTGGAAGCTATCTCTGGTCTGCAAATACACACGTAGCCTGCAGGGCTCTTCCTGACGTGAAATCCCCAGCATTGCAACCAGGGAAAAAGCAATGTTTTCCCCTGTGTGGAAAAGACTGAGGGTCAGCACAAAATTCCCAGTCCTCTTGGGCTGCCAGGATAAGCACTGTAGGAGCTGCATATTTTTACAACAGCTTTGTCTAATCAGTAAAAATTTCAAGCATCTTCCACCCCTCAGAAATAAAATATGGGTTGGACAGTACTTAAGTGAGTCCAGAAAAATAATCATTGGCCATATGCTTAAGCTAAGCACATGCCTCAGAGCTTGACTGTAATATGGCTTCAGCAAAAGAACTAAGACTTGGAAAATTTGCATTAATACAACTGTTTGGATTACAGTGCACCATATTCACCTTTCATCTTCTATTGAGAGGATATTATCAGTAGACCCTTTTTAAGTTTACTTGTGTGATGCTGGGAAAATTTTTACCAACATTTGGGGGGAAAAGTCGATTTTCAGCCCAAGTCGTAAACCCGTGAGAAAGGGATTTTGAACAGATGCCCAACAGTAACTAGAATAAAAAAATACCAGAAAAAGTGTATGTTGACATTGTTGCCTAGTATAAAACAATGCCTTATCCTTCTCAATTACATTCTGATTGCCATCCTTTCAAAACACCTTAGCCACCTATCCAGACGTGTTGCTTTTCTTCTACATATACCCTGGGAAAGAAAAAGAACAACAGCAAAAATACCTAATAAACCTGAAATTAATTACTTCTTGTGTTTATTTAATAAACACAGAAATAAAATTATGGAGCCACTACAGATAGCAAAGCTAGAAAATACAAAAAATCTTTCTTGGGAATCAAAAATTAGACCCCAGACAGAGGACATATGTTTGTAGTGCTGTCTGGATTTTGAAACTATTGTGTTGAACAGACCATAGCAATACACTTATTAAAGGCATTCACAGGCACACTTTCCCTCTTATTTTTCACTCCCCCCCCTTGTCAAACACTGAATGCAGAATGAATTTCTCACCATTTAGAACACTGGAATACTGGAGTGTACAAACCAAACCTCTACAGTTTCTGCTCTTGTAGGTCCTCCCTTCAGGATCTTAACTTTGCCTGTTCTGCCTTCTGTGCATGTACTTTTGAAATTTTGAAATTATTTGAATGTAAATTAAATTAATTGTTTAAAACCAGAAAGCAAGAAAATTACTGTGTGTTTTTTTCCTGCATGCGTACAATGTATGCTTAAGGAAATACAATGTCTGAGAGAGGAACTAAAGGAGTATTTCACAGTGAGGCTTTCTTATTGAGAAATAATTTTGACCTAAGTTAGGAAATAAGATGAGGCATAATTAGACCTAGTAGGAAGGATCTCAAAGTCCACAGCATAGTAACTAGCCAAGAAATCTCTTTGTTGCCCATTTACTAGAGAGAGCTCATAAACAAACACTGTTGCAATGTATTTTCAGTAGGATGAAGACAACTCGCATCATTTGTTCAGCATGTTCACTATGACTTGACAACAGTCAACCTTATCATAATTATACCTAAGAATATTAAACTTTTATAGTATAAGGATCTCATGGAAAACTGCTTTTATCCAAGATTCTTTCTGTTCTTTTGGGGAAACAGTAACAGTCATGTATTACTACGTTGTATCTATATTTCCATTTCTTTACTGACTGGTTGAAAAGTTATTTAGTTCAACGTGAGTACATAAGGAAGAAACAAAGACAGCTGCAGTTCACAGCCTAGAGAAGCCTATCACGAAATTTTATGTTAATATCTCTTCTCCCTTTACATGTTGTGGAGAAGGAAGCATAATGGAAGAGGAAGTAATTTGATCCGCAGTCAGAGTAATTTAATAATTTCTTGGATTAGTGTTCTCTGTAGGAGAGATTTATGTTTTCTCTAAATTCTACATGAATCTTTAAAAAATAATTATTAATTTATTTAATATTCCATGCTCAAAAATATAACTTCTTCTGGATTAAGCTGATTGAACTAGCCACCTGCCCAAGTCTGCTTTGGGTATTTATTGTCAGCCATTGGATTGAAGTTACGCTCTCTTCAGACCTGTTAGTGAATCTGACTGTCTTGAGTGCTCCTTAACCCATTTCACTTAAAATAAACTGAGTTTCCAAGGCCCTTCTATACAGCTTGGTGCACATTTGGCATTCTGAGAAATGCATGTTCAGTATGGACCATTTTAATCACTTTTCAAAGGTGTGCTTAGAAAAATAAAGAAATTTGTAATGATTCTCAAACTTGTGTTATCAAAGAGGTTGTATTTCTTTAAGGAGCCTATGCAGCAGTGGTGCAAGATGTCATAAAATTCTTTTAACTTTAGCACAATAGTGCATGATCCCTGTATTCACGGGTAATGCATAGATTTTTACCATACAGATCTTAGTACAAATGCCAGACATTAATGTGACCTTCTATTAACTTTTACATCTGGGACTAATAAATCTTGTGCCAACTAATGCTTCCTTGTTTACTTCCATTAGTGTTTAATACGTACTAGTAAATGTCTTAGTTTTGAGAACAAAGATAGAGTGTCAGAGTAAAGAATGATAAGAGAAGGGCATCATAGCCTGATCGCATATTTGGGATACTCTCAAAAAAATAAGATAAATCAGAAGATCTGCAGCCATAATAGGGAATTTTGACCACCAAATGATCACCGACAACCCTCAAAAGACCCCTACTCTATCCAGTAAGTTCCAATACGTGTATTCAGGACATGTAATGAATAGAAATGGGATGGTATGCTTTAGTTTCATGAACATAACCTGGTCTGTCAGTTTGCTGCTCAAGGATGTTTTGAGGAGAAATCCCCATGCATCCAGCACTGCTAATAAAGTAATGTTGACTTTCTAACACAACAAATCATTCGGAGAATTTATTTCCTGGTTTTCAGTAGCACTTGTGTCAGTTGAACACAGTTGAACACCCAGGAAATAAAGTTGTAAATGTTTTTCAGGAAACTGAAGAGGTCTACAATAAGTGCTAAAATGCAAGGCAGAGAAGAGGGTCTTCGTGGGGCAAGTATTTGTATTATCTTTTTAGATATGTTTTGTAATCACTTAGTGTGCCTAACTGACTTGGCAAATGAAGGAATATGAAAGAGTACTTGGTCCTAGGAAAAACATGTTGACCTGAAGGAAGACTGGTTAGAGAATTATCTGTGTGAGCACCACAATGTTTTTTCACTTCTTATTTATCTTTTTCATGTTTTCGTCTTGACAGTAGCAAATTCAGGTCTGGATTTGTACATCCATTTGTATTGGATTTTTTTCCAGTTATGTATAGCAAAGTTGGAAGTATTTTGTAAGTAGAAAAGTCTTAGGTAGAAGATTTTATGTGATTTATTTTTTTACTCTTCAAGGAAGAAGTACTTTCTCCTTGTGAAAACATTACAAATGCCTTTGGAGCTGGAAACTGGACATGGTGGAGGTGCAGGCAGAAGAACTGTGTGACTACTGCCATGAACCCTATGTGGGCCGTCCTCACAGCACTGTATGAATTTGTGGGTTTACTTAATGTCTGACAAATCCTGCCAAAATTTAAACACTATATAATAGCACTAATATATCTTACTGGAGCTTTGTAGATAACCTCTATGTGAGATGTGTATAGTTTTCTGAACAGAAAAACCCTATTGCTTGATTTTAATTCTGCTTCAAGCCTCACATTTGTGTTAAAAGAGGCTGTGCCAATATAGGTCTTTTCTAGTTTGGACTTACTGATTTCCTGATTCTCTTCCTTCAAGTTTCAAAGGCATAGACGTGGTATGGAAATTGCACAAGTGTGTTCTTTGGCAGGTTTCGTCAAAGTTACCAATGCCCTTTGATGTTGCTTTCCAACCTGACTTCATAAATTTGGCTTTGGTTATTCTAAGAGAAAGATGACAGAGAATTCATACGAATTATTTTTGATTTGAAGCACTGATTTTAAACAGAACTGTTCCTTTTTTTTCTTCCTTCAGATTCAGCATGTTATCAGGTTCCCAGCAGGCTACCTGGAGAGGGATGATCTGTGGTGTATGTGGGAGGTGCAGCCTCAGACAGAATGGAAGAGGGCTCCTGCCCCAGCAGCAAGATTTCCATCCAAGTGCAGAATTGTGGGGATAGGTGACCTCACTGGGGCTTGTGTAATCCATCCTTACTGTCCCAGAATAGATCCACTTTCCATCCCATACCTAAGAGAAGCTTGTCTAAGAGATCTTTCAGGATATCTGTGCTCAAAACACTGTGACATCTACTGCCTATCTAGTCCAGTGTGTCTTCAACATTGAAAGGTTTTCTTAATATTTATCTATTCTTGATGCAATTCATGCCATTTTCTTTCCATCCTATTTACCATGGGCATGTAGGTCAAATTTACTACCTTCCAAATTAACTAAATTGACTTCTGTGTATTTTTTAACCTGTTCCCATGATTATTCTCTTTTAAAACTGAGTAAACCTGATGATTGTCTGATGAAACAAGCATTTTAAATTTTTTGATACTCCCTTTTCCTTCTACTTGGATTCTCCCCATTTCCTCTAATTTTTTAAAGGCCTGCATTAAATTATCCAGAGTAAAGCATCCAAGGCCATATCAGTGTTGGGAGGATTGAAAAGGTTGACCCTATGCACCTTATTTTACAGCCTTCTGTTTGTACATGCAAGGCTCACAGGTCACCTTTTCTCTAACGGCAAGGCTCTGTTGAGCTACATATTGATGCACTGTACAGCCTAAACCTTTTATGAACTACCATTAAACCAGTGATTTCCACCCTGTGTTTGTGTAGGTGAACAGCTGTTCCTAGCTCTGGTACCATTTGTTCATTCCTAGGGGCTGGCTCTCCAGGGTTGCATTAGCAAAAGCTGGTGAGACTCAGTAGTGGAGAATAAAGGTTTTGAAGGAAATTTGCACTTTGCACTGTGCATAACCACTATGCCAGATTTGCAGCTCAAGACTCTTGCTAGACCAGTTGCTATCCACTTTCCTGAAGAAAATTATAGTAAAATATTTCCTTCCATTTGTATTTGAAAAGCAGAACGTTAATAGAATTATTCTTTGTCTTTCATGTATGTTCCTATTTCCTGAATTTGAGACTACTGTCATTAGAACCAGTGAAGTGCTGTTCAACAGTTATAATGTTTTTCTTTGAGATGGAAAAGTTGATAAAAAAATTCTGCCAAGATTTTTCAGGTTTTTTGAATGAAGAAATTTGAAGCTAGAATACATCCATGAACATTTTAATATACCTTTTTTGGTAAAGAATTTATTTTACTAATCTGGTGCACTTATGAAAATTAATTACTTTCAATGAAAATATGAAAACCTTATTTTTAAAAAATTAGTGACATTTTCTTTATCCTACTCCCTCTCTTTAATCTTGTACTTACTTTAATATAATTAATTATATTTATCAGGTGGGTGAACTATTTTAAATTTTTATTTGAATTTTTCCATCTTGAAAACTCAAAAAAAACCCCTGATTTTTTAAAGTAACATTTCAGTGAAATGCTATTTCTTACTTATGGTCCTTGCTAGAAAATAAACAGAAAGCAGTGAGGTAACTGGCAATGCAGGGCACCCATAGTATTTGCTAGGCTGGGCATGGACTCAGAAACCTCTTTTTTTGAGTGTTCTCCACTGAATATGGATATGAATATGGCTCTGAAAATGGATGGCTTTGGGAGCAGGACTAGGGGTTCAAAATCCTGCCAGTCACAATTCATTGCTGGCAAAGGTCTGCCAAGCTAAGTTCAGATTTGGCTCATAGAGGAAAGACAAAAAATACCCCAGTTATTATGAGCAGGAAAGAATAACCAAGAAAAAAAAGGAAGGAAAAACCAAGAAGGAATAACAAAATAAATATATGCCCAGAGGGGCTTTACGCCAAGGTAGAGCTGTTTGTATTTGAATTTCTGGTGTGTGTTGCAATATGAAATGGTCCACATTGCCACACCTTTGGTGATTGATTTATACATCATCATGCATTATTTAAAGTTCCCAGACCTGATTGCTGGCTGTTGGGAGTTTTGGAACACCACTGTAGCAGGATGCTATGCTTGGAGTTGGGTACAATAACTGGAACAATACCTTATTTGCAAAGCCATCAGTGGTGCATGGAGAGAGGGATGCCATGCTGCTTTAGGTGCTGAAGAATGCTGAAAACAGTGTGACTCTTCTTTATACTGAGGTGTAGATGTTGCAAGCCTGATAAAGCACCTGATGAAAGAACGAACAAAGTGATGCTATTATAAATTATTTCGTGATTGTGAGCTAACACAGCTGGTCTGGAGTCATATGACTGACAATCTATCACTTTATAAAAGCACAAGTTCCAGTTTTTAATGGCAGAGTCTTCCAATATAACTCCTACTCTCAGGTGATGCATGTCAAATCATGTGGTCAAAGAAACACCTTAGCACAGAATCACAGGATCATGGAATTATAGAATGTTTTGGGTGGGAAGGTGTGACAACCAAAGGAACATTAAAGATTGTCTTGTTACAACCCCCATGCTGTGGGCAAGGGCACCTTCCGCTAGACAGGTTGCTCAGAGCCCATCCAACCTGACCTTGAACACTTGCAAAAATGTTGAATCCACAACTTCTCTGGGCACCCTGTGCCAGTTCCTCAGCATCCTCACAGTAAAGAATTTCTTCCTAACATCTAATCTAAACCTACACTCTTTCAGATTAAACCCTTTTCCCTTGTCTTACCACTATAGGCAAATAGTTTCTCCAGCTTTCTTCTAGGCCCCCTTTAGGCACTGAAATGCAGCTGTAAGGTGTCCCTGGAGCCTTCTCTACTGCACGTCCTCTAAAAGGGCTGTGGGTGCTGCTTTGTACTTAATTAATGCATTCTTTTTAAGTTTTTAAAGTACCTGTACATGGGTGACCTCCCTGTTGGTTCTGTAACAAGCTGCACGCTCCTGGCAAGTCTCAGCTTCAGATAAAGAGAAACTGCAGCCACAGGAGGGCAGCCGTTCAACACATCATGCTGAAACTTCAGCCTCTGCTATAAAATGGGATTAAAAGAACAGGAAGAAGAAGGAGTTATATTGAACAAATACCAGCCACAACAACCAGCCTTATTCCTTCCTCTCCAGTGCAAGTTAATGTGATGAGGTGCTCGAAGTGCAGCATAAAATAAATTTTAGACAAGTTGCAGATGAAAGGGTTTTTTAATGTTTCTCTCAAGTTACATCTAGATTTATAGCAACCTCCCAAAATCCATTTCTTTCCTTTCTCAGTAAAAATGTGTAGCAGGCAGACATGCAATACTGAGGAGGTGTTTTGTCAGGGTAGTTTTTATACTGCCATTAACTTATTGCAACTATTCCTGTGTTGTTTGGTGAAGGAGATGTGGTTTAACTTATATCTATGTTTAAATATTTGCTTTATTACTATATAGTGTATTAAGAATACTATTTAAATAAGTAGCAATTTATCAAAACAATCAAGTGATTAAAAGAATGCCTTCAGCAACAAAATTAATAGATGCGTGACTTAATTATATTCTTAATTGTAATTAAAATAACTTAATTTTACCAAAGTAAAAATACCAAACCATATGAAAAGGAGCTTTTTAGTGAGGACTGAGAGGAAAACAAGCTTTTATGAAGAAGTGTTGGAAATCCAGCCCTATCACAAAGCTCAAGACAGAAACTACTTCAGCATCCATTAGACAATGGCTGTGTTTGCCTCCCTGGCAGAAACAGAGTTAAGGGCCTGCTGCACTTCTTGACCTCCCCATCTCTAGCTCAGACAAGATGCCCTCATCCTCTCCTGTTCCTTCAGCACAGAAACCCTCCTTAGTTCCCATTGCTTTGGCACAAATGAGCTCATGCTGCCTAGGAAAGGACGTACACAGGATATATATTTCCATCTCTAACTCCATGGATCACGGGCACCATGAATTATGGACAAATACACTTGAGCATGGCTGTATCTGTGCCATGCAAGGTGCTGACTGCATATAGTAAACCTGTGCTAAAAATTACAAGAATTCAGACTTTTTACACCCCCCGGGTTCTTGGGAAAACTGCCCAAAGCTCACTCCTGAATGCAGGCTTGACATCAAGCCACTTGGCTTGATTGCTACACTTACAGTATAAACATAGATGGCAATAGCAAAGAGAAAAATTATTTGATGAACAACAACACAGGAATTTTTTTTTCTTTTTTTTTTTTTTTGTTTTCGTATGCCCTGAAGTAAATCCAGGCATTTTAACTTTGCATTTTTAACCCCCAAGAATCTTTTTCATTCCTGACTGTGGCATCCAGATGTTCATCCATAACCCTGAACAGTAGTTTTATGGCCAATGATAAGCCTAGTCTTATCTCTGGATTTTTAGTTGCTAAATTCAGCTTTGGGTGCATTGTGGGGTCCATCTCACAAACCTCACTTCAGCTGACAGCCGTACCCTGCTGAGCTGTGCTGTGGCATCCCTGCCCTGAGCAGGCAGTGCCAGCTCCTGCTCACGGTGAGGAACCTGCCTGCCAGGAGTTTTACTGATAGTGTTGTTGCTGCACCTTTTTCAGATACCCACAAGATGGTGCTGCTATCCTTCGGTTGAACCCTGCAGTGAGGCTCAAAAGGTGGCAAAGGAAAAGGAGCAGAGAGCTGGAGTCGGGAATGTCAGAGATGTTGCATACATCACATTGCACAGTTGACATATTTTTTTGACAAGTATAGATGGACCTTAATTTCAGTGAACAAAACCTTCATAAAAATATCTTAGCTAAGGACCGTATCTAACTGTCAGTGTCCAGCACATCGGCAAGGGGAAGCCTCATAGCAATCTTTAAATATAAAATTCAACCTTTCGGTTTATAACAAAGGATTCCTTTCTAGCCAAATCTCATCTAGATTAAAGCTCTTCATTGTGGATCCTACAATAAAACAATACTACTGTTATGAGAAAGGATATAGCTTTTATAGTTGCTTTTTTGTTAAGGATCAGAAGGGATAACAGAGTCACTTTTTCCTGTCATTTTTATAGAATGACCAATTGGTCTTCAGAAAGATAAAACCTCTTAAACCACTCTTTTTATTAGTTCCATATGTGTAGTTTTGAGGTCACTGTGCTATTCCTGCAATGCAGCAAAAGAAAAAGAAATCCCAATTTCCCAATATGAATTTCATCCAATAGAAAACTTTTGTATTAAACAGAAAGAGATTAATCTAGGCAAACAATATGTGGCAAATGTTGTGATTGAGCTTTAACACCCAGAGAGGTGCTGAAGCCAGCCAGCTCCTGCACTCTGGTGTCAGTATCTTGCCCAGAGCCTCTTCACACTGGCAGGCGGCACAGGACAGCAAGTTGTTCCACTGTCCTAAGGAGCAGGGCAGGTAATAACGTCAGGGGAGAAATGAGCTTGTGCCTTAAGCAAGGAAACATTGTCATCCAGCCAGTCCCAGACTCATCATGGCAGAGGAGTTCTGGCAGTGTGTTTGATTACAATACAAAGAACGGCAACCTCAACTACAAAGGGAAGGAACATGTTGGGGATACTTCTTTCATTCTTATGGTGAGAATTGTCAAACTTATTCTTCTGGCCTTGATGTCTCTATAGCTATGGCACTGGGACCTATCAATTTTTCAGATGTGGACCTTCTCCACACCCACACTGTAGGAGGCCAGTGGGGCTAGTGTATCACAGTCACTCTAAATGCTTTGGTGTAACTCCTTCAAGCTGCACCACCTTTGCCACTCACCTCATTAGGGCATAGGAAACAGTACCACATGGATCTCATGTCCAGCAAGGCAGCAGCTGCCTTCTTCAAGGACCTTCAGGAAAGAGGAGTTATTTTCGCCACCATCTCCTTTTTGAATGCACCCTTTTGGCCCATTTAGAAACCAAATAGTGACTGGCAGCTGACAGTAGATTACTGTGCTGTCAACAAAGCATCAACAATCCCTTCGTGTGGCAGTCCCATCTATCTCAAACATGAATTTTCCCACTGAGAGTGATTCCCATCCTTGGCTGGGAGCCACTGATGTTAAAGGCATGTCTTTCATGATTCCCCTGCGGTCCAGGGACTGCAAGTAGTTTGTGTTCACTGCAAATCCATTCAATATATGTTTACTCACCTTCCTCAGGGATTTATTCCTAGCCCATGCACTTGCATGTCATGTTACCAAACTTTTGTAATCCTTCAGGGGTGTGCATTAGTGATGACCTCCTTGACAATAGTCCATACTGCACTTTGGCCTTCATCATGATCACATATTTTCACTATCTAGATGTTGTCATTCCAGAGCTTAAGTGGCAAGTGCCTTCCAGCTGTATGTCCCCTCCCAACATCTTGTGCACCCCTAAGCTACTGGCCATGGGAAACCTTCAATCAGTACCTTAGGGTGATAATTTCCAGAGTTTAGGAAGAAAATTTATTTTAGATAGGGTTCAGCTCAGTGTGCTTGTTTTGTTTTACTGAAGGCAGTAATTTCTTAATTTGGTTATACTTCGAAATTGTACAATCAGAGCAAATCTGTAAAAGGTCCCACAGAACTGTTCTTGCAAGCAGTTTTCAATAGTTTGCAGAGTTTCAGATATGTTTCGGCATTGGAAACTTCGTAAAGTATGTATCTACTTGTGTTTCTTCAATGAACCTAAAGATATCTTACATTTATCTTTGGTTTAGGATGAATCTTGAACTAGATCTAGTCATTACTGATGCAAATCTTTTGCTTTTGTGCAGTTAAAAAGCTGCACTCATCTAGAGAATATGACCCTCTAGAGTACTCTGCAAAAGGCAAGGCAGCACTAGAACCTTCCAAATTGTGGTGGGGTAGCCTTATTATCACAGCACATTACCGAAGTTAATAAACTTTTCTGTAAGAAACCCTAATTATCTGTGTTTGAATGACACTCTTTTCAGTCACATTAACTTCTGATAGCATATTCAACACTTCCATTGATATGTTGAAATAACACTATGCTGCTTTGTGTGGCTATTCTCAATTTATGAATCTGCATCAATGAAAGTAATGTGGACAGCTTCTGCATTCAGGTATTTTCTTGCCAGGGCACTTTGCAGGGCCATTAAAGAACATGGTGTACTTTAAGATTATGTATTGCTGGCAAAGAAATCTGACATCACCAACCCTGTTTCTGACACAACTTATTTGTCTGCAAATGTCAGCCTACAGCAAGACCCATTTGAAGAGATTAATGGCCATGGGAGTCTGCAATAATACCGGTTTATGAAATGCACTTCATCAGGCTGTATCATAGCTCAGCTCCTTCCTGTATGGATTGTTTCGGTCAGAACTAAAATCTTAATAGCAGGCTGATGACATACATGCCAACATGAAATATACTTACAGAAAGATATCCCAGAGACTGTTCTATAAAGACACCACTCATATCTGCTGCTGCTGCACCTGCAGCTGGTAAAGAATATGTCTGTGAGGGCAGAGTGTCTTACTTATTCTGTAAATAATTCATTCACCATGCTCACAAAACTGATACAATTTCCAGACTATTTTTAAATAGATCATATTTTAGGAGACCAAGAAGCAGTTGCATACATAGAGCACTTTGCCAAAATTCTTCCAGATGTGCAGTGCTACCTTTTATGATGAATATTTTTACAATATCCTCTGAAGGCAGAACAGTTCCTACAAATTCAGATTATGAGCTGAGTTTGGATAAGGGTCTTTTGACAGTACATCTGTGATGCTTAGGGGATTCTCAGAGTGGTCACTGTGCTCCTGGATCACTTCTCTCAGCCTACACACAAAGTCGACACTATTCCTCTAAGAGGTGTCAAGGTTCACTGATGGCTGTAGGATTTGCTAAGCTGCTGCTTTCCAGTGAAAATAATGGCACCCTCAGGGCCTGTTGCAGAGAGGTGTAGCTGTTCTGATCTCAGCCCTAGGGGTAAGCTGAGCAGCTGCTCTGCCCTCCTGCATTGTTTGCCCAGATGGACTTTGTGGGCTACAAGAACCCAAGGATACAGTTCAGGATAAAGTCAGGAGTGCTATCTTTACTACAAGAAGATAGAGGATTTTAAAAACTCTCAGTATTAGAGCAGCTTTACTGCTATTTATTCTGTTGCAGTAGTAGTTGTATAACGTCAATAGCAACAAGACCTAGCACTGACGGGTTTTTAAAATTCTTTCCTAGATTATTAATTGTGAAATTTTAAAGATTATTTTCTCAATAATAATTCCTCACTGTAGGTGGTACCCAGGAGCACACAGGCAGCATTCTGAAGACTCTCCCACGGCTCAGTTTTCTCCCTCCCAGCCTGGGAACAATGGAGAACAGTGACCCAAAACCTGGAAAACTAGTTAGTCTGAATGACTTGTGCTGTCAAGCTGCTGACTCTGATGGTGATGGTGGTCACAGCTCAGGCTCTCTCTCTGGCAGGGGCTAGGTGGTAGCAGCAGTGTAGGTGCTGGAGCAAATGAAATCTTCTTAGCACCTGATTTGTGTTCATCAGGCTGTGCGAAACAAATTTGTGATTTTAACCCCTTTTTAGGTGCTCAGGAGTTTGAGCCTGTGAAAATAGGAGTCACTGGTTACATTTGAATCACTCTCACACTTCCACATCTTGAATTGCTGGATGTCCAGTGCTAGACCACTGTCAGCAGCATGATGCAGATGGATTATGAATGAAGTTTTCCCACCCACAATGAGTCAGACACCACCATGCATTCCAGGGAAGAATGTGAGGAAAAGTACATGTTTCTACAGCACAAGATTAACACTTGAGCTGCAAAAGTAGCCTCACTGACTTTCTTCCTTCTGGGACATTGTGGATTTGCCAATCAAATGCACAGACAAAGGGCATCCCAGTATATGAAACTGGCTCTATTCTATGCTGCAAATTTGTAAATTATATTTTGGGGACCAAAAGGCTGTGTTTTGAACTGGCAGTAGTGAGCACTCCTTCCAGACCACACTCAACCCACAGTGAAGTCTGGAGTACAGGATCCTACCCTGGAGCTCCCCAGGCTGTGTATGTTCCCAGGGAGTGCTGCTTTCCAGGCCTGACACCTTTCCATCAGTATTAACTTCACTGCAGGAACAAAACAATCTCCAGCCCAAAGCACAGTAAGCAGGTTAGCTGTCCTTTGCAGAATCTGCATATGATCTCTTCTATTCAACAAGAAGAGGAAGTGCTGGGCAGCACACCAATTATAGCTATAGCTGGGTCACTGCATCTTAAGGGAGACAAGATAAATCCAGATTGTCACTTTTTACTTCGAGCCTTCATTATCCTTCATCTTGTCTGAATAATCTCCTACACCATGTAGAGACCAACAAAAAGAACAAAACAGAGGATAAATAAAACTAAAGTACTGAGAAAGACAATTTAATTGAATTTTTATGTTGAATAACTTTGTTATTGTTCAGAATTTGGTGATTTGCCTTTTTGTATATATAATTAATCACAGGCAATCAAGAAGTAGAGCTAAAACTTTTTCAATCTTGTATTATTTTCACTCATAAATTTAATGTACTTATTTGGCTAAATGCAAGTAAGTATCAGCATTGCATTTAATGTTTCCTCTATTGCCAGAATGTACCTTCAACCATCTAGAGCCTGATAATGCAAAAAGTTTTTCCACTATAAATTCTGTGATCCTTTAGGATGGCAAGGGAATTAGATAAGTTCCGAGTCCAGGATATATTTTGTGCCTAAGTATCACAGGCCTAAATAGAATGAATAAAATTTTAGACTCAAATGACAAATGATATCATATCTCCAGAATATTTTAGTGGTTGGCTTTCATCTTTCATTTCCATGTAATTCTTGACCCTTTGCAGTTAGATTTGTCAAATGAGCAATATTTTAGAAAAATGGATGAAATCTGAGAAGAAGGGAAGATGGAGTAAAGATTATCATCATGCTAGGAAGCCATATTTCCGGAGCAACTGAGATTAATTATTAGGAAATCTTGTGCCGTGTTCATCAGGGCACAAAATTCAAATAAGCACTGTATTTCAAGCACAAAAAGCTTTAAACATAAGTTAACTGAGTTAAGTCTATATTAATTGAAAGCTGCTTTCATGCAGGTGCTGTAACAGTGCTAGAGAAATTATATGTGCAGTCCCAGATATGTACAGAAATGGCCAGAGGTCACTCCAAACAGGCAGGTATACAGTGGAATCTTTGAGGAGTTCCAACAGGGAACAGCTGTGTACAGCTGTGGTGCAGCTGATGGCCCCTGAAGCCCACTTAAATTATCCTCAAGGTATTTGAATTCCTTTGAATTTCCCAGTTTTACACAGTTGTTACTGTTTGAAACAAGCCTCAAGTGGTTTTTTATTTACATCCACTTCTACAAAGAATACACTATTTTATTAGTAAGGATCATCACAGTGAGACCAGCAAATTTTCACCAAGAAACCTCTTCCTGCTAAAGAGTATATTCTGATGACTGTAGAAAAGGAGATAATTTCTGTGAGAAGTACAGAATAATAAATATGAATATGAAGGTTTTGGCTCCTAATTCCAGTTCTCACAAAACTAAGATATTGATGATGGTCTTTATTTTCTGGAAAGCTCTAATACTTCTGTAGTAAAACACTAAAAGGGCCTTGTAAAATTCAGTAGCTGGATAGCACTTTGCAATATTCAACTGGCAAAATCACAATACATTTTTCATTATTATGAAAAAGGAGAAATGAAAAATTCATCATTAGCCGTATGTGAGGTGGTATAGTGTTAAAGACTAAAAGACAAAAAT
Source organism: Sylvia atricapilla (assembly GCF_009819655.1). Classification (NCBI taxonomy): domain Eukaryota; kingdom Metazoa; phylum Chordata; class Aves; order Passeriformes; family Sylviidae; genus Sylvia; species Sylvia atricapilla. The sequence continues at coordinate 134,156,437 of NC_089140.1, forward strand.
ATAATTCTCTATTGCATGAAGTTACAGGAAAAATCCATCTCACTGGACTAGATAAGCTTTTTGAAATAAGATATTAAAATACCTCTGACAGCAATTGGAATGTAGTTTGTCTTAATTAAAAGTTGTTCTGTTTATCTGTGTGTTTCATGTTAAGTTTATTGACATGCTCATTAGACAGGTGTTGTTGTTGAGGTTTTCTGGTGGTGTGGGTTTTTTTCCTGGTACACTAGTCCTAAATTAGGGATTGTAGTGATGAGGTGGGGGTAGAGCATAGAGTGAGACTATAACTTCCAGTGCAAGTTCCATCTTTTCCTTTCCTCTTGACAGGTGAAATAACTGAATGCATGGAATGCAGGATTATGTATTTATCAAGTTCACAGATGAACTGATGGAGAAATGCCATAAAGCAATGTATGTGTGGAAATATATGGAGCTTAGACTGATTTATCATAAGCTACAATCAAGTGTATTAATCTAAAAGAGTGGAGTTGACTAGGAATGGCAATGCACACAGAAATGGATGCTTTCCTGTATAAGAAGAACCTGGAAGGCAACTCTTCAAAACTATTCCTGACAGGACTGAATAATGTAAATATCATACAGCAAAACCCAAAAAATACAATCTTGAATTGGCTTTGAAAAGACCTCACTTCAAAACAGAAGAAGAAAATTTACCTCTGCATCTCGTCCTTGGCCTGGTTGTCTTTGAAGGCAGGACCTTGGAGGCAGCTGACAGAGACAATCAGGTTAGACTGTTGTGAGAGAACTGGCCTCTGGGCACAACAGTTCTAAACACCACGATTGAAGCTCATGCTGGTTGATGTTTAATGTGAAATTTTATTTGGGAGGAAGGGATGAAAACTAATACAACCTGAAAAAAAAACAGCCTGGAAAGGATGAACTCAGTGGAAAGAAAAGCTGCACTGCTCTGAGCAGCTCTGAGGTTATGGTGAATCTCTTCATTCCTCTGGGTGTTGATAATTCCCTTTCAGCTAGCTTAACTCACAACCTTTCTTCACAACCTGTGTTGCATACCTTTTGAAAGTTCAGCAGTCCTTCTTAATTTCTTCTTGCAACCTGGACATTAGTATTTTTCTAATAGAGAGTAATACTACATTTTATATTCTCTCTGTCAATCTGTTGTTCTAGATTCAACCAATAATGCACATCCACATTAACTCTGTTGTATGCTTTATGATCCATGTCATCAAAGAATAGTATAACCTACCTGTAAATTGTAGCTAAAATAAGCTCTAGTGTCAAGTTATCCAGGTTTTCCTCCAGCAATCTTCTAAGCAAAGCAATGTTTCCAGATGCAAATGCCACCGAAGTCAGAGCAATGCCCTGGGGGTGGAATTCACCATGCAGGATAGTTCTGTGAAACTCAATTTTCTTCTATGTAAACTGGTCAGTTAATTTTGTGCTGTAATCTGGACCTGTATCGTGCACATGGGAAGAAGTTTTGCATGTAGGAAAGCTCTGGATCAGTCTGACAACTGAGCTGAACTGAAAGATGCTCATTGCATATTTGGATGCTTTGTTCTGAGATGAGAATATCTGATGTGTAATTTATGCTCACTTGTTTCTGGATTGGACAGGGCACCCTTCACCTAAAAAGTTCTCATCTGTCTTGCATGTATGTGGTCCAAATGTTTCCACCACTTCCCAGCTGAACCACAGGGACTGGCAGTGGAATGATGACCAGAAAGGTTGAAAAAGGGCTGGATTATGACCTGATTTATCACATTGTACTGTCTGCAGTAAAGGCTAATAAAACATGAAAGAAAGCATCATCAGAATGACATCCTTAATATGAAGGTTGAGAAGTCCTCATGCCTTTGTACAATTTATTCCATGTATCTTTATTGCCAGAGAATGAATATTGGATTGCATATGGTCTGATATGGTTCCTTTGTAACAGATTAAACTAAACAGCCTCAAGCCTACCTATGCCACCAAGGGAACAACTGAAGGGGATTTTTCACAGCTGTTGGTCTGAAGAGCTCTACCAAATATTGGATGTGTCTCCTCACTGATTGTCATACTATTGCTTCATTATCTTCCTTCATAGACGAATGCCTGTTTGTGATGTGCTGCTTCCACTAGCTGCTGTTTTATTTTTTACCCCAAAGAGCTGCATGCTCCTTTGGTTGGAGCTGTGCTTTGATGGAGAACAGGTGTAAGGCACCATGGATTGGCTTCTTCTGGGCAAATTAAAGTTTCACTTTCAAACCTGGATTTACACATCAGTGTACATTGACTAAGTGTGTTAAGTAGCATAATCTGATTGGTGAGCTCTTTATTCCTTCCAGGAAGCTAGTGTTGGCTCCTGGCTATGACCAGAAAAACATGGTCCCCACAAATCTGTTTTCAAAATCTGCAGTGCTGAGATCTGATTTTTTGCATAACATTTTCAAATTACAGGGTTGTTGGATACCCCAAATCCTTAAAAAAACTTTTACAAGGAGACTGACAGATAAAAGTAGGTGCAACCAGTACTCTTACTGCAATTTTAAAGTAGTTCTAAAATTTTATTACTTTATTTAAGGCCCCAAGCTAAAAGAAGATTTGTCAGTCTGCAGTAAGCAGCATCGTCTCATAAGAGCTCAGCAGTAAGCATACAGCAAGCTGCATTACTTGAATGAAAAAGTGCAGTATCATATAAAGTCTACTCTATTGGAAATGGATTAAAACAGAGCCTGTGGCCTTCTCACTAAATCACAAAAGAGACTTACTACTGTGGAGGCTATTTTTCCCAATTTTTCAAAAGAATATTCCTACTAAGAATTTTGGTTTCCCTCTTTTTCCACGCAGCTCATCTCTGGATAAAACAAGCATGTCTCCAAGGGGCAGAAAGACTCAGCAAATGGAAACAGCTCTTGCCCCTCTTCACTGCTCAGGGATCAAGAAGGCTCTGCTCCCCTTGTGAGAAATGGTGCCTGCTGAATGTTCTTCCTTGCAGAGAGAAAGCTAAGGGAGAAATGGCATAATTTGTCCCCTCTCTGTCATCAGCAAGGTGAGGCCTCTGAGGAGGGTCTACAGTTCGGCAGTTGGTTCTGCTAATGCAGGACTTGGAAGAGGAAATAACTTTTGGAAACATTTATAAGCCTCTAAACAAGGTCATCAACAGGTGAAATGTAGCAGATTCAACAATACCCAACGCACCAGCAAGCACCATTGTAGACATATGAGCATCTGTATTTTAAAAGTTTATTGGCTTTTTTGAAGTCTAACTGTTACCAAACACAAACCCAGAATCTCCCTGTGACTTTTGGGGATTTAAGGGTTGTGCCAACTGGTCATGGACACAGAGGTGGAAGACGTTTCATGTTTTACCAGCAGAAGGGTGAGACAACACAGAGAAGTACGGAGTCAGCAACACCTGCACCCAGATCGTCACTGATTGCCCCATCATGGGACTAATTAAAGCATAGCTCAATCAAAATGCAAAGATCAGAGAAGATGTGGTTGCAGCATTCTGTTTTCTTCTGCAAAACGGAACGTGTTAGACAACGTTTGTCTTATATATTCTGTTTAGGGCATTTTACTGTTTAGCGGGAAACCAGCAGGTAGTGCAGAGATTTATTAATTTTCTGCATATGGAATGCACCATGTTTGAATGATCTGCTTGGTTCTGCTCCAGATAGACAGATTTTGATAGGGTTTTTTAGTTAACATGATTTTATCTTGAGCTGAACAAAAAAAAAGTCCAGGTAAGTTGAAACATAATTATTTCTCAAAGCTCTTCTTATTTCTAATTTATTATAGCTTTTACACTTTGTCAGGGCCAGGATGGTATTGTATCTGTGGCCCAGAAGTCTAAATTTCTGACTAGTGAAAAAAATATAAGTACTCTTTCTGTATGGGAAAATTATAAGTGCAATATTCTCTTCTGAAAATTAAACTGCTTCTAAGTCTCAGAGCTGATACAGACTTTTCCTTCCTTCCCATTTTTGTTCTGAGCATGAATTTCATCCTGCAGCTGAGATTTTTTCTTGATAAAAGCTCAACTGAAAAGACTGAATTTCAGAGAAAGTCCAATTTTTGAGGTGAGTCATATTCAAGCTCTAAAAATAGTGACAATGTTTGATTCTGATTTTGATTTTAATCATAAGCTTTCTCTATATTTCACTCATGCACCATGTCAGCATATATTAATTTACATGTAAAAAAGAAAACCACTGATTCACAACAAAGGTCAACTGTGCTGAAACAGATCTCACTGGCAGCAAAACTGACAGCTATTGTGACTAGATTTTAGCAGATTTCATAGGGTAAAGAACATTGGGGGTAACATTTATGTTATCTGTTGGGTGTTGTCCATGATAAATGAGCAAATGTGTAAATGCTAAAAATCAAGACAAACTGTCATCTGCCAGACACCAGAGCTACCTATTAGTTACACAATAAAATATTACAAAATCTATTTAAAAACTTCTAAAAGGGATCAAGAAAAGGCAATGTTTAAATCGAGATATTTCTTCATATGTCAAGGAGTGCTCTGAGGGACAAGGAGAGAGAAGAATCCAACTTAAACAAAACATTCTACACCATCCTGCTTGACAATCCTTCCCTAAGCCAAGGACCCGGGTGGAAGCAGAGCCAGCTGGGACACACAGTCAGTCAGAATGCTGCTCTCAGAGGTTTGCTGTCAAAAAGGTGTCTTGAGTGGACTCCCATGAGAATAGGTCCAGAGCTGCTTCTATCTGATATTTCCATTAGCCACCTGGATGATGGAAGGGAACGTATGCTTATGAAATTTGCTGACAGCTTCGAGGCAGGATGGATGGCAGGTGGTATGTGGGATGGGACCAGAATTCAAAATTATCTTGATACACTGGAATGGGAGGAGGTTAGAAGGGGGGAGACAGGGAGAGGGAGATGGAAGGAGGCAGAGGGGGAGAGAGGCAACTGAAAAGCTCTACATTTAAAGAAGAGAAAGAATGTACACAAATACAAAATGGAGAATAAATGGCTAGCCTTTAGCATAGCAGGGAAGGATGTGGAGCTAGAACTGGATCAGAAATTGGCTAGTTCTGCCACGGAAGAGGCAAGTTACATATGGGGAGAAATCAATGGAAGAAACAACACAAACTTTGAGGAAGAGATCCGTTATCATTACTCATATTTTTATCACAGCCAGAACTAAGTACATGTGAATGTTGCCTGAAATTATTCAGTTACTTCTTTCAGGAGCAGAGCCAATCTTTTATACCTGAATCTTCCATATGGAAATGCACCAATAAAATAACTGCAGTGTTGCCTTTATGCTCAGTCCTGTAGCAGTGATGCTGCTAGATTTTAAGAATTAGTTGGCTTCCATTTCAGAGTCTGGTTTTCAAGAGTTTATGTAACTCAAAAATACAAAGAGAAAGTAACTCCAAGGTTAAAAAAGAGATAGGTATCCTGACATACTTGTTTTTAATTTTTTAATCTTTCATTCTATCCCACCCCCACACCTGGCACTGTCAGTATTTTGGTTTCCTGCAGCTGCATACTTTCTTCACTTACACTTTTTATTTATAAAAAAAGAGAACCAAAACCCCCAAACCAGAACAAGCAAGCAAACAAAAATGCCCAAAACCAAAACTCTGCTGCAAAACCCCTTAGATATTATGATTCAACATGCTTTAAAATAAGATGGTAAATATTTATAGCTAGCTTAGACATAGGGGAGTACTTCAATACTTGCATCAAGGAGAATGTAGCTCTGCTTTCATTATGAAAATGATTGGTTTGTTCCTGTGTTCTTTTCCCAGAAAGAGACATTTTCAAATCTTCTCAGTCTCTCCCATCAGTCTCTGAGTGCCACTTATCTTGGCTTTGTCATTCAGAAACTTCAGTCTGTGTATACTTGATAGTGACATATTCATTGTGACAGCTGAGGAAAAAATTGCTAAGCTCTATAGCTAAGTCAGTTTATTATTTAAAATGTATAAAGCAACATTTATAGTCCTCATGCCTTCTTTTGTATACATAAATGAGCTCTAGAGACAATTATTAATATCAGGCAGGTAAAGAATCCTCCATTTCACCATTTTAACTCCATATACAGAAGAAATTTCATCTCCTTCTATTATCCCATGTATGCCCATGTACATAAGCTGAGAGGTCAGTTTGCCTGAATGAGTATGCATATAGTATGCAATATATGCATATATTCTTATACATTTTTGTATAGGAATGTAGAAACTTATTTAACATATAAAGAACTTATATTAAGATGGCTTTGAGCATGGTGCTTTTGCTTGGAGTATGCATAAATTTGTTCTGTATTGTTTGTTCTTATTTACTAGTATGCAAAAGTGGTAGCATTCGAGGTACACCTAGATATTATTGGTCATTCTACAAGAATCCACATATCTGGTAAGACAGAACACAGATACCTGTACAATTCCCTTAGTTAGCAGTACCTTCCTAGCCTGTCCTACTTTTCAAAGCAACCAAAGGCAGAGAAGGTATTTCAGAGGTCAAGAACTTATCCTATGAAAAGGTAGAGAGACTAACTAAGAGAAGTATGAAAGGAAGAACCTTTATAAGAATATTAACTTGAGAGGTAACTAGTTTGTCTTTTTCAGGTAGTATCTGGAGATATTCCAATATTAATTCCTCTTCTAGTAATTTATAAATATATACAGGTAGATACTGGCTTTATAGTACTTGAGCAGAGCTATCATATGGTGGGAAAATTTTTACTTCATTTCATAATAGCTCTTCTTAAAAATTTATTTTCTGATTAAGAAAGACCTAATCATGCCCATGAGGGCTCACTGTGTACTTCACAACACACTGAGTAGGTTTCATATGTAATGAAGGTTTTTGTTGTGGCAAGGCTTCACTTGCACTTAAGATTTTTAGAAGAAATGCATGATAAGTAGATGAGAATGAAAGAAGAACGTTCTGTTCCAGTATAGCTCCTCCTTGGCCTCTATTTGTAGCAATACATAAGTTTCTGTGAAATATTCTTGTGTTTTGATCTATGTGTTCATAATTTTGTAGAGAAGGCAGGCCTAACTTTCCTGTCAGTACCCTGTCCAAACAGACGGAGTGAAATTCTTTTAGACACATAAAGACGTGTAAAGATTTTGTGGTATACTATCATATTCCTGGACAAATTACAAAAAAGTATGATTATGATAACTTCGCTGGAGAGAAAAACAATTATTTATTCAAATATTAAGAAAATACCAGCTCTTTCCTTACATTCTCCTTCATTTATCTCCTAATAGCTGTGGTCAAAATTATGCTTGTTTTCACTAATCATTTCTGACTTGTGGCTGTCAGAATTATCTATAAGAGTTTGTTTTCTTGGCAGGTGTCTTTGAATCATGGATCTGGAAAGATGGCTAAGACATGTTTCTCATTCTTTAATGCATATTATGCCAAAGACCTTTTCAAATTTAGGCATCTTGCTGTCCAAAAAGAAAGAAATGACCTCTTCTGTCAGTTGTATGTGTTTTGTCTAACAGAATGTTTGCCCCAAGAGCAGCAGTGGTAGATGCATTTACCATGTCACCACAAGGATGACTGCACAGCATTTGTTCTGACTTTTCCAGAAGGTCTTGAGAAGGATGGTGCACTATTCCTTCTCAATTTAGTAGGTGATAAAGATGAAGAAACCTGGTCTTCATCGCCATTGTGACTATGTAATAGAAAGTGTCCCATGCTCTATGTACTGGTCTTATATTTGTAAGCAATGAATTTTATCTGTTGTCCATCAATAATAATTATCCCTTCAGTCTCTTATAATTATTTTTCCTTTTCCTGTCAGTGCCCACTTAAATGGAAATAATATTCTCCATGAAAACCATGGAAAGTGTAAAGCATATTATTTCATTACTACAGTATATATTCCCTAGGGGGTCCAAATAGGCACTGATATATAAAGATGAATTCTTCTGAAGCCATTTTCTCAGCCTTGAGGATAAGGTTCTAGGACTCAAAATTTTACAGTTACGGAAATGTCTGTAAATCCACTGATCTGAATGGATTTATGCACTTGTATATTAACTGTGACTCTGTGTATGTTGTGCAGAGCTGTTTTCCCCTTATGATTCAGTTTAAAAATCACTGTCTTCTGTAGTTCTTCATTCCCTTCTTCAATGTACACTGCAGACAATAGCTGAATTCCTTGTCTTCGTCCTTGCTTTCTGCACAAACATTACTCACGGGAGGTTGAACATAAGGAGCTCCACCAGACTAACACTATACTCAGATTTGCTCATGATGACTTAAAAAATCACGGAAATTACAACAGAGAAAAGACCACAGCAAGTAGTGAGAGCTTCTGTGTTACAACCTCACCAAAGCCTAGGCAGGAATTCATGCAGAACGCAGAAATTAAGATTGCTGTCTTGAAAGCTCAGTTGACAGATCTCTCTTTAGGAATGTACAGAACCAGAGTTATGGTACTGTGAAAGTCTTGGTACTTCCTCTCTGCCAGACTGAGTTTCATCCAGTCTCTCCATTGCAAATAAATGAAAGCTATTTTCCAAAAAGTAAGAGGTCTCAATTGAGAGATTAAAAGAGATTGAGAGATTGAAATTACAATTGAAAGGATGCTGCTTGGAATTTGTTGTTGTCGTGTTTGGAGTCAGGGCATGGATTGTTTTACCAAACTAAGGTCTACTGCTTTCTGTGCTATTAATGAGTGATAACAGTTAGCATCTGATAGACCAATTAATATCTGACAGACTGCTGAAAACAAATCATAAAATTTTATAGGTAGGAAATGTTTACCAAAGATGCTCTCCGAATTATTCAACAAAATTCAATAAAAAACACAGTTAAATTACCAAAAATATCACTTGGGAAAACAGCCTTTTCAAACTAAAGAGTAAAATCCATGAGCAAAATTGTTTAAGAATCTTGTCTATCTCAATTGAATTTGGGTTTTATTATGCTTGAGGAAAATGAAAGCTAAACAAATGCAACAATATTAAATGAGTCTTCAGAATCCATTTTGCTTTGATTAAGAACTACCCAGGAAAATGCAAAAATATCTAATGGAAGACACTCTCTACAGCATTTTCAGCTTCTCTGTGTAGGCAGCACAGACCATCTCAATAGAACAAATCTTTCAATAAAGTTATCTGCAGAGTTATTCCTGATTCAGAGGATAGGTCAACTGTGCTGAAGCAGATCTCACTGGCAGCAAAACTGACAGCTATTTTGGCAAGATTTTAGTGGATTTCATAGGGTAAAGAACATTGGGGGTAATATTTATGTAATCTTCTGGGTGTTGTCCATGATAAATGAGCAAACAGGTAAATGCTAAAAATCAAGACACACTGGTCATTTACCAGATACGAGAATAAAATATTACAAAATCTAAATATATATTTAACCATCCAGAGTAACAAAATTTGGACTACTATCCCAATCCCAGAAGGCTGATTCAAACTCAAGAGTGTCTGATGAGTCAGCTTTTTTTCCCCCTCCTCATTTCTGCTAGGCAAGTTAGTACTTCCTATTCATTATTCAGCTATTCAGTCTATGCTGAATGTTGTCACTTGTGGTCTTTTTCCTCCCTATCTGTATAGAATTTTCCCTTTTTAACCATCTCTCAAATCAGAACTGAATTTACACCACAGTAATCGAGAAATTATTCCCACCAACAGAGGTTATTTATGACTACCAATTCCCATAGCCTGAGGGAAAGTGGGAGTCATGTATTTTTAACTTACTGATAAAATGAGCCTTTCTGTGTAATGAATTGTATGAAAGTCAGAATAGAACCAGATTTGAAGATCACTTATCTTCTAAAGTCATCTTGTAGGTCCTGAAAAGTGTCAATTGATCTTAGGAAAGGTGATTTGCATGTGTGCCACCTATTTTACATGCAAATATGGTTGCATGCATTTTAAATATTTCACTACCTGCATCCCAAAATGCTACAAAGTAATTAGTAAATTTTGAATAAATTTGAAAGTCTACAGAGATGTTTCCCAGCTGTGAACAAGACATAGAGCCCATGAAATCTACACGACTTCATATTTGCTTAAATATTTTTTTATCTTTTCTCTGATACAAATGCCTTGAAGGAGGTAAGAATGAGGAAAATCTGTAGACTGGGATTAATTTTTCTACTTGAATCTGGAGTAGATACTTAAAGAGCATTGACAGAAAAAAAGAGCATTCTAATTCTTTCCAGTATTTCCTCTCTATCCTATTTGCATATCGGAGACCTAGCTTTGTGCAGGAATAAAGTCTGCCAGTGACAAAACTGATGTAACACTGATACTATGAGAGGGATTAGGAAATCAACCTGGAAGGCTTCCAACAGTATCAGATAATCAGGATGCAGCACTTCACACGTGAGACTGTAAAGTCCACTTCAGCAAACAGCACACATTCAGCTGCAGCACAGCAGACACACAGGACAGAAGCTTTTCCTGCAATGTCTACAGAGTGCATGAGGTCATTCTAAAAAGTGCATTAGCCTGAGAGTAGCTAAAGTTGCCCATGTGTTCATTTAAGTCACATAAGCAGAGATTTTTTTTTTTGTCTCCTTAGCCAAGCATTGTGTTGATGATGATATTTGCAGCAAGACCCTCCCAGTGATAAAATAGCACAGCTCATCTGTTAGGTACAAGGCCAGTTTTGCAAGCTCAGTATCACTGCTACATGAAGTCTCCAGCTTCCTTACTGATATCACAGTCACACTGGTTCTGGGTCTCTGAGTCTCCAGACTTCCCTTGTGCTACACATCCTGTGCTCATCAGTGGTGTCTTTTGACTCCAGCAGCTTTTACAAAAGATTGATCATGCAGGATGTTGTTTTGCCTGGGATACAGTTAAGGTTCTTCATAGTAGCTGGTGGAACTGTTTTATATTTGTCTTGAAAGCAGTGTTGATAACAGAGGGATGTTTTTGTTGTTGCTGAGAAGCATTAAAACAGAGCCAAGGCTTCTCTGCTTCTCACCTCATCCCACTAGTTAGAAGGCTGGGGTGCATGGGGATTTGGAAGGGGACATGGCCAGGACAGCTGATAACAACTGATCTAAGGGATATCCCATACCATATAGCACCATGTTCAACCTATAAATTTGGTTGGAAGGAGGGAGGAAAGCAGGAAGGAGGGACATTCAGGGTGATGGTGTTTGTCTTCCCATGTCACCATTATGTATGATAAGGTCCTCCTTTCCTGGGGATGTTTGAACCTGCCTGTCCATGGGGACTGGTGAGTGAATTTCTTACTTTGTTTTGCTTGCCTGTGTAGATTTTGCTTTGCCTATTAAATTATCTTTATCTCAGTACATGAGTTTTCTCACTATTACTCTTCCAAGTCTCTTCCCAATGCCACTAGAGAAGACTGAGCAAACGGCTCTCTGGGGCTGAGGTGACAACTGAGGTTAAACAACAGCAGAGTCAGACACAAAGCTCAGCAACTTTTTCATTCATTGGACTGCCATATTGCTGACTTTGGTCAAGACACCAAGTTAAAACTGCCTTTCCAAATTTCTGCTCTATGTGGTAAAATCTACTGGAGGATTAAACTTTGGGCCAGACCTAATCTTGGGTTGCATCTGCCATTTCTGCTCTTATGCCCAAGGCAGACATCTCCCTGGAAGCCTGTAGAAATGTGATACTCCCAAGCTTTGCCTATTCTATGGATAAAATCCATTTCTCTGCACACTGTCTCCTCCTGTAGGTTTCACTTTGGCCAGCCAGCAAGTTGCACCAGAATTGTAATAATTTCTTTTTACTTGAGGTAATAGCTCAGACAAAAACTGAAAGAACTGCCCTCTGATGCCTCCACCCACAGGGATCTGAAGCACAAGAGGGCCAATGTGTCAGTATTTGATGGGTTGGCTTTGTTTTCACACCATTCTGTAGCACATGTTCTTGAATGAGAAGGTGACATATCCTGTGAGGAGGAGGGTATGAGAGGAGACAGGCACTGCTCACACCTCAGCCTTTGTTGCCAGGTGGTCTTCTGGTATTATGCCCTCTGTAGCAGCAGGGCTGGTGGCAGCTGGTCTCTCACACAGCTGGATGAAAGCTGGCTGTGTGCTTTGAGACCTGGAGTCCAGCTGTGGTGATGTCAAGTCCCCTGGTGTCACATACAGACATACCATAGCTTGGTAGCAATAAGGTGTCAAACCAGCTTTGCCTGATGTCTAGGCCAAACTGCCTGGGCTTTTGCCTGATATCTCATATTGAAAGGTTATTCTTGTATCTGATTCTGCCAGCTGGGTGGTTTCCTCGTTTCTAGAGTAATTAATGTTTCCTTAATTTCAGATTTTCAGTAAAGTTTTACCTTTAACTGTAATTTTTCAAACTGATGTTAAGATGGCAACCAAAATATAGTAGATATTCTTACTGGTCAAGACTTATTTGTGAAGACCCCATATGAGTCAGGCTCCAACACCATGTTTATTTAGCTAATTAGTGAGAAAGTAATCAACAAAATTATTTTCATTGCTATTAACTCTATCACTGTATTAAGAGGCCACTGATCCATAAGGTAATTCTCAAAATTTATTAATTTCTGTTAATTATCCGGAAGCTGCTTAACAAAGAGTGCTGTGAGCTCATCATCTCCCTTTCCATTAAAGTTGTCAAATTAAATTACATCATAAAACCATGATCATTTATAACTCTATGAAATAGCTACCTAATAAACCCTAATATCTTATACAATCAAAATGCTGAAGAGGTTTTATGTTATTCTTTCATAGTCTGGAGACACTATCAATAGGCTCTTTCAGCCTAATTGTGTGTTTTGAGGAATCATTGTAACTTCTATTCATTTAAATATAAAGCCTGAAAATATGATCAGGAGAATGAGAAGTGTTTCATATGAGGAAAACTAATCGAAATGGGAATATTTAGGTTGGTAAATTAGTATTGCAGCGAGATATCATCACTGTTTCTGTATGGGAAGTGCAGACAGGGAAAGAGAACAATTTAATGTAATAGACAAAGTTGGCAGAAAAACAAATGTGTTTTTATGGTTAAGAATGTAATCGGAAAAAAACTTCTGAACTCAAAGCTTTGGGCTTGAAATAACTTTTCAATCACTGCGATAACTGAAAACGCCTCACTTTTAAGGTGGAGCTTAGTGAGCTTGTGGAGATTATCTGAGGATGTTGTTAGTGATAGAAGAAGTGTAGACTTGTGTCCTTGGGGATGCTTTTCCAGTCGTATGCATTAGGTTATCATATTAAATCAACCACTGAGATTGATGATGACCAGAGGAACAGTGACAGGCCAAGAAACTCAAAAAAAGTAAACTGTAAACAGTAAAAAAAACAGTAAACTGATCAGGCAGGACATCAAATCATCACTAAAAGAGAAGGATCAGGCCAAATGTTTCAAATATATATATATATATATATGTGTGTGTGTGTGTAAAATCAGGTTGGAGAAAGAAAGCATCTACCCAGAATGCTATGCAGACTAAGAGGGACTTCTGTGCAAAAATATAGGATTCACAATGGGATCCATTGTATGTTGAATGACAATATTTTGTTGGAAGAGAGAAAATTTGGAGATGGTAAAAGACTTAGGATGGGATCTTCAAGGGACGCCTCAATGGCATGGGAAAGAAGGGATCAAGATGGACCAGGGAGGCAAAGCAAAATGGAAGAGGGGTATACAAGGGGCATATTATGCCACCTGCTGCACAGCACACTTGTCTCACTGAGTCCTGTGCATGATCGAATAAGAATACTGTGGTCCTGTATTCTTATTAAATGCTATTTCTAACCATCCTCTGTGCGTGTGTGTTTGTTCTGAGACTAGTGTGAAATGCTAGTGAACTTCAAGCTGCATTAGGAGGCTAATAGGACAAGAGCTAGGAGTGCCATCTCCTGGAGAGACTGGGATCAGAAATACTGGATTCAGCTACCTCTAACGCCCTGTTCTTACATTCCAATTCAGTTACTTAGGTTTTATTACTATTTTATCTTTACTTATTTATCTACCTTAACAGAATTCTTTAAATTCCTCCTTTTATTTTAGCAATCTCAACTTTAAAATTCTATAGCATGCATGGACATAATGTCGAAGATTTTGATGGCTTTTTGTTCAGTCTTATTTTTCCTCATCCTTTCATTCCACTGTCAGTAGAATGCACTCTACTTAATGAAATGTTGAAAATACTGGACTTTGTTTTAGATGAGAAAGATAAAACCCCTCTCTTTCCTTCTGTTACTGATTGCACTTTTTGTTTCTTTTTATTTGTATTACTCTTCTTTTTAAACTCTGAAAGTTGTAACTGTTTAAGTCAGTCATAGTCACAGAAAAAAAAAATCTTGTTTCGCTCTTAATGCCTTCCTTCCAGCCTGGTCTTTGTTCCAGACACTGTGACTGCTATTTATTAGTTCAAACACACTTGAAAATTTTATACTTTCTCATAAAATGTCATTTTTTGCCTCTTAAGGAGATCATCTTGTGCAGATCACTAATCTTTTGATGCATTCAAAGTTGCCCAACTGCCATTTTCCACACAATTTTAGTATTTCTTCTGTTCGTAGCAACTTATCTCCTTAAACCTGTAAATTGCATGAGTTATGGATTTAAAGTCATGAGTTATGATTTTAAGACTCATGATTGTTTATCTCAAATCTTGAGAATGCATATTTACATTCTAATCTTGAAAATCAGTATTGTCAAAAAGAAATATATTAAAGACATCTTTTAAACGGAACAATGATAATAGAGTTGATGGTTTAATTAGTACCTCATCTTTCTTTGCAGATTGTTTAGAAATACGGTCAGAAGAGCCCAGACAGAGAAAGAGAAACAGAAATGAGACAAGATTATGAAGGACACGGAAAATAAATGGACCAAGTTTGTTCTGACAAGACAAAGTCTGATGTGTAACTTCAGAGTGATTTACCTTAGAAGGCTGGCTGGTTACTGAACAAAGTCATGGCATGTGTGGCCATACATCTGGATATATAATGAGTCTAAATAGTCTGAGGTACTTAGGGCATACATTCTACTGTTCAGGGATTTTCTCTACATGTATTTGTGTCTCCTGTAACAGGATAGCTACCTCACATGCAGTGCAGAGAAGAGCTGAAGAAGAAATGATTGTTGGGAATCAGCCTGTCTCAGCCAGTCTGCAGTAATCACACGTGGTCTGCTGCTGTGAAGCACTGCTACAGTAAACACGGGTGTGTACCCAGCACCTCCAGGGCAGGCAGTGCCTCATGCAAAGCCTGGGGCATAGGAAGGAGACTGTGCAGAAGCAGCACAGCGTGCTGTGTGTGTTGGATGCCCTCTGTCAGGCACCAGTGTGGGCCCAGGCTGCAGCCAGGACACCAGACAGTCTGGTCAGAGTGTCTCTGAACTGCTCACTTCACACCCCAATAGAGGATGCCCAAATGTGGCCTCTCAATTGGGAAAAAAAAATTAAAAATGCTTATAGATTACTGGAGGATCAGTTGAGTAAGTAGTATTCTTTCAATTTTAAAGCAATTTAATGGCTACTTAACTTTGCTAAGAAAAGAGAATATTGCTGACCCTTCCTCTTTGATATATGTGCTCCCTGACCATGTCTGGGCTGCATAAAATTTAAGTTCACTAGGGACCACATTATTTTATTACATTTCAGCATTGGTGACTCAAGAATGTGATTTTTCAAGTTATGCAATTGGTGAGAAAAATACCTTCATTCTGGGGCAGGAAAGAATATAGAGAGTAGTTTAATCACACACCACCAAAGGACCAATTTGAAATTGTTTTGCTTTTTCAAAAAGTCTGTAGTTTTCCTGAGTTTTTACTCTAGAAACTAATGTAGATTATGTAAGGGTAATTTTATATTGACATGTTCAATAGGATGCATCTTTTAATATATATTCGTTAAGGATACTAAAACATTGAAAATTTCCTTCTTATAAATGTAGATGAGATGGCTTCATCCTAAGTACTGAATATATTTCTAAAAATGTAGGGAACAGGCTGCACTTAAAATAGTCTTTGGCTCAAAATGAGGAAGTAGCAGGGCAGGGATTTCTCTCTATTGCAATTTTTTTTCTGTTAATTATTTGCATGAATATAAATTAGTATTCTGAATGTCATTAAAATAAAATACCTGCAGTAGCATTCAGTTGTTATTCTTGGCATTTCTTTCATGTACTCTTGCTAAAATACAGGAGGAGAGAAAAAGCACTAGCATTTAGAGGTGATAGATAAAAATGCTGAAGAATTATCCTTAGATTGACTAGAAGCAAAAGCATGTCATTTTTTAAGGTTTATGTGTGTGTGTGCATGTGTGTGTGCATGTGTCAATCTGAAAGCTTCCTGAAAATTACCGAATACTGAGATTTTGGCTTCACACAAAACCTCGCAATGATATTTCCTGAAAACCATTGCTTTCATTCATTCCTCATTTGGAAATGAACAGGAATATTTATTCCAGAAAACCCAGCCTGTACCATTATTTTCATTCCTTCAGGCTCCCCTCATTTTCCCTGAGTACAAATTATATTCACAAAACTCATATTTATTCAGTTAACACTAGGTACTGCCTAAGACTGTTGATAATTCTTGCAGTGTTTACTGTCTGATTTCCTGCTCCATTGCACATGAGAAGCAACACTAACTTTTAAGTCGATGAGCCAGCACAGATGATGTGGTCTATTTAGTATTCAAGTGTTGTTTAAAATACATCCCCAGAGCAAATACTACATGTAATGTGATTTTTTTTTCTTGTGCTGTGATTGCTCCTGATTTATGTGACCAATACTGAATATAAAAACTTTTACAGAGATTAATTTCTCTATATTTACTGCCACAAACTTTTCTGGAGGTATTGCTCAATTTGCGCATCTAACAAATTGTAGGATCAAATCACATAAAAGTCAAACAATTATTTATTATTAAAATTTGTGTAATTAAAAGAGCGTTCAGGCATTAAGCTCTAACTGTACACAAATTTGTTCTAAACTTAGATCCCAGCAAAGTCGATAGGATGTTCTGACATGTTTTTCATTTTCATGACTATACTTCTGAACAAAAGAGACTAATTAAATTTGCTAGCCTTAATTTCTGCTTTAATGTTTGTTTTGAGAAATATATCCAGCCATGAGATAATTGGATATATATTTTAAATAATAGAATTAAGAAAAAAAAATCTAAGTAATGTTGTTCAGTGTGTAAATCTCCCGAGTTGATTAAAGAAGAGACAGAGGAGCCCATTCAATGTCCTCCATCTGTCACTGATTTTGCACCTGTCACTGGCAGACTCAGGAGTATTGCTGAAACGGCCTCTGTCATATTTCAAACAGCAGGAATCTTCTGGCATTTGGCCATGGACTCACCTCTGTAATGCCTGGAAATCCACATGTAGTCCTACTGCCAAGATGCCGCTGCCTATCCTTCTCGCTGCAGAGTAGGAGAAAGATTGAGAAGCCTTTTTGTATCTTCTAACTAACAGCTGTCAAATGGAAAACACTAAACCATTATTCAGTATTGTAAAAATATTCAAAAGGAAAATCCTGGTGATGCAAGATAGTGGAAAATTAGTTGAGCTGAGAAAAATACTGGAAAAGGGGCTTTATTTTTCCAAAATAGAAAATGCAATGCAGACTGTCTTTTTTTTATTAAACACAATCTTGCT
Organism: Sylvia atricapilla; assembly: GCF_009819655.1. Classification (NCBI taxonomy): domain Eukaryota; kingdom Metazoa; phylum Chordata; class Aves; order Passeriformes; family Sylviidae; genus Sylvia; species Sylvia atricapilla. The sequence goes on from NC_089140.1 coordinate 134,174,011, forward strand.
GCTTGTATCAGAATATCTGCAAGGATTTTACTTTGAGAAGAGAGAAGCTCACTTGCTAAACTGATCTTTGACACCACATTCCTCTGTTAAATCATGTGCTTGGCACTTCTGCAGAACTGGGAAAGTATAAGTTTTATCAAATACTGAAAAATCCTCAACTTAAACTGAAATCTCATGTTCTTCCTTTTGCATTTGAGAACTCTGTACAATTTGCTTTGCAAGAATGATATTTCAAGTCAGGAAATTTTAAAGCAATTATAACAATTATGTTCATGACCAGACTCTGCCTGATAAACGAGTGTGACTGCAGTGACCTCCTCAGTTTCTCCCAGATGCTATCTTTCTCACCACCAGTGCCATTAATCAAAGATGTGACGCACATATCTCTGTACAAAACTGGAAATGAGTCAGCCACTATAGATCTATGTGACTTCTTGCAGATGCTCAGGCACCACTGAGTCGTGACTTGAGCAACCAACTGCTTCAAAGCTGCATAGTATTTGAAGTATTCTTTCCCAGAAAAAAACCCAGCAGGAACCTTGTTCCTGGTTTAGTTCTGTTACATAACACAATGTGTTGGGTGCCACATATCTATGCTGCACATAGATACTGTAAGGATGGAAATATGAATATGTGATTTTCCCTTTCCTCTGCCTACTATTTACAGCTGAGAGAATTGTATTTTATACATGTCTGACCATGAGCAGTTCAAGATTTCATTGACCTGAATCTCATTGTGGTAAGTTTCTATCTTTCAGCACTTTTAATAAAAGCAGATGTGTTGTTAATAAAGAAACTGAACAACTGCTCTTTATGGTTATAGCACATAAAGGCCTTAATTAATTCAGTGGTCATTAATAATTAATTCACTGGCCAGAAATTTTAATGTAGAAAGTGTTATTAAAGGCTTAGATGTTATTCTCAGCCAGCTTTAGCAATCTAACAGTTAAGCTTCCACTCCAACATGGGCATTCAGGATCCCTCCAAAATCAAAGGTGAGACATCCTACAGGAATTCTGTGATGAGCCAGTAACTAATTCCATCTATTTTAAAATTGAAATATATGCCCTTGGATTTGGTTCTCTCTAATGATTTGCTTTATCTATTAGCTACTCAATTTTTGGATAGCTAAAATTAGTTGCAATGAATCTTAACTTAAAAATTATAGAATACTCAGCAAATGATATTCTTAAAAAAGGGGTTCGCCTTGTTTCAGTTACTCCTAATAAGATGTCCCCATTAAATATTTAGTCCCATTGCTTTAATATAAAACAGCCTTAGACAGATAGGGAAACCATGGGTTTGAAAAGCCTGCTGACAAAAAATTATTCTTTGTACTCAATCAATGGACATTTCCCAGTTGAGAGTAGCCCTGCATTAAACATCAAATATATATTTCTGCTCTGAAAAAAAAGAGTAGTACTATTCTCTTCAAATGTTTCAATGATCTGTCTGGTGGGAAAGACAGTAAATGTTTAATTTATTGTTACTTAGATTGACAGGAAACACAGCTCTTCAGGGCTCACTGAGGCTATACAATGTCCAGTTTATCCTTTCACTGAAGTGACTGAAAATACTGGTCTTCTCGATACATTTCTATCAAATAGATTTGTTCAAATCTGTATGTGTTTTTAGTAATCTTTTGCTGATCTTCCTGCCTGAGCCTATACAAAACAAAACCAAATCTGTATGATTATATAGAAAACAAGAGCTAAGATTGCTTGTGGCTGCCTTAACAATTGCCAAGGCAATAACAACCACAAATTAATTAAGAGTCTGTTCACCCATAGTATTTGTTTCAGGGCTTTATCAATGATGCAGTAAATATTGCTTCTGGAATTAATGCAAAACTATACAGGTTTTTTTGTTTTGTTTTGTTTTTGTGTTTGTTTTTTTTACCTTGATGGAAAACACATGCTTTAACAAACTTAACCGTGTCTTTAATATTACTGACTAGTCAGTAAAACCTGATTCTCTAGACAGTAATAAAAGCATTCTAACCACAGACCAAAGCCATGCAATCCTATGCAGAGTTTTTAAGAAAGGGCAAAGCAAACAGAAAAACTGAAACACGGGGCCAGATAAGGAGGATGTGCTAGAGAATACAGATTTGTTTAGTGAGTTCAAATCTTCTAGGCTATCTTAATTAAGATACAATCTTGGCATACAATGAATCAATAATTAAGGCTAAAAATATAAGGAAGGCTCCTTAGCCACTTATGCTCTTGAACAAGACTTTCCATAGAAATAGCAATTGGAAGCTACCAATGTCACCTGTTTAAATTTGATCTTAATTTGAGTTAAGTTTATGGAAAGTTGTTTATGAGACAGCTGTTTGAAATAGCAGGGGACTTGATCTAATGACTCTGCTAACCTGTGCTCCTCGTACTTATCTTTTGAAAACATCAGATTTTCCTTACTTCCATGTGTTATTAGGTATTTCATGTTTCAGAAAGATCAATAAGAAATGACCACCTTGTTATGGGCAGGGAAGTATTTCATTTTGTGGCATTAAATTCCACAGACTTAATACCTAAACGAAGACAGCACACTGTTATTAAAAGATACTCCATATTTAATACTTTCTCCTCGTGAATACATGGCAGTCAGGCTGCATCCCACAGCCTCAATTTTATCTGCTGTATTTTTTTTGTTTTCATTTTTGCCAATTTTTTAAATCAAAAAAATAGAATTTACTTTTTTTATTTTATATTTCTGGGAGTTATCAAGTTTATCTTTTCTTCCATTCTCACACAAAGCCAACTAAAGCTTTGGGGATTCTCTTATCTTTCAGGAACATGATCATGTTCCTACTTCCCAGCATGACCATATTTCTTATTCTTATGTCTTGTTTTCCACTGTTCAGTGGGATATTACTTGTATGAGAATACTCTTCCTTAGTTTTAACTAGAATTATATTCATAAGATGTTGGAAAAAATCAGTCTTATGCTCAACTCAAAAAAAGTTACATAGGTTCTCAAGCTTTAGGTAGAACATCATTCAGGTTTTTGCTCAAGTGCCAATGGCAGAGCAGATGCAATTTGAGCAGCCATATCTACATGAAAATACCTTCATGTCGTATAAGTCACATCCCATACAATTAACAAGTTATGGCTTTTTATGCTGTTGGGGGTTTTCTTTCCCCAAAAGAAAAAGCTATTTTACAAGAGGCAGCTTACCAAGGAACTTACCTGAGATATTTGCAGTAATTTTCCTGCATGGAATGGTGTCTGGAAGTCTAGCAATTGTTTAAACTAATAACTTACTATGTTATAATAAGTTATAAGTTTAATAATAAGTTATAACATAATTATATGTTATAATATATAATAAATGTATAAATAATAACTTATATGTATAAAATAATCCTTGTTCAGTCATGAAGCAGCTTTGGTTGGGATGTTTTGGGGTTTTTTTCTTCTTTATAGGACAATGCAGTTGGATCCACTGGGTTATTTTGAGCTCTCCTTCCAGCTGCTGCTGCAGATACATTGCTTGGGCTTGGATAAATCCCTGTGGTTTCACTTTCCTTTTCACTCACATTAAAACTGTGGCCTCCACTGGGTGCCTTAAATCACTAAAGGAAAGATCTGAAATATGGGCCCAGGCCAGTGATGAGGTTTGTAGATAACCAAAATGAAATGGTAAACCAAACCCAATTTGTTCTCTTCCTACCCCTATTGCAGTACTTCTGGAGGGGATGACTGAAAGCCCTGGAAGTGCAAAATAACTTTTTTTTGGCAAGGCTAAAGTATATGCACTGCTTTATACACAATTCCTCATAATGTGTTCCTTAAATTAAAAACATAGCATATACTGCTCTTTTACCTAAATAACTATGTTCTGAAGATGTTCATCTACTCTAGAAAAATAAGTTCACATTTTTTAGAAATAAAGTTTTACAATTAGATTTATATAATTAGACTACAGAAGATGCAATCCAGAGGAATAGTGATACACATTTAAACATCAAAGATTTGCAGATCTTTCCCATTGACCTTCTCTTTAATTACTTTGTCCTTTGGTAATAAAGTTAGCAGGAACTTTTTATTGCAGGATATTTGTACAAGATTAAAAATATCCCCAGGAACTTACACACTGTCAAGAGTAAATTAATACTCTTGTGCTCTTGCTGGAACTAGAAGCTTGGCAACTGAGTCAGACATTAGCCTGTAATATTCTGACTTCCAGTAAAAGTCTTTAAATGGAATTAGTATGTTTCAAGAGTGCTTCAGAGGACCTTTTTTCTAAATTTCAATGAAACACAAAAATGTATGTGATGTGGAGATAATACATACTATGTATGTTTGCATAATCATGTCTCTTTCTTTCTCTGGCCAGAGAACATACAACACATATACAAAAAATACTCTCCCCATTCCCACACCCACTATGCATAAATGAAAGGTAATGGTAATGAGAAAACATGCAATGTTAAAATAAACTAAAATATGTTAATATCAGCAGAAATTAGGAGGGATTTCAAGTTAATTTCCTTTTAGTATCTTTCACCCTGTCTATTAGAATCCAGGACTATTTTACCGTGGTTGCCCAGTAAAGTACTCTGTCAGCTAGAACTGCCTTACTTTCTGGGGATCTAAATCTTTTAGGCATTACTGTCATACATATTTCTCATCCAAAAATTCACAGTGATGCAGTTGTAGGTGGAGCATTTGCAAGGTCTGGTGTGTATAACTGTAGTGAGCAATGGAAATCCATTCAACAGTAACCAATGAAACACATCTTTAGTGTGGCATCCTCAACACCAGAGAATTTCTCCATGGGAAATGAGAGAGGCTAGGGCACTGACAGTGACAAGTGGAGAGGTTTAGTGTTCACATTGCAGGACCTCACCCTGTTCACCAACCTGGGGACAGTGAGCAAAAGCATTTGGACCCCTTCCAACAAGCAGTTTGGATTCTTAAGATCAAGCAGTCACCCTAAACAAGCGTTACCACTACCCAGGGAAAGCGATATTATTTTGTTTCCAGATGAAGGCTATGATCTCTTACTTTCTACTCATCAGATTCCAGAACTCACTAAAATATGATGAGAGAATATTATGGAGTTGAAGGGTGGAAGTGTGGGTTCAGTTTGAAAATTGAGAAAACTTTCATCTTCACAACTTTGGCTGCCATTCTCATGGCCTTTAAAGAAAAGACTGCTTGTTATTTATTCTGCAGTCTTCCTTCTTCATGTGTTGTAAAAGCTACCAGAGAGACAAAAAATCTAGTTTTGGTAACTCCTTGGACTAAGGTCCTAGAAATGTGGATTCTGTTTATCGGGGGGTTTTTTTGTGGCAGTGGGCATGCCCATATCACAAGGCAGAAATGAGTGGGCTGTACCTAGTTCTAGTTGTGATTTTTTGTCATTTCTGCATTTCTTAGTATTTAACTGTGAACGCCAGTATCCTTTAAACATGCTGCATATAACATTGTCTATAGTTTCAAGGAATATATGGCACGGTTTTTCCTTGGCTTTATTTTTTGTGTCCAATTTTTTGTCACTAATTCATGAGATTTAAATTTTGCATCTAATAGCAAATGAGGAAATCTAAAAAATTGCTTAATCATCTTGCTCTTTTTCTAGGGCATTATGATAAGCAATAGCAAATTCTGAGAAATGCTTTTAATATTAAATATTACGCAAGCTTGGGAAATATAGTTCATGTTGAGAATATTGCTGTTTTCATTAAATGAGACACATAGCTGTTTTTTCAAAAAAATCTGCAGTGCCCTGGCATTGTACTAATGCAATGATTTATGATGAGATTTGCTTAAGATATTGAAGTTTAATACTCTTTAAAAATTTCAAACAATAGATATAAAGTGGTTAATATTGGTGTTAATTTTTTAAAAGCACAGGAAGTCAGAAGGACTCTATTGTGTTTAACACATCAACCTGCAACACAAGGGACTGGAACTCTAGTGTAAGTTATTGTCTCGGTATTGGATTCTTCATGTGGAACAGCTGGGCTGACTATAGTAAAACATTCCCCACACCCCCAGCAAGTGTTTCCAAATAGGGAAAGAGTTTCAGTTTAGCTTTAGACATTTTAGGAAGTTTACCTAGACTTTTCCATACCCTCCTGGCAGTATTTGGCTCAGGGACAAGAGATAAGCCTCTATTGGACCTTGTCACTGTTCTTCAAACCCTGTATCTCTCTCTATGGGCTGCAAGCCAAATTTTCCTCCTAGAACATTCAGTATTTAGGAAGGGGCACAAAAGGAAGTAAAGGCTTTTTGGAGTGTTTTTTAGCAAAGTGTCAGAGGTTTCTCGGACCCCTGTGCAAGGCTTATCTTTTGCTTTCTGTAATGTTTGTTATTTTGGTGTTTTTCTTTATTAAACCTTTTACTTTACAAAACACCTCTGAAGAGCAGCCTCGCTAATTAATTTTTAGCCACTTATCTTCAAAGTCTGGACCCTCAGAGAGTGATACATTAGCACATAGTTTGTAAGACTCTGGACACCCTGCTAACCTGTATCAGCTGACAGTACTGCTTTTCCCCAGCCCTTCTCCTTCTTATGCCCATTTTAATTGCAACCTTTCAGGAACAGAAATAGTTTCTTCCTGGTTTTGTGAGAATTATATCGTTTGTAGCACAGCCCTGATCTAGACTGGTTCCGTTGACACTAGTATGTAACGTCTTATTATTTCTCTGATTTTAGTATTACCAGTGTTAACAGTAATTGTGTTTACTGCACTGTTACCTGCAACACCCTGGTCCTTTTTATGAGGTCTTCCTACAGGTCTTGGCCAGACCTTCTTCCATTTGACAGGTCTCATGGACTGACCAAGAATTTAGGCTGCAATGAGAGGGTGTAGGGCAAACATTACCTATAATGCTTTGGGTACCACTGCACTATAAACTATAACAATTTTACTCAGGTTAATTTTCACTTTTTTTATATGTTTTTTGGCACTTCAATTAGCTACTCTCCATCTGTTGCAGGGTCTGAAAAGTCAGATTTCTTCTGAACTGAGTCCCTGAAAAGTCAGGGACTATTGTAAGAAGTATTTCTGTACCAGGATGGGAATAGATATCAGAGAACAGTGGTAAGCTTTACAGTTCAGAAGTGATTCCACAAGGACAATCGAAGCAATCTTTTATTATCTGAAAATTGCTTTAGGGATGGTGAAATATTAGAAATCAGAGGGTTTGACCTTAGTGCAGTGAAAGTCTTCTATGCAGTTTTAAGGAACAAGAGCTTTCCAAGAAACGCGGTCTGACTGAAGGCATACACCCTCCTGTGAATTGATACCACATTAGCTCGTAGTATGTAACACATCTCAGCTGAGATAATAGCACATTTTCAGAATATATCTCACATAGGGAGTGAGTCAAAGGTCCTTTAAGTCACTGGCATTTTCCCTTTATAAAAGAATGTCTTATTAAATCAGTAGAACTGAAATCATGGACAGAGTTAAGTAAAATATTAAATGTAGATTGACATTAAATCTATCATTCCTACCCTTGGTAAACTGCAAAGTTCTTAATTCTAGCTTCATATTGCTTCTTTATTTATAAATTTCAACACTGGAACCTCTTGGTATGAAACACAATGGTGAATGGTGAACTGATAAATCAGAATTGCCACAGGCAAATGCAATCTATGAAATTGCATAGAGGGAGTAGAGAGGGAGTAGGGAGTATTTGCATAGAGAAACCAAAGTTACTAGAGGGAGAAATTTGCTGTTAATGGGTAAAAGGTGTGTTTGCAAGGAGTAAAGCAGGCAAAAAAGAGTACAAAAGTACTACTGCCCAAAGGAGCTTTTCCCTTCCCATTTAACCAGGTCATAGCTGCTGTGAGTCACATGTAGTAGGTCTATATTAGTTACTTGGTATACTTCAAGGGTTCCTTTGGTGCACAAATTTGTTCTACATCTATAGTAAAAGAACCACAAGGTACACTCTGAGGTACAGCACTGATGTGCTCAAAACAGGTTCCTTTTTCATGGGTTCAATGCCAAAGTTGCACCCTGAGGAGGAATAAAATAGCAGGAGTATTCAAGTGGATCTTCAGGTAGTAGCAAAGAAGTTTCTGTCTCTTTTTCTACCTCAATAAGGTGTTCTTCTTAAGGACAGCCATGCACATTTATTTCCTTAGTTTGAGCTTTCTCACTGTGCCTGATTCCCTAATTAGTTAAACTGTATAAAGTAGAAGTTCAGAGGGAAACTACCAAATGGGATCATTATTTTAGAACTTTTTTTTCACAAGATTAAAAAAAGAAAGTAAGAAAAACAACTAACTTTGGTTCAAAGCATAGAGTATGTATTTAAGGGCTATAGAATAATTTATATTCACTGCAGAAGACTGGACTGAAGGAAACATAAAAAATCAATATTGGTAAAAAATTAAACTTCAAAGGAAATATGAAAACTCTAAAACAGGTACCCTGGTTTTGCAGCATTCACAGCCTAAGCAGAAAGAACTTTTGAGATTTTCAATAAAAACCTGGGATTTTAAATAAAAACCTAAGTAAAAGTACTAGTAAAAACCTAACTATAGCTATAATGAAAATAACTGGATTCAGAAATTGCTTTCTCTCAAAAGAATCTTTATGAAGAAAGCAAGGAATATTTTAAAGAGAAAGAAGGTTTTGATTTTAATAATTAAATTTATCTTCTTCCATATTTCATAAGCAACCCCACAGGAATTTTTGTGACGTTCATGGATCATGACTTTCATGTTGTGGGAAAAAAATCATTCCAATACACTTTCATATCTTGTATAGCTCTAGGTATCTTATGTAAGACTTCCTATGGATTATACTGTAACTCTTGAAAGTAGCAGCAAAATAAACACCAACCTGTTTAGGAATACATGAATAGGTAGGAATACATGAACAAGACTTCCTACCATGATGATGTGTCGCTGTGTTAGGACATGTCACTGAAGGCAGGAAAAGTGTGAATTCTCACTGCTGTTACACTGACCTGAATACTTCCTTACTTAGGAATTGCAGGAGAATGAACTTGCATACATACTCTGTTTCTATATCACATTACTTCAGCTACTGGAGAATGGACACTGTCTCAAGAGATCAGACACAAATACGTTGCAGAAGTCTCTGCAATATATTTTCTTAAGCAATTTTCACAGTCTTTCTTTTGCAGTTCCCATCTCAGTATGAGCAGAGCTCCAGAAAACCAGAGCAATGAATGCAGCTGGAGTCACAGTAACCATTTCTCCCAATTTTGAGAGCTATTGAAAGAGCATTGAAACTAAAACCTTTACTCTTGTTGTCTTGCTGAAGGAGGAATAGCTGAAACACCTGTCAAGAACTCAGCCTTGACAAGCCTCAAATCACTAAGTTTTAAAGACAACCTATTTTGGTATTTGTCAATGGACAATGTCCAACCTCGCACTTGGAGACTTAGTAGCTCTGTCTTCTAAATCCTGTTTGTAAGTATAGCTGCCTTGAAACTAAAAATCTTAGAATAAAGCAATCTAAAAACTCATAAAACCACTCATTCAATTAGGCACCAACCAGCTGAGATACATGGTTCAAACAGCTCTGTCAGAGCCTTTGAAATCCACCTTCCAACAAACACCTGAAAAAGAGTATTAATCACAGGGCAGCAGCAATGATCTCCAAGCAATGGAAACCCCTGCTCCACAAAACCTCTGACTGCAGCTGGCCAATAACAGTACAACAGGAAAACCACCACACAAAAAAGAGTAAATGCAGGTGTGAAAGTGACATCAACAGCAAAGCTTTAGGAGAGAAGCATGTATCTCATCATGGAGGAGCACTAAACTGAAGTCTGAGAGGCTTTCTTCTTTACATATTTCTATAGAGAATATCTGAAGGAAAGCAAATAAAACCAGAACTGAAAGCCAGAATTGTTAAATTCAGATATTGCCTCTTCCACCACTTGAAAAATTTCTTTAAATAAAAAATGCTGAAGTTAATTCAACTAAATTGGAGGGCAACTGCTAAAAATATACTGAAAAATGCACTGTTCTATGTGTTAACTTTCTGTAATATCACTCCTTATTGTAATATCCCTATGTAGGTCTTTTTGTGCCATTATTTCTTCCTAGTGCCATCATAACAATGCTGTCCAAAAAAGCAAATAGAAATCTTCACACCCGTGGGTAGGAAAACATGTACTAGGAGAATTTATTTCCAACTGTGTGGACTCTAATTCACATGGACGCAATCCAGACATATGTATCTAACACCTCAGGATATGTACTTTACATTACAAGCAATGCTTTGCCAAGCATCCAAAACCACAAAAAAAAAAGACTTTAATGAAGGACAGTATCAATTTGCCTCTAGCATATCTCTAATTTGAGTATAACTTGGACTGTCTTGTGGGAATTCTGCTTGTTTGGATAAAATCTGAATTCGTCTTGCCTCAATAAAGATATTGCTTAAAGAAAAACTGCTACATTATATAATATCAAACAGCTTAATGACTACATCTAATTATATTAAAGACTAAACTCCTGGAAGAAATGAAAACACTTATTGGATTATAAACATGAAAGCAAATGGGAAGCAGCAAGTTTGACATAGACTGTGCTATAAATGCCCTTGAAAAATCTATGTCCTTGCCATCCTTTCCAATAACAAGCTATGTTTTGTAGGTCATACTGTAAACCATAGATGGAAAAAACTCCCTGGGTGAAATTATTGGAATTGCCTCTAGCAACTGTGACTGCCTTTAACAGCAGCATTACCTATTTCTGAAAAAAATTCTGTGCAATTCAACTTCCTTTTCTTCCAAGCACAGGAAGGAAATGTTGCCTCAGCTTCCTGAAATACAACCTGAAATATTCACAAGAGAGATTAGAAAATGAGTCTTTACAAAATGAAATCTGAATCATAAAGATTCAACACTTCAGATATGAAGATTCAACCAAACTACAAAGTGGGTTCCCTTTGCAGACTAAGCATTGCACTTGCATGATGGGAGATGCAGCCATCTTCAGTTCAGCAGCTGCAGCTGTGTGGGCAGAAATACCTCAGGACATAATAGAGAACAAAAGCCTGAAGGCTTGCAGTACCTGACAGTTTAGAAAAGCCTTAATTCAAAGAGAAGTATAATTAAAAAAAGAAGAAATCCAAAAAATATTTATTTTCCTATTCTTTTTCATCTTCAATTCTCTTTTCTTAGAATTTTTTCTGCCAACAAAACCATGGTAATGTGTGCTAATACGTGACTCATGTCTAGTAATAGCTGGAATTGGAGTTTGATACAGGATGATTTACTGTATGTTGGGTTTCTAGAGGTGTCCTTCAAAGATAGTGAAAGATGGCAACCCATTAGAGACCATAAGCTGATCTATCAACTGACACTGGCACAGGAGTATGCCTGATGGTTGGGATGCCATCAAGAGGGACTTGGACAAGCTCAGGAATTGGGCCCACGGTAACCTCATCAGGTCCAACAAAGCCAAGTGCATGGTGCTTCACCTGGGTTGGGGCAACCTCCAGTATTGTTACAGACTGATGGATGAACAGATTTAGAGCAGCCCTTTTGAGAGGGATTTGGGGATGCCGGTGGATGAGAAGTTGGACATGAGCCAGTAGTGTACACTTACAGCCCCAAAAGCCAGATTTGTCCTTGGCTGCATCAAAAGCAGCATGGGCAGAAGAGCCAGGGAGGAGATGCTGCCCATCTGCTCTGCTCTGCTGAGAGCTCTCCTGCAGTGCTGCATCCAGGTCTGGGAGCCCCAACACAACACGAACCTGTTTGGATGGGTCCGAAGGAGAGCTATGAAGGTTATCAGAGGGCTGGGATACCCCATCTGTGAGGAAAGGCTGAAAGAATTGGAATTGATCATCTTGGATAGGGTAAGTGTCTGGAGGAACCTTATTGTGGCACTTCAGTCTTGAAGGAATCCTAAGATGAGGGATAGACTTCTCAGCAGGACCCGCTGTGATAGGACAAGGCATAATAGCTCAAAATTGAAGAAGAGTTGATTTAGATTAGCTGTAAGGAGGAAGTGTGGAGTTTTTTCACAATGAAGGTAGTAAAGTACTGGCACAGGATCTCCAGAGATGTGGTTAAATACGAGAATATTCCAGGTCAGCTGAGTTGTGTCTCTGACCAACCTGAATCTAGTTGAAATGTCCCTGCTCACTGCAGAAAGGTTGGACTAAATGACTTTAAATGTTCCTTCCAACACATTCTAGCATTCTAGGTAGTGAAAACACAACATAGAGCCTGAAATCATTCTGCAGTGGAATTTGTGGAAAAAAAAGGCAAGAAACATAAATTGAAAATTAAATATCTCTTTTATTGAAGCACTCCCCTGCAGGCCCCCGGGGCTAGCTCTGTTTCTTGGGAGGCTTTGGGGGAAATGCTTCGAGGGGACCAGGGCAAAAGATTCCAAAAGAGGCTCTTACCCCCAGGGTTGATCCAAGACGTTTATTCCATGCGGGGAGGCGAAGGCAGGAGGGCCAAGAGGCAAGGGCCCAGAGGGTAGGAGGCAGGGGCCCAGGAGGCAAGAGAAGGCCCCAGGAGGTAAGAGAGGGCCCCAGGAGGTAAGAGGGGACCCAGGAGGTAAGAGAACGAGAAGAGGAAGAGCAGGACCTTATCAAGGCTCCTGCCAGGGGGATGGCTGGAACTCAGCCAATTAGGTCCAGAAAGGAAGGAAGGGTCAAACTATAGGGTTGCAAGCTCCAGGGGCCCTGGGGAAAAAACCATTCCCCAGAGAAATACAACATTTTATTATTTTATTTTATTCTCTTATGACCATTCATTCTATATAATTTTTCTAGGATTTCATTATTGCTGGCATTTAGGGTCATGGAGATTTTATTAAAAGCACTTGCAGGCTGCACTGTTTCTGTTTATTTCTGTATATTCTTCATGGGTGGTCCCAACAGTTGTTCATTGATGAGTGTAGTCTGTGCGTATTCCATATATTTCCTTTGCTATATTTCTGCCCCAGCAGCCATTCCTTCCTGCACAAGTTAATAAGTTTTGTGAGAAGAAGCTCCTGGCTTGTTTGCCTGAAGTTACTTGCATGATATTATCGCACAGCATAAAGGGCATCTGAGGCTAAGCTCAGGCTGGGCAGCAAAGGGAGCTCCTGCTTCTCCAGGCTCTTGGCCTTAAACACAGATTTGTGCCCAGGCAGTACAACACTAACCAAGCAGAAATTCAAGTTCCACTGTGTGCCTGTGCTCAAAGAACTGTATAGATATCATCTGCTTAGATGGCTGAGTGTACTGTGATCTATATGCCTTGTATGCTAGGCTGCATCGTTAAAAAGTTTATATTTATCTTTGTAATTTACTCTCATTATGTCTAATATGAAAGAACAAATGAAGAAGTATAACTATTCTGACAGATAGCTACTTTGCCAGTGAAGAATTTGCTATATGAAGTGATCTAAACATTTATTTAATTTGACAGCAGTCATTGTCAGCCATTTCAGAGAAAAACCTCTAGAACGATGTGCGCAGGGACAAATATCTTCATTGTACTAGAAAAGTTTTGTTTTTTTTTTTTTTTCCCATGGATTTAAGGATATTTATTCTCTGTGTAGGTGAGTTTGGAGAGTGGGCATAGCATTATAGTCACTGTGATAGCTGAATGTAGCTGAGAACTGATCTTTTATAATTATTTAGGATATTGATTTATTCCTTTAAAAATTTTAACAAAAGCTGCTTTCCTTTATTCTGTGGCAGTGAGTTTCAAAGGCTAATTGTGCACATATGAATATGTTGATATGTGCATTATTTACATACACTAATAAATATGTTGCCTCTATATATTCCTTTGTTTCTATATTATAAAAGATAAACAGCACTGTTTTACTAACATTTTTTTGGATTAGGTAAATGTGGGGGTTTTATACTTTATTTTACTTCAGTACTAGTTCCTTTGCTGTCCAAACAACTACCAAGTAGGTAAATTAACAGAAAATCTAATGGCAAATTTTAATTCTGTGTTTCAACATCCTAGGAAACCAATTCAAGGCAAACCAGAACTGTTCAAAAGCTGATATGACAATGTATTAATTCAATTTCATCCTCTTATTATGACATCCACTCCCCAGAAAACTGTTTCTAACTTCCGTTGTTTAGGTGGTAGCAATGAATTTTTAATCACCAGTTATCCCAGGCGGCTGGAAAAAGGCAAACATTTAACCCATCTTAAAACGGGTAGAAAGGAGGACCCTTTCTACTTCCTTCTACTTCCCTTTCTACTAAGGGAACTACTGACCTGTCTTCATCACCTCTATTTCTGGGAGGACCGTGGGAAAGATCCTCCCAGCAGCTCTCCTAAAGCACACAGAGATCAGAGGTGATTCAAGACAGCCAGCACGGCTTCAGTGAGGGCAAGCCTTGATCCAGTGACCTTCTATGATGGAGTGACTGCATCAGGGGACAAGAGAAGGGCTACAGAGGTCATTTGTCTGGACTTCTGCAAAGCCTTTGTCATAATCCCCCCAACATCCTGCTCTTTAAATAGGAGAAAAAGGGATTTGATGGGTGTTTGATTTGGACAGTCACATCCAGAGGACAATGGCCAACAGCTGAGGGTCGCAATGGATATCAGTGGCAACTGGTGTCCCTCAGGGGTCACTGCTAGGACCAGTGCTATTTAATATCTTTACTAATGGCACAGACAAAAGGATTGAGTACACCCTCATCAAATTTGCAGAAGACACCAAGCTGACACACCTGAAGGATGAGATCCATCCAGATGGACTTGGACAAGATTGAGAAGCAGGCCATGGGAATCTCATGAGGTTTAATAAGTGCTGGTGCTGCACATGGGTTAGGGCAACCATGGGTGTCTATCCAGGCTGGGGGATGAACAGATTGAGAGCAGTCCTGCTGAGTAGGATTTGGGGGTGTTGGTGGATGAGGAGTTGGACATGACCAACTATGTGTACTTTCAGCAGAGAAAGCCAAACTGGGCTGCATCAAAAGCGACTTTCACAACAGATTGAGGGAGGGGATTCTGCTCCTTTACTCTGCTCTCCCACCTGGAGATCAGTGCTTCAGCCAGGCCTGGGGTCCCCAGCACAGGAAGCACATTGACCTGTTGGAGTGAGTCCAGAGGAGGGACACCAAGTTGCTTAGAGGGATTAAGAACCTCTCCTAAGAGGAAAGGGTGAGAGAATTGTAGTTTTTCAGTCTGGAAAAGAAGGTTTGGAGGTGACTTTACTGAGGCCTTCCAGTGTCTATGGGGAGCTCATAAGGAGGATGAAGAGAGACTTTTTACAAGAGTTTGTAGTGACAGGGCAAGTGGGAATGGCTTCAAACTGAAATAGAGTAGGTTTAGATTAGATATAAGGATGAATTTTTTTATCATGAAGCTGTGAGGAACTGGAACATGTTGGTGGAACAGAGAAATTGTGTATGCCCAATCCCTGAAAATCTCCGAGGCCGAGGTGGATGGAGCTCTAGTGGATAGCATCTCTGCCCATGGCAAGGGGATTGGAACTGGGTGACCTTTAGGATACTTTCCAGCCAAAGAGATTCTATGATTCTGTGATTTTGAGATCCTAGTAGCCACCAAAAATATAAAAGCAGACTGTTTCCAAGACAGTGGCAAAAACTTCAGATTTTAATGTTACTTTAGTAACTGAACTATATGTGATATTCTTTCAGCTATTATAGATACTGCATAAATATAAAAGCAAATTGTTCCCAAAACAGAGGAAGGATTTCTGCATCCAGTAGGGACTCTCCACCTGTTTCTAGCATGAAATAAGTCTGAAAATAATTTATTGACCAATGTGATATAAATTGGGACTAAATCAAATATAATATTTCTATAAGAAATGTGTGTGTGCATCCAGAATGAAGTAATTACACAAATGCAATTGAAAAATCTCTTGAACCAGTCAGAATTTTACAGCTCATCCTTAATTTGTTTTGCTTTCTCTACTACTGTATTTCAAAGTAAGAGATGACAGGTTGTTGCCTCAAATTCTCTAAAATAATCTTCTAAATTGGGATATACTGGTTTCTACCAATAGGAATCCATTTGGTCTAATTGATCTATGACTCAGTGAATTTAACATCAACACTGAAAATACAGAATGTTCATGACCTTGTGTATGAGAATAACAACAGGAGATACAGAATGGTGTTTACAAATCAATTGGACAAGTAATAATATAGTGTTATTTTTCTCTTTCTTCTTAGTGTTTACTCCTGATGAGGTTTTTGTTAAACCCTAATGGCTTGCCAAGGAAACTTAGAAATAAAGCAACAAATATCAACCACTTAAAAAAACAACAAATATCAACCACTAAAATAAAGTGAACAAAAATGGCAAGAAGTATATGGTGGATTTTATTATTTTCTTAAATATTTCTGTCAAAGCAAAATGACTTAGCATTTATGTAAAATTTCACTTCAGCATATAGTATGAATATATCTATTCCTGTTTATTTCTTCTGAAACTGAAAGCAGTATTTATGTTACAAGATGTGATTGCTTCAATAAATACGTTTTTAATCTAAATGGGAAGATCTATCCTTTTTTTCACAAAACAGATGCATAGAAATTGACCTCAAAAAGATTTAGGATTTTATGTTTTCTCATTTTGTTTTACTTTCCACAGTCAGTGTAGGAAATATTGCACAGTTGTACATACCTACTTCAAGCTCTGGCCTTCAAGCTTTGAAAAAAAAGTAGTTGAAGGGTTCAAACAGTTTTCGTAATATCTGCATAAAGGAGTACATTTAACTCTCTGGTTTAGAGGTCTGGATGGTGTTTTTCAAGTATTTAATTAAAGATATCTTATTGCAATTTTTATTTAGGAAAGGAAGATGAAGAAATTAACCACAAGAGAAAAAAACTCTGGAAGGTAAGGGACTTTTTATCTCATAATTAAATGTTTTAACATATTACAAGTGAGTTCAGATAAGGGATTGTAGTATAGCACAGAATCATAGAATATAGTCAGGGTTAGAAGGGACCAACCAGTCATCCAGTCCGACCCCCCTGCCAAGATGGGTCACCTAGAGCAGATAAGTGACACAAGAATGTGTCCAGGCGGGTTTGGAATGTCTTCAGAGAGGGAGACTCCACCACCACCCTGGGCAGCTTGTTCCAGTGCTCTGCCACCCTCACTGTAAATTTCTTCTTCATGTAGAGGTGAAACTTCTTGTGTTTTAGTTTACAGTTGTTGCTCTGCGTCCTGTCATGCGGCACCAAGAGTCTGACACCATGCTCTTGGCACCCACCTTATTTATGTGCATTAATGACGTCTCCTCTCAGTCTTCTCTTCTCAAGACTAAGCAGGCCCAACAAGACTTGCTTTTGTATTCAATTTTAATTGAATTATAACTTTGAATCGGCTGGAATTTCATATCTGGTAGGAATTATACAAAGGAAGAGGTATGATCTAAATGTTAACTTTTAATCAATTTTGTAATTTAAGATCAGCCTAAATTTAAGAGAAATTGATTATTCAAAAGTCAAGGCATATATAAACTTCCAAATATTTTAATTTTGGAGGAGAGCTTTACACAGATTCCTTTACTTAGATGCTTTGCAATTTATGGTGTATTTCCAACTTTCTACAGTGATAATTTCTGATAACTTTGAACAAAGATTCGTATAAGTTTGAGTTATCTTTAATTTGTAAAATTGGCTTAATTGTGGTGCACATAGAGGCTGCAGCAATGTTATGCTGCTCCAGCAGCATCCTGGGAAATTCTGAGATGCTCTGAGAAAGGATCTGTGAACAACTGATGACTATTCATTGCATTCCTACAGGTGCATGATTAAGAAAGGCTCACAAAGAGGCACTGAAGCAAAGCGAGAGGAAGAATCCACAGTTCATGTCTCTGACTCTCATCTTTTGGGGAGCTTCCTGGCTTTCAGATTATGCCTCTAACAACCCTGTGCAAGAACCTCTAGTACCAAAGCTCTGAGGGGTTTGCAGGATTGTGCAGCCACATGGACATGACAGACATGTGGGGGTTGCCTTAGCACTTGCCAGGGAGATGCAGAGAAGGGTGGGATACCTGAGGGTGCCCAATACCATGACATGGGTCCAGCGCTGTTCAGTTTCCTTAGTTGCTCACAGTCTGTGACATGTGTGGAAAGCTCCACTGGGGGCACTTGCCCTGGGGTCAGGGTGAATCCTTCTGAAGGACTAAAACTCTGCACACCGTGGGGAAAGCAATGCCTGCTTTGGACTCACCCTCCCTTGCCATGGGATGCACTGCACCAACTCAGTCAACAACAACAGTAATGGCAATGACCACACCAGCTACAGTGATATTGGCATTTACTTGCTGCAGTCAGCCTCAGATGCAGGATGGGGAAGCCATGTGCTAATGCAAATCTTGTTGGAAGCAAAGTTTGAATACCCTTCTGTAGTGCCATCACTTCTGTCCCATCATGGCCGCTCATACTTCCTAGCAAATCTCTGTAAAAAGAGCTCCAGCCTAGACTAAGCCATCTTAGGAGACAAGAAAGATGCTTTAAAGAACAGTTATTTGCCACTTGTTTATACTGACAGCACATACTGACATATTTTTAAGTGCAGGGACAGGTCACACTGCTTTAGCTCCTACTTCTCTGACTATGCTGGAGAAAAAAAACCCTGACCATACAGAGACAACTTTCTGCAGTGTAGTAAGTATTGATTTTTGACGTGTATCTGGGAGCATAAAAAAGAAAGTTTATTTCATTTACTGTGAAATCTGTGTTTCAAGTCACAAAGCTTTTTATTTGCAGGAGCAAGACCACACTGACCTAGGGTATTGCAGAGCTACCCTGGTAGGCTGGAACTAGTGGCAGAGAAGAAAGGTCCATCTTCTTCTCAGTAACAGGACACACCCTGATATATAAATAATAAAACAGGAAAAATACATATGGTGCACCTCAGGAAAAAAATTTCTGTTCATAACTGGGGAAATTCTATGTGAACCAAAATAATCAATATCATAGGTGGCTTGTTCCAGGGGCTTGCATAGATTTTGCATGAAATGAGCCAGTTATTAAGCATGCTGAAACTGAAATGAGTCAGTGTTAAATAATGCTCTAATTCCTCTTCACTTGTTTCAGTGACAAATTCCATCTTAAACAGTTAAATGATTACAAGCTTTGAAATTAAATTTCAGGATGAATAATTAAACAGCAATCTCCGATGTCTATGAGAAATCAGATTCCCTGCTCTAGAAACACTTAGAGTAATACATACAGGAGTAGATTGGTAACACACTTCTGATTAAATTTAGTCTGCATAAAATGGCTTCTCATATATTTCAGTCAACAGTACACTGAGTAATTTGTATGTTTTATATAATTTGGTTTCACCTTGGCAAACAATAGGATAAAAAGCCTCCAAAATGCATTTACATTTGAAAATTAGGTAAATTTGGCTACTTCCCTGGGGAATAGCCAAAAATATAATAATTTAAAACTGAAATGCATCTTTGTTGAGGTATGTATTTAGTCTGGAGCTTTTTACTTGATGAACAAATTGAAAAACTTATTAAAAAGAAATGTTTGCATGTTTGCTTTATAGAAAAAAGTTTTTTCAGCTTAGGAGACCCTTAATTTTCCTCATGACAAAACTCAAATCATCTACACACGGGAGTTTAAATAAAAGCAGAAGAAAGTTTAATGGGTTACATAATATGATGGCATTAATGTAAATGTAAAATTTTAGCCAAACTTCTACTTCTTAGTACCATAAAACAGAAAATGTAAAACCTTAAAAATGCCTGAGAAATTTTGTCATTCCAACTACATTTCTTTGAAGTTTTCTCTGTAGAAGGCATTCCTTTTGCTTCATCAATTTTAGAGTCTGTTCAGAATGTCAGGATGAAGGCCTCTTTTCCAACCTTAAAAGCCTATTAACCATGAAACATCCCAGTGTGCCAGGTAGCAGATGTTTTGGATGGTGTCTGTGGCTGGAAATGCTCTGAATTGTTTCTTAGAGGTGAGTACTGTATATTTTAGCACTAGATCAACTCAATTTGTGATGTTGTTAAACTATATCCAGTAATTTCTCCTGTGTGTTATTATGGATTTAGCACTAGTCAAGAAAAACAAGTGACTGTTTGTCATTGGTTTTGCATGAGAGCTCTATATGGTGAATGAAATACAAAGAAAAACAATCACAAAGGCATGAGAAGAGCCTGTTTCTCATAGTCACATGTTTATTGTCTTATGTGTTTTCATGAAATGATGATGTCTTGCTGAACCCATGCTCTAAAACCAGAAAAGCTTATTTCCAGCAAAAGAGTAAAATTACTCTTGGCCACTTCTCTGGAAACCACATGCCTCTAATAACGTTTCCAATGGACCAGTGTACTGACCCCTTTTCTGTCTTTATTTCTGCTTTTACAATAAGTGCACATGGTCATGTGTTTCAGAATAATGTCAACCCAGCTAGAAATCAAAAAGTAAACTTTTTTGACTCAGAGATTACTGAGATCAGTGACTTTCATTGGTCTGGAATTACACTCAGATTCAAGGAGCAGAAGAATCTCATTATGTGATCCATATTTTCAGGAGCTCACCTCCATACTTTTTTGATAACAGTAACCAAGTTTTCAAGAGTTTAGTACCTTATCTACTCAACTGTTTAATTAGCCTGACCAGGAATATCTCAATGAGAGCTTCTGAGTTGAGGAAACATCTGAAAATTGGCCTTTAAATTCTGATCATATGTAAGTATATTTCCCTGCACATGTATTGCAATAAATAACCTATACCATCCCCTTGCTTCTCTGAAGTAGCACTTTTACCTGGACACCTGCTTGAAAATCTGTAAATATTGCTTCCATCTTCAGCCATTGTAAAGAATGCAGGAGAGTACTTTGTGTTCCGGTATACTGTTTTAGTGTCAGATTCATTATCTAATAATATTTTTCCAGTTTCAGTGGTTCAGTACTGGACCGTCCTTTATTTTTCAGTTTTTCAGTTATATACAAATGATATTCAAACTCTTGCAATCATTATGCAAACACCATTTTATTGATTTTATTCTGTTATTTCACTTCTATAAAATATTGGTTTGCAAATAAGTATAGAATGAGTATGACTGCCAGGAACTAATTGCTAGTTTCCTTTAATTTAAAATAATTACTTGATTTCGCATCCTGGCACATAAACACAAGTGAATTTCAGAATTAAGGCAAGTAATTTAGTTCAGGTAGGATAGTAATCCAGATATGAAATATTTTCAAAAGAAAGGAAAGTTCCGTTTCATGGTGACAGTCTGCTGGATCGGGCAGATGCAAATTTCGTGTAACATGTTAGATAAGACTCAAATGCTTAAAACATATTGACTGATGTCAAAGTTATATAACGTCTTGAAAGCATAAAGTAGAGTGCCATTTATCAAAAGAGGGCTGCAAAGTACCAGTAACTCCCAGTGAATCCAGATTCATCCTCTCAAAGAGAATAGTGACAGAGGTGATACAGAAGCATTATATCTGGGAAAACTTAAATATAAATGTGAACTGTAATACCTGCAATGCAGACATTCTAGGAAGCAGCAGTGTGAGCAGATAATCAGGGCAGAAAACACTGGAGACTACAACCTGATCTATACTTAAAGCCAAAATGGCTCACAGGGTTAGAGAGGTTAAAGCACTCTAGTTTTACAGCCAAAAATACATAAGAGAGTGGTATTACAAATATCATATTAGCCATCTCTTGCTTGTGAAACTGATGAGTCACACATCTTCAATTCAGGCTTCAAAATGAGACCAGAAAAAAATTATTATGCACTTCCTTGACACTGAAAGGACAGGTTGTATCAATTAAAGTACAAGTTTGTATAAAAGCTCAAAAGGCTGTTAAATTCCACTTAGACATTGGAGACATAGACAGATATTCAAGCACCCAGTAGTTTCACCATCATTTGTTGCCAAATTTAAATTCCTTTACAGTTAAATTTTTATCCATTCATAATTATTTTCCTGAGGTATGTTTGATTTTAGTTTGCATCAACAGAAAAACCTGAATAGTGTTTGTTTCTCTAATAAATGAAAAACCTAAGCAACAGACTGAGTTTTATGTTTCCATTTTAGAAAGTTCAACAGAAGCATGTGCTTATCCTCAGAAAACTAGCTCTCTAGCTTGCTTTCATTATGAGGCCTGTCTTGAGCCTTAGAAAACAGAAGTGCTCACTACTACTTGTATGCTTCTGAAGATAAAATCAGCCACGGAATTATTTTATTTGTTGATAAGTACTAAACTAGAACCACCTTGGCTCCAATCTGCAAGACCATCGTTTAAAGAGGGCAGGACTCCCTGCACTTCCACATGTTCCATGTCCAGTATTCTGGGTGTAGTGAAGGCCATCCTCCTTGGAAAACTACCATGGGCAGAAGCACCCATGTGAACAGAGGAGAAGAGCATCATCTCTTTGCAAGGAGTAACTAATCAATATCTACAGAACGTGATTTGTTTGCATGAATGTAATCCCTGGAATTCCTCATGCAGGGTACTAAGGAGTATATGTACTTACATGGTAATCATTGAAGTGATTTTCAACTTAGTAAGTTTGATTTGCTCAGAGTACAGCTAAGACATAATCCAAATAATGAAGATCTGAAAACTCAGTTGGTCCTCTCCACAAAGTTAGTAGCTGTGATCTCTCAGTCAAGCTGTTGCTTTGGTTGTGCTCACTTGAGCAACGTCTGCTTCCTGAACTCTGTAATTAACAATTAACTTGGACAACCTAGATATTTATAAAACTTCCAGGAATTGTCACAAACACAACAATTTACCCAAGCATATTAAAAAGCCATTTTGTAACATACCAATAAACACAGGGCTACATAGAACAATGACATAGCAATTACACTTTACGCTAAAAAGTGAATTTCTCCCTGTGTGTCCTCTTCAAGACTTCGGGCAACTTTCCAGCTCTCAAACTTCTCATGTAAAACAAAATTTCCTAAAATAAAAAACTAAATGGAAGAAAACTGTCAAAGCTAGCAAATTCATAATTCACAGACACATCTCATACACTTCTGGAAAAGCAAGTTTTCTGCCTTGTATCTCTAACAAGTCAATATTGTCCCTTGGCGTTTTTTTGCTACAAAACAACCCATGCTTTGGCATAACTTCCCTCTCTAGAAAGATTTTTGAGGGATTCTTCAGAAGCAGGACTTTAAAGCTTTCTTTCAGCAGGCTCCAGAAGTCACTCACAATATCTGTCTGTAACATTTTCAGCTAATCTGTTAATGACTGACATGATTCAATTTTTTGGCACAAACTAGTGATAATCTGACTCAATTTACAACTAAAATTTCAGCAAATAAAGAAGCACTTTTTCTTCTGACTTTTTAAAGGGAATCTACAGAAGCAAACTCTCTAAGTGGTGCCAAAGTCCTGTAAATCTGAAGACAAACGAACTCAGGTGGCAAGCTGTGTTACCTATCACAAAGGCAATTATCTTGTCCAGTTTAGGCAATCTGGAGTTTGACAAACTATCAAAAGCTCATGTGTAACCCCCATGCTCAAAAGAAAAGCCAGTCCAAGAATTTACCCTTACACTGTAGTCACAGGCCAAGGAGTTTATGCCTACACTTATTTTAAAAAAGGTAAGAACTCACAAAGCCCTACACTTCCTGTCCTCTGGGGAAATCAGATTTATCTTCTAATTGAACACAAGATGGCAGAGCTTCCCAGTGGAACTAGCAAAATCTTAGAAAGTTTGGGTTATGCCTCCTTTCCTATTTTCAAGGTTTGTTATCCACCCGTGCAATGACTCACGGGAATGTCAGTGTCTCCTAGTGACCTACTGTGAAATCAGAATTTTGCTGCCATGTCTGACTATCTAA
This sequence comes from Sylvia atricapilla, assembly GCF_009819655.1. Lineage (NCBI taxonomy): Eukaryota > Metazoa > Chordata > Aves > Passeriformes > Sylviidae > Sylvia > Sylvia atricapilla. The sequence goes on from NC_089140.1 coordinate 134,197,766, forward strand.
GATAGAGCAAATTGTATTACAAGCCAAATTCTCGCCCTCTTATGCATTCCAACTGGATATCAGAGTTTTTTCATCAAGCCAACCAGCTGGCAATTTAGATGGATTAAAAAGAGCAAAAAAAGAGGACATTTTCTAGTTTTTAATATATTCTATTTTTCTTTTTAAACATCAATCCACCTCTAAGATTTCTTAAGAAGAGTCACCTTTTAGTTATTTTAATTATGCAATATAATTTCTTTGGTTGCAATGCTACGTAAACTCTTTGAGACAGCAATAAGTAGGATCCAGGTGATCAAGATTCTATTCCTAATGGTCTGATAAAAAGAAAGGTGTCTTTTATCAGTGAGCTGTTTGCTCATCTTAGAAATGCCACTATGTGAAACAATGGGAGGCTTACTAATATAGAACATTGTGAAATGGAATATTATTATATCAGCCAAAGTATGTGTGATAAAAGAAGTTGAATGATTCAGTCAGAAATCCACGTGATGACAGGAACTTTACTTTAAGATGAGCAAATCGGTTCCATTCTCTGAACACTTACCACTCATTATTTCAGATGGATTGTATTTTGATTTGATACATTTTAGTGTTAATTCTTTTGATTCCTGAAGACATTTTCCAAAAAGCCTAAGCTGTTCCTGATTGTACTTAACTTTAGATGCCATTGGAGTAAAAAAATCACATCATTGCAGATCCTCTTCAGGCAGAGAATGCAAAACTGATTATAAGAAAGAAAAGTATACTGCATAGGCAAATTTCCAAGATTATGCTCATTAAATTTTTCACTAGGACAATTTATTACTCAGAGTTGAATGAGATAAAAATAAAATTTTAAATTAAAATTTATCAGATATTTCAAGCTAAAAGAGGGGTGATACTATAAGAGAAAAACCTATAAACGGGTAGAAGAATGATATAGAAGACAATATTATGAAGACAATATTATGTCTTGATTCTTAAATTGTACTTCTCTACGTGAAAATCATAATATGTAGAGCTTATTTTTACCAGTCAGCATAACTTTTGAGAAGAACTAATTGCATAGAAGATTTTTAAAAAAGGAACTTGCACAACATATACACATTTTTAATATGAATTAAAGGAAACACTTCACCACACTTAGGAATTTTGAAGATTACTCTCTCATCAATATTTATATCATGCTGCACAAGGCAAAGAATGCCATTCACTATGACAAAGCAATTTTGACCAAAGGGTGAATATTTCTATTCCCTTTACCTATCCATATTTTCTTGTTCCTGACTTTCAAGTTAGTTTGTTGTTGTAACTATCAAAATTTCAAAAAAGAATCTTACTTTGTTTTAGTCTGATCTCTTAGCACAGGTTATCCATATGTAATGACAACACGAACATGAGGAACCACTGTGTAATTCAGAAGGTTTGGGTTTGTGACCTTGGTACAGAGATTGAGAAACTGAGATGCTAATTCAAACCTTCCTAGAGTCCTTTCAACGAGGTGTGTGGATTAGCTGGTGACCTTTGTTTGCTAGAGGGAAGATTTTACCACAGTAAGAAATAGTTGGCCTTTTCTGACTGTGGGTGAAAATATCTTAGTGATCACCTTGTCCTTCTCCATGAGAGGAACTGAATTCAGAGACTAAACAAGCAAAGAAATATTATAAATTTGTTTCCTGCTTACAAATTCAAGGATTAGGATCAATTCAGCAGTGTAAACGAGTAGTTACATACATTTTCTTTTTTATTCTCTCAATCTCTTTCTCTCCTTTTTATATATAGATTTTTTTTTTTTTTAGTTGTGTGTGAGAAAACCATTTATTTCAACCCAGTTTAGGATAACCTCTGCAGGAAAACTTCAAACCCATCATTGACTCATCTAGGAATATGATTTTCCAGTACAAGTACTGTGACTCTCCAGAAGCAATTGCATCCAGTCCAGAATTAATAAAATCAAGGTCATTACAGGATTAAATTAAGCAAGTGGTTTTTCAGTTTGCTTAGCATGACTGTATTTGATGGCAGTCTTTTCTTTTTTCTTCACTATTTCTCTGGCATGTAGGTCTGTTCAGAAACATACTAAAAGAATAAATACAGATAACACAGCCTGGGCAGAGATTTTTAATACTTTATGCAGACCATGCCATAGTTGTTTTATAAATACATTTCTCTCATGTATCTAGTATATTTTATGGGAAATGTAGTATTTATGTAATTTAAATTATTTTAGCTACAATAGAGAAAAAAAAAGTAGTGAAACTGCATGCCCTGGTTTTGTCTTGGGTAGAGTTAATTCTCTCCACAGTAGCTGGTATGGGGTTGTGTTCTAAATTTGTGTTGGAAACAGTGTTGAAAATTCAGGGATGTTTTCAAGGCCTTTCCTGCTTCCCACCCTCCCCACCAGTGATGAGGCTGAGAGGGACCACATTTGGGACAGCTGACCCCCAAGTGACCAAAGGGATGTCCCACACCAGATGGTGCCATGCTCAGCACATAAAGCTGGGGAAGAAGGAATGGAGGATGGGGGGGTGTCCTCACTGATGCCATTTGTTTTCCCAAGGCACCCTTCAGGAGCAGCCCTGCTTTCCTGAGGGTGGCTGAGCACCTGCTTGCCCATGGGGCATGGTGAATAAATTCCAGTGTTTTACTTCACCTGTTAAATTGTCCTTGATATTTTTTTTCACTTTTTGTCCTCTTGTTCTCCACCAGGGAGAGGAGGGAAATTGAGCAAGTAAATATATGGGGCTTAGTAAGCAGCTGAAGTTAAACCACAACACTGGGAAGTTCCATATCAACAAATACAAAAAGCTTGTATATATTAAAAGAAGTCTAACTTAATGGTCAGAAATTATACTCATCAGATTTCTTCACTTGGAAGTAAAGTAAATAGATTAATGATTTCATAACTGGGGAATGCTGGGACTATAAAGGAAAAGGTCCGATGAACAGACAAACACATTATTTTGCTGGTGTGCTTAAGGCACAAATAAGAACCTAAAGTGAGTTTCAATACTCAGAAAGCTCATTTCATGCACTCCACAGTGCAGTCCATGTGACAGCTAACATAAGAACTGGAATCTGTGTTATGGAGCAACCATGTTGAGTGTACAGCTTGGAAACATGATAGAAAAATAGGTCTAAATTACAGACTACTTGTACAGAGGTTCAAAAATAAGACTTAGGGCTCAAAATATCTTCAAAACATCTGAATAGACACTTTTTCACTTTCCAAGCAAAGTAAATCTAAAAGCAGCATGGATGCTGATACCAAGACATGATATTTCTCAGAGAATTCCCTATACTCCTTAAATAATATATGGAATATACAATTTATATGCTGCATGAAATACTAATATTTTTTGAGAAAATGTAAACCTTTACCTCTCTGTTACTGAGATATTTCATTTAAGCAGAATTTTCTCTTTCTTTCCAATCCACGCATTTTCATCTTCATTTATGCCAGGTTTTGAAACTGCATTAGATTACCTAGCATGAGTTCCCAGACAGGGTTTTCTGTTAGAACTGTGGGAAAAATGAAAATGGGACCTTTCTATTAAATGCCTTCACAAATGCAGGACACAAAATTAATCTAATTGCACCAACAAATAAGTGTAAAACCTACCCTATAAGAGATAAGGAGTAAATTCTCTGTTACATTACATAGAAAACTGCCTAGAGAAAACCATTACAAGAATTTAACATGGAGGACATACTGGTTGAGAATTTTATTAGAACATTTCCTCAATATTTGAATGAAAAAAATAAGGACGCCAGCTTTTTTCTTCTTCATTCACAATTGTAAACAAGGGATTTTTTCCCCTTGTGTCTTAGCTTTGAGGTAGGAATAAGTGTTTTGAATTACTTCAGAAAAAATTTGACTTGCAGTGGCTTTTATTAAGTATATCATATCCTCTTAGACTAAGTTTTGTCTCTCAGTAATTCTGTATTATGTATTCTTATTAGTCTTTTTTCTTTTAAACTACACAGGCTCTGTCCTAGTATTAGTGGAAGCTTTACATGCTTGGGAGCTGGGCTACGTGTGCTGCACGGGCGTCTTCACAGTCTTTTGCAGCCTGCAGGGGTCATAATTTCTGTAAAGTTCTCTAAGTCATCAAGACTCTATTATTTGGTCTCCAAATCAATGAAATTGCACTCTTCAGATTGTATTCTAATACAGAACTAAATTTTCCACAATTACAATTCACTCAGGAACTTGACTTCCTATTCCTATGATGATATCCTTCAGGACACACGTTTTTAGGAGGAAAACTGTCTGAATAGCAAACAATTAACTTGTCAGTTTCCAGACAGAAAACTGCTTATTATCTGAAGTAGTAGATCAATAGAAATGGAAGAGTTTAGCCTACTACCTTGGATAAAAAAATAATGCCACTGAATATTTTATTTTCACAGATATGTTGACCACAACTACATTAAGAAAACTGGTAAGTGATACTGCATACATTAAACTGCTATAAGCAGTGGCTTTGATCTAAGCCAAAACTAATCATGATAGTAGCTCTCTTACTAGATTCCTATGTTGATAGGACAGTTTGCACTGCACTGGCTATCATAATTTCAGGAATGAGTGTGATTTTTTTTTCTACAATTAAAAATGTCTTTCACTTGCATAATTACTGACCTTTAAAATGAATCTGTTTTATTCTGATACAGAAGTGAAATCTAAAACCTGGGCCACCAGGAATATCTGTGTAGACTCAATGGGAGTGGTAATTGGAGAATGATTGCACAGCTGCTGAATAGGGCTCCTTGTTTCTTTGAAATGGAAATATAACGTAGGATGTCAATTACATTACAATTACAAAGAGAAGACAAGTGATCATCCTAGCATTTGGCTGTAAGTGTTCATTTGAAAGACTCCCTTTTCCCACTGGAAATTGTAACATGCTTCAGCGTGCATAGGAATATATTATGTGGGTGACAAATGACTGAAGCAGTGTGAGGATTTATAGCACATCCACGTTTACCTTTCCATGCGCACACACACATACATACACATAAACAGATCCACAGACACAAATTCTACGTTTGTTAGCAGTAGAGATGACAATAACAATCCTTTAGAATTTGTCATAAAGCTAACAAAGTATCCCACTTGTAACGCTATGTTCAGAGAATTCTTTCCTCTCTAACATTATTTTTTTAAATTTTCCCAGTGTCTGGTACTTTTGAAACCCATTCAAGGGCCTTAGAGGAAACAGGAAAGGATAGATGGAATAAATGACATCTGGATCACTGCTTTTCATCACCTCATCTTATTTCTACCAGTGTAAAAGAATTCATTTTGCTGAATTACTAGTGAGAAATAATCTGTTAAGACCAGTGTCTGTATATGTCTCTATGCAACACAAAAGAGATATGGCTAAGACATAAGTTGTTTCCTACCTTTAAACAGGCATAATGCCTGAACAATTTGGCTTGGGTGTCTTCTACTACATGCAGACCTTCTGAAAGCAAGTTCATGAACTATTTGTGAGTGTATAGCAGTAATTCACACAGTAGAAAGGCAAGACTAAAATGATATAATGCTAAGCACCAATTTCTTCAAGACTCAAAGGCATTTGAGAAATGATTGTTGGTGACTGATGGCAGAGGCCAGCAGGGAAGTGTTGGCTTCCTTCACTCTTTGGAAATTGCTTATCATGAAAACCTGAGCTAAACCTCCGACTCTGCTTTTTTTGTCCTTTCATGATGTTATAACTTTCCCTTTTCCTGCTTTTTCTTGAATTTCTGGCTTACTAATACTAGCACAATAAACACCTGTGTCTTTTTATTTCCTTCTGTCGCATGTCTTTAGCCTATGAATTCACTTTCAGCTCGAGAATATTTTCTTCTGAAACACCAGTTTGAGGTTACCAAACCAAGTTTCACCAAAGTGGGTCTTGCTCCTGGCCAGCTGAACCCTGGGTTGTCAGCTGCAAAAGGGAGCAGCCAGGCTTTGGTCAGCACCCACATTTGTTCTGGTGCTGATATGAGATAACAGCTGCAGGGAACTTAAGCTGCTGAAAGTTCTTAACACAAATACTGCACATTTACCTAAGCACTCTGTAAGATTTTTGGAGGTTACTGGGTGGGTACATTTTATATCTACCATGCTTCACCTGTGGAGAAAACTAAAAATCTACCCACTGAGGTAAACTATAATATGATTGATGCCTACCTGCAGAAGTGAAAATGTTTTATGAATCCCATGAAAACTGTTAGCCTGTTAGAAACTGCTGCCTTAAATTCTAATATTCTGTAATAGTGAACAAGCTAGACAGAAAGTTCAAATGCAATACAGAGCTTGCACCTCTTTTAGATGTATTGATTCTATGTATAAACAATGGATTACATGGTGCACTTGTTTTTCATTTCTGCACTGCAGCAAAAGTTAATTTGAATTTAGCAGAAAAACAGGAAACAAAAGTATGCTGGTTCAATGAATCACTTAAAGGATATAAATATATTGTTTAAAAAGTACATATGGTTTTCAGATGGCAAAAAGCTATAGGAAAAAGCCTTATTGGTGTAAGTGAGACAGCACCAGCTGCATCAGAGCCCTGTAGCTAGAAAGTAACATTTGGATCAGCATAATTTATAAAGAAAAAAATGACTTGAACGTTAGATAGATTTTCTGGTTCTGTAAACAGGGATATAGAGCAATACCAAAATCAGAAATGTATGTGCATTAGTTTGTCCTGGAACACAATAGTGTGTACAGGAAAGGAATCTGATATTAGGATTACTATAATTACAGAATGTTTTTCTCACATAATGTAGACTGATCTTTGTATCACTTCTTCCACTGCTACTAAACTCAACTAAAATTTCTGGAGAATGGCTTTCTGAAGGTGAGGCACTTACTGCCATCTAGGGTTTATTTCTTAGGGCTCACTTCTATGGAAATAATTTGCCCGAACAGAATCAGGGCATAGTTTGGGATTCAAATACGTTCTTCTTAAAATGGAACAGAAAAAGATGTTTAAAAGTCATAATTTGAGAGAGATCTAGGGAGGGGGGACTTCTCTGCAGAGCTCTGTGGCCCCATTGTGCAGAGGGCAGTCATGACAACAGCACTCAGGTGAGAACAGCCAAGCAAAAATCAAGCACTCATGAGCAACAAGTGGGCATTATCTTGCATGAATGCAAGATAATTCACATTGGACACATAAATACAAAACAGGTGAGACACGGAGGTACCTTTGTACATTCCTGCAGCACATGGCACAGTTGGAAGACTGCTTTCTGTTAAACTTCAGTACTGCAGAAAGAACAGCAGGAAAATAAAAGAGGTTTTCCAGACAGATGCTAAGTTTATTAGAGTCTGGATAATTTGCTTAACAATCCCATTCCTTTTTACCAAAGGAGCAACAAGATACAGAGGCTGGAAGTTAAAGTCACACAAACCCAGATTAGAAACATGATTATCAATTGACTTAACTTCTGCAGCAACACACTCATTCATCTGATGCATGAAAGCTTGAAATAGCATTTAGATTCACTCCACCTACAACCTCAATAACTGAAGTACCTATTTCAGGAGTTTTATAGTAAGTACAGAGGAAATAATCATGTTCAAAGCACTACTGAAATTTTAGAAAGCCTGAATCACTGAAGGTTTTTCTTAATTTATCATAAATTCCTAAATTGGAAACCTCAGATTTTTAAAATTCAGTGAGATAAATCAAGGTTTCCCTATCACAAGTAAACTTGCACAACTAGATGAATACAGTAAAGAATAAATTAAATTAAAACCTGGGAGAATCAAGAAGCAAACGATTATGAAGAAAAAAACAGATTTTATTTCTCTCTCAAAAAGAGAGAAGAAATAAATTTTTGAAAAGCAAACAGATATCACCACCTTGTACAAAACCTGTCTCAGGGAAAATGGTACTAGTGATTGCTCTTAGAATCAGTGGAGTCCAGAGTGGAAACCTATTCAATAGGTACAACAATGCATGGATGCAATTCAATGGCTACAATACATGGGCAAATGGCTAGCCTGAAACACATCATTTAATAAAAACCAATAGAAACTATTACTTTTTTGCAGATATGGGAAAACAAATTTTTGCTATCTTTGCACAAAGATTACCTATAAGATGCCAATCGATTTCAATGAGAGTGAGTAATAATGGAGTAAAGGACTGCTCATTTTAAATGAGGCTGTCAAAATAAGGTCCTGAGCAAATTAAAAGATCAGATAACTGAGATAAATCACCTGGCATCAAATACAGCCTGAGGACCAAGACGTATTAAAGAAAATGAAATGGAAGCAATGAAAACGTAGTCTCACACGTTGTCTCACAGGAGACAATCTTCCATAAACTTCTCCAGTGTGAGTCCTTCCCACAGGTTACAGCTCTGCTGCTGCTCCAGTGTGTCCCCCTTCCACATACTGTGCAGCAGTTCAGGAGTGCAGCTCCTCAGGAACACACTGCTGCACTGTGGATCTCTCACAGGATCATGTGTCCTTCCAGCAAACCTGCTCCAGTGTGGGCACCTCTTTTTAAAGATCCACAGACCTTGCCAGAAGCCTGCTACAGCTTGAGCTTCTGGTGGGGTGACAACCTCATTTGGTCATCTCCGTGGGCTGCATGGACACAGGGGCAGTTTGCCTCACCACTGTCTTCAGCACAGGGTACAGGAAATCTCTGCTCCAGCACCTGGAGCATCTCTCACCCCCACTTCCTCACTATATTGATGTCTGCAGAGCTGTTTCTCTCACACAGTCTCACTCCTCTCTTGTTGCAGTCAGATGCACAGGTGTATATTTTCACATTTTTAAATACATTACTCAGGAGACACTACCACCACTGATGATGCCTTGGCCAGTGGCACATCTGTCTTGGATCTGTTGGACATGGGGAAGCTTCTAGCACCTTCTCTCAGAAGCCAACTCTAATTCCCAGCTACTAAAAACTTGTCACACAAACACAGTACAGTAAATAAGAACCCAGTACTACATACCCTCAAAAGTTACACTTGGGATACATTGTGTAGCTTTAGCTGATAGCATATTTCAGAGTGTATTGCACTGTAAATAGACTACTCCAAAGAATTCAGTTGTAGCCTGAACTGCTCATGTGACTGACTTTTTCTCCCCACTTCTTCCCACAGAAGTTTTATGGGCTATTACAGGGTCAGATTCTCCTTCTTATATCAAGTAAAAAAATAATTAAGCTTGCATAGCCATAAAGGTAAGTTTTGAATTGTCATGGCAAACCTAAACAGTCTCAGGCAGAGCTCTTACCATGTGTTCACTTGTGATACATATCTGTAGATTCAGGGAACGGCCTCTACAGTCACATGAGAATGTTTGATTCTATGCTGCAACTCCTTTACTGCTACCTACACTGATCTGGCAAACATCTGGGATACAGCTCTGAATTTGGGGAAATCTTCATAATCTTGATCTTTGTCTCAGTTTCTCACACTGCCAGTATGATGCAGAGTACTGGTAATCACAATGCACTTCCATAATGCACTGTAGGACTCATAATGAAATTCTGTGTCAATTTATACTGAATGCAAAAAAATGACCTTTTGGAAAATCTATTCTAAAAAGTCCTCCTGGTTTTATGATTTAGAGGATAATATAGACAAGAGTTTAACTCCTAGAAACTCTTTACTGTGATTTCTTCTTTTTCCTGGTGTAGTTTGTTTAAGACTTGTACTTAATGTTAGTTTGCTCAGATCACTGCAAATCTGCCACTGCTATTGTGCATCGCTCACTTGAAACGCCTCCAATTTCTCTATAGACAGTGGGTTTCCATATGCCAGCAAAATTTCAAACAGGATTTTTTCTAAACTGCAACTTCAGAAAGATGCTGTGTCATGCAAAAAAAGCTGAATGCTATGTTGATAAGAATAAAATTTAGTTGTAGAGGAGAAAAAAGAAAAAAATTACACTAAATATTGCAGTATTAATATGGGTATTCTCTCTGAACACATTATCATTAATGCATGAAAAAATACATATATAGACATATGTATTAAAAAACAAATATAGACATTATAGTAACATTAATTCTTTCTGGGCATAGTAGTACCAAGGTGCCATGCATGAAGTGTCCTAAGTACTTATTAAAAAAAAGCTAGGTTTCCACAGACCCAGTCATGAATTAATTTCCTAGACAAGCACAGTTGTAACCATGGAAGGGAGTGTCCCTATGTCTTAAAACCCTACAAATGATTCAAAGTCAAAGACCTGTCCTGGGTGAGCTTGAACTCATACATGGGGTCAGAGACAGAAATTTTCACATGCGAGAAAAGTTAGCAGTAATTTCTTCTAAACTACCTGTAACTAACTGAGCCTATGAATGCTTCTCAATGTTAGTCATCAGCTACTAATGTACTATTTATTTTTTTATCTTCTGTGCATGAGTTGTGATGGAGGAGTGTGAAAACTTTAATTTTTATCTCCCCATGCCCCCTGTAGGCTCCTCCAGCAAGGCTCACCACACGCCATGTCTTGGCAGCTGCGACTGTCCCTTCCAAACAGATAGAAAGCCCTAATTCATCTTAATTTAGAAACTGATCAAGTGCCATCTTGGATGGTATAGATTTCCCTGTAGTCAGTGAGCACTCTGTGTCTTTGAGATGTGGCTCAGAAACTCAGGTGGAAAGAGGAGTGAGGAGCTCTGCAGGGGGAGAGAAAATGCATCCATGCCCCTGCCCTCCCTGAGCTCCCTCATTCACCTGCACCAAACGCCTTGTCCTGCTTTCCCCAGGCAGCTGGGGAGCCGAGTAAAGATCAAAATGAAATGTGTGTGGGGGCTATTCCTTGTATATATAAACAATGGAGTTTTCACTCTCTTAAAAATTACTGTATCCATCCTCACAGTGAAAGGATTGCTTTGAAAATTAAAAATCCAGTTAGCTATGATACCAATCATAGGTGTGGCTGGATGATAAGCAATGGTGATGTTCAGCAGGCTGGGAAAGAAATCCTCCAGTTAGACTGTGCTTGCAGTTAAATAATTTGGAGTAGTTATAATCTTAAGGACAGTTAAATAACAAGCAAGCCTGTAAAATCACAATGTAAAATATGATATTATTTTTTGAAGTGCTGTAACATATGGCTCTGAGCACGTGGAATCAGATTTGCAATGCATATATGCATACAGAAAACACAGGAGCATATTAATATTAATCAATATGAACATGAAATGCTTCCCAGTAAGATGTCTCCACTAGACTTCATTAGTTTAATAAAATCTTTCTGAAATTATACCATGCTTATCAGGTTAGAAAGAGAAAAAGTAAGCATTCATATTTGCTTGATTTTTTGAGTGTAGAGTGTCAGTTACTTTGCTGGTACAGACTTTCAGTCATAATAATTAATGATCCAGGAAAATTTTCCTTTTATTTGTTTTAGAAGTTTATAATTTGGGTCCTAAAAATAAGTAATTTCATGCTCCAGGTATAACAATATATTGAGACTTCTTATCCTCTCCTCATATTGGGAAATGAGCTATTAACGACCTGGTGCACCCGATACACACAATATACAAAGTCTGTTCCTGAGAAGTTGTAAGGAGAACTTCTCTGCTTTCACTAGGTTTTGACTTTAAACTTAGAATTCATTCATTCATTCCTGCTGAAGATGACTGACAATGTTAGAATAGATGGCAAATATCTCACAAGAAACAATTTTTATGCAAACCTCAGCATTAGTTTACCCAGTTACCACATCTTTGATATGACACCACTGGCATATGAAAAGTAAAGGCACAGCCTTTGTCTGCGTACTCAGAGAAATTTTCCTTACCAAAATTATTAGTAGCATTTTAGCATCTGGGGTGAGAAACTTTAAAGTCAGACTAGATGTATTTTCCATTCATAGTGATTATCATAAAACATATTTATGCAGGAAAGGAAAACAGCTATTTCTACAACAAAGAAGCAAACCTAAACTTCTTCAAGTACATTTTCCCTTTGCCACTAATTTTGTCTGAATCATGTTTCCTTAAAAATTTCAAATATAATTTTCCTTTCAAGCTGTCAAAAATAATACGCATAAGAATAAACAGGTGTCAACAATGCACAATCCACCTAGTAGCTGATAACTCTAGCATCACATAATTATATCACTTGCTGTGAATAAAAGTTATTTAGGCAATGTCACTCTTCCTGAAGCTTAACATGATAAAGAAAGAAGAAAAATAAAACAAAGCTCTTCATTTGTTCCTGTGTTTGTATGCATCTATATATGTGAGTGCAGTATGTATATAAATATACATAACTTGTTGCATGGATGAGGAAGTATAAGACACTCCCTCTGCTTCCAAATTAAAAGAACATTATACGAAACAAAGTCCTGTGGAATAAAGGAATTGAATTAAGTGTGAATAAACTGGTACAGTGCATTGGCTCCAGCCTTGCTGGCAGATTGGTGCAAGCAGAAACAAGCAAGCAGTTGGTTATGCTGACATTCTTTCTCTAATGTGACTACTTTGTGTGCCTGTTTACATTTGGCTGGGTAGTGCTCAGATCACAGCAATGACAATCAGGACTTGGTGTCCTCTGTAAGCACAAGAAAAAGTCTTCATTTTATGCTAACTTAATTGTGTATTTAGTGTACTGGTTTGCACTACATTAAAAAAAAATTATCTCTAAAGTTACTAGGTCACTACATGAAAAGCAAGTTCCAATCTTTTTTCAGCTTTCATGAAACTTCACAAGTGACAGGTCAAGGTGACATTGTGGGTATTTTCTTCACCATAACTAGTGGTATAAAATAACAATAAGCTTGCTAATATGTTGGATCTGTCATCGCGAGCTATAAATCCAGAATTCAAACTTACTGTCAACAATAAGAAAGGTCACTGTGTGGCTGCAGACTTTGTAACCTCTGTGTGTTCTTGTACACCACAAAGAATCTGTTAGAAAGATGTTATTGCTACTTTCTCTTTTTCCTTTTTTTTTTTTTGAAGAACATCATCAAGGGTCATGTATCAAAAGAGTATCTTCTATGGATAGTCTTGATTGAGATAGTTTCTATACTAAAAGAAGGGATAGAATATTACCAGTTCCATATACTGTGAATTTATTGTGATAAGGTCTATTTAGCTGACAAATGTGTGTACAAATTTTCCTCAGCAAAACAAGTAATTCTGGCTTTCGCAGAGTCTGATGCAACTTAGAAGGGGAGCAGTCTATGATGGAAGACCTAATTCATCTCAGTCTCCATAAGGCCACAGATCTGGAGACAAGCTTAACAGCATCAGGTATGAATTTAAAGAGACCAATTATATTAGCAAATGCACCATGGGCTCAGTACCTGCAGAGCTTCTTCACTATTAAAAAAAAAAAAAAAAAAAAGAACAAAAGTTAAGGAACCAAGGAAGATTCTACTACTCTGGATACACTAAATCTTCAAAGCCTCATTTTATCTGTAAGAAAACTGCAAGACAAGCTATCAATTGTTCTATCTGATCCTTTCCTTAGATGTTTTTGAAAATCCTCTGCTACTTTTGGAGCTTAGAGCTTAATTTTCCTCTGTTCAAGGTAGATGGTGAAGTATTAACTTCCAAAGTTAATGTATCTACTGAACAAAGATTCTTAACCTGAAATACCATGCTGGGGTGTTTAAGCCACACATACATTCCTTTCAGCACAGCAGAATATTGGCTCTACCAGCATCCCTTTCTCTCCCCATACTAAGTGCTTAAGTCTAGCTGTTTTTCTCAGACGACAATGCAGTTCTAAATTACTGAGAAATCCTGATCTGCTTTTAGAGTGTATTTTGTAAAGTCAGGTCAGAAGGCCTTCCAAAATCTTTGAGTAGCCATTGTGAGCTGTGGGCATGGATCCAGAAACAGTCTAAACTTCACCAGCTTTAGCAAAATCCACAGGTGAAAAATGTAGCAAAATTCTGAAGTGTTTTTCAGTCTTTTACGATGTCAATTGGCAACTGCCCCAGCAAATATTCAAAACTATGCAAGACCATAAGCTGGACCAGATTTTCCAAGCTATTGAGATAACTTCGGGCTATTTATGCCATATAAAGTGAATTTACAGAACACTGTGATGCATACATTTAAAATTCAGAAACATGCTGTTATTTGAGTTCTGTGAGTTGTGAACAAGATGCTACATCAGATAAACCAGTGGCCTAATCAAGCCCGGGAGCTTTTGTGTCAGTTTTTGTTGATTCATGAAATCTAGCATACAGAAAAATAGCCCTCTCTTTGCCTTGGTAGATATTGGAAATATATATTTATTCCCTTTAAATCCATAGCTAGAAGAGAATTAAAGCTAGGATATGACTAAACTGATCTGTAAAGCTTAACAGGGAAATGAGGTTTCAGGGATAAAAAATAAAAGCCCCCCCTTAGTATTAGAAAACCTATGGAATCCTATACTAATATCACAGAAGTCGTTAAACCAGGCATTTTACAAGTATTGATATTGGTTTTTTTCCCCCTCATAGTAATGCCAAATAGCACAGGTTATGTCACTGGCTTTGCTGAGAGTTCAATATCTTCTATGTTCCCACTAATGACTGTGGTAAAAATCACGCTTCAGGGTGTAAATTAATCACTGGCATTTAGAGACTGAGAGAGAATCAATAAAATACTTGTTGTACTGCCTACCTTAACAAATTTCTTTCTAAATACACTTCAGCTATTTTGGCTGGTTATTATAAAAGTTTTTACTTAAAAACTTGCAGCTTCTATTTATTTCAGAGCTTGCCTTTGCCCTCCCAGGGATGCAGCTGGAGGGTGAAGGTGTGGGTCCTTTGCCCAAGGCCAGCTCCCTCCCTGGCAGCAGGGCCTTGGAGTAGCTTCTTGTTCCTCTTCTGATCTAGCCCCACTGCTGGGACTTTCTCACTTGGCCTTGGTGACATCTGGAGACTGGCTGGGCAATCACTGGGCTGGTCACTGTCTCCAGACATGGTCCAGCCCTGACGTGCTGCTCACACCCCGGCGCCTTCTGGCTGAGGTCTGGGTGTTTGCCAGCCCTGCTGCCTCCCTGCACTCCCTCCTGGCTTAGCTGGAGCAGCAGCCAGCCCTCGCGGCACTCTGGTGGTAGTGGCTGCCTCCTTGGACCTGAAGAAGGTGGCAGTGCTATATGGAAGGTGACAGTGCTATAGACAACCCCCATGTAAGCTAATGGAAGGCAAGAGCTCTGTTACCTTTCTGAACCACATCCTGAAAAGCCTACAGTTTGATTTATAGTTACATTATTTTTAATAATTTAATTATTTATAGTTTGAAACATCTTAGTTTTTCTGGAAAAAATGTCTAACTTCAGGTAATGAAAACACTGTTCCTCTAGGTAGTAGTTACTAATCCCTTCATCAGCACACAGAAGCCCACTGCACAGAGTTCTGCTTTGTGGCACCAGAGAACTGAGTGGCTGATCTCTCCCTGACATTACACATTGCATACTGCACATGCAGCTTGTGATTCAATTTTATTCTAGGTATTTCTAGAAAACTATTTTATATGTGAGCCAAATTGAAATGCCCATATCATGTCTCTGCTCATGCAGTTGTTTTGAACTGCATCACCAAGAAATACAGCTTTCTGAGGGTGTTTCACACAACCAAAGGAAAACAGGATGGAAAATTCTGTTTTTTCTGGTGAGTGACAACAGTGAACCACCCTGGCATACAGCCAGTGCAGACAGTGGAACTGAACTTCTAGTTCAACTTCATACTATGACGTGTCCCACCGTTTCGCCTATTTCTTCAGGCCAGAGACCCCTCCACAAGTTGTGTTACCTATTTCACAGTGCACCACTCCATTGTGGTGATCTGGAATTCAGGTCCTTCTGAGCAAAACATCAGGAATTATAACCACTGTAGAGAGATGGACTCCTTTAGAGGGACACTGAGGCCGGTTCCAGATTCTAAGTTCCTTCTGATGGCCTAAAGAGTTCACATTGAGAGAGATCACTTGGGCACTTCAGGAACTCATCATTGTGTTCCAAGTCAGGTTTCTAGGTTGCTAAAAGAATGTGCAGGGTATATGATAACCTTGTACAAATTAGTTACTGAACGCTCTGAAAAAGGGGGATGTGATTCAGACATAACTCAAGAAACTAGGTATCTTCAATCCATTATATTTCCAAGTGAGGTATCAGGGATTTTAATTCTTCCATTTATGATTTTAAGTCCTGCCCAGTACCAAGAACCAAGGCCATACATTTATCTTCCTTGTAAAAAAGACCTTTAAAATAAACAAAAAAGTAAATTGCCATGTCACCTGCTATCAAATTCTGTGACTGAAACTTGGAAATTTTAAAAATATCTAGTGGAAAGAATCAACGGCAAGAAAAGATGAGCTTTTCTTATCTTCTAGCTGCTAGGTTCAAAAGCTACAGGATTCTAACAGTGAATTCAGTGCTTCTAAAGTATAAGAAGAAAGCAAAAAGGAACTTTTCTCTCTCATAAATATGATAAGTAAATGATATCTTTGCATTCAAAAGATATTTGTGGGTATTTTTTTCTTTTTCTTTCTCATGCCTTATAAAATATGGGATCTTTTTGTAGGATTATTTTTAAAAACAATCTGCTTGAAGGCAATGTGCTCAGTCCCTGGGTGGGAAATATGCTTCATTTAAGTCAACAGCAATCTGTACTGCTGATTAAAAAACAAGTACTGATGGCCTTCACAGGGAGTCTCATCCATCAAGCCTTAGCTAAGAAGTCGGTAGAGAAATGATGGTGGGAGGAGGGGAAGGATGGTGGACAGTGTTCCGTGAAACATGGAACAACAACAGGAACAACAAAAAATCATGAATTGTCTGTTCTTAAAAGTTCTATCAATGTGGAGAACTGGCTTGGAAAAGAGAATTTCAAACTGTTTGATTGTTGCATGTCCTGGGAATTCGAATGAACTTTGTCATCACTGCCAGTTTCATAAAAGAATGAAGTCTCCAGCAAGGCACAGATGGTAATTCTGAATGAACAGATGATTATGCCAAGAGAATATTATGCTTGGAAACACATTTTATTGATATATGAGCAAAACTGTTAGAAGGACATCTATGGAAAACAGGACCTAGCTCTTTATTGAACACCTGAATACAATAAGAAATTAGGGAGTGGCTAAAGGCTATTTCATGAATTTTTCAGTTCTGCTTACTGGGAATTAACTGGAAAATTTTCCAGAAATACTGATGATTAAGATGGTAGTATGATTTATGAGAACCACAAAGAGATGCGTAAACAACACAAATTAGATGTTAAGCTTTATTTACTTAGACTGCAAAGAGATAATCTAGTAGCTACTGGATTTCCAAACAGAGGGGCCAAATTCCTCATTGACTCTGAGTCTAAACTAATTTCATTGAAGGAAAAAAATTATGCCCACTGATGTTTATGGACTCACAAACCCAAACATATGTCTCTGGTTGTGCTGTAAGTTAATTGGTTTACAGCTGTTAAATGTACTGTGTCACTTAGCAAAGTTATTTGCAATTACACCTGTGTCATCCCACAGCCAAGGTGAGTTCCCTGACTTCAGTGGAGTTGCTGTGAGTGTAAACCAAGGATCTGATATGATGAGACATCAGAATAGGAGTGCATGATTTCTGTATCACTGGCTTTGAAAATGTTGACTTTATAATTTATGTTTCTATTATTAAGTGAAGGCTTGAAAAAACAGATTTGGATTCCACATCAGTTTCAAATCCAAAGTTGCACCCTTGAGGTAATTATGTGACTTCAAGATGGTTACTGTAAGGGAAGAAATGATCACATGAGATTTTTTTCAGGGTGAAAGGTACCCATCAATATGTCTTGCAGGGACACTTCAGAGGTGCGAGTCTCAGCATTTTCCACACTTTTTCTTGCGCATAGAGGCAAGTCTCAGAGACAGACGACATTGGTGAAGCAGTACAATCTCTGTAGCTTGAAGAAAACTATGTTCATCACCAACATGCAATCAAAAATAATGCATATCCCTTGGAAACACTTTTCCTGATGCCAGTGATGAAAATATATCAGGGGTTTCCTAACCACTTAAAAGCTATTCACATTCAGTTACAAAATAATGTATGAAATCAGGAATAACCAAAGGATTTTGATTAAAATCAAATTCCCCTGGGGGGGGGGGGGGCTAGCGGGGGGAGGGGGGGCAGTGGAGAGGAGGGGGAAAAGCCAAAAACAGAGAGAAACATAGTCTTTAAGGTTTCTTCTTCAATGTGAGACTAATGCAAATTTTAGTAAGGAAGAAATTAGAAGGAAAATAAGAGATTACAGGAATTCTTCCCACATGTTTTCCTGCTGCTGTAATTGAGGGGTTTGTGTCATAAAATGCAATCCATGGGTCGGATTACAACTCCATTTTTGCAGTGGTGCCTGTTGATTTCAATGCCAATAAAGTCATATTAGTGCAAAGCAATGAAACATCCACAAAGACATTTGTATGTGTGAGATGAATACATTAGCTTCCCAGCAGATGGCTGTGAATTTTTCCAGACAGAGCATGTCTTGGGCTTTCAAGAACCATTTATCAAAAGGAACATTGAATCATGTTCAGTTCTGCAGGAGTCACTCGAGGGATGCAAGTGCTAAATGGTTTAAAGATAAGAGACAAGTGTAGTGCATTGTCAGCTCCAGGTGCAATGGCCACTGGGCCATGCATTGCATCAACTGGGCTTCATGAGCACCCACTACTTGTTGCTTTATGATGCCACAGTTATGTATCTTGAGTATTTATTTGAAAAATTTTCTTTTAATCAGGGGAAAGCATGTAAATTGTATTTTGAATATCCAGAATGATTCAGTACCTCCATTTCTTATGATACTTCTGGATTCTGCCATTGTGAAGTGAGAAGTGACCAGTAGACATAGAAAAATGAGATCTGCATTAGGTAAACAAGGAATATATTTCCTAGATTTTTAAATAGAACTTTTTAATGGAGGATACACAAACCTATTCAGTAAAACATTTTTAGACTTCATCTAAAGAGATCCTATGTAATATTGATGGAATAATGGATTAACATTTGTGGGATTAGGACACCTTTCCTTTGAATGATGTCAATTCAATGTGCAGACCTAACTGTACAAGTCTTCCCCTCAGTCCAATGATGTAGATAAACTTTACCCTAGTAGGCTGCATACCTCCCACTCAGGCAGGATGAAGGCAGGCAGCACCTGAAGAGGTGAGTGCTGAAACTCAGGGAACAAATAATGATACTCTTACTGGGGATTTAGTGATATTCTCACTGGCATGGAATCATGACAGGATTTTCTAAGTGGCTGATGTAATGCCATATCTTACTTTTTAAAGATCCCATAACAAACACAGTATGTGAGGAATGTATAATGAGCCATTAGAAAATTTGAAGCCTGTAAATATCTGGAGGGCACTGGCCATGTTTATGGGCTGTCATTTGGAAAGAGGGGACAGCTGCTATAATAGAAAGTGAAATGTCAGAATCTTTCAATCAATATATTCTACAGGATGGGTCTGCTAAGTCTAGAACAGACAAAAATGGCAACTTCCTTCCCTAATCTTTACCAATCTCATCTACAGTGCTCTGTCACAAACAGATTGCTTATGTATTTGGTGATTATAGCAAACATCACGCCATAAGATACTACAAATGTTAAAAGGACAAGTGATGGTTGTAGTTTATTTTTCATTTGTATAAATGTTCAATTACACTCTTTCGAGTGTAAATCTTGGCAAAGATTAGACAAAAATAATCTAAGAATGACATTACCGGACAAGAGTACAAATCCATATGCTCAGAAATGTGTACTGTTCTACCAGATGTAAATGTCAGGACAGTTAGCATTCAGAGAATTAGGAAAATCCCAGCCCTTCCCAGTTTCTCTTTTGCCTGTGTGCAGGTCCATGGCATCAGGTGGTGACAAGAGTAGAATTAGTCCTGATACATTTAAAAATGAGGAAATGGAAATTTATGGAGATTTTTCAATATCAGAGAATAGCATAAATTTCCTTTTTTAGACATAGCTACCAGTTGATATTTATGTAAACAATTAATACATACTTTTCTTTTTCTTTAATTGGATTTTTGCTGACAGAAAACGTTTCTCAAGATTTGACTATAATGGTTCCAAACGTAAAGAATGCATCAGGATTTATATAGCTCCTACTGAAAGTAATATGACTGAGTGTTCAAATAGGCACTAAAGTAAGAAAATGTCATAAATAATTGGGAAATTCTGCTAGTCACAAAGAATAAAACCATAATGAAGCAACAAAAAAAAGTTCAATATGGGCAAAAGGACAAAGTTCATTTTCACACAGTTATGTAATGTCAACTGTTTAATGCAGAAAGCATTTAATGATTGTCTCTTAAGCTAATTTAATGGACAAATGTACAGAATTTAAGGCCATTTTTTTTTTAAAGTTTGGATTAAAACTGACTTATTAATTTCTTCATCATTAATTTCTCCACTAGTCTGGAGGAAATAAGGCAACACTTCTTAATTTTAAATCACATTATCAGAGAAGTTGTAGGCACAAAATCTGATCCTTCATCCAAAGGAGTAAAAATACACAGAACCATTCCAGAGCAGGGAAAGAGCAAATGAAAACTTTGTCTCTTCACTCAGTGGAGAGAAACAGAAGTTTGTATCCCCTCATAAGCTTCTTCTTTCCTATCATGAAACAAGAAGATTAAGTTTTCTTCCCATGCAGTTTCTGTTCTATAAGAGTGGAGTATTTGTGAATATGTGCCTCAGCATTTACAAATTTTTTTTATTCTTTGCCTTCATCTTTTCACCTTTCCAAAAAAAATATATTGCAGACAAGAGGAGATTAAATTATTGATTGAACAACTGGATTATCAGACCAAGCACTGGCTACTCTCAGTTCCTACTTAGCTCATGTGGTCCTCATTGCCTGAACTTCTCATAAGGGTGTCAGAAATCAGGAGGCCTTGTAGGACCAAGATCTGCTCTGTTTGGGAAACTTAGTAAGTCAAATACAACTGGAAAATTTGGGCTGGATTCTAGTTGACTAGTATAACATCTACAAGGTAAGAAGCATAGCAATTGACACATTAGTTCCTTGGAAAATCAACACAGCTCACATTAATGGGCACCACATTGATTATTACCCTTGGCTCGCCTATTGTCTTCTTTCAACTGCTTATCAATAAAATGGACATTGATTTTTGAAATTCTGGTCTCTAAAACCAAAAAAATATTTTAAAAAAGGCTTATTCAAATATCCAAAGTAAAATCCTAGTTTCTGATTTCTCTTGAAGCAATAAAATAATGTATTAAAATGTTGACTAAAGCAAAATGCCTTCAGAATTCAAATGCGGTAGATACAAATTATGTATGTGGAGAGAATGAAGCTGTGACTGGCGTTAGAATGAGATTGCCAGTATCCTCTCAATAAAATGAGGAAGATGGGGGATGCATATTGTTTGCTCAGTTTACACAGTCACCTAAGTATTAAAGTATTCATTTTGTATTAGAAAACTGTTAGGCAGTGGACTGGAGAGCTGGGTTTGTAAATTCCAATGCACACTTCCTGAATGTTATCAGCAACACCCTTAATTTATCCAAAGCTCTGGGTTCCTTCTGTGCAAGGAATAGGTTATAAAGGTTCTCAGATAATTTTGTGATTGTGGATGGTTCTTTTACCATAAATTACATTTTATTTACACTGCATTGTGGAAATACAACAAATGCTGTTCTTAAGAGATTAATGGTAAACTGAATATGCTGCAAATATTTGTGATTAAAAAGCTAACCACAACTGAGAAAATAAAAATGGAAAATATATAACACTAATACATAATTCTCATGTAAAATTTGGGGTCTTGTTTGGGATTAAATGACTAATTAGAGAGGATAGTTTGCCTAATTTGTCTGCTAGGCCAGTACTTTTGACATGACAAATAACAAAGCTAAAGCACTGAGGCGAAACTGTTTACAATTTGTGATGTTTATCCTCTACACAGGATTATTGAAGATGTGATTGAGGATAAAAATTGTGATTGAGGATAAAAATTGGAAAAAACCACCAAAATTACAATTTTAGAAGGATAAAAATCACCCCATAAACGTATCTGGACACATACAAATATATTTATGTAATTGAAACATTACTGGCAGAGTAACATGCTGGAAATATCAATAAACAGTTCCGTAAAGGAACAGTAAAATTTAGATCCTGAAAGAAAAATAAATTCATATCTTAGCTTTAAACCAGTTAACCAGTAGAAAAATTGTAATTCCTTCTCCAGTGGACTCGAAACATAATTACAGGTGCATAATCAAAGATAATAATAAAATTTACTTCTATAGGGAGCTGCTCAGGAATTTGTAGATTCTTAAACAACAAACAATTCAGGGCAGCTGTGCTGAAAATATTACCTCTTATTTTCATCTTTCAAAACCACATTTCAAAAAAAGACATATGTTCAAATGTATTTGGTTTGAATAATGAATTTTATTTGAAAATACAACCGAATAAACTGTAATAGTTTTTATATATTCTATACCTTGTTGCATTGTGGTAATGTCCACATTACATTCTGCCTGGTACAAATGCTTCAGAGCTGACACCTTCTTAAGAAAATGAACGGAATGTTTTGAGGCTTTTTTTTTTTCTTTTTTTTTCTTTTTATCCTTGTAAATCACCAAAAAAAACATTATCTATTGCAAACACAAGTGTGTTTATTAATACCTTTAACTGTTGGATGTCTGTCATTCTTTGACTTCACAATTTGACTTTCCCTTCTGAAAGGAGGCATTAGATGGAACATCTTGTCACGTATGAGTCCCCACTCTTTGTTATGGAGATCCCTGAAAGAGAATAGAACCCACAATGATGTTGTTTTCAACATTGCTTTTAAGAGTAAAGCAGCATTTTAAAGGATCTCCTTCCCAGTAAGTTAAAGATGGAACTTTCATTCTTGTTTTCCTATTCAAATACATATCTGTTTGGAATTGCCAACCAATGATGAAATAATTTTACTGTCATGTCACCCCACTGACACTGCCAAAATCACTTTTCATAGTTTTTTGTAGGAAGCTTACTCAACACAAAGCCAGAAAAGGTATTTCTGTGAGTGTGTCAGGAATGCCAGGCACAATCTACAGCTGCTATTCAGTCTTATAGTTGTGAGGGGAAAGGCATCAAGGAGGGCAGGGAAACCCTTTCATTGGAGTTTTACATCTTGGAGCTCTTGTGTCACTGTTAGTATTTCTGCTGATACTGGAAACTGCCAAGTAACAAGTGACAAGTGGAAACTATGAACTTCATGTAGGAAAATATAGGAGGTTTGTTTAGGAGAATTTATGAGCTTCTTTTCACCTTTCTAATAAAATTCTAATAACATTCTGCCTATTTATCTAGATTTCAGGAACTGAAATGTCAGCCCTGAAATTCCAGAGATGGACTGGGCCCTAACAGAGAGAAAGGAAAAAGAAGGTTTCAGCCTTCTGAGTACAGTAAGACAGATATGGTTAAATGGTTTATTTGCAGTAAAACAATGCTCCTATTGTTCTCCCTGGAGAAGACACTCTGTGGACATCTTAGGGCACCTTCCAGCACCTATATGAGGCCTCAAGAGCTGGAGAGGGACTTTTTCCAAGGGTTTGTAGTGACAGGACAAGAGGTAATGACTTTAAACTGAATGAAGGTAGGTAAAATTAGATATTAAGAAGAAATTCTCTACTCTGTGTGTGATGAGGCACAGGAACAAGTTGTCCAGAGAAGTTGTGAATGCCTCACTCCTGGAAGTGTTCAAGACCAGGTTGGATGGGGCTCTGAGCAACCTTGTCTAGAGGAAGTTGTCCCTGCCCACGGCAGAGTGCTTGGAACTAGATAATCTTTAAAGCCCCTTCCAACCCAAACTATTCTATGATTCCATCCCATAGCATACAACTGGGAAATCATAAAGCATGCTTGGCACAAAGAATAATTTCCACAGCTACAAATAAGATGATGTGTGAAAATATGGATTTTAGGATTTGAGGGGTGTAGGTTCTAGGATAGAAGACATGCCTTTGTGCTGATCCTGAAGCTTAATAACATCATTAAGTATTGAAGAGTAAAACAAATCTGACTGGATTTTGCTTTGTAGAATGTTGTTAATCAATGGTAGAATAAGATTGCAGTTTTCAAGAAGGAATACTGCACTACTTCTCAGATATTCCAGTATCTCTGTTCTGGGCAAAACTTTGTAATTGGTGGAAAAAAAATTGAACAGACAGCTCATGACAACAAAATCTAGAACTGTTTAGTGGAGACTTGTTCTCATTACCATTCCTGAAATGTTTATACTGACTTAAATAATGGTGAATCAAGCCTTGAAGTAACCTGGCAAAGTAAGCTGACACTGATAAATATGGACTGGTTGCTCTGTCTTCAAGCAAATCATTTATTGTTTTTATTGTTAACAATGAAAGGCTATATGGAACTATTACTCTGAATCGTTGGTAAGTTATGTCATTTTGAAATAGGAATAATAGTACTTCAGTGATAATGACAAAAAAACTAAAATAAACAAAAGAAAGGATTGACTCAAACTTCAGAGAAATTATTAAAGCACAATATAGTCCTTCTTAAAGCAAAACCAGAAATAAATTGACCATTGTGCCTTTGTTTATTTTTCCCTATATGGCAAAATACAGATCTTTGGAAGGGGATTATGATCTCTCCATTGCTTTCCTGTTCAATTTGTTAAGTAAAGTATTTTATATTTGGCTATTTTTCTTCCTTGGCCAGTATTTGTTACATTGCCATATAATCAGTTGCATATGAGTAATTTTCATTAATGAAAACTGTGATGAACTCAATCATTGAAATTAACTACATGGGAAAAAATACTGATACTCCTGAGCCAGTAACTTCTGTGATCTCCACTGAATGTCCAGATTTTATTTAAAAGAAGTAACTAAAATGATCAGACATAGCAGTTTCGTGAACTCATGACAGATCCTCACTAAGATTTGTGGCTGGCTCAAGGGCATTCTTACTAATTAGTCTAATGAGGATTTTAGTATTCTTAGTGCTTTTATTGAAGATGAGAGGCATTAATCATCAAGCCAGATGACCTGTTTTTGTAAAAGAGGTACTATGAATAATGCACATTTCAAACCAAAGCAGGTAAAGAAAGATGACAATAACTGTTTAAAGACAGAAGAGAAAAATTAAATTTGGATGTGAAGCAGGTCAGATATACTCAAATACTACCAGCCTGAATTTTTAAAGCAACTTTGAAGCATTAATTGACTCCTCTTGATGTCCAAGTGCATAAGTGAACATGAAAGAACGTGGAGGTGATATCTTGATCTCTTTAAAGGCAGGATTTCAATCCATATGTTTTTCCAGATCCTAAACAACAATCAGTAGTTTTTAAGAGTAGTGTTATTCTTTCCTCTAAAAATTGCAAATATTTGCAATTACTGCAAAGCAAAGATACCATTTGACTAATGTGAAGCTTTTAACATTGGTTTATGCAATTTATCTGAACAGAAGAAAATAGTGTCAGGAGAAACTGTGGAAAGATATTCAATCCATCTTTGTATCCACTTATACTTTGTCTGGGGTAGTTGCCAGGTCTACCCAACTAATTGCTGATGTACTGTTTACATGAACTTAAAAAAAAATATGAAAAAACCCTCAAAAATTTTAATTTCAGAACTGTGAGTATTTCTACTCCTATCTCTTTACAGAAGTTGCACTTTGTCTTAGTTTGGGAGGACAGGTATCTGCCAGGGAAAGCTGTACCTTGGTATGGAGAATGTAAACCCCCCCCCTCCAAATTATTATAATATTGCAATTAAAGGCTTTTTAGACAAAGATTTGGGAATAGGAATAACAGTTCTTTACTAGAAATATTAAGAATACAAATGTAGTAGTACAAAAAACAGGCAAAAAACCTCAAACAGAAAATCCTAGAAACCCTGACAAAGTCAGAAATATAACCTGACACCCTGTTGGTCAGGATGTTGGAAATAGTCCAAAGTAAGCCCTCCTGGAGTGGCAGATCTGGTTCTGTTGGAGTAGACACAGTCCTGTAGAAAAGGGTGCAGTAATGGCAAGATGGGTCCGGTCCTCCTCCAGAAATCCTATGGAAAACCAGATTCTGGTGTCCCTATGTCTCAGATTTTATCCAGGCAGGAATGGTTTGGCTGCCTCACTGGGTGGAGCATCTCACAATGGGATTATGTAATTTTATCAGTCATGAAGTGAGCCTTAAAGGCCCATTAACAAAAGATATCACCCTGGAGGGAGGATGGATCAAAAAAGAGATAAATAACAATGTTCCACCTGATTTGAACAGGTGGTACATTACCAGAAGGCCCCCTGCACCCTCCCCTCTGGAGTTACAAGAGATAAAGCAAACACCTCCTCAGCCGGTTTCAACAGATGGAATAGAATAAGCATTTTTTGGTTACAGAACCCAAGACACACTTAACTGTATCTTTAACCAAAATCTGTAATAAGGGATATTGTGTTGGCAAATATGCTTATACACTTAATTCCATCAGGAAATATTCCATCACAGGAAATAGAAGATCGCCTCATCAAGACAGTCAAGACCTTACAAAGATGAAGAGTAGAATAATTAAAGATAAATATCTCATAAATACAATAAATTATTTCTTTTGGAAATTACAGGGAGGGGGACGGGGCTTGGTAGGCGGTTGCCACAAGTAGGGAAACGCACTGCATAGAACAGCATGATGATAGAAAAAAATATTCATGCCTCTAGTCATTTGGATTTATCACTTCAGACATCATTTAAAACGCATTGAAATGAGTCTATTAAATCAGAACATACCCTTAAAGTAGGACTAAAAAAAGTAAGACAGACCATGTTGAAGTTTTGTGAATTCCTGCAGTGTTCCTGCCTTGGCTTACTGGGTATGATTCAGCTGTCCAGGCAAAAGTGTGTATTATCATTTGAGATGCCACAGGTATCTTTCCTGTCTGCCCTTTATGTCTTCTGAAGGGTAGTGGTCTGCTGTACCACCTCCAGCCCAATTTCTGCCAGCCCTATGTCAATACTTCAGAAAGCCTGCAGCATCTCAAATGGCTGCAGACTGAATCCCACCGACTGTGTTCAGCAGCAGTTGAAAATAATACGTGCTACAATAGTGGCAAAATGTCCAGAGACTGCCACTGGGAGTGGTGGGAGAGCACCTTTTATAGTAGGAGATACAGAGGTGTCTCACAGTTGCCTTCCGTCTTGTCAGAATTTGATGTTTCTGGCAGCTGGGGAGTCTTCTTTTATTAGTATGCTATAAGCAGCCCCCAACATTCATGAATCAGTCAATTTTTCAGCTTCAAAAATGTTACAAATCCAGGCCAGAGTTTGTGAATGCATATGGTACTGCCTAGAAAGGGAGAGGCTAATCAAAGCTGAACCTTTATGGACTCTTTTATCATGAATGTGAAACGGGAGGGAAAAGTCAACATTTCTACAAAATCTTTGAAAATTAAAGGTAACCACTCCCTCTGAAGATTTGAAAGTTATATTACTGTTGTTTTGCTAGAGGGCTCCTTCAATTAATACTTTGTTTCACTGGAGATGGCTGAGTAAGGCCTTTGATCCTAAAATATCATAACTAATGTACTCTTTTCAAGTGCTATGCCTTACTCAATGAGAAAAAAGAAAGGGAAAAATAAACACACTCAGAACAGATATAGCTATTGGATGCAGATTCATAGTTTACTGACTTGCTTTAATATAAGAATTCTCTAAGGGTTATGGCCAAAGTTGAAAATATTTGTCATCACTGCAGTGGTAATAGAACCAAAGTAACACAGAATATAGATCCTAATGTCTGCTGAGCCTTAATTTAGTGAAGTGGCCTTTACACTGGGTAAGTCCAGTAAGCCATATATTTAGGACACTAAACTAGGTAACAGTGTCAGATAAGTGGGTTTTTCTCTTATGTTTGTTTATTGCAACTCACCACCAATATTTGCACCCTCTAAATTTTGTCTTAGCTAGTAAGATACAACTTCTCACTTTCTCTCCTTTACCCCTATCTTTTGTCCTGCCCCTGGTGCAATACATAATTTTCTATACAAAATAGTACAGGTTGAATAGGCAAGAGAGAAGATGGTCCTCCTTAACACATGCAGTTCTCTTGGGCTATGGGGAACAGAGGCTCAAATGCTGTCTCTGAAAGTAATATAATTGTAGATAAACTTATCACTAGAGTATATATGTGATTGGACCTTAATTAAATTTAAAATAGTTGAATGAGAGAATGTCTTGTTTGAGGAAGTTTCAACTCAAGTTTCAACTTAAGCCATTACTCTAAGGTGATGTTAAGTAGCAGTGCAGTAACATTTTGACAGTCTGAATGTAACTTAACATATAAATGAAAAAAAAGTAAACGAAATGCCGCTGTACAAAATGTCTGAGTTACATGAGGAATGGGTAAGAACAGCAGAAGATTCAGAATAAGCCAAAAGAAGAGATTTTAGGAGTTCTGAACATATTATATCATTGAGTGTATGTGTAAAGTGATGCTTACTGACTTGCGAAAATCTCTAATAAATATAGAATGTATTAGTAAGGATATCTCCAGAAACCAAAAAAATCCTGTGGATTCTTAGGAGGAGATGATCAATGAAAAGTAACTGTTTTTGAACCAAGCTGTTTCAAAAGATTGTGTCATCCTGAGCCTATAATTCATAATGATAGACAGTGAATGCACAACTGACAAGGAGATATCATAAACAATATGTCAAATGAAGCTTTATGCATGCTCAGAAATACCTTGAGTGTTGGAACATTTTGAGTAAGCTCAGCTGCTAGAGCAATACCGCTCCAATCAGTGCTGTGCCAGCCCATGGCACACCATAGCAACACTTAGGGTAAGTTATACAAATGCAAAAGGAATGCAGAAAGAGAGCTAAAAATTCCTAATTCATAAGACTAGTGTAATTTAAGAAACAAGATTTTGTTTGGGATGTAGAATGATCCCTACAGAGGAGAGACCATTTCCCTGTTGGAATGCTCCAAGTTCTGTTTGCAAATAGATAATAACTGTAGAGTACTTTCAGTTCAGTGCTGAAGACTTGAAGACTGCCATTTCAGAAGGCTTTTGGGAATAACCTTTTCTCACTTTGATCCCTCTGAATCCCTTCTATCCTCTTCTATTTGATCTGCCTTAGGCCTATTTTTTTTTAACAAATGCTTAGGAACACATGAAGAGATGAATCAGTTACAAGTAAAACTTTCAGTCAATACGCAGTAGGTAACTGTGCTGGTTTCATAATACTTTTCAATGGAGGTGATCTAATCCAGCCTATACAAATCTAAAATGGAAAAGACATTTTTCTGAACAGTGTGCTGTCTGAAAATGAAAGAAGGGCAAAGAAATAGAGATGTATGGGTCAACAAGAAATCCATCCTCAGAAATAATTGTTAGCCAATTTTATCACTTGATTAATTTCAGTGATCCCATACGAGCACTATCATTAGCACAACTGTTAGCACAAGGTATTAACACAATATTATAACTATATTGCTGTTTGATTATGGGTTTGGTCCCATGGATATCAATGGCAAGGTTTCACTTACTTTCGCATGAGCTAATTCAGGTTGTTAAACAGCCATGAGCAAGATGCTTGAATTGGATTTATCTAATTTTAGAAATCTAAAAGTTAAGCATCGAATCTAAGTCCTGCATCTATGTTTCCAATGCAATGAGTGACTGGATGCCTCTCCAGAGTGTGCTGTATTTCATTCTGAGTCTATGTCTAAAGGAGGTAGGAGGAATCATCCACCCTCCATCCCCTGACAAAGTGAAGCCTCGATCACTGCCTTGACTTGCTGCTTAAGTTCTAGATTACTAAAGATGAATGATTTCTGTAGAATACAAATCCAATTGCAACAGCGTCCCAGCCATGCCATTGTAACATTAGTTTCTCCACACAGCATGTGCTTGTTTTGGCTGGCTTAATGTCAATTTTCTTCATAGTAGCTGATATGGGCTTGTGGTTTGGATTTGTGCAGGAAACAGTATTGATAATTCAGGTATATTTTTGTTATTGCTGAACAGTGCTAGCACAGAGTCAAGACTTCTCCTCACCCCACTCCACCAGCGAAGTGTTTGAGGGTGGACAAGAATTTGGAAGTGAAAACAGCTGGGACAGCAGACCCTATCTGACTAAAGAGACATCCCAGATGATATGGCATCATGCTCAGCATATAAATCTGGGGAAGAAGGGAGGAAGGATGTTCAAAGTAATGTTGTTTTTGTTCTCAAAACACCATTAAATGTGATGAAACCCTGTTTTTCTGGGGCTGGTTGAATACCTGCCAGCCCACAGGAAGCAGTGAATGCACACCTTGGTTTTCTTTGCTTATATGTGCAGTCTTTGCTTTACTCATTAAACTCTATCTCAACTCATGAGGGTTTTTTTCTCACTTTTACCCTTTCAATTCCCTCTCCCATCCCACCAGGGGGAAGTCAGTGAGCAGCTGTGTGGGGCTGTTCCCAGGTGGGGTAAACTGCTACAGAGTGGAAGATGCAGACAAGCAATTCTCATATTCTCTTTTTATTCAAGTTAAAAGAGACTAACAGAGATAATTAGAGGTGGCACAGAGAAAAAGTCTGTATTAGAAAAGCAACCAACAGTAAGAGAAATGTATTTTTGTGGGGGGGGGGTGTGGGTAGGGGTTTATTTGTTTAGTTGGTTGGTTGGTTGGTTTGGTTTGGTTTTGTTTACTAAGATGAAGATCTTCAGCTCATCCATTGATTGGCTCCTAGTGGTAACAATTACATTAACAAAAAATTCTGATGATATGCAAGGTAGAGAGTTATGTCAGTGCATCTCACATCCATTACATTTGGTAAAACTCTGTAAGACAAAGAGAAGGTTCGTAATATGTCAAGTTAGTAACTTTACATCAATAGCATATCTCTAATTAACCACTGAATAACTTCCAAGCTCTGCAAATGGAGTCAACACTAAAGGGATCTCTCCATCTCCCATCATTAATTTTATTACCAGATTTAGCTAGCATAATGTATTTCCCTGCAACTCTACAGTTGTGATAAAGGCAAAATAAGGAGAACCTAAAAAAAGGAATATTAGAGGTTTGCTTGGAATAGAAGAGTTGATCAATTTTTCTGTCAGGCACATGCCAAAGTAAAGTGTTGTGATCAAGAGGTGATATATGAGGGACTTCTGTCATAGATTTATAAATTCAAGTACAAATCTTTGAAATACAATTATAAATGCTTTATCTGTGGAAAATCTTTCCTTAGCTCTGAAATTAATATCAGTTAAAGCATATGGAGGAGATGAAGAGGGAGTGAGAAAGGGAGTGTTTCATCACAGAGGTGAGTTGGTAGAGGATCTAATGACAGAATAATCCCATCACAGTGTGGTTAAATAGCTAACTAAGATTTTACAGTCTATATCCAGAGAACAGGGTCTGATATCTCCATTGTGAATGTCCCATCCCAGGATGTTGTTCAAGGTCAGGCTGGATGGCACTTTGTGAAACCTGGTCTAGTGGAAGGTGTCCTTGCTCACAGCAGGAATATTGAATAGACTGTGTTGTGAATAGATGATCTTTAATGATCCCTTCCAACTCAAACTGTTCTGTAATTCCGTGATTATGACCCTATTGGAGGTTTAAATTGTCAATAATTGAAAAATATGTGTCCTTTAGCAAGGAAAGGTAGGGAGAAAAGAAGGTGGAATCATTGTGTGGACTATTTTGTTCACATTCAAAGATATTTTTCATTTATCTATATATCATGTACACCATTCATATTTTTATAAATGGAAATATTTGTAATTTCTTCTTCAAGTATATCATTGCAAAGATGAGGGATATTATGTTAGAAGCTGCCTTAGGAAAGGAACATACATCTCCTACCAATCCAGAAAAATTTGGATGTGCCAAAAGAGGGGAACAGTGTAACACTAAGAGAATTAATATTAGCTTATTGCTCAAGACCTTGCTAGTAATGAATAGTGATTTTCTTGTTCTGATACAAAAGTTAGCTCACCAGTACAAGATAGGGAAAAAATGGCAACTTGGAAGTGAAAAGTAAATAGTGTATTTTCTTCAACACTAGTATTTTTGATCTGTAAAACACATGGTCTCATCACTAGATGCACTCAATGTTTCCAATCCATGCTCCCACAACACAAATCAATGTTAGTACTGATACTCCTTTAAAATTGCCATTCTGTATTTTTCCTCTCAGCAAACATCCTTTTTTGATATAACCTTATATTAAAAACACCTGTAGAGTCTCTGCTCAATCTTCTAAAATTTTATCTGTAAATCTTTATTTTGTTTTTGAAACAGTACAAGAGTAACTTAAAGTCTCTTTACCCAAGTCCCAAGGGATAAAAATGCTTAATACATGATCAAAATCAAGTTCTATTTTTTAAAGTGTGCATTCCACTTTTGATGTAATCTACAGAGAGAGAAGGCTTTTAGAAATGATGCAAGCTGACAATTGATGTCTAGCTTATTGACATTTAGACGGGTAATTGTTTGCTGGCAGCTTGTCCAGAAGAAGTTTCCAAAGCCTCTGTGTACACATCACCCAAAGCTCTCACTGAAGGCCAATCTTCAAATGTCACTGTAGAACATAAACAGATAAAAGGTTACCCTAATTAAAGCTGCGATGAGATAGTTCAAGACTATCAAAAAGAGGAAAAGAAGTATTACAAAAGCAGTCTAAATAAAAACCTTAGTAAGAGAGGAGGCTTTTGCTGCTGGTTTGTTATGTTTTTGGGGTTTTTTAATTTGCAAACAATTAAAGATATTTAATAGATACTATATATAAAAGATACTTTTAATCAAGTACATTCATTTTAATTTGTATTATTTCTCATTTTAAATAGTTCTTTCTAAGCTTTTAGAAAAGGAATTTTCTTTTTGGAAAATTTTGACAGATCTTGCAGGAATAACTGAAATCACGGGGAGGACCAGAAAAGGCTACATGAAAAGGCTATAGGGAGGATTAAAACAGTACCAAAAAGGGGATGGCAGCCTCTCTCCTTATTTGCTGCTGTGTTGAATCCCTAGTCTGTGTGACAAAATCTTACTACTCTCTCCAAAGACACATCTGCCTTATCGTTGCCATCTTGTCACAAACACTACTCCCTTTTTCAGCCCCCAGCACACTGTGTGAAAGAAGCTGCTCTGTGAGGATACGAGGGTACTGTGTATGAGTTCTGCCAAATTGAAAATTTGACATATATCTAATGACTTAAAGAAGCATGGCCTGAACAATAAGAAGCAATGGAGAAGATCCAGTGTTAGTGAGTCACCATCTTCCCAAGTTCCCCACTATGGACAACAACATTTGGCTACTTCTCCCTTTGTGTCCAAGCAATTATGAAGAAAAGATTTAGGGAAATATCCTATATGAACCTATAGTTTTTTTAATCTTTTCTTTTTTTAAAAAATCTTATGTAGAACTATAATAATCACTATAAGTTCTGTGATACATCTTCTCATGGCAGTCTCTTCTCTTCCCCCTCACTGCTCCCCAGTGAGTTTCTGTATGTCCCATCACACATGGTTACACTGCCACCAAAGGGCTGCTATTGCAAGAACTAAAGGTTTTGGGTTGGTTTTTTTGTCATATAATTGGCGTGTTGCTTTAGCCCTGAACAAGCCATAGGAGAAATTGAGAAGTTCATAAGATAATGCCTAGCAACTCAAAAAGAGAACAGAGATGACAACACTCACTACACCAGATTTTCGCATGAGGGTAGTTGCTGTCAATCCCTCGGCATGAGTGACTGGTGTAGCACCCACATTTAGAAGAATTAGAAATGCAAATGTAAATAGCTTTCCTTTCATACACCATGATTAGATGAAAAATTGTAATTAAAATATCAGGCAGGTCAGCAGTGCATAGACTAATCAATTCCTCATCACTGACCTCACCATGTGGTGACTCAACAAGAAATTCTTTCTGCACTACAGCCATTCCCCCCAAGGACAGTGCAACAGCAGAACATTGCTCTGTGTTGAGTTAGAGAACAGGATGCAAATATATACACAGTTTCTTCTGGTATTTTAGCTCTTGAACATATTCCTCAGTGTATACCCTTGAACAGACTGGGAAAGATTACTTCAAAGGAACAGAAGCTGAAAAATAATTCCTGAGCTGACCTGAACTAAGGCTTCAAAACCTACATGCTCCATCTTAGACTTCTAGCTGCATTCTGAAGAGTGTGTTGCTAGGAACTGACAGAGTGGCAGTTCCCAGTCTTTGATTAATTCTTTTAACCATATCCCCAGTGTGGAACAAACTGTCCTTCTCATTCTCAGTGTGTGAAATTGTGACCAAATATGTCAATACTTACTTTCCCTGATCCCCTCTGTCTCATCCTGTCAAGACCTCCTCCTCCAGAATTGTCCCCCATATCCTGCCCCATGCATTTTCCCATTCTGTTCCCCTAGATGCAATTGAGATCTCCCACAGCTTTACCTCTGCTCCACAGAAGAATGTTGCAATGCTTTCTTCTTTCACTCCCAAACCCTACCCGTGTGCCAATGGTGCCTTTACCTGGTAGGCTGCTGACTACAGAGGTGCCTTATGCCTCCTTAGCCTGCTGCTCATTGAACCTGGTACTGCTGCTCTGTCTCTTCCCCTTGGAAGCCCTCCAACTCTTGGCCACCCACCTGCAGCATCAAGGTGAGGAGTGCTCAGCAGCTGCAAGCGCACGGTGACACTCTGTGGAGCCACCCCAAAATGCCCAGTTCTCTCAGTTTTCCTAAAAAGTACATATTCACAAGATCATTCTTGATTTATGAGGTTGATCCGTGGCATTAAGTAAGCATGAATATTACAGATTTGTAGCCAACTCACTTTGCAGATACTCAAACTGAAAACTGATTTCAGAACTTTGTCTTCCTGCTGAAAACTCTTTGTCATCTCCCCCAAAATGCAGACTTTCTTCAGATCTGTCAGCTATGTTTTCATGGACCTTTCTGTATCCTGTTTTGGATCCAGGATTCACAACCCTTTTTTGCCAAATATATGTCTGCTGCCTACACAGCAAGAAAACATTTGGAGATGTGACATAAGAGTCAAGATGGGAAGGTGTTTAAAAAGACTGTGAAATTATGAAGGGAAAATATGGCCAACAAGACCTGTTCATGTGAATTGGTGTATTGGATTGTGCTGAATTAGACAGCCCTCAATGAAAGTAAATTGCTCATCTACTAGCTTTTATTTCTGTGTAAAGACAGTGTAAGTATAGCAGGAGGAGTTCTGTGCTATCAGATAAGCAGCCTGTCTCACAATAAATGTCAGGTAGCATTACTGCACATCTTATTGAGAAAAAAAGATAGTGATGTTATGTCAGTGATAAGTGCAAAAATGAGTGCAAAGCAGGTTTGCAGCATGGCTTCTCTGCAGATTTTGCCATGAGTCTGAATTAAAGTAGAGCATTACCATTGTCACTGCCCAGTTTTAACTGGGTTTTGTGTGTGTATGTGTATGAACATAGTTTCTTTGCAAAAGCTGGTCTAAAAACATTTACAAATGCTTCTGAGGAATGACTCAATTATTCGTGGAATTCAGACTTTCATAAATTATAAGAATAGTTTAGGGTCTGACTCCAAACCTGTTGAAGGCAGTGACTTGTTTCCAACTAGTATCAAAAAGACCTGAATAAGTATAGAAAGATCCACTTTAAAATATATATTGCTATGGATTTTATTAGACTTCAGAAGAGATAAAGTCCTTCCCTTAATCCCCTACCAAACTGAAGTGACAACTATTTCATACATTACATGGAAATATACAGACATTTACAGAAGGGCAGAAAGGTGGCTTTCAAAAATCCACTCCTTTGCATGTCATTTCTCCTGTCAGACCAGAATACATTAAAATGTGGAAGACGATGAGGTAGATCTGCAGTGCTATTAAAAAGCTAGGTATAAAATAGATCAGTGAAATGGCAGAATAATTAGTAAGAATTATCTGTATTTAATTTAGCTAGCCTATCACCTTAATTAATAATTCAAATTAATTTCTTCTTCAGTGATATTTCTCAGGAAATATTTATTCTGCACCTGCTAAAATCTGCCACCTACGCAACTTCAGCTAAACCAATATAGTGAATAAAAATACTCCATTCTCTCATAGAGGGTGAGGAACACAGGCTGTTTTTAAGCTTGCCTGGCACTTTGTATTATAAGACTCTGCTTCCAATTACTTGTAGCTGTGTTAGACTCTCATTCTCACGGTTGCCTGCCAGGTTCTTCTTCAAGATGACATTTGGAAAGTTTCATTCAAAACAGTCAATTATGAAATTAAGACAGGGAAAGAAGATTTCTTTCACTGAAAGTTTCTCAGAAACATTGTTCTAAGAAGTCCTTTTAAATGAAGACTTCAGTTAGCAGAAAGTCTATCAGTACTTGAGCAGATTTGCATGCAAAGTTGATGGAGTTAGTTTGAAACTACTGGTCATGTGCTACAGCAGTGAAAGGCCATTTCTTAAGACAATCTTTAGGCTGTCAGACCAGAGATTGTGTGGTCTGCCGTGGGATTTTTATTACAATGGAGTATTTTTTATCCATAGAGACCATATTCCTTGACCAGTAATACTGCTTTTATTTTAGAGTTAGCTGCCTTTCCGTGTGCGGGTGAAATGAGAGCAGTCCAGATGAACTGACTGGGCTCTTCCTAAAATCAGACACTAGGTGTTGGATGTTCAGATGTGTCCTCAGGGTCACTGTAGGGTTTTGGCCCAACATTTGTATTTGAGCAGTACAAACATCATTGCTAAGCAACCCAAATTACCTCATAAACAGTTGCACATGAACCTGGTCAACAGGAAGAATTGTGGCACCTTTTCATGGTACATATGCTCAGACACCCTGCATGCCTCTTTTATCAGTCAGCCCACACTGGCCTTTTGGAGTAGGTAACCATGCTCTCATGGCCGACTGATAACAATGCATAGGCATACAGAAAGATAAAAACCTCTGGAAATTGCCCTTATCTGGATACCAGGCTATTTCATAGGTATATGCATCTTCCCATACCAACCCTCAAAAGCAGCTGTATTTACAGATCCAACCCTGGCTGTGCTTTGCTCATGTCTTGGCCTTTCCAGCTCCGAAGTTACACTCAGTTTTCTCTCCATGTGTCCTGGGTAGTGCAAAGCTACCCCTGTGGTCAAGGCTGGCAGGCTGAGCAGCTGTGAGGGAGGACCACGTGGGGAGGAGGGAAGAGCAAGGAAGGCTTGTCACTGGCTTCACACTGAGGGCATCTGCTTCGCCCCCTTCCTAATCACCAGGATCTGGCAAGGATTCTTGCCTCCTCCTGTCACAGCCACAGCTGAGGCATAATGCCCACACCCAGTAATATCTCCTGTTCCTGCCCAGGAGCATTTGCAGAGCTGCAGCGTATTCTACTCTGGTGATGTTTTGTGCTGATCAAAAGCAACAGCTCTTGAAATCAGGTGGAGTTACTCTACAGGGCTTTTCTTTGGTGCCATGGACAAACCTCTTGCCTTTCACAGTCTTTGTTTCAGGCCTCTAGGCTAGCTCTGCCAGCTCTCTGGTTTCATAGGATCTCAGAAAGTCCAGGAGATGGTGGATGAGAAACCAGCAAGGTTCTAATCGCAGATTCTTAACAGTAGTAGCAGATTCTAAATGCAGATCCCTAATATTAGGTTCTATGAGGATTTTTAGATACCCATGGACAAAAGTGTGACAACATCTAATATAGCACATTCTCCTTTTTTCAAATGTTCTTAACTCTTTCCCATCCCTGAAAGAATCATTGGAAGAACCCTGACTGGCCTGACCTCTCACCATCAGTGATAGATACAGTGTCTGAGGGTAGGGGCAGCACAGTGCCTGTCCCCATGCATGGCCAGCAGTGCAGAAGATGTCTCTCTCCTAGAGAAACTTTCTCTACAGAGAAAGAGCACTAAACATGTTGGTTCCTCCCAAAATAATGGCCATTGCATATACATGCATATGACAACCGGTCTGTGTGGAAGATAAACAAGTTATGGGGATGGAGGGTCTGACAAGGAGGGAATAGGCTGGATGAGGAAAGCTTGTGAACATTGCCCACACTTCCTCTCAAATGCAGTCACAGATTATCCTGAGTTGAAAGGGATCACAAGGATCATCGAGTCCAACTCTTAAGTGAATGGTCTGTGCAAGGATCAAACCCACGTCCTTGGCATTATTAGCACCCTGCTCTGACTGACAGTGACACTGCCCACATGCACTCGCTGTCAGGGTGACATCTGCCTCCCAGCTAGGATGCACTTGTGATTTCATGGATGCTGCACTGTCCTGCCCCCCAGCCAAGCCTGCCTGCTACTGCTGGGGCAGCATGAGGACATTGCAGGGCTGAGGCCACGGGCCCTCCTCGCACAGTGCAGCACACACAGCATTTTGCATGTAGGGAAAAGATATCCCTGTTTCTATAACGATGTTTTAGAGCACCTCTAAGTTGTCTGCAGGTTGCGTTACTCCCAGTAAGAAGCTGCAAGGCTGGTTGGGTCATGTCTCCTGGCTGGTGGGGAGGCAAGGAGGTGTGTGAGCAGCCACCACCCTGCACAGGAGCTGCTCTGAGACACAACAGCACCTGGCAGAGCTCTGCTCTGCAGGCAGATGCTGTCAGCATCAGGAAGGGCTTGTCAAATCTAGATCAGCACAAAGCTGATCTGCAGGTAGGGGAGGAGGAACAGAACCTGCAACACAGGTGAATTTCTGACATTGGGAGAGTATGTAGAGCAAAGCAGAGCAGGAGCATTGAACATTGGCAGGCTCTGGCTTTGCTTTTGATTGTGCAGCTTCCTCAACAGCATGGGGAGCATGGCAGGAGCATGGCAAAGGTGAGACCCCCACAAGTGACCTTCTCTACTCAGGTGAGGGTTAAGTTTAGGGATAGTGTTAGGATTAGATATATTGAGGGAAGAGAATCCTTAAGGAGATACTTCTGCAATTTTCAATAATGTAGAAAAGTCAGAGTTTAGGAAAAAAATAAGATTAGGGATCAAACCAATAAAATTGCAACAGCAGGAAGAGGGTTGTGCCTCTGTCTTCTGAGAATTGAATGCTGAATGTTTTTGAGACACTTAAGGAACTAGTGTCTTGCCAGCCATGTTCCTCAGATCCTTATGTTCTTCTGAACAGACTGTAAGGAATTACTTGAGTAATTACACTGTTTGGATTGTTGCCAGCATTGAGTTATAGATAGGGTTAATGATAGATGAAAAAA
Source organism: Sylvia atricapilla (assembly GCF_009819655.1). Lineage (NCBI taxonomy): Eukaryota > Metazoa > Chordata > Aves > Passeriformes > Sylviidae > Sylvia > Sylvia atricapilla. Next base: position 134,236,917 of record NC_089140.1, read on the forward strand.
GAGGAGTGTTGGGGGAAATTTCTGTACTTCTGGACTGTGCTCACTTTTCTTTTAACCTGACATGTAGACAGTATACATCACTAAGCACTTTTATAACTAGAAAATGAAATAATAGGACAAAACCTAGCGTGTCTGATAATGCACATGTTCAAATGTTTTCACCTGTGTTAGACTGATCTAAATTCAAATTTTCACACCAGGGGCTTAATTGAATAATTTTTTCCGATTACATGTATGTGAAGTGAGTTGAAAATATCTGTAAACTGATCCTCATTGTGAGAAACATAAATTTCTAAGATATTGGGTGGGTTAATGAGGGGAGAGACAGTCTACAGGCAGAATCAGCTGTTGCCTGTGGAAAGCCCAGACTCTGTGCTGTCTCCCTCTTATCTTCCAGAAGCAGAGAGCACCAAGGAGTGGCTGTCCTTGGCTGCCCACCATGGGCTTTGGGAGTGCCAGAAAAAAAGTGTGTTCAGTGGATACAGAGCTGAGAGGAAAGAACCTGAACATTTTGGTGGGAAATGTACACACTGCTGATAATGTTTCACATGGTCAACTTGAAAAAGTTTGGAGGGGTATGTGCTAAAACTGGAAAACATTAGCATGGAGAAAGCAGTGTAAAGTCACTTTACAAGCCTCTGTTTTCATGTTGTTTCACGAAGTCATAGGTTTTCTGGTCTTTCCATCATTTTAATGCACTTGGTAATGACTACACACATGGGTTTCAGTAAACAAATAAAAAAATCCATGCCAGAGAAAAGATTATTTAAAAGGTTCTTAAAGAAATACTGGCTTTACCTAGTCATTGTGACTTTTAGTTTCTTCACTTACTCTTTCTCTAATATTTTCTATTTTGATTTATATGGGAATTTTACACTGCTTTCAGCTGCTTTTCAGTATATGCATAGTTCAATTATTCTCTCACACCAAGGACTATTTGTTACACCAACATCTCCATTCAGCTGCACTCAGAACCACAGTACTGGGCTTAGATTCAAACTAACTTAATCTCATGAAGGTAAGAACATGGGAGATGTGATTGTAAGTGTAAGCAGAAGCTGGAAACTAACTTTAACAAGCCTTAACAATCTCATTTTAAGAAACAAACAGATGTTAAAACAGCCCTATACCTAATACAGATTTGTTTTCCAGATGGTTCTTACTTAACTGTGTCTTATGATACATCAGTGAGTCACCAATATATTATTTATGAAAGCAGGATGCATTTAAGTTATCTTTAGAATGCAAGAGTACCTTACTAGAAATTTAATATTTAGCAGCTTGTGCAAGGAATACAGAGTAGAGCAATTACTGCTTAAAGACCTCATTTTTACAAGGTGGAAAAGAGGGTAGTCATTTATGTGCTTGTATAGAGAGTGCAAAACACTGCTAGAACAATGATAGTGCTTTATCTACACTGGTGGTTTTGGTTAAAGAAAGTGCACACATCAATCTTTATTTTTTGGTTTAGAAATGAGTAATAGTGAGGCAAGGTCTCTAAGTCATAGAACAACCAAAGAGCAACGGCACATGGTGAATTATAATACAACATTAATGTGCATTACAGGAAAACTATGCAATTTTGGGCATTTCTGTTACAGGATGCTTAACAGTGACCTGTGCTGACTTGCAATGTCTCATGACATGATAGATGGAACCACTACATTAATTGTGCTGGACAAATTATTATTGTGTTCTTCCTATGTAAACTGCAAATCTGGCAGGATATTGCATGTTCTGAAATACATTTTAATGCAACATAAAATATATAAACCATGGAAAGGCAGATAAAAGGTGTGCAATTCTGCCAGTGTACTTCAAGAGTTACAGGGAGTTGAAACTCTTCAAAAATAGTCTCCCAGTAGAAAAACTATGTCAGTAGGGTACAAGTTGAAGGCTTAAATGAGGGGAATTGGTCTTGGAAATAAGTCTCTTCCTATACATGGGACTGAGGATGAGCTGGAAGAAGAAAAAGTTGGTTGATTCTTTTTCATTCTCAGTGATGAAATAAAACAGAAGAGAAGAGCAATCTTGCAGGAAGTATTTCTGTAACTTAAAATCTCTAGAGGTGCTCAGCAATATGATTGTTTCTTCCTGTATGTGAACCCTACAGAGCTATCAGGGATTATTCTTCATTGGGGAGTAATATTTCTACCTTTAAGCCGCATTTTTTTACTTGGAGGAATGCGAGTCTAAATGAATGAGAACCAGTCTGGTGTTCATTGTATGGGAACAGTGCAAATATATCTTTCCTTCTAAGAGGTTACTTCTGACAAGACTAAAGAAAGAATAAATTCTCAGTGTTATCAGAACATTTCTTCCCTATATACTTCTATTAATATTAACCCAAGAATATAGTTTCAAACCCAATACTTCTTTGAAATTTGTGTAAAGGAGGGTTAAATATATTTTTCCTTCACATATGTCAAATTGTTCCTGTTATTGAAAAGGCCTAAAGCTACATGCATACTATGAAACAGACAGTTATTTGAAATTATTGGTGTTTAGTAAATTCCAGTATGAATTATTCATTAATATATCTATGTAAAGTAACTTTTCATACTACCTCCACCGATCAAAACTGTATGCAATTAGTCTTAAAAGAGCAAAATGTTTTATTCATTTAAGGGGCCACTAGAGCTATGTTTCTATGATAATATATGAAATGTTAATCCTTTAAAGTGGTGCCTTCAATAATTAAAGTCATACTATTAAAGTATTTGTTCACAGTATGCTACTAGCAACAGTTTACCACGTGCCAAACTTTAACATTGGTCCGCCAGGATATAGTAAGATTTAGAGGGAGGTTGCTTTCTTTTAAATTAGATAAGATAGTGTATCTGCTCTTGAGAACAAGGCAAGACAAAACTACATATTTTCACACCTGAAGAAATCTGTATCTTCAGGTGTGAAAGATAGAGTTTAAAAAATGGATCTGAATTTGTCACAGAAACCTTTGCATTAGGAACAGAATTTTAAAAAGCAGCCCACACCAGCCCTTGTTACAAAATATTCAAAAATGTGTATCTCATATATTCTCTCACTACCACAGATACACAAAAATTGCCTATTTAACATCACCAGATGCCCAGAAAGAAGAACAAATCTTATTAAACTTCTCAGATTCAGAACTCTTGGGGTTAATGCCTGTGAGGACTCCAGGGAGACAACCGGGAGTAAGGAACATTTTCCCAAGGGCGCTTCTTATCATTTCAAACCAGAACAAGAATGCCATTGAAGGATGCTGCCATAGAAAACCATATATGGGATATGACTAGGAACTGCAAAGAAGGATGAAGGAGCAATTTGAAACTGGACAAGCAGATGTGACTTCCACACGGGAGGAGGAAGAAGAAGGAAAAGGAGGAGGAAGGATAAATTTACCTCATTACTTCCATGCTCCTGGCTTCCCTGCATCTGCCTTCTGTGTATTTAGCAGGTGACTCCCAACCATGTGACTCCCATGGGAGTATAGCCCATCTTCTCCTACCTGCTTCTCCCTTTTATCTCTGTGGAAATGGTTTGGCTCCACCTTTCTAGCTGGACCCTCTCACAATTGGATAACTCAATCTCTCATGTGGTTGGTCACCTTTAATTGCCCCTCTCCTTAATACCCCACCTGCTTTTTTCAGTTGTTTTTTATCTCAAGAGTGGCCCTCCCATTTCTCCTGTGCTTTCCATAGGTAAGAAAAGAACGACTCCCCAAGTGGGATTCTGGCTGTTTTCTTGCTTTTGTGCTCTCTCTCTTTATGGTTTCTTTGCTGTCCCACTTTGAGATGAGCTGTGTCTTCACGGTCTCTGGCTGCTATCTCCAGTACATTTCATAAACGTGTTCGAAATTCCTTTCTGGTTAGAGGAATGAATAACAAATGGAGGGTCACAGGTACCTGTTATCCATTCTGTAGACCCACCTGTGCCTCTGCAGCCATAGACATAATTTACTTACACGTTCTGGAAGTAGAGGGCTTCAGTTTGCTGATGCACACCAACGACATTGCACTGATGAACGGGGAAAGACAATATGTGGTAATGTGGCAAAGGTGGCTTTCAAAATTCAGGAAGTCTCCTTTCTCTCCATGACACCTTAAGGATTCTCTGATTAAATTTCACTGCCCCTTAAGAATTCTGTCTCCACCAATCGACTGATTTTTTTTCTTAGAGAATCTCTCATGCCTCCTGCATGCATCATATATTGTTGAAATTAGGACATATTTCATATACTGAATCATAAGCATTAGAAATGGAAAATCTCATTGAGTCAGCAAATTCATTCTTTTTTCAGTGGAAAAAGGTTCCCATGTAAAATAGAATTTATTTTTTAACATATAGTATGTTCAGGTCCTCTCTTCTCTTCTCAGACCTAGGCCAGTAATTCATTAGAATTAACTTATGCATGACATCTCAAAATCTAATTCCTACTAAGAATTTTGGTGTATAAAGTCCATTTTATGTACTTCCATGTCATTTTAGAGGATTTGGACATTTAATTAAGGTGCTTTAAAGATAAATTACAATCTACTCTGTTCTCCACTATATTTCCCCAGAGAATTAATTAAATTAGGTGACAATAAGATCACAAAAAGACACAAGACTGTGAATTCAGAAGGAAATGACAAATATTACTGCAGTACTAAAACAATTTCGATCCAGCTTGTACAGTCCTTCCCTTTGCTGATAGCCCTAATTGTGTTACTGGTTTATTCAGGGAATTTCAAAGTACTAATCGAGGTTCTGTATTGCCATTGAAACTACCAGGCTTTGACAATATAAACCTTAAAAACAACTGAGGCTTTATTTATCAAAACTCCTTTTTTGCATTTTTTTTATCTCCCTGGTTTTGGGTTGCATCATCCTGATTGGATTGTATTACAGCATCTGCTTTAAAACTTGTTTTCTTAGTCAGTGAAAGGAAAACCACTACAATTATACAAATGGAAACTGCAGACAGTTTTTCAGCTTCACAGATTTTGAGTTTTCTCCACAGACAAGACATCAGTGTCTGCCCCTTCTCTTCCCCTCATGAGGGAGTTGTAAACTGAGGTGTCCCCTCAGTCTCTTTGTTTCCAGGCTGAACAAGCCAAGTGACATCATCTGTCCTCACACAGCTTCTCCTCAAGACCCTTTCCCATCTTTGTAGTAGTAATTTCTTGAGAAATTTCTAGCAAAACAAGAAATCCCACCTATACTTAAGAAAAATCTGCAGACCTTAAGCTGTATCTAAGTTAAAATACAACTATATATGTCAGAAGGATATAGAAGTCTTTCTTGAAAGGCCAGTTCCAAATCTGGAGTCTGACTTCTGTTTTCTAGAAAAAAACCTTCAGAAGAGGAAACAATTTAAAAAAGCGATGTCTCCCACTTCTCTCATATGAATGAATGAATGAGGAACTTAGTGTTTCAAATTTTTATGTTCTCCTTGATGGAAAGATAGATAAGATATATTCATTCATACAGTCTGTGAAATATTATTTATTTGTAACTCACTCATGTCCAGGTCTCTAGCCATTCTTAGAAAGAGAAAGAAAAACACATTAGTCTGGCTTTCACTTGACATGCACAAAGAGTTAAAACATAAGTTGCCACTAAGTAGCAGACTGTCATAGTTCCTTCAGGGTTGAATCTGGGAATGTGCTGGGCTTTGTGAAACTGTCTGTACTGAGAAGGGAGAGAGCACGACTTGAAACATTTGCTGTAAGACACCACTAAATAACGCAGTGGATTAGATTCATGCTTCAACTCTGTGATTACCTTCATGTAGGACATGAAGAAAGCATGATATTGCATGAAAGGTGTAAAATACTAAGTACTTTAGTAGTACTTTACACTGAAGTTGTAAAGGTGTAAAGCTTTAAAACAGACACTGGATAAAGGTACAAGTGTAACTACTGGAAAGATTCTTTGAATTAAGTGTCTTGGTACTGGCATTTTTTTAGCATTAATAGAATTTCAGCTTTCAGTAAATGTCAGCTTCATACTGACGTATCTTATTGCCAAAATATAGCTTACCACTATGCAAGTTTTGCATTTATGCTACAAAGTGTACTAAGCTTTTGAAAAGGCAAAAGACTTTCAAAAAGTGTTCCTGATGATAATGTAAATATGATCTTCCAACTCTGACTCTGAACTGCTAGTTTTGCAACATCCATTCTCATATTTTAGGTGTGCTTGATGAAGCTGAATGATTCTGAATAAACTGCTGATCTTTCATCTTTGGTTCACTGATTCAAGCCTGCAATGAATTGCTGAGTAAAGTGAAGGGTTTTTCAGGTCAGGCCATATTGCATAACAATGAAAAGTTGCTCATGCCAGAATCTCTGCATGTGAACTATGTCTAGACAGAGTAAACACAGAGGGTCCCTACAGGTTTTGTTTTCTGTTTATTTGTCAGGACTGAAGTCTTGTTCTCCCTGATTTTTCAGCCCTGTTGTCTACAGCAGTGATATTACAGCTATCACAGCTACATCGATTCTTTCATCCTGCTCATCAGGGTAAAGCAATACTTCCCTTCATAACAGCATTTGAGTTCTTAGAGAAGTGACTTCTTTTTGTCAGTACTGTTAAGGCTTAGGGGTAGCTTGAGAGTGTATCAGACAAGCTTTTGCTGAAAGCCAAGGTAATGACAAAATTATACATGGGAATTACTCCATGCAAATTTGTAATTGAACAGTGTAATGTCTTACATGCTTGCTGCACCTGCTCTCCTCCCAGGTCACTCTCAGGATGTACCAGCCCACTCTCAGAATGCTTTCTACAACTCTTCATCAGTTTCTGCTCTTTGCAATGTTGTTGCCATCCTGTAAGGCAAACCCAGATGAACTAGGAGACGGTGCCCTCAGTTCCTACACCACTGCTGGGATACATCAATCATGCTGCCTGAGAAATCACCTCATCCTTTTCTCCTTCCTGAAGCCCTGGTTTGGAGCCAGGCTTGAGACAGTCTATCAGTTAAAATGTAGCTGTTTTGAAGGAAGGAGATGTGAGGTCAAAGCAAATGCATGCTCTGCATCGAGCTTTCAGACTGTGGGTGTCAGTAAAGCTTGGCTGTGAAGGGTCATGCTCAGTGCCTTCCTCCAAGAGCCTCACCCTTCCATGCCATCTTACTCATCCTCATGCCCAGATGTGCAGCAACTACATGCACACCTGGATTTTGGCTATCTTCATCAGAACAGTGGTTTGAGACAGGGAAATTTCCTCTTCAGACCAGACTTGGACATCTTTATTCTAGCTACCTACAGTATCTTGGACTTCACAAGGCTGTCAGTTCTGCTGGTCTTCCCTTGACAATGGAAGTGGCAAGTTGATCAGCAACATGTGTTTGCCTGTAACTTGTTCATGTGTGCATTTATGGTGTGATGCTAATGGAGGTCCTCCTAGATCACAGTGGATTTGTGGGCACTGGATGTCTGGAATAGAGTGTTTGCCACCTCAGATGGACAGTAGCAGGCCCTGCATTATCTACCTCCTCAGAGACACAAAGTTAGTAGCCTTAAAGAATCACAGAATTGCCTGCATTGGAAAAGACTTCTAAGATTGAATCCCACTGTTAACCAAACACTTCCAAGCTGACCTCTAAACCATGTCTCTAAATACCACATCTGCACATCTTTTAAGTACCATTGTGATGGCAACTCGACCACTTCCCTGTGCAACCTGTTACAATTTCTGACAATCTCTTCCATGAAGTTTTTTCCATTCTGAACCTCCTGAGACTTGACTTGAGGCCTTAACCTCTTGTTCTATTGTTTGTTACTTGGGAGAAGAGACCCAACACTCACCTTGTTACAGCCTTTCAGGCAGATGTAGACCGTGCTAAAGTGTACCCTGAGCCTCCTTTTCTCCAGGGTAAAACACTCCAGCTCCATTAGGTACTCCTTGTAAGACTTGTATCTGAGCTGATGGTGCTTGTCTTCTCTAGGACTTTATCATCCCTACACTGATGACCACAGCCACACAAAAGTTCAGAGTCAAAAAGTATGTGAGGTATCTGGACTGTACACTTCACCCGAGGGAAAACTTGATTACTACTTCACTACAGCCTTGTGGGAACAGATCAAGTAGCAGCTCTTCTGAAGCTTAAAGACCCTACAGTGTGCTTTGCATTCAAATGCACATATCACTGTTCAGCAAGTTTGCAACAAAAGCTGTTCTGAACAGATAGGGATGCAAGAAAGAAGGAAAACAGCTGTAGGCTCTCTGAGAAAACACACACAGGCTTGCTTGTGCTGCGCTATTTAAGGTACATTTTGTTGCTTGTGAGAACACCCAGCTTGTTCACACTTACCCATACTGTTCAGAGCACAGGTGTGTGTGACCCACAGTGATACCCCAAAACATTTAAATGCAAGAATGAGATTTCTCTACTCTGGGTTCAGTGCACAGGAGAAATACCCATCAGATATTCTCAAGATGTCAAAATTATACAAAAGTTTACTGGCAAAATATAGAAACTAAAGGAACATTGGCAAAGGATTTAATATAGCATCATATTAACAAAAAACACTTATCACAGCATTAACTTAGTCTATTCAGCTCGGCAAACTTTAAATCCATTCAATGTTAAGTTGCCCAAAATGTTCCATGAAAAGAGAAATACAGGAAGAAAGGGAGAAAGACAAATAAAAAAAAATAGAAAAACACATAGCTACCAACTCCTGGATTCCAGCATGAATAAACTCCAAGAGGGACAGAGTCAAGAAGTGCTTACTTCTCAGTCAGTTAATTAAACCTCATGGACCCTCCCCCCAGGTGGGACTCTGTGGCTCCATGCAGCCACTCAGGAGATGGGTTAGCACTGCCTCTGTGTGTGATTGATTGAATAAATGAAGATTGATTGATTGATTGATTGACAGACACTGCAGGGCTGGGATGCTCTTTCTCTGGTCTGGGGAGTGTGATGTGTGTGTGGAGCAGGGCACTGCCTTGCCAGAGCAAGGTCCAATGTGCCCCTTTCCCCCACACATCCTGAAATATCTCGGGACATCAATCTTTCCCAGCCTCTGACACCCATGAATGTCCTGGAGTCTTCAGTTTTCTCTCTGGAGGGAAGAAGGAAGGAGGGAGTCTTTCCTGTGCCTTGCTGTATCCAGAGTGGGCCCAGGGAACAGTGTCAGTCCTTGCAGAATTCAGCAGCACACTTGTATCCAAGTGCTCACCACAACTGTGACCTTTCCCCCCTCTGACACACACATCCCTGCCTCTCCTGCATCCCTGCACCTGCCTAGTCTGAAATGCAAATTACTTACTTTTGTGAAGTTACTGAGCTAACCTAGTGACTCTTCATTGGTGCCTATTTGTTACTCACCTTTATAAAAACTTTGGTGACGTTCATAAAGTCTTAATAGTTTTGGTTTTCGTCATTTATTCTTTAACAAAAATGTTAAATAGATTACAGGCAAAAAATATAGATTTCAAATCAATCTTTGTAGGAAACCTCCATCACACATTACCATACATGTATTTTTTCTTTGCAACCCCATTTAAAGGCCATTTTTCAGCAAGCTTTGAATCCATTTAGTGTTTTCAGGGTAAGTTAATAACTGAGATTCTTTTATCCTAATAAAAATGTGAACTACTATTAGGCAAATGCCTGAAAGAATTAATTAAAAAAATACATTACTTATATTATTTATTAACTAGATAGATCCATAATCTAGGAAAAATATCAAGTTTGAAAAAATTTATTTTTCATAAAAGAAAGTTGATATTAAGAAGAGGGGAGTAAAATTATTTATTAATGATGATGTCAAACATTCTATTATTTGGCTAAGATTGAGATTTGATGGGTAGTTTGCCCTTTTAAAATATTGGCTTAAGATTTTTTTCCAGTTCTCTGTAATTTCCCCTGTGTTTTAAACTTTATTAAAAGTCAACATACATAGCTGAGAAAGCTTATTTGATGATTCATTTTTGGTAGCTTAAAATTCACAAGGTTCAGGTCTCTTGGTAAAAAAAGAAGACAAGAGAAAAAAAGAGCTTTACTGGTTGCTGCTTTCACATTTTTCAGGAGACTGTTGGAATGGAAATTTTCAGTTTCACTGTTTAATCAGCTCAGTCTTTTCTCTTATTTGTCATGTTGGGGTATGCTTGCTAAAATCAGCTCTAGCTCTTCTCTGCTATTATAAACCCTTTCCTCACCATTCAATCAGACATTCTACCAGTTAAGGGGGTGCAAAACTAACTGTTCAGTAATTTATCCAAATAACACATCTATTGTGTCACTTCATCCTTTGCATTCAAATAATAATAATAAAAAAATCCATATACCTGTATTAAATACTATGTATTATACAGTATACCTGTATTTCTGCATTCTAGAAAAGGACTAAGGCTGACACAAGTGGGATCTATAAATGACTTTTTGAGAGACAGCAAGGCATTCTTCACATAGCCCTGAAAGGGGATAGGTTCTATGTAGAAAAACACCCCACAGATGATCTTCCTCAAATAAATTTCACACCTGAATTTTATTTCCTTTTTTAGAGACTGTGAGACAAATCTCGAGACTTTTCTATATCTGAGTTACCTCCCACTAAAACGGTACATCCAAATGACAGCACAAAAATCTGACAGCTTATTGAAATGCAGTGCTATTAACTCTTCCTGCATGTACATCAGTCACACCAAACAGCATGACCTGAGACTACTATTACATGATTTAATTTGGAAGTATCCTGCTGAGCTCCATCTTTCAGTTTATTTCTACCCAGGATTCTGATAAAACAATCTAATCAGCTAAAACACGATTATATGGTAACAGCTGATGCATAGCATGAACATTTTATCCCTAAAGAATTTCTTTATTAAGCTAATTTTGTTTCTCTCATTAATCTCATTGAAGATTGTTCTCCAATAAAGAAAGGATGTAATCTGCCACTGACTAATTGCTTCAGACTCTTCAGTCGCCATATCTTCCTTTTCAAAAGGCTTCACTCCTGTGTTCCTTCTGGCTACTCAAATAGAAGGCAAGCTGAGAGAGAAAGCAGGTTTTGTATATCTTTTCATAAGCCTTTTAAAGAATGCAATAAAGAGAATTCAAGTATTTTTCACACATCCTCAGCCCTGGTTTTTGAGGTTTTGATTTCCAAGTTCAAGGCTTCTCCCGTTCTGTGTGGTTTGATCCTGTCAGTAATTTCTTAGACAGAAAAGATCTGTTTCTTTGCATTATCTGTACCTCCTGGCAATGAGACAAGCCTCAAACTGTAGACTTTCAGTTGCCTGACTACTGAATGAAGTCTGAGCCTTGAACTGTGAAGAAGACAGGGCAAAATAGAATTTATTGAGCCCAAGATGTTAAGAGGTAATTTGTTTGTAATAGCTAAGATGAGAAATACTTAATGTCACAGCTGAATGTTCCTCTGTACACTCATCACTCTTTCTGAGTAGATAGGAACCTCTTCCCCACCTCTCAGAAGAGTGCCCTGAGCAGCAGAGGCAGTCTGGTGCTCTGCACTAAGATTCCTCTGCAAGACTATTTTGCTTGCAAATGATAATTAAATACTCATCTGGTGTATGTTGAAGAGAGCAAGTAGAAGTGAGTTTTGCTTCCAGTCTGTTGATAAGGAAATTTGTGCAGAAAGGAGAAAAACTTGTGTTGTGCACTTTTCTCCAATACTTATTTAATCTGAAATACTTGTGGATTCCTTAGCTGCAAGTATCCCTCTTCCCAGCTGAATACCATCATCAGAGCAGTAAGCAACATTCATATCTTCACTGAATAGTCCATTGAGCTGTTGATTTTTTTCATGCAAAATGAAACAGCTTCTGCAAAAGAGACAAACATAGCTCCTCACCTTAGACTACCCAGGAGTCTGATTGCTGGATATCCTACAGGGAAGTGGGAGACAGGGATTTAAGGTCTGTCAGGCAGAGGAGGCAATTAGATCATAGATTTCTGGGTAAACACTCAAGCTGTTTGAAAACAACTTGAGAGATGACAACACCTCTTTCTCTTCTAGCTGTATTCTTGAGTAAACTTAATCTGTTCAGGTTTTTAATTGTTTCTTCACCCAAATAAAAGAAACATGCTATGTCTGTGAATTCTGGGAGGATTTTGTAGGAGAAACTTGTCATAGCAGCAGAAAAAAACCACATTTCTATTCATTTCCAGAACAGATTTATATGTATAAGGACCCCTACTATCAGAACCTTTGATAATGAGAGACTTTGGCCACGACCAAGATTTGACAGTAGCATAGTAAAAATTATTAAGAACAAGATTTTTACAAGCTTTTATCACAAGACTTCATTTTGCTGCACTCTAAACTTAGAAACAAAGTAAGAAAATGTTGTTTATTCCTATAGGGTTACTGTGAACTACTGAAATACTTCACAGTAATACATTCCGTAATGAATATAATAAATAAAAATTTTTAAAGTAATTTCCTGTAGATAGCATATCCTATTCACTGCAGTGTTCACTGTGATGCTTGTTTCTTCTATGATAGTTCAGAACCACCTTAAGAGCCTTAAATTTATTATGAAATTTTCTTAAGAAATTTGTATACTGACACCCTGTAAATCTTTGACTTAATTTTTCTTTATGGGGGTGGTTCTAAAAGCTGTAGAATTCATTATATTTGTCAATAAATCTATTATAAAGTTCAACCACATGTATTACTAATCATCTGAAACGGTTCTATAGGTTTGTGACTTTCACGAGTTATACTAAACATTTAAATCTCTGTTAATCATCGTGCAGCATGACACTGAGAACAATATTTTCAAAGGTTTACAAAACCATATATTGTGTTAGCTTGTTCTCTACATTTTAAGGCAGGTATATCTTCCCCTTGCCATCTCTTAGTGGGTGAGGGCATCAGGCCATGAATGCTTTGTCCTTCAGGTAGGAAACCACCTCTCTGGTCTCCTCTTACCAACCAGGAGTCATTGTGTTTCTGTGCTGCAAATGTGCTGCAGGCCTGAGTGCAGCATAGGGAGGGGGGAACAAGTTTATGAGGCCATATCCTTTGTTCCCACCATTGAGGGTGTGCTGCATCCCACAGTTCTAAAACAATTTGTTAGCTTCACTACAGAAAGTACCTCCACCTTACCTAGCAAAAAAAATTTCCAAACCAGGTAAGTGCAGAGGTACCTCAAAAGTAATCCTCAAAATAAATATAAAGGTGATATTGCCCTTTCTGTGACATATCCTCTTATATAGCATTTGTCTTCACTCCATCATTTGTTTGTTTGATTCACATTCCTGTCCCAGAATGGTATCTACTGACTGCACAGCATTCAAACTCTCTCAGTGAACAGATTCACTATAATCATGAATTAGTCACTGGGAAATGTTGTCTTGAAGTGTATACATCTTTAAAATACACCAGGGTCCTGTCAGTAATCTGATAAACTGTCATGGATTATATTCAGGGGAATATGCTATTTTAGACAATACAGTCGCCTAAGCCTTGTGAAAGCCAACATCTTTCTTTCCAGAAACAGTGAAGAATATGATGCGAAAATGTAAGGAATATCTGATTTATTTTCTGGTTCCCTGATCTTCTTGAGTAGTGATTTTATTTTTTTTTTTCAGATGAGTGATAGAGTTGGGGATTAACTTTGGATGTAGTCTCTGTTTTACCTGTTGTCCATGGGCAAGAAATCTATATTGTCTCAGGAATCCAGAATTACATACAGAGATGGTAAAATTATATTTCTGCTGTGGGAGTGAAGGTCTAGGTGCCCTTGTATTTCCTCCCAGTTTGTCTTGTAAATGAAATGTATTCAACTGCAGCCTTTCTCTGTCCACTCCTCTCCGTGCTTTTGAAAACTTCCAAGGAAGGAAAATAGCAGTAGTTTAAGAAAGGTGATTTTAATGGCATATCTAAGCAGACTGACTAAGAAGAAAAATAGCTCCAGTGCCACTCCATGATTTACCAAACGTCAGAGAATCCAGAAATGAGAGCATAGTTACAAATTCTGCATATAACAGCAAATGTTTCCTTCAGATCTCATTCTTTAATTCATAGTAGACAGAAATCCATAGGAAATGAGGCTTTGGGTTTTGCTTCAGGACTATCTGCTTGGATTAATTAGAAATTTTAAGAAAGTCTATCAAAAAAGCCTGAGAATTTTAGATGCTTAGAGAAAGCTGGGAAATAAATGACAAGAAAGTAACAATTTTCATTTTGTCTAAAATTTATAATTAATATTAAACCTCTACCCATTATGGTCTTCATTGTTATCTACACACAGTATTCAGGGCATGCTGGGATAAAAAGATGTGGGGTTAGATAATCTCTGTCACAATGAGCTGTTTTAAAGACATTGGACATCCATTCATGTAGTGTTTATTATCTGAATTTGAAGAGTCCTGGAGAAAACACTGGTGAAAAGAAGTCTGGAATCACCAATATACATTACCTGGGCATTTTAAGATTTTTTTAAACTTTGAACATTTATAAGCTGGTTAAAATATAGAAATTGTTGAAGGAAATACCCTGAACTTTTGACCTTAAAGCATATCTAATAAAACCATAGACTGTAATTAGGTTCTGCAGAAATATTCTAAGGAAATATCTCCTCATCATTCAACACATCACAAAAGAAGAGTAAATTTGGCAAGTTAGGCCAAATGTAATTCATTCATAACTGTATGTAATTCATACATACAGTTCATTCATGCATCTGTACTTATACTGCCATATTCTATATACCTCTTGATAGCTCCTTTAAGGACCCCGCTTAAGGAGGTAGGAGAGTCCCCCACAGCCAACTACACTCATCCATCATTCCCATACCCCTGGGAAATTGTCAACTGGCCAAACACTGCCACCTCTGCCTCTTTAGCAGGAGTAAACAACAGACTTGGTAACTGCCACATCCAAATGAAACCTTTGTATTTTCCCTTCAAAGGAAAAATCAGAACCTGGACTCTTACCTGGACTCTTCCCATTACTTAACATTAAAGGTCCTTCTAGGCTTACAGCCTTTTGCTTCACCTGTGTTTGATTCCCAGGCCACAGACAACAAACCAGCTCTGTCTCAAAATACTTTGTTTCTGTGGGATTTTTTACTCAAAGCCAGCAACTTTTGAGTGCAGCATGCTTGCACCCGTCCAGATGGCTTGGTACCTAAATGGGTAAGGCAGGGAATTGTATCCTGAATAAATAGACCCTTGCTTAAAATTTACAAAGGAAAAAAAAAACCAAAATCATGTAAATACTGTATTAGCATGGTGTATTTTTGCTTAGGTAAGACAACACTGAGATTAGTCCTTGTTTTAACTAACACATTCTAGAAGAGAGTTCACCATTCTAGAAGAGAGTTCACCATACCGCAGAGAATCACCTTTTTATTTACTGTGGATAATACAGCTCTTTACTGATATCCCTCCCTGGAGCTTCTTACTGGTTTGCTTAAGTGATTCCCCTCATTTGTGAATGTCATCCTCAGGTTGCAAACTCTTCCAGTACAGAACTCTCTATGGGAATTCGGAGCATCTAACACAAGGCTATGAATTCTGGTGGACATCTTGAGACTGATAGAGTACACATGTATGTCTCACACACACACACTCACTGAAATAGGCCTCAGCAGCTGAGTGGAAAACATAGAGGAAGCCCATGTTACAAAAGGAAATTGGATCCAAATTGCCAGAATGACCCAGAATTCTAGGGTAATTTTCTTTTTATCATGTGTGTGTATATATATATATATATATATATATATATATACACACGCAAATTGCTAATTTTCAGTAATTTACTCCTCTACTAATATTTGCTCTCAGAGAAGGAAGTTGTTCTGATGCCATTTGGGTTTTGCCTTTTTTACATTTTATACGTTCTCTGTGTTCCTCACACATATACTTGCAGTTCTGTAGACTATTGTATTAGTGACAAGTTTTTCCAGTATTTTTCCATGGCCTTTCCCTAAGCAGAAAGACAAAACAAATTTCAGAGCTCCAGGCCTCAGAAGATACAAGGCTCTGTATGATCTTGGTTCTTCCTGGGAACCAAGGCTGAGAACAACCCCTCCAGATACATTCTCATGGACAAAGTACAACTGGTGCTGAAGGGGGGCTCCAGAGAAGGGGCTTGACTTGGGGGGAAAATTGCATCCCTACTTGTCCTCCTTACTGGTGCTCTTTATCAATTATGCTAATTTCCTAAAACCTATTAAAACGTATTCACCCCTGGGGGGAGTGGGCTTTTGTGGACATCTTTCCGTAACTGCCTCTGAAGGTCTTCAAATAAAGATCCCCTTTTATACTACCTCATTATTAAAATAATTTTGAGTTTCATTTCCAGGTTGGGAAAAAGGCAACAGTTCTTCATCTTGCCAATAACCACTCCTCTTGTATATCTAGGGAAAACAAAATCTCTTAGCCTCTGCTTTACGAAGCTACATGAGCTAAACTGTTCTTCCTTTTCTCACTCAGCGAACATTCTACATCCCTGGTAAAACTCTGCAGTACCTGTTTCACTTTACATCACTAACTGTTATCAAAGAGTGAACTGGTCATATTTATGAATTTAGGTGAAGACATACAAAAATCAGAAATATAGAAGATCCATTAGATCTATATTTGCATCACTTTTCAGGTTTTCACCCCCTGGGATGTTTCTTACTAGTTTGTCTTATCTGAAATATCTTCAAACATGATCATTCTTCAATTAAAAGCTCAATCAAAAGACATAAATCAGAAATAAACTTAAATCAGGAGGCAATCCCCAATGGTCATCAATTTAGAGATAAAAATTACATCTTGCTTTTTGAACTCAAAATTAAGCAAGGATTGAAGACAAACCTGAATAGAACTGATGTTTTTCTAAATTTT
Source organism: Sylvia atricapilla (assembly GCF_009819655.1). NCBI lineage: Eukaryota > Metazoa > Chordata > Aves > Passeriformes > Sylviidae > Sylvia > Sylvia atricapilla. The sequence goes on from NC_089140.1 coordinate 134,253,700, forward strand.
TTTTTAATTTTTGTATAATTTAAACTTTACTTTGCCTGTAAGAGCAGAAGTCACACTTCAGCCTCTTGTACAGAAACCTTTCTTGCATCAAAAAAAAATAGTATATTATGTTTTAATTTATAGAAGAACAATGGAAACGCAGGTATTTATTTTATGAAGTCCCACAAATTTTCTATCAGTCCCCTTTTTGGAATTTACAACAATGTAATTGGTAATTACATATCATACATTATACATCCAAAACATAATTAAAGAGATTTCTGTCCTAATACATATAAGGAATATGCCTTTTAAAATGCAAGCCTAATGGTACAAGAATCAGGTAGCTAGGATTCTGTGTATCGAAAGAAATTTGAGAGATTTACTTATTTGACAAAGGATCTAAATGCGAATGAGCACCAAGATCAAACTGCTATTAAAATAATTCCCATCTAAGCTGTGCAGCAGAATTTGTGGTTAAAAGCACAGCTAAAAATACCTACTGTGACTCAGAATCTTTGAAAATCCACAATCAAAACAGCCAGTAATGTGCACCTGAGACCCTTTTACTTGTTTTTACAAATGCTTTATCTTCATTTCTAAAACTATTTGCAAAGCAGGACCTGAAAGCAGAAGATGCCAGAAGCATCCAGCCTGCTGAGAAACAGCAGGTTTTTGCTGTAACAGAAACACCATTAGAGCCCCTGTTTGCATTGGCTTAACTACTACTTAAAAATATGATATGGCTTGTTTGCTGCCATTTTCCTCTGAAGCAAAGAAAAGATAATGGGGACCATAAATTCACAGTGGCAGCAAAAAAGTGGTATGGACATTCAGGTCTTAAGTATAGGAAAATTTATTGTGAGTATTTTATCAAAAACAAAGGTATGGAATTAAAACATTTAAACATTGGGTTCAATAAAGGAAATACCTTTCAATTTTCCACCTTTCTCTCCAACATGGAATTGAAAAATTCTGAAATATTTCACTTTTGTGATTTTGAATAATTTTGTCCTTATTTTGAAATGAAATTTAAAAAAAAAATTATCAATACATATTTTAATGGAAAGACAAATAGCTTCTGTAATGCCAAGATCAAACTGTTGAGCAGAGATTTTTTTTCTTCTTTTTATTTTATATGAAAGGAAACACTAGATTTTCTTTCCTAAAAAAAATTAATTCCCATTTTCCACCCTTTTAGAAATTTAATTTGGTGTTTTCTTATATAATTTCTATCAAAATATAGACAGTTTTAATTTTTATTCAAGCTAGTTCAGCATTTTTATGGTAGCTGGAGAATTTGCTTGTCTATTTATTTGTTTTCTTAGTGTGGCTTCAAACAAAGCTGGAGGCGAGCAAGAAATTTTCAGCAGCTGGGATATGTATCTGAGAGAAGCCATGTCAGTTCTGCAATCCAGTCATTCTTTTTTTTAACTCCAGACAGAAGTTCATCGACATAATGATGCTTCACCAGACAAGCATGTCTGTGGTCTTCCTGATCCTAAAACTCCTATTTGATTTTCAGTGGCATCAACAGTAAGACTTCCATCACCTTGCTATTTTGTCAACAAACTCCCAGGGACACCTGTGACAGCTAGCATTTGCAGTTAATGCTTCATTCTAGGTAGTTTTTCTTAAAACTTACTCAAAACATGCAAAAGAAATTTGGCCAATTATGCCCAAGGTGAAATTACCAAATCTCAAGGCAATTTTTCCACAGCAATTCCATGAGTGAAGTACTTAAGGGGCACATTCAATTAGATAGCCAGATTCCTTCATCTTCATTAATATCTCAGCAAACTCTACAATGCAAAAATGTTTCATGGTCTTTTTTGTGCTTTCCTTGCCTTATAACATCCTCCATGCTCCTTAACATTGCTTTTGCTGGATGCCAATCCTGCCTGATGCCTGAATACAGATACTAAAAAGCCACCTCATGTACGTACCCTGACCAGCTATTTTTGGGCAGCCTATATGTCATTATATAACAGCACATATGTTATAGATCTAGATTTTGGTTTAACTAAAATAATTTTCCCAGTGGCTTGAATTTAAATTTTGCATTTATCCTTAAACAAGCTCAGAAGCAGTTTACCTTTTTGGCTTACTGCAACTCTGTATTTTTCTGCCAGAGTTAGAATATTAGGGATGACATGTAGTATTTAAGAAGTGAGATTGCACGTTTATTTTTCAATTGGTTCTAGTTTGCATTGTTTGTTGAGATTTATTTTAAATGGTGGAACCAGTTTTCTAGGTGGTTAAAAGCCATGCTTTCCAGAGCAGATTGCAAATTCATAAGGCTTTATGAAACATTGCTATGTCTTTCTTTTTTAAGCATATAACTAACTCTCCTTACAACAGCATCTGTGAGATATATTGCTGTTTTCAGCAAGTTTTATTTTTTAATACAGACCACTGAAAACCTTAATTTTTTAAATTTGGTTTTGTTGCTTGCTTTTGTTTGTTTTGGGGTTTTTTTCTTTATTAATGGGTTTAGCTTTATAATTGGAAATTACATGGAAAGAAATTTTTTATTTAGTTCCAAAGCTGCATTTTTTCTCCATGGTATATTCCTATTAGTTATCTTTTAAAGATGATCATACCTTGATTGCTGTTAGCTTTTACCATAGTGGGATCTATGATTTCTGTGAAATCATATATTATCTCAGCATACTTCTAGTCCTTGTACTGATTTACACAGGACAGCCAATGGCTCAGTCATGTTGGTGCATGCTGCTGGCCAGGCTCTGCTGACTACCACAGCCTCATCTTCCTTTGTAAACAACCATATGACTGGTTAGAGATTACCCAGGGAAAACAAGGGACTGTATTAGATTGAATATTGATCTCAAAGTAGTATGCTGCACTTCTGTCTTTGGTTTTTATTAGCAGCACTAATAGCACACTGCTTTTACTGCTGCACTCAGAGACACAGATGCTTCCAGCAGCTTCCGGGTGCAGAGTACTCCACACATGCACTTCTTCCCATAAAGAAGTGGGGAAATCTCATAAATCTCTTAAAAATCGCATATTTCAATTTATTTTGAGTATGGCCTACAATAATTAAACAACAGAAAAGCTATGATTTTCTATTTCACAGGGGCTCAGCTTGAGTAGTGGTGAAGGAAGGCTGGAACTGATCTATGATTAATTTTATTGCTGAAGAGAACTAAGAAAACCTTTCTGAAGCATTTGCTACATTTCCACAGTAATGTAAGCCTGTGATTGTTTTTATAACACGTTGTTCAATTGTTGGTATCTTTGAAAAAAAGCAGATTAATCTCATGTACATAAATTTGCATAATGCGTAAAAGTAATGCCTGAACTGAAAAAGTTTCCTATACACTACTGAAAACAGCTCACAAAAAAATTTACAGTAAAATGTTCACTCCCAAGCCGGCAACTGCCTGGCAGAACTTTCAATTAAAGAAGTCAAGGATGGATATTTAAATTCAATATCAAAGGAAAAAAAACTTCAAAGCCCACAAAAGGCAGTAAAAAGTAGATATCTTCAGATTGATTGGGTGAAAAATATTGATTACAATAAAGAAAATGTCTGAGAAAATGATCATCAACAAATTTCAAATGCTGGAAATGCTGAACTTACTCTGAGTAAAAACATATTCCGTATTCTTCCTATATTAGTACATAAAGCTATTATCCTTTCACTTTAATAAGGAATTGATATGAAATTTGTTGTTTGAAATGCAGCTATGTTTTGAATTGTTTCTTCTAACAATTCTATTTCTTATATGCAAAACCTTTTTACAATAAAGAATGTAGACCTATCTACTTGGGTAACACTTGTGTTGGTGTCAGTGGATTTTCTGTGTAGCAATGGCAGGATGAATCCTTACAGCTGTGCTCTTATCAAACTCCTCCATCAGGAGGCTGTAGTAAATCTGTGGGTTGTCACTGCTTTCCTCTCATGGACCAAAAACTGCTGCTCTGAGCTGTTAGCAACAAAAATGGATGTTTGAAATTATCAGGGAAGGAGAAAGTATATCATAAAGATAATAAATTATGGAAGGATGTATTTCCAAGAATTTCAAATCATTCAAGTCCACTAGCCATTTCTTATGGAGCATATGGTAGCAAAACCCCTTGGGTGCTAAATGAAAGGTACAGTCATTGCTAGCAACCATCGATTATCAAGAATTGTGGGATATGGTTAGACCCTTCCATACAAATCTTCTAAATGGCTCTTGCAAGATATCTGGGTATTCAGGACTTATATGGGAGATAGGATTTTGGCCACTGTGAATTCCAATTCAGGGAAAGCTATTTATACCAAGCCTCCAAAATGCTTAATGCTTAATGAATATTAATAGTGGAAGTGGGAATTTTTATATAACATCTTGGTTTACCGAACATAAAGGATGCTGCATAACCCTTAAATTCCAAAAAGCAGCATCACACCATTGGCTCCCTCCAGAGTTAACAGAGATCACACTCGTGGTTGAAGACATAGATATGATCCATCCTAGGTATCATACATAATTTGTTAAAAAATAATTTATCATAGGTATTATCTATCCCAACATACTGTCCCAGTAGTAGCAGGAGATACTATTAGAAGACAGTATATAAGACTAAAATTTTGTAGTCTATTCCCCCAGTACTGTCCTAGAGTTCACAGCCCTTGGATTCCAAATACTGAAGGCACTCCCTAGCCTTTCACATATATGTTGCCTATGGGTTTTGCTGATCCCTTTTTTGAACCTGCTGGTCTGCCTACAGAACTTCTTGGGGTTATACTTTCCAGAAGACCACTCTCCACTCTGCCCAGGTGAGGAGGTGAAAGTACTTTATTTCATCTGTTTTTACACTTGTAGTAGTTTCACTGAGTTTATGCAGTACTGTGGAATTTGGTGAAAGATCATTCTCATCCACTTTTTGCCATATGTACTGCCTTCAAAATTTTGTAAATCCCAGCCACATGGCCCTTCATGCTTCTCTCCACATGGAAGAATCCCAGCCAATTCACTCTCCCCTCACGAGGCAGTTGCCTGCTCATGACAGTTGTCTTTCTCTTTATCCTTTCCAGCTCTGCCCTTCACAGTCAGATGAAGCCCAGCCTCTGCTCCCAAGGACGCCTAACTCTTGGCTCTTTTGACCACTGCTACACATCGAGCTGGGAACTCCAGAGTGTGGTCAACAATACTCCAAGAGATCAATACTGAGTTGTAGCTGAAAATTCTGAGCTCAGTAAACACTATTTAAACTATTTCCTCTAAGCCTATTATTATGTGCCTTGTGATTCCTTCTCTTTCCCCTTAATTCCAGGGACTCCTGTATGTAACAGTCTCAGTTATTCCTTGTGGAAATCCTGCATTTCTCTATCCCTATGGTTAGACCCTTCTATAGAAACCTTTGCTCTTTGTTTTCTGTTCTCATTCCCTCCAAAAGCAATCTCCACAGCAAGATTTATGTGCCCCACATTCATGTGCCAAAGTTCCCTGCTTTATTTCCCATATGACCATTGCTATCCCCACCCTGGAATTTCCATATTTTCAGCTTATTGGGAGCAGGTCCCCTTTCCAATCTAAATGCACTATGAAGCATCAGTCATCTAGTTTTATTTTTTGCTTCTTAGCTTTAACCCAAAATCTCTTGCCTTGAGCACAACTTTACACATATCAATCACACATCTTTTCTGTTACTCTGAAGAACATCTCCCATTTGGATCACAGACCAATAGCTGGATTATCTCTACATATCTCTCATGTGGTGCCACATCCTGGTCTGCATCAAAAGCAGCATGGCCAGCAGATCAAGGGAGCTGATTTTGCCTCTCTACTCTGCTCTGGAGTACTGCGTCCAGTTCTGGGGGCCTCCAACATAAAGTATGTGGACACCTTGGGTTGAATCCAGAGAAGTGATACAAAGGGGATCAGAGGGCTGCAGTACTTCTCCTCTGAAGACAGGCTGAGAGAGTTGAGGTTGTTCAACTTGGAGAAGTAAAAGCTCTAGGGAGAACATAGGGAAAACATCCAGTTAAAATGAGCCTGCAAGATTGTTGGAGAGGGTCTTTGCAGAGACAGGGTTAGGACAAGAGGTAATAGATTTAAACTGAAAGAGAGTAAAGTTTAGATTAGACATTAGGAAGAAAGTTTTCACTCTGAGAGTGGTGAGGCACTGGAACAAGCTGCCCAGAGAAGCTGTGTTCATGCCCCATCTCTGGAAGTGTTGGAGAGGCCAGGCTGGATAGGAACTTTGAGCAACCTGATGTAGATGTCCCTGCCTGTGGTAGCTGGATTGAGCTGGATGATCTTTTAAGTGCCTTCCAGCTTTTACCATTCTATGATTCTATGCTTCTATGATCAATCTATGATACTCAAACATCTAAGTCCCATCCCTTAAACATAGGCTTTGTTCTATAAGCAAAGAAAAAAAAAAAAAAAGAAGAAGAAAAGGAATATTCTATCTACCACACAGGAAGCCTGGGTACTCCATTACATGGAAAAAATTCCATAGGATTGTGAACCTGAAAGGTAAGGATGCTAGAATGTACCTTTGAGTTACGCAAGAGACAGTAGAGAATCTGAATATTGCTGTCAAGGAGAAGCATGGAAAATACCAAAGAGGGGAGACAGCTGGGAGGGCTGAGGTGAAAGTCTGAGAGCCAGAAGCAATCAGGGGTACGTCAGAACCTCAGTTCATCAGCAGTATGGAATTAAGGGGGATACATTTGAAAAAGAAAGATTTCACTAGAGCCTCCTCAAGCAATATGAAGAGAGATTGATAAAGTGCTATGCTTTGCATGGAATGCAAAGCTGCATGTTTTATGTGCAATGAGGAATTGTTCCCCTTCTGTCTGATGGGACACAGAAGCAAGCAGATATTTAAATCTTTGCTGCTGTGCCTGTATAAGATGCAACTCTATAGATATTTCTGCTGAGCAAAACTTGAAGAAGAAAGTAACAGCTTTCAATATTCAGATGGATGTTTACCTCTAAATATAGTTCACTGGCTGATACAGCAGATGCAGCTACCACTTGCTGATGTCCAATATGGTAATTTGCATCTGGGTGATTATGGTCTTTTGAATGCTGGAACTTGCTATTTTAGGCTTTATACATATATATATAAAATTCCAGGCAATATATGACACTGGGGTTTCAGTGAGGAAAATCCATATATGTTTGTCTCTTGTTGATAAAAGCAACTATATTTGACAAGTTCTAAAGAGATTCCTCATAAACAAAGAAAAGCATGAGAATTATAGCATAAATACCAATATGAGGTAGATATGAGGAGAATGATAACGCAGACTGCAGAAAAACCCATGTTTTCTTCACCATTATTTTAGCATTTGTTCTCATGATGAAGAGTGTTCTGAACTCCCTAGACAGTAAGAATCCCCATTTGGAAGCTACTCTCCTGAGACTCGGGACATCTTTCAGTCTTCTGATTTTCCCTGAGCTGTATGATGGTAAAGGTGCAAACTGTTCCAAGAGATTCTCCAGAGGCTGCCTACTGCTCCTGCAGAGATCCAGCTGCAGCAAGAAATACATATCCCACTGTTCCCCCAAATCTGAGTTTGCATTCAGAAGACTGCCTTTTCTATTTCCCCTGCTGTCTATCTCAAGATCAATAGCTTCAGCTGAAAGAGTTACATAATTCCCTCCCCTCACTTTGTACAGTTATGCCTCCTGCATAGCTTGCAACTTTTTGTATTACATAGTGTAATGGTGGCTGCTAGACAGAGACTAGAGAATACAGTGTATCTCATGTTTAACAGAACAGAGAATGAGGAGAATGAGGAGAATTAGTGAACATGTATAGTGGGCTGATCCTGATGCCTGATGCCAGGCACCCACTAAAGCCACTCTCTTTCACTACCCTCCACAGCTAGGCAAGGGAGAGGAAATAAATATAAAACAGGGTTCATGAGTTAAGGACTGGGAGAAATCCTCATCCAATACCATCATGGGGAGAACAGGCTCAGTTAGAGACAATAATTGAATTTATTGCTAACAAGATCAGAGCAGGATAATGAGAAGTAAAAGAAAACCTTGAAAACATCTTCCTCTCACCCCTTCCTCCTTCCCAGATCTGTCTTATCCCTCAGCAGCTCAATAAGGCAGGGAATGGGGGTTATTGTCAGTTCATCACCCAAGGCTTCTCCTGCTGCCCAGGGAGAGGAGTCCTTCCCCTGCTGCACCACAGCATCTCTCCCACAGGAGACAGTTCTCCATGGACTTCTTCAATGTGAGTCCATCTCATGAGCAACAGCCCTCTGTGAACTGCTGCAACATGAGTCCATCCCATGGGCACCAGTCTTCCCAAAACTGCTGCAGTGTGGGTCACTCTTCCATGGGGTGCAGTCCTCCAAGGCAGGCTGCTCCAGCCTGGGAGCAGGGGAACCCTCTCTCCACTGGCTCTTCCACAGGGTCACAGCCTCTTCCAGGCATCCATAGCTCCAGTGTGGGTCTCCTCCACAGCTGGAAGTGGATCTGTGCATCCCTTTGGACCTCCACGGGCTGCAGGGGCCCAGCTGCCTCACCGTGGGCTGGCTGCACCATGAATCTCAGCTCCAGTGCCTGGAGCACCTCCTGCCCTCCTTCTCTGCTGACCTTGGTCTGCAGAGTTGTTCCTCTCACATATTCTCAACTCTGCTCCTCTCTGATCACAATTACAACTGACAATATATCTTTGTTAAATTTCTTCCTAAATCTGTTAACACAGAGGCATTAGCAGCATTTCTAATTGGCCCAGCCTTGGCCAGCACCACGTCCATCTTCAGAGCCAGCCCCCAGGGACGATCCCTCTTGGATTGGCTCCATCAGACATGGAGGAAGCTTCCAGCTGTTTCTCACAGAAGCCATCCCTGTACCTCTCCATCTTCCTGCACAGCCCCTCAACCTTCCCTCATATGAAAGCTTGGCCTTAAAAACCCAACACAACCTGATTCACTCCCTTTTTAGTACTATCACCTTTGTGACGTCATCTTTCGTTTCTCAAAGTACTGCAGTAGTTGCCTACACAATCTTATCTAATAATCTATCCCATTGTATGTCAGTCTGCGAGGGAAATTGCTTCCTTGCCCTCACTTTATTTGACAGTACTGACAAGTAACACTTCCTTTCCTGATTATACCCACCTACGTGTAACTGAGGGGTTTTTTCTGCAGTAGTTTTTGCAGAAGGCTGTGCTAGAGTTCTGATGAAGATAAACTTCCAGTGATCTCTCATGTCTGATGAAATAAACGAAAGATTTTGAATGCGGACTTGAGTGTACATACTATTGTACATGATGTCATCAGAATAGCAATTTATCATGATGCAGATATTCTCTGATTTTTTTTAGAAGTAGTTTATTATTATGTAAAGATTTTTTTACAGCTATTTTCTATATCCATAAAAATAGATTTCAGTAATACCTCTGAACTCCTGCTATGGTAATACAATTTTGGACTCTGCAGTATCTATATAAAACAACGTGGTAATCTTGAGTTTATTCTTGTCGGTCTTTAGGAAGGTAGAGAATGATAAGCCACGGCTTAAAAACCCCATCAGAAATTCCCATTCACAAATACTTAGGCAGCTTTTAATTTCAACAGCTCTTAGTTTTTAAACACAGTAGTGTCAGTGAGAGGTGATCATGTAATTTCTCTTGCCGCATATACCTTCCAGCCTAGAAAACTATATTTAGGAGGGCTGTTCTTCACGTCTTCGCCTCGGACCTGTCACATTCTCATCTGACTGCTCTGAGCTTCACGGGAGAGCTCCTGTTTGTCACTGCCCAAGCCTCGTCCGCACAGCCTAACGCTTCGGAGCAGGATGGAGATGTCTCCAGAGAAACACCGCATGGAAACGCCGCTCGGCATCCTCTCCCTCACTATCTAGAATTCATTTCTGAAGCTGCTGCTTCACGGGGTGGCCTGGCCCTGAGGTAAATGGCCCGGCCCGAGATACGCTCCTGACTCCGAGGTAAATGGCCCGGAGCCGCGGTCGGCTCCCGGCCCGGCGCTGGGGTGACGGGGCAGAGCTCGGCTGTCGCCCCGTCAGACGCTCCCCGGAGCCCTCCCGGCGCCCTGCGCACCCCTGCGCGCTTCGGCGGCCGCAGCCGCAGCCGAGCGCAGCGCAGCGCTCCCGCCGCAAAGGGAGGGAGCGGGCAGGACGCGGGCGCGGTGGCGCAGGCATCGCCGGCATCGCAGCATCGCGGCAGCGCCCCGCCTGCAGAGCCTCTCCTCCGCTGGCTCCGCGGGCAGGAGCCCCGCGGCAGCGCAGGCCCCGGCTGCAGAGCCTGTCCTCTGGCTCCGCGGGCAGGAGGCGCCCCCGGCCCGGGGCCGCGGGGCCGAGGCGGCCGCCGCCCCTTTAAGCTCCAGCTGTTCCTTTCTGCGGCGCCTATTTTTAGCGCGTCCTCTTGGTAGCATCCAGCTCTGCCCCCTGTTTGTGCGCGCCCCCCCGTCCCCCGGTGGTAGGTTCCGCGCGGGGGGGGACTGAGCATGTCCGAAGGCGCTCGGCAGCGGCCGCCGCGCCGGGGCTGCGCTCGCTCGCAGGGCGGGAAGGAGGGCGCCGCCGCCCGCAAGTAAGTTTGTCCGCGGGCGCGGTGCCGGCGCGGGCGGGCGGGCGAGGGGCAGCCGCCGCCTCCGTGCCTCCTCCGCGCCGCAGGGGCGGCCCGGGGCAGGGGCTCGGCTTCGGGCTTGGGCGCCCACCCCCACCGCGGGCTGGCGCCGGGCGGGACGCGCGGCGGGACCGGCCGCCCCTGACCGTCCGGGCGCCTCGGTGCGCGCCTCGGGGCGGCCGCAACTTCTCCGCTGCCCGCCCCGGGGTCAGCGGCTCGCGGCCTGGCCGGCTCGGCTCGGCCACGGCGGGTCCGCGCTGCGCGGGTCGGCGGCGGGAGAGCGCGTCCTCTCGGCGCGGTGCGGTCCCGGCGCGGTGCGGTCCCGGCGCGGTGCGGTCCCGGCGCGGTGCGGTCCCGGCGCGGTCCGCGGCTGCGAGCGGCGCTGAGAGAGGCGGGCGACTGCGCTGGCCCCGCGGAGAGGGCGCGATGCGAAAATACGGAGCGAGTGTCAGCGCACCGTGAGAGTCAGCGAGGCTGCGGTGTTCAAAGGAGTTTCTGATTTAACAGATGGTACCGCAGGAAAGAAACAGTTTTCGGAGAGAAACTGTAATGACACAAGGGTTTTTTTGCTCTCTCTTGTGACAATTTGTTCTGGGTGTTTTATCAGTTTAGAAGACGTACAGTATTTTAACTTATTGTCGGTAACCAACAAATACCGAAGTATGCCCCGAGATTTTTGCCTCTGAAAATGGGATTTTGTATTTATTTTAAAAATGCTTGTTTTGTTGTTCCGTTCACATATAAATCGGTTTAACGCTACGTGTTCCTAATATTAGGGAATGTAAAGTTTTTCACTTAACGTTGAAAGCGGCATGGTGTAGCTAGTTTCTTTTCCTGTGCTCTAAATCGAGTAAAGGTTTCACAAGCTGCTTCCGTATTCAAAGGAAGCTTTTTGATGTTTGCAAAATTGTATTAAGGTAGTTTTCTAATTAAAATCATAATAGAGGAAGGGGAATTTGAACAGCTTAGTGTGTCGCTGGTGAAAGAATTGGACTGAGGACCAGTAAGGTGCTCTTGGTGGACAGCCTGTGTTACTTTTCATTTGGCTATGCCTGTAGGTGTTGTCAGTCTAATGACCCGACTTTTAACACTTTTAAGCCATGCTTATCTTTGCACAATGACTTAGATTTGGTGTTGTGCTCGCACATGAATATTCACATAAGTCATAAACGTGTGCATGTTAAGCCTCGTAAGAATTTAGGTGCATTTAAAAATAGTTACAGACGCAGAAGATGCCATTCGTGCTGTGTATATTCTTGAGTCTGTTAATTAGCGTTCTGCAGTGGAGACGGGAAGGCTGCTGGATTCCATACCACTGCAACTCCTCAACTTTTCCATTCTAGCAAAAGAAACTCCCTCACCCCCGCCCGCCAAGGCAGCGCTCCCAGAGAGTAACAATTGCTCCGTGGGTTTCTGAAAGCCAGTTTGTGCGATTCGGCTCTGGTTTGTGCATGAATAAACTGCTGTCCTGTCAGTTCCATTTTTATGAGTATGCACTAATGGGTGGAAATTGAATTCTTGAGTTGATGCATTTTGCCTGCTGCAAAGACCACAAGAGAATGCAGCAAGAAAGAGCAGCCTATGTTGACAGCATAGTGAGAAATAAGGAGGCAAATTCTTGTGCGTGGCAACTTTCCATTTTTCTCACGTGAGAAGAATCATGTGATTATATTTGATCTGAAATAATACCACTTGTTTAAAAAATAAATTTATTTAAAATATGACAGATCATCAAAGTCGGAATGTTGAAAATGCCTTTCCTTATGTTCTTGGAGTAATAATTTGTTAAATTATTTGGGTTATATTTTACAGTTAGGATGTTTTAATATATTTATTTTAGTTCCAGAGCTCATACATATTAATAGAAATATTTCAGCATTCTAACCAGATAAGGATTCTTTGATAGTCAAAGCATATGCTAATAGAGCATGTAAGGATATCCTTAAAATTTATGCTGTGAATTGTAATTCCTGTAGAGTCTCAGTTGGTTCTTTTTTCTTGTCCAGGTTTGAGCCCAACTAGTGGATATGAGAAAATTATTACAGTAACAATAAGGTTATGTATTAGTTGTTTGAGAATGTCTCGGTAACAACTGCAGTGCTTCAAGAAATATAAGTGCAGTGCATCTTATATTTCTTTAAGCAGAAAAAAAAGGTAACTAATCTTCTTTCTCAGTGCATATCTTTCTTTCTGTGAAAAATTTTTTATCCACTGTTTGCTTAATCTTAAGAAATATCTTCCATGGGTTTGTTTGTTTTAACAAAGTGTGTTGTCTTGCTTTGTTAGAAATATACATACTTACTCCTCCTGGATTTGGAGGAATAACAGAACTATGGAAAGAAATGTAAAAAATTACTTTTTTTTAGTTGAATTTAATTTAAAAGCTATACCCCCACTTGAACTTCGTCCCCCACCCCCCAGATCCCCAAAGACTCAAACCCTGATAATAATGACATCGATATTTTTCATAGGGACGTGACGATTATTTAAGGCTGGTAGCAGTAGGCAGTAGTCCAGGATTGTCAGCACTAATGATCAGCTGTGAATTTACAAGGTCTTCACGCGTTTGTTTTTGTTGATGAGCTGCTGTGACTTACTTCTTCTTCACCCTTTCCTGAGTTGCTGTTGTTTCCTAAGTTACTGTAGCAAAAACATTAAATTATGCGTACTGTTGAAACATATGGAAGGTGACAACCTTACAGAAGCAGACAGTTACTACTGACAAGCAGGGTCGGGTGTCAGATTAGCACAAGATTGTTACATGATTGCTAATGCCTTCGCTCAGGAGATATTGATATTTTTCTTTTGTAGAGCCATTTACTTAAGAGTGGGATGGCTTCTTTGTTCATTGCAGCAGATATTTTTTAAGTAGGGTGTCTCTGGTGTGTGAGCTGTTGCCATCAGAGGCAGAAGGATCGTTTTGAGATAGGCAAAGAATTGTGCATGTTTTGAAGCTCATGGGAAGGACATTCAGGTGTTCAAAACAGACATTGCTCTCTTAATATTGTCAGGGGTATTTTGTGCCAGGGCCAGATGCTTGTGTGGCTCATATAGCAGTGAGCTGTAAATTACCCTGCTATTCTAGCATCTGCTCCAACAAGTTTTACAGAAGATTAGATACAGATACAGAGAAGGTAGCTCCTGGATATCTCATGATGTGTCATACAGTTTAAGACAGGAAGTTTTTTGATCTGAAGGTTAAAATCTTTCAGATGGAGCAGAGGCCTCTGCCACAGAAAAACCTTATCTGTGGCTGCAGCAGTACAAGTAGTGAGTTTCTCCTGTACGTAAAACTACTGCTTGTGTCTCTCAACTACTCACTGAAGCAACTGATTACCTCCTGCTTTCTTACATTACTCTGGCAAAACAGGGATTGAAGACATATTTAATTTATTTTTTTTGTTGTTATTCTACTGCCTATTAATAGGGTAAAATGAGAGAGAGAAGTAGGGGGAGAATCATAAACCTGTGTCAGTCTTCCATCTTCCACAGATAATATACTGAGAACTAATTTGAGGTTTGTCTCCCTAACTCTTAAACGTCACGAGGACCATTCAGCCCTGCTTTGTTAGTCCTCAGGAATACACTTATTATCTTTATTGTCTGATGATTGAGAAACCATGAAAGGAGATGAATGTTAGACATGGGAGCAAAGGGAAGAGAGGACAACTACCTACAAGCTGGATGTGTGTCATAATGGAGTTCTCATCAGAGCACAAACACAGAGCAAAACCACTGCCTGTCACACAACAAAGGACTGGTCTTTCTCTGGGGCCAATAGCTCTCTTGCCCATATAGCCCAGGGATGGTAACATGAGGGGAAAAAAATGGGATCGAGTCAGTTCCTTTATGAATAGCTTGAGAATATGAAAGGTGTATCAGTCTCCTCTTTATTTTCTTTTTGTTGCAGCTGGTTGTTTTCAGGCTTAGAGTGATATGTCTAAATCAATTTATGTTTTTCTGGTGAGCTTTTATTCCATATGATTTCGGCCCTATTCACTACCCTCCCCCATCCCAAGGTTAGTACTTTCTGCATAATAGTTATTCAACACTGGGAACCCGACTGATTTCAAAAGGAGAGTTAAAACTTGTGAAGGAATAAGGAGATGTCCCCAGGACAGCCATGGGCATTGTAAAACTTGAAGGGTCTTGCTATGTAGCAGAAACTGAATGACCCAAGTAAATTCCTAGTTGAATGAGACTTACCACTTAGGAAAAAAAAAATCTTAATTTAATATTTTGGGGTAAATCCCTCTCAACAGTTGTGTATGCATCCAAATCCATTGTGCCCTTTCCAGTTATTAATTAGCCCAAGTTTTTGCTATTAATAACTAATTTTTAGGCTAATGTTGTTTTTATTCAGCTTCAGCTATCAGGTCTGGCTATCTGCCCATTCCAATTTTTTAATAGGAAATTCTGTATCAGTTGATGAAGACCTCTTGATAAGTCTGAGCCCATCAAATCTTTTGCTCTTTATGTATTTTCAATCCTGGTTTATTTTTGTGTCTGGTCAGTTAGACTGTTTTCTATCTTTTGGAGGCTATACACCTATTGCCTCCTGGATGCAAATGCTTTTCCTAATGTGCGGTAACTTCATACAGAAATTGAATGCTAAAGGCAAGAAAAAGTCAGCCTCTAATAGGAAGGAGAGAATGTAAAAAAATTTCTGATGGTGAAGTAGATACAACTTGTCTTATACTTTGTTGGTAAATCTATCAGTGGTCAACAGTGAAAGAGGAATGAAAGAGATTTTGAACACTAAGCAGAGCTTAAGCAGACCTTAGCAAAAGCAAGACTCTTTCTGTGGAAGATGGGATCTTTGTTAGGCTGTGAATGGGAGCCTTAGCTGTGCAAGATCCACTGCTGTAGCTTACACATAATTCAGTCATCAATGACCAAAGGCTGGCACTTTGATCAGCCTGGGACATACACCCTTTGCATCCCTGTGAAGAACAGTTGATGTATTTGCAATCATGGATGTAAGGTGTTTCTCACTGACCATGTAAAACAAAGCTGTAGCAGTTCTGTATCAAACTTGGAATGACTCTGGAAGTATTGCCTCCTGAAAGTGTAGGCATCTTGTTTGTTCAGTTGATATAGTTTGTATGCACTTGTGTTCTGGAAGGAATTCTCACAGCCATTGGGACAGATTACTAGAAACCATCCTGTCTGTCTTCAGTGAGTGATCTCACCCACCCAAGCACCAAAGTTGGAGAAAAAAAAAATGCAATGCAACCATATAGCGTGGCAGCCTAATTGATATGCTTTTTATTTCCAGGTATTATATATACAACTCTCATTCATTTCACTGTGAACCTGAATTGTGGGAACAGAAAAGAATTGTCTGCCTCCTGTGTTCCTTATAAAATGCTTTTGGGACACATAGATGTGAAAAAAATTTCATAGGTAAAACATAGTTCAACTGATATACTTGCATGGATACATAGTATCCAGAAATCTTTGCATAAACTTTATAGATGACATGCATATAAATATAAGACTTTGATACTATAGTCAGAACTGCGTTTTTTCCCAGAGCATAATGCAGCCAGAGTCCATTAAGATACTTCCTAAAATAACCCCAAATATGTTGTTAGATATTCCTTAATCTGACTGTAGCTATATAAACCCTTAGTAATAAATCATATTTCATAAATAATACAGAGCATACTAAAAATGTTAGTATTTATAGTCACTGCAGTGCAATTGGACTCACTTGTGAGTCTTCTTTATACTTCCTTTCTGTTTTTAAATTATTAATACTGTTCTATTTCAGAAATTGATATTTGTATAGTGTTGATGTAAACCCAATCTGTTCAGTCATCTGAATCTTTGGCAGTTGAATTCCAAGTGGTTGTATGCATTTTGTTACACAAAAAAAAGCCAGGGCATCCATGTTGTTGATAAAAGGATATTCAAAGGTGATTGATCAATTAATATTACATTTTTTGTAGATTCTGAAAAGAGAAACTGTAACAGCTTTTAAATCCCCTTTAGAGAAGGAAACAACTCCTATCCAGCACTATAAGAAGGAATAGCAAGAAAAAAAGAAACAAAATGGTTTTTTTCTTCTGGCTTTAATTCTCCATTGGGATCTTATTGTTAATGTCCATGGGTTTTCAGTAATTTTCTCTAGGATTACATTTTTTTCTTTTTTTCATTTTTCCTGAAGTCACTATAAAACTAACTGCAGTGAAATATTATAGCCATAGGAGTAATGCTGATTCATTAGTAGTCTATCTCACTTCTACATGAAACCTCAATCCCCTTGTAGTTTCTGCTTGAGTAGTTTTCAAAGAACCACACTAATTTTATGTGTGGACTTAAACTACTGATAGAATTCCCACTCATACCTTCTGTTGCCATTACTATATCACCATGGCAAAAATAAATTGTGTCTTTCTTTGCATGCAGTTTCCATATGCCAGAAAGGATGATAGTAGCAGGAATTAGCTGGTCCATGTGGAACACTTGACTGTGAAACTCTTTCCTTCTGCAAACTGTCATACCTCCTTTTTCTTTTTTCTTGTATTTCTTTTTCACTGAGGTCTGCCTCACCTGAAATCTTACATACCTGAGTTTGTGCTCCACTGAGAAGTTTTTCCTGAAGCAATGAGGGAACTTAGACACCTCTAAAATGGGAACTGTTGAATAGCTAAGTAAGAAATTGTAAGGGAAGTTTCGAGGTGGCATGAACTGAAGTGCCAGTGACATCTGTAAAATGAAGGTATTACCAGCTGTACAACATCATGATATGAGAAGATAAGTTCATTGATTTTTGGTGAAGTACTCTGATACTGTAGTGAACACCTTGGAGAGGCTCATGAGGAAACTGATACTTTTGGCATCCAAACAGAGCCTAACTAGAGTACCCTAAGGCTATAGACTGAACAACTCTCACTAGACACCAAATACCTTATCTGCCTACTCTGTAAATGGTGCTCTCTGAGTGTTGGTGGAAACAGTCTTGGTGGAAAGAAGTTAAGTGATCTGTGAACACATAGCTGAAAATTGTGTAAAGCTGTTAATCTCTTCTTTTGGAGAAGAATGTTTAGACACTTGGTCATCTGTGGTTCTTAACTGTGTTGAAAATAGCAGCTACAGTTTATGAGGTGTTGGTACCTAGCAAAGTCCTCATCTAACTGTGACCAGTTAGATGGGGAAACCTCCTTGTACTGATAATGTGACTGTGAAAGAAGAAATCTCTGTAACAGTCTGCATAATCATTGGTGAGATTAAGTAAATATAGACAGCAGCAAGCAAGACAGAATTAAGATACAAATGATCCTGATTTTGGTGTGATACTTTTCCTTACATCCACAAAGGGAATAGTGTTAAATTATGTGTCATGTTATGTGTCTGCTGGAACTCTAGTACATATGTGCATCATGTCCAGCAGCACTAGCAGAGGTCTGCAAAGTGGTCACACCCAGTGATGGAGGCAGTGGCTGTTGCCCAGGTGGAGGAGCAGCATGGCTGGGTGGAGTTGGCAGTGTTTGGAAGGAGAGTGATGCAGTAATGAAATGTACCCACACATTGTACTTAGGGACCTTAAGGTTATCTAGTTCCAATCCCCCCTGCTATGGGCACATCTTCCACTAGACCAGGTTGCCCAATGCCCCATCCAACCAAGGCTTGAACATTGCCAGTGAATGGGGCATCCACAACTTCTGTGGACAATCTAGATCTGATTATTTGCTGTGACACAGTGAACAACAAATTGTCTCCCTGTAGTTCTGTCACAACTGTTGCAGTAAGTTTTGAACAAGGCTTAGATTATACCTAGATATAAAGCTTGACCTCATGGAAGCTTTAAAGGGAAGGTATTGCAAATATCGTGATAATGGGAAACAGAAAAGATACCCTCACCTTCTCACATGTATTTCCCCCCAAATTCCCTTACCTTTTGTTTTGCCTTTCCCAGATTTCAGGTTCCTATGAGTCAGATGTGGTAAAATTGTAGCACAGGCAGAATGCAAACTTGTTACTGCTATTCCCAGTATGCCATCAGTCACTTCTAGGTACACACCCAAAGACAGGGGTTTGATAAGATTTTGTGGCAACCAGCAGTAAAAATAAATTCTCCTAATTAATTGATATGTTGTCTCCTGTCAGCTCCTTTGGGGAACACAAGAGACCAGTGGTTGGAACCCATGGGTCTTTCTTCAGGTGAAATAAAGGAAATCTTGAGGAAACATGAAAGCTGTCATTGATAGGGAAGAAATTGTTCCATCTCCATGATCTCTGAATTCCTGTAACTGATAATTGCATCCTGTTTTCTACTTCCCCTTTGCTGTTATTTTAATTACTGCTCACTATGGCAAAAATACCTGTCTCTGTTGCTGTCTGAGTGAATCCAAAAAAAAGAAGAAAAATATTTCCTTTATTTCATGCACTCTTTTGAAATACTCAGTCATGTTGTTGGCCAGTTTTCTGATTCTGCTTTTCCACATGTATACCTCTATGTAAGCCAGTAGTTCTTTAGATAATAAGAAGATTTGCTTTTAATAACTTCTTGTGAAAAGCACAATAACTCCATTTTCCAAAGCTATGTAAATATTTTCCAGGTGTATTAATTCACATTTGCCAAAATGAGTCAGTTTTATACCTGTGTGAGGGCAAAGGCAGTCACCAATGTGCTTTAATATGTATGAGTTCATTTCATGTTAAGTGGATGTTGAGACAGTGACACAGGTTGCCCAGAGAAGCTGTGGATGCCCCATCCCTGGAAATGTTCAAAGCCAGGCTGGATGGGGCTTTGAGCAGTCTGGTCTAGTGAAAGGTGTCCTTGCCCATGGCAGTGGGGTTGGTACTAGGTGATCTTTGGGGTTGCTTCTAACCTGAATCATTCTATGATGACTATTATAAGGATTTTAAAGAATAGTCTGAAAAAAGTGGGGATAAATGGATATAAGTTGTGCCAGTCTACAGAAATACAGACTGATATGGTGTGAGGCAGTGAAGCTGGTGTAAGCAGCTTGTAGTGTTCTAGATGCTTGTACCTGACATTTTATACCACAGTACTTAAACAGTGGCACCATGCAAATTTCAGTGCATCAAGCATTCAGTTTCCATGTCAGGATTATATTACTCAAGTTTGTTTGGAGTTCCGGACTGTTGCAATTTTAAACCACTAGTGTTTTGTCATGTGTCTTTGTGTAGGAAGATTCTCATTTAATACAAATTGAATTGTGATAAATTAATGATTGTGACCAACTCTGGGCTGTAGGACATCTGAATCCTGCAAATGTGCTTATGCTTAAGATACAAGTAATGGGCTAATGTGAAAGACAATCCTATTACATCTTCCAGTCTGTTCTTGGTGCATTGTTAATCATACCTTCTCACAGGAAAAGAAAGGCAAAATGATAGCATTTTCTCCTAAGAAAACAAGCTTATCATCAATTTCTTGATTGTGGAATAGAACCACAACATTATTCCTGAAGGACTTCAGAATATGACCTTCTAAGATGCTTTCTCCAAACCCACATCTATTGCTTTGTGCAAGAGCAGGAGGAAAGCAGGCAAGTCATCTTCATTCTGACAAATCATCACAGCTAAAACAAGATTATTGTCATTGTTCCTTAGCATGTGACATTTAGAAAAAGTTTCTCTTCTTTGAAGCAGTATTTTTTTTTGTGTTATTTGTTTTGATATTGTCTCAGCTAGGCTCTTGATGTTGAAGAGAACCTACTTGTATTGATGCATAAAATATATGTAGCACTTTGTATGAAGAAAAGGTTTGACTGTGCAAGTGAACATTTACATTTATACAATATAATCATGATTTGCTATACATGTAAGAGTGCATGGCTCCTAATTATGAAGAACAACACTGGATCTCAGGTGACCATTTGGGTCAAAACTTTTCTCTGCCTACCCCAAATCATCTAGCCTTCCTCTACATACGTTGGCTTCCTCGAATCTTTTGTTATTATGGGTACACTTCTAGTATTGCTAATTTGCTGCATTAATTTTTCCTTTTTAAAAAAAATGCTGATGCAAATAATTAGTTTATGTGAGACCACTAGGGGAATATTTTAAGAATGGTTGTACTTTGGGAGCTTAGTCTCATAAAATGACTTGAGAAAGGTTGGTTAAATGTGAGCTACAAGAACAACATTTAATTTCAACCTTAAGTTAAGGTATTAACTAATTGAGCTTGAGACAGGAGATTACAGAAACTATGACTTAGTCTCTTTCAGAGTACTACTACATTGAAATTCATGCCTAATTTGTAATTTTTTTCCTTCTTGCATGCTATCTATATTTGGAAGTTCTAGTTCTGATCTTTCCTATCAACAGATGTTTTTACAATGAATTTATGATCAAAACCAAATGAAACTCTACAGAGCAACACTAGTCCCTCAGTAAAACAAAAAAGTTTAGCCCTTCCCTTAAAAGTTTGTTCGTCAAGAGTCTAGGACAGAGACAGACTTTAACAAATTTTATTTTAACATATGGAAGATGCTGGATAATTTTCCCTTGAACTGCTCTACAAATCAACAAGTAGTGAAAGATCGGATTTTCCCATGTGTTAATGAAGGGTCAGATAGTGTATAGCTAATAGCTTCGAGCCATGTGTGGAGAATATTCCTACCTTATGTTCATTGGTAGAGAAGCAACCATCATACATTTATATTTATATATTTATTATAATAAGGTCCATGTGTATTTTTTGTCTTCTACCTTCTGGCTAATCAGTGGAACTAAGCTGCCATGAACTGAATATGCATGCTACTAGGAGTATAAATTTGTAGTTTTTTCTTAATCAGCTTTAAAAACACATAAGGTTTTTTCTGGTGCAGCACCACTGATTTTATGAGGTTTTTTTACATGTGAGTGGTACCTAAATATTGTTCACCCCAATGGACAGAACGGCAGCAAAACATATTGCTGTTAGTGGTATGGTCAGAAGGGAGAACTCATTCTGTGATATAAAACCTTGAGTATTTTCATTGTAGTATAGATAGGAACAGATGTCTCAATTTTGTTGTTTGCAATGTCCAGCCTGACGTAGTAAGAAAAAATAATTTGCACAAGTTTTTTATACAGTAGTATTTTGTGCAACTCTTTTGTTTCAAAAATTTCAAGTAGCTCTACTATGCTTGCCAGTAAAACAGAGAGATTACAGGAACAGAGCAAAACCCCCCTTCATTGTCCTCCAACTAATTTGATTCCTGCTAAAATCCTGTTTATGTTTGGAAAGGAATGACCTTGAAACATTGTAGTTCACACTTCAAATCTTTTGGTAAATACTGGCTTATATACTGGGTGACCTGAATAAAAATGAGTGGACAGTAGAATCTTTTGTTGTTGAAATTCTCATTATCTTTTTAAGGTGTTCATTTTTTCATGTCCCTCTCTTTGTTATATGAAAGATAAATTTAGTGTTGTGGAATCAATAATGACATTTCCCATTCCATGGTCATAGCTTTTATTTAATGCTATCAGCACAGTCATTTTTATAGATGTTCTGCATAATGTATCAGCATGGGCCAGATTTTAGTCTGTGACTCAGACACTGTTGTAATTATATTGGTGCAGGCAGCTCCATCTCTTACTTATGAGGCTATAGTCATGGTAGTGAGTTTTCTACATGAATGGAGAGTTTGTAAGCCTGCACCAACATTAAATAAATAACCTCTGACAAGTGTTGAAATTTTATTTCAATTATGTGATAGTGTTTGGTTTCTGTCAGAGGGCTCTGTTGTTCTCCAGCACCCCCATTATGTGCATGCATTTGCAGTGAACAGAAGGTAATTTGTGCCCTCATATTCTGTTGGGATAGTGGGGAGGTAATTTTGGGAAGAATGCACACTGTCAGTCTCGCTCCTCTTATTCCCTGAATTGCTTCACAAGTCCCACAGTTCAAATTTGCTGGAAAAATTGCCTAATGCACATAGTCTGAAATTATGTGAAAACTGCTTGTAATAGCTGCACTTCAATACCTGAAACAGAATAGAGGAAACTATGCACAAATATAGGCAGCCTGAATCATCAGCTGTTGGTGAAAAACTCCTGTTTGCATCCAGCCAGGCAGAAAAAATAGTGACTTCCACTCGCGTTCACCAAAGCCATATGAGTTTTTAAAACTCATAGACATGGGTTTAATTATTACAGCATATCAATTTTCCCGGAATTAAGGGAAAGGAAGCTTTGTGATTTTACGTTAACGAGGTGTACAGTGCTGAACCAACAACAGTGTCCAGTTAGGCATTTGCAATGGACAGCTGTCTGGATGGCCCATTTCTTGTGTGCTGCCTGGACTTTTTGGGATGATGCAGTTCTCAGGTTATATGTGGACATCACAGCTAAGAAGGGTAATAAGATAAGCCCCTTTTGGCTAAAAAAAGAACAGTGTTAAGCTTGAGGATGACGCACATGTAGGCTTTCCTTTGGACTTCCACCTGGAATAGCAAGAGTACAAAAAATCTCCCTTCCTCCTCAGCTAATGAGACCTAGGGGATTCCCATATTGGTCACCTCCTGTTTTAATCTGCTGAGAACAGCCTCCTAGAGCAGGCAGGTTTCTGACCTTAATTCAGTGGTCTGTCAAAATATTTGGTAGGTAGGATGTGATGTCTTTGCTCAATCCTGATTTCAATTCTACTACTGTAATCCTAAAAATCAGACTACTAAACAGTGGAATGAATGTCCAGTGTCATTTTAGTAGCACTTGAGTAAGCAGCACTGTTATTATTGATATCATTGCGTATGGAGTTGAACCTAATAATAAAAACCAAGATATTACTTAACCTTTTTGATGATTTTCATATTAGTAATGACTTGCAAAAAAAGTTGGGACATTAAGAAGCAACTAGATATATGTTTCTTAGGAAAAAGAATAGAAAAAAATTTAAAAAACAGTTCTAAGCTTTAATTAGAAAGAGATTGACTGTATAATTAGCTTTATTACAAAGGCATTAACTAGGTCCCATTTTCTTCTCCTGTATTGTAGTTGAAATGTCCCAAGTGAGCATTTATAAATCTTAAAACTCTGCAAATGGAGACTTGGGTACAGGCACCACATGTTTCACTTCTGTCTTATTGATCTTAAGGTATTATCAACACTCACAAATAGACAATTGCAAATCCATCTTAAAATTGAAGTACTTGCCATTTTCATGATATTCTCTCATGAGGCTTCTCTATCTGAGATCTGTCTTTTCAATTACCACTTGCTGTCATTTAGCACTTCTTACACTTTATTCTTATAATGCAAATAGCTCTGATTCCAACCAGGTTTATTTCAGTCCCTTTTCTGGTTCCATGCTGTTTTCAGTCTCAAGAAGTTTTTAAGGAATGTTCTCAAACAATTTGACTGGAAAAAGTTCAGAAAGTAATAGTAACAATTCATAATTTCAAGGTTCTCTGAAAAAAACGAAATAATTAGATTGTTTCTCTTGTGAATTTTTAGTGGAATTACAGCTTCAAACAGAACTTAATTGTCATAGCACAAATTATCTTCAAAATAAGAAAACTCTAGTACTGATAGCATTTGTAGCATTCCTACTGATGAAAGCAAAACATAATGACTTGAGAGTACATGTGATGCTTGTGGCTGCTGTCTCATGCCTGTAATTGGCCAGAAAATTGTAATTGGCCAGAAAACAAAATAAATATCACAATAAAAGGTTCATATAATTGGCTACTCTGTTTCAGTCTTAAGATAAAAGCAGTGTAATGTCTGTGGTGATATTTTTTGCTGTTCTAGGTCTTGGGTCTTAGCTACTCCTAAATAGAATTAAATTCAGTCACTGCTAGACATGATTTTCTGCAGCACTAAATTCTTACTAATTTTGAAAGTTCAAAAATACTTGGGCCTTTACTGAAGCCAGTAAGAGCTGTCTGTGGTGATGAGGTTGAAATCAGACAGAAAGTTGCATGCCAGGGCACAGTATACACAAGGCATATTCTCTCCAGGCTCCATCATTTAATTCTGCACAGCTAAATTAGAACTTTGCTCTTGAATTTTCCACTGAGGGTGTCTATCTTTCTATCCATGGATGACTGAAACTACCTGCCATACTACCTTATTTTCTTAAATTCAGCCCTCATAAATAGTGTCTTTATTTTTCAGGTTAAGTTTGAGCATGGCATCTTTTATTTTCATGTTTTGTAAGTGGCAGTAGGGGTAATTCAATTCAATCCTTTACCTTCTTTCTTGTTTGTGTACATGTTATAGGAAAACTAAAAGCAAAGTGTCATTGTTAGATGTTTGGCCACAAAACTAACAAACTGAGCATTCTTTCTGATGAGATATTTACAGTGATCCTTTTGGAATTGATATAACCTGATTTTAAATTTCTCTAGTTGTGGTGTTAAATTTCCTGAGTATCTAAATGTGAATCTTATGCCTCCTGTTTTTGAAAAGGCTGTAGTTTTTACTCAATTACTTCCTTGTCGGTGTGATTCATATATTTCCTACAATTTCTCTCATTTGACAAAGTAAACCCGTGTGCTGTTTCATTACTGGAGTGGTGAATTTTAATTTGCTTTATATATTAATTTCTTTTTGAGAGTGACTTTACGACCTCAGTTTTATGAGTCAAGAAGCTCCCTGCTGTGAAATCAGTCTGCTTTTTCTATTTGAGTGAAGCAAATTTCTGTGTACAGGATAAGCACTGAACTGATTTTACAGGCTTTTGTTAGGAAGTTTGATAGGATTTTTTGATCCAGCTCTGGCCTTGTCATACCACATTTCCTCAGGATTTCTGTAGTCTGTTTTTTGGTGAATGGCCTGATGTTAATATCTTGAGTCATTCATCGTACATGTCCTTTCAGGTGCTCAGTATAAAGACTCTTTTAGTGATGTATTTAGGGTGGTTAGTGCAACCCAAAGTGTTCTATTCATCTCTGTGCTTCTTCCTCTGTTCAGAATGGAGTGGGTATAATTTTGGCAGCAAGATTTCGTGCTACGTGTTGCTCATTAATTTGAAAACTCCATCCAGAGACAATATTAATCCAAACTGTTATTCTGGTGCAGCTTGTTATGAAGTTATTTGTTTCAGACTGGGACTGCTTTGACCAGTGGTATGTCAAATAAAGAGTGACTCCTCTGGAAATATTTTTTAGTATATTTAGGTGTGTACATACAGTTTCAGACTGTTTCATGTCCTATTTGATCTATATTGTCTTGAGTATGTCTTTGTCTATCTCACTCAAACATGTTAATTTTCATGTGGATTATTCTATTTTATTATTTTTTTCTATTTCACAAAGTCAAAAATAAAATTGCTTTGACATAGATTTCTTGCAAATTCTTCAGGTTCTATTGCACATAATATTTGGAAATTATAGTCCAATTTGAATGGGAAGGTTTAATTTTTTTAATTGTATTTTAGCCGTCAGGTGAAGTATTGTGTGAAGTATTGTCTCTTCCATATGGAATTGAAAGTTGCTAATTTAGAGTCAGCCTTTTGTGAGCGATTTCTTACAATATCTAAATTTTCTGTCATAGATCAGAGGATCACAGTGAAGTATTCTTGGAGGGAATAGTTTCTTCTGTTGTTGCTATATTGGTCTTGAGATCTTATTTCTAATTAACAAAAAGAAGCCCAGCAGCATCCTTTCTTATCAGGAAGAAAACCAGGGGAAAATGTAGCATTGAGATAAGACAAAAAGAAAAAAAAGTTCTTCAACAGCATCTTGGAGACAGTCTCATGAGTTGCAGTTTTTCATTTTAGATTTAATTTTCCTTTGTAAACTGCTTAGGAAAAAAAAAGAAAATATAAGATAAGACTATTTCTGCAGAAAGAATGATCTCTTCTAATCTTTACCTACATTTGGCTGCTGCAAAATACAATAGTTAGGTCATAGACATACATCAGCAAATAAAAATGTAATAGTTTAAAGATAAGCCTAATCACAGACAAAATCTGATACTCAGTAGACTTTGTGAGTGACTTGCCCTCCTTCCTCACAATCTCATGGGAGTGTGTTCCTTCAGTACAATCTTTCTATTTTCCAGATTTTGCCCACCCCTCCTTGGGAAATTATAATTTCTTGCAGGGATGTCTCCTAGGAGGCTCCTCTGGGAGAAGGTGTGGACCCAGAGCATGTTTCTGCCACCATCACTTGGCAGCTGGACCACTTTATTCACCTGTAGTTATTTTCTTAAACATATGTGCTGATATTGGTTCATTCCTATTTTCTGTCCTGTGTATATTTGTGTATTTATAAAGCAGTGTGTCTTGAACAATGACGGTTTGCATTCTCTAACCCAGCAGTAGACTGAGGGCTTAGAGCAATGAATATTAAATTTATTAAAAGGCAGGATATGTAAACTAACATTTTCCCAAAGTTCTGTGTATGTGTAATATTGAATCTTTAATTTCTGTCATCTTCTGCATCCTTAATTTAATCTTCGTGAAAGGATGTCAGTTCTAAAAACTACATTCAGAGCTGTGAGAAACAGCATTGACTGCAAAATGTGATTTCTGATGGAAGCAAATATGCTTCCAAACAGTAGTTCTGCTTCCCAAAAAGGTTGGCCTACCGTAATACCCTGGGGTGACAGACAGGGCAATCCAGGCAATCCACTTGTCTCACCGTAATTTGCTACATATACTTAGTCCTGAATGACTTAAAATGAAAATCTCCATAAACCTTTGTAAGTGGGGTGTGTGCCCCATTAGATTTGTGCATTTAAACATGGTAGTTCTGTTCATTCATTGCTGGCCTAAGAGTTTTTAAATGCTGGGTTGCATGTATACATGTGCTGAATTATTAATTAACAATTACTATATTAAGAAAATATAGTAACTATATTTTCAACTTTCAGAAATTCATTTAGGCAACAGATGAGATTACAGTTGTTGTACCTGAATAGATGAGTTGTATATAGCCTTTTATATAGCTTTTTGGAAATATTATACACATTCTACTGTACTTTCAGGAAATAGGCAGCCCTTAGTGACGTTTACGGTGTTGAAAACAGAGTGATTTGTATTCTTTTGGCTGTGTTCTTTAGCTATGTTAGGATGATAAACAGAAACTCCATGTTAATCTGACTTAGTAAGGAGCTTTCAGGATGCAAGTTAGCAGATTTGTAATCTGACTGTTTGTAAACAGATACAGTTGTTGACCTTGCTTGTTCTCAATGTGCTTCATCACTATAGCTTCAGAGAAGTATAATGCATTTCCCCCATTACCTAAATTGCACAAATAAAAATAGAAGCCAGAGCTTTCTGCCGTATATTTCTCAGATAACTGCATTATGCCATAGCTGAGGGTCTAGTGTTGTTTTCATGTTCTTATGCAATGCTTTTAATCCTCAGTGATCAGCATCCTTTAAGAATTACTGTCCAGTTTTTCCCTCCCATTATTTTTACGGGCTCACAGTACACATACACTGTGCTGCTTACAAACCATTGTGTGAAATAAATTGATTAATAATAAGCTGTATTTAAGTATTCTGCTGCTGGGCCAGTTGACTTTTTCTATTACTTTTTAAATTCTTATTTTTGTTATGCAAAATAAATCATGCTTGTCATTTAGCTGGCTAAAAATGGGTGAACAGCAGTCTTAAATTCTACCTCTTTAAAGTGCTGAGTATTAATTGTGCTTCTCGGTAGAAACTCTCTTGAGAAGCAATATGACTATATTATAATTGCATGAAAGCAAAACATCTGCAAGGCTGAAGGAACATCAAGTAGGTTTGTTTTCTAAAAAGGTACTTGAAAAGGAATTAAAATTATTAAAAAAATATTACTGCTGTGATGTGAAATAGTGATGCAGTGGCTTGTATCTTCAGTTTCTCACACAGAAAGAAGAAGTTACTTAGTGGGAATCTCAGAGGCATCTCCTCCTTGGAAGTTTTCTTGCATACCTTTTTCTTTCTGAGATTAAACCAACCAAACCAGTTTGGGTAATACTGTGTCAATTTTATCAAGAAAATAGGACCAGATTTCACAAAGACTACGTATTTTAGCATTTTCCTCAACCCAGTTTATGCCCTGTTGATCATATGTATTCTTGTGCCAGTGGTGCTTTAGTTTGGCAGTCGGGTGATGATATTCCTGCTGCCTTTTGTATGGGCAGGTAAGTCCCTGGAGAGCTTTTCATAGTGCATGCCCATTCAGAGTATCAGCACTTGATCTATGAATCCTAGCTGCAGAGTGAGTGTAGTGGTGACTGTGGATCTAACTACTGCTCTGTAGCAACTCATTTTCCTTTTACATGACCTTTTTACCTCATGATTTAAAAATGTCAGATCCAGAAACAAGTAGCTAGAATTATTCAGAAGTGCTGGCTGCAGCCAATTCCCCTGACTAAAAGAGAAGTAATCCATTTTCTCTTGCCTTTTTTTTAAATCAAAAGTATACCTGAAGCTGACCAAAGAGCACATGGCTAAGTAATATCTTTATTGAAAGAACTTTTTATTTGATTTTATATTAATTGATTTGTGAAGCCTCCTAAAGTTTTGCAAGAGCTGCTGTATTTCTTTACGCTTAGTGGACTCCTGCATCTTCCCAAAGTAAAAGAGTTCTCCCTGACGCTGGAGAATATTGCACCACTGGGAAGGTGGCATGCAGCACAGCACAGCTTGGCATTCTGTGTCTTGCAGTCAGTGGACAGAGACTCTGTGAAGCATAATTGAGTAGCTCTGTAGTAGACTGAAGCATCTGTCGCACCTGCTCACTGTCTTGGCTTCATGCCTCTTGCATCCCTGATATCAATGTTGCCTTGCATCACTAGAAAAGCTGACAGGCTTCTGGAAGGTATTTTGCATCTTGCCTTCAGGTGTTTTAGTCCTTCACTGAGTCTGTCGTTACTCAGTGTGGTAGAATGCCAATTGCTGCCATTTTAATTCACACTAAATAACATCCGAGTTCTTTGAGGTGAGTGGAACTACTTAATTAGGAGTAAATCTGGAAACAGAGTTTCAAAATCTGATTCAAGAAAATCTGGAAGAGACTTACTGAGAAACAGGAAAGCAGAGCACTGCCTTTTTTTCTCACGTTCATGTGTGTGCACAAATACCCATGTGCACAGCACCTTTGTAGTGTCTGAAATGAAAAATTTGCAGTCAGTTACAATTTGGCTTAACATGCTCTACTGTGGCCCAGTATTCAGAGGAAGATTATGGATCTGAATTACTCATTTTTCTGCATAAAATTATTGGCTGTATACCATTTTTTTTCTTTTTTTTCCTCAGCTAATTCTAATGACTGTAACTGACTTCAATGGCTTTAAACTGAAAAAGTAGATTAGATAAAGAAGAAATTATTTTACTGTGAGGACAGTAAGACATTAGAAGAGTTTGCCCAGAGAAGTAGTGGATGCCCTGTGGCTGGAAGTGTTCAAGGTCAAGTTGGATGGGGCTTTGACCATCCTGGTCTAGTGGAAGGTGGTGCTGCTCATAACAGGGAGATTGGAACTAGATGGTCTGTTAAAGTCCTTTCCAACACAAAAGGATTCTGTGATTCTGTGACTTCAGCTTCTCCAGCCATTTTAAGTAAGTAAAATATATTCAGTGACAGTGAAAATATATCTGCCTATTGTATAAGGAACTATGAAGCAGTTTGTAGTATATTAAAAACCTGTGTGTTGTATTTCTCTGGGGAATGGTTTTTTCCCCAGGGCCCCTGGAGCTTGCAACTCTATAGTTTGACCCTTCCTTCCTTTCTGGACCTAATTGGCTGAGTTCCAGCCATCCCCCCTGGCAGGAGCCTTGATAAGGTCCTGCTCTTCCTCTTCTCGTTCTCTTACCTCCTGGGGTCCTCTCTTACCTCCTGGGGCCTTCTCTTACCTCCTGGGGCCCTGCCTCCTACCCTCTGGGCCCTTGCCTCTTGGCCCTCCTGCCTTCGCCTCCCTGTATGGAATAAACGTCTTGGATCAACCCTGGGGGTAAGAGCCTCTTTTGGAATCTTTTGCCCTGGTCCCCTCGAAGCATTTCCCCCAAAGCCTCCCAAAAAACAGAGCTAGCCCCGGGGGGCTGCGGGGGAGTGCTTCACCTGTGTTTCCTGCTTATATTCAGTTTCTGTTTTGGGAAGACAAGATGTCATAAATGGCAGAGTTAAGAAAAGGACTGCAGAAGAGAGGTAAGCAAGCAACGACCAAATAAAAACTGCATAATGGAAGGAAACTTACTTTGGTTCTCTGAACATGATACAAAATGAAAAATGTTTACCAGTGTTCATGACTATAAAGAGAACCAGGTCATTCTGCCTTTTTTCCCTCCCGCTGCCGCTCACTGAGTGAGTAAACACTCACTCCTAACAGACCCTCTCAAACAGTTTTGTGGTTTTAGGCATTATCTTGCACGTCATCGTGCTACTACATGCTGCCTTTCCTACTGAGAAACTATTATAGCACACTGGACAATAAAGGCTGCCTGCTGTGATGAATGCTGGCTACCCAAGGGCAATGACATCCCTCCTGACTTCACTTCTGAGCTGCTGGCTGTGCCTCCCAGCAGACCTGTAGGAAAGATCTTAGGAATAAAATGATCCTCAGCTTTGCTACTTATTCTTAGCTGGTGAAATAAAATTTTAAAAAAATCTTTAAAAAAGGGAAAAGTGTTACAGTTTATTGTTGTGTACAAAGTAAGCAACTAAAAAAATTCATTTTGTCAACAGGCAGAAAAAACTGCAAGGAAACGGAGGAAAAATGTTCTTTAGTCTTCTCTATACAGCTTGGTGACTTTCTTTTTAATTTTTAATTTTTTTTCTCAAGGCTTCAAAAATGTATTTCAACATGTGAGTTATGTATGGTTGCTCCAAGCTGCTAAATAAATAAATAAATAAAGCTGATCAAGACTTCTTATTGATCAGATTTTGATTTCTTCCCTCAGACATAATAAACCCAAGAATGCAACATTTATCTGCTTGTAGGAAGACTTTTCATGTATTTAGATAATTGCAGCAGTAGTTTTATCAGTTTTTGATGAATTTGGAATTACCAAGTATTTCTATGAGTCAATTTCCTTGTGTTTTTGTTGTCTGATGCTTGATTTTTATTCATTTTACATTTAGCTTTTGGTTTGATTTGTATCTTAAAAAGTTTGTGACACAAACTGTAGCATTCTGATTATAAAGATTTGGAAAAATCCTTTAGCTTTTGTTACGTTATTTAGTTTTCAAATGCTGTTTTTAGTTTTTTTTTGTCTTAGAAAAAGAACACTGCTATGGCACTGTCTCTCTCAACAGGAGGATGGCTATTGAAGGTAAAAAAAAATAAAATCATAGGGTCAATTCAACATTTTCCTGATCTTTAGTGATGATGTACAATGTTTTTGTACAGCAAACCTACACTAGGCTTTTGCCTGTTCCATCTAACAGGTTGTTGCTAATTCTTTCAGAACCTACTATGCAACAGACATATTTGATTCCACAGGGTGCAAAGGTGACCAGAATGACCTATTTGTTTCATGTGTCTTACTCTCATAATCTGTAGTCAAGTCTGACTTTACTGAAGCTGTAGACTCTTACAGGGTAGTGACATGGGCATGCATGCTGTTGTCCAAAAAGAACATTCCAATATCTAGAACCTGGAAAAAGCAGTGCTTTCCAAAGATTCTTAAACAGTTGTGATAAATTTTGATTTAGAATAACGCGCCAGGAAATAGATGCAAGAACAGTGTCACTTGCACACATTGAGTGATAGGCTGTTAAGTGTTCTGCTAGGCCATGTGTTAGATTCAACAAGTGAAAAAGACATTTGCCTAGTACTTTCTTGGCGATTTTATTCTTACAGAATAAAGTTTCTGAGCCTCCAGTTTTTTCATTAGGTGTGCCAGGATTTGCAGAGTGCCTGCAGGTTGCCTGGTTTTCTGGCTTGCTGAAGGCTATGGCATCTTGACAACTGGGATTTCCTGGGCTCAGCTCCCAGTGTGGCATTTTTGCACTTTTTTGAGGAGATACTCTCAATTTAGTCCTTTGATGCTATTCCAACAGTTGAATGTGACCCACTCCCGGAGATTTTACCCCAAAATCATTAACTTGACCTGTATTCTTAATCAGCTGTAATCAGTTTCTCGTATTACCTCAAGTGCTTTTTCTGGTTGCAAATCCTGTAATACCTACATTATCCTTGACAAGGATTATTTTCAGTAGTTCTAGTAGCTGTCTTTTAGAGTGCCAGAGATGTGCCAGGGCCAACATATACAATAGTCTTACCTCTTGTGATACCATGTCCCTAAAAACATCCTAGGTTGTAGATCCTCTGTTTGAGGGTAGTTTGGCAGTCTGGTGCCTGGTCCTCATTATAGTTAAGTGATATCTGAGCAGCCCTCTCTCCAAGCCTGCAGAACAGCCAGGAACCCAGAGGGGCTGATATCTGAGCTGGTGTGCAGATGGGGAATTTGTGAGCACTTGAGAAAATGTAAACTTGAGACTGATGTCTCCCACAAAAGTTGAACTTGATAGACTGGATTAAGATGTCTCTTAGTGTATCCATTCCAAATATTTTGAGAGGAATGATTGCTTTTACATGGATTTGAGGCAAGAAAGAGCTTTCCAAAGGAAAACATGAAACAAATTTGGTGAAATCTAAGGCTTATGGTTTCTTCTGGAAATTTACATTTCAATGTTGATAATGTACTCTTCTGTCACAGACAAGATTTTGAGAGTTACGCTGAAGATTAGCATTAGTATCTATTTTGTTTCCATTCTAGTTTTCCTATTTTGTTTTCATCTTACACAGAAGTCCACTAGTGACTTCTGGAAAACCCAACTCCAATAGAATAACAACAGTAAAAAGAAGGGGGGAAAAGGCAGTTCATTCTTGTCACACAGGACAAGAGCAGTATTCAGAGGTGGTATTGTAACTTGGGACTGTGACTTATAGGCTGTTAAGTGTTCTGCTAAGCCATGTCTTGGATTCAACCAGTAAAAAAGATATTTGCCAAGTACTTTCTTGGAGATTTTGTTCTTACAAAATAAAATTTCTGAGTCTACAGCAGATCACTGCACTTCCAGTACCAGTACATATTTTGTTTCTCTCTCCTGGTCCTGCATGCAACAGTTGGTATTCAGCTTTGAACAGCAGATATGGTCCTTTGCATCCCAAAGAAAAATCTTTGGTTGTGGAGAATCTTTGGTGGTTTCTACTGGCCACCAAGATAATGATGTGTACTGCAGAGGGGACTCTGCATGCTTGTAGTAATCACCTGCCCCCTTCATTTTTCCTGCCTCACAGCTACCCAAGAGATGGTACCAAAACTTTCCAAACAGTTAAAAGAGCTGGGATTTTTTTCATAGTGTTTTTTGTTCCTCTTTGGGTTTCTTCCTTTTCATTCGGACCATGTATCTTGTACTCTCGACAAAAACATCTTTTCCCTTACAGAGACTGGGTGAAGTATTGTACCAATAGATGCCAAAAGACACATCTCCAGCTCTTGTATTTAATCTTGGAAGAGTATCAATTTCCTTGTCAAATTCTGACTAGTAAAATTAGGCATGTACAAAGCTCCTTCCCTGCTCTTTTTTAACTTCAGTAAATTATGAATTATTGAAATTAAAATAAAGCTTCCTTCAACATCCTTGCATTGATTAGGCTTTCTATAATATGGTGGTGTTATAAACCTCTTGCAGAAATAGGAATACCATAATTGGTGAATGGAGGAGCCCTCATTTAAACTGTAGAACAGGCACAAGTGTTTATATTAAAGATCTGTAATTCCCATGTTTAACTTTCTGCTGGGAGGAGTTAGATACCGTGCAAATTTTTCTTGGAACATAGTTTCAAATGCCAAATTAAATATCTTATTTTTTATTAATAAACTATTTGATGTGAGTAGCCTTATGGGCTGTTCATTCCAACAGCCTATGTGGTCTGAGAGATGTTTTTCTATACTTGGAGGGATCATATTAATACTCAGCTTTAACTCTTGTTGTCTGCTCTGCTACCTTCCTAATCATAAATTTAGCATGTCCAAATGCCAGATTTTGAATCTAGGACAAAGTTACACTAGGCACGAGTATAAATTGTGAGAGGCGTGTCTGGAGAGCTGCCCTGCAGAAAGGAATCTGGAGACACTGGATCTGGGACAGCATGTCAGTGGCAGCCAGCAGTGTGCCCTGGTAGCCCAGAGGGCAAACTGCATCCTGGGGTGTATCAAACACAGCATGACCAGCTGGGGTAAAGAGGAAATTATCCTGCTTTATTTGGTGTTGATGTGGCCTCATCTTGAGCACTGAGCACAGTTCTGTACCCCATCATTTAGGAAGGATGTGCAGGTGCCAGAATGTGGCCAGAGGAGGACAGCACACCTGGTGAAAGGGATGGAAGTCACCATCCTGTCAGGAGTGGCTGAGGACTTTTGGGCTCATCTGCAGTGAGCAGGGACAGGACCAGAGGGAGTGGCCTGAAGCTGTGTCAGGGGAGGATTAGTTTGGGTATTAGAAAAAGGTGGATATCTGTGGGTGGTTGAGCACTGGAACAGGAAATGGTCACAGCACCAAGTCTGACAGAGATAAAGCAGCATTTGGACAATGCTCTCAGGCACATGGTGCGATTCTTGGGGTAACCTGTGCAGGTTCAGGAGTTGGACTCAATGATCCTTGTGGGTTCCTTCCAACTGAACATACTCTATGATTCTATGATCTGTTCCTTGTACCCATGTTTATAAAACTCCTAGAGAAGGGTGTGTATGACATAGGTGCCTTTTCAGAGATCTGGCAAACTCGTAGCAGCCCAGGACTGTGCAAGATCTTTCTTTAGTTGTCTATCTGGTCAAAGGCTACCTTGCTGTTGCAGAATATTAGATTTTGGCACTCTAGAACTGACATTTTTCTTTTTTTTGGGGGGGAGGGGGGGCAGGAGGAGGACAGTAGAGGAAGTAAATAGAAAGCTGACAAAAGAAGACATGGCAAGAAAATACAGAAATATCTTGTATTCTAGTTCAATTCAGATAAGACATTTCTTATCTGAAGATGAAAGGGATGGGAAAATCATTTTAATCTCTTATTCTTTGAATTGGTTTGTTCTTACCAGCCCTTGGCCTGAGGACAGCAGAGGTTAACAGCAGTGCAATATTTCCTGTGCTTCTACATGACAGTGAGCAGGGTGATGGTGGTAAAACATGCTGCATTCAGTCTACCTGTTCTAGCTTTAATGGCAAAGATATTTTGGCCCCATAGACAATTGTTAGATGAGATATTTTATTGTTCTTATTTATTAGTCAAACCTTAACTCCTATGCACTTAAAGATTTCCACACCAAGATATATAGGAAGCTGGCTGAAGCAATCACATTAATAAATTCTTTTTGAGAAGTGTAATATATTGCTGAGTTCCAAGAATTTACAGATATGAGACAGGGAATGATTAGCTGTGTAGGAATACTAGGAAAAAATCCTGAGACAAGAACAGCAAGCTGAATGTTACTGATGTAGGCTAATGAGGAAGAAGAAAAATACCAAAATGGAATGTAGAACCAGTATTGTCATATGCAAGATAGTAAATAATTCCTATTTTACTCAATTTTCACTAAGTACCATCTCCAGTTTTGGGCATCCACAGTTTAAAATATGAGTAAGGGTGATCAGAAACCTAAAAAACATGATGTCTTGTAAAAATATATTTTAAGTGGATGTTTTGCATAAAAAACAAACACTGGGGACACAGAGGAAAAGCCTTCAAATAAGTGAAGTGGTTGGTAAGAAAGTAAAATATTGTTCTATATGTCTGCTGGGAAATTAACAAATAACAAGCTTGAGTTGTGGCAAAGAATTCTGTTTTTGGGAACAAATATCTAATGTTTAGAATCACAAAGAATTTCAGGTTGTACAATCTCTGTCCTTTGAAGTTTTTAATAACAGGTTATAGTTAGGCCAATATATATTAGAAATTGTTTAAATACATCATATTTTGCTTTGGACAAAGATTAAACAATAAGTAGTGGCCTGATAACTTTTAGTTGTTTAGCACTCTTCTGTCTTTATTCAATTTCTGATACTCCTGTGATCCACTGATTGTTTGTTCCACCTGTCTGCCAAAGAGAGCCTTACAAAGTTGAGCATGTTCTTCATTGAGCATATCCTTGACTGGTTTCAGTTTTGGGGTACTCCTGTTGTTGGTTTTTTTTTCCTTTCTCTCTATTTTTTGCTGACTTGGTAAAATAAATGAATAAAAATGTCTTCTAAGAATAAATAGTATCTTCTGTGAGAGTTAATTTTGTAGCTTCTGCTTGGAAAGAAAAACCGTAGAGTTTGGTCTGTTGATCTTGAAGAGTGGAAAGTTGGAACTGTGGCTGCAGACAGTGTTTTTCAGGGTGGTACTGAGAGAAAAATTAGTGAAGAATTACCTTTAGGGGCCACAGTCACACATGAACCTTTTGTGTTATGATGAATCCACCTTAGCTACAGCTGTGCTTGGTGGGGTAAAAGCTGCATAGTGCCAGAAGTGGAATACTTTAGTTATTTACCAAACTGCAAGGATAAGCTTTGATCTGAAAGACCTCTTTAGTAGTTCTTACAGATCTGGCCCAAGATTTTGGTCTGAGTGACACAGTCTAAAGGCAGCAGCACTCTTGGATCTGAGTCTGGCTGATAACTTCACTGTATAGCTTTCATCTTCAAAAGGAGCAGAAGTAGAATGCAGCAAAACTGCATCTATATAATCTGTGAAAGGAAAATAAGGTACTGTAAATATTTTGTATTGTCATTTCTGTATTTGTGACTTTCAAAAGATAGAATGAAAACTATTAATGTCATTAAGTGAATGGCAGTGAGACAACCACAGTGATTATGAATGAAAGAGTTATTTTGGTGTTGGTAATGTAGGAATAAATAGATAGACTTGGCAGCTGATTAGGGGAGGCTTAGTAAGTGAACTGAGAAGAGCTTTATTTAATACAGGTAGGAAAATGTGCATTGTCATATCTTGGGTTATAGTCTTCAACCAGCTAGTGACTAAGTACAAATACTTTTCACATTGTATTGAATAAATGTAATTATTTTTTATTTTCTTACTTTTGAATGACAAGCTAAATAAAATTAAAGTGTTTGAGTGACTATTTAATAAGAAATTGATCTATTGCAATCACTATTTCTGTAGAGTTAAGTGGCATTTTTAATTTAGATATAAGTAATTACCACTGGAACTGTAGTTAAAATGAAAATCATTATCCTAGGATTAGTTTAAAAGTCAAAATTTGAAGAACAGAATCTATGTATTCCTAAGATGAATCTATTACTGTTGTTGTCTCTAGCATCTGTAATTAGGCATAACCCCCCCGTTATGCCTCTTTTTATGATAATAGCTAATAAACTCATGTACTTGACATATTCTTTTTTATCTATATGGGTTGTACTCACTCTAGTCTCTTGAATTAGTTCAGATAATTACAGCCAAAGCTCATTTTCATTTCTCTGTCCTCCAGAAGTTGCTACCTTTGGTTTCACTGACTAGACTCAGGTCTGTACAGTTCTGTTCCCTGCTGCTTATCACATTTAGCTGACATTATTTTGTTCTGAGGAGAGAGGGCGTTTATCCATTAAAAAATACAATACTTGTGAAATAGTGCATGCATTTCATAATAGAGCAAAAGAGTACAGAAAAGAGCAGTTCATCAGCTTTTGTCCCAGGAATTGTCTTATCTCTACATCTTTGTTTATGTGGATATGATCCCTGCAGTCCTCCCTCTGCTGCTGTAAATTATATAACTCTGTTATATTTTGTCTGCAGCATTAGCAAATGATATATGGAAATCTGATACAATTTCTCCAATGGCTTGTAATCAGTCAGAAGTAAAACTAGGTTTACATGGCAAGGATTTGGTAGTGGGGAAGTTGCAGGGGTGGCTTCCCTGAGATTACATCAGGAGCCACCCCACTGTCTCACAGAGCTACTTCCAGGTTTTCCAAGGTGAACCTGCTGCTGCTCAAAGCTGAGGCCATCAGTGATGCTGGTGGTGCCGCTGTAATAACAATTATAAGAAAGGGTAAAAAAGGCTATGGGGCAGCTGTGAGACAGAAGCGAGGGGAAAAAGAGAGGAACAACTCTGTGGACACCAAGATGAAGAGGGAGGGGGAGGAGGTGGTCTGAGTGTCAGAGCAGAGATTCCTAGCAGCCTGTGGAGAAGACCAGGAGAAAGTTGCCTTTCCTCAGCCCATGGGGAACCATGATGGAGCAGATATCCACTCTGCAGCCAGTGGAGAGCCCATGCCACAGCAAGGCACAAGCTCTGAAAAACACTGCAGCCCACAGACAGTCCGTGGAGAGGAGCCCATGTTAGCACAGGTCTTCTGGCAGGACCTGTGAACCCTGCAGGGACCCCGTGCTGCATCAGTCCAGTCCAGAAGGACTGCACCCCCAGGAAAGGACCCACTCTGGAGCACTTCTTGAAGAACTGCAGCCCAAAGACAGAACCCACATTGGAGCAGTTCATGAAGAGCTGATTCCTGTGGGAGGAGCCCAACACTGGAGCAGGAACAGCTGAGATTAAGCATTTCAGGATGACCACAGCCCTACTCCTCATACCCCCGTGCTGCCTGAGAGGGGAGATAGAAGTCAGGAGTGAAGCTGAGCCTGGAAAGAAGGGAGATGTGGGAGAAACTTTATCAAGCTTTATAAATCTTTGTAAATAGAGAAAATAATGAAAATCTGATCAGTCCTGGCTACTGCCTGTGAGTCTTTTCTGTATTCATACTGTTTTCTGCACATCTACTGCTTAATTAATAATAAATAATTGATGGTCCAGCAATTGTGCCTAGAGAGGGACAAGCAGTTTTTAGCAGTCTTTCCCCCGCCCCCTCCATTTTAGATTTGCAAGGAGCTTAGATTTTAAGACCATCTAAATGATGTAGAGGAATGTCCTTTTATCCTGAAACCATAGGAAATGAAGCTGTATGTGCTACCACAAAGGTGAAGGAGGGTAAAATACCCAGGGCAAATGGTTGTTTATTTTTTTCTGTCTTTTTCTCTGATTTAAAATTTAATACATTTCTTTAACGTGCCCACAGAGAGCATGCAAAGAAATTCTTTCCTATTACAGTAGTTAGGGTTTATCTTGAATTGCCTACAGGCAGAAGTGGATGATCTAACAGGGAATGAGTGATAGAGCACAGCTACACCACCACATTGAATATATTGTGTGGATTTAGTGACAGAGGCTACACTTGCTGTTCCCTTCAAGAAGAAGACAATCTGTTATCTGTTATTTTTACCAGCATTATATTTTAATTATCCCAGCTTCAACCATAATTTCACATCCCCTTCTATGTTTTCCCTTCTTTTTACCTAGACTTATATGATCACAGGATAACTCAATTTAGAGGGGACCTCTGAAGGATTCTAGTCCATTCTCCTGATCAGGGGAAAGTCAGCTGTGAGGTCAGTCCAGGTTGTTCAGAGCTTTATTCAGATGGGTTTTGAGACACTCGAACAAGTGAGGCTGCACAATCTCTCTGGGCCATGTGGTTCAGTGCTCACCTGAACTCACTCCAGTTTATCAGTGTCCTTCTTGCATCAAGGGCAAGCTGCAGAGCTGCATGCAGTATTTCAGAAAGGATCTGATGACTTTTTAATAAAGCAGTATGATCCCTCCCCTCTGTCTGCTGGCCATGTTCCTGCTAATAAACTCTGGAATTCTGTTTAGGATCTCTCTGCCCAGACATGCTGCTGATTCATGCTCAATTTGCTGCCCTTCCAGCCAGGCAGTGCCCAGCCTATGCCACTGGATGAGTTTCTCCCTTTCTAAATACAGGAATTTGTCCTTGCTGAATTTCATGAGATCCCTGTCAGCTCCTGTCTCTAGCCTGTTCAGCTCTAAGGGTGGCAGCCCTTTCCCAAAGCGTATCAGCTGCTCTCCCCTAATTTGGGGCCATTTGCAAACTGGATGGATGTGCATTACATTGCCTCCTCCAGGTCTTTGATGAAGATATTATAGTGCAATTCTGTATGAGCATAATTTGCCATATTTTTTGCTATAATATAATTGTTTCTTAACTGAAAATATTTTTATTCTTGATCCTTGTGCTCAGATTTGCATGGCTTTAAGCAGTCAGTATGAATCTCTGTAAATTATGCTGAAATATATTTGGTGCCAATGAGAAGGTTCACTGAGATTTTGTGCCAGTTTTAGTGGCCTCTTTAAGACATTCTAGAAATCAGTATTGCTGTTAAGGAGGTTTGCATTTTGAAAGTCATATCTTTCAGAATTTATTGCCAAGTAGATAAATGATATTTTGCATCTGCTTCCATGCAAAATGACTGTTCACAAGAAAGTGAGGGTGGTTTTCCAAGGCTATTATGCCACTTTGCCCTGAGAATGGTACCTTCCACCAGAGAGGGAGTAGGTTCACCTGAAAGGCAGCGGTTGACACACAGTTACCCTCAATATGCCAGTGAAATGCTGTGGAAAACATTTCTGTGCAAAATCGAAAACTTTCTGTGCAAAGGAAAAGAGTCCAAATTATTGTTTGTTTAATAAATTATTTTTTCCAAAAAGGTTTTAGTTGTGCCTGGAGGAAAATGTAGTTGATGAGGCCAGCAGAGTTTCTGCTGAGATAGGTAGCAGTGCTGGGTTAATGGTTGAACTTGATCTTAAAGGTTTTTTCCAACCTAAACAATGTAGTGATTCTGTATCCAACACCTTTCTCTTCCTTCTTTTGCACCAGTCAGCTTCAGAGGAAGGGAACCTGCTTCAGCTACTCATCAATTTTATGCCTGTTGGTTTCCCTCAAGTAGCTGTTTCCTGAGAACTTCAGTACGTCAATCCCTAATGTTTTTATTTATACCCAAAAAGAGACAGAAAGCATCACAGCCTTTCAGTTAAAGTTCTTGCAAACATAAAGACAGTCCTACCTACTAATGTAAGATGCATAGGAATTATGTTCTTTGGTGGAAATGGAAAAGATCATCAAATAATTAAATAAAAGTGGCTTAAAATTTTCAGTGTCAAAGTTCCACTGATGCTCGCAGGATCATAAGTGACTGTGCCATTTTTAAATATGAGAGCTGGACTTCTAGGTCACAACTGAAGTTACTTCTGAAAATTGAATTCTGGAGCTTGAATCTTGTTATTTCTAGGAGAAAAGGAATGCCTGACTCAGATCTCTTAGCACATTTACACATTTAGGCCCCATGTTGTACAATCAGCTGCGTGAGTGGCTTGAGACACCTAATACATGCACTGATGCAGAGGCTGAGATGCAATCCCTGATCTCATCCACGTTTCATCTCTAGCTGCATAGCTGACAGTGTAGGCATAGCTTCTGGTTAGCCTAACAATCACCAACAGGGAACTGCAGTGTGACTTCTCAGAACATGCAGGGAATGTGTATGCCCCACATCCATTGATTTTCAACTGGAGTGGACACTTGGCCTACTTAAAGCCTTTAGAAATTCCCAATCAAGACAACTAACTGGAAGCAGGCATTTGTTATGCTCTCAGTGTAGAGGGACTGGTGTTAGTAAGTGGCAGGGAGAATAATTGCATGGGAAGGAAAATGTACTTCAGGCTGATGATACTTGTGCTTCTTGCCCAGCTGCAAGGCTGTGATTCCAGAACAAGAGGGCATGGAAAGGAAGGGGGAGGTTCCCTTCAACTCATTGTAGCTGTACAGATTAAGGAGATACACTGAAAAAAACCCAAACCAAACCAAAAATCCATCCAACCAACTAACCAAAAAAACCCAAAAATGCCCCCCCAAAACCAAACCAAACCAAAACCAAAACCAAATCAAAAACAAACAAAACCCAAACCAAAACAAAACCAGAAAAAACTCACTACAAAAAAAAAAAAAAAAAAAAAAGAAAAAAAAAAGGCTTTAAGGGCAGCTGGTAAATTGAGACAAAAATGTCATTGCCCCAACCCATAATGAAATATAGTGCTGTGAAAATGCTGCTTCCTCATCTGGAAGTAAGAAGACATTTCACCTGGTGTCATTTTATCTGATTTGACATGGAGACGTGAAGTCCCCCAGAGCATCTTACAAATTTAGAAGGGAATTTGTAGACAAAAATTCTCCTGTCAGTCAAGATCATGTAATCACAGCTTCTTCCTGATGGGCAAAATGTTTGTATTTAGATATCACATTTACATTAAACAAATCAACTAAGCCAGGATAGAATGTCTGAATTTGTAGAGATATTTTGGCTTTAAACTGAATATTTGAAGAAAGGGCAGAAAGGTTTCATTAGCACCAATATTATGCATTGTGAGGGCAGTGGGTGTGTGAAATGACAACCATAAGGGACGTGAGCCAGGGCTGGAGCTGCTGCATTCTCGTGGGAAGGACCTGGTGGCAGAAACTTCAGGCTGGAAGGGCTGGCCCATTCTTGCACTTTCCAGGTGACACTTGGCTGCTTCTTAGGCAATGATGGACCAGAGTGCTGTGAACAGGTCTTGCAAAAGCAGCTTGATTGTGGAGCTGGGAGGATGCAGGGCATCTAGAGAACTATCTGGGCTTCTTGTCATGGTTGCTCTTCCCAGTTTGTGCAGCATTTGTGCATGCTGGAGTCTCTGCTTTCAGCTCTGCTGGGAGCTGCTTCTGGCTGCTGCTGGGAATGGCTGAATCCTGCTTTGGAAGGGTGAAGCTCCTGGGGAGCAGCGGTGTCAACCTTGCCTCAGCTGTTAGCACAGCAGAGACATGCAGCACACAGGGCATGTTCCCTGTCACATGGTACTAAAGCCCTTTGCATGTTGGGGCCTTGACTTGGGTGGCACATCAAGGGAGGCTGCTGCTGGCCTGTGTGGGGCTGCAGAGCCCCAGGGGCCTCTCCTGGGGACCCACACCGACTTGCCCGGGGAAGGAGCTGCTGGAGGGCAGTGCTGCCACTGAGGGGGACCTGGGCAGGCTGAAGGGATGAGCTGACAGGAATCTTACAAAGTTCAGCAAAAGCATGTACAAGGTCTTGCCAATGGGGTGGAATAACCATATGTAAAATGATGGGCTGGGGGTGAAGTGCCTGGGAGGGGGTGGTACAGAAAGGGGTCTGAGGGGCCTGGAAAACTGCAATTTGCACGAGAAGCAGCAGTGTGCCCTTACAGC
Organism: Sylvia atricapilla; assembly: GCF_009819655.1. Taxonomy (NCBI): domain Eukaryota; kingdom Metazoa; phylum Chordata; class Aves; order Passeriformes; family Sylviidae; genus Sylvia; species Sylvia atricapilla. The sequence continues at coordinate 134,297,194 of NC_089140.1, forward strand.
AAAGAAAGTCACCTGTTTCCCTTGGCTGCATGGGCAAAAGCTTAGCCAGCTACAGAACAAGAAGGATGTCACCTTATGGAGACCAAATGAGGTGGCCAAGGAACTGTAGCAAATGGCATTCAACAGAGGGCCAAGAGAACTGAATCAACTCAGAAGAGATGGCAAGAGACCACCTTAGTACTGTCAACAAGTACCTGAGTGAAGGGTATAGAGGAGATGGAGCTAGATTTTTCTTGGAGGTATGTAGGTATGGTAAGAGGCATTGAACACAGGGTATAATATTTATATTCCAGATATATATGGAGAAGTCTAATTAGATGTTAGGAAAAATGTTTTTACCATTACTGTGGTGGTGATGAGGTACAGGAACTAGTTTCCAAAAGAGGTTGTGGACATGTTCAAGACCCAAGTGGACACACCCCTGAGCAACCTGATGTAATTATATCTGCTTTGAGCTGAAGGCTGAACTAGGCAGCTTCTCCTGACCTAATTATTCTAGTATTCTGTAATCTCATATTTTATGTAAAAGTTGGAATTTCTCTTACTACTACTACTAGAACTACTAGAACTACTACTGCTGCTACTACCACTTCTACTACTATTTCCAGAGGTCTGTATTAAGCAGACCCACACCAAGGAATTTCTTATTTATAATAACGTTTTCTTTCTGGAAAAATTACTAATTTACTGAGATAGTAATTCAACAAATTGAGCACCAAAACACAGTTAAGATATCAATTTAAATAGCTTTGTTCAGACTGGAAATTCTGGAAGACCTCTTTGACTGCTTTAAAGCACATGCATTTCAGTTGGGCACATGAATTTAGATGTTGCACTATCATAAAGTATTATGCCTAATTCTTGTTGAGTAACTGTTCTAATAATGTCAGGTTTAAGCCCTACTAGTAGGATTCAGTCCTAGTTTTTTTTTTTTAACTTTTATCTTGTGTTTATTAGCCTTTGCATATTTTTGCTAACCTTTTTATTTCTGTGAGATTGCCAGGCACTCCCAGAAGTTTCACTGGAAGCGGTTTACTAATGTACTTATTGTTCAGGATATAAAAATCAAGGTCCTGAGTTTCTTGATTTAAAAATATCTCTTTTTCTTCTCATCCAGGTCAATATAAGCAGCCTGTGCAGAGCACTGCGTTCATAAATGTGAAACAAGCCCGCACCATCATGTTTGGCACTAAGAGGTCAGTTTCCACCATTTTTGTTATGCTTTTCATCTCAAAAAACCAAAATAGTATGGCTGTTGTGACTAATCTGAAATTTTTACATTTTCTAAAAATATTGTTACACAAGATATCAGCTAGATAGGTTACTTTTTTCTATTATAATGATTAGGTTTTCTTTGCTGTGGTCTACTCCAGTAGAGCTCTGGTAAACTCTGGTCTACTTTGTCAGGTACGTGGCATGCAGGCCAGGTAGCTTAAATGGCAAATAGCATCCCCAAGGCAAGAATGCCAAATAAGACACTATACTGGTGCTGGAGGAAATCCCTCTTGCTTTCTAGTATGGAAAATAACACCAAGACAACAAAGCTCAAGTGTAAGATAGGTTCTTTTCTGTCATTTTAGGGAGCCTGTACTGATAAAAGGTAACATCCATCTCTTACTCTCTGTGATTCAATGTCGTACCCCAAATGTCTCAAAAAAAATTCAAGTTTTGAGTTCATTGCATCTACTTCCTGCATCTTTGATAAGCATCAGGTAATCTCTGTCTGTCATCAGACAGTGTGCCCCTGCTTCCCCCACAGTTCCTGCAGCCACAGGAGCCCTCGTGGCATCCTGGGGCACCCTGTCAGGCTTTCAGCTACTGCACCTGTGGGTCTTCTGCAGGGGAGTGTGATTTCCCTGCATATACTATAGACCATTCCCCTCATTGTGAATTCCCTGATTTTTGTGCCTGTTGGCAAGACTTTTGGTTTTTAGTAGAAGCTAGTCAAAGACTTCAGCACTTGTGTCCCAGTTGCATGGCAGCCTAGTGAAACGTTTGCCCTGTGCAGTGGCAGAGCACCTTTAATCTGGTACCTGCAGAAATACCTCTCTTCTGAATTGTTGTGAAGTGGGGAGGCTGCCTTGCCCTTAAGAGGCACGTATGACACAGCATCTTGCATGTCTGCAGGAGTCAGAGGTGACAAGTGGTAAGAGAAATCAGCTTGGTTTTCTGAAGCACTTGCTTGAGCTGCACAAGGCTTCAGTGTGAGCTGCAGCCCTGTTGGAGTCCGGGTGCTGCCAGGGGCTCCCCTTCCCGGTGCTCCTGCTCACATGGTCAGGAATTCAGCAGCGGGTTTTGTGTCTGGCTGAAGTGGGATAACACTCCACTCTGTTACCTTGTATACAAGATACTCTTGCAATGCATTATAGTGTATCTTTCCAATTAAAAGTAACTTTGTATTTTTAGATAAGAAAAGAATCTATTGTTTTGTCAGTGTGATGAGTTTGAGGTAACTGCTGAAGAGGGTACAGTAATGATTACAAACTTCCCATTTGAGGATTTCTGCTTTTAATTAGTTGTCTCTGCAGGATATTAACGCTTAAGTAAATCAAAGACATTCTACTAAGTGAAATAATTTATTATATTACATTTTATTTAGGTGGGGTAGTTATTTTTGCCAATGTGTGGTTTAACCCCTTATGAGCTCTTTATGGCCTGATCTAAACAATTTTCCCCTCCTAGGATCACCCCTTTATCTTTGCTTAGTGGTGTAAAGTAATGGTAAAATTAAGGATTGTGTTCAATTGGTAGGCTTGAAATTTCCTTTTTTTATCTCTTTTTTCACAATTTAAATCTTGATTACCATGCAAATGAAAATTCCTCATAAAGAATAATACAAGCAATGTGAATTTCTCTTCCATATCTGCAAACAAGATTTTATGAAAAAGGTGCATTTGGGGAAGAGAAGCTCTTTGTTTCTCCACTGTACTGTGTTGTGCTAGGTCTCACTTTATGCAGACTGTTCTGAATCACTTGCTATAAATAAAAGATGTTTTGCTTTCTGGAGGGAAAGAATCAAACTGAACCTTCATAATAGTAGCCTTCTATGTGTAGAGTGGGACATTATATCAAGTATTCTTGAGATTGGTACCGTGTTTTAGCTAGGCAGTGATTGAGTACTTGTCAGATGTTTTGTTCTAACTATTGCAGTACATTTTGACTTTCATTTTCAAAGAGAACTATTTATTGTGACCAAGAAAATCTTGTTCTATGGATTGTTTATAAAGGCTATAACCTCCTATAAATAAGCTACCTCTCTTGAGAGTTTCTTGTAATCTTGGTTTGATACATCAGTTCTTTTCCTTAAAAAAAAAAAAAATTGCTGTGTTAATTTGGAAATATAGTGAAGAACAAATGTATTTTTCTGGAGGAAAGGATGACTCTTGAAAAAAAAATAGGTTTTAATTAGTTCTAATAATCCATTACTAGTTATAATCTCCATAAAACTTTTCATGAAATTTCATAACTGTGACTCAAAAATGGAGTTATCTCCTGTCACCAGATCTCTGGAAATTATCAGGTGTATATAGTATCTGAACTGCTCTTTCATTGATCATCTTTCATTGATAACTTTCTCTTAATTTTGTGTATGAAGTTAATTTTTAGTGCATAATCCCTGTTGGATGGGCTGATAAAAGTGACTCTCCAACCACAACAGCTTTGACAAACTTTGTATGTGAGGCAGGTATTTCTCAGCTGCTTTATAAGAGACTGTCTTGTTTGTGTGAACTGACATAGCTAACAAAGAGGTGAATTCCTCTTAATTTCCGTTTAATTTGAGAGCTGATCCCATGATTTTAAATACTGAACTGTTGTGGTTTCTCTGTGTTGTTCTCGTATTCTGTTCTCATCTGTTTCTCTATCATGCTAATTTTTACCCAATTAATTTAATCTACAATAAACACCAGCATTGAAATGGCAGAGATCAGTACATATACCAATGAGTTCCTGTGTATTGTATTATTCATGTTGTATACTTATTTCCGTCTTTCAAGAGCAATTGCTGATGTAATTCTCCTCATGTGGAAGGGAAAAGTATTTGAATAACTTTAGGGAAGGGATTTTTACTTTGTGGGAACCAACTCTATGTGTGGAAGATGCTCTGCAAAGATAGGCCCCAAATCACTGCATCCTCAGGATCTGGAAGGTCTGTTTGACTGTCCATCTACCATTGTTATCATGCTGTTCAGGGGTATTCTTAACTGCAGTTATTTATGTTCTGCAATTTGGAAACCTTGTGTTGTATAGCTCATTTAAACTGTGTCCATGCAACTGGAGGTATTCTCCTGTGTGGCATGCCCAGTTTTCTTTTCTTCCTCTAGCCTAGATTGGAGTGCTTCAAAAGACAGCCTAAGCGACAAATTCAGCCCTCAGAGCAAAGCCATTTGGTCCCTAAATGAGTTCAGCAGACTGAAGGAAGCAATTTTGAGGAGCAGAATGTGAGGAGTACAAGGGCATTTGCCTAACTGTGTGTGTGATATTGCTCTGTTCATGGAGCTGCATCCATTTGTCCCTTTGTTGAAGAGCCTTGCACATGGTGTATGTTTGAGTTGGTCTTGCAGAGAATAACATGTTGGTCCTGTGAAGTCCACTAGTCCTGAGGGTCCACTAGTACCTCCGGGTAATTAGATATTAGCTGCCATATCTAACTCTGTTTCCTGCAATAAGTGTGGTGCCTCCTTCTCCTCCTTTGGTTTGAACCTCAGGAAGGTCCACAGAGCTAAGAGAGTGGCTCTTGTGTCATCTGCTTCCAGCATGTAGGCTGTTGAGGGCTACTGTTACCAGGTTTAACTCCAACTATTTTGGAGAAATAAAGAAAAAGAAAAAAAAATAGGAAAGGACTCTGAGTTCTAGGGACCCTGATTGCCCTGATATGAATTCAGCCTTTATTTTACTGTGCTCTTCTTTGTGGAGAGCATTTTATTTATAGGGTGTGATTCCAGCCTGAGGCACTGTGGCCAATGCAGCTGGTACTTTTGCTAGGTGCTGATGGCTGGTTTGGTGCTTCATCATGGCTGGCCAGGTCAGCCTTGGTCCAAGAGTTTCAGAACACAGCAGTTATTTCTGAAGCCAAATAGTTTTCTTTCCAAATTGTACTCCAATCAGCCATCCTGGAAAGCTGTACTCAATTTTCTTAGGCCAGGTCTGTCAGCAGCAATTTGAGTCCTGTGATAAATAGAAAACAAACCTTTCTTCCAGTGTCTAATCATATTGCTATGTTTATAAACTTAGATAATAGTTAAGCTGGACAAATAGTATGATTGGTATAGGAGGATGATGAGATTTGTAATGACACATCAGCTTTTTAGTCACTGACAATTCCTGACTTCTCCATATCTGGTTTTGATTACAAAGTTAAAGAAATAATGTTTATTTATAAACTCCTGATATGAACCGACTGTAGCATTTTCAGGATTATTTTCAAGATAATATAAGACTACTTTCTTATTTTCTTATAGTTGCAGGGAGACTATATTTACACAGGGTTTCTAAATTTCATGTTTTTAATTGCATTAGTCATGGACTATTGCTGTGTTTGTTCTGATACCCCTGCCAGGTTCTAAAGCATGGCCAGTGGATGCCCACAAAGCTCTGTCCATTACTGAACACTAGGAACATATGCCAAAGTTTTTTCTTTGGGATTTGTAAGTGTACAAAAATAATTATCTGGCTTGACCTAAATTCACATGGTGCTCACCATCCCCTTTGTTTTGCTTTTTAATTGGAAGTGACACTCCTTGAATGAAGCTATAACATACTTTTTGTCTTCTTCTCTGTTACAGAATTAACCTTTTTATTGCTGAACTTTGTTTTGGCAGTGAACTGCAAGATAATATCTATTGACATGGGCTCTTTTTAAATTAACTACCAATTCCAAAATAAGAACTTTTAATTTCTTGCACTGATTCATTGCTTAGGGATCTGGAGGCTGACTAATGTGAAATGATAAGGCAGCTGTGAGACTTGGATTTCATTCAACCAGAACAGACGTAGTCTAAAATACAGATGTACGTGGGCAACACAGTTTGTAACAGACACAGACAGGGGTCCAGAGTGGGGAACAGAAAAGAACTTGACACTGTGTAAGCAGTAGCCAAAACGCTGATGTGTTATCAACAGTTTTTTAATCACAAATTCACCACCATACAGTGTGCTGTGAAGAAAATTTAAGTGCATCTCAATCCAGCCCAGTACAATGTAAAAATCCCAAAAAGTGTTCAAAGGCTGAAGCTTAAGCTCCAATAGAATGATTGCATATATAACAAAAGATAGAAAATACATATTTTTAGTACAACCAATCCAATTAAAAATTTGGCTTCCTATGCATACAAATAAAGTAACAAAATTTTTACACAATGATGAACAGCTTTTAAAAATTTGCTTTAAGCAACTGCACCCCTAATTGGAAAATACAAATTAACACCTGAATATATTGTGTTAGAAATATATTGTATGTAAGAAATAAAATATAAAAGAAATCTAAGTTTGTTTAAATTTTTATAAACTGTTTATATGTTCTCAATATTATTTTTACAGAATTCTATTTTACAATAAGGCTCTACTCTGCCTCATGTAGAGCCTTTTAAATACATTTACATGAGCTAACCAGCTAACTTGGCATGTATTTTTTTGTTAGAGAAAGTCATCTCTATTTCCACACTAACTTCATGCTGTGGATGTAGTACTCAGAAGTATTTAATTATCCTAATGTGTTTATTTGCTATATCTTGGAGTTTCTGTAGAAGTCTCTGTTATTGCCTGCAGATTATTTAATTATAGGATTACACTTACACTTCAGCTATAACCTTTAATACCACAACTTCCTTCTTCAAAAGGAAGAAACTTTCAGAGGTTGGTACTTGAAAATACAAAAAAGACCTAACATCTTAGTGGCAGGATGTTTGTTTGTTTGTTTGTTTTCTTTGAAGTGGAATGAAAAGTGCACATTACTTCTGAATAAGACCTTAAGATAAACTCTGTGTGTGGCTTGGCTTATTACTATATAGGGATGTGCTTCCTGTTACACCTTGTTCAGGTTCCTGCTGAAGGGCAAATTGCTGCATTTCCAAACTCAGTGGAATTCTTTTGCTTCTATTCTAGAATTCAGGATTTCACATGAATTTTCTAATAATGCTCTTTAGTGAGAGTATGCAGGATGAGGAAAATGTTTTGTTTTTCTTTTTAAAAAGTGCATTTGGAAGAAAAATATGCCAAGGTATAAACTAAAGGTCAGTCTTGCTGAATGATGAAGTGAGTTGAAGCTACTAATGCCCCAATTCAGTCATTTCTTTAGGCACAGGAAAGCATGAAGAAATTTCCCAGGCGAGGATGAACTTTTCCTCATGCTAAGATTTCATGCTGAGTTTGGGCCTCAGTGCCCTGCAGGTATTTCCTGTTAGTGGTATATATCTAGTCTTAGCAGAGCTGCTCCTGCTAGATTCTGGCTGCAAAAATAGCTTAGTAACATTTCTCTGACTTCAATGAAGTCTGTAGATTAGATAATTATTATTGCTGCTACATGTGAAACTTACTCTCAGTTTGAAACCACTCTTGTTTAATTCTAACTTCAATATGAAAAGCACACGTGACAATCAGCACCTGACAGAGCTAAGTGGTATCATCCAATCTCTGTGCATTTTCGTATGGAAGAATAGCTACACTGGTGGTCAGAAATATTTTCTCTCAGGGTTAGCTTGCCAGATATATCTCTGAAGCCTTCTGAAGCAGAACTGGTATCTTATAATGAAAGCAGTTGCTATGTCTTAGAGATTTTTTCAGAAGCTTCTGGCAATTACGTGAATTCTCATATGTCTCCCTTTTTTTGGATGCTTTTTTAAATGCCTGCCCATAAGGACAACACTGTATCAGACCAAAAGGCTTTTCTCCCTGTTCTTTATTTCTTAACAAAAATCCCAATATCCTGATAAAGCCCAAATCTTATTTCAGAGTGTGATGTGTCTGAATCCTGCTCATATCTGTATAAAATCCCCAGGTTAAATTTTCAGCATGGTGAATAATAGATATCTGCACAAGCCCCATGCTTTGTTAATGGGATTTGTTTATGCTGCTCCCTGACACCTTTTTAAACACTCATAGTGGTGATGTATTTTATTGTGGTGTTACAGAAGACACTTTGGTAAAGTGTGTTCCGATTCTGTATTCAGCAACATGAATCAGTCCAAGGGAATGGGACCAGCTCCCTGTCTGTGTCTGTGCTGTATTGCTGCAGAGACTGGTCATGGGCTGCTGGCTCCATATTGATGTGGCCATAAATTGCCTGTTTTCTGACACTTCTAAAGTAAATGAAGGAAAGCATCAGCACTGCTGCCTTTCTTGCAGGAAGCCTAAGAGCAACTTGGTATGCCTTGTGTGTCTAGCTAATGCCACTTCAATGGAAAGTTTTAATTAAGTGCATGTCTGTGTCTGTGCAAAGGAGAAATCAAAGGCATTTGGGAAAAAGAAAGTGTATCTGCTCCAGAGTCATTGAGGAGTAATTTGGGAGCACTAAATTGCTTTCAATTAATTGGAAAATATTTTCTTAAATATTATTTAAGAAAGGACAAAAAATCAGTCTGAAGGGAAGACTTTAACATTATTCTGTAGATCGAACCCATTTGCCCATCATACTTGTTGAAAGATGTCATGGTGTTTACAAGTTAGAGACCTAGAGGTTGTAAAACTAATCTGATATGCTGGATTTCATTAAGCTCCTTAATTGTAATTATTAGAAGAACACTGGAAACTGGTTTGCCTACTGACAGTATTTTTGATTTGCCCTTTCTGTAGCAGTTTCTGAGCTTGCAAACATAAAAAAAATAATTAATACAAGTAAAGTGTTTATAGCAAATATTTTATAACTAGGGAGCCATGTTAAAATCCTAGCTTTTGAAATTGAACTTATCACGTAGGAATTTCAGCCCTATTTACTCTTTCTCAGAGTTATGAGAAAAAAAAGTGCCTCCAGTTCTCTTCAAGCTGTCTAGAGGGATTACTCTTTATGAAAAAGAGAAGTTCTGAGGAACAGAGATAATTCATTTACCACTGGATATGGTTCATGATTTATTTTGGATAATGTTTTGTCTATAATTTATTGTTCTATCTGTATTACAGCAAAGCTCAAAGGTGGCAACCTTTTTTTTTTTTTTATAGGGCTCATTATGTCATATTGCATTTCGCTTAATCCCTATAATTTTTTTAGGCCTTAATACAGAGTGCTTTCTATCCTTTTATCCATCTTTTAAGCAAGATAGAAACCTGCTTTATTGTTCACTAAATGTTTTTTCCAGAAGAAACGATGTTTTCTCAACACCCAGTTTGAAACTCTGCAACAAACTGTCATCTCCCATCTATAATGTAACTGTGAGTTATTCTTTGCATTAAATAACCACAGTGAAAGAACAACACTTAAGACTTGTGGTGAACTCTTTTGTTCCTCTGTATGGCATCTTAGTTTAAACGCGTGTTCTTCTGTGAACTGTACTGTCAGATGGAAGCTATCCCCATTCCCAAAGCCCCATTTGTTTTGTTTCTTTCTTGACATGGACAAAGTTATTTTCTGAACACAGAATTCTGTGTGTGATTTCCTAGTATCACAGAAATTTGATGGGATGGCTCCTACAACTGGAGTGTTGGAATGGAAGGATACATGCTCTGTAGGAAGGACAGGAAAGAAAGATGAAGAGGGGCATCCGCTTTTCTGTCAATGATCAGCTGTACATGGAGCTCTGGGATGGATGAAGAGCCGACCAATGACTTATGTTTTAGGACTAAAGGGAAGGCAGGGACAGGTGACATTATAAGGTACTGGCCACCCAACCAGGAAAACCGAGTGGATGAGGCCCTCTGTAGATAGATAGGAGCAGCCTCATATTCTTACAAGTCCTGGCTCTCATGGGGGGCCTCAACCACCCTGATATCTGTTGGAGGGGTGTCCTGGTTTGGAACAAATTAGGGAAGAACCTCCAAAAGGAGTCCCCTAAACCAAACCTCCACCACCCCTTCCCCCCCCAGCCCTGGGTTCGGGAAGGAAAATACCTTGGAAGAAAAGTGGAAAAACCGGTTTATTGACAAAAAAACACTCCCCAACACCGAATAGTGGGAAAAGACAGGTTACTGTGACGATGGGGAGGGTGCTGGCGCGTCTCTGGCAGGCCCGGGACTTCTCCAACTTCTCAGGTCAGGTCAGGTGCGGAGCCGGTTCAAACCTTGGCGGGGGGGGGGGGGGGTGGAAAGAAGGAAGGAGGGAAAAAAAAAACAAACAGAAGCAGCGGGGGGGGGGGGGGGGGGGGGGGGCGGGGCGGTGTGGAAACGGCGGCAGGGGCAGCCAGAGAGCAAAGCAAAGCAAAGCAAAGAAGGCAAAGGCAGCCGAGCTAGCCAAAGCAAGAGCCGAAACAGGAAAGGAAAGAAGGAAAGAACTGCAGGCACCCGCCCAAGAGGGAGGGATTCAGCTGCGAGACATAACAATGCATCCAAGATATGGGATGGATATATGGGATAGGAGGCAGCTCAACCCAGAACAAGGGGCAACTTAGCAGGGCATAAACAACTTAGGAGGTTCCTGGAAAGCTGATGGTTGTTGCAAGAGGACATGAAAAGAAAGACACTCACCCATCATCTCAAGAGTGAGAAAAAAGAAAGACTTTATTTTGGGAATTCCAATTTATATAGCTTTTGGGCTTTGGTCAAGGATTGGAAGATGAGAGGAAAACCCCTCTGACCCCAGTGGTCAAACCAGCAGTCCATCACAGAGAGGAATGAGAAAACAATCTACTTTGTTTATGTTTCAATGCGTGACAACTCCAATACAAGAATGTAAAACAATCAGAAGGCTGAAAATCAGGGTAAGAGATGGTAACTTTCTCCTCCAAGGGATAGAGGAGCCAGCAAGGAGAGGTGCTATGCTCGACCTTATTATCACCACACAAGAGAGGCTGGAGGGGAATGTGGAACTCAAGGGCAGCCTTGCCTCCAGTGACCATGAAGTGATGGAGTTCCATATCCTTTAGGGCAATAGGGAGAGCGCACAGCAATCTCACTACCCTTGACTTCACGAAAGCAGACCTTGTCCCTTTTGAAGTACTCCTTTTGGTAGAATACCATAGCATAAAGACTTGTAGGGAAGGAGAAGTAAAGAAAACTGGTCGATACTCAAAGATTACCTTTAAACTCAGAACAGATGCATCCCAACAAATAGGAAATCAGGCAAAAATGTTTGAAGGCCTGTGTGGATGAACAAGAAGCTTCTGTGTAGACTCAAACTCAGAAAAGAGTGTGAAAGCAAGGACAGGTAACTTGGCAGGAATACAGAGAAATTGTCTGGGCAATCAGGGGTCAAGTGTCAAAAACTAAAACCCTGATAGAATCAAATCTACAACAACAAGGAAAAACAAGGGCAACAAGAAAAGTTTCTATAGGAACAGGAGTAATAAAAGACTGACTAGGGAAATTGTGGGCCCTCTCCAGAAGGAAATGGGAGGCCTTGTTACCTTCAGTATGGAGAAGGTTGAGGTATCCAATGCCTGTTTTGCCTCAGTCTTCACCAAGTGCTGCAGCCAAAATGCCCAAGTCACAGAAAGCAAAGACAGGAACCGTGAGAATGAAAAACCACACGCTGGAGGAGATCAGGTTCAAGACCATGCAAGGAACATGAAGATGCACAGGTCCATGGAACCTGATGGGATGCATCTGTGGGACCTGAGGGAGTTCTCAGAGGAGTTTCTAAGCCACAATCCATAACTCAGAAATAAATGCAACAGATGCACAGTAAGAGCAAAACAGCTATGAGAGTAGCTCCAAGAACTGAAGATGGTATTAAAAGGTAATTTACCTTTTGGCAAATTATTGCATTTTACCTGACTTTTATTACTGTGAGAGATGAGAAAATATTGTGGCATTTATTATGATAAACTAGCTGTAAACAGAATGATCTTGTTTCCCTGCGTATTATGGAGTAATCCTAGATGCCTCCACAACTCATGACAAAGACGGAATCCTTATGAAGAACATCGGGAAAGTCCAGAAACCAGAAAAATCATGTATCTTAGAGTATTCCAATAAAAGTAATGGATGCTGTGGTCTTAAAACCTTTATAAAATGATAGATTCACATTAAAGTAGAGCAGTGGTCCTGTTCAGAGTGTAGGAGGACATGAAGTACATTCCCCTTACCCATACACTGGTTTGCACAGAGTTCCTTAGGCAGTGCAGAGGCAGTAATGTTTTGCAGCAGCATGTGAATGCTAAAACATTCAGAAAACGTCCAAACCCCACTTTTTTAATGGGAAGGTGGCTAAACACTGAAAGAGTTTGTCACAAGATTGTCTGGTCTCTGTAACAGCAGACAATCAAAACTGGCTGTGGCCCTGAGCAATGTGCTGCAGCTGAGCTGGCTCTGAGGGGGGAGGATCCCAAGAGGCCCCACCAGCCTCAGAGACCCTCTTGCAGGCTATGAAACAAAAAAATACCTCTACAAAAAGAAACCTTTGAACCCCGAATTTCCAGAAGCAATGAAGCTTTGTCCTAGTGTTTGTCCTGCTGATTACCATTGTCTGTATTGATTTCTGTCTCAGGGCTGAACATTGGTCTGATCCAGCAGGGATGTTCTTGCATGTGTTAAGAGGATATTGGATTATGGAGTATTGGAGATAAGGAGTATGTCTAACTATGGAGGACACATTATTTAGGAGAGGAGACAATGCAGCTACACCTGTGGTCAAGGCAGGGCTGCCCAGGGTGAGTCCTGACACTGAGATTTTGCATGAGGTTTTATTTTCTATTCAGTTCTATAATGTAAGGCTGGTGGGTCTCCTCTTTGCAGAGACATTGAAGATCCTGGATGCTTTGATAGGAGTCTGTGTAGCTGTGCAGCAGCAATGGGGACCATCCAACTAATGCTGTGCTGTGCTGGGGGGAGTGGGAGATGCCAGAGCCTAGCACTAGCACTGGAACTAGCACTAAAAGAACAGGAAAATAAATTAATTCCAGTTAAACATGAGTGTGACATTACCACTCTGAGATGAGGGTTACTATTTCTAGCAGCAAACAAATAATCGTTTGGCTGACAGTAAAAAGGCGGCATTACCTTTAAAAGGGGAATGTGGCTTTTGCAAATGTAGCAGGACAGGCACACCTACCAAAAATACTGTTTTATCCAGTCATTTTTTATGAAGAGCACTAGCAGCAGAAAGTGCCCCTTATTCTGACTGTGTTTCTCTGTAGGGGATCCAGATGGCTTGTGGCAGGTAGCTTTTTGCCTCTGCTGTCACAAGGGTCTCTATGCTACCAGAAACAGCTCTGTGTTACTTTCACTTTCCAGACACCTGTGTTTCCTCATGTCAAAACTGCCCTTTAGGCCTGCACCTCTGCCGTATGAGTTATGCCAGTAGAGATCCAGGGTGCTTGTACTGAGAGATGAGCTGCTGCATGCATCATCTTTAATACAACGATTGACTTGGATTGTCTGAGTTGTTCCATTTCATAAAGCTGGCAATTAATTAACATCAGAGTTAACCATCAATGTCCTTACCAGAGTTAGTCCAATTTTCATGTTTTAATAGCTGTGAACAGCATGGAACCCCAGGTAGATTCCTTTCAAGGTAGATTCATTAGGGAAAAAAAAAATAAAAAATATATCATTAGCAGCTGGTAATGGGTTGTTTCTGGGTAAGATAAACGCAAATTCAGATGTGCTTTGAACTGTCAGTATAGACTTGCTTCAGTGACAGGGGAGCAAGTGAGCTGTGGTATCCTGATTATTCTTTTTCCTTTGGTTTTAAAATAAAACTTTGAAAACCACAAAGTGTTGGAAATATACTGTCCTATCCACTAATGAGCAGTAGAAGTAATGAGATATCTCAAAACTCCCTCTGTGTCCACATACTTAGCATATACTTGTCTGAACTTCATCTAAATCTTTTCAAAGTGAAATGTGGCTTTGGTGTCAGGAGAGAAACACTGGAAGTAGTTTCCATCAATTTCAGTCATTCAGTGGCTCATGCTGAGTGGCAAGATCAGATCAGATCTGGGTATCCATTATGCTCTGTGATGGGCATATGAGAAGGTCTCTGCTGGGCTGTGTTCTCCCCTAGTCCAAAGGCAACATTCATAAAACCAGGATGAGCAAAGTTTGCTGATAACCACTGTTTGCGAGGGAAAAAAAAAAAAAAAAAAAAAAAGTATCTGAAAGAATAAGTTCCATGTGGGAGTATCGTCACATGTAGGATGGTGCAGTAGTGGTAATGGTAGAGTCCCAGCTTGCCCATAAAGTTATCTATTTCCCTGAAACCCCTTCAAGGGGATTTCACATGGAGTGTGGAGTCTGCCTCTGTTCTCTCCCCTTCGCATCAATAAGGGCTCTGCTCACATGTACAACTTTGGCTGGAGCTGCAGGGGAATCCTTATTCCTTATTAATGTAAAGGTTGTATTTAATAGAGGCTTCCTTAAAGCAGACTGGCCTTTGGTAAAGCACAACAGCTTTCTGTGGCTTTTACCTCCCGTTTGCTTCGCACCCTGAAATACATTTGTTTGAAAAAGTGTATTGTCCCTATCTTAAAAAAAAAAAAAAAAAAAAAAAAAAAAAGAGAGAGAGAGAAAGAGAGAGAGAGAGAGAAACAGAGAGAAAGAAAAAAGGAACACATTTGCCATTCTCTGTATCTTATTTATCTTAAGCACTACCTCCTGCACCATGCCATAGAGAGAAAAAAATCTGAGCTCTTTGTTTTTCTGTATTTCTCACCTTGTGACATTTTCCCACATGAAATATTCACAGCACATGCAAATGTTGAGAGTTTGGTCTCAATCCTTGTGGCTAGCAATGGCTAAGATATATGCAGTTTCTATCTCAGAAAAAGCTGATCATGTGCTTCCTTTAATAATGAAAGTTGTTTAAGTCTGAAGAGCTTGTCTAGATAATATGATTATTTTAGTTTTAAATTGACTACAGAGCTGAGAATATTAATGTGAAGATTTTCCTAGCCTCACTAAATAGCCTGTATATAAAAGAGATATATGCAGATATCAGCATGAGATTATGAAATACCAAACATGCATGCTGATAATCAGATTTTTTTTTAAGTGGTTGTTTTTCTCTCCCTCAAATACCTCTCTAGATTCTGTCTAGTCCATCTTGTGAAAGGTTCTGAAAGCAAATTTATAGGAAGAAGCTTGTCTCCACAGAATTTATGTCAGTTCTGTCCATTTCTGTGTGTTTTGGCAATATTTTTAAAAGTGACTGTTACATACATAACATTAATGAAGGGTTTGAAGATTATTTTGTTCTGTTCAGGCCTTTAATTCAGGAAAAATTATCTGCTTGAGAATAAGGAATCGAACTTTATACAGAGATTTCTCAATGAAGTCCTGTGGTCTCTGTTATTTATGATGGCCTGGAATTTAACCTTCCTTCTCCCTCTTTAGTTTTGTTCATTCTTAGAGTCTGTAATTACAGAAGACTTGGCTTGGAATAATATTATGTTTTATTTTGTGATTATATTGAAAATCCAAATTAAATCTTATGTGTATATATATAATTCACCCATTACAATGTGTTACTAGAAGGGAAATGCTTTTAACTACAAACTATGAAGAATTCTAGGCTGCAGAGTTTTTATCCTGTGGCTCTGTGCATCCGTAATGTTACTGCTGTTTGCTTACATCGTAGAATGACTTCTAGGACCACTGAAGTAAGTTATGAACTGCCACCGGAATTAGGGATTTTCTTATCCTGAATTGTGGCCAGAGCCCTGTGTAGCTCTCCCTCTCTGCCCCCCATGTAAGCCTCTCAGTGGGAATCAAAGTAGGATCAGGAAAGGATTGTAGAAAAAAGCTACAGTCCTGAATAGGTATTTAAATGCATAATTATTTAATGGTCTTCTCATTTGCAGTTTTCTAGGATGCTTAAACCATCTCATACTGTAGGTGCACCTGTTCTGATTCATATTATCTCAATATTCATATTATCATTGAAATGAATCTAAGGAGGTTCGAGACCTCAAAGTTACTGTTTATCTTCTGACATATAAACAATTAAATAATTATATGTATATATATATATATATATATATATATCTACCTCAGATTTTTTTTCAAACTTTAGGAAGAGTCTACACTCTTAGTTTATATCAAATTACTTCTAATAATATTGATTTGATGCATCTGTAAGGTAGATAATATACTACTATTGTAAATTGTTGGTGGGACTTGATGTTGATTTCAGGTTTTGTCCAGAATGGATCCCATAGGAAGGCCATCCAGCTCTGTGTCCTGCAACTTCAAAGTTCAGGGTTACTGATTTAGGTGGCTGCCTATTGATTTTACTGTGTTTGGCAGATCCAGACATGTTGGACTTCCTGTGTGTTCATAGCAGGCAAATGTGCAGCTTTCATAATTCCAGTGCTGGTAGAATTGCTGTCAGGAATGTGGAATTAAATAATTTAACCATTCAGGAGATGAAAGCATCTCTGCATACATTGACAGCCTGTAGTGCTGCTTGCCTTGTAAGAATGAATGGATTAACATCACCCCATGGGTTGAGTCCTAGAGAAAACCAGATATATATCTTCTCTATACAAGGTGTGGTAGAGAAGTATTTTGTGCAGGTAAGCATTCTACTCAAGGACTGCTCAGCAGTATTTGCAGATGGAAGGAATTACTTACCTTTGTCAGAGTTGATGTTATTATCACGGAATTAAAACACTGCCTCAGTTTGTTTCTTCCCCTAGAATAATTCATTCGTTCACCTATTTTAGCTGCTCATTTTTAATGATTTAATGTCATGTTTTTTGGAGGTCGTTATTGTATGTCTGCTGAGTGTTTGCAGTGCTGTATATTTAACATTAACTAAAAATCCTAGTCTTCCATTTCATTTATGGAAAGAATGTTCTTGTGAGTGTTGATTGTGATCTTGCTTCTCAGAAATATTTTATATTCTACAATTTCACTTAATGTGTATTTAACTCTATATATATAACATGAAAATTTAATTAGTTCATCTGCTTTTGAGAGATCTTTAAATTTTAAAAAATGAAGAACACAAAGCAATATCCAGAGTATTTTGGACAGCAGGTAAGAGTAAGAAAAAAGCATCTAAAAAAGCAAACAACAAAACAAAACCCCAAGAAAACACTGAGCTGGAAGCTGTAGTTTTAGAAAATATCTGGAGCCAAAATAGCTCACCTCTGGCAAAAGAAGGAGAGAGGGAGGTTTCACCTTCTCCTTTTTATGTTCTCCTTTGCTCACTCCCCTCCTCCTGCCACTTAAGCAAGTGCCATAACTATGCAGGTGATTGCCTGGAGGTGAGTGCCACTCCCTAAAGCAGCGGAAGCCCAATCTTGGGGCAGTAACATTTCTCACTGCACAGGGAGGTGCCAGGCCTGGCATCTGCTGTCAGAGCTGGTGCAGGGAAGGTGGAGGGCAAGCAAAACCCCACCTCACTATGAACTGCTCCCTGCTTTAGGCTGAAACAATAGGATTTTCTATTTTAATTTAAGACACCATTTAAAAATTTTAGAATAGAACAGAATGGAATACAAAGTTCCGTTCACAGGGACCTGCAGTGATCATCAACTGCCTGACCAATATAGGGCTGATCAAATGTTATAACAAGTGTTTAAATGGATTGTCAAAAGCCTCTAAAACAATGAAAGGCTTGGGGCATCGACCACCTGCATGGGATGTCTATTCCAGTTTTTTTATTGCCTATTCAGTAAAGAAGTGCTTCCTTGTGTGCAGTCTGAACCTCTCCTGACACAGCTTTTAACCTTTTCTGTAGCTCCTGTCAGTGGATACCAAGACGATGAGAGAAGCACGTCCCCTATCCCCTTTCACTCCGCGATTGAGTCTTCTCCCAGCCTTTTTCTAAAGTAAACAATGCCAAAATTCTCAGTCGCAGGCCCAAAATAGAGTTGTCAGAAGTGGGATTCGAACCCACGCCTCCAGGGGAGACTGCGACCTGAACGCAGCGCCTTAGACCGCTCGGCCATCCTGACCCACGTGGGGGAGCCCTCGCGGCTCCGTCGCTGTCTATTTGTAGGTACTTTTAGTGATGCAAAGTTGGTTTTCTACACACAGCGTTAAAAAATATTCCAAATGAAAGCGTACTTTGTGTTGCCTCTCTGGTAACCATAATACCTGACGTTTATTTATATGTGCGGTGGTTGCATTCTCTGAGTGTTAGTGTGTTGAGAAAGAAGCGGTATTTTTGCACGTCTATTGCATATGCCATGAAGCAGACATTTGAAGCTGTACAGAAATTAATAAAAATGTGGGATGCAATATGTTTCACAAGGACATTGTTAAAGGCTGATTTGTTTCCTGTAATGTCTGTGAAAATCCCCCTGAGTTATGTACAAGTTATTAATGGTAAGAGTTCTCTGATATTTGAAAAGAGACTGACACTGAAACAAATCATATGTCTCCTGCTGAAGGTGTTTTTCAAAAAAATTCATGTGCTTGAAAACTAAATGTAGGAACCTCTAAATATATACAAATTTGGTCAGAATTTGGGAGTAAAAGTAAAAATATGAAAGGCAACAGGTGTGCTTGTTTGGAAGCATCAGGTTAAAGTGCAGTGTTTCTGTTTGGAATATAAACTTACTACTGAAAAAAAATTGAAATGGGACAACCAGGAACTGACTGTCAGAAATAGCAAATAAACTAATTTTATTTAAAATATAAATTATTTAATTTATATTAAATTCAATAATTAAATTTAAATCTAATATAAATTACTTAATTTATATTAAATTATATAATATTTCCTTAGAACCTTAAGAAGCCATATTTTCCAATGACAAAAAAGGAGACTGTCTCCACTAGATTGGCCAAAAATTGGTACTGGTTTTATTTGATACTGTTGCTTCTGTATGGAGAAACCAATTCTTCTGACTCCAGTTTGTCAGTGTCTTTCTCGCGCTGGGGGCCCCAAAGTTCTGGGCCCAATACTTTGGTGTCATCTCATGGGTTCTGAGATGAGGGAAATGGTGACTTGTTTTGACCTACTCTCCATGTCCTTCCTTGGACATGCACAAGAATTGACTGGACAAGGCTCTCTCTCATCGTGACTTCAGAGTCAGTCCTATCTTCAAAGGTGACTTTGCTTTGAGCAAGACTTTAGAGCAGGTAAGTGCTAAAGGTCCCCTCAAACCTAAACTCGTTTGTGATTCTACAATTATGTGCCATAATTTTGAACAATTTTATGTAACAATGCTTGTGAATTGAGAGTATTAATGCAGTATCATGGATTTGCTGTAATGTGTCCTGAACCTTTGTACTTTTATCCTTTACTCATTCAAGGGCAACAAGCAGTCTTGTCTGAAGCCTAGCAGAATTAAAAGACTGTGTAACCAATATTCTTGTAACATACTGGAAATGTTCTGCTTCTTGTTAGGTTTGGAGTCAGGAGTTATGCTGTAATGCATTTTAGCAGTCTTGATTGACTTACTGGAAGGTGCAATTTTCTCATATTAGAATTAATATATTTAAATTCTATAGAAACAGGGCCTTGGAAAGGTCACAAAACATGTTTATATGTGCTGAAATTAGAGTCTTATTGTGCTGTTTGTTTGATTGGGTAGTTGGTTTTTTTCTAAACAATGGCTGGTGGGCTGAACAGAAATAGACTTTTGCCTGCTTTGGTATATGGCAAGATGGGCTGAGTCCAATAAGCAGAAATATAGATGGCAGAAGTTTGACCATCAAAGTCTACTCATAATGTAGTAACTCCTGAATGAGCAGCAATTGCAGCCTACACTCTTTCTGCTGTCAGCACACAGCTGTCTGGGTCTTCAGCCAGCAGCTCTGAAACCTTGTGTTCCCTACTTCAAGACATATTGATGATATAAAGCTGACTGAATGTGTCTTGAATTGCTGGGAAATTAACTAAAAAGGTCTTAAATTAAATCAAGTCTAAGTTGTAAAGATAACATTACCCATTGGCTTCCAGACTGGTAGATCACACAGGAAAGCAGAATTAAGTGCACACCAAACATACTGTGACCTTGGTGAAGAATCTGCTCAAGCCTACTCCTGGACAGCTTTCCCTTAACAGTGAGCATTTTTTGGCCCAGAACTTCATTAACTACATGCTACAGCATTATCTCTGTTCCCTAAAAATCTGCAGATCTGCCTGACTTACTGATCAAAATGTAGTGGTACTTGGTATGCTCTTACCATACTGAATTAATTGAGCTCTAGAAAGTGAACTGAAAACCTCAATAAAAATGTCATATTTAAAAAGATGTATGTATTCCCCAAATGCTTTGGCATAGACTTACAGAGCTGCCTGTCCATCACACATCCAGACCCATCAGACTTGAGGCTGGAGGTTGTTGTGTTGCAGGATGTTGATGGACTCCAGCAGATGTTTTCCTAAAAGAATGTCCCTGGGATGTAAAGTGCATTACTCATTGAAAGGGTTTGCTCTACTGGTTCCTGGTACATGTTCTGATGATAGGAGGTGAAGAAGAAACTCTTTGGAAAATGTGTCCCTGTTGATAGTCATATTTGCTTTATGCTGGTGCCCAGCCTCATCAGTGATTTGCAGTGCTGTCAGTGTACAGCAGCAGTTGATGTATTTAAATGCTGGGTCCAGTATCCCCAGTACTGGAGATAAAAGGCATCACGACATCCCTTGATATGAAAGGCCTCTCTCCCACCTTTGCTTATCCCTTCTGTTACTCAGTACCCCTTCCTCAGACATTTTGGGTTTCTGTCCTGCTTTAAGTAAAGCTTCTCACAAAGTGAGAGCATTTTTTTGAGCTCTTCTTTCTTTGAATAGGAGAGTTGCTTTCCTCCTTACGTTTCAGGTGTCTCCCTGAGGCCCTGGAAAAGTCAAAAAGAATGACTGTATCCAGTGGGACTGATTCCTCTCCTTCCGAAGAGAAAATGGAGCATGTTTTATGGGTGATAATGAGATTAAATGTGGTTAAATGGAGACTTGACTTCGAAGAATGGTGCCTTCTCACTATCTTATAACTTCACATTTTGCCCCTAGTTCTGCAAAAGCAGATGTGCTTGACTTTACAGGTATCTCTAATCCTGTTGTCAGGTCTTTTTTGGTTCCACAAAGAGAAATATAAAGAGATGCATAGACTCAAAATGTTGTCAAAAAGGTGGTAAGCTCTTTTCACGTCCCATGTAATGTTTAGGGACCAGAATCACTCATTTATATGAAAAATATATTTACATCAGTAGCAGAAAAAGAATATAGGCTGGAAATGAGACTGCTCTGCATCAGAACCATGTTGTCTCAGCTGCCAGCTGTCTTTGCAGCAGAACTTCAAGTCATGTAGTCACAAGTAGGAATAGTAATAGAGGCTTCTTCCTGCGCATGTTCCCTCTGTTCCAATGGGAATTAGAGATCTGAGGGGCACAACTGAGAAAAAACAGTAAGCATCTTACTCTACTCAAAGTATGTTGAGTATCATCTTACTCAATATAATGGGCCTTTCTTATTAGATAGCTCATCCTCAAAACACCTTACAAGAATGCTCATAAACCTCCTTTGAATTAAGTACATTCCCTTAAATTCCCCAAATGATATCTTCCTTTAGGAGATATAAAGCAGATTAAATGTGTAGAACCATGTGGTGTTTACAGGAGATCAGGAATACTGGAGAAAGCTGCCATAGCATGTCTGCACTGTCACAATAGGAGAAGTTGCCTCAGGAGCAGACGTTATCAGCAGGATCCAGGAGAGATACAGCATCAGTGTGTGAGGCAAGGGAGGTAGGATTCCTTCTATCCCCTTGATACGGATGCCGAGTATCAGCTTCTCTTTCCTCACAAATCACTCTTCATCAGGAACAGGAGCGCCAACTGGAGAACTCATTGCTCTGTGATTGCTGCCTGTTGAGTTGGAATATTTTTTTTCTTAATACTTTTAACTCCAAGTGAAATTGAGGAGTCCTTTAAAACAAAAAGATAGGACTGTCTTTATGTCTCATGTCTTCTATTCACAAAAGTCATGGGTGTGTGCTTTTGTTCCTGCATGAGGTAAGGCATTAAGAGCTGTGAGGGTAGTCAGTGGATTTCCTGTTTTCAGTCTGTTTTCTCTAGAACAGGTTCACATGAAGAGCTGAGCTCAGTTCTGTTCCCAGCCTGTCCTCTTTCTGTCTGGTAACTGTCAACTCCCATGGATGGATTATCAGTACAGGGTATGGATGGAGGTTTGTATTTAACATGGCTGCAGTAAAAGGTAACTTGATAGCTGACACTGGGACAGAACTTGACCTGCAAAATCCTAATTACTAATTGATGAGTAAGCATCTAACCTGACTTTCAGCTTCCAGCTCAAGTGTTCAGCAGTGAAAAATATCCTTGTGCTTGTTAGGAAAATTGAAAAAAGAAAAGAACCTGGGAATCATTGGAGACGTGATAAGCAAGGAAACTTACAGTGACAGAATAACTATATTTTATTATTAATGGGGATATTATTTTTATATAGCAAGTTCCTAAAATATTCGAAGCACAACTGCACATTTATACTCTATTAAAGTTCTGTCCTTATTTATAAAGGCAGTAGCAAACTAACTATTGAACTTGAAGGAGTCTTAACAATTATTTATGATAAATGAATCAGATGTTGTGTGTCCCAGATTCTCAAGTGGAAAAACCAGTGACAAAAGTAGTTTATCACCTAACCTGTGGTAGAGGCCCTGTGTCCTCTCTTGGTAGTTTCCAGGAAGGCTGAGGTGGTAGAGAAGTTTTAGCTTAAACAGGGCTAAATAGGGTTTGGCTGGTAGACCTGGATGTGGAGAGCTGGATGTAGCTAACAGACGATTTAGTGAAGGGAGAGCCCAAGAAGGGCTTGCCTTGTGCTAGCTAGAGAAGGGAGAACCATATGGGAGTATCTAGTGTTGCAGGTGATAGTCTCATCCAGATGCTTTGCAGGGTAATAAACAAGCTTTGAATAAAAGGCAGTACCTGACTGTGGCTTGGTTTCTATTTCCATGTCATAAAGCCACTTCCTACTTATTAAAATTCTATGCAAAGAGTAAATCTCCGGCCTGTTGGTACTGGATATTAGTTGTGCTTGCTACCTCCTTTTGAATACATGGGATCAGCAGCCACTTGCTCTCTGATACATAGGTGAATGTTTTTTCTAAGGTGCAGAGAGGATGAACCTGCAACTGACTTTATATAGTTTTATTTGCAATAAAAAAAAAAGAGTGTAACCATTGAGTGCAGCACTGCTAATTATCACACAGTAAAGATAATGAGAATAACAATGACATTATATCATATCTAGTATGTAATAACACTAAAGAATAATGATTAGCGTATTATAAAATGTGGAAGGTTTCTTAAGAGTGTTGTATATTTGGAAAGTGGTTTTGTTAGTGCAACTGTGAATACTAGAGTCTTGTGACTGTGTTATGCAGTATTTAAAAGAAATAAGAAATAAATTAAGTGCAAGATTCTTCACCCTTCACTGTGTAGAGGAAACACTAACACAGTAGCTGTCAAATATTAGCCATCCCTTAGACTTCCCTCTTTTTCTAAAAGCATGATATTTGCATGTTTACTTTTCTTATCCCAAAGAGACAATAGTATCTTTATTTCCTTCCCTCAAAAGTCTTTCTATTTACATGATTAATACGTTCCTTGCATACTGTGAAGAGGAATATCGGCTTCACTCTGGTACCCAGGCTAACTCCCCATCGACTGCTTTCCAAACTAACATAAGAATTATTTATGTTTGCAACAAAAAGAAATCGTGCTGCTTTGGAGTGTGGTTTTCTTGTTGACATTTTAGAAACTGTTCCAGGCTCTTCTTAATATTTAGACAAACAAATATGTTTGCTTTTTTCTGGTGCTGTTGTTGACATTTCCTAAGGGAATTGCTGAAGATGTTAACAACTTCCCAGCACAGGCATGCTGTAATGGAATAGTTCTTTGCTTGTGGCCCTGACACAAATTCCTTTTTGCTGATGTTTTTGCTGAAAGTAATGTGATTGTGATAACTTATGTGAGTCAGGGTAAATGTGAATCAGTCCTGGCTATTTTGGGGAGCATAAATGTCTGCTAAACTCCTTAGTGTTTTGCTTATTGCAGATATAACAGGCAGAAGGTACCAATTTATTGTGTGCCTCAGAGCCACTGTGCTGCACAAATATCTGCAGTGCAGAGCAGGAAGAAGGTCCATGAGGAGCATCAGTAATTGGTGAAGCCTGAAGGCCAGGGAAGCTTGTAACTCTACCTGCAGAAATTAGTCAGTTTGAGGCTTGGCTAATTTTGGAACCAGTAGCCATGAAAAACAGTCACATAGTGGGACGAGCTCTTGTATGTGTAGTGTGTGCCCCAAGGGCACTGTAGGTTAGACACAGACTGATGTGTGTGAGTCAAACCTGTGCACTGCCATAACTTCACTCTCTGGTCAGTACAAACAGGGTATAATTACATTAGCTATTAACCCAGAGCTGTCTACTTTGAGAATTTATATAACCTTTTATGGGTGAAGGTTTTGAAGACATTTTCAGCAGGTGGGGTTTTGTTCTGGAATCCCAAATAAAGTCTGAAGCTCTTTTATGCAACCAGACTTTTTAGCATGTGTCTGTATTAAAAGTGCCTGGATTTTTCATACAAGAATCAGTTATAGCTTACAATCTTTTAGGAAGGCTGTATCTTTTTCTGACTGGTCATGTATTGTAGCTATAGAACAGATTTTCCTCAAAACCCATTGCTGTTTTAAAATCTTTTCAACTGAAAAACATTCCTGTCTCTAGGATTCTCCTAACCTCAGTTATTATATGATCTGCATTTATATGATCTGCGTTTTCAGTAATAGTGTAGAGAAATTAATTTTCAAGGCAGTCATGCAGCAGCATTTTGGCGATGTTCATTCCATTCCTGAGCCCTTCGTCTGAGGCTTCAAGAGGCAGTCTTTGTAGGTCTGTGGCTCTTCCCCTCCCTTGAAAAAGAACAAAAACTGTCAGGAAAAAAGATACTCATCCTAAGGTAGACTCCAATTACATTAAATAGAATAGCAGCCACTTGGAGATGGGACTGGAAGGCAGCCAAAAGGACACTGAAATTTTTCAATAGTCTGTCCCTATCCCTGTCTTCCAGTGATCAACAGAGAATGTAATTTCAACCTTCAAACTATTCACTGCAACCAAAGGGAACTGAATGCTGTTCTGGCTCTATTTTAAAGAGCCTTGTAACCTAGATGGCGAGATACTCTTCTTTTAAATGTGCATGTTGTTCTACTATTGCAGTAAATCATTGCAGGTATTGATACTTATTGATTTAAGTAAATTGTCCTTTTGGCTGTCTTGTATGTGCTTCATAAGGAAAAAAATTGACCTTTACCTGTGGCCATAACACATTTTCAATTAGTGTTTTGATTAAGGATTTCTCAGCTGGTCCTTCCTGCTTGTGTCATTAGCATTCAGACAGGAAATTGCCAAGTGAAGTAATGTTTTGAGGCATTTGTGTCGTGACAAGATCAAATGGCTTTCATTGTAATGCCTGTAAAAGGGTTTAATTGTATGCTGTGCCTTCTTCATGAAAATCTCTCAGGTTTATGTATGTAAAGGCAGATGGCCTGTGACTTCTAGCAATATTACAGCCTCGCAAATCTCCAGCAATTTCCGGCATGTATTTGCAGCATCATTTTTCCTTTCCTTGTGAGAGATCTCTGTACCCTCATGCCACAATATGGGAGATGTAACTCATTGAGCTGAGTGGCTAAAGTAAGATCAGAAATAGCTATCAGAATAGGCCTGCTGCCACTTGGTTTCAGGCACTACTCTTCCCTTCCCAGTGGAATCTCTGTGTGCCTCCCAAGGAAGAGAAGAAGCTGAGGCCTCTTAATTTAAAACATTGCATTTTAGCAAAAGCAGGGATATGGGGATAAAAGAAAAATAAGAAATTGCATTATGTAGGTAAAAATCTCATTCCTACTGTCAGTTATTTGGGAACTTTTTAAAATTATGTGTATTCTAATATTTGTGCAGTGCAGTGTTTCTGTTTTCTTTCCTCCTGAAGTGTATTTGTATGCTATTTAAAAAACCCAACACCCTGTCCCTTTTTTCTATACATAATGGTAGTGAAATAGTTGCTTTAGTAGATAGGAAAGCAGAGAGGTGAGGGTTGTACTCTATGAGTATGCTTTGGATGTAAAGAAGTAGAGATGACATTTGGCTTCAGAAAGAATCTGTAGGATTCAGGAATTGAGAATCATAGATATAATAGGTATACAGCCAGCTTCCCACAGAGTGGCCTGCTTCGTTTTGTGACTGGGTGTCTAAGTACAGGGTAGCTAAATGTTCTGCCCAAAGCCCAGTAGTGCTGCCCAGGCCACAGGAGAGTGCCACAAAGTATGGCACTTACTGTGAGATGTCTGGGGTGTTACACAGATGTGGAGTGTACCAGTGACCACAGCTGGTAATTATGAAGAGCAGCAGTTACCACCGTGAGTAGTACATTAGCTTCAACAGAAACTACTTGGTGCATTCAAGAGTAAAATAACGTCCTTCAGTTTTTTCATTAATGTAGGAAGGGCAGCTTTCTGCTGTGCAAAAATCTGGATTTACAACAAGGCCTCTTCAGGGTTTATAGTTTTACCCGACCAATTTTTTAAAATGTTTGGTAGATAGAGGCAAAAGAGCCATCTAATATCCACCTTTAAATTCAGCATTTCATAAATCTAGTGTATGGATCAGATTTCTGTCTCTCACTGTACTTGTGCAGAGTCTTGCTTCTAAAGACCATGAAAGATGAGGTGAAAATAATGACAAATGTTTTCTGTAATGTGGATGGCATGGCTTGCTATCATGGGGATCCTGGACTTAAAATGGACACTGCTGTTATCCATGCCTGTCTCAGGGGTTCTTCAGGGGAAGGGAGCTTTGTTCAGCCAGAGCTGCATCTTATACCTCAGTGCCACACAGACTTGCAGATGCTAATTACGTCTGAATCTGTTTGTCATTAAATGGACATAAAATTTTCTAGTATTGTTGTTTTCTGAGCATAACTAGTTCATTATAAGTATTCTGCTTGCTTTTTTTTTTTTCTCACTGTGCTACAGTGAATAAATAAGGGCTGAGAAGAAGATTGAACGAATAAAGAAAGGAGACAAAGAAAGGAAAGGTGAAAAGGAGTGGGGAGTGAATAAAAATTAGAGACAAAGAAGTTACATATGTACAAATAGTTTGACAGCAAAAAAATTTTGAGGGCTCCAGAAAAATGAATAGACTCAGGATTATTTATTAAGGAAAGACATAGGACATAAGAAAATGCAATTTTTAAAATACAGGGAAAACATTCCAGTTGTCTTACATCATAGTAATAAATTTTAGTTTTCTTCTAAGTATTTGAGTTTAGAAAATAAAATTGAAACAAAAATAGAAAATGGAAAACTGAATAGTGGACCATAGAATGAAGAAGGTGACTGAAGAGGAAGAAAAGCAGAGAGGGAAGGCTACCTAAATCCACTTTGCCCTAGTGCGAGTCATAATTAGGGCCCCAGACATTTCAAAGAATTTAAAGGGTGATTGTTTATGTCTACTGAAAATACATGTGGTTTTTTTAACACAAAAAGTTAATTAACCTGTGGACCTGATGTCACAGAGACAAAATTTCTAGGGAGTTCAAAAAGGCCTACACATTAGTCAGCAGTAAAACAACACTAAGGATTTTGTGAGGGCGGTGTGATGTTTTTTCTAAGGATTACAAGAACAATCCCTATTGATCAAGGAATGAAACTTCTGGCTGACAAAGGTCTGGAAGAAGCTTTCCTTGGGTTTTACTCATGGGTGCTGGCTGCTTGTCAGTGATAGGACCCCTGTTCTCACAGTGATTTTTCACTGGATTCTGTGGTGGTTTATTTCTTTATATGTGGTGGGGCTGAGTCATGCAACTCATGCTAGGAAAAAGTGGCTGAAAGTGATATAGCATTTTAAAAACATTATCATCTGCCAAGGTTGCTTCTGAAGTCATGGCTAAGCAAAAAGGAGATTGCAGACATCATACTAACAGCATACCACTCCATCCACTTCCCATTTCTGCAGTCAAGGAAAAGCTTGTTAGATGAAGGTCTAATGAGTCACAATAGCTGGCATTTCATCTGCCATAATAATGGACCACAATCAAAACATAATAATTCATACTTCTGTGTGAGGTGTTTAAGTACAACTGAATGAAAATTTACTCACAAGATGAAAACATGTATTGCTGTTTTTACCTCTTTAGTTTTGTTCTGGTTTTTCTTGGGTCATAAAGAAGGTGTGACTTTTTATTTAGCATAGAACTATTTCATCTCACAGAGGAGTTTGGGATTTTTCCCCTGAATAGAAGAGTTTGGGATTTTTCCCCTGAATAGAAGAGTTTGGGATTTTTCCCTTTTGTGTTTTGTTGTTAAACAATAGTTAAATGCTTGCTTCATTTGGCTAATGGAAGGAGACTTGAGGTTTGCAGTGCTGAAGTGTTGCTTTATTACTGCTTCCTGCATAACCATCTTCATCATCTCTTTGCTCTTAAACTTGCCAATTCTTTTTAATGTGTTGCTTTTATGTGTCACCATGAGGTGGAGTGGGATTGTCACAGTTTTCTTGATTTCTTTCATTAAAATTACTGACTTTTAAACTCTCTTTTAGACTTTAATAATAGCCACTTTTGATATAGTAGCAAAAAAGAAAGCCTAGACTTTTAAGAATATTCCAAAGAGGCCATAAAACAGACTATCAGATTACTGCTCACTTGAAATGATCATAGTGATAGAGAGATGAAAAGAAATTTGCATAACTTTTCAAACAGGAAAAGGAAAAGACAAGATTGATATCATTATATCAAATGTGACGTTGAAGTGTTTTGCATTCATTTTCCCACAGTTCTTTCTAGCCTGCTGGGTTAGTGGAGGATAATAAGCCATTCACTGGACTCATTTCTTCCTCTAGGTTCTGATTTTCAACTGGAAAAAGGATATTTGAATTGTTCTGGTTATTTCATGGTTGCAAACCATGATTACTTGAGAGTATGATTTACAGCTAAGAACCATAATGGCATTAAATTTAAGCAGTCAGAAAACCACTGGATTAAATGTAAAGATAATGTCACATTGGAAGAGCTAATTCCTGATGCACTATTGCATCTTCAATTCACTTTGTAACAACAACAAAAAAAATAACTCAGAATAAAAGGAGAAGGAAAGTACTACATTTTCCCTATGAGCCAGCTAGCAGAGGATTTTCACAGCCTTCCTCCCATAGGTCTGAACTTAAAATAGTCACATAAAAATGTAGAAGTAATCAAGTATTCTATATACAAGATGAAATTTATATGTCTGATTTTTTTCTGGTAGGTGTATATGTTTAGTAGTCTTCTTTCCATATATGTTTAGTAGTGTAGAGCAATTCCCTGGAAAGTACAGGAAAGAATGTGAAAACTGATAAAGTGAAGAGAATTCAAAGAAGGAATATGAAGAAGATGAATTGACAAGTTATAGAGGACTTTGGGTCTATGAGAATATGGTAATGCCTCCCAGTGGCTATACTCGAAGGATACCAAATATATCTTTGTTCCTGTTTCTGGTCCCCACTTTCACATGCACTGCCCAGTGAGTTAAGAGTGGGCTTTCTGGTCATGAGATTAGACCTTCATCTATAAGTTACGTAAGTTAATGCTAAGTCCCAGCTCTGAATAGTTTTGGGTAGCACACAAGAGGGAAATCCGTTCTCTGTGTAGGTGAAAGCTCATTTAAATATAGTTTATAATAGGAATAATTTCATAAAAAAGAGCCTCATTTCCCAGAGGAAATTACTGCAGCATCTAGTTTGATAAGGAAACTTTAATTTCCCTGCATTGGATGTCATCTTACAAAATTGCTTAGAATTTTGCTGCTGATGTTAGCAGAAGCAAGTTCAATGCCTGGATGATTTCTTTGTTAATTGATGTTGCTGCTCAGAATTATCTCCTTATTGTAGCTTGACTTCATTCTTTCTCTTTTGTTTTTAATCACAATTTATGATAGCAAAAAGGCTTAGAGAGGTTTATTAGACCTGTCCCTCTGCCCCTTTAAAACTGTTAACCATGTTCCATCTTTATAATGATTGCTTAAATACTCCTTTCTGTTATACTTCTTTTCAAACACTTCCTTTCTGGATGGACCAATAAAATAGCTCTGATGGAATATTAGGGGGAGTTTCTTTTCTCCTCAGTATCTCCAAGAAGCCAGCCCCACTTCTGGAGCAGGAACACTATGATAATATATCACAGGCTTGTTATATCAATTACTATAAAATATATTACAAGCTGCTAAGGTCTTGTTTTACAAAAAGGCTACCAGTTGTAATCACACATGGAGGATATTTAATAGCACTCATGCAGAACCCACTTTGTCACTGCTTTATAGTATGTGAGATAACAGCTCAATCTGTCTGGGCCAGCCTAGACAAACTGAACATTAAATATGGAATTTAAAATACTTTGATTTCTTGCCAGAAGTGTTGGATACATACTATGCATTTACAACTCCTGCATGTCTAGGATTTGAGTTGTGTTGCTGAGACAAATATTGTTTTGCAACATTAACTGCAAGCTGACTTCAAATTATTTTAGTATAATTACTACCTTTGCAGAGTCAGGTTTTAAGCAAACACATATGACCATTTACTGCTCATGGAATAGGATTAGAATCGTTATTAGAAATCACTGCAATATGGTACAAACTTGGCATTCTGACTTTAAAAGGAATTGTACATTTAGGCATTTCTACATTTTCTTAAAGCCAAGCTAAGCTGATTCCACATGACAGTGGTTTTAATGAGGCTCAATAAACAGTACAGTTTGTAACCTCAGGCCAGCTGCTGAGCTGAAGCCAAGAGCAGGGCTACAGCTTTAGTGAACCCATTACTGTGAAAGATGCTGGATCCCAGAGCAGCCTGAGTCACTCATTGCACAAGAGATGAAGCTCCAATAAATAAAAATGAATATCTAAGCTGACGGGTGACAACTTCATGCAAACGTGATTTTCTCTGATTTGACAGTGCCTTGATAAAGTCTTAAGGCGTGTGGCTTACTAGCAACCATTTAAAATTTTAGCCATTGAATCTTCTGTTTTACTTGCAGACGTTAGTATTTGGGGCTTGTGGTTTCCTATAGGTATTGAAAATTCGCTTTGCTTATGTATTGGGCCTAATTCTCAGAGCTACTCAAGATCTAGAACAGCTCCTATAAACTGTAAGGATAGTCAACAATGCTGAGATGCATATGTTTTCTTTGCTAATTTATGATTTTTTTATCAAATTATTTTAAAGATGAATTGATATAGCTTGTTTCCTACCCTTAGGGCTGACCTTAGACCATGTTCCCCCACCAGCACATTCACTGACCTGGAGCCCCATGAGAGTCCTCCAGAACAGTCTGCATCCCCTGTGAACGAGGTGAGGAAATGGTGGCTAAAAAACCACCAGAGGCAGCATAACTCCTCTTTTAAGGTGCTATGGCTCTCTAAATCTTCATGAAAATATTCCTAAAGGGTATCTGGAAATACAGTATAAATAAATTTAGGGGCTAAAAATAATAGAAGAGCAGATCTGAGATATTAATCTTGAAGTGAACAGGTGTCGCTGTTAGGGACATGAAAGAACAAAGCAGGCAGCAGAAAGGTTAGTAGGAAAGTTCTTTCTTTAATTTTTTTATTCCATCTTATAAACACTTTGATTAGAAGGCCGAAGATTGGCTGCAGAGGTAGCCACCTTTTCGACCTCATTGGTGAGCATCACCATCAATCATCTTTCTCCTCCCAGAGGAGAAATATGTAAACAATATAGATAAGTTCTAAAAAAATACATAGTTTTCTTGAAGCAGTGTGAAAATAAAATGCAAACAATAAAAAGCAGGCAAACTTAGAGCGACAAACAGGGAAGCTGAACCAACTCTATGGATGGTTTATACACCAAAGGCATAGTCCAAAATAAACAAAAGAGTTGGCAGCACAGCACAAAAAAATTGGTCTTGTACAAGAAGATAGGCAGAAATTAGTTTACATTGCTGGGAATAGTATAGAATATAGTGGGTAATGCTTGGACTGGATCTTAAATGTCTTTTCCAACCTAAATGATTCTGTGATTCTGCATAATGTGCTGGAGTGTTTATTTATATTTCCCTGAGATAATCATGTCAAAACCCCTTAAATCTGA
The DNA here is from genome assembly GCF_009819655.1 of Sylvia atricapilla. Taxonomy (NCBI): domain Eukaryota; kingdom Metazoa; phylum Chordata; class Aves; order Passeriformes; family Sylviidae; genus Sylvia; species Sylvia atricapilla. Next base: position 134,329,332 of record NC_089140.1, read on the forward strand.
GCAGTTAATCATGTTTGCCAAAACTGTGATTCTTATATAAGCCTTACCTGTCATCTTTGCAAAGTTGCTGAATCACAGTTTAAGTGGTTAACACTGAACTAGAAGCTGATAATAGGTTTACCATTTATGCTTTTGATCTTCAACCTAGTAAGACAGCAGAAAAAGATGTTAAGATAACACAGAGCTAGTGCAAAAAGATTCTGCAATCAGATTCTGTTCCTTATTTAGTGCAGTTAAATTACCAAATGGCAGCAACAAAGACTAAGTTGTCATCTGCTGGCATTTATTTCAGTGGGAAACAGGAAAAATGCACTGTTAGAAAGTAATATCAGAAACACAAGGGATTTTCAGAGATATAAAGAGACAGATAAACACAACAAAAATAAATATGGTTAGTGTCCTCAGCTCTATCTTGACTTTCCAGAATGATATAGTTTCTGTTTACAGATGGGTAATATGTCCTCAAATACTGGTAGCACTGCAAGAAATGTTCTGGGGAACAGTCAACATCATCGCACAGACCATGAAGGGACAAACCACAGCTTTTAATCAATGGAGGAAGGGAGACAAATGTTACTAATATACTATTCTCCCCTAGAAGGTGGCAGGCCCGATACAGTGCAGACTGATATGTCTGAGCCAAGTCACAAAAAGCAAAGCAAACTTTGAAAGGGTAGATCAAACACTTGGAGTTCCAGGCAGCAGGATCCATAATGTGAGATTAAGCAAGTGTTCCTCGTTTGGTTTTGCAAGCAGATTGACAGTGGGTATTTGAAATTGTTTTATAAGTAGCTATCTTTCATGTTTCTTCATAGAAATACAGAGAGAATGGCATGAAAATGGTTTTGTGTTATTTTATAGTGTAATTCTGTGTTGAGTGCCCCTGCCAGGTTAAAGTATGCAGATGGAAGAAAATAGAAATGGTCATCTTCCTAACCTGTGGTAAACCAGAGGCTTCATAGGCCTAAAGCTATTAAAAAAAAAAAAAAAAAAAAAAAAAAAAAAAAAAAAAAAAAAAAAAGTGACTGACGTAGCACATTATTCAGGACTAATGCTAGATCTGATCTTTAAATAATTTTGTAATCAAAAGAAACTTGAACCTAATGCCTTTTCCAGTGTTGGTATTCCTGCACTCAGAAGAAGTGATTGCTGACCTAAGGAAAGAAATGGGGCATCTGTGCAGAACTCCAAAATTTCAGTGGCTCCACATTACAAGTTGCTGGCTTATTTACTGAGTCATAATTTATTTGTGTTCCTCGTCTCTGTGAAAGTTTAAAAGCACTAAAAGCTAAAATACACTATAAACCCAGAACCTGATCGCTTCTGATGCATATCTGTAGGTTCTGTGGCCAGCTTTCCTGAAGGTACCCTATGGTGAATCAAGGATCACTCTCATTTATTTGTTGTCGTACCTTGTGATGTATTCCTTCCCCTGTGATCGTCAATCAAGAGATGAAGTAATTTGGTTTTGAGTGGAAATTGATGAGGCACACATAATAAATAGTCCATGCCAGGCCTCAGACATTTTCCTGTACTGAAAGGAGAGCTCTCCATTAGTATCCCCCTGTTTGTGGCTGCTGGGACAGGTTTTGTGTGGGCGTGGAGATTGTGCTGGTGGAGGTCTTGTCAGGTGGCACTTATGGTCATGACCACCCATACCTGAAATCCCCTACCCACAGCCAAATGGGGGGACAAGCTACTCCATTAACACCCTGGGTTGTGCTAACAAGGCCGTGCAGGAGGATATCTCAGTAATCCATCTAGGGCAGATTGATGGTACCAGGAATGGAGGGTAAGGAGGGCTGCCTGTTGATATCTTTATTGATTTATTCTACTTTGCCTTGAGAGTCTCAAGCTCACTTCTGTGCACTTCAGTTATTAAAAATTACGTTTTAAGTTTCTAACTGCAGGCAAGTTTTTGAGTGAGTGGTGTAATTCTCGTGATCAAAGCATGAGTTTTATTTTTTCAAAATAACATACAAGCATCAGTGTATTGTTCCTGTGTCTGCCGAAACTTCTCTCGCATTCTGAATAGCAGAAAAATAACTACCTTTTTTTTTTCTTCTCCAATGAGATTTGCTGTTTGGTTGATATTCCTTTCAGAAGGAAGTTCAGCTATGCCAGACTACTACAAACTGGTAACTAGGTGAAGAATTAAAAATATTTTATTAAATTGTCACTTGAGTCATTGTTGTACAGCCATTGTTCTGCTGCTGTTGTGATTTTTTATCAAATAAGGTTTGTTTGTTTATTTAGATCCTGATTTTTACACACAATAAATGAGAGACAGCTCTCACTGTGAGGTGAAGACAGAACTTCAGAATGAAGTCAGATACTTTGAAGTATTTTTAACTCTAGTGGTTCCTTTTTAACCAGGGAGTAGAAGATGCTCACAAGGAAGAGTGCAAGAGACCTAACACTCTACCCAGAAAGTATATGGCCATAAGCATTTGTGGAAGTCAGTGCTACCCTGTTACAATGAAGGATAGCTTCAACTCAAGTTGAGAATCTTGTCTGTAGGATTTTTGCCCTAATGTAAGTTTACTTTTAGGGACTGTTTTAACCTTAGGCCTTTTTTAGCCTGTTGTGTATGTGGATAGTAATAGCTTCATCAGTGAGTCTGATCATCAATTGTTAATTAAATTTCTAATTATTTCTAATAAGAATATAAAAAAGAAAAATGTCATGTTAAAAACCCCTGTCATATTTTATTAAAAAGCTGACCTGCTAATTTTCCTCTTTCTGCAAGAACTGTAAAAATGTCACTTTAAATTAGATTGCAGCTTATTGATGGACTGCTAAGTACAGTAACCATTCCACCCTGTCTGTTTGAATGCCAAAATCTCAAGCTATACCACAACATCCTGATGGGCATTTCTAGCATTTGCTAAATAAAGCAAAGCCTTTAGCACTGGTACCTGCACTGAGAGAGTCTGGATTTAGAATCCCTTACACCTGAAAATTTGTAACTAAATCAGTCCAAGATTGATTAGCTGAAATGCTTACGTGCAATATTTCACACACGAATGAGCAATTTTAGTGCTGCATTTGCTGCTGTGATGGCAGAGGCTGTGCTGGGAGCCTTGCATTCCATGTGGGGCACGTGTCCTGCACTGCAGGGTCGCAGCAGCAGCTGATGTGCTGCCTCTGCAGAAGGAAAAAGGTCTTCTTACCCTCCCTTGATTAGCCAGACCCTGCAAGGAGAGGAGAAGGAGCCGGTGCTGAGGGCTGGAGGCATTGCTAGCACAGGCAGCCCATGGCTCTGTGAGCAAAGCAGTTTGTCAGAGCCTTGCAGAGCTTCACCTGAGGAGTATTGTAAGAGACAATGGTTCACAAAACTTTGAAATGAAGAGTAGAGAAGGAGCATGGTGATTATCCCTTCCTCTTCCCATTTCTCTTGAATGTGAGCTAGCTGCTACCTAGAAGATCTGAAGGATATAGAAAGAAGAAAATGACACAAAATAAAAGTTACCATCTTCTATCCTGAAATGTGTAGAACCAGACAATCCTCAGAGATGATTCAGTGAAGAGTTGAATTCATTTCTGTTTGAAGAAGAACTGGAGTTTTTTGATACTTGTATCTGATTTTTAAAATGAGGTCTTCATTTGAGTGCTGGCTGCTGACAGGCAGCAGAGGAGCAGCAGCAGCACAGTTGGAGGAGGTGGCATTTAGTGTATGGGGCATTAGCTGCTGCTCACTTCTCCACTGTGAATTCATGAAGCTGTTGGTTGTACCGAAAAAAGGAGGATAGGGATGCTCAGCTGCCTGCATAGATCAGCCTCCAGCTTCAAGGGTGGCACTGAAAATGGCATTGAAATGACATTGGCATTACCTGGAGGCAAGGAGATGAACAGTGACATTAAAACAATGAAAGGGAATAAAAAGATTTTATGCATAAGTGTCACAGTTAGAGGTCCATGTGATGGAAGGTGGAAGGGGAAGAGATAGAGTTGGAGGCAGAGCTGACCCTGCTAAACCCAGAAAAAAGGGCAGTGAAAGCAGTCAGGTAATTTCATATCACTGAACTGATATGAAATGTGTGGCAGGTTCACAGTCACAGTGCTGGCTTTGTTGCCACTGTCTCCCAGCGTTCAGAGGCACAGTGAATAGCTGTTCCCTTCTCCTACCCCAGCCAAACACTGGCATCCTCTGAATTAACAAAATCCCAAGCTGCCTCATTCCTGTGTGGCATTGCTTTGACACAAATGGGCTCAGGGGAAAAAAAAGCAAAACCAACTAACTAATAAGGTGTCACTAACTATAAATTATCAGCCATCATCTGTCCTGAGCAATTCTGAATCAGGTACCTGCATCAGCTCCTGTAGTTAAAATCATGTTACAAATGGAGACTTGGATTTTGGAAGTTAAAAACAAGCAGTGATACAGGCGCAACTGTGGCTGCAGAAGGAAATATAAGTAGTTTAATGACTACATGTGGTCTGTGTTCTCAATAGTGTCTGTTGGTAATAGGAAGGTAAAAAGAGTCTGTGGAGTTGAATACAGTGCAGCAGAACTTAGTATCTCAAAACCTCACCTTTTCTAAAGGATATTGCAGATGCTGATTAAGTGGCTACAAATCAATATGCTACTTGTAATGATGCCAGTTTGGGTTTTGCCTTTTTTTTCCTTTTATATATTCTCTGTATTCTTCACACTTATATTTGCAGTTCTGTAGCCTACTGTATTAGTGAGTACTTTTCCCAGTAGTTTTCCATGGTCTTTCCCTAAGCAGAAAGACAAAACAAATTCCAGAACTTCAGGCCTTAGGAGGTACAAGGCTCTGAACAATGATCTTGGTTCTTCCTGGGAACCAAGGCTGAGAACAACTCTTCCAGATACATTCTCATGGACAAAGTACAACTGGTGCTGAAGGGGGGCTCCAGAGAAGGGGCTTGACTTGGGGGGAAAATTGCATCCCCACTTGTCCTCCTAACTAGTGCTTTTTATCAATTATGCTAGTTTCCTAAAACCTACAAAAGTGTATTCACCCCTGGGAGGGGATGAACTTTTGTGGGCATCTTTCCATAACTGCTCCTGAAAGCCTTCAAATAAAGATCCTTTTTTATATTACGTCCTCACTAAAATTATCTCGAGTTTCATTTCCATGTTAGGAAAAAGACAACAGTAGCTATTCCATGGTTATATGAAAGAGAGAGGAACTCTTCTTGGAATAGGTTCCTTTTAGTACTTTTGCTGGCTTTTTGTTTCTCCCAGCAGTATTCTGAAAATAGTTTGAACTGCTGTGGTTCAACACAGATTGCCGGTTCAGGTACACAGTAATAAAATTTGAGTAGAAGCTCCGCATGTGTTCTGCCAGGAAGGTGTTAAGGGGCTTGATGACTGTCTTTGCACACTGCTAATTTGAGCTGGTATTTTTAGTTGTACTCCCAGTAGGAATGGAAGAGGGTTTTTGACAGCTTCTCACAGACAGCTTTGATAGCTGACTCCTGTGGGGAGGGGCTACAATGGAGCAACAGCGGCCATCCCGCCAAGGTTAATGCCTGCTTTACTCTGATAAAACAAGGTTTCAATTTAAAAAAATCCAGAAACAAAACAACCTCCTAAAACTTCACATCCTCTTCTTTCCGCTGAGATACTGATTATTTTTTTCCTCTGGAAGTTCAGGGGAAGGGATTTGGGATGTATGTTAAAGCTGTATTTATAGAACCGGATTAACCTGCAAGTTCTTGATGGGGGTTTATCTTGTTCATTGCATGTGAGGATTGTAGCGTTTTCCTTCTTTTGTTTTTATAACAGTAGGTTAGGAAATGGGAGAGAAGTACTTCACAGGGCTTGTAATAGACTATGCAATGGACTTTATGAAAATCTGCAGAGATGCTCAACCAAGAGTTCTTCAGATAAATTATAAAAGGAAGAGGGAAACTTACAAGGATGTATTTTATTTTTTTAAATTTTCTAGTTCTTTTTACTTGCTGAGACAGCATATCTAAATATATCACATATGAAATAATTCAGCAGACTAATTATGATACAAATAATCTGAAATAAAAAATATTTTGTGGTACTAAAAATCATAACTATAATTTTTTTGGTTTCTCTAATATTCCTAATCAGAACTTCATTCCACAAAGGGCTGTGAAAAAGTCCTGTTGAGCATGCAAGGCTCCTCATGAGCAGTACTGAGTTTCCAAGGTCTGACTTTGATCTTTTACTAGTATTTGAGTTTTGGTGGGCCAGAGCCCTTGGGATTAAAGCTGTCAGGAGGCCTGGAGAGTACTTGGCTTGTGGGCTGGAGAGAGGGCTGCTGTGATGTATTAGTAGTGGATTGCAACTGATGTGCAGAGTAGATGCCTGGATTGTTTTGAAAAGTGCATTTTTGAATTTTTTTTTTTAGTGTTGGTTTTGTTTTTCAAGCCCAGAGAATACTCGAGTTTTAACCATGATTCACATGATAATTTGCTATTACTGAGACTTGGTAGCTGCATTTTTTTAGGTGGTAGTGTTTAGGGAACTAAAATACCCCCAAAATGGGGCTATGGATTTTTCTCCAGTAGTCTTTGTCTGGAGACAAAATTATATATATATTTTTTAATACTACATCTCTGCTGGACACTGCAGTTTGCATATTATCCTGTTTTCAGAGTCTACTGCCTCTCCTGGATTTTATTTCCAGAAGGTGCCAGCAGTGAAAGTCAGGTGGGGGGTACAAAGTAGTGGCAGCACAATGAAATAGGGCATTCTGTGGGCTCTGGAGAGGCACAGTGCAGAAGAAGCAGCAGCTGAAAGGTGACAAATCCAAGAAAGCTGAACTCTGTGTGTGTAGACCTGGGAGACTTCGATCTAGATCACAGGTAGGTCCTGAATTTCTGCACATTGCTCTTCACTGTTCTTTAACTAAAAATATTTTCTGGAACAGAGAGTGCAGACACCTTGCTTTGGACTTTCCCAACTCCCACTGTGTTCAGTGTATCTTCCTGTTGATGAAAGCAGAGCTGATACCACTCGTTGAACAAGTCAGGCTCTTTTGTGGAGGAGAATACAGAAACACCCTAAGTGTCAGGTGAATGTTCTGGGCAGAATCCGGGAAGCTGCTCAGATAATGCTGCAGACTGTTGGCGGAGATTTTTTTTTTCCTCAAGGAACATAGGAGGTAAGAGGAGAGTGGCAGAGAAGAGGGGGGCTGTGTGACCTAGATGGGTGGTTCCTAACACCAATGGATCTCCAGTTCATCTTCCTAAAACACTAGGGAGTACTTCAACTAAATGTTTCCATGTAATCTCAATTTCTGCTAAAAAAAAAAAAAAAAATCCTTCAAAAACCTCTTAATTGCTGCTGTCAGCTTAGCATGACTACTTCTGACCTACCTAGAACATTGAGTATTACATCCCTTGTGATAGGAGTGAGTGGATGGGTTGTTAACCAAGAGTAATTTTATGGCATACAACATGAAAGTTTATGTGATTTATATGGTCTTGCCTTTGGTAAAATTATAGCCGGACTACTTATCACCTTATCACCTCCTATATTCTCACTACAAAAAATTCTATGAAAGTAAATGAACAGTTGAACATACAAACTCTTTTATAAAAATTTTGTTGCTGAGGGATAATCTTAAAAAAAAAAAAAAATCCTCATTATAAGGCGTGTATTCGCATTGGGTTTTGCTGTCATTTTACCTAAAGGACAGTTGTACTGCCACTGTAGATAACGAGAGTCACCAACCAGGCTTGGGGACTGGCACCTTTCTAATTTCTTTTCCCTGCCTCAAGTATAGGCAGAAGTTTAATTTCTCTTACTGTCTGGAAATTTAATCATTTTAAGATTTTGTTCATCTAAACTCTAGTTAGAACTGTTGAATCCTTCACGTTTGTTTTCAAGACAGGAAAGTAATTTTCCTCTAAGTATTTTCCATACATAATCATTTAAATTCAGTGACAATTCACCTTTCATCCTTCCCTTATGAGCTGAGTAGATTGAACTCCTTTAATTTAGCATTGTGGGGCTTATTTTTTAGCTGCAGAATTACTTTTGTTCTCCTTCGAACTTTTTCAGGAAGTAAGTAGAAATAATAAATTTTATCATCAGAAATGTCATTTTAATCTGGTAGTGTTTTAATTCAATCACATACGAACAGAGAAAGATTAAACTATTTTTACCCTAGCACCAGACCCAGGTTTTATGAGAAGGCAGGCATGGCTTTAGATAACCAAGTCTGTCTTTGAGCTGTCTCCTTCCAAGTCAAAATCTTTCAACCTTACTTGAGAACACATTATCTTGGAGAACAAAAAAAGAAGATTGAAGTGACAAAACTTTTTCCAAAAAGTCCTGTTGACTGGCATTAATTAGTTTTCTTGCATCTAAGGTAATCACTATGATGACAACAGTAAAAATAAAACAGAGGTCTTGAATTTTTCTGTGAGTGGTAAGGATATTTTTAGGTAGCAGTAAATGCTATTTCATTTTAATGAGGAGAAAAGATTTTGAACTAGCTTTTGAATCTAAATATAGACATTTACATTTAGTTTTAAATGTGTGTAGGAGAGGAGAGGATGGCCTTTTACCAAAATAAGGATTTTGTGTTGCTGCATTGTTCATTGGAGCAAAACACTGTTTGGGGCCTGATTTGATATGCACATTTCTTTATTGGAATTACCAAATAAAAAAGGAGTCAGTGGCTTTTACAGAATTGCACAGCAAAATCTTCTATAAACAAGAAAGCAGGTTTTCTTAATGCACTTGATGCCATTCAGTGATGTGTGTTCCCAGATTTGATTTGCAGGGCGGTTCTTGGGCACACATTCTGCCACGTGGATCGAGAGCTGTCTCGCAGGCTGTCAGCAGAAAAGGCTGATCATCTCTGCAGGGAGCTGGTGCCAAGCTGGGCGCTGCAGGGCTATTAATTCCAAACTCTTCCACCATCTGCTTTCAGGAAATAGAGAGGGGAACGTCACTGACCTTCGGGATGGTTTTGCCTTCGGCTATTAAACAATCTTCGATAGTACTGAGCCCTGGCTCTGAGCTCTGCCTGCAGTCCCTTTCTCTCACTCCAGTTCCTACAGTGAGCTTGAAGGTGTCCAACCCATCAGAAACTTTTGAACACATTTTTTCTGAGTATTGTAAAACTAGATAGAAAATTATGGGAATAGTAAATCAACCTTTTATATCTAGTGAGTAAGGCTTCAAAAAACAAACCAGGGAATGCATCCAGACATTTCTTCTAAAGTGTGATCACATTTCCCAGCTGCAGAGGGACTCCTGCAGACTGGGGTGGTGTTGCTCCCTTTGCAGTGGTGTCATGTCTTGCTCGTTGTTGTGCAGTGTAGGTCTGCACTAGCTGTAAAACACCAAAGAAGTATAAAAGGAGAGGAACCCTACCTGCTTGTGCACAAACTCAGCAGCACTTACTGCCCATGTGTGGCACTGAGCTGGAGCAGGCATCCTGCTCATTTTGTGTCCCCAGGGTGGTGACAGTCTCGGTCGGCTGGGGCATCTGATACTGTTACATCAGTCTGGTTTCTGGAGGTGAAAGGCTAGGAAGGATAGCTAAAGCACTGGCACAAGAAACAGTGTGGGGTAATGCTTACACTGAATATTGGGAGCACTAGGAACTCCCAGCATTATAGTTTTGTGAAAGGTTTTTTGAATCCCTCAAAATCCTTACTAGAGGGCTGGTCTGCTTTGAGATATGGCTGGACAGCCACTTCTGCCTTCTGGCTGCATTGCCCAGCCATGCAAAAGAATTGTGGTGAAAATAAAATAGCTGCATTACATAAACCTGAATGCCCTTCCAGCTGGGAGAGAAGATGAAGCTTAATGTTACTCATGTGGTGGTCTCAATGGCCTTTTTTATCAGACATGATAAGACTGTCAGCATGGGGAATGAAATGCATTTGAGACTCATGCACATCTGCACTGGCCTCTTACACATCTGCACTGGCCTCTTGCACTTGTAGGATTTATTTTTGACTTATTCCATTGTGCTTGGAGTGCTTAATGTGTCATTTGCAAAATTAATCCTTGAAATGGAGGAAGAATACTCATTGCATTTGCAGAAATTGAGTGGGGACTCAAATCCTCATTCAGCAAATATTGCAGATGTCACATTGTGCTGAAATAATTGCCAAAAATGTTGAGTGCTTTTAGTCTATTTTTAAAACCACATAAAATGAATGGTCAATAGACATTCATAACCTTTGAATATTTTGAAAACAAGGGAAGCTTAGAATTGACTATGGTCAATTTCAATAGTAATATATTTTTAAAGATAAATACTATAAAGAATATTTAATGAACTACTAAATTCTGTTTTGTTCTTTTAAATGAAAGTTTAGGAACATATGCTAATTGCATTTTAGTTTGGTAATATTTCCACTTGAAAAGCAGAAAAAAAATCTCTTTGTATTTACTTTTGATGAAAAGTTTAGAAATGCCTAAACAAATAGGGGTTTTTTTTCTTTTTTTTTTTTTGTGTGAAAAAAGAATTTTTTAGGGACACTCTAATAGTTGTTTCAGTCTGTGACTCCTTTTTCTGAAAAAACATATATTTTTTTGATTCTCAGATAATGAAAATTTGAGATTGATGGATTAGGGAACTTTCTGTGGACTTTTTTTTTTTTTTTTTTTTTTTTTACTGATAGGTAAATAAGTCCCAAGCTTTTGGTGGCAGAAATTAAAGCCAAATATCTTTCTGAATAATTTATAACTTTATCACCTTATATGTTTATTTTCCTTTTATTTTAAATCAGAGTTTTATTATGTTATATGACATGATATTCCACATCCAAATAGTGAGTCTCCCACTGTAAAGCTTCTATTCAAAACTGGAGACATAATTAATAAAATAGATTTTATCTGGTAGAGCCTGCCATGAAATAATGTGCTGGAAACTGTTCAATATTTGTTGTCAAATAATATTAGGGAAGGGAAGTAATAATACAGCATCTTTTTGTAGTAGCTGAGCAAGTTATTAGTCTTAGACTAAATGCCTTTGTGTGAAACAACGGTTTAGTGTTGATTCTTTTGCCAGAAGCATTATGAATAGCAAAGAAGTTACTGCATCAGTCCTTTCACAAGTCTGGTCTGGAAGAAAATGTGTTTCACCACACGTTTACAAGTCTGACATGAAAATATTATTAAAAAGAACAGTCTTTAAGTCTTTGAACAGTTTTGTCCTCAGATAGGTGTAAATGTGTGCAAATAAAATTATTGCAGCATCTTACTAGTTTCTGATTCTCCTGCCTTCTCCCAGAGGCAGAACTGCAGGGGCTGAGACATCTGCTGCTGCTCTGTAGAAGGACAGAGCTAATCATTATATTGGCATTCAATCTCTCCCTTGTGTAGTTCTTGTTCCTTTCCCTCTTTCCATATTCCTTCTGTAAATATTAATGTGTTGTCTTGTTTGAATTTTAAGACTGATCTTTTTCCCCTAACACCAATTTTCTGTAATTATTTATACTATTACCTATTTCTGAAAGATTTTCTTAAAAGCTTTGGACTCAGTTTGGGGATATAAAACAAAACACTTTTCTTTCCTTGACAGTGAAGATAAAGGAAAGCTAGAAATGTCTGTTTTAAAACATTCAAACTTACTTAGAATTCAGACAGCAATCCTGTCTGTTAAGACAAATATTTGTTCCTCCTGTGAAGGTGGTTCCCAGTGCAATGTGATAGACTGGCTACTCATGCCAGTCTCTCTTCATCAGTGATTTAAAAAGCAACAAAAGTTGATATTTTGGACTAGATAATCCTGCAAGTAAGAAAGAGTCTAGAAAACATATGGAAACTTTCCCTGTTGTGGTACCCTCCTCCTGAACAATTTCAGAGAGTTTGGGATTGTCATTCTCTCCTTTCATCCCTCAACACAGGCAAAAGACTTCCATCCACAAATCTTCTTGTGGTGCACTGAGAAGCCAAATAGTGCAGTAGAAGCAGCACTCATGCCTTGTTTTAGGTATTAGTTTCTTCCTCCCCTACTGTACAATTCCACAGAGCAAAGCAGGGGTTCCTTTCCCAGCTTCTCTTCTACTCTTCTCTCTCCCTCTTCTCAGGTCTTAAGGTTGCAGAGAACTCAGGCTGTGTGTGCAAAATCTACTGATGCTTTAGTATTTATGTATCTTATTTTGGTAATTATTAGCTGTCTGGAAGGGGATAATGTAAGAAAAACACTTACATCCTTAGTTAATTTGCTGCTAATTTGGAATAGATGCAGCACTGCTGTAATCGTTACCAGGGAATCTCAGACATATCCTTTTCTCAATAGGGACATGTCTAGTTATGCCTATAATGATGTATGATCCCTAGAACAGATTATTCCATAATCTTACTAAATATTTATGTTTTCTTTTGTTTCCACAGTATCCTTCATGGTAAAAAAGATGGCAGATTACATTAGCTGTGTTTCTGGGGTTGAGTTTGTTTTAGTGTAAGTTTTTTTCTTTTCCTGTGTTGTACTAAAAATCTCTAAGCTGTTATTAGTATGGCACTATTTTCTGAGTGAAGAAATAAACACCACTTGACGGTTGACAAGTACTTTTAAACAGAAAAAGCAATTACTGCAGTAACAAGTGAGGGCAGACAGAGTGACTGTGACATAGCGTGCCTGACCTTCGCACGCCGACTCTTGGTCCGGCTGTTGAGGTTCCTTCTGTCGGTGATTGCTGGGGTATAGCAACAGCAACAAGAGTGTGAAACCCTTGTATTCAAGAGGCTCATATATCTTCTGCCTTTGTGGTGTTTAAATGGTTGCTAGGGAAGACGAAGGAAGGCCTGTTTGGAGAGGAAGGGGGTTAGAGACAAACTGGTTCCCAGTCCATTCTGCATGTGAATAGCGCAACACTGCAGCAACAATAGAATAGGAGAGTTTGTTTATTTTTAGCTATGTTGCACTGCTTTCCCATTTGTTTCTTATCTTGAATGTAAGCTGTAGGCCTCTGTGTGCACATGAGCCTTTGGAATGCATGTAGAAAGAAAATCTACATTAGGAGCAGAGCTAGAGTTGTTTATATCAAGAGGCTTTGAGAGGATTTTTTAGCCTAGAGAAACTTACCTCCATGCACCGATTCTATATTTGCTTGAGTCTTTTCATTATCAGCCCTAATAGGATCATCCCTGGGTTGATGACAGGCATCACCTTAGTAACTCCTTCCAATTCACATTGCTGCTGTAAGCAGTTTTCTGTTGTACTGTGGGATAAATCTAGTATATCAAGTGCATTGGAAATTTAGTGGGAAACAGTTATTTCATGTTTCTTCCATCTGTTCTGCTTCTCAAACCTGTAATTACATGGGAAGAATATGTAAAGTAAAAATTATAGGTCCTATAAGCCCTGGATACACCATTAACAAAATATTACTGCATGGGAAGCACACATGGATATTTCTGAAACTACTACCGTTGTTGCTATTTCTCATCAGGGGAAGTTCCTTTTTTCCTCTAGAGTCCAGAAAAGAATATATGCAAACTTGAGATGAGTGGTGGATAGGAACCTACTCCAAATGCATTTCCAACTAGATCTCCTATTTGTTTGCCCTAGTTGAATTTCTCTGATGTGCAAGACAAGGTGCCAAGCAATACTTCATTCTAGAAGCCAGCTGCTGAACTTTCACTGCTGGGCTTGGGCTTCTTTTCTTTCCCTACTTCTTGTCACTGCTTCCTTATGTTGGCATAGGACACTTTGTCCGGCTTTATCCATGGATCCTCAGATTTGGTTTAAATCTAACAGCTTTCTATCCCTTTGTAATTAAACTGTTTCTATCCACTGTGTCACGTGGTAGGCAGTGACAGAAGGCTGAAACCAGCAAGAATCTGGTTTTTTTTTTTTTTTCCCTTGGGAAGACTCTGTGAACACAAACGAAATGCTTGTAAGAGACACATGGTAACCAGCTCAGCAAAGCATCACAGTTCTTTGGGAATATATCAGTTGGGCAAGTCAGTGATCTCCATCTGAAATGTGGGCTTTCTAGGAGTAACCATGCTGCATGGGTACAGTAAAATGCCTGAAATTACCAGTGCCAGAGAAATGAGAGAGGAGGCAGCAGCTGACATTATTTTCATATACTTCAATCCGACAGATTCATGTAGCCCACACACATGGTCTGGGTACAGATCCCAAGATGCAAGAGTCTACATCCACTGTTCAATGGTGAACTATGAAAATACAGCCTGCATTTCTAGAGCATTGCTCTTAACTGTTGTCTGGGCCACATGAAAGTTGTCAGAACAGCTAGAGCCTTTTAACTAAAAGCCTCATAAGGAAGGTATATATATGTTTGTTTCTAAATTAATATATATTTTTGTTTCTAAATTAATATGGTCTAAAAGGAGATCAATAATGTGCCATGGTGTATTCATATGAAGAGGTGTTTATGTTGATGCCCTGCCACACAAGTGCCATGCTGACACAGATCTGTGATTTCCAAGTGGAACTTTCTGAACAATGACAGGTTCATTTTGCCTTGTGTTTCTGCTCTATGCTGAAATGGATCCAAACCCCTCATATCACCATCACAAACGAAATTGTGTGAAAATGTCTGTTGTCAGATTAGAAAGAATTTTTTTTCCTTTTTTTTTTTTTTTTTTTTGGCATCTTCTTTCAGAAGTAACAAAAATGGACCACAAGTGACAAAAATGTGCCATACACATACATTTTGAATGTGCCATACATATACAATGAAATTTCCTTTGAAATTGACACATCCCTGTGAAACACTGTACCCCTGATGGAACAGCATAATTCTGTGGGGTCGAAAAAACCAAAAAACAAAATGGCAAAAAACACCCAAAACATTTGGTCAACTTTTGACAAGATCTAGTCTCTTTTCAGAGAAATCTTAGAGTGAACAGACTAATTCAAACTATTTGGTTTCCTTTTCTCCCTCTTAGGCAAAAAAAAAGAAAAAAAAGAACACTATTTCCCTAAAATATATTTTTAAAATATACTGCAGCCCCCAGCCTTCTGACACAAGCATGCATCTAGCACTGTCTACTAGGTGATATAAAAATTACTGGCCTGGAGCCAAATGTCTCATTGAAAACTAACATGAACAAAAGTGTCATTCAGACTTAAAAGTGTTAGCTAGAAAAGCTAAATGTTTCTCTATGTGCCCTTATCATTTGCCTTTTTCTAATTTGTCAATAGATGCTACCAAAGTCTGTCTCCTCCTGTTCCTTAGACTACAGACCTATGCATGAAAGGACAAACTGACAACACTGTGCTTAGTCCAAATCTGTGGTAGAAAGGGATACACAACACTTGGGACAGGTGCTAGTGCTTGGTGATGTTTCTGAGGATCGGATGCACATATCAGGCAAATTCCTTCCCTGCAAATATTACTTCTGTACTCACAGGAGCACTGTGTAGTGCACACAGGTCCAATAGGTTAGAGCTTGTCCACTAGTAAATACATTGCTGCTTTAATAATGTTGTAGTGAGATATTTCACATTGCTTTTTTTGGAAGTACCAGA
This sequence comes from Sylvia atricapilla, assembly GCF_009819655.1. NCBI lineage: Eukaryota > Metazoa > Chordata > Aves > Passeriformes > Sylviidae > Sylvia > Sylvia atricapilla. The sequence continues at coordinate 134,344,757 of NC_089140.1, forward strand.
TGATACATAAATAAAAAAAAAAAATTTAGTATATTGATCAGCTTATTTAAAAGCTGATCTCAAGATCTCTCATGGGACCCCACCTGGAGTACTGCACCCAGCTCTGGAACACCCATCACAGGATGGGTTCCAACTCTCTGTGGCAGAAGGTTAAAGCTTGATGATCTTTAAGGTCCCTTCCAACCCAAACCAACCCATTCGATGATTCTGTGATGCTATGATCTTGTCAAAAGTCCAACTTTCTTGTTCCTTTCAGGAACTGTAAGTCTGCAATTAGGTGCTTCCTGAAGCCTTTACCATCCTGAACAATTCTAATTCTCTCAGCCTTTCTCCACAGTAGAGGTGCTCCATCTCTCTGATCAACTTGGTGGCCTCCTCTGGACTCACTCCAACAGGTCAATGTGCTTCCTGTGCTGGGGATTCCACAGCATCCCGCACTCTAGGGAACACTCTGTGTGAAACTAAAATTTATTTTGGCATTCAGGGCTAAACCCAACCCAGAAGGACATCGGCCATACTTTAACAGGTGATGTTACACCTCTGTGGGGCACAGGCGGACCCACGCGCTGCGTCCTTCTGCTGATCCAGCCCGCAGTGCCCGTGTGGCCAGCGATGGCCCCGAGCCCGCGGCAGCGCCCGCTGAAACCCTCCGGGTCTCGGCCGGGGCCGGGCAGGGAAGGGAAGGGCAGGGACAGGGCAGGGCCGGAAAAGGACAGGAGTAGGGAAGGGACAGGGCAGCGTCCGGGCCAGGGCACGGCACGGGTAGGGGTAGAGATAGCGGCAAGGTCCGGGGCAGGGCAGGGGCAGGGGCAGGGCAGGGCAAGGGAGGGGCAGGGGCAGGGGCAGGGGAAGGGGTGTCACCGTCGCTCCTCCCGCCCCGGGGCGACCGAGACCGGAGCTGCGAGCCCGGCGGTGTTGGTGCGCCAGGAGGGATTCCAGAGCCGCTCTGGGTCCCCCTCCCAGCTGTGTGCTCTGTGCCCTCCCGGCTGCACAGAATGCTCTGAGAGCCGTACGTAGCTGTGCTTCAACACGGCCAACTCACCATCCGCGGGGATGCGCTGGGTGCGCCAGTGGCTGCCGTCTCTCTCCCATCGCAGCGGGCGATGGAATCCTGCAGGGATGGGATCATTGCACAAGGTTATGGACCCTTGGCAGTGAAGCAGCATGTAAAATAAATGGTTCCTCTAGGCAGCAGTGTGCCTTGTTCCACAGATGCTTCCCGGTGCACAGGCTGAGCCAAGCCCAGCCCTCGCCGCTGTCCCTGGACACGGGCTTTGGGCTGTAAAGGATTCTCCGCTCTGCTCCAGGTCCAAGCGACTCTTGTAGTGCCACGGGGGACATGGCAGCGCAGACAAGAGACTGACTTCTTGACTTGTTACATCTTTGGATGTGACTGGACTGTCTACAAACTTTCCTAAGTGCTGGGAAGGTGTGGAGCAAAAAACCCCTCTGCTTTGAAATTAGAAGAAAGGAGTTTGTGATTTTGCATAGTAGCGTGGACATCACAGGTCTCTTGAATTATCATAGGTCTCTTGGAAAGTAGTAATATTTCCATAAGTTGCAATTAATTGAAGGTACTTGTAATTGCCTGACATTCTCTTTTTTTAGAGAGCAAATGTATTTATTTACTGAAGCAATTCTGAATATAGAAGGTGATAAGTTTTTACAAAAGTTGAAGTAGTTTATTACACAGGTCCAGAGAGGTGATAGATGCCCCATCCCTGGAAACATTCAAGGTGAGGTTGGACAGGGCTCTGAGCAACCTGATCTGGTTGAAGATGTCCTGCTCATTACAGAGATATTGACTAGATGAGAATTAAAGGTTAATTGCAACCCAAAAAACCTCCTAGCTTGTATGGAAAACTATGTGCAGTGTACTTTGAGAGCCCAATGAAAGATGAATATCCTGGAAGGACTATCAGATGCTTTTTCTTGGGACTTACAGAGGACAACTCCTCCTGTGAAACTGCAGTATTGTTAATAAACCTCACAAAGTGACAGCAGTTACATTTTCAATCACACAAATCCACACGGTGTGATATTACAGCCCTCACATCTCTGCTCTCTGAAGAGTCTGTTTCAGTGACCATGATCCAGGATGTTTTTGCACATCCCTCCTAGGGCAGAAAGTAGAATGTTAGTAATGCAAAAATGTTTCTCTTCCTCCTCCTGAGGCACTGCTTTTCCCCTTCCTCCCTCTGAATAGCCACTTTGTGTCACAGATATCTTATAAGGCTTTTCTCCTCTCTGAAAAATGCAATGTTTGCACCAAAAGAAGCTGTGAGGGTGGGTGAGCCAGGCCCACCTTTGTGACTTCTGCTTCACAGACCTCTCTGGAAGTCTTTGGATGTAAGTTACTTGAAAGTAACTTAGAGGAGATGTGAATTAACATGATTTTACAATTTTTCATTAAAAGTTGAAAATAAGGTTCAAAGAACCAGGTTTTTATGTATTTTAAACCAACCAGTGTGTACTGGGTGTCAGTCAGGGTTGTGGAGTGGCCTCTCTGAGGACCCACTGCAAGGCACAGCAGAGCCCATTGTCAGTGTGGTGGTGCCTCCGGGGTAAAATATTTCAGAAAAGGGAAAAAAAAATGGAGGAAATGGAAGAATCAGGACTGAAGTTGAGCCTGAGAAGGAAGAGGGTTGGTGAGGGTGGTTTTAGTTTTGTTTTTTATTTGTCACCATCCTACTTTGTTATTGATTTATAATAAAATTAAATTAATTTCCTGAGATCAAATTTGTTTTGCCTGTGATGGTAATTGGTGAGTGATGTCCCTGTTCTTATCTTGACCCATGAACAATTCCATCTTATTTTCTCCCTCTGTCTTGCTGAGGAGGGGGTATGAAAGCAGTAGGGCTGGCACTTGACAGAGAGCCTGGGCCCACCACACACAAACGTCAGGTGCCAAAGAGACCAAATCTTAAGACAAGAAATAATTTGCCTTTCAGTCCGTGCAGGAACCTAAACCATAATTTGTAACTGGGATTAAACAAGATAAGTATCTGCTCTAGTTACTTAACTGAGCATTTAGAAGCAATTATGCTGTTCAGAAAACTGCATGTAGCATCAAAACCAGGATTTGTTTCCCCAAATCCTGTTACACTCAAGGTGTCAAACTGAAAAAAAAGATCATCCATTGTCCTCCATTTGCTTTTTGGCTTTTGCTTTCCTGCACATGCTTTCTATACGATCAGTGGAGGCATTAGGAAGACAGGCATATCTGCACATCAGGATATAAGTGCACAGAGCATACATTGCAGAGTAGCTCTAGATTGCTAGTTTTATTAAAGGAGTTCCTGCTTGTTTTATTATGGATGTTTTCCTTTCCTGTCTAGTTTACTCTACCCTTGAAGTTTTTACTCAGTGTTTCTTTCTGGTAAAGGAAAATTAGAATTAAAATCAAGAAGAATATAAGCTATTTCTTCAGATATAGATGTTTGATCTTCTCACAATGCCTGTTTTCAATTTTGTTGCCATTTGAGGATGGTTCTGCTTTATGAGCATTTCTAACAAAACCAGCCTAATTCCCAATGCACAACTTCTGCTCAAATGAACTCTCTGCCTGAATTCAGAGAACTGCACAGTGTTTGGCACACAGAATTGTATTCATTCACATCACATTCTGCTGACGAATTTTCCTTTGGCTCCCCTCTCATCAGTAGAGAGATTAAATAACCCTTATACAGGTAAAGTCAAGCTAATCAGTAGGCAAGTGCTGTGACTATGTCTTCATGCGTAAATATGATATTTAGGGACATAGTTTAGTGATGGATTTGTCAGTGTTATGTTTACAGTGATCTTAAGTCCATCCTAAATGATACTATGATTTTCTTTTCCAACATTTGAACAAATTCACAGAGACTGAAATATACATGGATGTGCTTCCTGGAATATAAAAACCCAACCCCCCTACATAACACAATAATTAAAGCTAGTTATCTCAAGAAGGATGTGAATCCCCAAAGTAAAGACCTGGTGTAGACAGTGTAAAACCATATGCTATTTACAAAGAATTTACAAAGGCTTTCCAACATGTTATCTCCAGCAATATATTAGCTTTTACCCTTTTAAGATGCTGAGATGATGAAGAAAAGAAAATTACTTTAATAACAGCTTGACCTAAATTTTTCCAACATTCCTGAAGTGAAAGAAATTTTTTTACCTGAACGTTTTTCTAAACAGAAGTTAAGTTTTTTTCCCCCTGAATGGCTTAAACTTCTGTCTAATCCTCTTACAACTTTAATCAACAAATTTGTGATAAAAATCTATTTAAGGCTAGTTACTTTGATATTATTGCTATTAATCCAATGGCAAAATTCTTTAGCAAAATCAGTGCAAAATATCTTCATTCACGTACCAGCACATAAGAGCATGCAAACAAATATGAAAATTTTATGAAAGTGTGTTGCAGGGAATAGGTGTCTGTTGTGTTATACTCTGTGGTACCTTTTACAGCCAAGGCCCTTTAATGCTATGTGGAAATTAACCAGAAGGGTCTGTGCTGCAGCAGCATTCTTGGAAGGATACCCAGTCTAGAGGGTGCCCACTGAGACCCTTCTGCGTGTGCTGACCCACAGTTCAGGGTGCTGTGGGTCCTCAGGCCTCCTGTGCAAGAGCCTCTGAGCATTCGTGCCTTCCTGCAGCCACTCTCCTGTGATTGCTCCCAGGAACCTCCAACTCGTGCTCTGGTTTGGGAGGAGTGAGGGAGCTCTGGCTTCCCACAGACATGCAGCCCTGCCTAACAGGGCTTGCCATCCTCAGCCCTTTTCAGGGAGTGTGAACTTGTTTCTCTTGAACTTTTCATGGTCAGGTAACCCTTGGTGGCTGCTTTGGCCAGAGAGTTCCTGCTTGGTCAGAAGTGGCCGTGGCAGGATCCCTGCAGAACCCTGCCAAGCACTGCTGGCGATGCCCTTTAATCCTGAGATTGCTATTGATAGGCAGAACAGCACAGACAAAACCTCCATGATAAAATTGCCACTTCCCAGCAGATGGAGGCAGCTGTCATACCTGATCTGGCATGATGCTGTGTTGTGTATAGAAAGGGTGGTGTGCCCTGCTTGTGTCAGTGACTTCTATTATGGTCTGCAATATAAAAGCACCAGGGAACAGTGTGGTCGTGTAAGTTAAGCTGTCTGGATGCTTTGACAGACTTGAAGTGATTTGTACAGGGCTGTTACACATCTTACAGCTTCTTGGCAGCAGCAGCCTGAAGGGCCCTCTTTTCTTGTTTTCCTTGGGCTGTTCTGAGCAGGTCCCGGGGGTCACTGCAAATGTTAGAAACTGGTAGAAATGTTAGGCTGGTGAAAAATTAGATCTCAGTGACACTTGGGGAGATAGAGCAACAAGGCTGACCATGATGTGAAACTGATGGGCTCTCTGCTTCCGAGGTCTTCCTGACATATGTTGGAGTTTATACTGTTGTACTTCCATCAGCAGCTAAGCATGATTCATGCAAACTTGTCTGCAATACCAAGTCTCTGATAGATTCTGTGCACCCCTCAGAATTCCTGCCCTTTAGAAATGAATGAGTTGTTATTTCTATTTACAGTGGTTGAAATGTTTTTCTTATCTATTCCTCTTTTAACCTGTTTGGGAATTACTTTTTTGGTTGTTCTTTTTTTCTTACTTGTTTTAAAAGGATGATGATGTAGCTCTATACTTCTTTCCTCCTGTCCCACTCTGCCTCCAAAAATCAAAAGATGAATGAATCTGAAGATCCTAAGTCCCATAATATTAACATGATTAAATTCTCAGTGTGACTGTAATTTTAGGCTGAAACTAAATATTCAGACAAGTTTTTGCAGAAAGATTTTTTGTGTGATTGCAATTTTAGGCTGCAATTTAATTTGTAGAAAGATTTTCTATTGCTGAATCATTGATTCAAGTTTTATTTCTTTGAATTTGTGCCGTTAAAATGATAGGTCGACCCTTTAATATCTTACATCTTCCAGATCTTTTACCTGGGGGACTTTGTGGTTCCCTTGCTGAGTTCATCTGGGCATCTTTAAGCTAATTAGTCACCTCTCAGCAGAAGTGCCTCAGGCAGTGCTGGTGTCTTGCTCATTCCTCTTGGCTATTTGCCTTTTCAGTTTTCTTTTTAGTGTCTTCAACAGGACTATTTGAATTAAATAGAAAGTGGAAAACTGCAATGAAAGAAACAAGAACTTGGTCTAAATGGTCTAATATTACTTTGACAAGTGGCCAAAGTCTGAGGCATCTTTCCCTTAGGACAGTTTTGAAGGAAGAGAGGACCTTCTTTTTGCATGCAAGATATTTTCTGTGTTTCTTGTTTTTTTCTCAAACTTCAGGATGATCTTTTGAAGGCTGATTCTATCACTTCATATGAATTTGCATCTCTTTGCAAGGTCTAAGGAGCTGACACTTCTCAAATGGTCAAGAGTGTAACTTGAGCCCAAAGACACCTGCATTTGGTATATTTTGGGATATATTGTCCCTGCAGCAAAATGGAGCTTGGCCTAGGGTTCAAGGCCCTTTTTTAGCAAACTATCCTTCCTTACATGTGAATAGAACTATTCAACTCACTTCTATCCAGAAGTCCTCAATTTGTTTGAAAATTAATCTTGTAAATTCATGTCTGCAGCACATATTTCTTTTGGGTAGGGCAGTAACAAAGTGTGGCAGGGAACTGACAGAGTTTGGTGGACCCAGCAGTACAGATTTTAGCCTTTATTGGCAAACGTGACACTGTGCCTATTGGCCATTTCTAGACTGAGTGGTGCCTGTCTTCTGCTGAGTTCTTCACTGTCTCAAATGAGGACCCTTCTCACTCACATGTCTTTGTCTCCTTCTCAAATAACCAAAATCTGGGTGAGGTCACTGCTCTGTTGCTCAGACTCCAACCAGAGTGCACTGTGGAGCATCCAAGTTCTCCTAGCTTGCCTACTTAGATGCTTAGAGAGGTTGCATTTTAAGTTTGGCTTCAAAATAAGACAGATCCACCTTTCTTAGTGTTTGCAGAAGAGAAAGGTGGTGATAGAACCTGAGAGCTCACAAAAGACTTTGTAGTATGTTAATGGCATGTCATATATCTCTTGGGAAATAAGCAATTTGGATACCCATTTAGAACCCCCAAGGGAAAGCACTGTACTGTGTCCTGGAAAGGGCAAATCACATTCTATGGTGACAGAAAAGGCTCTTTCAAGCACAAAATGTAAGCTTTTGGTCACTCTTACACTGTGTAAATTCAGCTGTGGTAGTTTGTTAACCACAGTTAGGTTTCTGACCTAGGTTTCTGCCTGAGCACTGCAGGTTCTAGAATGCATAATTATTACCAGTACTGGAACTGAGGTATGATTTTTAGCATGCAACTCAAAGTTAACATATTTATTTCAAATTATGCCTTCCCAAGGCAGCTTTGTGTTCAAAATACTTAATTCATTTGTATTTCTGTAATTCATCATGCTTACTTTGAATGAGGAATATCCTAGCACTGTTGCCATACATAGGGAAAACCACATATGGAAGTATTATAACAAATAAAGTGAAATTAATTGTTTCAGGTTTTGTTGGTTTTTTGTTTGTTTGTTTGTTTGTTTTCTTTTTTCCTATTTTAAGTACAACAACAATTCAGCAAAGACACAAACCTGATTTTGGCTGCACGGCCATCTTCAGTTGTCTGTACTTGTGTGGAAAACTTCCAAGCAGTTTTTCACATTTGCTTTAGCATGTACTTACCAATGGGAATGGATGCTTGCTCTATATATCAAAATTTGGCATTAGTTAGGGTTTTTTTTTTTTTTCATTTATTCAATTTTTTCCAGGAACAGGCAGATCAGGGAGGCAACGCTGCTCTGAGGTATGGCATGACCTCCACAGAAGGAGAGAGTGTGCAGGGACTCTGGTTTGAGTGTATGTATACACACACACACACACATATAATGTCCAGGCAGCATCCATTACATTTAGCTGTGGGTGGGTTTGAATTCTTGCCCAGTGACATGCAGGTTCTTTTAGGGATCCTTGGCAGAGTAAGAATTTGCCACAGTGTTGTAGTTGTAATTAGAGCCTTATTATTGCATTCAAATTTTAATAATCACCCTAAGTTATTCTTATCTACTATTTCTAGTAGTTAGTGCAGCTTAGCTACTCTTAGCATAGCTTGCAGACTATCCTTAGCAATTATCATAGCTTTCAGTTATACAGAATTTCTAGTAATTATTGTAGCTTTCTTGCTTTCTAGGGCTTTTCATTGTCCGGATCTGCTACAGTTTGGGTCAAACTCTTAATAATTCGTGTGTGATACAGTAACCACAGTCTAGGCTCAGACTTGACCTAAAGTAACAGGAGTCACTAAGTCTCAGAGGAAGCAGGCAGTAGCAGGGATGCCCCAGATCCCCAGGGGTCACAGGTTTTCCTGTCCAGCAGCAGTTCCAGTCTATATCCCACTTAGAACTTGCAGCTGCTGGATTTTGTGGGCAATATCTCATATGCTGGTACCCTTCCTTATTGCCTAATGGGTGTCCCCACAACCTTGGTCAGCAGTGCTTGGTGGGGAAATGGTCTTGTACTGCTGATAGGAGGCTGATCTCTTCTAGAATGGGGTCATGACATCTTGGTGACAGCCACAGTGTTGAAAAGGGGAAGAGAGAGAGGGTGGGGTATGATCAGCATGCTGGTATATTGTGGTGTTTGTCTTAGAAAATGGTGTTTCTGCTAAACATATTCCCAGGCCCAGGAATAGGGTACCAGACACAGATACAGAGGGACTTATTTTTCATCTAGACCAAAGTAAATTGCCACAGGTTCTTGCAGGGACCAAAAACACAAGTAGGTTGAAGAAAGGATCAAATACATTGGTCCAGATATAATCTCTGGGATCTATTCACCAACGTCTTAAGCTACCAATTTTAAGCAGGATAAATACAGAGGAATAGTATGTTTGCCATTTTTCTTATGTTCTCTCTGTAAGTTCCAGTTTTTGGCTACTCTTGGGAATAGGATTGACAAAGAGAAAAAGAGTTTCTTAGGCTGGTGTTACAGTTCGGTGGGTATTTAATGGAAAGTGAAACAATATTTAAACAAAAAAAAACCCAAAAAACCAAACCAAACCAAAAACCACAAAAAAACCACCTGAAAAAATTCCCACTTGTTCTGCTATTGCAAGCATACCTGCTTAGCTGAGCTGTGCCTGGCTGCCTTTCTAAGGCTCTGCATGCAGCTAGGAGTGTCCATGTAATATTGATGAGTCTGTGCACTGATTGAGGTGTGGAACACAGGATTGCTGCTTGGTCTCTGACACCATGATTTACAGTGACTTCCTGGTGGATAAGATGGGAATCTGCTGTTGGAATGCTCAGCTGCACATGCTTGCTCAAAGATAGAAATGGATGAAGCTAATACCTATTTGCATGCTGTTGAATGTGTAGAATAACAAACTGCCAATAACAGTGCTTTTCAACATTAGTGCTTGGAAATACCAAGCCTGTTGAAGATGTCAATGTATTTAAACATTTTGCAAGTGAACTGTGTAAAACTGCATGTGCCCCTTTCTCTCACAGTCAGTAAGGTGTATAACTGTGCTGTTACGAGACTTGCATAAAAATCAGAATTCTTGCTATTCAGGAACTGTGGGTATATGTGGAGTATCCAAGAGCATTTACCTGTAATTGCTTTGTGTTTAATTTGCAATCAAATAAGGCATCGATTTTTAAGAATGATTTGATACAATTTCAAGGAGATTTGCAGTAGCCATCTGTAGTATCTTTTACATCAGGATTGATAATTATTTATGTGGTTTCATAATGCTATAAGTTACTTTTGTTCAGGATCTTTTTTCCTAAGCATTTTAATATGTTTTCTTTGAAAATTATATCCTGCAGAGAATGTAGCAAACAGTAAAGCAGGTGTAATGTGCTCTTGTAACTGTGAAATTACCAGTGCTCACCATGTGCCAGATATCATGGGAATCGAAGAAATTTCTTTTCCTAAAGTTACTAAGGCCAGAAAACCTCTGACTTAATGTGGAGAGAAGGAAAAGTGCTGGTACTGAAAAGTGTATTAAGATGTAAAATAGCATAACATGCTTCTGAAGAATTGTTTTCATGGCATATTTCTGCTCTTCTGTTGAGGTACTGAAAATATTGCTGTTTTAAATTGATACTTCCTTTGATTTACTTTTTGTTGTTGTTTTTAATTAGAGCTTTTTCAAAATAACAGAAAAATTCTAGGTCTGAAGAGATATTTTTAAAATAACATTATTTCTAAAACAAAATTGCCTAAGGTTTTGGTTGTACAACTACAGAAGAGGGCCAAGAGAGAAGTGAGATGGCTCTTAATCTTTTTGATTTCCAATGGGACATTTTCCTTGGTGTGTCAGAGATTGTCTAACCCAAGCAGTTCTCTGGGTCAGGTCACTTAAAACCAACTCTGCTGAGCAGAGCTGAATGTCAGCAGGTTTTGGGGCAGTCCCTTGGGGAGATGAAGCTCAAAGGTACTTAGGTTTCAGTGTTGTATTTTTTAGTGCTTTAAAGTCTGTATGCATATTATATGTAATGATATGTGGAATTGTATGTAATGACATGTAGAATTTTGCTTAGTTTATATATCTGAATAGCTTCTGTATTACTTTTATTCATACACATTCAGGTTACTAGAGTAAAAGAAGTTTTCAACACAAATATTCACTTATATTTCTTACTAGTGTGGTGAAAAATTACATTTGTACAAGTGTTGCAGTGGTAGGCTATGAAAATTTTCATGACTGTCTTCCATGTTTTTCTTTATTTTAACAATATTTAAATAATTAACTTCAAAAAGAAAAGATGGAAAGCTAGAATCAGATAAAGTTGTATCTTTTTTTCCCCGTATTTTGCCCAATTTATGTCAGAGACTGATTATTTTGAGCGTAGGAGTTTGTATGTTAGTGCCCAACAAACAAAATGTTGGAAAATACTGCTGTGTTTTGTCTGCAAACCTTGTTTGTGTATGAAGACAATTTCAAGTGCCTTTGTAAAACAGAGGTAGGTTTTTAAAATAATCCCAAAACCTCTGCAATTTTCATGAAGAAATTGAAACACATGTGTCTTGAAGGGATCACAGTGCACCTTAAACATGAAATGTTAAGTCTCGGTGTCTGTGTAAAGAGCCTGTACAGAAGCAGCCCAGCAAATGAGTGAACTTGAAGGTTGAACTGTGAAGTAATGCAGGCACTGTGCTGAAAGGGAAGACCCAGGTCATGTACAGTGTTCCTGTGTCCTCCATCATCCTGGCTTGACTGTCATCCCGTGTCAGTGGCACATGCAGAGGACATAGCTTCCCGCTCCGTGTCCACTTGTTTCTTTGCTTCTTTCCACCCTTGCCATGAGGTGTTTAAATAACACATTACAAGAACAGTAAAACTGTCCAAAGCCCCACCTGGTAACTGGAAAAAAGACTGTGTGAGCTCAACTGCCAGCAAGAAGAAGGTGAAACAAAGCAAATGAAACAGTTATTTAGCACCCAGGCATCTATTTTATTGTTCTGGATTTATTCTTGTGAACAAGGCTGACTTTACCAGAGACTTCACTGTGTGAAACAAGCACAGAACGTTACCAGAAGGGAAACTACAGGTTGGAGACAAGGATAAATTCCCAACTGTATTAGGAGATTGAGCACAATCTATTTTGTCATTAAAATTTTTAATGAGAAATTAATTAATTCTTATTCCATGTGCTCTCTGATATGTGAAGCTCCCCAATGCTCAGGATTTAAAGCAGGCACACATTTTCAGAAGCCACATCTGCCTCATGGTTGCCAGAATGTGCTGCAGGACTGGCTGGCTGCTGCTAGTGCCTCACCACTCTTTTTATAGCCAGCATAGCCTTGAGATGGTGAGGAGCATGTTAGTGTGAGACAGTCTGTGAAAAGAGACAGAGAAATATGCAAACTGATCTGCCTGTCTCCGCTTTGCACAGGCTGAAGAAGTGCCTCAGCAAACAAGACACAGTATGAACTTCCAGCTCTGTGCAAGAAAGATTGTGGTAAACTTGTTTTCTGAAGGAGCTGTAATTGAGAGTTACTTGAGTGTCTGGAAGGAGGGGGGAGGAAGGAAACATCTTGTGATCCTGAACAATTTGAAGGATGAGTCGAGACAAAAGAGGAGGAGTGCTCAACTGCTTTACCTCTTAGCATATCCACAGATTTCTTTTCTGTGATCTCTATTAATTGAGAATGTCTCTTGTCATTTATCTGTGCCATCTTCAGTGATATGGCTCAAGAGATGGCTTGCAAAGCAGCACAGACCCTGTCCTGAATTCTGAGTGAATGCAGTCTTATAGAGAAATCTTTGCAAATCCAACATCCCAACACCACAGGCCTCTGATGTTGAAAAAAGCCTTGCCATCCTGTCTATTCAGTATCTCTTGTATCATGTAGTCACCACAGAAAAATACTGCTTGTATGTTGAAACCCTGTCAGAGGTGGCCGTGACCAGGCCCTGTTTATTGACCAGCCTTTTGAGGAGCAGCTGGGGAAACTGGGGTTGTTTAGGCTGGAGAAAAGGAGGGGCAGGAGAGACCTCTTGATTCTCTACAACTACCTGAAAGGGGAGTGTAGCAAGGTCGGGGTTGGTCTCTTTTCCCAAGTAGCAAGCAATAGGACAAAAGGAAATGGTCTCAAGCTGCATCAGTGTGTTAGCGAGGAAAACGCATAATCACAGATGATTATGAGGTGCTTTATTGAGAGCACTGGGAGTCGGGGTACAGACCCAAATCCAACTCCAACGAGGGCGCAAAAGGGGCCCCGTATTATACCATTTCATTACATAACTCCATGTTAATCATTAAACCTACATTGTTCTAGCGTATAATACACCCAAGCATGAATTTTGGTAAATATCTTCCCTTGTGATTCTCACGATTCTAGTTTGAGATAATAATTATGTTCCGCTACCAACAATCGTTACAATTCTATCATCTATCTTATGATGATTAGGTACAGTTTCACCCAACCTAGTAAAGGGCAGTTTTATTTCCAAGTACAAGCCGTCCCAATCTTTTCCTTCTCCCCCCATCCTGATTACCCAGGCAAAGTTATACTTGATTTGGTTGGAACAATGGAAGCAACATCCTGGTTGCAGTGAAGCTGAGGTTCTATTCCTAGCTTTGTGCTCACAGAAATTATTAACCCTGTCTTAACAAGTGGAGTTTGGATACTGGAAAAACTTTTTCTCAGGAAAAGTTGTCAAGCACTGCAGACTGCCCAGGGAAGTGCTTGGAGTCATCATTGCTGGAAATATTTAAAAAGACATGTAAATGTGGCACTTATGGGCATGGTTTAGTGGTGGACCTGGCAGTGCTGTGGTAACAAACAGCTGGACTCGAAGACCAACCAGAATTGTTCTATGATTCCCTGATCTGCAGCTATGCTGCTCTGATCTGCTCCTGCTGCTCTTCTGAAGCTTGCACAGAGCCCAAGCTTGGCTGTGTCGTCTGGACAACAGACAGGAACTGGCTCAAGCAAAGCCTTGCAAAGCCTTTCCCAAACTGCATTTTCATGTTAAATCTGTCTTGGATGTCAGTTGCTAGTGTAAGGTGGGGATATTTCTTCCTTGCCTTATAACTATTACTGATGATGTGTCTTTCTAAATGGCAGATTAGTGTTGATCTTTACAAAATCTGATGAATATTATAGTTTGATCTTTACAAAATCTGATGAATACTAAGAAACAGGAATGTGTGTATCAGTTGCACCATGTCTGTTACAAAGCATGAACTCCCTCTGTGTGTAACAGTAAAAAGACAATGTCACTGGACTTCTTGCATGGAAAGAAAAATACCTGTCACAATTTACAAGGAATCTAAAGTGAGAATGGTAGGAGGACCTGACAAGTGACCTAATTATAGAAGGCCTGACTATAATGTGGTATATTCCAGCAAATTGCTAGTTTGTCCAATCTGAAAAGAGCTCATCTTATGGCTGGGTGATAAGGAGAAATACTCCTCTGTAATATTGCTTAACGAACAGTTCCAGAAAATACAGCTATAAGCAAAGAATTTAATAGCATTATCAATATTATGTTCATATTAATGCTACGTGTAAGGAAGAAGTTGGGACCAATAGAAATGCAAAGTCTATTAAATATAATGCCTGTTAAATATAAAATAATGTATGTCCTAGTTTATATTTTCATTTTTAAGTTGGGTTTTCATTTTAGACTAGATTTCATTTTGGATTTTGGAAATTTTGAAAATTTTGTCAGCTCTCCAGATTCATCAACATTTTTGTTAGTAGTAAATGGTTGGAAGGAATTGTCCCTCTTCTATTACACATGCAAAAATCTTCCTGCAATTTTTTTTTTGTTTTTATCTTTCTAATATTGCTTTTTTCAGTCAACCATCTTTTTCAGTAATCCATTGACTTAAGCTCAATTTAGCATATACAAATCCTTTACTTTTAACAGTTGTCAATAATACTGACAGACTCGTGTCCATTTATTAAAATGGACATTTAATTTGAAATTCCTTGATTTCAGATATCAATAGACTTGTGGAATAAATAGTTCCATTTCAAAGAATATTACATTGAGAAATTTTGGGGTAAGAAGACTTGCTTTTGGATTCTAGATTTGCAGCATTTTTGAATATGTGGTTTTGATTATCTTTTAAAGATTAATATTTTAAAATACCAACACAAATGGTGCATTAATTCAGTGTTAGATGAATGTATTTTATTAAAGAAGAACAAGAAGTACAATAAAACAGTTAGCATGTTCCACTATTTACAGGGATGACATTGTAATGTGATCAAGGAAAATTATATTGCCAATATTTGAGGTCAGGATCATAAAGGAAAATATTTATTCGAATTGTCAGTAATATAATTGTCTCATGCTCAAATACAATAACAGAAGATAGTAAACTTTTAGAAAATTAACAGCACTCATCTTGCTTTAGTGATGAAATACTCTTGTGAAAACAAAAAGAAATCTAAAACCTCTGAGGAAGTCCTGACTCCTGATTGTGCTATGCAATGAGCAAACACTGCCATCACAATATAGTTGTTTTAAAGGCTGGATATATTGCTTGTCATGCAGCTCTTTGGTGTATCTAGAATTCAGAGCAAGGCTAAGTGATTTCTGTGTGCAATTCTCTAAGACAATGAATTAGAGAAAATTCTTAGCCCTGTCTCTTGATCATAAATATGATCAGTGTTGTGGGAGCACGTGCCTGTGCTGCCCTCACTGCTGGTGTGGTGTTTAGGAAAACCAATAAACTGGCAAAGTTTTACTTTACTCACAGGGCAGACGATCCAAGTGCAAGTGGAAGGAGGCACTCTGCTCTTCCTACAGTGAGCACTATGTAACAACCAGCTATCAGCTGCCAGCTTGGCTGGTATCTAGACACAAAGCCTTGCTCTTAGAAAATTGTTTCCGTATAAGACAAAATTGTTCAAAATGTTGCAGTCCCCGCTACTGAAAGATATGGGTGTTTGTGATCTGTTTCAGTTTATGAGAACACTGTGGTGAATTATCACATCTCAGCAGCAGAGGTACAATTCCTTTAAATCATTGCCTCTGCTTGAGAGGTGAACATTTGACCATATCCTTATGCATGACACAGATTGCTATTCTGAGAACTTGCTCTATAGACCTTTTTTAAATTTAAGCAAATGAATGAATCCTTGGTTTCTTTGGGGCAGAGAGAATCAGAATCTCATTTGCTGTTGCCCATCCTCCAAGGCTGTTCAGTGCTTCTTAAACCAGTGGGCATACTGAGTTCAGTGCCCCAAATTCTAACTCATATAATGTGTATCCTTGTAGAAGATTTGCTCAAATTAAAGTAGCTTAAATATTCGTATGACCCAGCTTTTTAGACTAATTACAGAGAAAGTAAATTAAAATATATAATCAGATTCTTGCATGAAGTACTGGAAGAAAGCTTTGCAAAAATTCCCCTGAGAAGAAAAAGTCAAAAAAGGTTTTGCATAGTGCTTTCCAGTCCCTTTAATCTTGAGAAAAAGTTCTTTTACTTATGGTGATAAAATTGTGCAAATTGTAACTAATTATTCTCTGATTAGTTTGTCTTTACTTAGCTTTTATGAAGGGTAGAGAACAGTAGATTTAACTTGGGGTGTGCTACGCATTTGCTTTTCTTTGTCTCTTTTTCTATGGGATAGGAAAAGATGTGGAGTAGGACTCAGTGAGATCCTACAGTGAGTAAAAAGAACAAACACTTCCAGATGGCATAAAAAGTTATTTCTCTGTCTGTCTTACCTTCTGTTGTTGAGACTGTCATGACTACAGAGCAGCAGAGTTCAAGAGCAGCTGGTAGTGGATGGCATGACACAACTTTGCTCTTCTGACTTTGGTGTCCAAGTTAAATAGAGAAACCAAAGCCATTAGTAATAATAATTTCATAATATGTAATAATAATTTCATAATTTTTACTACTGTGTCTTGTAGATAAATTGTGCTACTCTAATTATACAGACAAGAGAAGAAACAACCCTCTTTTGGGTTATTTGAGCATTATTACATCATTCTTGTAGTCCTATCAGCAGCCATAGTTGTCTATCTTTACTGTAAAATGTCAATGCTGAGGTGCAGTTTTTGAAGCTGTAATGTCAAGACACTCCATATCATGTTTTCTATGTGTTTGAACACTGCACACTGTTATAAAACTCTCTGTTTTATATTTAAAAGATCTTTGTTAGCTAGAGGTGTACACTGATAAAATAATGACAGAAGAAGCCGAGTCACTTTGATTTTAGTGCTTACCTAACTGCTCTCAGAAATTAATACATTAGCTATCACTTCACTGCACCTTCAAAGAACAGTACTTAAACCTTCCTGACATTTTCCCCAAACATCTTCCGTAACTGCACATAACTTATAAACATCTAAATAAGTATGAGTCATCCTGTTTTTAAACCCAGTGACTCTTCTGAAATGAATAAATAGTGCTAGCTGAGAAAGGAAATCTCTCTTCAAAGAGAAGCTGAAAATGTTTTTAGATTAATGCTGTCATCCCCTACGTCAGCAAAGCCAAGCTTGCGTAAGTGTGTGCTCTAGATATATTTTATGTTCTCTGGTGTTTGCAGCACACATACCTGTAAACCAGTTGTTGTAAGAAAGATATACCTTCCTTGAATAAGTAGGGCTGGACAGAGCTCATTGTTTGATGTGGCCCTTAGGAAGGAGCTGGTGACTTTGCTGCACTCCCAACTGGGACCTGCGGTAGAGCTGATCTCCTGGCAGAGGAAAGGTAAGGAGGATGGTGTTACTGGTGGAAAGAAGCTGGAATTTTGCAGATCTGCCTGGTCTTGGCTGATGTAGTATATCACTCAGTTCTCTGGACATATGTTTGTGTCACTGCAGTTGAGGTTGGTCAGTGCTGTGGTACTTGCATGATGTCATTTTCCTATCTGGAAGAAGAATTGATGGCAGTTGTATTCATATCAGATGCTCTTCAGTTTTGAAATCACTGACAGTAGGTGAGTAAACAAAGTCCAAGAGCCTATTGCTGAATAGGGTGAGAAATGGGTTCAGATCGTTCTTCTCAAACTTCTCAAATTTCTCAAAAATACTGCTCAGTATACCAGCTGTGCTGCAGGGATTTTTCTGAATGTTTGGTACCTTTGTATTGGCCAAGCCAGGCTGAGGTAGAGCCACTGATTCTGAGCAACAAAGAACCAAGAACGTGCTGTAATGTAGTGTGTTGTAGCCTGCCAGTATATGCTCAGTATGTCTCTGCCAGCACATCTCTGAGCAGACCTTGAACCTCTCTGTTAGCTTCGAAGCTCTTAGAAGGCCTTGCCTGAGTTGTCTGGATGGATATGCCATGCCAGGTGGTGTTAGATCTGCCTCTGGTTCCTCTCCTGCAGCTGCTGTGGGGTGCTCTGGCCTTTAGGAAACTGCAGAAAGTTGTGCACTGTTGAAGCACACTGGGTATAGAGATTCGCTATGTCTAAAAGCATCCTTATTGATACCCCAAATGTGTTACAGATTTTATGTTCTCGAGTAGTTTTGGCTTGAGATTAATAGTTAGATTTAGTTGTGTATTGGAAAGTTAAGGAGCAGACAAGTTCTTAAGACTCTTTTTATGGGAGAAACTATTTGGAAATTGATAAGAATGTAAATCACCCAACCATTGAAATTCTCTGGATTTTGCTTTATTGCCAGATGAAGTAGCTCTAGTCCAACACCTGAATTTTTCCATTGCTTTTTTCAGGCAGTACTCTGGAGTATTGCCACTGTTGCTTTCATGCCTTTGGTAACTCATGACAAATACTGTCAGAGTACAGCCTGACTGTATCAGATTTACTGGAAGATAAGGCTGTTGCAGTAAAAGTGTCCCACAACTATTCTTTGTCTTACTTTCAATGATTATCAAGAAGAATTTCAAAATCCCTTCATCTTCACTAATACACCACCAAATCACGTATATAAATGTGTGCAGCAGGAGCTCAGATGGGCTTTGAAATCCACAAGAAGCCAGTGAAACAAACTTCTGAAAAAAGCACCCTGTGGAGCCTAGAGGTCTGTAGCAAATCCACCCCAGGATGTGCAGACTTAGGTACCTGCAGATTTGTGAGACATTTCCCTCCTCTTCTAGCTGAGGCTGCAAGATGAAATTGGAATAGGGATGGGGGAGAAGAAGATCTGACTGTAAAAACTGTTTAACAAGCAGTTTCTCAAACTTTACAATTTTCATAAACAGATCTTGAGAAACAGATGGCCAAGCCATCAACTACATTTGTCTAGCATTCTTTTCTGTTATAAATATATATTAAACAAAATAAGTATAAAGATAAAACTAAGAAATAACACTTTATAGGAATGTTTTAATGATAGAACTTTAACACAGTAAAAAAAAAATCATTATTATGAATCTAAGAAGTTTAAAAATTTTTAGAAAAACCTTATTTTCAGAAAAATAAATCTGATCCATCTCATGTTAGATATCAATACAATAAGCAATTCCATATTCATTGATCCTTTCAGAGAAATTCTGCCTACTCCAGACATAAGCAATTGGTTGCAAATTAATGAAGTATTGAAGATCTACCTACTTTTCTCATTTAAGTATTTTTATTATTTATAATAAGATCTTTCTATTTCGCTGTTTTTACCAAGGTAAATATTTTACGTTGCTTGGAATGCAGCATGTATTTTAAAATTACCCTCCATACTTTCTATTTACAAAAGCCTTTTTCCAAATACTTTAAATCTTTGGTCTGTTTCTGACACTTATTAGTTGTGTTTGGTGCTTCTGCCAAGGTTTTGCTGGAGGAGGGCTTTGGGATGGGCTGTGTGAGGAGAGGCTGGGGCTCTCAGCGCAGCAGATCCCAGCCCTGCAGGGGAGCTCAGCTGAGCACCTCAGCCTCCTGGGCACCTCTGAAATCAGCCTGGAAAAGGGGCACCCATACCTGTAGAAGAGAGACAGAGAAACCACGGCTAGAGCTGGAGGAAGTGCTCCACAGCAGAGGAACTGGTGTTAGCATTGAAACCCATAATCACAGAATGATTATATGCAGGTGCTTTTATTGAAGAGCTCTGGGAATCGAGTACAGGATACGGACCCAAATTTGACTCCATGGATTCGAAATGGACATGTTTTTATACCCTTTCTTTATATAACTACACATCAATTATTAAACCTATATTGTTCTATTATATGAATTCCTGTAGTTTTCATCAGGCCCATCAAATATCATTTCTCATGATTCTTAAGCAATAATCATATTCAGTTACCAATCTTTACATTTAACAATCATCATTTATTGTATGATGATTATGCAGGTGCAGTTTCACATGATCTAGTAAAATCAAAGCCTCCATAGTTTTGGTTCCCTTTCCCAGGCCTATCCAGGCCCAACCTTTCTTTCCACCTCCTCTGAATCTATTGTATACAATTCCTATGATTTTAGAGGCGTTTTAACCCTATGCTATCAGTAGCACATGGATGAGCCCATGCTGGAGCAGGTGCTCTCCCAAAGAGACCATGGCCCCTGGAAGGCCTGTGCTGGAGAAGAAGAAACAAATGAGAAAGAAGGAGAAGTGGAAGAGTGGGAAAAAGAGAGTGGCTGGGAAAAACTGCTGTGATCTGACCCTTCATCCTCTGGCCATTACCCAAGGGGCTGAGCATAGCCCACAGTGATAACATGATGAGTGAAGATCAGGAAAGGACAAGGAAAGTGATCTTGAATAAGGTTGTGGCAGAGAAGAGAAGGAAGGGGTTGTTTTCCTCTTTTGTTTCTTTCCCAATATATGAATCATTAATTAAATATTTATACTTATTGACAATAAATTAAATGTCCCTGAAGGGAGGCTGTTTTCCCTGTAGTTGTACTTGGTTATTGATTTCCCTGTCTTTATTTCTACCCATAGGCTTCCTCATTCTCATTTTTCCTGTTTTCTCTCATGTCCTGTTGGAGATGGAGAGAGTGAGCAGCTAGGTGGTTGCTTGGCTGCCAGGTGAGATCAACCACCACAGCCATCTATACTTTTTAAGTTCTTCACAGGTTTTTCCCAGTATTTATTACTGTCTACCATTACAAAACGTCAATCATAATTTGATTTTTCCACACTGATCTTCCTTAAACCTTCTAGAAACTCTGTAACATCTGCAATTAAGATGCATTTCCTTGATAAATACTTTTTACTGTTTCCAAGTATGTTAAAAATAATCAAAATAATTTACTGGTGCAACATGCCAGCATGTGCCCCACCATAGCTTATATTTCAGACATTCAGCAAAAAAGAGACGCCCAAAATCCTGTGTTCCCAGTGATGCTCCATTTGAAATCAACTTGCTTTCTTTATTTTTAAAAAAAGGAAAAAGTGACACTGGCTGAAAAGGGAAATACCTAACTTGATTGTCACAGAATTATAAGATTAGTGCTGGCATTGTATGATTTTTATTTTTTTTTAATATAACTACTAACTTGACAAGGAATAGGCATAGACCTGAGCCATTTTTTTCTGTTGAAAAGCAAAACTATAATTATTATTTTCTACAGTGATACGATTTTGACCTCAGGCTACTTCTTTTTGCAGCAATAATTTGTCACCTTTAATTGCCAACAGTGTCTGTGCAGGTACCCATTTTTCCCTTGCATGGAATTTATTTATAGTTAGGGTCTAAATTTGATCCCTGCCTATGGTTAGACCTGTCTAATAGAATGTGAATTGTGACAAGAAATCTAAAAGGATTTTGAAGGAAAGATGTTGTTTTACAGTGATGAATTTCTCCTTGTGAAATGCATTAAACTTAGGGTTCCTTCAGCCTTTCTTGCTCCTTCCGGCAGATACTTGTCAGGCCATAGGATCCAGGCTGAAGACCACAGAAAAAACTTAAGAATTACAGAAAGCAGGAGAGAGTTTTTCAGAATAAATAATGCTCTCGTATGGAATATTGCCATTTGCTGGATTCCCAAGAATGCAATAACAAGGAAACCAAGATATTACACTTATTTTTCTCTCAGTAGCCATATGTTTCAAGTTAAGCTGGTATGATAGCTTCTGGAAGAACCTAGATGTGTTGTAGAGAATAGAAAATGCTGTTGGTGCAAAATCAACTAAATCTTGAAATGCAATAATACCACAATAGGTCTGTTTCTTGGACAATTTTTATTGAGAAGACTATTTCAATTTAAGTCTCAAGATATAAATGCTGAAGAGTTAATAGAAATTGGTGAAATTAAGATTCTAATTTTTTTCTATCCAGCCTTTTTAAAAAGTAGACAGAAGATGAAGAGCTTTGTTCAGTTTTGAGAATATGCCCCACTGTGTGTTGCCTTTATTATGAATTGCTGGAATGGAGTCTTCCTTTGTGTGCCTGTTTGAAAATACAAAATAGATTTTATTTTAATTCAGTCCACTTGCGTACTTCATATTAGGTGCAGGAAGGTATACCTATATATGTTCAGTATATATAGCCTTTAAAATGTTCAGAGTTCTCAGAATTCCTTCAGAGAGGGGAAGAACCTATAGGACAGTTTTCACTGAAGTCAGGATTACTGTGGCTTTTGCTAAAATAGGATGTTTTCTCCTAGACTACTCACTTTACTGCAGTATTTGTTGTGTTTTCATTAGAACTGATGAAAATAATGTAAAAAATATAGCGAAAGCAGATCTCACTCTTGTTATTCTTTAGGAAAATGGGAAGTATTTTTTGTTAACTTCTAAGAAATGAGAAATGTAGGCGTTTCCATAATTTTTTTGTCACTCCAGTGGCAAACTGTCAGTGAATACAGTCTTTTTCCTTAACTGATTTGGCAGGGCTGGGTAACAGGGGTTGGACATAAGCCAGTGTGTGCCCACCTGTCTGGGAAGGCCAAAGGCATCCTGGATCAGCAACAGCGTGGCCAGCAGGAGCAGGACAGGGATTGTCCCCCTGTGCTGGGCATTGGTGAGGCCACACCTCGAGGATGTGTCCAGTATTGGGTCACTTGCATCAAAAAAGACACAAGTGTTAGAGCATGTCCAGGGAAGGGCAAGGGAGCTGGAGAAAGGATCTGGAGCACAATTGTGAGGAGGAGCAGCTGAGGGAGCTTGGGTTGTTTAGCCTGAGGGCAAGGAGGCTGGAGAGGGACCTTATTGATCACTACAGTGCCCTGAGATGAGGCTGTGGCCAGGTGGATGTTGGTGTCTTCTCCAAGTTACAAGTGGTAATATGAGCCTCAAGCTTTACCAGGGGAGTTTAGCTTAGACTGGATATTAGGAAAAATTTCTTTATTGAAAAAGCTATCCAAACATTGATAGAGGCTGCCCAGGGAAGAGATGGAGTCACTGTCTCTGGAGGTATTTAAAAGACTTGTGACAGAATAAAGCAGTCCTACGGTAGTGTAATAAAGCCCATTAGACTGTAGACAAAGACATTCCTTGCTCTTCTCTTTATGTTTTCTTAAATCTTTTCCAACAGAGATGTTTCTGTGAAGAGCCACTTCTCCCTCCGCTCCTGAATACAGCTGACATATTAAGTTTCTGCTTGGGTGCCATGCTAACAGGCTGCCAGGTCCAGTTCTACTTTGTGTTATTGCTTTGTTTGGAATGGGGAAAACTGGGAGGCAAGCAGTCCAAACATGCCATGGAGAGAAGGGCTTTGCCATAGTAATGCAACAGAATGAGAAGAGAAACACATTTGTCTACACATATTATAAATTCTAGCCCTTTCTTTTATATGGGCCTTCTCAAATTTTTTTTTTTTAACCTGTTTCAGCTTTGACATTTATGATACCCCATTTCTCAGGGAAAGTGCATTCCCACAAGATTCTTCTAGATGGTCACTTGGAAAAGACATGTGACAAGTCCTGTAATGTCAGTCTGAGCCCTCTGTGCAGCCAATGCAGGCAGAATTCATCTATGTCCACATGATGCTCTCTGACTGCTGATTATGCAACCTTATGATGACAGGGCATAAAAATGTTCCTTCAGAGAGAACAGAGGTTCACAAAAAATTTCATCAGTTGAGATTTTTTTCTAAAGCATCCCTAAAATAGTATTAGGACATTGTAAAACTAAAGTACTTGCAAACTTTTTTTTGCAGTCTACTGAGAAGAAATGGAAAGAAAAATAATGCAATAAAATAAATGAGACATAAGAATGAGAAGAACAAAGACAAACGTTATGAAGAAATAAGACATAGGATATGTAGGAGAAATAAATTAGAGACAAATGAAAGTGATAATATACAGGTGCCAAAATGTATTATTCTGTTGAGGACCAGTACAATAATTGTTATTACTTAAAACTTGTGCAAAATATCAAGAGTAACTTCAATGTGAAGAGGCATTGAAAAAGATTAGTGGAGTACCTAATTAAAAATACGAGATAGAAAGGATTAATGTCATGTAACCTTACAGGCAAGTGCATGTGGCTTCTGCTTGTGCTTGCAATGGAGTATGGAAGTCTAATATTCCCTTGGTATAAAGTATTAACTGTTCTGAGAATTCATAGTACCCGTCAGATAATCAACTACCTGACCTGGTAGAGTGCAAGGGAGGGCAGAGTGGATGAGTCAGCCTAAGGGAAAACACCAAAGTTTGCCCATGCAGAAGGATGTGTCCTTACTATGCAAATACTAAATGTAGAATTGTGAAATCTTTTGAGTTCTTCTGAATATTTAGGGATGCAATATACATGGTGTTGCCATAGAACAGTCATATCACCCTCCACATAATACAAGGTGGTGAATAAATTAAAAAAAAAAACCAGTTATTCAGATTTTTACTCAGCTATTATTTAATTTTATCCCTCAGTTTGCAAAGGCAGATATTTTATTACTTGTCTTTGTTTGCTTCTCTGCTTTGGAAGATTTATGAACAGCCTATATTTGGAGTTATAGACAGTTCTTTTAGCAAGATTCAATGACAGAGTAACAAAACTTATTTTTTCATTCCTGACTATGGCCAAGCTTTATTTCTCTGGTATAGCCTCTGATTCTCATTCTCCTCTGCAAGCAATATGGTGAATAAATAAAGGGATGTTAACCAGGGCTGAGATAGGGCTTAAAATCTTGAAGTCCATGAATTTGCCTGCAGTTATGTATCAGTCTTGTATTCCTGGCAGAATGCAGTAGTGAGGTTGCAATGAACATTTCTGTCTGGCTGTAAGAGTCCAGCCTTGATCAGAGCAGGTCATGGCAGCAGGGAAAATATGCCACAATCTCTACTGCTGTCACCTGCTGCTTTTTTTTGTGCGCCTACAGAAATGCAAGCCTCAGTTCCAGCCTCATGAGTGCAGTGCTGCATCAGGAAAATGGTTCTGCTTCTTTCCACACTGGTACAAGAATTTGGCCCTAATGTAGGTTGTGTCAAAATAGATTGAGTCCTGAACTGAGTGACACTGGTCTTCATATTATCATCCTTTACCTGCACCAAAGGTGCCCCCAGTGAGCTCACAAGGACACTTTTTTTTTTTTTTTTTTTTTTTTGGCCACATAAGGACATAAGTTTCTGGATTTTCCTAGCTCCTTTCTTTGTTGCTGCAAGTCAGGGTTTCTTAAAGAGTTTATTTAAGATGGAAGACTGCTGCTGTAGCTTAGAACTAATTATTTTACCATCACTGCTAGAAAAAAAAATGTTGACATTAAAAATAGTGATGCTTTTTTTTTTCATTCTTGCATTTTTCCTTTGCTCTATGGGTTTGGAAAATATATCAGCAGAGGTATATCACAATGTATACTTAGGCCTTACCCACTGCCAGTCAAGCTTTGCTAATCTAGGATACCTGTCCTGAAAGATGATGCACACATACTGAACATGCAAAGAGAAAAACTATTTATAAATAACAGATGTGTCTCCAGGATCATAGGTAGAAGGAATACTTTTGTGGTATCCCTGTCCATTCAAAGGAGTGAAAGGCCAGAGGAGCTGCATGGTTATTTACTCTCTTCCCAGAGGCTTGTGAGGATGCAGTGTTAGCAGGGTATCACTCCTGACTTTCCTTAGGAGCAGTGGTGGAAACTCCAGGGATTTCATAGTACCTGAATTCTCCTCCGTATTGTCATGCATGCTCCCCCTTTGGCAGATTCCTTGCTCTTTCTAAGCAGGGTGTTCTGCAGAGCTGGAGGTACAGATAACAGTTCCTCTGGTTCCACAGATACCACTTCCAATGGACAAAGTGGGGAGTTGAGGGGAAGCAATGAACACTGGGAATGAAATGCATCTCTGATGAAGGGATCAACTTGGATTACGCCATGGGTTCTTCCTCTCAGTGTCCATTGAGTGGACAGGCTTGAGGCATGGGCATGCCATGATATCATTGAGCTGTGGGTGATTTCCATGACATGAAGCTTTAGAGGACACTCTAAGGAGCTGGTGATGTTTTGGGAAGTTGTGGGTCAAATATGAAGCTTTGAACATGAGAAGAGAGAAGGTTTAAAGAACAGTGGCAAGAAATATAAGCATTGTGAAAATGAATGTGTGGAGATGGTGGGAGCTTCTCAGTACTGGTGATATACTGTTAAATAGACCTGTCACAACCCAGCTTTGTTTCAAATATGGCTTGTTGGGAAGTGAGGAGGAATATGATGTTCCAAGAAAAGCTCAGGACCTGTGTGTCTATGTACCATGTTGCCAGCCTCTATCTCTGCATCCTGGACTCAGTAGTTCAATTTGTCTTAATTAGACAGACCACATATTCCATGTCAGTGGACCCTTATTTAAGATCATATATTTATGGCAAAACCCCATTCTGGTCATATCAGGCATTAGGGTTTAGTCAGAGAAAAGCCAGTGGGTTTTGTAATTGTGTGTGTCACTTTCCAGAGCTGCTCTGTGTCCCAGCTAGCTGCCTACACCTTGCATGGCTGGTGGCTTCTGTTTTGGCTTCAGTTTTTTCTGCTTGTATTTGATGGTGAAAATGACCACAGAAAATGAACAACAGTGGAAAAAGTTATAGATGTGCAGAGCAGGGATGATTGGCACAGTAGCTCTCCTGTGTTCTGACTGGCTTGTTACTGATTTTCAGTTCTTAATGATTTTCCACTCACAGGTGGAGGTGTTAGCAACTGTCTTGTAAAGATGGAAGCAAAGGCATTTACTCTGTGAAAAAAACCAAACTCAAAGCCATGAATTTGGAGGTTAATACTGAGTTAACATTTTGAATGCTGAAATTAAACTCTTCATTCAATGCAAAAAAAATAAAAATTACTTAGCTATGGTTCTAAGCACTAACTAGGATTGATTTTAATAGGTGTTTCTGGCTTTTCAGTGCTTTTGAACACAGGATGTTCCTCTAAATAGGAATAGTGCAATTCATAGCCTGAAATAGTAATTCCATTCTACCCCTCAGAATCTGATTGCATTGCCTT
Organism: Sylvia atricapilla; assembly: GCF_009819655.1. Lineage (NCBI taxonomy): Eukaryota > Metazoa > Chordata > Aves > Passeriformes > Sylviidae > Sylvia > Sylvia atricapilla. The sequence goes on from NC_089140.1 coordinate 134,371,513, forward strand.
TCAAAGCAGAGAAAACTGCTGAAAAGAAAGATTTGTGCTGCAGAGAACAGAACAAGGAGACAACTTGTACTTTTTCAGTGATCTGAATCTAAATGTTCCTCTTGAATGCACAGGAAACATGTCTATGTAAATAATGAGAAAGAAATACGGTGCATCACTTTTTCTCTACTGAATTTGGTAAATACCAGCTGAACCAGTACACTTAATAAAGCTTTGCCTTCCAAATCAGTGTGGGTACTTATGCACACTCATTTTCCCGAAAGGTTGATGCTAAAACTGTTGCTAAGACAAAATTAACTGTAGCATTCATTCCATGAATATCATAGTACATAGTTTTTTCTCTTATTTGCTTATTTATGCTTCTTAGCATTTAAATGCTATCTAATTTCCTTGCACACAAGTTCTTGAAGCTGGAAGAACTGGGACTGAGCACAGTGGATTCGCTGCATGTTTCAAAGAAAGGTGGAGATGTGGAGGATTTGGGGAAAGCATGGAGAAGTAAACATGTAGCTTTTCAGCTGGGAGGATTCTGACAAGTGATGCAGTAAGTTCCTAAGTGGAAAGCTGAGTTCAGGCAAAATCACTGGAGAGGTGTGATTGCCGTATCAGTTTTTTTGTGTATATGCATTCATCAGTAGGTCTTACAGAGAATGGACATTCTTCTGCTCCACATTTCTAGACTTTAATTTCTGCCCAACTGTATTCTCTTATTTATGGACATGTGCCTTAGTGCTCATACCTCTTTGTGCCCTTTTCATTATGAAGGAACAAGAGAACTTGCAATGGAACCTTTCTGCTAGAGAGGATACCATGCAATCTAGGGTTGGGTGTGCAAGCAGTACTGTACATAGAGCTTCTTAGAAAATACCAAACTGAAAAAAAATTGCAGCACGAGTGGTCTAATTTTTTCTTCTTTTTATTTTTTTTAGCTAGTTCTTATTTGGATACCTTTTATTTTTAAGTCCTTTATGTAATACAGAGAAGGATGTGAGCTAACCAGTTAATTTAGGAAATGAGCCTTTCTAATGATATGCTTCTGTTTCATAAATTTCAAGATGAAGAAATTTGATCTGACAATTTACGAGGTGGAAGTGAGGAAGAACAATGGACAGGGCCTGTGTCAGGCTGGGCAAATATTCTCTTTGAAAGGACAGGAAGAAAGGCACCATTGCAGAAAAACAAAACTGCATTATTAATGTTTTATAATAGCATAGATGTTAACACCATGGGCTACATAATGGGATCTGATTTGTTTTGAAGGTGATCTTAATGATCAGTGCTGTTTTGGTAAAGGCAAACGGTGAAAGATAAGGTCATTGCTAATATCAGTTTCTAAATTTGCATTCAACCTTTTAAAAGTGTTGAAATACAATTTATGTCCCTTAGATGCCACTTCTAGAACAAAAATTTAAACTAGGAGTCAGCATGTTCCATCCTGATACCTTTATTTCAAGATGCAACTAGGAGGCCAAATGATTAAAATAATCCCTGCTATGATTTTACTGTATATTTTACTGCTATGGGCTTCGGAACATTAAATTTATTACAGGAGCCGGGAATCAAATAGAAACCTAAATACTTTTTTTATTTTTTTTATGAAGCTTTGTTTTAAAAAACACTTGTCACTGTTACATGATGTTAAATGTAACAGGTTTAGGTGTTGTCAATGATACATCATCTTATGGGGAAAATAACTTAGTTCTTACTTTCATATTCACTCTTCCTGTAAATAACAGCTAAATGGGAAAAACTGCCTATCTGTTTCCAATTGTTACTTTTAGCCACCTGCTTTCTGAACTTCAGAGATGCTTGCTAACAGCCCTGGTGTTGCTTTGTTTCCCTGCCATATTTGTAGTTCATGTCAGTGCAAGAAGGTTTTTATATCTCAAACTGGTTTTCTTCTGGGAAATTAGGGATGTATTAATCTTTCCTTTCCTTTCAGAGATGACCTTCAGTGTTTCTATCCTTCCTATAATCAGAAAAAAGAGACTTATTGCAGTTCCCCAATTTCCAAGAGGATTAAAACCCTTTTCTTGTCTAAAACTGCACAGTGTGATTTGTGGGGTTGTTAGGCAAAAACCTTTTGCAAAGTTTCTTTAAAACTGCAGTTTCACAAGCCTTTTATCTCTGATAAAATTTTGTGGTTTGCTATGTTCTCACATCTCATGTGTCAGGATGGCTCTAAGAACTAGCTAGTACAGTCAACAACTGCTGGTGAAAATGAAGAGCATGAAAAATAAAATGTGACTTGCAGAAAACCTGGAGAATTCCTATTTGTGTGATTGCCCTGGATGAGTCACTGGAGTAGAAATGAGATGGCTTGTGATGAGGGAAGGTAACTGCCTCCAAGGGTTTTCATTTCAGTCTGACCTGGTATATTTGGTAGGAGGGACAGGAGATGGGAGGAGAGGTAGGGAAAAGCAGAAGCTTTCCTTCTCCACAGAGTATCTAGGGGTAAAAAACTCAAATACTTGATGAGGTTCTTTGATGAGCCTAACAGTTTTGACAAAGGGAGTTGGCTTCATCATGTGGCTTCTTTGGCAGTCTCGAGTCAGGAGGAAGGGAATAAAGACTTGCACCTGAAGAAGGAAATGTTCAACCTTCTCTTTTAATTATTTCAGAGCTGAATTGCATTTGAAATAATGGCACTGATTAAGCAGTCTCCTGAGTGAAGCAGTTGTGAAGGCACCAACAACTCTGGAGTGACAAGAGAGAAACTCTCATTGTGACAGACAGGCCCTGATGTGACAAAGGCTGACGTCAATGTCATGGCAAGTGGTTGCTGAGAAAGCCACTTAGAAAATTAATTGCTTTAGCCAAGCGTTCCTGGTATTAGAGGAAGGCCATGGAGAAATGATTTTTGAATGCTGCTGTCATTTCTTGATGCAGGTCTTGTTCTGCTGAGATTAGGAATATTTAAAAACAGCTTTTCTTTTTGGTATATGGTATGTCAAAGTGCCCAGAGTTTCTGAAGCAGGCTTTTTGTTTTAAGACTGCTGACAGCATCCTGACAAAGGTACTTCCAACTTCATGCTTTGGTATTAAGGCTCTCTCATTTGCTCATAAGCAGGCTAATGGATAAAACAATTCTGGTTGAGTTATAAAGATACATCCACATTATAACATTAACAGACAGGATACCTGTTGTTTTAAAGCCATTTGGGAGCAAGAAAATAACAGGAACAAAAAAGCCCAGAAACAGGCCATGATCATGCAAAATGCTACAGGCAGGTAGGTGTCTGTATCAGCCTCCTTGGGGCTCTGGAGAGCCTGGAGTATGCCTGTGCTGAGGGGCTTGCATTGCTTTTCAAGAGAAAAAATAAGAAAGATAGGAGAGGGAGAGGCTGCAGAAAGCTTGGAACACTCAGAACGGGCCTTTGGGGTGGGAAAGCAGTTTCCTAGAGCACAAGGGAGAGAACTTGAAATGACAGGGCAGAGATGACTCATGTCTTTTGGCCACTCTTTTGTGATAGAGCCCTGCCTTCCTGAGTGAAGGCCTCTGTCAGAGGGTGATCATTTCAAATAGCTGCACAAATAAAGGCCTAAGAAACAAAAAGGAAATTATTTCTTATCAGTGAACAGCTAGTTTAAATAGATTTTGAGCTATTATTTGTATTCCTGATTGAAATGCGCAGGTTACTACTCCATCTGCAGTAGTTTCCTGATGTTTTTGTTCTTGGAAACTTTCCAAAATCTGATTGCTTATATTATTCCTACACCCATTTTTTCTGCTTAAAAAAAATAAAATAAAAAATGAAAAATACCTCCTGCAAAGCGGAGTCCATGTGAAAATAGTTATTGAAGTACCTTAGCTCAGTTCTATGAATTTTCTTATCTGCAATTTTCTGATGTGTTCCTGTTGTCCTGAAATCATGGAGGTAGTGGAGCAACATGAATGGAGAAGTATTAGAGAAAAACAAGGAGATTAAGATGGGAGGGATCTTCAGAGTAGTATACTGTTTGCTCGATGGAAGCATGAAGAGGAATCAGGAGAGAGCTAAGCATGGGAAGCAGGAGACTTGCTGTGGTTGTACCGGGTCATCCAGATGAAAGACAGCACTTACTGCCTGCTGAGCCTACACATCCTGAATAATATGCCATTTGTATGGATGTGAGATATGGAGATGTAAAAATCCATAGTGAGTTAATATTGTCTTTGCGTGGAAACGTTTTACACATTTAGTGTCAGGATGAAGTGAAAATGCCAGTTATAGGCAAGAATATTGTTTTTGCAATTTTGGAGTTTCTGACAAAATGTGGAAGCAGCAACTTGAGTTTTTATCTTTGTCACCCCCAGTGAAACACAATTTTGTCAATGACTCTTTCTGAGTGACTAAATAATCTGTGTGAGTGGTGAACTGAAGCACCGATGAATAAACAACAATGTCAACTGTAAGAAGATAGAGTCAAAGTGCTTCCTGTCAGTCTCTTTTCAGAAGCCTTAAGATGTGAATGGGGGAATGAGTTTCAAAGAACATTCAATCTAGCTCCACTAATGACTATTGAACAAAATGAGAAGAGAAAGGCAAAATGTTCTTTGAACCAACATGGCTGTCTACAAATATAGCCTCCAGTAAAAAGTTTAAAATCTTAATATTTGACTGATGAGCTCATTCACATTCTTTAAGATGAGAAACTTAAAGCTTTGAAAATGCCTTCCCTGAAAATCTTGGAATTGCTTTTTGTGGAAGAAGCAGCCCCGCAGGCTTATGAGGGGTTGTGTGATATATATTGAATGCATGCATTCAAAACTATCTTGGCATAAAATTGATTTGTGGCATCTCATTCCCTGCAATCATTCTAAAGACACTGAATTTGCTTTGTAATGACTTGAAGATCTCAATTGTACATTTAATTGCTTCATGGAAGGCAGTTTGGCAGAAAGGTACAGTAAATGTATGGGTACTTTAAAATGCAAAGGCATTTGGGGTAAAAAGAAGGAAGTAAAGATAGAAACCATATCAGATGGCATTGGGAGCTATTTGGCAATTCTGCTTTCAGGCTTTTGGTTGGGCTTTTTCCTAGGTATTTTAACCATAGAACTTGATTAAGAAGTTGTCAAGCCCTTGTTTTTCCCTAATTAATCTCTGCTAGGAGCAGCATTTTACAGAAATACGTACCAGTGCTGTAGCAGATTTAGGAGATCAGAGTTACAGTGAAGGAAACCTACAGAAGCAGTGATTTGCTGCAGTATAATATTCTCTTGCAACACTTCTGCATTTTTCCAGTCATTAAAATTCTGCTGCTGCTGTTTGAGTGGGGGGAAATCCTGCAATGGCTGAACAAAATGCAGTAAACATTTCATTATGTTTCTGAAAGATACTAAATATAATTCTGGGAGGAAAAAGTGTTCTTGTGAAAGCAAGTTTAGCAGATGCCAGGTTCTGCTGGCGGCTGTCCTTATCACGCAAAGTTTATTTGTAAAATAAACTGCTCCTTGTTTCCTGTAGGAAGCATTGTGCAGGTAGGGTAGAGTTGTGTTTTGTCAGCTTGCTGTGCTCAAGGGTCAGCCTTGATTTTATAACAGACCAGCTCATCAAAATGCTTGTAGTTTGCTGATGCTGGTGATTAAGCAAGAGTTTTAACTTTTGGCGTTCTCCTCAGTACAAGGTTTTCCTTTGCTGAGTATGGGCAGTGGTGCCTTTTGTCTCCATGTGCTTATGCAGCTCTCACCTTTGCTCCCAGGGCTAGATCCAGATGTAGTTTTGTACCTAAAAGTTTGCAGACCTCAGTCTGGTGAACATCTTCAGTAGCTGCTTTGTGGATGAGCAGGAACATGATTCTAATTCAGTACTCATTCAGTGAGTTCTCTTTTCATGTGCTTTGGACATATTTTGAATGGGCTTCTTTCACCCACTACACCCTTTTACAGAAAATGTCTTCTTTTGCTCTCCTTCTCTGAAAATTCACTTCACTTATATATTAATCAAATGAGAATTACCAGATTTTTTTTACAGTGATCCATGTTTGAATGGATAAAAAGTGAGAGTGATCATTGTGAATATTAAAAAATCAGTTTTTGTGGATTGTAGAGATGCTTTTATGGTTCCTGAGTCAGTATCATTGTCTTTTGTTTTTTTCTTGCTGAGACAACTGGAAAATAAATTAGGTCTGTTGACTTTTCATAATCTGCTTCAAATCACAGATAACTTCAAATCTTTTGGATGGGGCCATTTTCCCTTAAAAAGTAAAGACTGATCCACGTAGGACTGTGTTCTGTTTCCAGGTTAAAAAAGCATATGGTTTTTTATGTATGCAAGGATTGTTTGGCTTTCTAATTTCAATTATGCTCCATTTTTTAAGCTGCTCTTATGTTACCTATTTACTATTTAGCATGAGCAGAATCAAAAGGGTACTGTCAAAATTAATTGTCTTTTTGCCTGCTTATAAGAGTATCTTGAAATGATCTGTGATTATTCTGTTCCTTCTCTGTTCTGCCTGTCCTTCCACTTCCCTCCCACACTCCCTTTCTCTTCAAAGTTCCATTGCTCTTTTTTATTTTAAAGGGTACATGTATACGGATATATTATGGGATGGAGATTTTGGTTCCTGAAGGGTGGTTTTTTTTTTCTTTTCACATCTTGCAACTGATTTTCACAGAGTGAGAAGTAAAATGTCACTGGCCCGATCAGCTTTTCACTAAGTTACATAACTTCTTGATTTCTCAGCGCTCTGTAAAGATGAAATGCAGTAGCTGCAGCACAGATGAGGATGTCAGTTCTCATACATAACACTCTGTATCTACCCTTACTGCACTTGTTTGTTACATGTCATTTTATGGAAAGAAATGACTAATTTCTGCCATGTTAACATTAAAAGCTTTATATTCTCAGAATATATTTACTTTAATGATTTACCGAATTCCAAGCTTTTTTTGCCCTGCAGTATATACTGCAGAATAAATGTAATGGAAGGTCAAGGGACTCTGTTTTGTTCACATAAATTATGAGTACAACACTGTTCTAAATATACAACTTCTGGGCACCCAATTATCTTGGAAAAGCTGTGGGACTGGATCAGCAGGAGATCACTGTAATGATCACTACTAAGAAAGACACACTGGACTGGATTTGTGTCTGATTTGAGGTACCTCCAGATAAATCTTTCTGGTTGCTTTAAAATATTTCTATAAAAATGCAAACCTGGTAATAATCTTACAGACAGACCGAGTCTGTTAATTCTGAAGTTAGTTTACCGCAACCATGCATTTTTCAAGAGGGAATTAGTATTTTAGACAAAATTTGGCAAGCCTAAGAATTTCCCAACTCAAAGCTTGACTACTTCTGGGTTTTGACTTCGTTGGAAAGTTGGGGGTTTTGTACCTAAACTATTTCTGGAAGTGGAAGGTTTGACTTCATGAAACACTGGAGGTCTGTGCTGAAGCAGCTAGGCTTGAATATTTACATTCCCAGGGTTTCAAGGAGAGGACCCTGCCTGGTTCATGCAGCTGGAGCAGAGCCATCCATCCAGTACAGCAGGCAGGAGCAGAATATGCTCAGTGAGGGCAGGTACCATCCAGTGCCTTCATCCAGTCTGGATGGGCAGGAGAGTAAGCAATTTTTCTGCCTTTTTCCTTTTGTATTCCTTTGAGTTTTGTGCAAAGATTTACACAGGTTTTAATAGAGGTGTTGAACCACTAATGTGGTAAGGAGTTAATCCCAAATTTCCTGGGATCTGAACTAAGTATATATATATATATATATATATATATATATATATATGGCTATTGAATAACATGAAGGGAATGGATTCCAATCTCTTATTTTTATTTTCTGTTGTTTTATATTCCTAAGTTCTTCCTATTTCTCACATTTTTCACATGCGATGTGAAAGAGGTTTTACCTTTCTGTACCTAAGAACAATTAGCAAGGCTTAGCCATAATATTTTGATTTCCTAATAGTTCCTTTTCATAGAAGATTAACCAAGGGGAAAAAAAAAAAACAAAAAAAAAAAACCAAAAAAAAAAAAAAAAAAAAAAAAAAAAAAACCAAAAAAAAAAAAAACCCACACATTGTGAGATTAGTTAAACACATCTTGAAATACTGCCAGTACTTCCTGAAAAGGAGATGTGATTTACTGATTCTCATTTAGCATTTAGACAAAAAGCATCTGATTTATCTAACAGGACTTCTAAAATCTTGACAGTTTTATTGCATGCATCTAAATGCAGCTTCCATGTTTTAGCTTGTATGCTGTTTCCTTACAAATTCTGATCAGGTGGTTGTTTAACACTTCTGCCTTGAAGCTGAATTCTAGTTAGGAAGCTAAATACACAAATGTTTCCAAACTCACTTGCCTCATTTAACATGCTGTGGCCTCGTTTATCTCCTGGGCTCTGGTTTTGATCCTTTGAAACTGTTTAAATCTCTCCTTGGCTTCTTTTGTTCACACTGTCAGGCACTTACTCCTCATCTCCTCTGTTTCTCTGTTCATCTATCCATTAAGGCTTATGTTTGATTGTGGGGATCTTAACCTGGCAATGTCAGCCAGGCACCAGCCTTGAGGTGCTCTTTGTTCTGGACTAGGGGAAAAAAAAAAAGCTTCACTGTGCTTTGATAAGCCTCAGTATAGTGCTTTTTGATTGGATTCTTCTTTCATTAATGTCATTTACTGTACCTATAGATTGCCAGTGTCTGGCAGTGGGTGTAGCTGCAGTGCTTATTCTGCCCTCTGAACTTATTGATTTAAAAATTATAACAAAAAACACTGCAGGGCAGCTGTGTTATACAATCTCTTGTTTCTATGCTTGTCCAACTCTATTTTGTAACATTGTGAGCAGAAAAAATAGGAAAAGATTGTTGCTTGTCACAGGCATAAATCTAAATGCTGGTTCAAGGGAAAGGTCATCCATGTCTGCTGGAGAGGACATGCCTTTACTTTGGCATGAAACTGAATTATGGCTTTAGACTGTCTTCTTGAATCTCAATAAGTGCTGCCTGGAAGTCCCACTTGCAAAGGGAAAAGGCATGAGTGGTGGTGAGGCCCTTCCCAGGGTACATGAGCTGCAGGCTGGGCAGCAGCTATTGCTGTCTCTGCAGAAGCAGAGGTGGCTGTCTGGGAGTGCTGCTTATCTTCCCCTTCCTTCTTCTTCCTTTCTTTTCCCCAGCATCTCCCCCATCTGCAGCTGCAAGGTTAAGATCACCAATCTTTGGATAAATCTTGGTCATCTCACTCAACCTGTTGCAATGTCACTGCAGGGTTTGTGAGAACTTCCTTTCTGGGTGTCTCCTCTCAGCCTCTTGCTAGGAGCACTTTCCTTCCTGCTCAGTCCACCAAGACTGTAGCAGTAACTGTTCCTAAATGTCAAGCAGCTCCTCTGTAAATCTCTGGGAAGGAAAGAATAAGCACTGCACTTGTGCTTATTGCAGTGTGCAGGCCCAGGTGCTGTGGTCCCAAAAATCCTCCCCACAGTCCTGACTGAAGACACAACAGCTCAAACACTTGGGTGCTGACCCGAGGGAGTTCATTGAAGCATAGGAACACAGAGGCAAGATGTGTCCTGAAAAAAACTAAGGGAAAAGCTGAGAGGAATCATTTCTTTCTCTTTGGTGTTGCGCTGAAATGTTCTGCTTTCCAAGATCAGTGCCTTAAGGCAAGGATCTGAACAGGTTTGTATCATCCTGGGCACATTCTTGCCTCTCAGGCATCAGCTGCTTCATGTTTATTAATGCAATTTCTTACAAGGCTTCTAAATGCTCTACAACATAATCAGTATTTTAATATTTAAGTGTTTTTTTATGGTGTAGTGGGTTGGTAGATGACTCCACAGAAGGATGCAAGCTGTCTGCTCTTGAACTTCAGCATGTGCATGTTTCTACTGAGCCAAGTGGTCTTTGGCAATCTGTGACCCGCCTCCACAGCTGCTTCAAGAAATATAGTTCTGCCGGAGTAGGATGCTGAGAAAAGCCCAGGTACTTTAACCTCCTGCAAGTCAGATCTTTCTTTTTACTGTTGACATTAAAATTGACAGCTGGAGGTTTACGTTGCACACGTAAAAAAAGGTTGGGTGGCACCTCTTGATAAGCCATGGGGTGTGTTAATGGGCACCTCCTTCCCAGGATGGAGACAGCTGAACCACCTTGCTGGTGGCCTCAGCATCAGGCAGGGAGCTAAGGATGCCATGGAATCAGTACCTCTGTCAGGAAGCTGGGAGAGACTCAGGAGTGCACAATTGGTTTATTAAAGACTGAGCAATAACACACTTCATCGTGCTGCTCTCTATTTTAATTTAATTGACTGGCAGCATTTGTCAGAAGAAAATTCAGCTTCTGCAAAAATGCTGACAAACTTGATAACTGCAGTACATTATGTCAAGTTGAGTTTATTAAACACACAAATTAAAAATGAAGCCGTTGGTCTGTAGATAACAAAATTAACTTGATAATTTATAAAATAGGAAAGTACCTTCCTTTCTTAGGCAATATCCTTTCCTAATGTTCAATTGCTATGTGGTATAGACTTTTTTTTCAGGAAAGTCTGAAAAATGTCTTTTGGTGTGCTTAAATATTTTTAAAAAGTAGTTTTAAATATGCACCTTTTAAAGAATCCTACATAGTTACATAAATCTGAATTATGTAAGTACTGGTGGACATATTTTTTCTTTTGTGACAGCTGTAAGTGGAATGCCCACCATGTCTGCTTGAAGTTCAGGCAAGAGGGACACCTGTGCCACCCTCAGCAGCCCACAGCCCTGGCGCTGTGCACAGACAAGGCCTCCCAGTAGGAGATCTGGTGGTGACAACATTTTCTGTTGTCTAGAAGTGCCTTATTTTATGTAAATGGGGAAAAATCAAAATTAATCATGGCATTTTTATTGAAGACAGGTATCTTAAATTAGTGGAAATTTGCTAGCTATATCTTCAGTGGCTTCTGGCAGCCAGTGATATGCTTTGATCATTGCACATGCAATGCAAGCACATGCCTATGGCTGCTTGAGCCACTTTATTCTCTCTTGGGGATGCTGATGCCCTTGTTCCCACTCCTGCAGCTTCTGTGTCTCCTGTGGCTCCTGCTGCTGGGTGCAGCAAATCTTCCCCTGGTGCACAGTCCCTTCTGCAGCCAAGGGAGTGTATCATCATCACTGTGGGCTGTGCCTGGAGGGTGAAGACATAGAGAAATGTCTTTACAACCTTTATACTCCTGTGAACACCAAGTAAAAAGTTGTTGAAAATGTTCCTCCTACTTCCGCAAAACCGAGAAACAAAATAGTTGTGTGGGTTTTCCATTTGTTTTTAAAAAGTAAGCAGTATTTCACAACCTATCTGTTCTGAAGTATGTTTCTCCTTTACATATAGATTGTCAGTACAGCCTGTTATTAGTCAGCTTATCAAGGGGTATTGCTTACTTCTTAGGATGACAAGAAATGAAAACATATATGCCCAAGATAGCATTTTCTCAATAGGTACCATTAACAGACTTCCCATTTTCTATTTCTGTTTGGTGGGCCCTTACCAGGGCTCTGGATCTCTATCTGCTGTGCAGCTGCAGTGTCTGAATGAGCAGAGCAGGGGCTGGCATCCGCATTCAGCCCTCTGGGCCATTCTGGCAGCTCTGGTGGAAATGCCAGTAGCTGCTTGGCCGTGGTAAAGACCCTGGGTGAAAAGAGAAAGCTGGCTGTACTTCATCAGAGCTCAATGCTTAGAGGAGGAGGGTCTCCTTAAAGAAGGGTTGGAGGAATAATTTCGTCATAAGTATAAAATATTCCTGTATCTTTGAAGATCTTTATTTCCCATCTAGGATAGGCTAACCTGATTTATGAATAAGAAGTGCCAAAAGAACAAGACAAGATTTTTTAAAACCTGTGTGGCCAGTACCACTCCCTCAAGAAAACAGAGCTTAAATTAACATGTTTTCAGTGGAGAATGTAGTGTAAAGATCAAATATTCAAAAAAGCGAACCAATGTAAGGCTCATTTTATACTGTCTATATGTTTTCTGCATGTTTCACGAAAATGCTAGAATGATATTTATTATTCATTTGAATTATGCATAAGTTGGAAGGCAAAAATTCAATTCTGCTTTGGCAATGATGAGGAAAGATTTCTCATTTTTCCTAGTCTCTAACTTGCCTTTGACAAGTTAGGTGTCTCCACAGAGATCTACCTGATATAATTATATCCTGCAGAACACTCTGAGAACCAGTTTATGCTACTGGCAAGGAGAAATTCTAGATGTTTTAGACTCCTCATGGAGACTTTGCCCAAAGGGCACTTCAGCTTCAGTACAGGGGTAAATATTGTGGCTCAAGGAAGTAGATGTTCCATTTGACAAGGAGCATGAGAAGAGTTTGAGTGATTTCTTGTGAGATTCGTGCTTCTGCTGCCCTGGACTGACTACTCTCCTCAGCCCTGTGATCTGTTGGCAGCTGACAGAGCATGGTCTTTACACTCTGCAGCATGTCTTAATGCTCTCACTAAGGACTCTCTGGCTTGCTGCACCTCTGGCCCTGGGCTGACGTTCCAGCTGCCAAGCAGCCCCATGTAACAAGGCAGAGGCTCTCAGGAGACAGTGCAGGATGCTCAGCTGCAGGAGGAAGGACAAACCAAAGGGTCTCCACTTGACTGGAGGGACTGTAGCCTCAGGGCTGTTGTATCTGCCTGGGCTCAGATGTTGCTGGCTGGATCTTAATCACTGATGGTTTATTATCAATTCCTCTTTGACAAAATGCCTTTATACCTCACTGAATTTTTAGTGATGAGATCAGAATGTCTTATCCCATTTATATCTCATGGAATAGAGATAATAATGATGTATAAATTAGTTTAATATTCCAAAAGAAGTCTTAAAGTTGTTTCAAGCTGTATAATTTACTGGGCAAGGCAGAAGAAAGTGCAGATTTGCATTTCCATATCTTATGATAAACATATCCACAGCATGTTGTTTGAACCTGAGCTGTGAGTGCCTGCTGTGCTGATGCTTATTTGTTGAGATGGTAGAACTGGAGCACACAAATCTGTGGTATTGTAAGAGCAATGTAACTTTCAACCTGCTCTGCCATTTCTCTGAGAAATTAAAAGGCCCTTTTGCTTCCAAACTTGACTATATAAATGTATGCATGTTATGATTGCATATAGCACAGCAATCTCGGGAACATTAAGTGCCCAGGGATATTGCAGCTGACTTGTAAACAACTCAGAAAACAGTCAAGCGTAGGGTTGGAATCAGAAATGTAAATGCAATTGCCTAAATTAAAGTCCATGGATAAAACAGCTTTGTTTATGTATAAATTACTTGCAGCTAGCACAGAAAATAATTGATACTATGACAAAGTTAATTGCATGGAAAAATATTATGAGTCTGTATGGCTTCACTGTAAGCAAGGTATTCTGTATGTCTAAGAGTATACCATGTAGCTCCCAGACCACTGGATACACTGGCCCTTGAAAACTCAATTGAGTGTATGGGAGAGAAGATGGCAGTGTAGAATGTGATCCTCCATCGCACAGGATGTATGAAAATCTCATGGTAATTTTCAGGGGAATAGGATCTGGGTGCTGGTTGCATAGCCTATAATAAAGCAATTTCAGAAACTTCTAATCAGGTGAAGTAAAGACTTTTCTTAGAGATACAACCTTAAAATAGTCTGGACAGTTTGAATCCATCCTTATAAATAAAGCTGCAGTAGATATAATCCTGAATCATTAATGAGACAAATAAGAATGAAATAGAAATCATTATCACTTTTAAACCGTTATGCAAAATTTTTCTCTGCTGAATATGACAGAGCTGGAAATTTCAAGACCCATGAAAATTGTACTGAACTAGATTTGCATAATGCACTGGAAGAGCTTTTGTGAAAATGGAACTAGTGGGAGTTATTTAAATAACAGTATAGCAGCTATTAACAAAATAGTGAGGTTCAAAATAGTAATTTACTTTACACATCTCTTCTAAAACATGTCCAGAATCAAGATATCTGTCAGCAAATAGCACAGCATTGCAGCCCACCCTCTCAAAATTCTGAAAGAACAGATCAAGAAATTCTCGTCCCTGACAAAACACGAACCTAGTAGCAGAGCTTATTATTTCCACCATGTAAAGCAGCTGTAAAATATTATACAGCCATGGAGTAACATACGATCTTGAGCTGTTAATCCTCACACGGGCTTAGGCAGGAAAAGAAGGATGAATTGTATGTGCTATGACTATTTGAGCTGCATTATGTTTTCAGTGTGATTGCTGCCATTTTCCTCTCCATCATCATCACCATCACCTTCCTCCCTAGTCCTGCCATACCTCATCCTCCTGGATGTGTATCTCCAGGCCCATGTGTGGTGTGGAGGACGCTTTGACTCCTTTGCCCGTGGACTCACTAACGCTTCTCTCCCAGGCAGTGAGAATGCCTTGTCACACTTGAACCACAAGTGGATTCTGGATTCTCCCGCTTGGAGTTCATGGATCTAACCTGGCAGCCACCAATCTATATGTCTTCTGTAAATGATCCTCCAAGGGTTTACCTGTAGCAGTGCTGTCATGCTCCCAGGAATAATCACAAGGTTTGTGTTCATTTTTGTAAGTCTTTATTCTGTGATATGCCCTTGAAACCCATGAAGCTCCAGCTTTGTCTATAAATCTTGTTAAAAGGGTGTGGGTTGCCTGTTCCATACAGCAAAAAAAGCTATTTTTCAATTATTTAGATACTATTCATCTTCTCCCTGAAGCCTGGTCAGAACTTCGGGTTTGACACTATCCTTTGTTATAGAGTGAGAAATGGTAGCGATTTTCCTGCATGTGCTGTGGCCACTTCCATAAGGATGACTAGGAGGTGGAGAGATGGGGGCTTTTGTTTGTTTTCTGGTGCTCTGACAATTAACAATTTCTGTGTCTTTGCATGGTAATTTTTGGTAATGTGTATAAAGGAAAAAAAAGGTGTTTTGTATGCTTCCTCTACTTGCTCAAATATAATGCTGAGAGTATAAAGCAAAATACAAAGTTGAAATGTCTCTTTTTCACATAGCTCTCATGCCTGCAATGTTTTCTTTCCTGAAGCTGGGCTCAATGTTACATTATTAATACATACCTGCCACTTTGAATTGCTTTGTGGGCTGTGTAGGTGTGGATTCATTCCTAAGCCTTTGGTATCACCACCCATGTGAAGATCACATTGTGTTTGCTCTGTGCCGTCAAATGATCTCATATGCTGCTTGCATTTTCTGAAAACTCTGCTGCATGATCAACACATTAAGGAACAGAGTGAAGGGCTTTTCTGCAGGTTTTTGTTTGTTTACTGTGAGACATTGATTTAGCGCCGTCCTATATTCTGGTTTGCTTTGTGGTGTTTGGTTTCTTTTCCTCCGCAATTCATAATGGCCAATTCAGATTTGAATTGCAAGTTTGTTGCACTCAGCTGCCTGCAGTACTTGGTAGTGAATAATCAGAGATAATCCAGTAGCATGCACTCAGTAGCTCTTTACTCCACCTCCACCTTCCAGCAGTCCCTGGCTCAAAGAATTTGTTTGCTGAAGTACCTGCATGCTTCATAGCCTCTAATGGATGCTTTCTGCCTGACTTGTGTCTTTCTTTTCTGTACCAAGTGATATTCCTAGTCTGTACAATTATTTCTGTCGTGCAATTATATATACCATTCAAATAAGTACTTAGCTGTGCTTGCTCTAAACATGTTGCTGTCCTCTTTTGAAGAAAATTTCGAATTCTGCAATTTCCGTTGGTGTAAAACCATTTACCTCCCCTTTTCTGATTTCTGTGGCTGCAGAAATCCCTGGGCTGATTCCCTGCTGGTAATTCCTTCCCACAGTCTGTTTCATCTTGCGCCATGAGGAGCCAACTCATCATCATCACAGGTGTTTTCATCTGTGCCAGTCTAATTCTAGTATCTTCCTTTTGGGAGAGGATGACCGAAAGGTATAACCAGGTCATATTCAAGAGCATCAAATTAAAGATTTTCTAGCAGCCCTCAATGCCATTGCCTCACGCTGCAGGCACACAGAAGTGTCAGGTGGTAAGTGGAGCCTGACTGCAGACCACAAGCGTTTTACTTGATCCCTCTGAATTGCCAAAGCAGCCAAAAAATGCCCCAACCATGAGAAAATGCAGATTTCTATCCTGGCTGTGGGAGAAAATGAGTGTGTCCACAGGAAAGTAAAATAACTGCCTTGGGGACTCTCTCTGCAGATGTCAGGGCATTAGGCCTTCTCCTCTGTTTAAGCTGTTGGACCTTTGCAGTGTTGGTTTTAAAACAGAAGTTTACCTGTTTGTTTTTTTTCAAAATCCGATAAAACCTGACTGTCAACATCAGTTTGAATCACATTTCTTGCTACAAAGAAATCAAATTCATAACCAGCTCTTCTGAGCATTCAAAAATACTAAATGCATCTCTGAAGAGTAAACGTCACTCTTCAAATGAAAGGTTTTGCTTCTCATATTAACTGTGTAGTAAAACCTCTTCAATAGTCACA
Organism: Sylvia atricapilla; assembly: GCF_009819655.1. Taxonomy (NCBI): domain Eukaryota; kingdom Metazoa; phylum Chordata; class Aves; order Passeriformes; family Sylviidae; genus Sylvia; species Sylvia atricapilla. The sequence goes on from NC_089140.1 coordinate 134,387,928, forward strand.
AGGGGCACAGAGAGGGTTTTTGGTGTTCAGTAGATAAAAGTGAGCTAGGCTTTCCTCCAAATTTTTGTTGCAGTAAGGGATTTTTACTTAGAAATTTGCAAAGACTTAACTGTACAGATTCCCAGCTCCTGAGATGCTTCTTATGGTTGTTTGTTTCCACTATAAATTATTTAATTTTTTTTTCTTTTTTTTTCTTTTGTTTCAGACTGGACTGCCAGCCATGATGGTTTTAGGTGCTTTCAAGATCTCTTTCAAAAATTATGCCTTATTTTTTTTGTCATCGTGCTTTACAAAAATGCAGTTTGACATTGTAATATTAAAAAAATGCATGGATTTCATTAAGAATGGAATAGGTTTGTGATAGTGAATGCCAGGAATGAAATCCTAATGCTCATAATTTCTACAGCAGATTTTCCAGGTAGTTCACTAGCCTCAGGACTTCTTATATGTGTGGCCTACTAAACACCTGATGACATTTTCTTTTTGAGGGAACTGGTAGGAAACTGTTCAAAGTGACCCATTCCTAGGGAGTGCTGCTGGGGAGCTCAGAGTGCCAGCTGGGCAGGAGGAGGTGAAAGCATCTCTTGGGTGGTTTCTAAGATGCAGTAGAAAACCTTGCAATTGTAAATTGTATGCAGAGGAAGGACAGAGAAATAAAGTGCAAGTTCAACAGCTAGTCAATGTATCTACCTACAGAGATGTCACATCACACAGCTTGGAGATGCACATTCCTCCTGGATTAGCTGAATGAGCAAATCCTCAGTGGTTTGCACCAGAGGGTGCTGAGAGGCAGATTTGGGGTTTGTGCCTCTGTTCACTAGATTAGAGGTACCGAGGCTGCACAGAAGGTTTTCAACAGCTGGAGTTACTGGGATGAGCATTGTATGTTCTAGGAAAATACAGTGAGATAGAAATGGAGAAAATGGGAGCTTAATGGCTTATGAGCAATAGTCCAATTGAACTACACAAACAGGTGCATCAAACCTGTGTTTGAGCAGGCTTGTGTCAAACCAAGGTGCTGCTCAGCTGTGTTCCAAGCAAACACAGCAACTCCAGATCTGGTTACCGGCAGCTGAGTAACTCCAGCTTTGGCCCTAGGATGTGTAGTCTTGAGTACTTGTCAACAACTGGTCCTTCAGAGTTATTCCATGTTAGCTCCTCCTCTGAACGAGCCACTTCTGCCAGGAATGTGCCTCTCTTCTAACATCTCAAGGACAGCACAACCATAATTCACAGAAGCTCCCAGTAGCCAGAAGACAGTAGCAGTAACCAGCTCAGGGTTCCAAAAGATGCAGATTTTCTTAGTTTTGCTGCATAGTTTTCTCTCCCCTAGAGTTCCTATGGCTAACAATAGCTGCAGGAAAGGAAATTTTTGGCCCTTTCTACTTCAGACCTCAGTCAAGTCAGGACTTTGTCCTTGCTGTCAGACAAGCATTTCCTAGCCCAACCAGTGCAGTGCTGTCATTGCAGCCATCATTATCTGGCTGTCAGCTGGGAGGCTGCAACAGCAGCGTTTTGTGTCACACCAGGCAATATTGAAAGACCTGTGTTACCTATTGTTGAAAAGTTAGGTGAAGGCTGCTACAAAATACATAGAATAAAAGATAAAAAAGATTTGCCACAGTATTTCTTATATCTTTTATTTATTTTTCTACAAGCAGACAGCCTGAAACAAAGCAAGAATGAAGAATATGATCCCAAGGCATTTCATGTTCAGATTCCTTTCTGACAAAGAATAAATCATTTCAGCCCAACTGTGCAGCTGTAATATATATATATATAAAAACCCAGCAGAAAACCCAAAACCAAGTGCAACACAAAAGTAGTAATAAAGAAGAGTGTCGGAGAAGGGTCAGGCATAAGTAGAATTCACTCTTGGCTTCAAAATGCATGCAGAGCTCAGACTTACTTTCAAGACATGGTGGTCTACTGAAGATACAGTTCAAAGACTGCAGTGTTTATTCAAACTGTTTGCTAGCCATGGCTGCAATACATATACAATACATATACAATACATATACAATACATGGCTGATATACAATTCAGGTGTGCTGAAGGAAGTGCATTAGAGTAAACTGCTTGTTTTTGTCAAGTCATTGCCATAAAGTTGTGTCCTTGCTTGACCCTGCGTCCTACTCAGCTGACCCTGTTATTGCAGTCTAGAGTAACTCAGACCCTGTGTCTTTCTGTCTTTCCTGCCAGCAAAAGCACTGTCACCATTGTCTCTCAAGAACAGTTTTACACTATTAAGTGCACTTGCTGGGCTGTCATGCTCTTGATTTGTCAATTTTGGTACTTTTTTCTTTGGAAGTCTTACTTTTAAATTATTCTCAGTTGCAAGAATCAATAACTATTTTGACATTAATTTGCTACAGGCATTTCAACCAAGTCTTTTATTAATCATAAGTCACTTGAAAAAGGCCATGTAAAAATTTTACTGTGCAGATGACAGGTATTATCCCTTTATTCCTATGTGATGCTAGAAGAATAGACAGTGTATTTGTAATAACAATCTGGTGTTCCCCACAGTGCAGCATGCTATTTTATTAGCTACTTCCAGACAGCTTTATTAATTGGACTGTCCTTCAGACAGCCTTGGTAGTGAAGAATGTGTTCATAACACAGCTGAAAATATAAATCACAACAGTATTTTTCAATTTTTAAAATTTATTTCCACTCACCTGCTGTCTTCCTTTGGGGCAGAACATAAACTTGCATAGTTCAGAACATATGTACACTTATTGATCTGCAGGCCTCAGGATTATGGAGAGGTGCTAAACACTTTGTAGCCTCTCTGCGCACAGCTATTTTGCACAACATGGAAGCAATACCCTGAAATCACAGTGAAAGCTGTGGTCTAAGGTAGAGCATTGCTTCTTAAAAACTAGTGATTTTCTTCTCAAAAAGTCATCCTTGAAATCTTCAAAGGTTTCTAGTGGTTAGGAATAGACTTTTTATATCACATCAGAAATGGCATATTCAACATGTAGCAGAATAACATTATGATGGAGCACCATTTCTGTGTTAATGATTCAGTGAAATATTCCAGACTTCATTTTAGGTAAATACGTTTTACCAGCTGTAGGCTTAAAGCTAGAAGTGTTCAAAACAAGGTCTCAGTTTCAGGAACATAATTTCAAGCAAAAGAGCTTTCTTTTTTTCTCACACAGTGTTTACTCAGGCAGGATGCCCTGCCCATTCTTGATTTTATATGTATGTGCTCATAGTGCTGTTAGTTTATCCCAAGCTGTGTCTCCACTGACTCCAGATGTGGGTCCATTGACCATGACCCTTCAAGTAAAGGTGATTTTATCTCTGTCATAAGTTCTTCCCATATCTGTAGGGCTCTTTAAACAGCAAGAGCAAATGTAAGCAGCTGCTTTATGTGGAACAGTAGTTGTTTATTGTTTCTCATAATGTCACTCTTATAAGTCATTAAAATAAGCTACTGGTGTTGCTATATGAACGCAGTGCAGAGTTAAACCAGAAACCATCAAGGCTGGATGCTGCCTTGATGCTCAGAACTTTAAATGAGTTCTGGAGTAATTAAAGACAAGCCAAGAAATACAACTCCAAAGGTACAGCATCTAACTCAGAATCTGCTGTAATCTGGAAAGATATCCACTGATGGACTTGTTGGAGATATTTGTCTAGATGATGCAGTACAGCCTTTCTTATACGTAGGACGATAAATGTCCTTGTCAATGCTAACTGTTTGTGGAAACTCATTGGAGCTGAGAACCACTCCTTCAAATGCAAGACACCCTGGACTAGTCCAGAGAAGGGTTCTAATGAAAGTAGTCTTGTTGAATGGCACAGAGATCTTAATTTCTACCTGCCAGTTTTCTAACTACTAGTCCTTTCCCTGAACTAAGCAATACCCTATATGAGTATAGTTATTTTACCCTCATAGTGTCATTCATAATATTCTACATACACATTAATAAATTAACATATCTTCCAGAGTTTGATCATGACTTTTTTCCAATCTATTGTGTATTTTCCAATCTATTCAGAGCAGTTGTTATTATTATGACAATATTTAATCAGTTAAACTAGCAGATTCCATTCTCAGTGAAGTAGTCCATGCTGTTTAATTGCAACCAATACCTGGAGAAAATGTTTGAAACATAAGGAAATGCAAAGTTAAGAGGCTGCTTAGTATTAAATTGTTAGCCTAATAAAATTATCCTCTAGCATTAGAGAACTTTATCATTTTACTTCACTTGCTTCAAAATTTCAGAGTTGTTATGATCCCTTCCTCTCAAATCAATTTCTCATTGCTATATCATAAACCTCTTTTATTTCCAGGATCAAATCATGTAGTCAGCTATAGAGACATAATTTAAGAAAAGTATTGATAAAATCCAATGTGTATGTTGTGAACTTTATTGTAATAGATCATTTGTCTCCATTCATTAACTTTAGCAGCATAGTAACCTCTATTTTATGTTGCTAGAGATAGTGGAGATATCAGAACTATGATGAATCAGTGATGGGGATGTACTCACCCCACTCCAAAGTAGGATTTGAGAGTTAGTTCAGTCTTTCCCTCAGAACTTTGAGAAAATGTCTAGATCTGAGGAGGAGTGGAGAGTGATAATGTCATTTGCCTCCACTTTAAAAAGGATTTTGACAATGTCTCAGAATATACTTGTGCACAAGTTGTGATGTTGTGTCTGGATGTGTGTGCAACTAGAGGGGTAAAAAGCTAGTTGGATGATTTGGCTCAGAGAATAGTGGCTAATAATTCATACAGTGCCTGGATGCCAGGAATGAGTTGAACACTAATTTCTTTTGGAGAACAGAGAATTTCTTTTGCTTTGTCCACTGCTATTGCAGTGCAAAAAATGATACCTGGGGTTAGTGGGATTCTTGAGAAACAATGTGATGAAAATATTGCAGAATGGGAAATGCAGTTGTAGAGCTACGTCTAAATTCAGAAAGTCATACATCAATTCTTTCCTCTCAAGGTTTTCATCGACTTTGTGCAAATTATTTAATTTCTTTATACTCCCCTCATCTGTGGAAACTTAAGCCAAGCAATTTAATGATAGGGTAATGGTGGGGAGTTCAGTGTGGAAATAGATTAGGGACTGATCCTTCAAGCAGCTCTGCAGGCTGACTGGAGAGCGGTTTACTATTTGCAGCTACCTGGGAGATGGGTACTGTAACTGATTTAGCAGAACCTGAAAGGGGAAATTAATGCAAGGCCTAATTTATCACTGCTGTTCTGTGTTCAGCTGTGACATGCACAAATTATTGTACAATGAACACTAGAATTTCACTGTTATTCTACACATAACCTGGGTATAGAATGCTGATTAATAATACTTTGCTGTCTTAAATTGCCTTTAGATTAAAGAAGAAGTCCCAGTCGGTGGATATTAGTGGGCCAGGATGCACCCCAGTGGCGGCTGAGGCTCAGACACCTGAGCCCAGCAAACCTTTACCTGCCACTCCAACACCAGCTCCCGAGGAGGAGCAGGACAACACCACCAACACCCCGAGGCGCAACCCGCGGAGGAGTGATCTGAAGAGATATTACACCATTGGTGAGATTTCTTTCACAGAAAAAAAATCAAATACACTTGCTACAAAAGCAGAGTCTGACTTTTAATTTGTTATTTATTTGTTTCTTTTGCTTAATCGCTGCTGGCTACAGTGTTTACAAATGCTCACTGTGATAAGTTATCATATCTTAATTCTGGTGTCAAATTGCTCTAAAGAATTAACCTGCTTTATTTACCTGAATTTTTTCTTACTCCTTTTTTTTATGTTCCACAAGTATTGAAGAGAGTGTAAAAACAATTTTGAAAGGAATGCTTTAAGAAAGATATAATTCTTACAATGGATTGCATTGGAATTTCAGCAGATATTGTTTAGAAGGTTCCTGATTAAAAAGATTTCCAGTTTAGAGAGGGAGAAGATATACTGAGTGTGAAGAATTATTTAGGGGGCTTATCGGTATCTTTCTCTGAATATTTTGGTTTTCTGGATCTTCATCTGGGATGTCAGCATCTCCATGAGTCTTATAAAACCATTTTAGACACCCTGGAACATGCGTTGCAGCTTGCTTCCCCATAAATAATTTTGAGATTGTGCTTGACTCCTTTTGGCAAGGTTGGAAGGGACCACAGTGGGTCATTTGGTCTGATCTCCCTTCTCAAGGGGGCTCATCCCAGACCACATGACACAGGATTGTGTCCAGATGGCTCTTGAAATTTCCAGTGAGGGAGACTCCACAACCTCTCTGGGCAACCTGTTCTAGTTCATGGTCACCTGCTCAGTAAAGAAGTTCTTCCTCATGTTCAGGTGGAACTTCCTGTGCATCAATTTCTGCCCCTTGCCTCTTGTCAAATAGCTTGGCAATAGTTTGTGAGCTGTTGAATTATTGCAGTATAATGTGATCATTTCTTGTGCTCCAAGGGAACTATTTACATGTCTTTAACTTGTCTAAAAGATAAAAAAAAATGTGTTTCCTTAGACATCTTTCATTGTGTTATGTCTGATCCCTTGAAACTGGCTGTTGTTGTAAATTATGCTCCTTTTAAAGAAGGAAATTTCATTAGCTATCTACCCATTTTAATAATGGAGTCTGTATTTTAAGTTGTGAGTGACTGTAGTGTTTGCATTTTTTGATGCCCAAAAATTTTGCTCCATGGTGTTTTTTTCTCCTCTGGTCTCCAAATGATCTTACAAGAATATCAAAGATAAGTCAAGATTGCTTTATCCATGAAGCTGGATTTGTAATGCTCTGTGGGTTTCATAAGAGTAATAATGAAAGTAGAAATCCACCACATCATCAAAATGAGTTCTGAATCTAATTCAGTATTAAAACATATTCTTGTCAATTTGACCATAGCTGAATATTCTTATGTGAGCACCCAAAACACAGTCTGCATATGGAACTACCGATTAAGATTTGTGTTCATCTACTTGCTAAATTTGACTCACTGCAGCTTCTTTTGGGACTCTTTACACAAACTTTATAACATGAACTCCAATCTATATGTGCCTCGAGTGATCACAAGGTCTGAGCACTAGTTGCTCAGGGTGTAACCTCTGTGCCAGAGTGACAGAATGTTGTTCATACCTTTGAATGATTTGTTTGGATATTGTGCAGCACTTATTTGACAGACCTGCTGACTGGAAAAAGCCTCTGAAGGTTGGATAAACTGGTGTCCTGTTTAAAACAGGACTTCAGCCAACACCAGTAAGAGAAGCCAAGACTTTGTCTTGCTGACTTTTGACAGTCTCCAGGGATGGATACTCCACTCCCTGTCTGCCTGTCATGCTGGAACAGTGTGTCCATAGGCAACCATAGTCGTAGGCAACTTGCCTGTAAACAGATGCTGATGTTAGTGAACAACAAGTATGAGGGGAACAGACCACAGGAAGTGGCCAAACTTGCATGTTTTTTCCAAATATCATCTTACCTTATCCTTGTACAGAGTATTGGGAGAGTCCAGAGCCATCTGGACTGACCTAGTATGGGAGAGGTGTTGGTTTTCTGTTTTTATACATACAACCTTGTCTATGTGACTTCTCTAAATCACAAAGGTTAAGTTGCTAGAGCCAGTATTCCTGCATAGTGCATTATGTTTGACTTTTGCTGACAGGCAAAATAAAGAGACGAGAGTTGCTCTGTATCTTCTCAAATGTTTGATGGCACACATTTCTGATGACTGTGAAAATGAATGGTTTAGTCTTGGACAGCATAGTACTGATACCAGATGAACATGTTCACTGTGCTGATGGAGTTGTTCCAATACTGAGTCTAGGGCTTTGGTAACCTGAAAGAATAAGGTTCTTATATAGGTCATATGTTAATTTATGATATATGTTAATTTATGACCGATATCACCCTTTTGACTCAAAAGAATTTTTCTGTGACTTGCCTCAAAAATAATTTCTAGTAATTAAAATCTAATCAAATAACTTGTTACTTTCTGAGAATGACTAAACTGACACACCTGTAACAGACCCATACCCTAAAATAGAAAAAAACCCAGATTCCTGTGATGCTTTCTGTATGATTGGCTGTTATATAGCATAAATAAGCATTAGGTCTGTTGCCAACTTAATACAATTGCACAGAGGTTTACCTTGTTTTGTTCTTGTTTTCATGTTCTACTAAAAACAACCTGTGTTCAGTGTCAAGCAAATGGATTAAGAAAATATGTTAGAAAATTAATGCTCTCAGTTTCATTTTTTCTTTTATTTTAAAATTAGTATTCTGTTACATTAACCTCAGAACAAGTTGGCAAATGACAGTGTTTATGGCAGTGAGTAACAGAGCTTGAGCTAACAAGTGCCAAATGTGTTTCATCTTACTCTCTTGCTCCTTAAGAATTTATTTTAAGTAATTATCATGATGTGTAAAGTACTTTATAGATATGACAACTGAATTCAACCACATAAAAAAAGTATCACATCTATGTTTAGACTTGTGCATATAGACAGTTTGTGCTCTAAAATGGAGCTGCCTGCATCACATTTTCTATTAAATTAAAACTTACTTCAGGGCCTAGCTGGATTTGTTGACATTTGCCCATCTTATTAAATAAACATGCAACTTATGATTATGTGTAAGAAATGTGTAATCAGTTTTACTTTATCAATTCATGGGAAGTATTAAAAAAAAAATCAAAGGTATTTTAAAAATATGTGGGTTTTTTGATGTGTCTATGCAGGAAGCACTTCAGAGATCTCTCTGTAACTCACACTCTGCTTTGCAGATCCAGAGATGTGAGCATTTACCTTGCACACATATGCTTTGCAGAAGAAATTGTAGCAGCTTGTGTATGCTTGCAGCTACTGTGAATAGACACATGAAATTGTCTAAGAGGTTGTGTTTCTAAAAGCTCTCTAGCACCAGAATATTCTTGATTTTTTTGTGCCACCTTATGTGTACACAGATTTACCCAGACCATCCAAAACTGAGTAATGAAGAAGGAATATCTGGTAATTCCAAGAAATTTTAAAATTCTCTCAGCACTGCTCCTACTTTAGACAGCTATAAACAAGTTACTTATTTTGCATTTCATCTTTCCCACTGACTACACTTCAGGTGCTTTCCAAACTTAGTGAGTCTAGTTGCACTTTTTAAAAGCGGGGGGAAAAGTAGGTAAGAAAGAGGAGAACTGATAGGAATAGGCAATGGGGAACAAGTTGTGTGCTTGGTTGAAATAAAAATCGAGAGTCAGTGAGGGGGATAAATAGCTCTTCCATATGGCAGGCTCAGCAGGCAGGAAGGCTCCAGCACCTCCAGTGCTGAACTGGTGTGAAAAAATTGAGTGGGAACCTCAAGATTAATAAGATGAATGTAGGAAAAACAGTCTGCATGGTGGGTTGGATGAAGTTTTTTGGAGAACTCTAGAAACAGCACCCAAGACACTTAAAAATAAAACCCTAAAATTAGACTTTTGAGATGCTTCAGGCACTTAAAAATTCAGGCCACTTATTTCTGAAGTGCTTTTTGTTGAACAACTCCCTCAAAAGAGAAAAAGAAGGTGCCTAGGTCTTCAGCACTCTGTAAAAGGGGCTGGAATATTAAACAATGGAGAATGATACAGGTAACCTGAATTCAGAAAAAGTAAGGCTGTATCAGCTTAATGCCCTGTCCAACTACAAGAGCTACAGCTATTCTTACGTGGCTGCATCACATCTGTATTGTTTGAAGTACCCAGCTGACTGGTTGTAGGACTATATACCTCATGATATGATGCCTCAGAATATACTTTTAGCAATTTATTAAGGTGAATGAAGTAGTTAATGTTACCCTATAGAGACTTGTATTTGAGGTGTATACTCAGCTGTGCAAGCCTGGTATACAATGCTTAGATATCTGTAAGAGGACATACCCAGTGAACTGTGTACCTAATAACACTGATTTTGTAGATGTAAAAGGCCTTCTTTTGTTCTGTTTGCCATTAAAATAAAACTGCAGCACTGGTATAGAGTAAATACACGATTTAAAAATAAGAAGGTCATATAAAAATATTTTCCTGATCAGGCGAAAGAAATTATGAAAAAGGAGAGAAGTTCATACTAGAAAATGTTATAGTACACTATTGGTGGGAAGATGAGAGATCCAGTCTTTTTTTTATTTTTTTTTCTTTTCTTTTTTCTTTTTTCATTGTATCTTCTAGTAAAACCTTAATGCAAATGTTGCTGCTCAGGCTCTTGCTAGCACAGCTCATTTCATTTAGAAGACAACTATGAACTGCCTCAGGAGACATCTTTTGTTGGCACAATCTCTGTCATCAGTGGAAGGTGTTGCTGCTACAACTACACACACTTAGTAGTTTAGACAGAATGCCTAAGTATGTATATGTGTACCTAATATGCAGCGTGAGGGCACTTGGGAAATACTAATCACCAAAGTTCCCTTCCCTACAGTGGTATATTTTAAAAAATAATTCATGTTCCACTTGTTTAAAAAAAAAAAAAAAAAAAAAAAAAAAGAGGAAAAATAAGCAAGCCCTTTCCTCCTTTATACTCTCTTGAAAATGAGGTCAGTAGAATTCTTAACAAATAAAATATTTTCTGCTACCTTCACCTTGTGATATTAGTACTCTGAATTAACTAATATAAAATCAGTACGGAAGAGAAATTAAGCTTTTGGGATAAGCAAGTCTGAATAAATACATATGAATTGACTAAGTTTCCAAAACAATTGTCTAGTAGCTAATGCCAAAGTGATAACTGGGAAAAGACTGATTTTCATATGAGTTCCTAATCTTGTTTGTAAGATGCAAAGTTTCAGTGGGTAGTCACTTTAAATTTAGCTGGGATTAGTTTAGTCATAGAATCACAGAATGGTTTGGGTTGAAAGGGACCTTAAAGTTCATTTAGTTACAACCCCTTTGCCATAGGCAGAGACGCCTTAACACTAGTCATGGTTTCTAAAAGCCCCATCCAGCCTGGCCTTGAATACTTCCAGGGATGGGGTGTCCATACCTTCTCTAGGTAATCTGTGCCATTGCCTACCACCCTCACAGTGAAGAATTCTCTCTAGGATCTAAACCAAGCCTCTTTTAATTTAAAGCTTTGTTCTATCACTACATGCCCATGCCAAAGTTCCTCTTAATCCTTCTCGTAGGCTCCCTTCAGGTACTGGGAAGTTGCTATAAGATTTCCCTTTTCTTGTCTGGGCTGAACAACCCCAACTCTCACAGCTTGTCTCCATTGGAGAGGTGCTCCAGCCTTGTGATCATTTTGGTGTCTCAGCTCTTGACTTGCTCCAGCAGGTCCTAGAGCTGGAAGCGCTACTCAAGGAGGGGTCTTGTAGAGTGGAGTGGCAGAATCATCTTTCTTGACTTTCTGGCCACGCTGCTTGTGATGAGGCCCAGGGTACATTTGGCTTTCTGGGCTGTGAGTGCACATTGCTGAGCCATGTTGGGCTCCTTGTCAACCAGCACCCCCAAGTCACTGCTAATCATTTAATACTTCTAAATGTATTGTTGTGAAAAGAAGATGGGTATTCCAAGAATTTAATGCATAGAAAAATAAGTTATGACTGATCACAGGAATTATTACTAATGCACAAAGCATAAAAGAGTGTTTATAAAGTAAGAGTATAATAGAGATGTTCTTATGGGGAAACGTAAAACAACATAATGTTTCTTTCGAGTGATTAATAAATCTATTCTTCCTGTTATAAGAGGAAGAACTAAATGAAAAGTGATCAGCTACTATTTAGTTGATACAATTATACCCAACCTTTGTGCTATATTCCTTCCAGTGAGTCTGTTTAAGCCATGACTGTAACAACGATTTGGAAACATAAATAAATATCATATTGTTTAGATACGCAGTAGATTAATTTTCTTTCTGTTTACATACATTCCAGTTTGCTTAGATAAAAATATTACTTTAAAATATGTCAGAGATATCTGTTTAAATGTTAATTCATGCACACACTAAATTTATATGGTGTCACAGAATCTGCTAATATAAAATTAATGTGTGGCATTAATATCAGTTCAAGTGGTGGTTTCACATCTCAGAGATCTCTCACCCTGCTGATACTTTTGGAGCTGCTGTGAGAGAGCTAGTCAGATATTACAGTGAATCTACTATTGGACTCCAAACTGGAAAAGGACAACATTGATCCACCTGAAAATACAAACTTATTTACATTCAAGCTCAGAATTTTGTGGAGTTTACCTCATGGGACTACCCGCTATTGTAGTCACTGTTTAAAAACAGAGTTAGGGAGTTGCCTCTTACATTTTCCTCTAAAATAGGCATAAAATTTGTTTGAAAGACAGACATTGTGACTTGTGGCACTCTTGTTTTCAGTGTGCAAATCCCTTTCTGCTCTGCAAGATTTTATTTGGGATGCTCTAGAAAGATATTATTCTTTTTAGAAAACGTTATCTGATATTTGGTATATTTACTGTAAAGAGGTTTTCCTGAAAAAAAATACTTTCTTTCCAAATAATGTTCTTATCATTTGACCATTGAATATATTTGCTTCTACTCTTCTGCATAATTGAATGTGATTCCTTTTGTAGTGGCTCCCAAATTACTTTGCTTATTTTTTGCACATACTAGCAAAGCTCATAACATACACAGGTATATTAGTTGTTAGATAAGTGATGGAGCTGGATGCAGTAGGTGCTGTAAATTTCAGCTGCATCTTTCCCTTTTAGAGAAGGACAGATGGGAGATGGAGCTGCCAACTCTGTCTCAGAGGATCCAGATGCCATTCGGACACATTTGCAGAGTTTGACTCTGTCTCATTCACTTCCCTTATAATTTCTTTGTTGAACTCTCAGAACTTTTTGAGAAGCATCATTGTGATTACCTTCTTCTACATATGAATTCAGAAACTTTTAGAGGAGGACGCCATTTTCCTAGTACCTCATTACCTGTTTATGAGTGATAAGGAAAGGGAAATAATTTGTGGAATGTGTGGATAATAAGGAAAGTGTCTCTCATAGCAACAGTAACTATGCAAAATTCTTACTCATTCAACCTTTCTGGAGATTTTTATTAGTGATTCAGATCACATAGCTACTCTGGATTAGCAAGCAAGCATTTATTAATGTCTTTGTTTCTCTATTTTTTAGCATTTCAAACTTGGAGTCACTACAAGCCAGTTTTTAATGTTGTATCCTTCTTTTGTCCTTTACAGATACTCTGCAATCCTTTGAATATAAATGAGTTCTAAGCTTTAGAAACAGCATCCACCAGAAAAGTTATACTCATTTATGTCCTTTCATCTCAGTATTTCCTTTTTCTTAGCATCTGGTTTTGGTTTTAATCATATAGAATGCTATCATATCATCTGCTGAGTCATTTTGGGCAAGAAATATTTCAAGATTTTATACTTTTCTTGCTTTATATCAGGATAAAGGTGAAATCTTCTATAGTTCTGTAGGCGAGCTACCCAGCTTGCAAGATCAGTTGATCATGTGTACTCTTGGGATACTAAAATTTGAATCTCTAGGGGAAGGAAAAAAACTTGATCTGACCCATAAGCTCTCAGCTGATAGATGTTGCATCACCTTCAGTCTCTCTCTCACTGGAGGTTTTCTGTAGAAGAGAAAAATGATTGAAAAAAAGGACATGATTTCTAACATAGTGTGCCTTGAGCAGCAGTCTTTTGAGTACTGGGAAATAGCAAAGTCTTCCTCCTACCAGTGCAAGAACAAAGAAGGAAAATACTGATTTCAGTGCTGAAATTGCTGGGTGATTTAGTGACAGCAGAGGCAGATAAGACTGAAGTTTTTGAATCTGGAGACATAGTTCTGGGAGAGCAATTACTACTGGTAGTGGAAAAGGGCTAAGTCAATGATTTTGAGAGAAATCTTGATCCATCAGAGTTCAGGTGACCCATTGGAATACATAGTAAAGATGCTGAAGGAAGTGCTGAGGTCATTGTGAGGCTCTTGTTGTTGAAAGGTTGTGGAGATCATGGGAGGCCCATCACATTTGGAAAAGGCAAATGCTAGATTGTCACCCTGATTTGTTCAGCCTTCTGATGTTTACATTTTTTGTACTGGAGTTTCTCACAGACTTTCAAGTGATGTTATGGCAACTGTCCTTTTTGTTTTGGAAACTGTTCTTGACGTTTTCGCATTCCTCTCTGGAGGAAGAACAATTGATGGACTTCTAGTTTCACCAGTGGGGTTGGAGAGGTGGCAACCTTCATCCTCCAATCCCAAGTCATTGTCCAAAATCTATATAACCCCAGAAAGAAAAATTAATCTCTCTCTTTTTGCTCTAACAAACTGAGTGTGTGAGTGTTGTTCTTTCGTGTCCATCTAGCGACACTAGATCCCTTTTCAAAAAGGGCATGAAGAATTTTCCAGGACTGTTCTACAGGCTGTTCAGCTTCACTTCTAATGGTCATTTTCTTCCAGAGCAGCCCTATGTCCGTGTTGGGGCAGTATGGCTAGGTGGTTGGACTATTCATGACTGGAAAAGACTCTAAAGGCTGCAGTCACCAAGATCATCAGTTGTCCTGTGAGGAACAACAGAGGGAGCTGGAGTAGGGGCACATTGAGGAGCATCTTAGAGCAGTCTGTTGCTGTCTGAAAGGAGGCTGCTCTTTGCAGTGGTGCAAGGCAGAGCAACGGCACACAACCAGCCCAGAGATTGAAATGTAAGAGGTTTAGGCTTAATAGAAGGACAATCGTTTTTCACCCAGTTCGTGAGAATGTACAAAGAGGTTCTGCAGTCTCTGTCTTTGGAAGGTTTTAAGATCCAACAACTCCTTCTTCTATAAGTAAAGGGAATGTTAGCACAAGCACACCAAAGCACCTGTTGGGATTATTCATATTTTATTCATTCTGAAATCAAGTGCAATGTTTTCAGACAGCTTGACAATTCTATATAGCTAAAAAATGCACTAAAATTGATTATTAAAAATTGTTATATTTTATAGTTAAAATACAGCTTAAAGCAGCTGAATTTTCTGATTCTCCACTCTCTGGGGAGAAAAAAAAAAAACAACAAAACAAAAACAAAACAAAACAACAACAACAACAACAACAAAAACCACACACACACCAAAAAAAAACAAAAAACAAAAAACAAAAACAAACAAACAAACAAAAAAAAAAAAAAGAAAAAAACCCCCACCATGTTTCAAAGTTCTTAAAATAATATGGAAGGTCTCTTGGCCCAAGGGGAGTGTGATATTTCTGTTTTAGGGGTTGTTTCAGTTCTCTGTATATGTATCATGAAAGCTATGGTTTTGGGGCATTAATCAGAAACTCAACTTTATTGCATGTCAAATGTCTTCATATTTTTTTTACTTTTTCCCTTAAACTTTCTTTAAATTCATAAAAAGCCCTGCAGAGACGAGGGGTGTGGGGGTGGAGGAAGATATTATGGAAAGGATCAAACCACAAATAGTGCTGGTAACCTCAGTTTGCAAAAGTGACTTCCTGACCCTTAGAAGCTAACACTGAGATGGTGAATGAAGCCGTTGAGTTTCCTAGCATGTATGTGAGCATGAAATCTAAGATCAAAATCTGATCTTATTTATTGTAGAATAACCACACTGAAACCAAACTCAGTCTGGAATGAAGTGACCAAATCCAGCTGTGCAGTGATGCTGATCCTGAGAGGCATGCCCTACCTCAGTCTCCACCAGCAGGTGGCCTGTGCTGATGGGGTGGGACCATCTCTCTCCTGTTCGAGGAGGTTGTTTTCCTGCGAGAATGATCCAATTCAAAGAACTAATTCAAGCCATTTATACTGTGCCAGAACAGACCTTACCCATTGCCTAATATTTCTGGGTCCTTAACATGAAGGGCTACCAAATATTTTGCAGGCTTCAAACAAAATGTCATTTTATTTCTTCCTTTTTAATAAATGTTTAGCCTTTGCTGTATTCATGTTTTCTGATTATTTATCATATTGTTTTGCTAGATGTTGCTAGATAAATAAGAGTGAGATGTGATTTTCAGCAGACAGATCTTCTGAGTTAGGGTCACCTCCAGGGCAGCTTACTGTGAAGGTCCTTTTAGATTTTAACAAAATGGCTTGTTGTTTTGCTTTTGTTACTTCAAAAAACATTATGGGAACTGAGTCTTGTTGCTAAACCCTGATTTTTTAACCTGAACCAGGAAAAACAGTTGGATTTTATCATGGAGTTATTGTACTGTTGAACATTCTACAATTACAGAGCAGTATGCACATAGCAGTGTGCAAAGACTTTACAAGCATAAAATATTCAGCATGTACAAAATATTCTTTTTATAAATTTAGATACTAATTGGCCAGATACGTTCATGAAAACTAAATAGTGGCAGCAGCCTGCTATGTTTCCAATGAATCTCATTCATTAATATGCTTGAGAGGTTCTTTTATTCTTTTAATTTGTAGAAGATAGAATGACAGTCTCTTTTCTCTGCCAGAGGAAATGTGGCAAGTGTGACCTGTTCTAAGGGTTGTTGACTTGCAGTTTCTTGGGCACTTTTTCCAAATTTGTTTAGGAACCTGTGTGACCAGTTGGGTACGGAATTAGGTGCTTTTGTCACCTATCTACAGTTTGAATTATGTTTTTCCCTTTACTCTTGTATGTAAAACAGTGCTGAGGTTGGCTGTTTGATAGTTTGCCAAGTGTGTGATGTTCTTGCTCTTAATAAATCTCAGAGAAAGTATCTCCTTCCTACACTCATTTTTAAAACAAAAATGTACTAGGAAATAAAATGATGAGAAATTTGCTTAAATTCCATCTACAAATGAGATTACATGTTCTATTTAAAAACAATAGATACTTATTTTAATAAAATGTGAGACACTGATTGTTCACAGGTCAAGACTTCCCAATGTAGCTGCTAATGTTACCATCAGTTAGGTACTGAAATCTGTAGGAATCTTGGAGAGAAACCATCACCAGTGTGAACCCTGAGAAAATGCTGAATGACACCACTGCTGACTCCTAGCTAACAAAAATTCATCTAGTGGTTTGGCCCAACCTCAGCTCCTGTAGAAAAAGATAAATCCCTGTGGGATTGCAACTACATAATGCACAGTTGAGTTGATTTTGATATTTTTAGTTAGAGTAGAACAGCTTTGTCGGATAACATGACTGATCTAAATATGCACTGATTTCTTGGGATTTTTTTTAATCAATATTAAATGCACACATCTCAAACCTGTCAGATAAAAGAAGATAATGTACCAAATGTAAAATATATAACTTATTTCTTATTCAATGTTTGCTGGAAAACAAACCAAGCCCAAGCGGTTTGGCATTTCTTAAAGACCACATTTCTCTGCCAGGGTTACTAGTGGGACTGTAACTCATCACAAGTAAAAAATATGAGAGTAAAGATAGATAATTTGTGAAGTAAAGGGCTCACCTTGAACACTACAGCAGGCTTTCCAAGAAAGGAGAATTTATTTTTCCCTGACAAGGTGGTTCTGAAGGATTGCCTGTTTGAATGAGAATATATCCAAGAGAAATAATGTAATCTTAGGAATACCATGTCATTGTTACATGTTAGATGTAAATAACCTGCCAGAAAACACTTTCTCCCATAAGACCCATTAATAAAGGTGGATTGGGTTCAGCTCAATGTCTCAGTATTCACTGAATGAGGTTCCTGCATTTGATGGTCTTTTAAAAGCCCCATCTCTTTCACTGTTTTACTGCCATATATGCAATCAAACTGATTTTCTTATTTCATCTACCAGAGACAGAAAAAGCATAACTTCATTTTCTTTTGGATAGTTGGCAAATTCTTCTTCAGAGCAATAAATATTTTTCTCTACTCTGCTGAGAACAAGATACTGCAAGTTCTTTTGAATTATTTAATTTTTGTATTTTTCAAGGGAGAGAGTGTGCTAAATGACAGTTAGGGACAACTTTAAAAAAAAGATACTTAATTTAATTTTTTAAACATGAATTGTGAAACTGTCTTACATTGAGAGGGAACAAAAATTCCTTATTACAATTTCAATCTATATTGCTTAGCAAAGAAAGGCTGAAAGATGCTTTCATAGTGTTGAAAAAAATATGAGGGATATATAATTAATCCAAATAAACCATAAGTTATTAAACTCTGCTTAGGTAAAGAAAGAGGCACCTGATTGTAGGGATAAAGGTGTTGGAGACAATGAATAGCATCACCACAGATATGAAGAACTGTGTGCCAGTGAAGCACCAGTACAAGAAGAGGACAGCACAAGGGTAGGTGTGCAAGTAAATGAGAGTGGAGCCCAAGCAATGAAGAGGAGCAGAGCTATCAAAAATATTCACTTGATAAAAGCACCAGTAGTGATACAGAACATCAGACAGAAGAGCCCTGTCTCATACCATAATTCTTATGCTCTGTTAATAAAATCAGCCTTCTTAGATTCTTGTTCTGCTGACAACATTCCTATCAATCACATTTGGTATTAAGACATGTTTAATTTTAAAGAACAGGGAGAGAATTTGTAGGTAATGTACCTTATTAGAAAAAATACAGAAATCTCAGTTCTAATATACTGATAAGTACTTTGCTTCAGTTATAATTCTGTGAGGGGGAAAGGGTGGGAACATTTATCATGTTTTAGGTACCCACTGCCTTGTAGACTTATACTTGTCCCTTTCCTACTGTCAGGATGACTTACATGTGAAAAGGATGTAAAAGTAGCAGGGGGAAACCTAAATACTATTTGATTTTTTAGTTGTTAGAGACTTCAGTGGGATCGTGTTTTTCCAACCAATACACATCATGTGTATGAATGCAATATTATGTATAGTGGTATCTAACCTCATATACTGAAGAAGTATCTGTTGCTTATTAGCATAACTGATGTTTCAGTTTTGAATGTTCATCAGCTGCCTGTAAATAAGGATACTATCTGGAAGATAGGGGATGCAGGTTTGGTTGGTTTGATTTGGGGATTTTAACACAATGTATAGATTATTCTGTCTTTGTTAAAGGAAGCAGTTAAAAATATTATTTCTACAAACTAGACAGATTGTTAATATTTGCAGTTATTCTTATTTCCTGGGGGTTATATTACATGATCTTCATATTAACCTGCTCAGTAAAACAAGTTCCCTTAAAACCATATGCAGTAAAACAACAACTTTCTTCTGGTATTTGTCTCACAGAAATCTCCTAGGACTTGAGTTAGTTTGGTGCTAGTTTGTTGTTTATGGAAGAAGTATCAGAAATTTTAAACTTACATTCAAATTACTATTATCTATACCAACACCAGCCTTGAGATGGAGTTTGGATATGTGTTCTTCCCAAATGCCAAGCCAACAAATGCCTGTTTTGGGAGACCAGCTGTATTCTGAAGTCCAAAACAGAGCCCAAGGTCTAGGCCAGTTGGCTCCCTCCATCCCGAAGCTTCCTGGGAGGTTCTGTGTAACCCCAGGTAAATGCAGCACCATGTGCACACCCAGAGCCAAGGGCTGAGAACAGAGATGTAGCAGACTGTTTAACATTCCCATCAGGTGATAGCATAAAATGTAGGGTTTGTGCTACAGTACTTTGGTTCAACAATTACTTGCAGATCAGCACTGTTGTAAAGCATCATTTTCCTCCCAAGGCTAGTGTTTGGAAATCTTCAGAGATAAGTAACATGTAAGTGCCTATGTCAGGGAGCTTTTTGTGTGTGTGTGTGTGGGCGGGGGGAGTTTGGGTTTTTTTTTTTTTTTTTTTTTTTTTTTTTTTTTTTGGTGGTTTTGTTTTTGTTTTGTGGTGGGTTTTTTGTTTTTGTTTTTTTTTTTGTTTTTTTTTTTTTTGTTTGTTTGTTTGTTTTTGTGTTTTGTTTTTTGTTTTTTTTTGGTGAGGAAGGGAGGAGGAGGGGAGGAACAGATTGCTTTTGGGGTTCTTTGCAATTTTTCTGGGTGTCAGATAGGCATGTTTTCGTTATGGCAGAAGGATCCATCTCTTTGAACTTGCCTACTTCTAATATAGCACAGATGAGAGAAGAATCAGGACAATGTGCTAACAAATACCCATCTAATGTTATTTTTCTGACACCCCAAGGCATGCAGGATAATTGTTTTAATTGTTATGATGGCAGTTTGAATTTAGGTTATTCACAGAGTGACAGATTTTAAGGGCTGAAAAAGACCTTAAAAATCATCTAGTCCCAACCCTTACTTCCCACTACTGAGGTTGCTCAAGACCTTATCCAACTCCAACACTGCCAGGGATGAGGCATCCACAACCTCCCTGGGCAACCACCCTCATAAGCAAGTAAGTTCTTTCTAATATCTGAATTTTCCCTCTTTCAATTTGTTGTATCTGTTGCTCCTTATCCTGTCACTTTAGTTCCTGATGAAGAGTTTCTCTCCAGCTCACCTGTAAGCCTCCCTCAGGTACTGGAAGGTGCTGTGAGGTCTCCCCACAACCTTTTTTTTCTCCAGGTTAAACAGTCCCAGCTTTCTCAGCCTGCCGTCTTCATGGCCCAACTTGCTCCAGCAGTTCCATGTCCCTCTTATGTTGGGAACACCAGAACTGTATATAGCATCCCAGGTGTGTTCTCACAAGAGCAGAGGGGCAGAATCACCTCCTTTGACTTGCTGGCCATGCTCCTTTTGATGCAGCCCAGGATTTTGTTGGCTTTTTTTGGGCTGTGAGGCCATACTGCCAGCTCACATTGAGATTTCCACCAACCATCACCCCCAAGTCTTTCTTCACAGGGCTGCTCTCAATCACTTCTCTGCCCAATCTGTGGGAGTGCCTGGGACTGGGATTGCTGTGACCCTGCTGTAGAATCTTGCACTTCACTTTGTTGAATTTCATGAGGTTTGTACAGCCTCATCTCTAAGATCTGTCCAGATCTCTGTCTATGGCATCCCTTCCCTCCAGTGTGCTGACCACTCCACACATCTTGGTCTGTGCTGTCCACAAAGATGTTGGATAGCTCAGTATCAATTAATTGTATTTGAAGGCAGATTTGATTTATGTGTGACAATAATCTGTGATCATCATCTGTGATGATCCTGCTAGAGTAGTTTATGTAGAAAAGTACCTGGGAATGTGATTCCATCCTAGTGGGGAAATTCATATTAACAAAAGAAGGTATTTGCAACTCGGAGGAGTTTTACAGCCAACTAGTCTCAGTTGTTTGCTAACACTGTAGACATATTAGCACAATAAACCTGTTGTCATGCAGCCTACCATCATAGCTAGAGAAAACTGAATAAATAGAGTCCCTTGCAGTGTGTTCAGGAAGTATCAAAGTCATACTGAATGATTAAGGATTTAAAATTATTTATTTTTTAGCTGTATTCAAGTTTGTTAATAAAAACAGGGTCTTCAGTTAAAATGTAATCCGATTTCATTGCTTGAAGCAAGCTGACCCAAAGCATATCCCAGTCAGGGAAATGCTGTAACTTGCTAAGTTAATGTATGATGGGGAAACCAGTGCTTTCAGTTTAATACTTGTATTCCCTCTACCAGAGCTGGGGTGCAAGGATATATAAGAAGCAGAGAACAAATCTTCCCAGTCTTGGAAATTACTTTTCTTGTTCAGGTGAGGGAGAGAAGATGATGTTTGCCCCTTCCTTCCTTCCTACCTTCCTTCCCTCCTTCCTTCCCTCCATCCTTCCCTCCTTCCTTCCCTTTAAATTCTCAGCAAACAGTTAATGCAGAATAAGGGTTTCTTTCTGTAAGCTTCTATAAACACCCTAAGTTGTGCTGCATGTCTTTAGTTCATGAGAGCCCTTACCTTAGATGCCATTCTGATATTTTCTATGATGTTGGAGTGAATCCTTCTTTACTTGAAGAAGTACGATTGTATATAAAGTAAATACATTACAAAACTTACCAAGTAAACAAAACTTGGTAGAAGGGTACTTTGTAGACAGCTGTAATATTTGCTGGTGGATAGAGGGTTTAAATGTACGTTTTTCGTGTTATATTTAAGTGATCTATAAAGAGAATGGTTTTGGTCTGTTTAACCCATAATCCAGCAAACTGTTGTAATACTGCTGCCATATACTACCAATACTATAGCAACTGGTTCAGCTCAAACTAATCAATGGAGATGATTTCTGTTCATCACATTATGTTGCATCTTGGATTTTGTTTCACTGATACAAGCAGGATTGAGCAATTTGCCACCACCTTTTTGAGCAGAACCCCACCAAAAAGGTTGTTGAAATCAAAGAGATGAATTAATTTCTTAAGAAATCAAGAGTCCTTCTTCTGCTTATGTAATGCCCTAAATTTTGTATTGAAATATATACAAATTCCTGTTCGAGTGAACTAAACTATTTCCATGAAATTCAAATTCAGTCACTGTTACCATGGGCTAAATTAAATGGGTAGCTCTCATCTTTTTGTATGAGTGCTGATCCCCTTTGTTTTCATAAGCTGATAATACCAGCAGGTAAATTAAGTTTCTTTGCAAGGCAGATTATTTGCTCTGCTGTCTTATAACATTCCTTGTTCCTGATTCCAGCTCATATTTCTAGCCAGTGAACAACTCTACAAATATGTGAGGGCAGGCTGTCCTAACCAGACAAGTAAAATTTCCTGGTAAAGGGCAGTGCTGGCAGATGATAGTTTGCACCAACTGGAAATCCTAGCTGAAGTCACTAGAGTTGGAAGAAACTTCAACAGATTCAGGAGTTGCAGACATGTTCTGATACAGACCACATTAGTCTCTTCATAATAAATTATGTATGAAAACAGTCAAGTCATTAGTGTTTCTTAATGGCTAGTGATTTAAGAGTTTTTCAAATGCAGCAGATATTTGTATGCTGCTGTCATTCAGGGGAGGAGAGGTTAGCATTGCTCATCCCACAGGGAAATTAGCTGTTACCCAGTTAACCACTTCAAAGCATCAATGCCTACAGATCTGATTATCAAATTAGATTAAATCCCTTCCATTTAGCTCTGTAGGATTTATGAATTCAGATAATTTAAAAACAAGTAAGCTTCACAAAACCTAGGAGCAGAGGCAAAAGTGTGCAATCCTTTAGGCACAATATAAATATAATCTACCCTACTATGTTCAGGGGTGAGTTGTAGATGGAGGTATAATCTGCACAAGCTATCAGTGTTCATCAAGTTGACTCCAAGTTTGCTTCATCAGAGCTTTAAGAAGAATGTGCCCATCATTTCTGTGCAATGCAATTTAGGAGGCTGTAGGGAGTAATGCAGAAATTGGCTTCACTGCATAAAGGTGGTGTGTTAGGAATTACAGTGACTCAAATACAAATATAGAATTATGTTGACAGCAGGAACAGTCTGGCAGGATTCTTGTCTTTCCAGGCAGGATATGTGTGTGCACAGTGCACTGCCCAAGCAGAGGGGTACGTGGGACAAAAGTTGGTTGTTTGTTCCCCCACTTCTTGTCTCAACAAACTTGCATCAAAAGTAGAACTGTAAATTAGCCCCACTGAGTTCACAGCTTCAATCCAAGGACTGGAATTCCTTTTAAACTTGAATTACTAACTTAACTAGAAATATTTAATTCAGCTTTCTCCAGCTATTCACCACTGTAGTGCCCAAATGGTGCACCCTACAAATTATGGTGATTTTTATTAAATAGATGATTTTTAATAATTGTTTACTTTGTGTGCTTTTTTTTTATTTGAAACAGCTAAACAATGCTCAGGGAAGAATTCAGTCAAACTACTTGGCAGGATTGAAGCTAACTAGGAAAGGAGCTGTTTCTGCTGTTTGCAGAGCTAAAATGTTGCCTTCTTGGAGACCACTCACCTCTTTTCAAACAAAAACCTGCAGTGAGAGCACCATGCAGGAATCTCTAATAACTTTGTGAATCAGGACCTGATCACTGAAGTACAACTTCTTGAGACACAAAAGGAAGTGGAAATTATGTTCTGGTTGGTGCATAAAGTAATCATAGCAGCAAAGGAAATAAACCCCTTCCCTCCAGGTCTGTCTTGCACACAGTTGCTCAGCTGTTGCGGTTTCACAACCATCCACCCCAAACCATCTGTAGACATCTGTCCTGTGCCTATGTGTAATCAAATCTAAGGGTTCTTAACTTCTGCTGTGACATTAATGTGACAGCAAAATACTTTTTCAAGATTTGCGTAGTTCTTCTGTTACAGCTACTACTCTAGACAGTCAGTATGAAAGCACAACTTGTGAGACATGAGCTCTGTGTCTATCGTGTAAATAAATGATGTAGTTTTCCTAGCAGTGATAACACAGGTAGTTTGTGTTCATGTTTATCTAGGCAGGAGATGTAATGTGGAAAAGTGGCTCATTAAAAAAAAAACAGAAATACTTCTGTATGTTCTGGTCTCAGACCTTATAAGATTTTAATTAAGAACAAAACTTACCTCCAAACATTTTACTAATGAACACAGAATGAATTAACCACTTCCCTCATCATGCCAAGTTTTTCAAATGTTGGATACTTACTAAAATTTGATAATGAGTACACCCTAACATTGTTAAAGCCTATATTTATTTTTTGAGTTAAAAATTTTGACCGATTCAAGCTAATTATAAGATTAAGCATTAAGATTATTAAGCAGTGACAGCATTTGTAATGAACACAGTGTCTTACCAGTACCTGTCTCATGTAGCAGTTTATGAGTAATACAAAGTGGTCAAACTCTTAATTACTCTGACATCTAGGAGCCCCATTAGTGAACCTCCAGTGCTTTACAAACAGGACCAGAGAGCCACACTGTCCCTTCTTCAGCCTCTCAGATTCTCATCTGACAGGCTGCTGAGGAAGGCATGGAGATAAACAGCACAGAGAAGAGGGTGATTGTGCCCATGGTGGGCTTGAGCTGGCCCTGTGGGAGCTAGAACCAGCTCAGGAGGCTGGTCTGAAGACACCTGTAGTCCTGCCAGGTGATACCTGGCTTTGTGTAAAAAGTGGTAAACTGAGCCCAGGGGATCCAGCATAGATGTCAAAGTATAAATAAATCCTGTACAGAGCTGCATCTTTTCTGCTCCCACAACAGCCTTTGCCTTGCTGCACAAAGCTTTGCTGTAGCAGATGAATTTACCAAATCTGCCTGTCTGTGAGGCAAGTGGAAAACACAGCTTTTTTTTTTTTTTTTTTTTTTTTTTTTTTTTTTTTTTTTTTTTTTTTTTTTTTTTTTTTTTTTTTTTTTTTTTAGCAAGCTGAATAAGCTCTTTAGTTGTTCTGTGAGCCATTAGACAGGCTTTAGCTAATATTTTTGATGTCCTAAAGTTGTAATGATTTCCTACAGTTTATTATTTATATAATGTTTTTGTACTTTACAGAAGTGTATTTAAAGAATTTGCTGTAAGTGCTTTGTTTTATACAGCAGTTTATGTTTTATATGAGGTGATCTTATTGGTGCAGCCGGAGGAACATACATGGAAAATGTTCCAAACCTGTCCTTCTTTGGAAAGACGAACAGCAACTACCTTACAAACTCATATATTATAACCATGCATGCTCTCAAGAAAAACTCTTTTCTTTCTAAATATTAAAACTGCAGGACCTATATAATTTTTCTTTCTCTGTGTGTAATAATAACAACTCAGTGTTACGATATTTTGAATTTACTGAAGTAGTTACTTCTTCAGAGGTCAAATGCTTTTCGGTGATTCTGTAGAGAATATAAGCAGCTTCCCAACTGAACACTGAATGTCACATTTTTAAATAAAATAAATTTTATAAAAAGGTATTGATAGGAAAAGTAGTGTTACACTTATTGGAGCTAATATTCTGCAATTATGCTAGTAAGAGCTCATTGAATTAACTGGGATATCAAGCTTTTCCCCTCTGGTCACTAGCCCAGAACTAATTTGGGCTGGTGGTGCTGGGTAGGATCCGTGCCTCTGAAATAAACTGGTGATGTGGGAATGGTTTTTACTGTTCAAGTGTGTCATAAAAGACAATACCAATTAATACTGATGGGCTGCTGAAATAGCAGCTGTAGCATCGAGACTGAAAGGTGGAGAAACACAAAGTAAACACTAGTCTCTCACCCATGAAGTGGACTCTCCAGAGCAGTGTTTAACCTAATTGGTAGGAAGGCACTGGGAATGTGCTCAGGCTGCAGCAGGGCAGTCTGTCTGTCATGTTAATTAAGCAGGGTCTCCAGTGCTCCAGTCTAGTATACCATCATTGCCTTTATATTCTGCTGCAAGTCACGGAGAACAGGTACCAAACTGGCTGTGTGGGGCACAAGGAAGCATTTTGCTGACTTCTGCCAGCAAAACCTACAGCTCAACCTGAAGGCTGCCTAACCTGTGCTTGTACCTCGGAGGGCTATCAGGCACAATGACACCAGCCCAAACTTGGACCATTTAAGCACCTTGAAAACAGGCCAAAAGTCAATGCAATATGCCTTTTTATTTCCTTTTTCCAAATATTCGGTTACTGTATGGTTAAAGACAAAGTAGCTGTGAGTTTATGACTGTATGATATGTTAATTGAGAAGACATGCATCATTTAGAATGTGCATTCAGGGATTCAGGGACAAACTGCTTCCATCTTCAGTCTGCTATATGAAGGGAAAGGTTGCTGAGAATGTTTTCTGGGGTTGTGGGGTTTTTTTATGAACCACCCTGCTTGGATGAAGCTGGAACAAGACCTATCCAGGCTCATACGGAGCATGCTGCTGGTGCAGAGGGAGTGAGCTCTGCCTCAAAGCCCTTAAAGCAGTCACTTCTAAAGAATGGGGCATATGCATGTTACCTAGATAAAAGTGTCTTCTCAGCACCCACCATATTTTGCTGTAGTTTTATTCTGCCCTCAGGGCACCCAGCTGAGCCTTCAGGGTCCAAATATATATTTAAATAACTACAAGATCTGCAGATGTGACAGACTGGAAGTTTATGTGACACAAAATGAGTAGAAATGAGGTGAGGAGGGATCTACAATTTCTATGCATACAAAATGAGATGAATAATGGAAGGATGATTTAAAATAAAAGAAAATGTTACTTTTATATGTCTTTTCAGAAACCACAATGATTCTAAGCTCCTGTGAAAGTGTACAGAACTCTGCCACACTGTCTGAAAATATTTTTAACCTTTAAAAATAGCACACGAACATCTCAGGGTTTTGTTTGGTGGGAGTTGTTGCTGGTTGGTTGGTTTGGTTGGTTGGTTTTTTCTGGTGGGGGTCTCTTTTTTTCTTTTTCTTTTTCCTTTTTTTTTTTTTTTCTTTTTTTCTTTTTTTTTTCTTGTTGCTTGGGGTTTTTTGTTTGTTGGGGGGGGGTTGTTCTGCTTTGTTTTGGTTTTTTTGTGGGTGATTCCTTGCTAGATATTTTAATCCTACTTTTCTCTTTTAGTTTTGTGTTCCAAATGAGATCATTCCTGTTAGCCTATGGAGTTCATGTAGGACAGGCAATTGCAGTAGTGAACTGTGGAAACAACTTGCGTGGTGACTGCTTCTTCCTGGAATAGCATTTTAAAGGGCACAATGTGCTCAGCAAGCTTACTTCTTGACATATGATGTGGATAACTTTCTCAGACATAGGTCAGGCCCAAATCCTGCTATTTGACATGGCATAGCCCCCAAATAGCATTAAAGTCACGCCTGCAAATACAATGGAGTAATTTGCTAACCAAAATTGCTAAGGACATCTATCAACTAGATTGAATTAATCAGATCATTGCCAGAGTAGCAGAGAATGTAATTGTTCCTTGATGAGAGTTCTGGGCCTCCAGTTACACAACCAAAATGGCACTTTTCCACAGCGATGCCTTCAGATGGCATTTGCACGCCTACATCCCTAGCACTGCCTGGTTTCACTCATTTCTTAGCAGGGCTGTATGAATTGTGTGTCAAGCACAGATTTGGCAGTTCCAGTATGTTTTCAGGAGAGTTTATAAATACAGTGTTGTGCCTAAAATACAATGTTGTGACAGAGCTTTTCTTTTGCTAAGTAAGTTTGTTTTACCATGTTAATCATTCAATTTTATATGAGATGCTAACTGTATAATAATTCTAAGGAAGCAATCATACTACAGTGTATTTTAAATGAATCTATGCCTTAGTTTTCTAGAAATATAGTAAATAACTTGTTTTTACCTTTTGTCTTTCAGTTTCTGTATACAACAGTAGTAGTTTATAAATTTTGTTACTGGTAATATTTATATGGGTTTAGATTATCATGGTTGTACTATGTAGAACTAGATGGTGGTGTTAATTTTTGACAGATGAAAACATATTAGTAAAAATCAGAAAGAAAACCTGAATTCATTTGAGGTTTTTGTGTGAGTTGTTTTGGTTTGGTTTTTTTGTTTGTTTTTTTAGGTTGTGTGGGGTTTTTTATTGTTCATTGATATGTCAGCTCTTGCATTCATGGACTAGGTTGATTTTGAATTTTCAGAGGACTGGTGAGTATTTTAGCACTACCTGTGAAAGTAAGTGTAGTATTTTCTTTAGGAAATAATATTGGCAAAAGTAACAGACTCTGAAAGAAGAAGGGAAAAATAAAACGTCGACCCCCAAAAAGTCCATACAGCCTGTTTTGTCTCTCTGGGAAAGTGACTGAGGATTTGTCTCCATTAGCCTGCTTTTACCTCCCAGGAGACTGGGAGGGGGAGGAGAGCGACCTGTGACAATTGGATAAGGGAAGGTTTGCATGTGACTTATGATGCAAAGGCATGAGAGCAGCACTGAGTGGAGCTGCTTCGGCTGCAGCAGGATCTGCTTGGCATCCATGCCAAGGACAGCCTGGCTCTCTCCAAACTATTTTGCATCTCTTCATTTTACTTGTCAGTGCTCTCATATCTGGAAGACTATATCAGCTTGAACTGAGATGCACTCTCTGACCTAGCTGAGACAGGGCGGATGAAACCATGCATCTTGAGAAAATTGGTGCAAAGCAGTGATTTTGGGAGGCCTAGTAGAGCTAAGAAAATCCCACTGGATTTAACACACTCTGCAGAGCCATGTGTGTGCCCATGCTACTCAGTTCCTGGTGTGCTTGTGAGTTGCCTTAGTTGTGCAGGATTGTTGCCCTGGGTAACTCAAGTGATTGAGTTGTCCACAGATCCTGAAGCAACAAAAGCAGCGTTGCCCTTGAGTTAATGAACTGTGCTGGCTCATCTGTGAATTTTTTTCAGGCAATTTCAGATACAGTGGAAGCTAATGGATATGTTGACTTCTATTCTCCCTGGATAAATGGAGAATGAATTCAAGTTGTAGGGGTTTTTGTTTGTTTGGGGTTTTTTTCTGGGTTTTTTGTGTTTTTTTCAAATAAGATAGATGGGGATATTAAAAGTATCGCCTTACTTAGGTTTTATATCATGTGCAGGATTGCCCTGGGCAGTAGCTTCTATTGTCTCGTTATCTCAGTCCACTGAAGTATTCAGCTGTGGCTTTCCTGTACCCTGAATGAGGGTTGTTAGCACACCCATTCAGTTTATGAACTTTGCCATTGCCTAGAGACAAGAACTAATGTTGTCTAGAGATCAAAGCCTTGATGGATGACAGTCACTGACACCATCTCTTGTTAAGATTTCTTCATGCCTACGTGCTCCATCCAGACCAGTGGGTTCAGGATCTTTCCAGTCTGTGTGATTCTGCCTCTGTGTCATCCCTGGGCTGGGGAGGGAGCTGAATTGATTCATGAGCAGTACTGGGTTTGTGGTTCCTTTTGATTGTCATCTGGGACTTCCCCTACAATGTGTCACTCATTCAGGCTCTGTCCTGTCCCTGTCCCAAAGTATCAGCATGCTTTGAAGTCAAGCCCTGTTGCCATGCTTCAGATGAATTGGTGTTCATGCATAGAATTCATTGAGGGATTCAGCATTGCTTCTTTGAAGTATTTCATACATAAACTAAATTAAAGGGCTTCCTATTTATATAGTTAAAGTGCATGGAGTAAAAATTATTGCAGCAACATTGAGGACTTTCCATTTATGTAAATTTCATGGATTAAGAATTACTGTAGTACCACTGCCTGGTTAACCCATATGCCAGGACTAGGTAAGTGCAACACTAGTATTGTGACATCTATTACGACAAAAGTTTTTTTTTTTTTTAGAATTGAATACTATTCCTCAATAAGAAGAGTTTCTTATTCGTTATTTAAGGATTGAAGAGTTGTGTGGGGTCTTTTTTGTTCTTACTTTGTTTTCTACATGGTTGCAAAAGGTTAATTACAAAGATACCTTCATTTTTACAGTGTAATCAAAACTTATCATAGCCTTCCTCAGCTTAGGCATGTAGCTTGTAATATTAGTAGGTGTGGTTGAGGTGTCTTAAGGAACATGGAAGAAAATCCCCAATTTTTGAGAGAGACATAAACAGAACTAATGACAGGAGGAGCAAAGGAAAAAAGGCAGAAGAGATGAATAGGAAAATGAATAGACCTTATACTCCAGGGGTCCAGAATCGGGCCTCAGTAAACTGAAGCTACATAACTTACTGTTAGAACAGATTTATATATATGCCTTACATTTTTTGGTATTAACCAAATAAGAACATAACTGGGTTCTCCTTTTCTGTAGGTAAACACACAATGTAATGTTTTAAAAGTCCTATCTGTAAGGTCAAAATTATAAAGACAGTTCCTTAATTAAATATGAAGATTGTACTAGGGTTTACATGAATCCATGATGCATCTGAAGGTGTTGAGGAGCTGGCCAGTTGTAAGGCCTCTCTGTCTCTTTGAAAGGTCATGCAGATCAGGAAGATTCCTGGGGAGTGGAAATAAACAAATGCACACCCATCTTTAGAAGAGAGGGTCTAGACCAGTCAGGCTCCCCTCAGTGGGAGCAGAAGCCTCATGCAGACCCACAAATGCTGAGGCATGACTGGGTACACCCAGCATTGGGTACCAAGGGCAAACAGTGTCTGAGAAACTGAATGCATCCTCTGGCAAGGTGACTGCATCACTGAATGAAGTGACAGCAGTGCATGTTTGGGAGAGACTTCCAGAGGCTACTCCTAATCTAAATTAGACTGGAAAAAAACCTCTCTAGAGATAGGTGGGGGGTTTTTTGTTTGTTTGTTTGTTTGTTTTGTTTTGTTGTTGGTTTGGTTGTTTTTGTTTTTGTTTTATTTTGAGAATAAAATGCTAAGCTAGTATACAAGAATCAAATCGACCAGCTCAATCAAGGCAGTGGGAGCTGTGCATGTGGGATGTATGCAGGGTTTAAGTGCTGGCCAGTGAGTTCTCTTACATTTCTTACATGTTAATTTAGGCTGAGTCTGAAATGTGCAAGATATAATTTGAACACTAAATCTTTGGGGTTCTTCCTACCTAATCAAATAAGAATCAGAAATACGTAGAGAAGAGAATATTTTGGTCTATTAATAATACAGGCAGTCTAGACAGCTGGTGTTATAAAAGGAATATTTTCCTGCTTTTTTTTTTTTTCTTAACAGAAGGAAAACTTTCCCCCTATAAACAAGGGAAACCGGATAGCACCTGTGTAATCCATGCAACTGATACCACAATGTCTGTAAATGGTATTGGAGTGTAAGGAGGAAACATTTTGCCATTCAACACAGGGCTAAATATAAGTGTAGACTGCTAACTGGGTCCTAGAAGGATATGAGTCTTGTTTGGGAGGGGAAAAAAAGCAGACTTGTATTTCTTTTATAGATTTTTAAATTTTGAAATATGCCAGAAACACTGTATTTCTTTCTGATGTCAACTTTGTCATTATTCAGGTGAGAGATGCAAGCACTATACATTATCAGAGCCTTCAGACCAGATTCAGGGGGATTTAAGGCACACAGACACCATGTTAGGCTTCTGCAGAGGAGTGAATATTTTCTGTTCTCTTCAAAGCTTCAGGTTGAAATCCTGAACCCAATAAAATGGGTAGAAAATTTTGTTGATTTCAGGAAAATAGGATTTCAACTTTAGATTTCATCTTGTGCCTATCAAAGTGAATGAGTAATGCCATTGATTAGGGTGAGATCAAGAATGAGTTGCAAACCCTCTGTAGCCACTAATAGTAAAATATCGATTATATCCTTTTAGGACCTTCTAGAATCTTTTTCATGTGAACTTCAAAGAAATAATGATAAATGTCTAGATAAATAACCTTGGTAACATCTGAAGAGAACAGTTTTCTGCCTTCACGAAAGTCTATGGCAGATAACACAGATTTATTACTAAGCAGAATGTATATTTTGGGGAACTGTTTGTTGGATTCTTTTGTTGGTTTTTTTTCTTCTTTTTTCTTTAATGAGGCAGCAGATGTTTACTAAAGACTAATTAGAAGAAATTTGTCAGCATTTGTGGATTTGTTCCTTTCATGATTCAGGAGATAAGCCTGCTTTGTTCTTTCTCTTTTCCTCTCCCTCTTTAATGAAGTGTTTCTTAATAACTACTGATTGAAATCTTCTGCACCCATATTTGATGGCAGTTGCTTTGGGACAGAGAGCCCTTCTTACTGAATGTTTCTATCATGATGCATCTTGCAAAGAGGTTGGTCAAAAAACGTGTGTTAGATCCAAAGTATATCTTTGCACATGGATGCACTCGTGTGTGCCAGGTCAGACCAGGATGAAGGGCAGTGCCTCACACCCTGGAGGCTCTTCATGCTGAGCACTGGGTCACCCCGGGGGTCTCCTGTGTCTTCAGGGGTCTGAAAGCCCCTGCTCCAGAAGCCAAGACTCTGATGACCTGATACCTTTTCCTAAGATGCAGAAAGGTCTTTATATGACCATACCAGTGCTTGGAATTAACTCACTGTAGTTGCTATGATGCTGGAATAATGCACTTCTGCAAGGAGAAATGAAGATAAAATTTGCAGGAAACGCAAAAGAGAAGGACTGGGTCTTGTTTACTTGTTCAATTCATGTATCTAGGTTTGCTTACAGCTAGTGTGACTGACTCATAGGTGGTCAAAGAAAAATAACATATTTCATATGGACAAGAGATTGCTAGCCTTGATTTCATGAGCTATACTGTACTAGTACTTGGATTTAGAGTGTTTACTTGTTATAAGTGTTATTTTTTTATTATTACTGATTTTCATCCTGGAATTAGTCTGGTTGTCTGAGAGAAATGTAGTTCAATTAAGCAACTGAGCTTTCAGTACGTTCATTATACTCAGATGCTGATCAGCTCAAAATTTTAATACAACCAGCAGAGAGCACATACTTGTGACAACCCATTTATAGGAATCCACAAAAAGTTTTCCTCCATATTCTGTGCTGGAAGACCTGATACCCTGTTAGTGCAGGGAGAACACAGGGATTTCCCCCCTGAGGTCACTGTTTGGATGAAAGGTGAGAGGTGTCTGCCTTGCACTTTGTACTTCAAGCCAAACCTGTTCCCCTGAAACACCTGGAAATCAGCAGCAAAGGAGCTGATGTTGGGCTGCTCCTGCTGCCTCCCAGATGGTGGGAGCACCTTCTTGGCTAGAAAGTGCTTCTGTTGATTATTTTCCATCAATCAGGTTTTTCATGTAAAAAAGGCAGGAAACAAAGGAAATTGCTTCTTTTTAATCATTGAACTTTGTTTTCCTGATGGTTTAGTGCTATTAGAGAACTGGCTTAATGTAGATTTCAGTATTTTCATTGGCTGCAGAACAACATAAAAGTCTGTTTTTCTTTCTGCACAATGCAGGACTGATTTTCAGGGTAAATGAAATTTGTTTACATTAAGTTGGAAGTTTTATTAATAGTGAAAAAGTTATTGTGTAGTACTGATCTTGTCTACCTCCTCAGACTCCACAGAGTAGATAATTCTATAGGAAGTCATCTGTAGATACAGTTGGCAATCAGGCAGAGTCTCAACAGGTAGCATATGTATCATCTCAATTTCTCAAATAATGTAGACATATTGCAAAAGACTACCTCAAAATCTCTTTAAAACTTCTTCTGCCTTACTGCTACCTCTAGTTGTTGGACAGATTGCTTTTCTTCAGCAGCTCCAGCCATTGATCTCGTGTCCCATTCCTCACCTCACGTGTACTGAAATACCCCTATTTTCAATCACTGCTGTCTCCCTTTGGGGATCTAGTGGTTGGGCAGCTCCAGGAGATGTGGGTGGGGATCCTCACAGCCTTGCTAGAGGCTCTGTACACTAGCAATCTCTCCAGTCAGTCAGTTTCTTGCTGTGAGTATTCCCCATTTGAGCCTTTGCTTCCTTGTAGGTACAACCTGAAATACCAGCTGACAGGTGCTAGTGCTGTGGCTCTCCTGAGGCATGAGGCACTCAGAGCAGGGTAACACAGGCAGGGATTCTGCTTTTTGGGTGCTGGTTGCCATCCACTGTAGCTGTTCCCTGTTATGAGACATGAATAGTGGCAGATTTCTGCCCATGTAGATGACAACAGCTATTTTTACAATGAGTTTCTACATTATGGTTTTGTATTTGTTAATAACTGATGTTCATCTAATTTAGATTAGGCTGCTTTAATTTCTCACTTGTCCTAAATTGGTGTAGCAACAGCGGTAGTACTGACATGCACTGTGGTTAAACCCTGAAGGCACATGAATGCTGAATAAGAATATGATTTTGCTTTCACATTTCCAGGGTTTGAACTCTCCCTCATAGCATACTTCTTTCTCTTATGTCATGCCAGGTTATTCCTGATGTTGCTTCCTGACTTCAAATCACCTGTCTGTGATTTTAAGTATACTGCTTTGCTGTACTTCATCAGAGACATTGTTATTTTAGGAGAATCATGTTGCTCCACATTAGTAATTTAGAATGTATTGGAGAGACATATGTTTATCTGTATGCATTTATATTTTAAACCCTTATCTTCAAAATTCATGCAGAAAAAATGCCCTGAAAAATAACGTTTTGTGAAAGGCACAAAGAATTAGTCATCAGAAAAAGTTACCTCATTTTTCTCTCTGGAAATAAACAGGTACATGAAGGCAAAACAACTTAGTAGAAAAAAAGCTGTGAATCATCATATGAAGTGCCTTCAGGTAACATAGGTTCTGATCAAAAATGGAATGAACACTAAATTCATTCCAAAAATGGAATGAAATCTAAATTCAATTAGATTCTTTGCAAAGAGACCTCAGCAAATCAGAGGACTGGGCAATTACCAACCATGTGAAGTTCAACAAGGGAGAGTGCTGAATTCTGCACCTGGGATGGGGCAACCCTGGATGTGTGGACAGACAGAATGAGATGCTGGAAAGCAGTGCCATGGAAAGGACAGACAGAATGAGATGCTGGGGGTCCTGGTCAACAGAAAGTTGACCATGAGTTAGCAGTGTCCTGGAGGCCAAGAGGGCCAACCCTGTCCTGGGGGACATCAAGCACAGCATCTCCAGGCAGGCAAGGGAGGGGATTGTCCTGCTCTGCCCTGCACTGGGGCAGCCTCACCTCGAGTGCTGGGGGCACTTCTGGGTGCCACAATATAAGTGATTACAGAGTGTCCAAAGGACGGCAGCAAAGATGGTGAAGGATCTTGAGGGGAAGCTCTATGAGGAACAACTGAGGTAATTGGTCTGTTCAACCTGACGAAGAGGAGACTGAGGAAAGACCTCATCAGAGTCTACAACTTACTCATGAAGGGAAGAGGAGGAGTAGGTACCAATACTTCACTCTCATGACTAGTGATAGGACCCATGGAAATGGCATGGTCTGAGCCAGGGGAGGCTGAGGTTGGATATCAGGAAAAGATTCTTCACCCAGAGGATGGTTGGACACTGGAACAGCTCCCCTGGGAAGTGGCCACAGCACCAAGCTTGACAGAGTTCAAGAAGTGTTTGGACAATGCTGTGACCATGTGTTTGCAGATGACATGACTCTTGGGGCCATCCTGTGCAGGACTAGGAGTTGGACACTATGATCCTTGTGGATCCCTTCCAACTCAGGATATTCTATAATTCTATGATGTCATTATCATATATAGTTCTTCCAAATTTCTGCACAGCTATGTCTTTTCTGACCTCTACTCTTTGCTTCTGGTATAAGTTGGCAAATCCTAGTTAGCAATGAGTGTGTTCGGGTGTTGTCTGCTTGCTTCCAGAAGGCAAAGTAAGTCAGTGCAGAATCAAGGCACATGCATAAGGCAAAAATTAGTTCAGATCAGCTGTGCAAGAATCTGAGCATAATTTAATCCAAATTTGGTCAGTATACAAGTAAATCACTCTGCAAGTAGTATTCACACACACCTGTGTTTTAGTGAACAAGGCAGGTCAGAACTAGAGCATTCATGCTGTGTCTCATTCCTTCCTCATCCTCCCTGAAAGTTTCTTCATCTCAGGTACCTTGTACCTGTCCCTTCTAATGTGTATCCCAGTGCCCTAAGCTGGTGGCTGGGCCCTTCCCTATGTCCAGAAGAAGGTGCTGGCTGGAGGGTGGCTCATCAGGAGGCACAAAGTGCTTCAGCGTCAGCTCTTCATGCCTTGCCTGCAGCTGCTGGGCCCCTGCTGGCAGTGCAGCTGTGGTTAAAAGGAAACTGCTGCACTGAAAATGCTCATGGCTCACAGATATGATATGCTACATCATGCTGGATTCAGAGGGATGACCTTCTGGATTCTAAAGGAGAAAAGAAACAGAACAACACAATATTTTGTGGTAGTTTTACACTGTAGGATGCAAAGATTTTTTTTTTAAGATAATTTGATTTATCTTAACTTAAAAAGGAGAACTGTGAGAGAAACTTCAGAGATTTGCATGTCATTTATCATTCATTGTAAGTGGGCAGGAGAGCTGCACATTTCTCTTCTGTAAAATTGCAAGGTAGTGGCTGTCTTTAAAATCAAGGGCCTTTTTAGCTGACAGAAGATAATGTTACATGTCTCATTAAAAAGTCAAACTGTGCTTTATGGCTATTTTCAAATATTACAGTCAATTTAGTGTTCTACAAAATGTGCCTGAACATACTTTATCCTTAAAAATTTGGGAAATCATTCAGTAAAGGCTTGCAAAAGCAGATTGCAGCTTGGCCTGCTGAAGAGTCAGCTGACGACAATTTTAATGGTCTGCTAATTAAGATCAAGCAACACTGTGATGGATTTATTATTGTAGAGTTTCTTGATTGTTAAAGAAAACAGGACATGAGTTTAATACCGATAACTCAATTCTCATTTTCTTTTTCTTTTTAATTCGGCTCTGCATTTGTTGCACTTCAAAGATACACAATGTTTTCTTTACCAGTAACTGCATATATGTAGAAGAAAATTTATTTTTATGTTGGTTCTCATGGAAAGGAACATTAACTTTGCTGTTAAGTTAATTCGCTTATGAATTCCAAAAATGATTTTAAAAATTGACATGAAAGTTCTAATTCCTAGAAATAAAAAAACCCAGTAACTTAAGTTAATTTTAATAAGTTTCTCATGTCAAAAAAAAGCTTTTTTATTTTTCTTTGAAATGTACAGTTAGGTAAATGTCTCACTAACTTCAACAGGGATAATATAAAGTCAGCTCTGTTATTCTAGTTGTGGATCTGTGTGTGAACATTCAGAACCTTATGTAAAAATGTTCTGGTGAATTTATTTGGGTTGCCTGATTAAATAAAATGTGGAACTTTGACCTTGCTGTGAAAACGAAAATCTATTTTCCGATTAGTAGTTCTCAGAAGCTTGTCAAAACTGTGGAGAAGGAATCATGGCTGATTAATGAACTTGTGTTTGATTCACTTATGTGTCTGATGCAGGAAGGTGTGGGCAGGACATGTACTGCCTGTGGCTAAAGCAACTAGAGCTATTGCATGATGCTTGTGGAAATTACTCAGCTGTAAGGAGAGGGAATGAATGTAACACATTCTTTTTGTGTGCATAATTTGCCATCTTTCCTCATTAATGGCATTGTGATTGTGCAGACCATGACATTGCTCTAGCTTTAGATTTAGCTTAAGCTTCAGCCCATGGACCATATGCTTGGAGCTGACTGCAGACAGATGTGCTGGGGTATTAAAACTCCACTGACTGTAGAAGCTTTTCTAAAAC
Organism: Sylvia atricapilla; assembly: GCF_009819655.1. Lineage (NCBI taxonomy): Eukaryota > Metazoa > Chordata > Aves > Passeriformes > Sylviidae > Sylvia > Sylvia atricapilla. Next base: position 134,425,668 of record NC_089140.1, read on the forward strand.
ATTAACTCCACCAAAGTTATTGCATTTTTTGTAAATTTACTTTCATTGAAGAGGATGACTTTTATGGTTGCAGTTCCACAGGCACCTACATTTGGGGAGAGTAGGCTCCTTTAAACAGAGCATGCAAACAGGAGATACATGTTTGTAATGGACTTTGTTTCTTAGTTTTTCAAACTTGTTACTTCCTATATGTATCGAACATGAAAAATAGATGACAAGAAAAAAATTAAGGATACCAAAACCTGAATAAATAGAGTATGTACCTGCAAAAGAAATCCATTTAAATATACTAGATTGATTAGATCTGATATAATTGTGAATCAGTACTTTCAAACCCCAAAACATAAGATTTTTGCTGGAACACAGAACAGAGTTGCAAAGCAAGACTATTCCCTCTTTTTTCTCATACTTATTTTTAAATTGACTTTGCTGGATATACCCTGCCTTTTTAGATTATGCTTTGTCTGAGATCAATCACATCTATATACATTAATGTGCCACAATTTAGTATGGATCTTGGAAATACACATCAAAAAACCCAAAGTTCCTATAAATCTCTCATTCAACCAACTTGTCTCTTGTTCAGGCCCTGTGGTCTGAAGACCTGTTAGAGATCTCTTTTCAAGTACCTTGAGCCCACTTGGTGAATCTTGCATAAAGGAAACATTTTCTTGTTTTCAAGCCCACTTTATATTTGATTCCCTGTTTTGTATGTGATTCATCACCAATACCAAGATCAGCCTCTTGTCCTCTACAAAACGCCCACCTTTTCCTCAAAGAAACTACATGCTTCTGGCAGCAATATTTGCTCCTGTGAGTAGCAATGAAGGCATCCAAAGAAAACCATACTCTGTATTTTTCCATCAGCCTCCAAACAAAGACTGAAGGGAGGGGACAAAAAGCAATAAGAGGAGCCCTTTGTCAGAGGCACCTGGCCCTAGTCTTGCCAAGTATGTATGTCCAGTGCACAGCATCTGTCCCAGCTCAAACCTAGGCTTGCTAGGGATGGCTTTGAGATAGTCCTAACTGAGGAAACTTTGCTTTGCGCAGCATACAGGGAAAAACTAGCTGAGCCAAAACTGACTCAGGCTGAAAAGTTTAGGCCATTTCATTTTTTTCCCAAGAACACATGAAGGTTTGTGAGCCCTGAGGGAGCACAAGTTTGTGGGTCACTACATAGGAGTGACCTAAGGGACTCGCATGCCAGTGTTTTATCCCAAGTGAGTATCCAATGCAGAGGATCAGTAGTCCTGAGGTCTTAGTGACCCCCTTATACCTGTTAGGACTTTCTTCCAGCACTTTTGAGTGCACCCAAGCTTATGCTTCGTGTGAATGCCTGGATCTGGGCATGCGGGTGAAGATGTAGATGTGAAAAAGGTCAGAATGGAAAAGCTGGGGATAACTTGCAGACAAAAAAATAGCAAAAGACAGTTTACAAAGCTAGACAAAATGTGGATGGATACTCTTAAATCACATAATGTCATTTAGGTAGTTCTGTTTGTGTAGTTAGTTTTGTTTTGGCTTCTTTGCCTGAAGAATACTGGAGGAACAGAAAGGATCAGAGCAGTAGCTACTGTGCTTTAGGCTGTTCCCAGATGGTGGCTGGCATTTTAGGGACATTCTCAACTGGCATACTTCAGACTAGCAATGTGGTTACTGTGGACTGAGGCTGTAGATGTGATTTAGATTGAGCCCTATTTTCAACTGACTGTAGATGTGATTTAGATTGAACCCCATTTTTGCAGTGTATAACCACACTTAATTTCTATAAAAGTAATAATGATAAATGTAGATTGCTTTGGGACTACACTGAATTCTTTCGGGAACAATTCAGGTATTTCAGAGTTTTATATAGAAATTTTATCTGCTTTGTAAACCTGTGTGGTTATGAACTTAAAAAAATAAATAAAGAAAAGGTAAGAACTGGAAATAGTTATTTTCAGAATGGCATGTACTACAAAAGATTAACAAAACAGTTTAATGCTCAAAATAGTTTATTATTATAATTTGAAACAATCCGCTATAGGAGAAAAATATTAAAATATAGATTTATATGAATGCATAATCTCACCATAAATTATTGTAATTTTCAGTTATAAGTGATGGCTAAAATGTGAAAGAAGACCTTGACAAACTATTGAGGGATTATTTTAGTTTTTTATTACAAGCAGCAATGCAAGTAACATTTCTCCCAATTTTTTTTCCTCCTTTGCCACAAGGAAATGCTTATTTTGTTCCCTAACCAAATTTTATTTGCTTCATATGTTTCATTATTTAGTTCCATTCCAGAATGTGCAATTTGCCTTTAAAATTATATTGATGTCTCTATACTTCGCATTAACTGGACATTTGCAGTCTAGGCTAGTCAGATTAGTCTTAGTCTTTGAATCACAAAGCCGTAGAATAATTTGGGTTGCAGGGGACCTTTAAAGGTCCAACTCGGGCAGCAGGTTAAAGTGTGAGCTTGGTGCTGCCTATTAGAAAGAACTGTTATGAATGACAGAATTATCAAATGTGAAACCTTAGCTGTATGGGAGTATTAGCTTGAAACTCTTTTCCTCAATAAAACAGCAAGAGCAAGAAAAATAATTATATACTTTCAGAAAGATCCAGTGTCCTAACATAAAGTTTCAACTAGAATTGTCTTTTCCTCATTCCATTCCATGTTAAGGTAGTACATTTTCATAGAAGAATTATTCAATTTACCTTCAAAGGATTAAAATATATCCTAAGGTTTATTGAAATACCTTTTTTTTTTTTTTTAAGAAAAACTTTAGCAAGCAATTCAGCAATCTATTGAATCACTAAGAATGAGGATGTCAGTTTTGTAAATATGAATTAAGGATTGCATTGCTACTGGAAACTTCATAATTAGTTGCAAACATATTATCTCTCCATAAAATGTAGTTTTATCTTAGTACGTAACTAGAAAAGTTGTATTTGTGGCCTTGAATTCCTCACTTCTACAAAGATTTATTAAAAGTCACTATTCTTATGGTTTGCATTTTACAACCCTAGTACATTTGGGTTTGATCAGAATGACAACAGTGCCACATTCTGCACAGAAGGAAGACTGGAGTTAAGCTTTAATATTGTAGGCTTGGCCAGTTAATGGAATAGATGTATTTACTGGAACATACACTTAAGATTCTCTTGAAAGGAAGCCCAGACCTAAAATTTCCAAGACAAGTTGTAATATTTCCATCCAGAAGACCAAACCTATCATCTGTGAAGCTGAAATGCAGATTTGCAATACACAGACCTAGATCATGTACAAAATCTGCATATTGGCAAAAGTCTGATGAGTGGAAACTGGGGTTGAGTCTGATAGCAAACTACTGCTCACCTTAGTGCTGAGCAGTTCCTCCACTGCTGGCAGCTTTTGGCTTGGATTTTCAAATGGCTCCAACATGTGGCTCCTTTATGAATTTAAAATATTCTTCACTTAAACTAACTTTGTCATGATGGGCATTCCTTTTAGCATTAATATTGTGCCCACAAAATGTTTTCGTCAAAACCTTACAGCATGCATCCAGAATACTCAGAAGTCACCATCAGCACAGAGCTACACGAGATGCTCTTACTGCTTGAGTGTGGGTTCTTTTGCACTGCATTATTTGTTGCAGAAAAACAATTCAGGTATGTTTAGATCACCTGTATTAAAAAAGAGAAGCAATTTAAAATTAAGGCAGTCTTCTGCTTCAACACAAACTCAAATTCAGGGGTTAAAAATTATCAAACACGTTTCTTTTTGCTCTTATTTAAGATCATAATTTACAGAGAGGGACCACAGTTCCTAGTTTTAAATGTATTTTCCTTGCATAGTTCTGCATATCCTTTATCCTCTATTGATATGAAACAAATACAAATTTAAGGAAGAAGAATTGGCATTGAGAAAGCAACTGCATTCTCATATGCCTCCTCTGTGGACATATAGGTGCAGTGCAAAAATTTATGGGAAATAACACCAGAAGCACCACCTGCAAATTCAAACTGCACTGAGGAGTCTCTCTCTAGAAGGTGAAAGTCCTCTCTAGAGGAGAGCAGGGAAAAATCACTACTCTTGCCAAAAGCCCTTCTGAGAGTTTAAATCTTTACTTACTGGCGAAATTTTTGGAAGACCATAGCAGATACAGTTTGTGATGGCAGTTTCTTTATGCAGGATGGTGATTGTCAGGAGATACAACTTGGAAGACTCTGAAGTTCTCAGTGCTCTGTCTTTCCTGAAGGATCTGACTCTGGTAGAGCAAGAGTTTCTACAGGAACAAAGTGAAACCAGAATTTTTAGGGTTCAGACTGGTGCATCCAAGTTGAGTCAGAGATGATCTTCGGCTCCTGCCTGTAAGTTTGGCAGGAATATTTACACACTTTAGTAAGGAGATTACAGAGGACTCTTTCAGAAGCATAAGCGATGAGAACATTATGTCTTTAGAATACACTTATATTTGGATAAGTGATTGCTACCTTAAAGCCGAGTGTAGAACACGTAACTTCTGTTTTAAAATGTGTAGTGGGTTGGGGGTTTTTGGTGTGTGTACAGTGCTGTGTTATACACAAACAGCCTTCATGTTTTACCCTCATTCATGACATCATGGAAACGTTGTGGGATGAGTCACACAACTGGAATGCTTCAATGAATGGCTTTAATTCCTCATGAGGGATAGCAAGGAAGGGGAAGCGCTTGGGGTAGCCCTCTCAGTCAGGAGTGTTTTGATTGTCTAGTGCTTAATGATGGTGAGGATAGGGTTGAGTGTTTGTGGGTCAGAATCAGGGGGAAGGCCAACAGGGCAGCTATCATGGTGGGAGTCTGCTTTATGCTTCTCAACCAGGCTAAAGAGCCAAAGAAAATATTCTTTAAACAGTCTCATATTAGCTTTCTCTTGTTGTCATGAGGACTTCAACTGACTAGATGTCTGCTGGAAATACAACACAGCAGAGAGGATACAAACTGGACGTAAAGGGTTTGGAGCACAAGTCTTCTGAGGAATGGAGTGGCTGAGGGAGCAGGGGTTGTTTAGCCTGGAGGAAAGAAGGCTCAGGGGAGACCTCATTGCTCTCTACTTTCTACAACTATCTGAAAGGAGGTTGTGGCCTCAAGTTGCAACACGGGAGGTTTAAAATGATGTTTGCAAAAAAATTCTTCACTGAAAGGTTGTCCAGCATTGGATCATGCTGTGCAGGGAAGTGTTGGAGTAAGTGTCCTTGGAGGTATTTAAGACACATGTAGATGTGCCAATTGGGGACATGGTTTAATGGTGGATTTGGCAGTATTGGGTTAACAGCTGGACTTGATGATCTTAAAGGTCTGTTTCAGCACAAACCATATTATGATCCGGTAATTCTATGATTTTTGGACAGACAGTTCCTGCAGGCCTTCTTAAAGCCACAGACTGACAATCTCCATGCAGTAGCTTAGAGTTCTAGGCATTTCTAAGAAATTACTTAAGATTTCATGCTACTAACTAAAAGAAGCTTGTAGTTGTCCTTGTGATCCCAACCTTCCCAATTGGATGGGGACAGCATCAGTGCCCCAGCTGGGACTTGGTGTGACAGAAACTTCTCTAAACACACCTCTGCGAGGCTCTTTGCCACTGTTTCCCCAGGCCTTGCATTCTCTTTGCCAGTCCATTTCTGAGGAGGTGAAAAACATGTCTTCTGATGACTATAATACATGGTCAGCACTTTTAAAGAGCATTTTAAAACATTTGATCCAATAAATAAATGAACATTTTGTTCATTAAAAAAAAATCATCGAGAAGGTCAGTTAAAAAAGGAGAGCTGTATGTATAAACTCCCTGGAAATACAAAATTCTAGGCTTCCTCGTTTTGCATTTAGAGCAAGTTCTGTCTCTAGTGTGGCTCCAAGGGAAGATTCCCACAGATGGAAATTACTCAGTGGAAAAATACCTAGAACACCCAGAATCCTTTGCAAATCTCCTGTTCTTCTTTCACGGGAATCATACATGTTTTTGGATACTGGAGAAATTTATCTAAGCATTTTTTTATACAGGCAGTCTTTTCCAATCCTGTCCCATCCTCCAGAGCTATACTGCCTTCAGGTTGAAGAGTTCCCTAAGAAAAGGCAGTTTAAGTTTGGCGTCAAAGATAGACTAAAACTTGAGGATGAGCCTTAACTAAATATAAATGAGTCTTCACAGTTGACACAGAGAGAGCCTGAGCCATGGAATGACTTGCAGCTTTACATTGCTCAGTTACATTACATCCAAAGTTCTGCACAAGCATTTGTGAATTTCTTTTCAGGTTGTGCCATTGCTGTTGCCACATGTGGCATCAGTTTCTCATAATCCATGTCAATGGAGGCTGTGAGTCTCTCCACAGAGGTCAGTGAGTTTGTCACAGTGCCAGCACAGAAGTTCCCAAAGAGGAATGGAGAATGTTGAACTGTTTGTGCTTCCTCAGCAGGAAAATTATAGTCTTGTGCCAGGGGGCAGATCAGGGGCTGCCTAAGCATTTCTTGGGTTGGGAGTCGGGGGGTGGGGGGAAAGAGGTGAAAAGATCAGCTTAGTTCCTGTGTCCTACTGGGTCTTCACCTGCTGTTAACCAGTCCTGGTGGGAGGTTGGAGGAGGGCATCTCCCACCACATTGTTTCCTACATGGAAATTAGAGCCATATCTTCCAGCAGAGTCTTACTGCTGCAAAGAAAAATAGTAGAAAGAATTGGTGTAATGAGAGTGTGCAGAAGACATAATTTCTGCTTCAAAACATTTTTTAAATGTAAAGTTTCATCTTCTAACTTGGGGTGCTGCAAATCACTGCTGAGATTTTTTTCGTTCATAATTTTTGTTTTCTTGTCATTTTCTCATTCCAGTAGGCATATACTGTATCACACAATCAGCAGTGCCTGAAGAGCTGTTTATACAATGTGAGCAAAAACCTACTGCAAGAAATAGGTAGTTTTAGAAGTAAATAAGAGAACAGAGAAGGGAATATAAAATATTTTCTAGGTATTTAGGCAGACTCCATGCATGTGGCCACAGAGAAGGAATAAAAGGTTGGACTTAATGCTTCAGTAAAGTGTGAAAAATCACACTTCTTACGCTTCCCAGAGAAGTGATGTTATCCATGACGAGATCCTGACCTGCTTGTTACCTCCTGCATGCTGTTTCCTGGAGGTCACCTTCTCCTGATCAGGGATTCCATGAAAAACAGAAGTGGAGGAGGAGATGAAGTGCCTGTGGTGAGTCCATCACTTGCACCAGGAAAAAGCTTTAAGGAGAGCAATAAAAATTGCATGAATATGCTTCTTTCCTTCTCTTCCAGTAACTGTGCCTGTGCCTCCACTACTCCTGACAGTATGAAATGTGTAGTATCATGAATTTTCTTATATAAAGAGGGAACTTGAATGAAGGAAACACAGACTGCTAGGAAAAGTAGTCTTTTTACTAGTTCTACCTTTTTTCCCCTTAAAACTCTATCTCTGATATCTGTGATTCCAATGCTGTGTGGATTTTCAGATACTGAATTTCCATGTCTCATAGACTTGTTATGGTATCCTTTTTGCCTGCTCAATGAAAGGTTTTCTTCCTTACATATAAATGGAAATTTGTGAGCTGTGGGTTAGAATCCATCATGGAAAGAAATGCTCTGGAAATGAAGTAGCTAACCGTACTTTTTGTGCCTTTTAAGGACACAGTCTCTTATGTGCCAAAGAAGAGGAACCAGTAAGTAAACAAAAAGGAAGAAACAAAATAGGAAGACCTCCTGCACTCCAGACTATGACAAATATGACTGTGAAGCCAAAGGCCATTGTGTGGCCTGAATACCTGCCAAAACAATCAGCCACTTATATGGCCTCATACTGGTATTATTGGCTTGCAGAATCCCTATTAATAAAGGGGTTTGCATAGGAAGCAATAGCAAGGTGCATCTTTGAACAGGTATCTATTGGAACATTCCTCTAAGCAAAGTTTGACAAAATGTACTATATTTAGAGTTGTACTTTTCCACTGTCAAGTTGTTCCATCTCAAAACTCTGCAGAATGTCCTCAGGGAGACACATTTCTGTATTCCGTGAAGAGGCAAGAAAAGGTGTGGCTGGCATGAACAAATCTTGGTCAAATGCTTTCTGTAATTCTTCTACTGCATGCTGGGTTAGCTCTGCAAACAATTAAGAAATAGAGAATGTTTCCCTTACACTTGTCTCTTGATTAACCCTTTGCTGCCCATGGTACTAGCCAGTTTATTAACATTTAATAACGATTAATAAATCTTTTTTCAGATTTATTGGTAAGAAATAAAGATTTCTTATCTTTATTTATCTCATGGAAATAAGATCTTGGAGTGGAATAAAAAAAGATCTTGGAGTGGAATAAGTTCAGGACTTGCAGTAACATCACAGGAGCTCTGCTGTAAAATCTCATTGAGCCCCATTCAGTGCTTTCCATCTCACTCTGTGCTCTTCAACCAAAGCCCCTCTTGACCCAGAAACAGAGCTGAGTTAAGAGTATGACCCAAGTAGCCAGAAGAAATTGACTCAGAGCATCTTTTACATTTTTGACCATGCCCTTCACTAGATTCATATTCCTTGGAGTCAAGCTGTTGCAGCAGTGCCATCAAATACTTCTGTACTGAAGCGATATTCCTGCATGAGACTGCCCTGTCGAGAAGTTTCCAGGATATGATTTATTAAGCTAACCTCAGAGACTGTACCTCCTTAGAGGTCAGTAATACAAGATTTGTTCCTGTACATATAAGGAATTCATTCAGAGTATATGGCTCATGATACTGTGTCCTTTCTTTGAAAAATCACGTAATGATACTTTGCCCTTTCTGCAGGAAATCATATCAGATGTGGTAAATAACTGCTTTCTTCACTTGTAAATTTTACCCTGCAGAACAATAGCCGTGGGTTGTAATTGAAGATACAGCCTTAAATGTTCCTGACTTTTGTCAAACCTTCTTAACAGTGAAATAAAAGGCCACAGGCCATCACTTCTTGTGAGTGGAGTAGTTCTTAGCCTCTTCCCCCCAGTTCCACCCTGAAAGATCCAGTATACAATCCTTGACAGTAAAAGGAATCAATTGAGACAAAGTGTTTAAGAAAAGAAGCCTCTAAAGATGCTATTTGATACTAGGCTAGGACACAGTTTGGTGTCCTCAATGCAGCTTCAGGCACTTTAGTGTCTATCTTTAACATCAACTGTGTAAAATTATAAATGAAACTACATGAAGCATATAAAACTATATGAAGCATTTAGCACTGTAACTCTGAAAAACAGCTGTACTTCATTCACAACATCTAGCGTAATATGTCCTTGAGAAAACTGGGTGAGTCAGGCAGTTTATTACTGTTTTCTAGCTTTGCTGTTTTAATTGACTGCCATATTTTGAAAGGTAATATTTTGGGGGGGGGGATTGCTCATACACTTTCTTTCAAATACTTTATCTAGTGGTTATACAAAGAATAAGATTTCCAAGTAGGCAATCCCCTGTTTATTATCATATGTGAAAACACTTTGTCACTTAAAGTTTTCTGCTGTCTCCGTGCTGTGCTGTTTTCATCAGTTATTAGAGAAACCAAGAATTTTCTCCCTAGATCTGCAAAAGCTCAGTTTCAGCTTGTGCAATGCCCACTTTCACTGAGTGCACCATACTTTTGTTACAGAACCAGCCCACTGAGCACTTGAAAACTTAATTTAGAGATGTACGATAGAATTAGTTAAGTAATTTCCTGTGTTTTATGTAAGTAAAACCATGAAAGAGAAATAAAAAAGGACATCAGAGGAATGTAAGTTACTGAGTAAAACAGAAACAATTGCTTTCTACTCTACTCCAAGTAATGAAGTGGCTCTCAGGATCTTTTAACTTTAACTAATGGAAGGAGAATCTATTGCACTTACTGATAACCGTTCACTGAAATTCAGGGATTTTTTCCCTCCTAAAAACATTATTATGATCTGTAACAGGGAGTAAATCTGAAGTATCTCGAATATGTTTGGGTGAGATTGCACATCTTTCAGTAGGAAAGAAAGTAAGAAGACTCACCTGAAAATGGCTTGGAGATCATCCCTATGGATTTATTTGCACTTAACCTTAGACTAATATTGTATTTTCTTCCTGAAGCATGAGTTCTGGAAAACAAAATGCAAAGATCTTACAAACAAAGCACTTCCAGACACTGGAGATATGACTGAAGATCCTGTTATCAAAAAAATACGATTCTGCATTACATACGTAGATGGCATAAAATATTTTGGATTTTGTGTTTTGTGTTGCAGCAGGGCTGACTGGTCAGCCTGGTTATGATTTCATTGGCTCATAACTTCTCACGATTCTGTTTGACACCAAGTTGGAAAATGTTAGAAGAGTAGCTCATTTACGGGGGAGTGTCAGAATTTAGTGGTACTAACATTTGAATGTATGTAAGTTTTTGTTAAGGAAAGGGAAAAATTAATTTTGAGGGAGGAAAGGACAATACTGCTTCACAATAAAATAAACCATAGCTCTTCTGCTTTTTAATATTTATGAGAAGGTTTTACCCTCAAATGATGCAAGATGTCTGTGTAAAATGCAAGAGGCATGGCAGACCACAAAATTTAGCAAGATTTTCCTATCTGCAATATGCTATGGCAATCTGCCCTCAGAAGTCTAATTACCTCTTTCAAAAGACTTGTGTGATTGTGCAAGCTGCATACAATTTATTCCTAATTCTTTTTCTTCAGGGTAATAATGCTGATACTTGAAGAAGGCTCTTGTTATAAAATCAAATGGAAAAGCATTTAAACAGTCAAAACACTGCTGTGGATATCAAACATGTGATACACCCTGCTTCCCAGGACAGAATATTTTCTTGACTAACCACCCAGTGATGCTGGTTTGTTGACTGAGACGCCATTGTCGTGATTCAGACCAATTTACAAAATGGAAACACAGCTTCTACAACCAGACCATTCGGTCATAAGGTGTCACAGGAAGCACTTTGTTACGATGAACACAGGCCATTACAGTGCTCCTGAAATCCCTATTTATATCACCACTAGAGGCTTACTCCCCTTCACTATTCATGCAGTAAAAATCTGCCAAACCACCCATCCAAAGCCCTGAAGCACTTTAAAGCTTGTTTTGCAGGCTTACGTGCAGTCCATGTAGCAGGGGTGGGGAATGTTTATGGTACAAGCAAGTCCTTGTGTCATCCACTGTGAGTAACTTTAGAAAGTGAATGCTCTAGCTAGCTCATGCTCCCTTGTCATCATGCCTCTTAAAAGTAATATTACGTGTTAAGACTATTGAGAAATAGTGAACTTTAATGTGCTGTCTCAAAGTTCTCATTGACCTCAACATTTTTGATCACATAAACAAACACTGCATGCATAAGAAAACAAATAAAACGAGACTTCATCTTGTTTTCTACCTTCAAAATGTAAACGCAAAACATTAGTCTTCACAGAAGTTACAGAAAGGCCAATACTATTCAGTTTAAAATTCTCTGTACATCTCATCTGAAAGATTACTGTTTTTTCTATGAATTGCAAAACAAAAATACATGTCTGCTTCTAGAAGAATTAATGCTTGAAATAAAATACGTAATGCAAGAAATGGTGTTTAGTTTGATGTCCTTATGCAGAGAATGATGAATACAAATTCCATAGTAAAAAGCCCAGAAACCTTATGGTACTGAGGCTGAAAGAATTTTTAAAGGGGAATACCTCAATTTAAAAATTGCTCATTTAATGTAATTTGAAATTGAGCATCATAAGGAAACAAGTGGTACATATTTACTTATTAAGGCTTATGACAGTTGAGTTTCATAAAAACAGAGAAAACAAAATTCTTTTTAAAAAGTGAAAACAAATTCCAGTGGCCAAATAAAGAATCAAATGCAAAATAGAATAATCAGATAGAATATTCTTAATTCAGAGGACATGGGAAGCATGGAGGATACAAGAATGTAAAATATTTGTAGGTGGATGGATAGACATTATGCACCTACTAATTCACACCTTTGATGCCTACATTCACCTTTGAAGCAAAATCATTCAGTCAAAAAGGATTTCAGCATCAAGAAGCCATGACTTTAGTTTGCAGAAATCTGTTTAAATGATGAATTGTTTGGGCTACTGTCTTGTTTTATATCCATGTATTTCATTCAGCTGAGTATAATCTCAATGCCAAACAAATCTAAATTGTCTGCCTCCCTTCACTTTTCCTCAAAGTGTTGGTAGTCTTAATAATGATGGTATTTATTAAAATACTTGACTAATTCTGATAATTCAGTATCTGATCCCTGTGGTCTCCAGTAGGATGAAGAGCTGATTCTGTGCTGTTACTCGGATTGCACTATTAAACTATCAGAAAGATGCTCTAAAAGAGCAGACAGCACTCTCCATGTTATCCCATACTGTCCCATCAGTAATAAGGGAGAAATGTAATAGCATCAAGAGAAGTAAGGTAAAAGGTAGCTTTCTACCAGGTGATACACTGGTAGTTGACTCAAACGGGTAGAAAATAAATGATAATTCCTAGGTAATTTACCAAAGTGCTTGAGCAGTCAGAACACCTGAGTGTTGAAAGTTTAAATTACAAGTGATCATAGCTCCATGGTACAGTCCTTAGGTTCCTCTTGTTTTGGGCACGAAACAAAACTTTTGGGGAAAACAATTATGGTTATGCTAAAAGTCTCTGTGCTTTGCTAAAGAAAAAGTAACAGTTCCCAGTGCTTTGTGCTGTGCATCAATTATAAGAAAACCATCCCTCTGACTATGTTTTAAAATTATTTTAGCTCAATCTTGCACCTTTTTCAAGTAGAAATTTTCTATCTTATTAGAGGAATGATTCTGACATGCTGTAAGACTTTGCCAAAAAATCTTGGGTATTGCTGCTTTATTTTGGTAAAGTGTCATTCTGTTTGGTAAGTCATATGTGAATAGACCATTATACTTGATAATAAACTGTTTCCAGGTAGATTTTTAAAAAATTAAATATGCATAGTGGGTTACAAGTTTTTCTCAGTACCCCTTCCCTCTGTAGGCACTTCATATCTTAATTAAGATTTTCCATTCGTGACAATAAATTTGCATGACAGTAAAATATTATTTTGGACTAAAAAATCCCCCACCATAAAATATAATCTCTTTTCCTAAGGCCCTGAATTCTGAAGATTAGCTTTAATTTTTTGAAAACCAAAGAATCCCTTATCCTATCTGCACATTGAGGAACAGTGCTGTGAAACTCCTGTGCCAATTATTTGTATTACAGAGCGCAAAGCAACATCTGTGGAGTCAGGGCATGAGCAGGCTCCTCTCCCTGCCTGCCAGCAAGCTTGGCAGTGCAGCTGCTCCAGCACAGAGGGATATTTGTGTGCTAAATCTAAAACTGCTCTAGGATAAATTCCCTGCCCTTCCAGGATCACAGCTGACTTCTCAGGGCAGTCTACAGCCACTATAATATAATATAATATATCCAGGATGTCTGGTAAAATCTCCTGGTTGTCCTTTAATGCTTTCTTTTTTCACATTTGTTTCCCTACATAGAGTACAACTTCAGAGCCCTTACAATTTAGACATCTGAGAATGTTCTGATGGTCTATTTGGATTCTTTTCCAGAAATACTTTATGTTCCTGACTCTTTAAACTAAGTTATCAACACTGGTACTTGGTAAGATTTCCAATTTTCTGGAGAAGGCAATTAAGGTGGAAAAGCCACACCATCTTGCATTGACTTCAGGAGATTAAAAAAAGAAGAAAATGAAAGCAAAATAATAGCTCTTCTCTCTCTCTGCTTCAACATTCATAGGGATTGAGGTGTTTTGTATGTCCCTGAGACCCCAGACCTGATCTTCAGACTGCAAGTGACCCAAGGAAAGCATTTGCCAACAGCTTCTCCTGGTAGCAGAGCAGGGCCAAAGTGTGGTTATCATGGTGAGTCCTTACATCAGACTGACTGGCCAGGGTGAGGTGAAGGTAATGTTTTACTCATGTCCAGTTTAGTGTCCTATTTCCACAGTGGCCAGCAGCAGCTGGTAATTAGGGAAAGAATACAGAAGAGCTCAAGTATGAAAGGATACTTTGCTGCTATTTCCTCTGAGCTTTAGGCAGTCTCTGGCATAGGGATTTCCAGAAAACAGAGTTTGCATTTGCATTCTTTTGCTTATTGTGTCTTGATGGGCCTTCTATGAATTTTTGTAATTACTTTCTGAACCATTCATGGTTTTGTCATACACAACATCCTGTGGTAATGAGTTCTGTGATTCATTTATGCTGTATAAAAAAGTGTTCCCTTTTTAAAAAAATCTTCATAGTAATTTCATTAGGTGTCCTGACCTCTCTTATCACGAGAAATGTGAATAGTTTTCCTCTGATCTATTTTCTGCTTACCTACATTCTATTATTTTCCCTGCTTTCCTAGAAAGCAGCAGCTCAACACCTTTGTTGTTTTTCTCAGTATGTTTTCTGAGTACATTGCATCTTTTTTTTGAGAGTGTGACCAGCAGTACAATCTATATTCATTTGAAGAATTTACATAATAGTGTAACTGTATTTTTTTTCTAATAATTCATATTTATTTTGCTTTTTTGATGTCTACTGATTGACATTTTTAGATATCTCTACTGGATAGCTCACATAAAGCTCATTGCTGTGTACATATAAACATATTTAGGCACTTAGAGGAAAACTTGTCCTTACATTTATCAACAGTGAATTTCACTTGCTGTTTTGTTTAAGTTTTGTATTATGAAACAATTTTTAACTTTTTTCAGCATATTATTTCTACATAATTTTGTATCATCAGCAAACTCCATCACCTTGTTTAAAAGCATGCATCTCTGTTGGGCTGCATTGAGAATCTTTCTTCCTCTGCTGTGAAGTCTACACTTCTAGGATACTACACTTTTAAGGATATTAAATGCTGAGCCATCTCATCCTACAATAGCCTCATTTCCTTGCTGCAGGACTTTGTAAAAAAATTCCTGAAAGTACAAGTACACTGCTATCAATAGATTACTCTTATCCACATGATTGTTGACTCCAACAGAAAACTATAGATTTGCCAACCATGATTAAAACAGTTGTTGAGTTTTGCTGATTTACTTATCCAGATGTCTTATACTTTTAATGTTACCGTTTAATTTCTTCATGAAGTCTTGAATAACACCAGAGGTCCTTTAATACCACAGAGTTCCTCAAAGCTTTCTGTGCAAAAAACCCAAACCAAAAGGAAAGTGACAGAGGATATAAAACAAGTATAAAGTATTAAAAGGTTGTGGTGCTGGGTTTTTTCAGAATTGCTTTAGTGATCCTGACCTGCCTTCAGATAGGACAGAGCTCATTTTCTTCTTAGTAGCTGGTATGGTGCTGTGTTTGGGATTCAGTATGAGAATAATATTGATAACACACTGATGCTTTAGTTGTTGCTGAACAGTGCTCAGCGCTCAGTGCTGAACTCTGAGTCAAGGACTTTTCACTATGCTCCACCAATGAGGGGGTGCAGAAAAACTGGAAAGGACTACAGCCAGGGCAGCGGATCTAAACTGGCCAGAGGGATATTTCATACCATAGAATGTCATGGCAAGTGATAAACTGGGGGAGCTACCTGGAAGGGGGTGGATCAGTGCTCAGGAATGGGCGGGGCATCAGTCAGCACGCAGTGAGCAATTGCATTGTGCACTTCTCTTTCCTGGGTTTCACATTTCTCCTTCCTTCTCCTTTTTATTACAATTAGTAGTAGTAGCAGTAGTTAATTATTATTATTATTATCTTTCACTTCGTTAGTTATTATTTTTTACTTTGTTTCAGTCATTAAACTGTTCTTATCTCAATCCATGGATTCTATTTTCTTTCCTGATTCCCCATCCCATTGGTGGAGGGGGGAAGGAAAAGTGCAAGAGGGGATCCTTTCTTTCTAGTGATGCAAGGTCTGGTGCATGTGTCTCAGGGATGGCAGAGACTGTTTCCACCAGTCAATCTCCTCCTCAGGGCCCCTGATGCTTTTTAACCTTTCTACCCCACCCCCTCTTTAGCTCTTCCACCAGGCTGAGCAGCTCATCTTCACACAGGAGTCTTCTCTCCTGCTGTGCTCCGCAGTTTTCATGGCAGCTCCATTTGTGTCAGCTCCAGAGCATGTCTGCTGGAGCAGTCTTGGAGTCTTCTTCAATGACACTGAGATATGAGCCAGGCACAACTTCAACAACAGATTAGTAGGAACTCAGGAGGCCAGCTCCAATACAAATAACTGAATTTTTCCTTTGTATCTAGTACAAAAATAGATCAAGGCTAGACAAATTATTTTTCCCTTCTCACTGAGGTTTGCTGATCTTACTAAGGTTCATGAGTAAACTATTATGCTGTACATATTTCCAACATAGCATAATTTATTAATACTAGGACCTATATTTGGAAGAAATAAGCTTTTGACTTCTGAGAAATACAACAGCTTATTTCCTTGATAAAAAAGCCTGTCACTAGTGCTTCACCCTTAACCCCTGTCAGTCAAATCACGTACAAATTCTGAGTCTTGACCCTGAAGCACTGGTGTAAAAAATCTTGACAGATAACCTATGAAAAGGACTGAGAAGGACTGTTCTTTTGAGATTTTGTACACAATATATGTTCACAATATTTCATCCTTAGGTGAAATGCAAGGAAAATGGCAAGACATGCCTTTGGTAATTTTAAATGAAGCCTGCAGCTAATCCCATCTAAATAAATAGAAGGAAATTAATATGAGGCAAGTAAAATCTGTAAAGCTGTGATCTCAATGGTGCATGCAAGCATGGGTTCTCAATGGTGTGCACAGCCTTGCAGCTAATGTGGCAGAACACAAGAAAGACAACACTCTGCAAATCGTTTCAGTGATTTGTGACAGTAATCAAAGCCAAGATAATAAAATGTGGGAGACATGCAGGAGTTAAGATAGGAAATCTCAGGGGAAAAAACCCTACTGTGTAAAGGATAGAGTTTCTTAATTCAGAGATAATACAGTAATGGACAGCCTTCAAATGATTTAGCTAACTAGAAGCAATAGATTTCATTTCTGAGGATAAATTGTAGTAATTATCCCCAAAAGGACAGAGTGAATAACCATCCACAAGTTTTCTACATGATATTATGGGAGCAAATGAATCAGGCTTGTGATGTAGTGCCAGTGGGGGAGGGGAGAGACACCAGATGTTCCTTAAGAAGCAAGATTTAACAAGAAAGAAAAAGCAGAACTTCCTCCTAGGAAAATCAACATACTTCTTCTGGGGTTTCATTCAAAAGAAAATTTCAGGAATGTCCTACACAAATTTAGGTGGCTCAGGAAAAGGTATGTACAAAAGGCTTTCGTATGCTTACTTTACTAAAGGGAAACAACCACAAAAAAACAGGTAGCAAAGACTGGAACAGAATTCAGTCTTTTTTAACTAATCCTTAATCCTAGAATGCACTGCCTAAGCAGGAGCAACTTAAATAGAAAATCAGTAATTCTTATTAGAATAAAATATTTCCAATCAAAATGATCAGCTGTTGCCATTAGCCTTACTGTGGTTTAAGATAAATTCTGATGATATTTTAGACCCATTTTTCTAGTTACTGTTATTTTGATGGGATTTCTACATAGAACTGACTGCTCATCACTGTTCTTAAGCCTGTGTTTTCCAGGTGTCTGAGAAGAATAATTTTGTTCTAGTAAATTGAAAGGATCTTATATCTTAGGTACCTTCATGTCTAAAGGCTGCAATGAAAACACAAAACTTATTACTAAAAGCCATAGTATTTTCTGAATTGGAAACGATTTGGTGCCAACCAAAGACCATGAAAGTACATGACAAGCAGTTGTTTAGTTCTTCAAACAGACAGAACCAGTTCATTATATCACTTTAAAGGCTTTATTAATTTGAAGATCATTAATGTTATAATCCCAAGAAGGACTGTGGATTTCTAAAGTATGTAGCTTTTTCTATAAACATGAGGAATAAAGCCAGTCATGAGGTGATGAGATATTGATCACAAAACATTTTTCATGTTAAGGCTCTGAATCAAGGCTTTCATTTGAAATCTGAGTTGTGTTATGATTGCTTAGTCTTCAGAAATGGTTTAGAACCAGACTGAACTTCAACAACTGTATCCCACCAGAGGGACATTCTATCTTATCATGAACCAGTCAGTCAATGTAAAAAGTGAACTGCATTCTGACTATTGTTTCTGAGCAAGTACAAGCAACCTCCTTACAGGAATACAGTGCATTAACAACTTGATAAGCATTTAGTGAGTGTTAAGGAAAAAAGGGTTACACTTATATGGCAAAAAGGAAAAAAAAACATTAAGTCAATACTGTTTGCTTATGATTCAAATATCTAATGAATAATCAATCTTCTGAACACCTTTCATAAGCAATTATTCATAATTTACATAATTTATGTCTCTGTGGAGGATGAGATTAGCTAGTAAATACTACGGAGTCATCATTTATACTGCCAGTGTTTTCCACATTCAGTTGCAAAACACATGATGAAAGAAAAAAAAAAAAAAAAGCCAGTGAGTTGATGACACAGACACAGAAGACATGTCTACTGAAAACCAACTCTTTTCAGCAAGTGCCATAACTAGTGAACACCCTTAAACTGCATGGGTGTCTCTATGAACATGCATTCATATCTCCTGGGGTCCAAATTCAGTTTCATACAACTCCCTGAAAGAACAGAATATTCTATTTATAATAAGTCCCTACTGACCAGATAAATACAAACTGAAGACCTGGAGGTTATTTCATGTTTACTTGATAAAGTAGTCTACATAAATAGCTGTGTGATTGCAGCTGAAACTAAACTTCTGCCACAAATGTGGAGAAGTGCATATGATGTGCATTTGTTCTCAAGGCCATATCTGAAAACTTCCATGTCGATATCACTGATATTCTAACAAATGTTGACATGTTATTGTAGAATGATCATTTCAACATCCAAACATAAGTATATTTTGAGAAAATAAGAAAAAAAATACATATTTAGTCTTAGAATATTCATTTTTTAAATTCTAATTCTTTTGCTGTTTTATGAAAAAAAAATCATAAATACAAGTTGGATGGTGACTATGATTCTATAATTTTGCAGAACAGCTGGGTAATTGCAGGCAATAAAGCTTGTTATTTACCTGAATCTCTGAAAATTCAGACCATGTGCAGCTGAAATTTGATACATCCAAAAGTGCCAAAAAATTGTGGCATGTTTTTGAAATCCGATAAAATTATTTTGCAAGATGAAGTTAAGTGGAGTAAAATACCCTTAATTTATACTCACTTCTTCTGGGTTTTATATGCTTAGTATGCATTCCTGTAATTATGCTATGTGTGCCAGTACAGGACACTTGTGAATCAATTAACATTTTTCATATATGTTACAGTAATGTCCCAGATTTGATTGTACATTTTATTTGCATGGTGTTTCTATCTTCACTATCTAAATTTAAATTATTGTATGAAAATTTTTGAAATCTGGCTAGAAAAGCAAAAATTTTGATTAAAGATGAAATGGACTTGTCAGGCTGACCTAATTTTAAATAGTCTCTCCAGGATTAGATTAGATTAGATACCAAACAAACAAACCCATAATATTAATGTATTCAACTTCTTGGTAAGAAGACAAAATCACACAGTGAATGCTACAGTGCTTGGCTCTTATGGAATTAAATATAAGGAGCAGTGTATCTTTTGATGCTAAAATATATTGTAGGGGTAAGCTGAGATGCCCAAGGTCCAAATGTTCTCCTCAGCCTGGACAAACCTCATATCTAGGTGTGGTACCTGTATTTTATACATCTTAAGAAATTAAAGATTTATTGAGCCATATTTGAAATACTAGCACAGCAGGTGTTTGATTCAGTTTTTTACCAAGAAAACAATCCTAAAAGAGATGCTGTTATGGCTTCCTGTCATTGTTGTCATTTCCCAGTGTTGTTTCAAGAGTAATTGTATACAAAAAAAAAGCTATACTTGGAGTATGCCAGTCCAGAATCAGGGACTGAAAATACCCTTGTTGCCCATATTTATTCTGTCTTGTCCCTTCAGAGTGACATTTTCTGCTGAACAGTGAACAACATCAGTGGTCAAGGTAGAGAATGGGGCTCATGTCATTTCAATCCTACAGGGAGCTGGTTAGCAAAATTAAAATTATATTCCTAGCTGCTGAAGTCTGAAATTCCAGGTTTGTCATTTCTAGTATGCAGATGGGAGTTTCCTTCTTGTTGAGTGCCTAGTCTGAAAAGAGAATGTGGTACTCTGAAATCTTGTGAACAGCCACACCTAGCCCCCAGTTCCCTGTGAAGAACCTGTTTTAACACACCCATTTACTTAGTGTCACCTCCTGGTAATCTCTTTTCAGCCTCTCTCAAATTTAAACTGACACTGAATTTCCCTTTGGAATAATTTGAACATTCTTAATCACAAAAATAGATCTGCGCATATGTTTTTGCTTCTAGAATTGTGCACTTCCATACTTCATCATTCAAATTAGTTTGTTCCTAGGGAAATAGGCCTGAGAATGTGGGAGTTCTGCATGCCTGAGTTCTGGACTCTCCTTCAGGGACTGCACGTGCATTCTACATTGTGTTTAATTTTTACTGAAACAGCATGGGAAACAGAGTGTGGTATGTTTTTCTGTCTTTAAGAGTTTACTTTTTTCACAAGAAAACAAAAACCTAAACAAATCCTGAATTATTTTTTTACATGACTAAAAATAGGTTTCATTAAAAATTAAGAAAGAGGTTAGGCTTTTGAGAAATTCTACATTCAAATTCATATTTTTGCAAATTATGGGTTTTGCAACCACAGAAATGGTAGTGTCTTGACCAGAGGTAGTAGTTTAGAATACTGAACAAAGGCATACAGCATCTTCATAGTGTTACATGACAGTCA
Source organism: Sylvia atricapilla (assembly GCF_009819655.1). Classification (NCBI taxonomy): domain Eukaryota; kingdom Metazoa; phylum Chordata; class Aves; order Passeriformes; family Sylviidae; genus Sylvia; species Sylvia atricapilla. Next base: position 134,446,515 of record NC_089140.1, read on the forward strand.
GCACCTCCAGAATGACTAAGGAAGCTTAAATGGGGCATTTGGCTCAAGCTCCCAGAATTACATGCTTGCCCAGAGGTTGTTTATATACAAATGAACGATGACTAATTGCCAAATGACTGAACACCAAGACTGTCACCTTGGAAAGCATGTACAAACCTCTTTTCTCACAAAATAGAGTGAGGGGTTTGTGTTAGTGCCTGGTGCACTTCTGCCTGCAGCTTGGTCACTGTGAATTTGGCAGGACATATTGTATATATGCACACATATCCTGTACACCAGGCACGTGAAATGGCCCAGGTCAAAGGAAGTTAAATAGCATCTGCCAGCATTTTGCCGGATTAGTTGCTACAGTATACACTTATTTTCACATGCAATAAATCTGTTCCTGAAGAAGTGATATAGCAACAACTTGTTTTTATGTTTTTATCTTTTTATTCTCCTATGAAATACCTTTATATACAACTATATGTTCGGACTTTGGAAATACTCTTATCCCATTGTGTCCTTTTCTATCTAATGAAAATGGATCCCTGCTCTCTTTCCCATCTTTTAGGATGCAGCTCAATCAGCTCTCTACCTGCTCTGGTTTAGGATTTGGAGATCTAGCTACAAAGCCAGGTTGTGCAATAGATTAGCATAACGTGTTATTAAATATTACATCATAAATGCAGACATATTCTGTCAGACACTTCTGTAGCTACTGAACATCGGTTTGTGTATAATACCAATATGAAGGCATGTCTATTTCTGTCACAGTCTGATTCCTCATTTTGAGCTAATATACATTGGCACTGAAGTCACAGAGGCTGGCATGAAACTTCCTCTTTCTCTCCCTTCCTCCCTTTCCGCTCTCACAGCCTCTTAGACTCATCTATTGTTTTGCAACTTGTGCTTCTACAGGTGTTTGCACACAACTCAAAGAGATCTGGAGATCCAACTGGGGATAATTGTAACCTCAAAACAAAATAATTTAACAAAAAATGTTTACTTAAGTTTTTTACTAAACTAAAAGGTACTTTTAAATTGATCAGCTTTACAACAGAGTTCATTCACCTGCCAAATGAATCCTTGTGCTTACACTCAGCATGGGAACAGAAACAAGCAATTAAAAGCAGGTAGGACCAGTTCCGTTTTTTGGAGGGAGAGTTTTAAGTGGCTGAGTTACAGAGATACTCTTTCTTCCACTGATAGCACAGGCCAGAAGATAAACCTAGAAGAGATCCTTGTTGCACATTCAGAGATCAAACACAGATTTATTAGTCCTCCTCAGCAAAAGCCAGACATTTTGAGGACAGAAAGGTAGAATGATCTGTAAAGGTGTTCAAGATCAATATAAGTGAAAAAACTATAAATATTGTAGAACCCATTTATATTTGGTTAAGCTTTACAGCAAAAGGGACACACATTGTTTATGTATGGAGTGTTCACATTGGTCCTACCAATTAAAAAGGAATGCTGCAAAGCTTTTCAGATGGAAATACAGGCTGCAATTTTAGTACCAGTATATTAGATTTTTGAAGTGACACAGTATTAAGTATGGTCAGCTTTCAGAGCAGAGATCTTTGTTAAAAATATTGCTAGCACAGGTGTGGTACAACTAAGGCGTAGCCAAGTTGAAACAGCATTTTAAAGCCCATACTACTGGATATTTGTGCTGATGATACCTACTGAAATATCATAGAATGGTTTGGGTTGGAAGGGTCCTTAAAGATCATCCAATTTCAACCCCCTGTCTTGGGCAGAGACACCTTCCACTACACAAGGTTGCTCAAAGCTCTGTCCACCCTGGCTTGGACCAATTCCAGGGATGGGGCATCCACGACATCTCTCGGGAACTTATTCCTGTGCCTCATGACCCACATTAAAGAATTTCTTCCTAATATCTAAACCTGACCTCTTCTAATTTAAAACCATTATTCTTTGTAAAATTCCCTCTCCAACACTCTTGTAGGTCCCCTATAGGTAGTGGAAGGTGTTTTAAGGTGTCCTGGAACCTCCTCCTCTCCAGACTGTACCTCAACCCTCTCTGTCTATAGAAGAGATACTCCAGCCCTCAGATCATGTTTGTGGCTCTCCTATGGACTGGTTCAAAGAGGCCCCTGTCCTTCCAGTGTTGGAGGCCCCAGGGCTGAATGCAATGCTCCAAGGCGGCTGCTCCAAGAGGTAGAGCAGAGCAGAGAGAGCATCCCCTCCCATGACCAGCTGGCCACACTTCTCTTGATGCAGCCCAGCATACAGTTGGTTTTCTGGGCTGCAAGTGTGCATTTCCAGGTCATGCTGAGCCACTCATCAACTAACTACCTTCCATGTCCTTCTCACCAGTGCTTCTCTCTGCTCAGCCTGTTTTTTTGTGCTTAGGATTATCCTGACCTAGGGACAGGACCTCATAATAGACCTGTTGAGCTTCATGAGTTTTGCATGGGCCCACTTTTCAAGGTCCCTCTGGATAGCAAGTAGTACAGCTCTGACTATATTCTTACATTGTAATAAGTGTAATATTAATTACTGTGTTACCGTAATGCCTTGAAATTTTATCAGTGGTTTATGAGTGTCACATGTCTTAAAGAGTACTGTTACTTTTCTGAGCACTGATACCTATATCTTGATTTTCTAGTTAAAACAGTATAACTGAAGAATTTGTTCTTGCTAAGTAAAAACATTGCTAAATGGATGCTTTTGAGTAGAAAATGATTTTCAATACTATGAAAAAGACATTACAGTAAGAAGTAGTCTTTTTATAGTTCAGTTAGACTATTTGTGAGGAAAGCCAGGGAAAGCAGCTAAAATAAATTCATAATTATGAAACATTTACCTTGAATACTTCATTAAAATGCTGTCTGAATCTGAATTTGTAGACTATTACTGCAATATAATGAAAAAACACTGCCTCAAGCTGCACCAGGGGAAGTTTAGGAAATTGGATGTCAGAAAAATTTCTTCATCAAAAGAGTTGTCAAGCCTTGGAACAGGCTGCCTATGGAAGTGGTAGAGTTACCATCCCTGGAGGGTGGTGGCACTTAGGGACATGGTTTAGTGGTGGACTTGGCAGTGCTGGATTAACAGTTGGACTTGATGATCTAAAGGGTCTTTTCTAACCTAAACAATTTTACAGTTCTATAAATATAAACCTGAAAGAGAGAGAGAGAGAGAGAGAGAGAGAGAGAGAGAAAAGGACTATTTCAAACTACAGAAGAAATACATGCAATCAGTACACTAATTGAGGTGTGTATGCGGCTGGAATGCTGGTGGGCAACTAATCTGGAAGTTTCAAATGTGCTGATCACAACATTTGTAAATTCATTTCTCATGCAAAGATGTAATAGATTTTGTCTAACATAGAATCAGCAGGGCAAAGACCGATCATAACTTTTTCATGGCAGAAACCCTGTCATAAAATGAAAACTAATTATACTGCTTAGGGTAAGACATGTCTGGTTGGCAGACCTGTTTATATTCTAAACATCTAGTGGTACTTAGACCATGCAGTGACTTTACAGTTCCAGATTAATTCACTAGTCTTGGAATAGACAGATTACTCATCCATTTCTACTGGCAGATCTTGGGGAAAGGAAGGAGGAGCTAATTCTGTCAAAATTTTCTTGTTCTCTTTCAATGAAATGTTTTATTTGAAAAAAGCCTTGAACATCATTATCTCCTGAGCAAGAATTGATTTGAGTAGAAGAAAGGTTGATTTGAGTGTACTGTTTAAATCAAGTAACCCTCAGAAATCAGCACTCTAAAATGCTGATGTTAAACTCTGATTTAATTGAGCAGCTGCTACAAGTGAATAAGAGTTGAAATAGCTCAGCACTTTTTCCCACTGTTCTGCATATACACAATAGATTTGGCACAACAAGAGCATTTTTCATTAAACAGTGCCTTCATTTGCAGTTAGATGCAGCATATAATTGTATCATACTCATATTAGAATATAAACATGTTAGTTTACAGTTCTGCATTCTCAAGATCTATGGCACAGGTATAAATATTATATGGTTGATCTTTCAGCCTCAATATGTGTAGAACACTTCAAAAGGCAGATCTTAAGAATGAGATTCAATGCCTTAGGTATTTCTTTCTCTCTGAAACTGTTGGATCATGTTTCGAATAGTTTTATTTTTTTCAAAACTTAGAAATTTCCAAGAATTGTGGGGATGAAGAATGCAAAGGTACAATTGAATACCACAAATCAAGTGTCTCTTTCAAAAAAGGAGGAAAAAGTGTACACCTAGTAAATTCTGCTGGAAGTCTAAGGTGACCTAGTTGGTTCAAAAGTCGAGTCGGGAATCGATGTCGGCAAACACTCCAAGGAGGGCACCGGGACGTGGCCGGCTGGCACAGGCCGGGACGATGGATCCCACGGCAGGGACACTCGGAGAGAGCGAGGGGTCAAGAACAGAGCAGCAAAACCACAGAGTGTCACGGCTGGTCCTGTTTCACACTTATAGCGGAAAAACATCTTCGTATCCACGACCGTGAAAAGATTTAAAAGTACGAGATTGCCTTGATTTTCACTCTTTGGAATGCTGAGACAGGAGAGCTGAGAATTCATAGAAAGCGTTGCAGCACATGGTTATAAAGCATTGAGCTTCCGCGAAACATAACCAAGTCCCCGAACTGTGGGTGAGTGCCCAGAGATGCGCAGGTGTCCGTGAGCCCCAGGTGTTTGGGGCGGGCCCAAAAGGGAGCGATGTCCCGGCTGTCCCGGCTGTCCCGGCTGTCCGGGGACGGAGCCCTCGGCGGCCCCCGGCAGTCCCGGCCCCGCCCGCGCCCCGCGGCGGCGGCGCGGCCCCTTTAAAAGGGGGCGGGGCCACGCAAAGTTTGCCCAAGTTGCGGCGCGGGCCGGCGGCGCGCGGGTCCCGGCCATGGCGCCCCCCGGCCGGTAGCGCCGCCATGGACTCGCTGACCGCCCTCACCGGCAAGGGCGGCCGCCTGCTCCGCGGCACCGCCAGCCGCCTCTGGGGCGCCGTGCCCGGCGGCCTCCGCCACGGCCGCTGCCAGGACGGCCGGAGCCGCGGGGAGCCGGGCCCCGCCAAGCCGACGCCAGGTACCGCTGGGGAAGGGGCCGAGGTGGCTGTGGGGTAACGGCGGGCAACGGGCGGCCTGGGCCTCCCCGGGCGGCGGGCTCGGCTCCTCGCCCCTTCCGAGCTTTCCTGGAGTAAGCCGGCTTCGAGGGGAAGCGAGAGCGAGCGGGAGCAGCAGGGGGAGAGGATCCTTCTCAGCCGGGAGCGGCCCCGCTGTGTCCCGGCTCGCAGCCGAGCGAGGCTGACGGGGAGCGGCCGGCGGCTGCTGCCCCGCTCCCGGCGCGGCTCCGGGCCACTGCCGGGTCGGGCTCTGCCGCGGCCGCGCCGCCGAGCGCTTGCACCGGGGCTGCGTCTGAGAGCCGAAAACCAGCTGAACGTCTTCCTGGTTTCCGTGACACAACTCCTACGCTTCTTTTGCTAACTTCCCTCTGCTGGTGTTTTTGCTGACTAGGGTGTAGGAAAGCACCTGGAGCACAGGCTCCTCGATTTGAGATGTCTGTTGTATACGAGGTTGTTTCTGCGTCTCAGGTTCTCCTGAGGAACAGGCAGCATTTCTGGGAGGTAGGCTCGGTGATGCTGAGGGCAGAAGTACCTCTGCCGCTCAGTGGCCAAACATGTCAGTCAGGAGACAGTAGTAGGTGACTCCTTGTCCTGTGGCTGGGAGTAAGGGGGCTCGCTGCTGTTGTCACTCGTTTTCTTGATGATGCTGTTGGGGCTGTTGGCATAGGTATTGTAAGTATCTGATGTGAGCACTTATATTGGCAAGGAGTACTGTGAAAACTGGAGGGATGGTCAGTGGATGCACACACACCTGTTTATGCAGAGGAGGAGCACGCAGTGAGGTAATGTTACTTTTAGAGGGGCAATGCTGTTGACTGGAAGCGAAAAACAAGCTATGAGATAAGTGTAAAAGTAGCATGATCTGGTGATTGCTTAGAAAGAAATTGAGATATGAAAGTGCTTTGTAATAAAGAGGCATATACAATGGATAGTAAATGTTTTCCTTTTTTCCCTGTTTTGAGAAGCTCTGTGTGAAGTGGATAAACGAATATTTTTTGCAGTCTCTAGCTGAGGTTGAAGTCAGGTCTCTACTGAAATGAAATATTAAAGCACATTAAGTTTCCTTGTTACTTTGGGTTATTTTGGAAGAGTAAAAGAGTTGTTTTCCTTGAAGGGGAACTAGGTCTGCTACTCAGTATAGTAGGCAACGTAATGGGAATGCCCATACAACCGGTCAGATGTAGGTGGTGTTTCTTTGTGTGCATTGGGTCACACCTCTTGCGCACAATGGATATAATAACTGGCTGTATTTACAGTGACACTATTTTATGTCCCTCCCTGCAACATGCAGGGGAGAGAATGAGACAGTAACTTGTTTTCCAGCAGTGAAATAAAGTACTTTGAATAAGGCCTCTGCAAACAGTTAAAGACTTTGACAGAGGTGGTTTACGCTCTTTTGTGGAAGCAACATGGCAGTAAAATGCTTTAGCATCTTCTGGCCTTTTAAATCTCTTACAAGGCCTTGTGTTCAGCTGTTAGTATAAAGTGTCTCCTGTGATATATGGGATTTCTTGGAGGGAAAGACTTTATTTTTCCCCCTCTTCTTCTGGGAGAAAGGATTAACTTAGACTGCGTTGTAATGTTCTGGGCTTTTTCCTCTAGCTTTGAGCAGAACATGTATTTCCTCAGATGCTTTCATAATGTAATGCTTAAAATCTGTGCTAATGACAAGTTCAAGAATGCAGGGTGAGTTTCTGCATATATGGACTTTATTGCACCTTTTTTCTCACCTAGGTGAAGCATACTGCTCAAGGCAAGTAGACCCTCGCCCTCCCATGCTCCCTTCCCCTTCACAGGGTTTCTATCAGTTGTGGGCAGAAACAAATTCTTGTGACTATTGAATTGTTCTGTCTGGCATTTTGCTGGCTTTTACAAACCACCTGTGCCCTGGTAATGGGTGCTGTGGAAGCTGTAACAATGATTAGAATGCTTCACTTGAAATCAAACCTCTATTTTAATTAGAGATGGGTCCCCTTGGCATTAGCCTAAGAGTTAATGTCAGATTTTAAATGGTCCAAATGCTTAGTCTCTGGAGTGTTCTGGATCCAGGCCTACCTATTACAGTAGTTTTTCTTCCCCACTTAGTGCTTTCAGTTGTTGTTTGTGGTTTTCTTTGGTTGGGTTTTTTTTGGGTTTTTATGTTTGTTGTTTGGTTTTGGCTTTGGATTTTTTTGTGGTTGGTGTGGTGGTGGTGTTGTTTGTTGGGATTTTTTTTTTTCTTTGTTCAGTTGTGGCTGTGCATTACTTGTTAAGAGAATAGTTCTTCATAAAAGCCTTAAAACCATGTTTCAACTTCCCTGAAACAAAACAAAACTTTTTTTTTAGCTTCTACAATGAAGTATCTCAATTTAATTAATGCAATAATAATAATAATTTTACCTTTACTATTTTCATGCTTGTCTTTTTGAACAGTTGGACAGCTTCTCTGTTAGGTTTCCAAGTGCAAGGAGGCAACTCTGTTCAAATGTTGTGCTTTAAATCACTTCTTTGGATACATGCAGAACAGTCTATAGTTTTTCTTAGTAGGGAGAAAGGACGCACTAGAACTCTGAGTAGTGCCATAGGAGGCTGTAAACCTGTTTATCCAGTTTACACTGCTAGTGTCAGCAGCCTAGTCAGTGAAAAAACTTCATAAAGATTTTTTTGTCTTTTAATGGTTGTGATGGAGGATAAAAATGCAATATAATCAGAAAGTCAAAAGAATGCATCTGGCTTTAGTAAAGAACTCTGTGTCAGAGTATAAAGTTACTCTTTTTTAAAAAAGGCCTGTAAGCTTTGAAATATGACTTCTAAATACAATCTATTGATAATTTATAGGAATAGCTAATATGTCTGTATTCAAGCCTGGATTTACCTAGAAACTTTAGCTAGAACAGTGTTGTTTTCTTGTTTATTATCATGTACTGTAGGTGTTGGCATGCTGAAGTTGCATGTGGTTTTAGTTGATTTAAGATGCAACTCAAGGATTTAGGGAATGTGTGATTAAGAATTCTCTTTTCTGCAGGATTAACTTCAGTGTTTAGTTAAATTTGAGTCTCATCTATACACCTGTTACTTAAATGAGACATCACATCCCATAGTTCAATCTGCTCTTTACTTTGTAAGAGAGTGTAACCAGCAGTTTGGGACATGGTTTTGCTTCTTTTCTGTGACACTGCTGTGGCTATACATTGAGTGTGCTCTTTGGTTTATGCACCACTGTTAAGGGGAATTGCTGAGGAACTACAGAGGGTCCAGCCAGTGTATTTGGGGGTATGAGGCATATGACCTGTGAGGAGGGGTTGAGGAAGCTGGGCTTTAGTGATGCAGAGGGAGACCAAGGCAGCCTGGAGTCAATCAAATTGTGACCTACATCTACCTAGAGGGTCCCACTCTTCTCACTACTAAGAGTACAAGGAGGAGCAGCAGCCATGAGTTTAAGCTTAGGAGGTTCAAACTGGACAATGGAAAAAAAGTCACCCAGAGTGGTCTGTCACTGGGACAGTTTTAAGCTGACCAGATTTGATATTGACAATAATTCTACTTCAAACTGGAGGCTGGAGTAAATGTATTCAAGAGGCTTTTCTTCTAGATAACCCTTTGATTCTGTGAGGATATACTTTCATACCTGGAGTCTTATGCTTCTTCCCTCCTAGAAATTTTCACCTCACATCTTTGTGTTTACTTCATGGGAGGAAAAGATACACTGCACAGGGAGTGCCGACTTCCTGCAGTGTCTTCCATTAAGTGCAGAAGTAAAATAAAAATCAGTGATTCAGAGACTCCTCTCAACCAGTCTGTCAGGGAAGTTTTTCTAGCTGCCTTCTATTGAAACTTTTGTTGTTGTTGTTTTTCTCCCTCAGGTTCAACTTGATTGTTCAGTTCTGAACCATGTGGCCTGTGGGCTTATTTACATTTCTTTCATACCAGCTTTGGAGTCTTGATTGGTAAGGTTACTATACACAGTATATCCAGTAAACTGTGTGGCTTGTCAGTCCTCTGTACTATGGTCAAGGTGGCAGATAGATAAATGTGTAATGCCAGCTTATAATACATTTCTCAAGTCCTGCTGTGAAAGTTAGTATCTTTGTTTCTAAAAATCTGTCTTAGAGTAAAGCAAATAGAAGAATAAGGCAGGTGATTTTCTCCTTTAATCTTTATTCAGTATCTCATTTTTAAGAAATTACCAGGTGTATGATAATGTAGGAAAGAGGATTCAAACTGGGGAGATGCACTTCCGTGAGTTTTCTTGTACACTCTGTTCCAGATGAAGCACATATGAGATGTACCAACACCCTTTACAAAGACGCTAATGCTGCGCTTTCATGTCTGAAAATAATTCAGTTGGTACAGGCATAAGAAGCAAATGTGATCTTGGAATGTATCAGGCTGGTGACTCAGTCATCTTGTGATATGTTAATGTATGCACAAGCTCTTCTTCAGACTTCTGCGCTACTAGTGTACAGGATTTCTTGAGTATTCCCTTGGTGCATGTGATGTTAAATGATCTTTTACTTCAGGTTCTGCTTTGTGCTATTGCATCTTTCCCTGCTTTTATTCCTCCAATCTTTGGAACTTCAGAGTTCATATAGAAGCTATGCTATTGATTGTCCTTTTGAATTTGTCTGCTGATGTGCAATTGAACTGTGTTAAAAACTTCATTGATATACCACTTCATTCTCCTGGCTTCTATTTCTCTTGCCTCTTTACTGATTTTTTTTACATATTTCACAATTCTTTATGCAGTTTTTGCTGTTCAGCAGGATTCTGATGTGTCAAATGTTTAACTGAAGTTTAGTTTATCAACTGATCTAGCAGATGACTGAAACATTTTTTCTGATATTCTTGTATCATTTGACTATCTTACATTTTTGTTTTAATATGCCATGTTGGTTATGTTTTTATCTTAATTTTTCTGGTTAATTTCCATTTCTAATATTCAAACAGTTTAGAAGGTGATATTTTATTGAGAACCTGTTGTACTCATGGCAGCATTTCAGGTCACTACATGTATGACTAATTTTCTGTTCATCAGTAAGCAACATACCTTGTGTTACATATGTAAATCTCTCTGGCTTGGTTTGGTGGGGTGGCCTTACGTATCTGTATTGCCTACCAGAAAAATGGAAGGAATCATAGTTACAGATAACTCAAATTGCAAGTAAGATCGTTTAGCCTTGCTAAAAGTAGAGAAGGTGGTTCCCTTCAGGCTAGGTTTCTCTGTGCTTTATTCTGCTTTGGATATGTCCAGAGATGGGAACTGCACAACTGCACTGGTCAGTTAGGGTTTTTTGCCTTCTGTCTACTCAGAAGCCCTTTTGTTTCTTCTTTGTCTGATACCTTTTCTTCTTCTTCTATGTCACTGAGGAGATTGGCTCTGTCATCTTGATGCCTCTGGGAAATTATCTAGAAGGTACAAGATGGCTGCTGTTACAGTCCTTCAAAACCACCCCTGCTTCAGGCTGGAGAGGCTCTGTTTTCCTGGCCTCTTCTCACAGCCCCCGAGTACCTTGGTGCCCCTTCACAGAAAGCGTTTTCTGTACCTGTGCCTTATATTGAATGGGGGCAGGGGAGGGACACTGGAGCCAGTATTCAAAGAGCAGTTGGAGTGCAGAGCTAGTTGTGCTCTCAGTCTGCTGTTCACAGTAATGCAGCTGAGGGTGCTGTTGGCCCCTCTTGTTCCCAGGTTGTTCTGGCTCCTGTTTTGGCTTTGGCTTACCAAGACCGTTGGGGGTTTTTTTTCAGCAGAGCTGCTCCTTTGCTGAGCAGTGCCAACTCTACAACGCCAAGGGCTCTTCCTTCCTGTGCAGCAGATTATTGTCCTGCTGAATTCCTTTCTGCTTTCTCCCCACCCTGTCCAGGTCCTGCTGAACGACAGCCCTGCCATCATGTATGTTGACTGATCCCCCCCAGTTTATCTGCAAACCTAATGAAATAAACTTTTACAGTAAGATGTTTACTGGGGCTCTGCAAATGACTCCACATCCACAGGAGATCTCTTTGCATATGAGCAGAACTGTTGTAGGGCACAGGACAGCAGGATAAGCTGACTGATTTAGAACTCTTAGAAAGGGTAGGTATCATGGGCTTAGTGTGATAAGGCAAAGTGTAAATTCTTGAAGGTGTGTAAGGATATAACTTGTGGTCAAACTGCTGATGTGGTGTTTTGTAAGCTTGAGCATGTACAACTAAATGTGCTTAAATATCTGAAAGAGGTGGGGAGTTGTTATTCGAAAAGTTGACTTGCTGTATCAATAATGCAGACAAGATTTTTGCAACTTTCTATTAAAGGATGTATTTGGACTGCAGAGAGATTGTTCAGAAGGTGGAGATTGGAGTTGAGTAGTTTCTAATGTATTAAAGTGTATTCATGTATATTGCAAATAGAACAGGAAAGGAAACTTACTGTTGGTTAACACATACTGTGACATAATCTGAAAATTCAGTTAAATATTTCTGTTTACTTGGAATGTGAAATCTTATTTAAGAAGAAAGCCCATATGATGTACATACCAGGAGCGTCATGCACAGAGCTGACTTTTTTTTCTCCTAGCCATTCAGAGAAGCGTCCTGCCTTAAGTTTGGTTCTTTTCAATTGTTTTTGTTCCTGAAATCATAAATTTAATTATTTCTGCCTACATGCTGTGTATCTGACTGGATAGTGGAGTGACGTGTGTTAGGGAGATCACAAAGTGAGCTGGAGTTGATGCTGTATCTATGTTGCAGGAAAAAGCTATTTTGCTGTGTTCAAAGTGCTAATGCAACATTAACAAGGTCTCAGATTCATTGAGCTTGGGGGTTTGCTTGAGAATAATGTGAACAAAAGCATCATGTGAAGAGCAGTGATAAAGATCAAGAGTTTTGAGAGCATGACTTGGAAAGACTGAATCACAGAATAAATAGCAGCTGCTTAGCAAGAAGAGGCATTATGATATTGCCTTGGTCTGAAAATCTTTCATTTTGGCTAAAAAACCAGCAGACTACAAGTATCTTGTAGGCTACTGTTAAAGCTTCTGTTTCTGGTTCCTAAGGCATTGGAAGATAACTGAAAATAATATTCCTGTAATTATTGTAAGCATATCTAACTGCAGGAGAGGGGGAAGGGTTAATGAGACAGTTGCTGACTGAAATGTAGTCCCTGCTGTTCGGAGAGTCAGGTCACCAGGTCTTATGGAATATAAAGATTTCCTACTTTAATCTCTTTCATTTCTTTATGAATAGGTTACAGTAATCTAATTGTTATTGAGCAGAACTAATCTAATAAAGATGTAATATCTGTGCTTCCTGTTTTATCAATTAGTGAGTTGTTACCATGTACTGCTAAATAAAAATGTATTTGATAATACTTCAGACTGCTTTTCTTACTTTGATTTATTACCCCATATGTGCTGCATGTCTAAGATCTTGTGAAAAACTGTATTCTAGACAAAAATTTGACAAAGGCACTGCCTTTTCCTTTTTTCTAAACACTTGTAAATCTGATACACAAATGTGCAGTTCTTGTTGGGAGATGGAATGGTGGATGAATAATCTTTTTCTTACCTTCTTGATCATAATAAGCTCATTTAGTAATTTTAAACCATTTGCAGTAATTGTGGACTTGTCCAACTTCTTTGCTTTTTATTAGAGGATACTGGTTCGTTTATCAATTTATTTCCCTGGAAAAAGTGGTGTGTTGTGGGGTTTTTTTGTTATTGTTGTTTTGGTTTTTTGGGGGTTTTTTGTTTGTTTGTTTGTTTTTGTTTGTTTGGTTTTGTTACATTGAAATAAATAGAATAACAGCTGGGAAACATTGCAAGTTGAGATGTAATCCTACTGAGGAAACAAGAAGGGTAAAAGAAGACGAATACATTTTGCTCTATGCAGAGCTTGAAGATCCTTCTAAGCAGTTCTTAGCTTGTATCCTTATGTTTACTAGCCCTTAGTGCCAGAAGTCCAATGGATGTGCTAAAAGCATCAGTAAACAGCAAAATGAAGATCTACAATTAAGCTCAGATGGCATTCTAAGAAATGGGAAATGCCACTCTTGTCATAATAATTTGAGCTAGCAGCACCACAAAAATTTTTTCAGTCAACCAAAATTCAGTTGCACAGGATCATATAGAGACAGTTTATAGAAGCTATGCCATAAATGTTGGAATTTGACTTTAGCTGTTTCCAGTTGAATGCCACTGACTATTTCATATTTTAATGTCAAAGTTGCCTTATTGGAAACTGCCTCTTCTTAAAACATATTGTTCATAACCCCCCTTTTCCTATCTCATAGAAGTATGTTGGAACAGTAAGTCCTCCTCTCTGTGTTGGATGTTCATATGTAGTAGTTCTTATGCTGCAATCATTTAACCTCAAAATTCTGAGCTCATGCATTCAGACTAAATAGTGGTCTGGTGTAATTTTGAACACTGTGTTCTGCATCATTCTAGTTCTAGTCTTTTAAATCCTAACTGAAATATTTTCTTGTCATTTGTGGATCTGGCATGTACTTTTTCACATTAGTGTTTCAAGCAGTTGTGGAGGCCTGCCCAGTCCTGTGAAAAGGCAATTGAGAATTAAAGCATGAATCCTGATGTTACAAAAAGTCTTGTCTTTCTCTCTAAAGCAGCACAGCCAAGAGCTTTGATAACACAGCACCGCAGATCCCATGTTAAACAAGTTACTTGACTCTTGAGGTTGTGTTTAGTGTGGTTAGTGGTGTTGGGTTTTTCGTGGTGTGGTCTGAGAGCATCAGCCTTGGTTAGTCTCACTGGCTTGCTGCTATCAGATGAAGTAATGGTTGTGTGTAACCTAACAAAATGAGCTGTGCAACAGTTACCTGGAAAATAAGTGAAATGAAAGCATCAGACTGGCTCTTGTTGGGTCTGAAGACTTTTCAGACCACTGCATTCTGTACTGGCAGTTGTTTCTGCTTGCATGTGCTTCCTGGAATACTAGGGGCACTGGAATGGCTGAAAGGTGCATTTACTTTGCCCTCAAAAATGAATACCCTGCTCCTTTAGTGAGATACAGAGGCTTTGAGTGAGATACAGTAGCGTGTCATCAGGGAGCTTGAATTCGTGTTTCTACTACTCTGACCTATTTTCGCAGCTGAAATACATCCTAGTTTTGTTTCCGAGAGGTCAGGTCAAAATTGAACTGTTCTGTATGAACAGACAGCTCGAGCACTTGGGCTGTGGGCAGAGGTGTGGATTTTGATAGCTTGGCCAGCTGGGTAGTTAGCACACACAGCTCAGTGTTGTCTCCCTCCATCTCTTGTTGACTCAGGAGACTTAGACTGTGTCAGGTTATAAAACACTTGAGTCCTGTACCCATATAGTGAGGGGGAGGTAATGCCTTCACAGATTGAAGGAATGGAAGTGGGCACTGATGGGAAGGGTGGGATTTACTGCCTTAGGTGTGGGAGGGGAGGACATTAGGAAACCCTAACTGTAGACTATAAGCGCCTGGAAAACTTGGGGTAGGGGTTCTCCTGGCTTTCATACAGGATGCCTTCAACAAGGAACTGCCTTCCCTGCATCTACCCTCTATTTTTCTTACTTTCCTGAAGTTAGCAGAGTTCTCTCCAATCTCTGAAGATGGTGAAGAGCCTAGAATGGAAACCATATGGGAAGTGGCTGAGGTCACTTGGTCTGTCCAGCTTGCAAAAGAGGAGGCCTCATAGTGATCTACAGCTTCTTCAGAAGAAGGGAAGTGGGAGGGACTGGCGCTGGTCTCTTTGAGCAGTGACAGGGCCCAAGGGAACAGCATGAGGCCGTGTCAAGGGAGGTTTAGGCTGGGTATTAAGAAAAGCTTCCTTACACAAGGGATGACTGGGCACTGGAACAGTCTCCCCAGGGAAGTGATTGCAGCACCAAGGCTGCCAGAGTTTGGGCAATGCTCTCAGGCATGTGATGGGATTCTTGGTGTTGTCCTGGGCATGGCCAGGAGCTGGATGCGGTGATCCTCATGAGTCCCTTCCAAGGGGATATTTTATGATGATTCTGTGATTCTAAGTCTAAAGCAGCAGGTTCTAATGCTGTGAATAACAAATTCCCATTTTATATTTCTGGCATAAAGAACAGAATTAGGTATTTGTGCAAGACTTCATTCTACTGCTCTATTACTGGACAGGGAGAAGTTAATTTATCTTGACCTTTTGAGGGGCACCTGTCTGCCAGCTCTTCAGACACCTGAACCAGTAAGAAGAAAAAAGAAAGTTAAATTTGGGTTGAGGAAAAAAACCCACAAACTAAATTAGGCTGTATACAACTGAGGTGTGTGTATATATATTTGTGTTATGGGGCTTTTTACTTCCGTCTAACTGGGGGGGGGGAGGGGAAGAAGACATCTTGTTCTGCAATAAGGGTTCTTCATTTATAGATTAAGGCATGTATGGGATCCTGGATGAGATCAGTCTATTTCTAGCTGCGTCCTTGGACTTTTTCTTAGGCTTATTTGACCCAGACTGCTCTTGAAAGAAAATTATTAGGCTCTTGGCAAAACTTTGATAAGGGCTGAAAAATCTGGAACACCTACAGTCAAGCAACTTTCAGGTTTTCTGTAGCTTGCTGAGGAGGCACCTGTTGTGCTGCAAGGTCGGGTAAAAACTTTGAAAACAAAATATTTGACCTAGTTGAGGAGAACATCGGCTGCTGCTTAAGCCTACACACAAACTTCTAGTGTATTTTATTGTTACTGAATTGGCTTCATTTCCCTCAGAGACATTTGTAGTACTTTTAAACACTGAATATAATCAGAAATGAATGATTCTTTCAGCTAAGATTTAAAAAGCTGCTATTAGTAAATAAGAGAAGAAATACCTTTTATTGTATTGACTAAAGATAGCAGAGTGCAGAATCAGTGTATAGGTTTTTAGAATTATTAGAAACTTTTTAGAAGTAGACTTAGTCTTGATAGTCATTCATAGCTATAAAAACTTACTGTAATTAATAACATGCATAGATCAATTTTAGATGTGGCTCATTCTTCCTCAGGCTTCTTTCAATATGTAAAAAAGGATGAATTAAACCAAAGTTTATATCCTTTTTTTTATTTATATAAAGAGTACCACAGGGGATTATTTATGTTGAGTCTGCTAGAAATCACTACTTTGTAGTCCTGTGTGGCTTGTCCTATATATAGCAAATGTAAGATATTTGACATAGATTTCTTCTTGTAGGGTTGTTTTTTTTTTTTTTTTCCAAGATGTCATTTTGTTTCTTCTTTGGCAGAAATTACTGTGTAATTTACATTGTGATTTATTTCCCTGCCCTCTATAGTTTTGGCTATCCATGCAGAAATTTGGGAGTGGGTGTATGAAAGTTGTGCCGATACGTGTCTAGTACTTGTTTAATCTTTCTTCCTGTGTTGGAATTCTGATACTAATTAAATCTAATAGTGCACTAAGATACTGTTGGTTTATAGCATGTTTCCTTAGTACTCCAGGTAAGGCTTAAATGGATTGCACAAAGTTTTCTATTCTCAGTGTAGCCATTCTAAATTTTTTTAAAATACATTTCATAAGGTTTCTTGTTTCTATTCAATTTGGCTTGAAATATTTGAGGAAATTATGGGGATAAATTTGAATATATCAAAATGGGAGCGTAACTAATCCTGTTGTAGCATGAAAACTTAATGTCTCTTTCACATAAGTATTTTGGGCTCCTTAATGGCAGATATTTCACTGTTGAAGGTGGGGGCCATGTGGTGGAGGAGATTCATCTAAAAAAATCTGTGTGTATAGATGCAGATATTAAAACTCACTTTTCTAGAGAGGTGTGTGCTTTCTGTTGAACCATATGACGACACTGGTGTGTCATGATTATCATAAATATCGAGCCAGTTAGTATAAAATAATAGAGTATGCTTCAGTTACAAATGGTTGTTTACTTGGCCTGTGAAACAGGTCATCAAAATACAGTGGCCCAGTAAAAAGAACAGTTCTTAATTTGTATTATTTATGTAGAATCTTTAGTGTTTATTTCCTAACTCTATCTGTTTGCTACAGAAAGGATAATTATGAATTTAATGTTAATGCTCTTTATTTTATAAAAAAGCTTTAAATACTCTGTACTTATCAAACAGCAAGAAAAAAAATGTCTAGTGATTAGATCAAACATACAGGAACTCTAGATCATCTCACCTCAGATGAAAGCAGACTGGGTATGATACAAAATCAATTAAACACAGCAATTCCAGAAGTGTTGCTTGCCTGATGGAGTCAATGTCCTATTTAGTCTTCATTAATTGCTTCCTGGATAGCAGCAAGTACTTGTGCAGTTAGTTGGTTTCCAGTTATCAGCTGTTTGTATTGGTCAAATTCTTAAAGCATTGCAGAGGAATGAAGTCGCTATTTTAGCAGCTGGTGTCTGTTGGAATCAGCAGGAGTAAGCTGTGTAACTGGTGGATTAGATGTCTGCCCACGGGGCTGTAGTCAGCAGCCTGTGACAGTACTGAGAGAGGAAAATGAATTTAACACACGCATTGCCTCAATTTTTTTCAGATGCTGGCCAGAAGAAGACCCCAGACAAGAAAGATGGGCGACGAATGTCTTTTCAAAGACCTAGAGGGACTCTTGAATATTCTGTAAGTTACTGCTTTATTGTTAGAATGTTACTGCAAAGCAAGTGGAGGCTAAAAAGCTGTGTTACAAAATATAACCAAAACTGTAATGTGTATTGCCTTAAATGTTAGAATTTTGTCTATCTGATAGTTTAGTTTGGCAAAAATGAAATCAAGAAATTAGCTGGTAGTACTAATGCTGTTTTTTCCCTTTAAGTGCCTTTTTTTTCCTTGGAAATCCCAAGCTAATCCAACTGTTGACTGGTTCACTTTTAGGTAACTAGTTAGAAACAAATAATAATAGTTATATAACAATGTGCAAGTTCTCTGCTTTCAGCATTATTAATAAACTGTTGCTGTCATGGGAAATAACAGAATAAAGTTGGGAAGGGAAGCTGAATCTTGTTACTGGCTTTCTGGTGTTCTTCTAATAATTGCTGTAGATCTGTGCCTTTTACTGTATAACACTGTTTCTGCATCAGTATCTGAAAATGGAGCCTTTCTCTCCCTGTTCTGTTCTTGAAATGACCCTCAAACTGTGCTGCAGTCAGCTTTCACATTTGTGGTTACTAAGGGAAACAGAAGTGAGAAGTATCTGTCTTGTGTTGTGTACTGGAAATATAATTAAGCCTATAAATAATGCTTATAGAGTTGATGTTAAAATAGGGAAGGTCTGCCACAGTTATCTTTGAATACTTTTGAAGCTGGACACAATAAATGAGAACTTCTTAATGAAAAGTCTTTACTTGACCTCTTGGTGTTCTCTTACTCCAGGAATAAGAGAGATGGGGAGGACTTAACTCTGTTACATTAAGCCAAGCTGTGATAATGACTTAAAGTATGAGAAGGCTGTGATAGTCTTTAGGAGAGACAGTGTGTGTAGTGGAACAAGAAGCATTTCATTAGCGTGGCTTTTATTGGAATTTGAATATAATTATAGCCTCCTCTAAAGACTTCCTTGAACTTGAAATTCAAAACAGAAATTCTTCTTGCTTAGATTCTAGGAGTTGAAGAATATTCATGTAAGTGTAACTGTTGTTGATGTTGTATTAACCCCATTTGGTCTGAAATACCTGGAAAAAAGGGTCAAGTGTAGCTCTGTATTACTGGCATCCATACTCAGTAAATCCCATAATTTGGCTTTTGCCGCCATGTGGGTGCTTTCACTTTGGTATGTAACATTCCAGGCCAAGTGAAAGCAATGAGCTTTCCTTTTTTAACTTGGTTGTGTTTGTGTCAAGTTGTCATGTACTTCTGCAGGTTTTTGTGTTCCAGTAGGTGGGGGTTTAGATCCAAAAATAGATTTCTTAATACATACTGAAGTATGCATCACTTCCTTGTGAGTCAAAAAGATGATTCACAGGAATCAAAGGCTTTTTGCCATTTAACTTAGTCCATCTTCTAAAGGAGTCTGTTGCATGTATGGAACATGGTGCATTTCAGCTTCACAAATACTGTATTCTCTCAGGTCTTGCTGTACATTTCACTCATGAAGCACTTAAATGCCATTGTGTTTGGTTAGTATTGTGTGTGTATTTTAATGCACAGCTATAAATTTTAGGGGCTGAGCTTATGCTTGCTGTAAGAGAGGGCTGGTAGCTATTGGGGTAATTTGCTATTGTTGTTATTTATTTCTTTATTATATGTGAAGAGGTGCACTTGTGTCTGGTTTCTGACTTAGTCCTACTTCCTGTCACAGTGATGACCCATGTACACCCATAGGTATTTATATACCTGCATGTGTTGCTTTTTGAGAAGTAGTAGAGAGTGAAGGCAGAAACCAGATTTCCTCTCACCTTCCAGCACTGTTGAAGTTAGTGGGGGTTTTGCCATTTTTTTATATAAAAATTTAATATATTAGTTTTTCCAGTGGCTACATCGTTTTAGGAGGGAAGGTCTTATTTTATTCCTGAGTGAGTTGGCATCTCTCTTGTCCAAACTATGGTGTTTTAACATGAAGTAGACTTCACACCGGAATTTTTTTAGGAGAAAAATTACTATGGGACAAATAAACAATAAAATAAGTCTTCCCTTTAAAGCTAAAGACAGAATACAGATAATGTTTAAGATTTCAATCTGAAATTCCCAAGGTGTGAAAACTTGAACCTGCTGTTCTGTATATAGCAGCAGAGAGAATATGTCAGCAGATATGGTACTAATTAATGGAAGTATGTTCTGAACTGCCACTAAAGGATACAGAAAAAACTGGCTCATTTTTGCTGATACTGCTTAGACAATGAACAGATATCTTTTAATAGCGTTTATCCTTTTCTCAGTGTCAGTCAGCATATTAGATTCAAGTTGATATTGTCTGTTATTTCAGAATTCACAGTTGCTGCTCAGGCCATATGTTTTTCCCTTCAGCTTTTTGTGTTCCATGTTGTACAAACACAATTGGTGCCTGCCTTTAGTTGTCAGAAGAGCCAACTTCAGCAGGTGAATAATGGAACATGAGCAGAGTGTTACTGATCACCAGTGATTGTAGGATGCTAGCAGCTTTGTGACTTCAGGAAAAGCCTTAACTGCTCTTCCTTTTGAGGAAAAGAAAGAAATAACTGTGGTTACTTACAGATATGTTTGATTTCTGTTTTAAAAAATGTTTATAAGTGAGCAGTTGAATGATCAGTGTTGGAGGCTTTCATGTAAGACTTCCCTTTATCTCTCTGGGGATTGAAGGCTGTGCTCCCCTAAAGTAGTGAATAAGTACTTAATACACAGATTATGATGCTCCAGGTTATGGAAAGAGCCCCCGGTATCAATTCCTGAGGGTCACAGAAGCCTTTAGTAGACCATAACCTCAAGACTGAGCTTTCAGCCTGTATATAGAGTGCAGAGGGTTCTCTTCTGGTGCCACTAGTTCTATTGCCATTGTAAGCATTTACACACTATTCAGAAAGCTATACATTTAGGAGTTTTTGGTGATTTAAAAAAAATAAGTCTTGCCTCTTCCATTTCAAACCCAAGGAGTGTGTTCTTCTTTGGCTGCCACTTTTCTTTGAGCATGCCACTGTCATAATCTTTTACCCAGTTTGGGGAAACATTAGAAATGTAGATGAGATAATGGTGATATTACTGCATCTGTTGTCTTTTACTAATTATTTTTGAAGTTGGCTTTATGATATTTACAAGGTTTGTTTTACTGATGCTGCACATTATATAAATTAGGCCTGTTAACAAGTAGTTAATGAGGTCATAATTGGTATTTCTAAAGGCTTGGGTGCAGTGCCAAAGTTGTGTTATTTACTCACCATTTTTTTAGTCTTCCGATCTGTTTAATTTTGTTAGTTTATTTTAATATTCTTAAAGTATTATTTAATTTTCTGGCTCTTGGACCTCTAGTGTTGAAGTAAAAAAAATTTCTGCACTCTGATTTATGTGTATTTGATATTTATTTTTTAATGGAGGAGGGAGTGAATTCTTACTGTTGAGATGCAATTACAGTAAAGAGCATTAAAATACCGGTAGAGAGTTTGGTTTAAAATAATGCATGTAAACAACTTTGCCAGCTGATGATCTGAGGGAAATAAAGATAGTTTGAATCAGGGATGGCAGTGGCAGAAGTTCTCTGCTGTTACACACAAGCACACCTGGGGAAAATGAGTGTATTCTCAGTGAACATTTAATATTCAAATATTTATATAAAATTTTTAACATTCAGAGTAGCATTTAAGTAGCTACCTCAATGTATAGGAAGTTTGTTTTCTGAGAGAAAAGGAATAACTTCTTGCCTTCTCTTAGAGTAGTGATTTGATGGGGGAAAAGCTGGGGATCCACAATATGTGGTGGCACTATTCAAATCTTGTTAGTTCTGTGCTTTCTCCAAAGTTTTTCTTTGAGACTTTAGCTGTTCAGATTCTACTTTTTAGAATAGTAGAGAGCCTGAGAACTGGAAAATAGGCCTTTGAATCTAGGAAGATTCTTGAGGAGTCTCTATTATGAGAGCAGTGTCTTTGTTTTGAGAAAGTATCTCTGCTGGTCCCTGAAGTCCCATGTAGTGTGGAAATTTGCCTGTGCAAACTTCACAGCCAAACAGAAAGGAAGCTTATATTTGCCACTGTGTTTATCATGAGTGACATAAACCCTTTAGTTGCCAAGCTATCTCACAAGCTGTTTTTATTTCAGAAGGCTGTACAGAGTGAATGCACTCTAAAAAGGGCTAAAGCTTTGTGGTTTGAATGCTTTTAATTTATTTTATGTCTTAAATTAGTCTAAAATCTCAATTGCTTCAGTCATTAAGTGATATGTAAGAATCATTTACCTAGCAGCTGGCTGTTGTCTTTCAACATTTATGTAAGAGCAGACTTAGGCAAAACTTTTGAATTTCACTTTGCAGTTTGTTTTAGCAAACTTTCTGTATTATGTAGGGCTTCTGATGGAAAGTTTACTGTTCAATGATTTGGTGGTTGGTTTTGTTATGGTCTGTGGAGCGTATAATACATACCTGGTCTTGTTACAGTCCTGTTTTGATTTCTGCTTTAGTACCAGTTAAACATAGCATATGAAAAGATTATTATATTTTTGTACATCTGTGATCATAGTGTACTGAATGACTGAGAGCTAGTACAGTACATTCTCCCATACTGGAAATACTGGTGTAGAGAGATGTTTGCTGCTTTGTTTAGCTTATTGGCTTCCTGTATAAAAGAACTCTCATAATAGGTTTCTAATCTTATTTTAAAAGTGCTAATTGCCTTTTCTTTGGCAATGCTTAGATCTTTTTGTTAGTGAATCTAGGCTGACAGGTGCATCTTTACAGAATTATATGGAAAAGAATTGTCTAACTCTGCTTACAATTAGCTGCAAATGTGTCTTAGCTTATATAACTTCATCTTGTCTTAACTGATAAAATCTGTTTTTTTTTTCTGGTACGGTGTTTATGAAGCCTTGTGCCATTATGCTGTAAGTCTTTTGGTTGTTTGTTTTCTTTTATCACCATTATTCCTAAGGCAAGGAATTCTTTTTTCTGAAATAGATTCACTGTATGAAACTTTTTTTACTTTTGCTTTTTTCCAGTAGCTCATTTTGAATACACTTTGGGAGATGGAGGTCAGAATCTGAGCTTGAAAAAAATCCTTTTCTTAGTTGGGAGTCACTTTCTCAAAATGCTTATGCTCCATCTTCTGTCATAGTAGTCGACCTGCTTTGCTTCAGCGTTTTTGCATTTTTTCAGTGATGGATTTTACTTGAAAATCAGGGTCTAACAGAAGCTTATTCCAATAGTAAGAGGATGTGTTTATATTTATAGAGAACTCTTCAGATTTTCTGTAGGTGAGGAGAAAAGCAGTTGAAGAGGGGGAATGAATCATTCTGTGAACCCAGCCAGTGTATTGCCCAGTGGTAACCAGCAGTGAATTTGTAGACCAGAAGTTCTGGTGCAATAGCTGAGCCTACAGCTCAAACTATGACACTTCTGGCCACCTGGAAACATAGTGAGAAGGCATGTGCTTTTGCGTGGGGTTGGAATAGACTAATATTTAGGGGGTAGGTATGTCTTTTGTGGTGGCTTTGTTGTTTTTTTGGGTTGCGGAAGTCATAAGTAATGAAGATTTTAAAGTTAATCAGAATCTTGGTAAATCTACACACACTAAAATATGTAAGCCACTATTTGAACTAACTGCTTACGGGTTTGTTTTGTTTTTTTTCCCCCAATGGATACAGGTGGAATCAAGAGATACTTTAAACAGTATTGCCTTGAAATTTGATACAACACCCAATGAACTGGTTCAATTAAATAAGCTTTTCTCCAGAGCAGTCGTTCCTGGACAGGTACTAGTACACTATATATGTTACTTATCCAACGAAGTCCTCTTTTGCTATATTTCTCATTCCTACATGAGTGCTAAAGTACTTCTCTTACTGATTTTTCCTACTGGCTTTGTAAAAGAGTTTTTACTTTTTCTCTAGTCTAGTCCTTGTGCCTATCAAATAACTGCCTGAAAGGAAACGTGTAAAGAAGCTACCTGTGTCCCTTATTTAATATCAGAGAACTTTTAAAACTAGATGTACTTAATGGTACAACAATACTACTTAGATCTAAGCCAGATTGTTGCTTTGCGAATACAGCAGGCTGTTTACCAACTCTAGCTCAGCAGACATATTCAGGGTACAGCTTAACGACAACATTCCGTGACTGTGTATCATTGCCTGCAATTCTATTTTAATAAATTGAATCATGTTTCTGTTCTGCTCTGGAAACTTGATGTTTTTACAAGCAATATATTAATTACCATTCACTTACTATAGGTCACTATTGCCTTTTTTGGTTCTCTTCCCCCTACTGTTTTTGCCTTCAATTTTCACTTCTTGTTGAAAGCCAGGCCATGAAACAAGTGATAGCTGATGGCTGACACAGCAGTTGACCTGTTTGGTATTTGCCCTTTGTTTGATAAAATTGTGTCTTCATTTTTGATTGCTGCAGAACTTTTTCTAGGTAGATTGAATGCCTGCTATGGCTGAAATGATGTATTAAAGGTATGAATATCTTCAGTTGAAATTTTTATATATATATTCAGTGACTCTACTTCCTCATTGCTCAAATAGTAGAGTCACAA
Source organism: Sylvia atricapilla (assembly GCF_009819655.1). Lineage (NCBI taxonomy): Eukaryota > Metazoa > Chordata > Aves > Passeriformes > Sylviidae > Sylvia > Sylvia atricapilla. The sequence goes on from NC_089140.1 coordinate 134,470,666, forward strand.
CAAGAGAAATAATTAGATGCATCTTCCTTGGACACTCTTATTTCTGGCATGCTGTATACTATTAATGCTTTCTCTGTGCACTTCTTCCTCTGTTATTATGACTGAAAATCAAAATTAAATCAATATAGCATTTAAAAACTTGAAGTGCTATAATTTCAAGTACTTTGTGTAATGCTGTTTTTTTGCTCAACTCATAATTCTTTTAAAAGCAATTGGAGCAGGAATGGTTTTGTGTAGCTTATTTTGAGAGAGTGTAGTAAATGTACCTTAGCTGGTGGGAAATCTAAAGTAAATCTGAAAGCATAACTAACTTCTAACTACATTATATCTTCTTTATAGATTTTGTATGTTCCTGACCCAGACTACATTTCTAGTGTGGACAGCTCCCCCTCTCTAAGTCCTGTAAGTCCCCTATCACCTACATCTTCCGAAGCAGAGCTTGACAAGGCTACAGTAAATGTAGGTATACCTATTGTCCTTAAAATTAATTTTCCCTTACAAGATAAATATTACAGATGCTATGCTTTCTTCTTAAACCATCCTTTTGTTTTGGGGAGAAAGTATTAGACAACACTTGGAAAGTAAAACAGTAAAGTTGAAATTAAAATAGTTCCTTTTTAAAAGTAAATACAAGATTTTAATCTTTGTAAATTACAGTTTTCAATGTGAAAACTGATTTGAAGGCAAATTACTTCAAAACAAAATACTGTCATTGCACTCTGAAATCTTAATTAGTTACTGTTTCATTTCTGTATTTGTTACATTTCAAAGCTTGTTAAACATTTGTCTCTAATTTTATTGATAGTTTTTGTATAAAAGATGCATTGGCAGGAATGCTTTAGATCCCCCTGCTTGCTGTAGAGGCGTGGGAGAGGATTCTCTAGTTTCATTTTGCAAAATTATGTTAAAAAAAAACCAGGATTTTGGTGAAGGATTAATGTAGAATTAATTGTAGCTGACTTTTACTCAGTAGTTCTACATTTGTAGACTTTCAAAATGCTAAAAATGTTTAACCATCCATGTTGGGTTGTAATTTAGCTCACATGTAGATATTTGGGTAGGAGCTGGCTTTGTAGAAACAAGTCTTTCCAGGAATGCTGGTTTGCTGTCAGCAGCATTCCACAGGGAGCAGTCCAGCCGGGAAGATGCAGTATGTGAGCCTGAGCTCTGCAACTGTGATCTTATTTGCATGTTTCTTCATGCATCACCACTGTTCTTTTCCCAGTTATTATCTTTTCCCCGCAAATAAGAAATTTTCTTGGTGGCATATTTTGACAGTACTCAGTCAAGCTGACAAACATCTATTCCAGGATTCTATGTGCTCAAAGTTGAAGGTTTGAGACTTAAAGAATTTACTTACTTGCTTACATGACTTGGTCCAGATGAGTTTAAATATGAAGATTTTGCTTTATTGCTCAGCAGGTTCTCAAGCTGCATTACAAAGTCTGTGATGGCCCTTCTACTGAAAATTGTTGTTTGGTTTTGCTGTGATGCCTTTTTCTCTATCTTAGTATGCCAGTTCTTATGTCTGCTGTCATTTTCGTTGAATATTTTCTTCTATGTTTGATGACAAACTGAGAGGGGGTGTAGCACGGTAAACAGACTCACCTGCAACAATACATTCTTGTATCGTAGATCTTGTATCTATATCAGTCTCAGAAAGACCTACCCATGTAACATGTTGTGAGAAGTTACTCGAGGGAAAAATTACCAATTTTACTACTGAAAATCAGAGCTGTTCCTACAGATTTTATGCCAGAAAAATATCTTTTATTTATTTTGTCAATTGTTTTGTGTATATCTTAGCATATAGTAGATAAGGAGATGTAATAGTGTAACCATACCTATAATTTGTTTGAAAACATTTTATTGACTTTATGCTGGTATCAGAGATAAAAACCTGCAAGTGTAGAAGAAAAAAAGTAAATAAAAATACTTAAAATTTAAAACCTCTTTGCAAAAGTATGCTTCATTTAGTGGTCAGGCTAGTGCTAGCAACAATTGGAATGTTAAAATTCACTTAATTGACACTTTATTGTTACATAACTATTCTGTGCATCTTACATGTTGTGGATCATTACAAGCAGTTCTTAAATGCTTCAAGGAAAGTCAGATTAGCAGTGAGACAATATATAATAGTGTTTATTTTGTTTTTGAGGCCTTTCAAAGTACATCTAAGGAGAGAAGTAACATTTGTCAAAAAGTCAAGTAACAGAAATCACTTGTACTTGTCATTGTGGACTTCGTGCATTTGGTTTTGTTTTCAGGCTCTCCAGCAACACAAAAGGCACTCAACTTCTATGTGAGCAGTTAAGGCTGGAGGGTTTTGTTCTTCATCATAGCACTTGTCTTTCATGTTTTTCTTTTCACTTTTTGCTGATTGCTATCATTATGAAGGGGAGAAATACTAATATACATTCTCTAATCCCCTCAAAGACAGTCGGTCTTTGGCTGTCCTCCAGTTTTGACTCCAGATTTGCCATTTAAATTTGAGCGTGTTTCAAGGTGAAGATGTGTGCCTCTGCTTATATAATATAAAGGAGTCTTCCCTCTTCTCTGGTCAATAGAACCAGTGATTTCTAGGTACAAATTTCATAAATGGGCTAACAAATATCTGAATGCCTGCTCAGTCAAAAATAAACTGACATGTTCTATTCTTCTTCTGTTTTATTGGACATTGGAGTAGCTTACCACAGCCATGTGGCTAGATACAAACCAGCGTGTGTCAGATACAAGACCTGCATAACTTTAGCAAAGTTAAGGGGTTTGTGGTAGTTTTTTGCTTGGTTGTTTTTTCGGTTGTATAGGGTTTTTTGGAGGTTTTTCTTGCTACACTTAAGCTAAGATTTCAGTGTGTATTTCAAGAATTTTGTTGCTGTCAATGTGTAAGAATTAACTTAGATTTTGAAGCTTTTCTTATGCAGCTAGGTTTTTGAAAGATTTCTTCATTCAGCAGTCTTAGGCACATATTTGAGAATATTCTTTATGCTTTGCTACCTATAAAGCTTCAGGATAATATGTAGTGACAAGGTCATCATCATTATATTGGAAAGTCTACCGTTGTGGTGGTGCATCCCCACTGCCCCTCCCTTTCCCAAGCCATACTGGGATCTGAGTTTGTGTCATGTGGCAATATGATGAGAATTAGCTGGGTTATTCAGAGTGGGTTTGGATATCAGCTGAGCATTTTCAGAGCCCCTTGCTGAGTTATGTGTCACGAGTGTGACGCTGTAGTTTTCAGTAGGAAGGCATATGTAGAAGGAGCATTAATCTCCAGGAGGTTTGTTTCGTAATTATACCTTGATTAGCTTTTTCAGCAGAAATCAGTTTAGTGTTCTGTATACTGTTTTGGTTTTTTGGTTGATCTGTAACGAACCTTGAAAGATGCTGGCAGAGGCTAAAGTAGTGCCAGAGAAATGATGAATGAAAGTATTTGGGTATAATGTTCCTTGATATGATTAAAGACATTTATCTGCAGTCTGTACTAGCAAATACAACTGAACAGGAAAGCAGAAAACCAAAAGGAATGTGAGAGTTCCTGTTTTCTAAAAATAGTGTTGTTTTATTAGTAACTAAAAATAGCAATTATGTATGAAATGATACATAAGATGTGGGTGAAGCTCCAAAGCAAGGTTTCTGTGTCTATAAAATAGGCTTTGGTCAAGTCTGTCTATGGTTTCTTTGTCTTTAGTTAAAAAAAACCTATTTTTTGTTGTCCGTCCTTCTCTGGTAGAGTTCCATGTTCACTGCTTACTTGGTAGACACTGACTGGTAGACAGTGAGGTAGATAATTCTTTCTAATATCTTCCCTGAGAAGTCATGAAGGAAGTCCTCTTAAAGTTAAATCCAGGCATGTGAATGACAGAGATGGTTGGAAACAGCCAGAGAGAATTTACCAAGGCTATTTCAAACCCATGTAAACTGATATATAGGCTGTATAAACTGATTGCTTTCTGTGAGGAAATGACAGGCTCAGCAGATGAGGGAAGAGCAATGCATGTTCCTTACCCTGACTGGTCAGGCCCTTGATACTGTTCCAAAGCAGACTTGTTAAAGTACTGGTAAAATGTGAACTGAAGGGGTAGAGTAGAACATGGGCCAGGAAAATTGCCAGGATCATTGTGTTCAAACTTATTCAGCATTTGTGTAAGTGTTTTTTTAAAAAAAATCTTCTGTAGGATCATAGAATAGATTGGGTTGGAAGGCACCTTAAAAATACTCAGTTCAAACCCCTCTGCCATAGGCAGGGGCACCTTCCACCACACCAGGTTACTCAGACCCCCATCCAGTCTGGCCTTGAACACTGTTTGCTGTGGTGGTGGTCAGTTCCAAATCCTTGGGAGTCCTTATAGGGGCAGTTCTTTTATAATCTACCTATCATTGACCCAACTGGTGAAATTGCACAGCAGAAAATCTCCAGGAGTCGATACTGAAAAAGTTGCTAAGTTGTTCTTTGTTTCTTTATATTTCCTTTCAGGATTCAGATGGAGTCCAGCAGAAGGGGTCAGCTGTTTCACCAGCACATGCATGTGTTCGTCCTTCAAGAGTGGTATCATCCACCTCCGAAGAGGAGGAAGCGTTTACAGAGAAATTTCTAAAAATTAACTGCAAGTACATCACTAATGGCAAGGTACTGAAACATTCAGGTTTTACAGTTACTGTATAGGATGTAATAATAAAGCCTGTTTAAAGTATAAACATAGAGTAGACTTCAGTCAGGGATGAACAGATGAATCAACTCCCATGCATATGTTCCCTTCTGTCTGTAGGTGACTTTTTTAGGTTGATCCTAGGCACATCCTTACTTACCGGTTTTAAGTGTTGTTATGCAGAGGAATTGAGGCCTGTGAGCTTTTGTTAGAAATTGGATGTACTTGAAAAAATCCGGGGTTAAAATTTACAGCATATTATTTACATGCTCTAATTTCTCCTCGGAATATTGCAGGGAGTATTAAGGATATGTCTTCAGCTTGCAGCATTGCAGCCTATTTTCTAAGAGCTTCAGAGAGATTTCTGTTTCTAAAAAGTTGTGTAACCCATTGCAGTGTCTATCCATACTTGGGGGAGGTGGGTGTGAGAAAAATTAATACTGACTTGCTCAGATTTGAGTGCCAGATCTATGTAATTTAGACTTTGTTACATACAATAAGAATGTCCTCTTGAATGTTGCCTTGCATCTCCTTGATACATTTTCACATGATGCAGGATGATAAATTTTCAAAAGTCTTCTGGAAAAAGCTTTAAAAAAATTCATCCTCTGCTTCCTACTCTGGAAGTGATTTTTGAAGCTCATAGTTAGCCATTCTTTGGGGCTTCAGCTGTGAAGTCTGTCATCACTGCGACTGCTGCTTGTAAACTGAAATCTAGTAAAAGCCTGCTTTTCAGTGTGTCTATGCAAAAGGGCCTTCCTTAGGGTAAGATGATCTAATTTCTCACTTCTTAAGACTGCTTATGGTTGCAGTTGGGTTTAGTCACACTTGTGACTTTCTGGACAACCATGGAAGAATTCTCTGAGGAGCAGTGATTTGAACCTGGAATGCTTGCTCTGTTCATTGCTCTTGCTCCGTGTTAATTGGTTATGGCTACTAATAGAGTCAGGGTGTTGACCACAGTAAGAGAGAGGGTCATGTGAATATGCCACATTCTGTACAGACAATAAATCACTGTAACCAGTGCGCTGCAGTCACACCTTGACTCACTGCTTACTGCATATGTATGTGTGCCCTGACTTACAGCTGCACCATTGGCATCTGCTGTAAAAAAGTGTGCTGCTCTGGGGTTTTTCCATTCTTTTCACTTGAGGCAAAAAAAGGTACTTCAAAAAGTCTGCTTGATTGCAACTGAAACTAGTAAGGGAGGTTTGGAATTCTTTGGTTTTTTTGCTAACTTACTTAACTGTTTTGAGATGTAGTAGGTAAAGGAAAATTACTAATACCAAGGCTTGAAAAAACCCAAACCACTGGCCTGGAAATGAAAACACAGAAAGCACACGTTTATTGTTCGTTAAGTGAAAAGGAGGACATTTAGGAGGTTCAAAACTTCTACAAGAAACAAAAAATAAATGTTATTTTCATTATAAAAGCTTCATAAATAATTATTAACACTTTTTATTCAACCTTGTGTGTTCAAGAAGGTCATGGAATTCTTTAGAGAACTTAGCTTTGAAAAACTTCTTGAAATCTTATCTTTGAAAATTATCTTGTTAGGAGTCCTTTCTAACTTTCTTCGAAGTGTTTTACTGACCTGTTTAATCTTAATGTGTGAGCTCACCAGTGTAGTAGCTTGGCTTTAAATGTCCCTTTTTAAATGATTGTTCAGATTTCCATCTCTGGTATTGCATGGGAGTTAGAGCTTCCATTTCCTGAGGTGTAAGGAATTTTAATGGTAAGAAGACAAAACTGATTAAGAACTGGATATCTGCATGTGCAGTTTAATGTACTTTCAATAGGTATATTTTTATGTATCTGGATTAATATTTTTTTGGACCAGCTTTAAGACTCAAGGGATCTGGATTTTTTTAATAATGTAGAATGTCCACATGGTTTTCAGTAATAGAGTGTCTTTGCATTTCTATTTGAGGATCTTAAATCTGAACTTCACCTGAACAGAATTTTACTTTTTCTTAAAAATCTATTGCATACAGGAAACTTGACTTCTACAAGTGCTATCTTGGGGAGTTTTGTTCCAGAACCAGAACTTCCTGTAACAGTATCATGGTGAACTACTTAGCAGCTACATGCAGAGTCTCATTTGTATTTCATTTTCATAGACAGTATTTTTAGTATTTTTTCTCTCAAAAACTATGTAGTAATTATGGTTCAAGAGAAACAAATAATTGGTTATTTTGTGGGGGATGTCCTAAAAAGCTGTTTTCTAAGGTTCTGTAGCAACAATTGAGCTGTTTATATTCATTTTTTAATTTTTTTTCCCCAAGGACTAGAAAGTTAGGAGTTAGAGCAAACATCAGTATACTGGAGTCATGTAGCAGTTGGTGGTGTGCATGCCATTGTCCAGTGTTTTTGCTTGAGCTTGTGCTCTGATTTGCAGATCTCTCTCTAACATCAACGTTAGTACAAATAATTCTTGTAGCTATTTTGAAAAACTGAATTTGTAAAAAATAAAGTCTATGAGCTATCTCTGAAATGTTAAGTGAGTATTTGTTTATTTTAAAGGGATCTGGGCTGAAGACCCAATGTAATAGCGCACAAAAGAGAAGCTGGGTTCGTCTTCTTGTCTTAATATTGGTAGACAAGGGCATAGAAAGGGCTTTGTTTTTCATAAATAAGCCCCCATGATATTATTCACTTTAAAGAATATATTCACACTGAAAATATTTTTAGTGGCTCAGCCAGGTCAGAGCTTGAGAACTTTCTCCCTGCTCCCAAGGCATGGAACCAAGGAGATTATATATGGGGAGCAGACTAGGCTCTCAGTCATCTTTGGTAGTTAAAACATTACAGGGGAGGTGAGCTTGTTGGAAGTAACTTACTAGGAACAGCATTACAGAATCATTTAGGTTGGAAAACATCTCTGAGGTAGAGTCCAATCTTTCCCTGATCACCATGTTGTCAATATTAGACCATGGCACCAAGTGCTATGTAATTTCTTGAACTTCCAGGGATGGTGACTCCACTACCTTCCTGGGAAACCCATTCCAATGCTAAACAGTCCTGTTTGTGAAGAAATTTCTCCGGATGTGCAGGTTAAACCTCCTCTGGTACACCTTGAGGCCATTTTCTCTTGTCCTATCCATTTTCTCAACCCTGTCCCTGGTTGCCTGAGGGAAGAGGCCAATGCCCACCTGGCTGCCACATAGGCATGTAGTTGCAGAGAGTAATAAGGTCCCCCCTACACTTCCTCTTCTCCAGGCTGAACAAGCCCAACTCCCTCTGCTGCTGCTCTCAGGGCTTAATTTCTAGATGATTCACCAGCTCAGTTGATCTTGTATGGACTTGCTCCAGCATCTTGATGTGCTTCCAGAATTGAGCGACACAGGACTGAACACAGTATTTGACATGTGGCCTTAGCAGTGCTGAGTACAGAGTGACAATCACTGCCCTGGTCCTGCCAGCCACAGTATTGATACAGAGATACTCTAGTGGCTTTTTTTTTTCCTGATGTCATCATTATTGATGACATTCCTGGGTATGTTATGAGACAACCGTGATGTCTGGTGCCATAGTGCATAAATGTGTATGAGTAACCAGAAAAGTTGTTTTAGAACCTTAAATGGGTGCACGGTACTAAACTGCTCAGGAGTTCATCATTGCGTACTCTGATACAATAGTTCTAGACTATATGTATTTTAGAAATGCTGAAGTAGAAATCTGTCTGATCTTTAATGGCAAGCCAACAAGGAAATGAAGTTTCAGGTACTTCCTTTAAAGAACAGATGCATTTATTTTTTTTCTTGACTTATGCAAAACTGTAGTGTTAGCTCTCAAAGGCTGGAGTTGCTGCAGTTTCCATCTCTCAAGGAAGACCAGCATAATGCAATGAGTAGCTCTTAACTAGGTGGCTAAAGGCTTGTGTGCTCCCACTTGTGTGTTTTCTTCTGTTATCCTTTTTTTCCTCCCAGAATCAATAGCACTTGGTTTTTGTCCATCTACAAACATATGTCCATCTATTGAGTAATAGGTTTTAAAGAAGCTTTTACTCCTACAAACAAGTTAGAAGGTAGTAAAAGCAGAATGTATTTGTCCCATAAGAGTCACAGGAATTGTAAGAGAAAGTGTCTGAAACATTGGCGTCTCTGAAAAAGAGTAATTAAAACCTGCAGCCAAACAATGTTTCTTTATCTGGCTCTTACCTGAGCATTACTTAGCTACCTGGTTAACATTCAGTGATCCTTGGAGGTAATAATGAAAAGTGACAGATATACTAATGCTAATTTCTGTATTACTAAGAATTTAATTTTTATTAATTTGTTACAGCTGACCTCTAGAAAAGTATCCTGAAGTGTCCATGTAGTAGCTGTAGACCATGTCTAGTAATTTGTGAGCCAGAAGTGTTGCACTGAAATAGGTCATCTCTTGTTAAGGTACTATAAATCCAGTTTTTCAAGATACCTCTATAATCTTTCACTTCCTTGCAGTAACTGCAAGTGAAGTGTTTCATCAGCTACTTTGTCAAATACAGGTAAAAGTCTGATGAGTGTTTAATTCTCAATTTCTATTGCTGTAGTAAATTTTATGTGGAAATACACTTTCCAATTAATTTTCATACTGAATGCTTGCCTACCTATTGGTGTTGAAGGTTTCTTCTAAAGACAATATCAGCTTTTATTATTTCTAGCTGTGTCTTTGAGGCTGAAGAGGTAAGCTTTAGGGTGTTCCATATGTGCTAAGGCCATATCAGTGTACTGGTTGGGATTCTTTGCCATTAGATGTGGCATTGTCAGTCTTCCCAGAAGGAAGCTTCTGTTTACAATAGAAGATCTCTCAAGCTTGTTTTTCTTACATAGTGAGTACCCTTGCACATGCACAGATTTTTTTTTTCCTTAATATGAAAGTGTGTCCTTAAGATCTTAATAAAGCTGGCTTGTGGGCTTTGAGAGGGGTAGGTTGGTGTTTTCTGTACTGCTAAAACTGATTCTGAAGCAAGATAACTGAAATGAGTGGTTCATGTGTAACTGATTCTTCATACAGGTTATTCTGATTGTTTATTTTATGATTATATTATTATGATTATATTATACTCTCTACTGTTCAGATAATTGATGTCAAACGTATGAAGCTTTTTTTCTTCAATCAGTTTTTGGCCTGTCAGCTGAAGCAGTCTTCTCTGTGCTCTTGAAAGCAAGTTAAAAAACCTTGGAGCTTGTTGACACAAATGATATCTCTGTTGTGCCAGCACACCCCTTGACAGAAAATATCATCTCTTTATTGCCTCAAAAGCTTTAGCACTTCCTGCGTACTTAATTTCTCGAGAAAGTTTCATGAGATAGCAAACATATGAAGACAATATTATCATGGAAATTAAGAGCTCTCTAATGAACTCAATTACTGGGTTTTTTTCTACTGAGTAATATGGAATTGTGGAAGTTGGAGTTGAACGCTTAAATCCTTCAGATAGAGCAGTCATATAGGCTTACCATTTTCTCTTCACCCTGGCTGTTTTGAAGATCCACATGCAGTATATGGGCAGTGAAAGAATAGAATAGGACATTTTGGTTGGAAGGGAACCTACTGTGATCATTTATTCCAACTGCCATCACGATTGATAGTTTCTGGGTCAGGTCTACAGAGTATTAATAAAATTCTGTATTCATGACCATTAATGGCAGAGCTCAGATATAGAAAAGCTGTTGCTTTTTTTTTAATTATGTACTGAATTTACAGAAGTTGTATTTGTTTAAAGAGAAGCAGTCATTCTGAGTAGACTTTGACTTCTTCAGTTATGTTAAATTTGTTTTCTAGACTACAATAGATATAACAAAGTTGGCTTCTCTTGACAGTTGTTGTCTTGGACAACAACCTTGAAAGTCTATTTCCATGTTACAGTGTTAGGAAAGAAATGCACGTAACAGTCTTGTTTCAGTACTTTAGACATCTTGGAATTATGTAAATGTTTTCTTCTGACTTCAAGGTCTTCAGCATGTGTTGCACTCTAAAAGATGTATATAAAATCTTTTTAAGCCCTGAAGAACTAAGACTCAAGTACAGATCCTTGGGCTGCTTTTGAGTTGTCTTCATTTTTCCATAGTAGAGATGACTTTGGTCATTTTTATAGACTTTAATAATACTTTTGTTTTGGTTTGGGGTTTTTTTTATACTTTACACTCTTCTTTTTCCTACTTAGAATCTTTGTTTTCCTAATGTGAAGGTCATCAACCATCACCTGGGAACAAAATTTTTGAGTTCAGAAGAACTGTATCTCTGTTTGTGCTGTGCTAATGTCTTCTTGAAACAAAATTGAAAACAATCTCCTCCAATACACACTTTATTATAGTTGTGGATGTTTTATCAGTAAGGTAAATATTTAATTCCTTCAACAGTATGTTGTTGAAGAACAACATGAAGTGAGTTCTTGCATGAAAGTTTGCAATGTCGGTCCAGATTTTTCATCTTTAGGAGTCAAGATCTGTATTTGAAATGTTCCTGTCATTCTACTTAAAGCTAAATTTTCTCCAGTTCATAGTTTTAGCTCAAACTCCACTGTTCCAACAGTTAAATTAATTTTGTTAGGAGGCAATTGCTGTTTGCATGTGTTTCAAACATTTTGTTTAAAAAAAAGTTCAACATATTGTAAATTAACTTTGTTTTTATACTTGTATAAGAACCATACAATTCGTAGTATGACTATCAACCTCAAAGTTTTTCATAGTCAAAGTTTCAATTCTACTTGCATTCATGTACTACAGCAGTATCATGATTAAAACCATCCAAAGTTTCATCTTTGATCATCTTGAGCATTTTTTATTCTAGTTTCATTCTGTAAATGTTTGTCCAATCACTCAATGTAACCATTAAGTTAGAAGGACTTGTGTCAGCCTCTGTTACTTTTGTGTAAAGCAAATGAAGATGAATGACAGGTTAGGTCTATCTAAATAAATACTAGAAAGTGAGAGAGAAGAGTTAAGAGTAAAGTTTTAGACAAAAATTTGCCTTTTAACCTACCAATTAAGCCCTGTGGTTATCTGGGAAATATATCGCCTTATCTCAGAGGAGCTGTTTAGTGCTTTCTTCAGTCTTTAAGGGTTTCTCTTACTTTATTAAAACCAGTTATTGGTTAGTGAGGATTAAAACTGTTATTTTTGGGAAAGCAGGTGGGGCTATTATGCTTCCCTGGAAGAAGTTAATTTCTTGTGTTTAATAGTGACTTAGGAACATAACAGGTTGCTTAAATATAAGTTAAACATGGCTTCATTAAAAAAGGACAACATTTTTTCCCTACTGAAAAATGAAGAGTAAGCGGGAATTTGAAGGAAAAAAATTACCACTTGTTTTCCCTCTCATTTTAGGGTACGGTCAATGGTGTGCTGCTAGTGACGCCAAATAATATAATGTTTGATCCTCATAAAATGGATCCTCTGGTCCAAGAGAATGGCTGTGAAGAATATGGCATCATGTGTCCAATGGAAGAAGTGATGTCAGCTGCTCTGTATAAGGAAATTGTGGACAGCAAAATTAAGGAGTCATTAAGCATGTAAGATAGAACAGTATTTGTAAAGCTTTGAGTAAATCTGAACTGTAGCCACATTGTTGACCATATGAAACCAGCATTTTCCTTCTTTTTCTTATTAGGAAAGGATATCAAAGATTGGCTTGGAAAGGTCCTATAGAAAGTTTGCTTTACCTTCAGTTCTCAAATCCTATACATGGTACAGGGTAAATCTTCTTCTATATACCTGGATTCTAATTTCCTCCAGTAGTCTCTTATGAAGATCTGTGGTACCACATTATTTCCTCTGCCCCTTCCCCACTATGCAAACAGTAATAGATGTTGTTTGGGTCTTCAATAATTTAAAAAGTGGTGTTCCCAGTAACAAAGTGCAGCTTTGTTATACAATGTTATACAATTTTAGGTATAAATTTTTATTGTTTAGCATTTTTCACTTGCTTCTCAATCTTGTTTTTCTGACAAATGATATAAACTCATTTTCTAAGCTTTGTTTATATTATCATGAGCCTAGGAGTATATTTTTTCTCCCTTTATGCCTTAGGGGAGGGACTGCATATTCACCTTTAGGTGTGGTCTTTTTCTGGAGTAAACAGTGAATTTGGATTGCTAACTACTGGTGTTTAGTGCAGCAGGAATTTAAAATCAACTTTAAAGAGAAATCTTTGTTCCATTCTGGGTTTTTTTTTAATGCTTTTATATTATCATCAAAAAAAGATAAATTCTGACTTGAAAACCAAAAAGAATCAAAAAATCTTGCCACCTTTACCTATCACAGCCCATAAAGCACAAACATTTGTTGACTCCTTTATCTAGCTGCAGGGAAGTGGTTTTTTTTACCAAGAGAGTGTAAAGCTGTTTGGTTGATGTATAACACCATACCCTTCTTAAAATAGTTGTATGTTTTAAGATACTCAGTATCTCTTGAAAGTACCCTCTTACAGATCAAATATGTAGTACCCTAAACACATCTTCCTTGATAATCCCAACTATATGGACACTCAGAAGTAGCAACTTACCTCATACCATTTTTAAGCTCAGTTTTGGCATAAACCTGGGAGTGAATTGGTATCTTTGCATGGTCTTGTTTGCTGCCCAATGTCACATGTCTATTGAAAGGGCAACTGAAGTACATGTTGCTACAGTAGTACTTTGAGGGCTTTTGATGTAGAATGATAATGCCTTCAGCATGATTTCTTTCTGGAAGTTTATTTTCCAGACTGGGTTTTAAAAAGTTACTCACAGTTCCTATTTCAATTGATACACAGTGGAAAGAATTGGATGACTCCATGGTTGAATCATGGTATTGAAGCTGCAAAACAAGTATTTTCCTAAAATGTTTAGCTTGTTGATGACTTTATTATGCCATTGATTTTTTTGTGCTCCTGTTGCACATGCATTTTCTGTTTTGTTTATAATATGAATTCATATGGTATGGAAATGTGTCTGCAAATTAAAGGTTACACTCTGCATTCAGAGGCATGCATGTCCAATTTGATTTGTCGTTCTTGTCAACTTTATAAACTAGTGGATGGAACGCTAGATGCTAGCATTTTCTTCAGTCCCTGCACTTTTGTGCCTTAGCTAAATGAGAGGCATATTTGTAAATTTGGGGGAAACCAAAAATAAAATCTTAAGTCTGTAAACAGCAATCCTAACGGCATCAGCTAGATCTGACAATACCCATGTGTCTTGAGGTACTTGGTACTTAAATCATGTTTTCTCACTGTTTTTTTTCCCCCTACATATTCCACTGTTACAGTTAACATTCTTCCACTCTCCCAATTTTGCCAACTGTCAAACCTGCTTACACTTGGGAAAGCAATCTTATTTTCAGTATTCAGACTGTTGATATGGAAAATGGTCATAAGCCCAATGGATGCTTTGATCTTAAAACCGAAAAGTTTGTGTTGTATGGTTTCTGTATATGTCACAATCTATGCTGAAACTGGACAAAAAATGTCTGATTGTATACAGATGTTTTACAGATATTATGAACCTTATGTTGTGCTTGTATAAGAGCATCTATCATGAGCATAACCCTGAAAATTTAAAGAAATGGCCTAGTCTAATAGGTAATGGATTCTAAAGCTGAATCCACATGCTATATAAGCAAAATTACTCCGTCAGCTAAAGCTTAATCCAAGTTTCACGCAAACACTTAGATGAGTGTACATATGCTTGGCAAGCATCCTGAATTTTAGCAGCATCTCAGTAATATGATATAACTGAATATAAAGTTTTGTGAGACTGTGGAGTGAGTTTATTGTCCTTTAAAACAGAGATTAATGTGCAAGCTTCTTAAAAGCATTTGCTACTACGTAATGGAAGAGTTGGTGTGCTTCTGATAGCAAAACTGTTGACATTGAAAACTCTAGTCAAGAGTATGTTTATATATGAGAATTTTTTTGTGATGGCTGTGTACTGCTCAGGTTTTTTTGACAGTAGGGTTCTGTGCGTCTTCTTGAGCATGTTCATAGTACCTTTCTAGTCTTCTGCTTCTAAAAGTCACAGAATTTCTAGTTTATTTTGAAAGGCAGGTTTAAGCAAGATGATTTTCTCTGAGTAAAATAAATTTTTATGCTTGCTTTTTTTTCCCACACTATTTATCAGCATCTTCAACTGTATCAAGTAGTTTAGTGTTTATTTTGCCGAACAGTGGTATCCTCAAAGTTAGGTACTTGCTGAAGACACTAAACATGGTTTCAGATGTTTTCTGTGGGCACAATAGTGAGATATACATTGATAATTCCTACTTTTCTGCATTTACTGGCTTCCATATCAGAGGTTAGACCAAATGATTTCTGCCATTCCCTTCTTAACTGTGAGCTAGATGTCAGCCCCGATGTAGGGTGGGAAGTGTCTGTGCAATTGTACTGACCTCTTGGGGAGACAAACCTTAAAAGACTGTGGATGATTTTTACCATTAGAGATTATGATTGTGTGTAGCTTTTTGTTGGTTTTACCTTGGTTCTTGTTTATTTTTACACTTTAGGTGCCTCTCACAATCTTGTTAGTTTCACAGGAGAGTTTCTTACGAAAATAATGTCATGAACTTGGGAAGGCCCAGCTATGTTATGCTGGCAAAAGGTCAGGCGTGTTTACCATTATGGTATCACATTTTATGCTTGTTTATTGGTAATGCTCTCACAGTTGGTTTTTAGTGTGCTTGTTTTAAGAGCTTCAACAAAACATAGCAAAAAAAGAGCTTGATACTTTAGAGGTACCTGTTTTAACAACATTCTTATTTTGCTCAACAGAGATGTAGAACAGCTGTCAGTAAGAGAACTTGGCCATTCCAAGAAAGCTGCAAAGAGCAATACAGATGATACGGATTCCAGGGTTCGAGACACGGGCAATGATAGTGCCAGTACTGCCCCAAGAAGCACAGAGGAGTCTCTTTCAGAAGATGTATTCACAGAATCAGAACTCTCTCCAATACGTGAGGAACTTGTTTCCTCAGATGAGCTTCGACAAGATAAATCTTCTGGAGCATCATCGGAATCTGTCCAAACAATAAACCAGACTAGTGCTGAATGTTTAACAGTCATTTCAGACTCAAATGAAGCTGCCAGTGACTTAAAGCCCAGTGCCGAAATGGTTGTAGATATTAAACAGTTTGGTACCCACTTAAGTTCAGAAAGTGCTAAAATGTCTATAAAGGGGGGACAAGAACCTGGTGAAAATACTACAGATGTCCTCCAGCAGTCTTTGCAAAGATCACAGGGTAGTGAGGAGCACAGCAAGGAGGCAGAAGTGGGCAAGGATCAGGGTTCCTCACTAGGAAAAAAAGCAGATAATGAGATGGAACAGGAATGTCCAGGTTGTGAAGATACTGCAGACTCTCAAAAGAAAGTTACACCTAGCAAAGGAAAAGCAGTGGGAGAACAAAGTCAAGATTCAGAGGCAGAAGTTGAAGAACTCCGCAAGCTCTGGAAGACCCACACTATGCAACAAACAAAACAACAAAGAGAGAACATGCACCAGGATTCACAAAAAGAAATCAGTCAGAAAGCTGTATCTGTGGGAGATGGGCGGTCAGAAGGTGAGTCAGTGGGTATTTATGGATACAGTATTAACCCTCAGATTTACATTGTGTCACCCTCCAGTTTAATGGAAATTTTGGATGGTTTTCATTCTGTACAACATATCTGTCCTTGTGCTGGTTATATTTCTCATTGGCTTGAAGATACTCTGAAGTTAAACTTTACATAAACTCTTGGTGAAAGTATGCCTTAGGAAACTGAGAACATAGATAACTTTGTAATTCTTCCTCTTTTAACTGGTATTTATGATCAAATTAAATCACAGTTTGTAGGAGAGATTCAAACCTGTAAAATCAGGTCCATGGCGCCTCAGTCACTATATACAGCTCACAGTTAAAAATGTTCTTTAGCAATCAGTTAGCTGTTGCATAAATTTTGATCTTAGTCTACATGTGTGTGAATGAATTTTAGGGAATTAATTTGATGTTATTTGTAGCATGTCTGCTTTGTGGTTAAGGTCTATGGTGTGAGCAGCAAACACTAGAGTCTTAACACTGTGTTTCATGCTTACAGAATGTTGTTACACTTGCATCTTGTACTTTGCTTACTAGAATAAGGTTAAGCATCCAAAAAGCTTGGTTCAGGACAAATAAGGGTTGATGCTAGGAAACTAGTGCTCTGGACCCAGGGAACAGCTGGATTTTATTTCTTGATTACCTTAATTTTTCTGCAAAGATCAGGGTCTGGGATTATTAGTTGGAAGTTACCCTTAAAATCTGTTGAAGTTTTTATCATGAAGAAATATGCTGTGCCTTTAAACAACCTAAACGTGCTTCTGGATGAATTTGATTTTGCTTTCTAAAAAATTCACAAGTTACTTTCTGATGTCTTCCCATCCTACTAATTGAGATAACTATTTGTTTCAACTGTGCAACATTTGGGGGACTAGAAGAGAATCTATTAGTGTGTGACAGGCATTAAAGATAAGTGATGTGTATTGGAAGGTTCATTATTTTAATTCAGTATTTTAATTATTAAAGTCAAAATTATACTGAATAGAAGTACATTTTTTGGTTGACAGAAGTTCATCTATACTTTAAAACCTTATAATAATTTTTGACTTAATTG
This sequence comes from Sylvia atricapilla, assembly GCF_009819655.1. Classification (NCBI taxonomy): domain Eukaryota; kingdom Metazoa; phylum Chordata; class Aves; order Passeriformes; family Sylviidae; genus Sylvia; species Sylvia atricapilla. Next base: position 134,487,900 of record NC_089140.1, read on the forward strand.
GGGTTCCTTTTTTTTTTTTTGGTTGGTTGGGTTTGGGTTTTTTCTTCTTCTTAAAGGAAGTAACTGAATTTTGAAATTTGAAGCAGGTGAATACTTGCATAATTCTGTGATAAGTTTGACATTTATGTCCTAAATATTAGAAATAGTCCTCTGGCAAGTGTCAGCCAGCAGTAGTTGCTGGTTGTGATTTTACAAAATTTCAGGTACTAAGTGTTCTTTGGCACAATTGCTGCTTTTCTTACAAATAAGTACTTGTAACTCAGTTGCATTAAATGCTTTTGTTTGGGTAAGATTGTACCATTGAATGACTGCAGGTTATTTGTGTGTTATGTGATCTGTATATTTGCAGAGTAAATACACACACATATATATATATAACCAAAAAAGTGTCTGCATACAGTCCTACAGAAGAGTGCTGGCTGGAAAGCTTTATATGCACATAGTACTGCTGCCTCACTCAAGGTTGATGGAGTAAAGTACAGAGAAAAAAATATAAAAGCACAAAACGTTTTTGGAGATTTGTATCAATTCAGTCCAACTTTAGTAGGAATTATTACCTTTGCTATTTTTGTATGTTTTATTAACAGAATGCAAATAAACAAGTAAATTATAAAGTAATTTTTCTAAAACCTAAATAGATTTGGTGAAACTTCTACAGGCACGATTGAACAGAACTAAGATAAAAAAATAGATCTTCTATAAAAGCATCAGATCAAATATAATTTTGTGTGGGTATAAACAAGCTAAAATATCATTAATGATAGCTAGTCAAAATATTTGCTGCTTAGCTGAATATTGGCACGGATTGACAGGAAAGCATGAGACACAGATTGACAAGAAGCATGAGACACAGTAGCCATTGCTGAAATCTTTCCTCTTTAGTTCTGTATCAAATCAACAAGAAGTTATTGGAGAACTCGCATAAAAAAAAAAAAAAAACTATCTGTAATAGCCTTTTGGGACTTGTGGGATAATGTAGAGACATCTGTGGATGGCAGGGAGAAGGAACTCTGCAGACCTGAGATATTCCAGAAACACGTGGTTTTATTGCAAGGGTTGTGGGTAAAGAGAGCTGCTTTCAGCCACCAGCCTCGGCTGAAGGGAAGCTCCAAAGAGAAAGGGAGAGAGAGAGGGGGTATGAGGGAAGGGAGGGCAAAAAACCTACAAGGGGTATGAGAGGTAAGAAGAGTGCCGGGGTCAGGGTGGTAGGAGAGAGCAAGGTAGAAGAAGCAGAGGGAGAGAGTGGGCAAGAGAAGGGACGAAGAGGCAAGAGGAAAAAAGAGCAAGAAGAGAGGAGAGTGAGGACCTTGTTACAATACCTCCTCTTGTGTTGAATATTCTAATTTACAGTGACCAACTGTCACAAGATACAAAACCTACAAACTTTGCATGCAACCTGTGAGAATTACTAAATTACCATATCATCCTATATTCTAAACTCTAAAGACTACTCTCCTTATCTACTTTTTCCTTGATGCCTTGGCAGGATGGAGAGGGGCTGCATTCTTGGTTCCTTTTGTTTTCTGTCCTTCAACCTATCTCCAGTTAATCACTGTCTTCCTGCCTGCCATGCCTACATCTCAAAGCTGGCCTTCATTTCTATTTCACTCACAGGTTTTATATCTCCAGTATTTCTTACCAGACAATCATATCCATAAGCACTTCCTGTCCCATCTTTCCCAACAGGATAAATAGTTTGTTTTTATTTTGATAGCTGGAATCATAATCCCACTTCTCTGAGTTCAGGGAAGTTCTAATCTGCTCTTCCTGAAAGACCAAAATCACAAATACCAAATCATTTGAGGAGTGTTTTTCTTACACTGCCACAGAGTTAGCATGCCAGTCCTATGAAACAGGCATTTTTGTTTCTTCTTAGTGTTTTTTTTTCAATCTGACAATTTACCTTTGAGCTTACTCATTAATAAAATACTTCAAATAATGCATGTTAGTATGGCGAATTTACTGTATTGTATGCTGCAGGTATAATTCTAAAATGTTGACTGAAAACATGACTGAAAATTAGGAGGCACACATTTAAATAGTTACTAGAAAAAAGCAGTCTTTTGTGGGACAGTGCTGTTGTAAACTTCATGGTGAAAATCACATTGAGAAAATATAGTTGTAATGTTTATAGAGCAAGAAGGTGATGTTCTCTGTGCTTAGTGGATCTGTGGTCTGCATAGACACTGAAGAATTTCACGTGTAAAGAAAAGATGTGTCCTGGGAAGCTGAAACTTATCTGTATGTACAAGTAATACCAGAGCAAGGATAAAGTCATAGCTGATCATAATAACTCTTAAATTTACATTTTCTTTTCTTGCATTAAAAAAGTCTCTTGTGCTGGAGGATTTGGCAAGTAATCTAGTAAAGAAACAATTTTAAGAAGGCTTCTTCCTTTACCTTGTGCTGACTTGACAATTCAGACCTTGAGGGTAATCATGTAATTCTATTAGTTCAATTAAATATACTAGGAGACAGAAAATCCTGTACTGCAACATCCAGTATATTTCATCCTAAGATAGTGTTCATACCACTGAGGTGTTTGATGTAGCTAACAAATTAAAATTCATCTTAATCCTGTATCATAGGGCCAGGTTGTTTTCCATTGTAAATGACAAGTAACTAGCAAATAGCTCTGACACCTGTAAATCAAGCCAAGACATGTATTTAACACAATATCCTTTTCATGTATGTGGGATAGCTGTTAATAGTGGGACAGTGGTGATTCAGTGTTGAGGGTATGCATCAAGAATACCTTCTGAGTACTTCCAAGCATGCATAGAATGTTGTAATAATGTGATCTGTAGCTGGAAGCAGAAATGAATGTTAGAATTATTTAATGTGTTGTACTCTGAAGTTAATTCTGCTGATGTGATTTTCATAACAAAAAAGAGCAGGTTATTATTACTAATTATTTTACTCCATCTCCCATTACTTATATAAGTGTCCTATATCCCTCAATTGTCCAATAAGAAATTAGTTAATGATTTTGTTTAGCTCTTTAGTACATTGTGGACAACTTACTTTGCCTTTATTAATAGGTTCTTCTGTTATCAAAGAAAAAAGACGACATCGATCTCACAAGTTTCTGTGTCTCAGGGTTGGAAAACCCATGAGAAAAACATTTGTTTCTCAAGCAAGTGCAACAATGCAACAGTATGCACAAAGGGACAAAAAACATGAGTACTGGTTTGCTGTTCCACAAGAAAGGTAAGATGAAGGTAAACTGTAAAAATTAGCAACTGCCAGTAGGTTTTTTAGCTTTTTATTATTTTCTGCAGCATTCAAAATTTTGCAGTGACTGTATCTCTCTAATTCATTATAAAAAGGGTCACCATCTGAGGATGTTGTAGATTGGCTTGTATTGTATTTGCCATTGGAGTACCTCAATTACTTACTGACATTTTGCTGATTTGCTTGAGGGACTTGTAAGTTTGGCAAGTAGTTTCTCATATTATTTAGGTTTTTTGTTTGTATCAAGTAAATAAAAGAAAGATTCAAGTGATGTCTGGTGGAGGACCTAAGTTCTGCAGCAAAATTTTTGTCATCTGTGCTTCCCATTATTTGGAAACTTTTTAAAAATCCTTTCTGAGTTCAGAAGAACTAGCTGGTGTTCTTTTTTCCTATCTTTGTATATGGAATATAAAACCTTTCCATGAACCAGCTTATGCATGTCTAGTGGAAAAATACATAAATTCATTGAACTCATTCAAAGACATGAGATGTTCATGTTCATTCACTGGTACGGTCTTGTATTCTGAAATGGTCTTTACTGCTAGGAAACTGTGACTTCTTTTCAACCCAGAAGTGGTCTTGAGGGGTGTTACATCCTTGTCAAAGACTGGGGGGAAAAGAAAGAAAAAACTGTCAGTTATCATCTGGTATAAATACCTACCCTCAATGATCAAGTCACTTTTCCATTTTTTCTTTTGAGCTGAATGGCATAGAATGTCCACTTGGGGCACTGCAGTTGAGGACAGATATGGATCAATTGGAGAGAGTCCAGAGGAAAACAGCAAGACTATTTAATGCCTAGAATGTGTAACTTATAAAGAAAATTAGAAGTAAGTGGGGTTCTTTAATCTAAAGGAGAAAAGGTTGATTACAGACATAAAATTATTTTATACTTAAGTTGGCTGCAACAAGGAAGTCAGTATTCTTTTTTTTTTTTCATGTCCACTGTGGATGGAAATATGTGATAGACTGAAATTACATCAAAGTATTATACTTATCCAGCAGGTAGAATTGAGTCTGTGGTTGTGCATCATGAGCCTGCTTTTAAACGTCACCCCTGCTACCTCTTAAATGGTAGAGAGGAAGCAAAGTTTTGAGTCAAAGGTTGTCCCACTAATTGTGCTGCTGTTAATCCTGTCTGGGCCAGGAGGTCTCTTGTGGTTACAGTTGACTCAAATCTGCTTGTTCTAGTAGTAGGATATTTAATTTGAAAACAGATAAATGTTTCCTATGTGGCAATTATGTCTAGATTAGTTGATTAAAATGATTACTTCTCTTTGATTAATTTTCTAATGTAGCAAGCACTTACCTTCAGCATAAAGCAGAATTGATGACCTATTTTGGAAGAAATGGTTCTTATTTTCCAGTCTGTACTTGGAAATTATTTCTCCTTGGAAATTACTTCATCTGTGAAGGGTCTCTCTAACTGATTGGGGCAGTATACTATCAGTATCAATTCTTTATTCATTCAATGCGTGTCCTGTGTTTTTTGTAGAGAAAAAGGTCTGTCCTCATAGTGGGGTGTTAACCTTGCTGAGTGCTAGTCTGCATAGGGGAAAATACTTGGTGCCAATCCAGTTGACTTTGTCACTGAGTAGTAAGAAAGAGAGAAGAGTAGGTATCTGACAAACCAGCTTTATGTCAGTGTTCTTAGTCTCAAAGGAGCCAGTCTGGGAAGGAGTGTCTGAGAGTTCCTTAAGCATCAAGTTTCATGTACTTTTTTAAACTGCTATAATTACACATAACTCAAAGTTCTTGGAAAGTTAAAATTGGGACTTGAAAAAAAACTTTCATATTGGTATGACAACTTAAAATTGATGCCTCATTCAATGGATGAGAAGTCTGCAGCTTCTTGTTTGGAATTCTGTGATAGAATTTACTTAACCTTACCCATCCAGAATGTTCTGTTCTTTCCTACTGCCAGAGAAGGATTTGCCCTCTTTTCTTTTTTTTCCCTCTTCATCCTTGTTATTCATGAACCTCAGTCTTAACAAAGGTGACCTTAGATAACTGACCCTGTTCAGAGGCTGTTAGTACATTCAGCATTCTTTAAGGCAGAGGCACATGAAAAGTATAACTTCACTTTTGAGAAAGTTTGCTATTCTGTATCTCTTGCTGTTCTTCAAGTGTCCAGTTTTTCAAGGGAAGGAAGGAAAAAAAGGCTCAAATACTATTCTTCATGCTAATACAGTATGCAAATATAGCAAATATCTCTGATGAAAGATGTAAGGAATATTCAAGCTCTTGTAACTAGAGCACTGAAGCTCTAGCTCTGAATCTCTTTTCCATTATGGAGAGATATTAGTGGATGTGTTGCAAGTCCTTTTCCTGAATGCTCTGTCTGTCCATCTGCAGCAAATACAGGATGGTTTTGAAAACCAAACCATCTGTTAGGATTGTAAATAATTTCTTCCCGTGAATTTGGGTGATTTTCCTCTTCTAAACTGGAGAACAGTGCTATTTGTGGCACATAAAAGGAGGTAACTTTGAATCTTGGTACTTACTATAGTTAGAATAGTCTGTAGTTTGATTTTATGCTTTATGTATTTGTGCATGCTTTCAGCCGTATTCCCCCACATCTGTAGTACTTCCCACAATTTGTATAATTCTAATTATGTTTCAGAAGTGGTCAGCTGTTCTTCAGGAGTGGGGAAAACAGACATCTTTTAAATTCTAATTTTGTTTGGTTTTATGTAACTCTTTCTAAATAAGATAAAGTCTTAGTGGGTTTTTTTGGGGAGTTACTTCAATGCTAAGTAGAGGTAGCCAATGGGACAGAAGTGGTTGAAAGGCCATACTTGTATATGAAATCACAGCTAATCCATTGCAAACTTGTTTCCTGGCTTTCTTCTCCAGAGTCAGCTTCATATTTTTAAAAATTTAAAAATCCCACCAAGCTAGCTAGTTTTGGGGTTTTTTTGAGTGTGTCTCTAATATCTAATAAAATATGAAATAGTGTTTTTATTTTAACCTTAAATACTTAATATTATTAGACATGACCAAAAGGATCACAGACTTATTTTATTTTTCTTTCCTTTGTTGTAACTTGACTTTTCTAGGACAGATCACTTGTATGTCTTCTTTATCCAGTGGAGTCCAGAAATATACGCAGAAGATACTGTGGAGTCTCTTCGGGAACCAGGATTTATAGTGGTAAAAAAGAAGGAAGAGCCTGAAACTAGTGAAGAATCAAGTACTGAAGATGCTGCTAAAGAATGGGAGGTAAGGAAGACCAGTATCAAAGATTTTTTTTTTTAATGCATTCATAAGAATATAATAAAATAGTAATAAATATTTTCCAGGAGGAAAACCAAAGCACTTTATTAGTCTGATTGTCATGATCATGGCTGTTCAGTTTATGCCATCCTAATGCTTTGCTCTAACATCAGATCAGGGTAACATTTCACAATTCCAAATCATTTTTGTGTGATGAAAATTGTAACTTAAAACTCCTTGGGAAAGGAGTGTGAGTACAGCAACAAAGTTGGAATTTTGGTGAAGTAGAGTTAATTTTCAATCTCATAAACTGACAGTTTTCTGATCTTCATTATTCCTGAATCTAGAGTGTTCAGTATTTATTAGTAAGACTCTAAAAAAGGGATGGAACAGCAAATGAGGAAAAGAACAGCTATTAATGATATGCCTTTTCAATAATTTAGTAATTAATTTTTCATTTAACTTATTTATGCATTAAGGTGCTGTTGAGTGTATTTTAGAAATATATTGTAACTGAAACTGTAATTAATTTTTTTTAATAATGAGCACATTTCTCTCATGTGAAACTGTGTTTCTATGGACACATCTTTACACGTCTACATGGTTTTGTTTTGTAGTATATGTACATGGAGTTAAAGCACTTCTAGTCTTGTACATTCAAGTGTTGGTCAAAAGTTTGATGATTCTTGTCGTATATATATTGTAGAAATGTCCCATCAGCAGTGTTTAATTTGAGTCTTGGGACAGCAATTGCAATTTCTGACTGTAAGATTTCTTTTGTTTTTCTTCCCCCTCCCCTGCAGTGGACTATGTTGAAATCACTGTTTTTATGTAGAGTTTATAAAAGACATTTTAATGAGCTACAATAGTCTAACTACAGGTAGTGGTTTTCTGCTTAGTTCCAAAACCTTAGAACCTCTAAGACCTCTAGAACCTTAGAACTTTGAATTCAGAGTTGTAGTGTAGCTAGTTGAAGCATTAGGGTGTGGCTGCAAAACATTCCCTGCAACTCAGTGATTTTGCATGAAGCATTTTTGCTTTGAGACTTTGAAATTAGTATAATAAAAATGTCTTTTTAACTTCCATATTTTCAGCATATATATTGCTTCAGTTTTTATTAGAAGTGTGTTTTGGTATTAACTCTTCCTCAGAGCCTTTCCAAGTATTTGGACTTTTAAAATTTGGCCTTTTGGAGCATGGGGATCATGGTCTATTTTGTGTTTTAAGGCACAATATCTCTCTTAGTGAGCTCTTAAGTGATTTAGCACCTGAATATAGCTGTAGAATAATTTCCATAGAATGTAGTGAAAATGGGCTTTTTTTATGATGGAATTTGGTAGATTTTAGAAGGTATTTCTGGAAGTAGTTGAGGCAATACATTTTTTGCAGGTATTAAAATCTGTAAGTTATTTACCACAGAATGAGGCCACACCTTAAGCCTGTATTGAGGTCTTCTCTGGAAATAGTGATAGGAAACATTTCAAAAATATTGTAATTTCTATGTGTTATGTGAAATTGTCAAGCTTGATTCTCTTGATATTATCAAATAATAATTTTCTGGATTTACATGTTAATGTGATTAGTGAAGTTACAAAAATATTACTCAAGTACAAGAAATATGCTAATGTGGTCTTTTGTGCATTTTAATTTGAGTAATGTGACTTCCTATGACTGACCTTTAGCACAAATCTGAAAGCTCTTAAAAACCTTCTATTCAGAAATGTTTGACAGTACTGGAAGGTTTGAGCTGTCATTACATAAAACTGCATTTTAGTGACTTGTATGCTAGAAAATATGAGTAAATATGGGGAATTGTAGCTGCTATTGACATCTTATTATTTCCACTGAATTTCAGTCATTATTTTCAATCAATATACTTCCTTCCTTCAATGCAATAAGCTTTTCTTCTGTTAGTTTTTGCTCCACATGCAATCTAAAACAGCAGGTGAACAGTATAATTGAAGCTGGGTGTTTGGCTGAAAAACACTGGCCTTTTCAGGTCACAAGGATGGGGGAGCTCTGGGTGGAAGGGAAGTGGAAATGCATGACAAAGTAGTGTTGATCTACCAAAGGACCGAAGGTAGTAGAATACCTTTCTTTTCCAAAATGTGTTCTCCCTGCTGTTGTACAGTATGTTAAAACCAGAAGAACAGGGAAGAGGATTAATGGGTAACTCAGGTGTGGTGCTCCTAAACAGCTTTTGTTTCTTTGCTAGTTCTGTTAATACATTCAGCTACAGGTTTTTATCAATAGATTTTGAGAAATCCTATGCTTGTTTAGTGGGAAAGAAATTATGGGAAGACGTAAAAAGCAAAGGCAAAGAACATGAAACAAGTAGTAGGTGTTGGTTTATTTAGTTTATCAATGAATAGGACTGAACTCTTACTTGCATTTCAGTTTGCCTGCTTGCTTCTACCTTGATCAAATACTGCATTGTACATAGTGTGAAAAAAAAGTCCAGCAAATCCTTTAATTTTCTTTCTGATAGATAACTGACTTACTAGAAATAGTTATGAATCTACTGCTGTCTAATGTTACCATCAATAAAGGTGACTAATTCACAGTTAGAGTTTGAAACAATCTGTCTGATGCACCATGCAGCTGCTGTTGTGGATGTTAGGTTCAGTATCAGTCTTCCAGAGAGGCCCCTACCTGTGTCATTTGCAAAATTTTATAAAAAGGATACTTTTTCAATTAAAATCAGCCCATGCTAAATAATTCTCTGGTATCCTCAAGAAATGAATAGGCAATAACTTTATTTAGTATACTATCTAAGAAATGGAACTGTGATGCTAAGTTCTCAGTTGTGCTATTCACGTCCATTTTTTTTAATATCTTTTTGTCTTGTACTTGAGTGAATGGGCTTTCACTGAGGAAGGTGTTTTGAGTTGTGTGGGGATGTTGTGGTTTTGTTTGTTTTTTTTTTATTTTGGCTGTGTTTTGGGGTTGTTTTGGTGCTGTTTTTTTCACCATCTGTACTGAGCTATAAAAGCACATTTATCATGGTATAAAATATATTTAAAGTATATTTATCATGGTATTTTCTTACTTGATGTCTCTAAGTTCAAGTGCTAATGGCTTTCTGTATCTGTTAGCACAAGTGATGAATACTGTTATGTGTTAATAAACAAACTCGTTCTCCAAAGCATAGTCTATACTTGCATCTAAACATGGCAAGACTTGACAGCAAGCTGGCTCCTTCTGTTGTGTAGTGTCTCAGAAGCAATTTCCATTGGTACATATGTTCTAATCTTGTTTCCTTTTTAAGTTCAAGTTGTGTATATAGTAGCTGCCTATTTAAACCTGTAATCTGTTAAGGAAACACTTGAATTGCTCTGCATTAGAGTAATTCTTGTTTAAAGCATTAATTCTTCCTTTCCCTTCCCTGTCATTTGCTCTCATTTCTGTAATTCAAGATTGAGTCAATCTTAATGTTCATGTAAATCTAAATAATCATTCACAAGATATTTGAAGAAAGGAAATTTCTTGTCTTAGGACCCACAAACTGGTCTCAAAGTAGTTGGAAGCTCATCAGTTTCATTTTTTTTATTATCTTTTTCATTGTGGTGGAAATACAGAAAATAATTTTGATTTAAAACTGTCTAGAAGTTAATTTCCAAAATGAAGCTTGAGTTGATAGATACTTGCAAATACTTTTTCCTAGACGTGGTAGGTCATATTCTGGACTTGCATTTCATAGTAATTACCTTTGCTTTTGCATGTTGAATGTCTGTAGAAAACATGGATGCAATGCTTCTGGAAAGCATTGTACTTACTTGTCCAACTGAATTTCAGTTAGAACTTAAGATGTGGTTTGAAAATGCATGCTAAATCGAACAATTAGTTGGAATTGAAGTTCTGTCTTCTTGAAATGGTATTTGACATGGACACTCAGCAATCCAGCATTCCTAAAGCTGTAACTTCTGCAGAGTCTCAGAATTCAATTTCTGTGTATTTGTGGAAATGTGAAGGTCACAGTGATTGTCTCCTGGTTAGATAAGCACCTATCTCTAGTATCTCAATCTTGAAACCTTTTTCAGATGTTAAGTTCTTTATTGGGTCTGGACTGGAACCTACAGCATTTCTATTTTAAAGTGGATGTTGCAGTTTTAGAATGCACTGCTGTCTTAAGTTTTTGTATTCTTGATCCTGTTCCTTCTATAAATTTGCTTCCATTATCTCCTATATACTTCAGTGCTTGGATGCTGATGCAACATCTGCTTGTTGTGTCTTACATTTTAAAATGTGATATGAACATTATGCTATATGCTTTGTGATATGACAAGCTGGATAATACTGGATCAGCGGAGAGAAGAGGAAGACTTGAAAGTTGTAGGCTTCTTGAATGAAACATTGCAGTGAATGTGTAAAGAATGCATCATGATAACAGTCTTCAGAATAAGACTGAATTTTTTCTAATATGTTTCTGGAAAGGCTGTCTCTATGATAATGAATTGGATATACAAGCTAGATGGTTATTTCGTTTTTGCATTGTGCATTGTCGGTTAAGAAGTTGGGTGTGTCACTATCCAGGTGTTGCTGTGCATTGCCACAGAATGTTTAATAGGCCTTGCTCTTGTATTGGAGGATGAGTCTCTTAAATTCTAGCAGTCATGTGCTATAGTAGAAATGTTTCTGTTAAATTTTTGTGTTTGGGGAAAAGGACTCTGGTGTCTATTTACATAATCCAATGCTCTTTGCAGAAATTGGTAACTTTTTCTTCCTTTTGCAATTAACTTGAGTGATCTTGTATCTCTGAACTTCATGCATTAGAGTATTTCTTGTTTTGCTGTATTTATTGTCATTACTCCTGTTGAAACATAATCTATTTCAAACCTGTTTATAACTTAAAAGTGGAAATTAAGAGGTTTCGTTGGCTTAGAGATGTCCTGTAGTTGGAATCATGAATGCACAATTGTAATTGATGGCTATTTCATGTACCTAATAGAGGGATCTAGGATGGTCCCTCTGCTAAGAATTAAAGCAGAGCCATTCAGCTAAAAAGGTTGTGCTTTTGAGAATCTTATGGCTTTCAGCATTCCTTTGAAAATCCTCAGGAAAACTTCATGATGGAAAAATACTTCCTTTTTTCCTCCCCTCCCTTTTCCTAAGATGTTGACAGGAAACAAAGGATGACTTCTCAAATTAGACTTCCTTTCTTATGGAAACTTTCTCAGCCAACTAAGAAATTGTGCCAGTTTATGTTGTATTGACACTACAGGAGATAGCTTTTTGTAATATTTTAGTGTTGCTTGTACCTGTAAAGGGAAAAGGGATCAGAACTTACTTAGCTGTAATCCCATGTTAGCTTCACCTGCAAGAATTTTTACAAAGACTCACTTGTTCTAGAAGACAGAGTAGTAATTTTGTGTAGAAGCCAGTACCTGATTTATTTTTTTATTTCAACTGCATTCTAACTTCATTACGCTTGAATTTGACACTTATTCATATAGAGTCAACAGCAAGTTGTAAATAAACTTGAGTAAGTGATGTTCCCTTGCCTGCCCTGTTATGCTTCTGGGCTAACCTCCGTCTCTTAAGACAGATGGAGCATGGGAAATATATTTTCTACTAATGTAACCTCAGTCAAAAAAACATGAATATTAAATGTAGGGATTGTAGAATTCTGTGTCAGGACTCTTCTGTTGCTGTGGTATCAGGACATATTTTGTTTCACATAGTCACTAATAAATTCCATCTTATCTAGCTGCAAAAACCTTATTCCACACCCGGTGTCCAGTCTTCCTTCTGAAGCTGAGGGTTACTATGCTTACTGCCCTGTTTCAGCATTATGAAATATTGTCATCTGGTAACAGATTTCAAATCTGGTATGGCAAAAGGTGTAAACCAGGTCATTGATTTGGAGCAGAAATAAGACATTCTGTAAGTTGTGCCTTTATTTGTTGTCACTCTCCTTTTTCTCTGCTGCTGCTTGAATTTTTTTTTTTGAGGCAGGTTAGTTTATTAGAAGAAACAACATTGTGAGGTAAAATTACTGAAAGTACTATGCACATTGATTGTGTAGAGATCTTTATCTTGGTTATGAATTAACAATGACAATAACAAGATTATCATTCAGTTTGATCAGCAACATTTTCTGTTGCTTCATTGTCTATGTAAGAAATAGGTGGATGCTCTTAAGTGTTTGCTGCTGCTCTGCACAGATGTCACTTGTGAGCTGCTGCTCCTTGCTAGAATCTTTTATTAAGAACACTGATAGCAAGGCCTACATTAATTGCAACAAGGTATTAGAATCAGATTCTAATTAAGAGATCAGTACTCTAATCCTCAAATGCATGAAAAAATAGAAGGGCAGTTTATTAATGTTTAACTAAGTGTTGCTACTGAGGTCAGATTTCTCGTGTGGGCTTCTTTCTGTGGCTGAGGTGGAGACTGTCATGAGTGACAAGTTTTGCCACTTTGCGGAGTGTGCTGTGTCTTGGTGCTGCTCAGATCCTCCTGCCCTCCCTCTGCAGCAGATGCTCCCAGCTGAGGGCAGCTGCCAGCTCAGGGGGGTGGCGGCTGCTGCTGCAGGACTGAGCAGCAAAACACTTGTGCATTCATTCCCATTAAACTTTGCAGCTGTAATAAAGTGAAAAAGTGAGTTGTCAGACTGAACAGAATTTTATTGCTCTCTTTTCCTTTCAGCAAGTTTTCAAAATCCTTTTGAGAAGCTCTGGGAAAAGTAATTTTTATTCAGAGAGAAGCTGGAAACTTCTAAGCAAATTATTAGAATTTTTTAAGACTGAAGCATTGCAGGACAAAAAGGGATTCAGTTCATCAGATTCTTTTCCTTCCCTTTGGAGAAGCAACATGTTGCTTTGTATTAGGGAGGAATTTTTACTTTTTTTTTTTTTTTTTCCCTGAAGAGCAGGGAAAAAATTGCAGATAAAGTAGACTGTGGAAGAGTTAGTTGTATCATTAGCTTTTGCTTTCTGCCTTAAAGGTTTAGTTTCCAGAGAAAGTTTGAAATACTTTTGCTGCATATTCTTCATTCCTTTAAAATTTCCCAGACTTGGCAGAGAAAGAGGTGATCTCTGTAGTTTGTATTATATTTCTGTATTGATGGTAGCTCTCATTTGAAACAGTTTTAAGGGTATCTGTATTTTTTTCTTGTTTTAATACTCAGTAGTAGTTCACTTATTATTTGAAAATAAAATCCAACAAAAAACCTCAATAACAAAAAATATAAATAGGCATATGGGTTATTATTGGAATCATGCACCATTTGACTACATATGTAGTTAAATGGTTGTTAAATATTTGAATTTCCTAAATCCCAGCTTCAGTGTTCCAATGATAAAAATGTTTTTTGCTTGCCACCTTAATAGTTCTGATAAGTTAGAACAAATTTACTTTTAGAGATGCCAGCTCTCAGAAAAGGTTTTACTGAAAAGAAAAATGTTTAATCCATCAGAATGAGACATTAGTGCAAGGTGAGGTGTTCCAGTATATAGTTTGCAGTAAAATACAGGTTTTAGTCCTGGTTTTCTCTGCTTGAATGTCTTCGCTTTTAGATCACAGTGCAACAGCATGAGTGAACAATGATTTTAATGTTCTTCTGTTGCTGCCCTGGCCTATTTAATACTTTCACACAGAACTTGGAGCATGGATGATGTGGAGTGTTTGTGGTTTGTGTGTGTTTGTTTGTTTGTTGTTGGTTTTTTGTGTGTGGTTGTTGTTGTTGGGTTTTTTTTTGTGGTTGTTCTTTTTTGTTTTGGGCGATGTTGTGGGGGGAAGGGAAGTGTTTCATTTCAAGTGTGGATTAGAAAGACTGCAGGGAGATTCTTACAGGGTTGTCATGCTTTTTACTATTGCACATTCCTGTTTAAATAAACATCCTTCCTCAAGGGAGAGAAATAATCATGATTCCAAAAATACTTTCTTGCTGGGACTAGCATTTAACCCATACAGCAAATCTAGCTTATGGACAAAAGGGTTCATTTTCTTCTTGTGGATTACAAACTGAAAAGGCTGCGAGGCTGACAGTTTCCAAATGCTTTAAACCCCCCTTTTTTAAAAAACAATATTTTAAACTTCACTGGCCATTCTTCTAACTGGTTCTGGGCTCTAAGAAATGACTCACAGGATTTACATAAGATTGTCAGCATAAGGAAAACAAACTGTTAGTTTAATATTGAACGCAAACATTTTACCCTTAGCAATTGCTTATGAACAATTACCTTGTTACAGAATATTGCAAACAGTTCTTGGGGGTTATTTTTGTGTTCCTCAGTATTGTGTATGAACAATTATGTTCTGTATCTTTAAATATTTTTGCCGTTCAACAAACTAGTGCTCTGCAACCACGCTTGAGCACAGGAAGCCTTCCTCCTTGTGTATCGTCATCATTTGCGATACATCCCCCTGCTGAACACTCGCTCATTTGCTCCCTGCCTTGTCAGTCAAATGTGAGCGTCCAGCAAACTCTCTTGTCACGGCGTCGTGGGGCTCTGCCTGTGCCTGCAACTGACAGCAGGTACAGAGAATGCTTTTGAGCAGCCTTGAACCATGCTTTTTGTTTCATTTCTTTTTTTAGTCTCGTTTTATTTTTAGAAGGGAAATGTCTCGTCTTTGGTATGGGAAGAAGGGAAGAAAGCACCAGCCAGTTAATCGTAAATGCACTCTGGTAATTTTCAGTGTAGTGTGTTTATGTCTGTTATTGTGGTGTTTAAATATTGTGGTGCAGAGACAGTTTCTGAAAGTTTAAATTTTGAACGCGTAGACAGGATGCTAAGTCACAAATTTGCATTACCTTTAGAATATAACCTAATTACTGATAATCTGTTAGCATTAGACAAGAAGAACTACTTTGAGCATTAAGAGGTTCAGCAGTTTTAAGGTGGGGTTTTTTCCTTTTTTCCCCTTGTAGTAGTGCATTTTTTCACAAGAAAAGGTGCTTTCTTGCTAAATACCAAGAACAAGAGTTTGTGTGGATGTACAATTAGAGAAGTGTAAATTTCCTGACTTACCATTGCCTTTTTAGTAGTCAGTCAACCATATAAAGGTCTGATAATGCTAAATTCATGGACATGAGTCTGCTGTAGTCTCATTCTCATCTTTATAGTGAAAGGGAGGAAGCAAAAACACTGGCTTTGCAGTATATTATCAGATTTATGAAAGGAACTAGGTTTTTTTCAGTGTTATTTTCCCTAAACAGAGTTATTGTAGCACTATTTAGTATGTAGTAGTATCTAAAGGACAAAGTTTTTCAAAGAAACTTGCAAAACAACAACTTGGGGAAAGGGAAAAAATGATCTTGACAATATACTGTGCCTTTGCCCACTGTAGATTTGGAAGATAGTTTTCATTTAGACTCTCCTTGTGACAGGAGAATATAATTCTTAAGAATGTCATCTTACTGAGTTTTGAAGCATACTCTTTTTCAGGGTGCTGTTGAGTTGGGGTTTTGTTTTTTATTTATTATCATATTTTTATACTTTCTTTTTTATGTATTTTTTTATCTTTAATTTTAGCCAGGATACTTGGAAAATAGGAAATTGATTTGTTGCAACAAATGGGTCTATAAAATGTGTGTTCTTAAATAACCCGTTTTTGAAGTAATAAACTCTTAACTTTCCTCTGTGGTAGTGGAGCAAAAATGGAGGTATAATACCTAATTGAACTGAAATGTTATTCTAGATATCCTGTAAAAACTAGCTGAAGTTCAGTTTACTAAGAATGTGGTTTTTAACATGTTCTAGATACATAGATAAGTAGATATGACTTGCACAGGTATTTTTAAAAGTAGTAGTATCCCTTGTTGTAATTGTTTCCCTTATACCAATACTGAACATTGGCCAGAGTGTAACTATGTTATAAAAACAATACTTACCAGCTTTTAAGGACAGTTTGTATTAAAGAAGACTCTGTGAGAATAAGGATCAACTTTGTCGTGAGAGAGTTAGAGAACAGGTTATTTTAACATGTAAAAAGTCAAATTGGAAAAGAGGGTACAGAAGTATCTACAGATGGAGATATTTTTTAATTGTTGCTATGTCGATAAGACAGGCTCTTATTCTTGAAGCTGGTTTTTTTTTCTTCAATGACTGTTCATAAACCTAATGTGCAAGTGTTGCCTTTTTACAGAAAGGAAGGAGTACTGGTATAATTATTTCTGTTATGCAAGACCAGTGGAAAGAATATTAAGGAGACTGGCAGCATATAAAGTGTACAGGTTTCTGACTGAATCTCTCATTAGTGTTTTTTCTGAATTTGGATGAAGGTTCGTCTGACATGAAATAACAGTTGCTGGGCTAAATGAAGTGATACAATAGAAGAAAAATGCTAGCTCAAAGCATCTAAGTTGCACTAGATTACTTGCCAGAATGGCCTTTGTTACTTTCCTGATGAAACTGTTAATTTGAGCTGAGCCTTGTAAGGGTTTCCTACTTTCTCAGGGTAAGCCAAAAATTTGGTGACTACTTTGTGAGTTCTGCTTCCCCTTTAAAAAGCCAGTAATGTCAGCCTCCCACGTTTTAGTAAATGTTTGGTATTCACTATGTCTCTTTTTTTTTATGGCAATACAAGAGATGCCAGTAAATTTCTAGAATGTAAAAAATGCAGGCAATGATTCTTCCTGTTAAAGCATTTCAGACAAAAGACATCAGACAATGCAAGGGAACAAAAGGTGGATTGCCATCTTTGGGAACGCTTGTCTGTGCTTTGCACAGCCTGGATAGGCAGTATAGCCAAAGGGGACAAAACCAATGAAAACTGATCTTGGCTTTTATATTCTGAAGTTATTAGCATGCAAAGAGAATTCAAAGGTTGGTTTTAATAGCTTGAATTGCCTGAGACTTGGACAACTTCTGATGTTTTGGGTTATTGATTAACTTTATTTGGTAAGCTAATGCCTGTATTTCTTTGATAATTATGAAGGTGTAATAATAGGGGCTTACGTGTGCAAGATGAGAACTAAATACTTCTCTGTGGATATCAGAATTGCAAGGTTGCATCAATTCAGTAAGACTACTGAAATATTTTTAAAATCAGTTTTCCATATTCAGTTTATAGAGTGAACTGATTATGTATTTTTATTAATAAAAAAACAGAGTGAAATGCAGTACTTTCTTTTACAGATCACTTAGCCTAAAACCTTTCTTTGAAGATAGGTATTTGCCATACCTGTTGTCCTAGGTAATTTGGGAGTTTAGGCATCATATTTATGCATTTGCCATGACTGGATGGCCCCATGCAAGCCTCTTGGAACAAGTCCAGAGGATGGCTACCAGGTTGATCCAAGGGCTGCGTTTTGGTATCAGCTGTACACCTCTGCTATGAAGACAGGCTGAGAGAGGTGAGACTGTTCAGCCTGGAGGAGAGAAGGCTCTGGGGAGATCTTATTATGGCACCTTGCAGAGCCTACAGGGCCTCTCTTGTAAGAGAGCTGGAGGGGGACTTTTCACAAGGGCATATTGTGATAGGACAAAGGGGAACGGCCTTAATCTGAAGAAGGAAAGGTCTAGATCTAGATTAGATAATATGAAGAAGTTCTTTGCTATGAGGATGGTGAGGCAGTGGAATAGATTTCTCAGAGAATTTGTGGAATTTCCATCATTGGGAATGTTCAAGGCGAGGCTGGATGGGGCTTGGAGTAACCTGGGATGGTGGAAAATTCCCTGACCATGATGGGGGCTGGGGGGATTGGAGCTGTATGATCTGTAAGGTCTGTTTCAACCTGATCTATTCAATGATTATAGTTCTTCCATTGAATTACTGAGTATTATATTGTTTGCATTTTTAATTATTATGAAATACTAGTGTACTTTGACAAAGAAGAAGTAGAGTAGCAGAGGACTTTTTGAAAAAGTTGCTTATAAGTTAAAACCAATGAGTAGTAAAGGCTGACATTTTTTCCTGTATGTTTTCAATGATCTGTGGAATCTGAAGTTAATCTTTAATTGACTTCTTTCCTGTTTATAGCAAGAGGCAAACATTTTCATACTGTGATTCAGTTCTAAGCCTGTGTAATAATTTCTTGTAATACCTGAGAGGATCTTTGCAGGGCAGTATCAGAACTGAGATGTAACCCCTGCTCAGTCTGCCTTCTCCTGTAATGGCGCCTTGAGCTCAAGCACCAGGTGCTGTGGTTTCCACAGCAGCTGAACCACTGGTTTATTTGCTGGTGAGTGCTGAAACTTCCTTAAATAGTTTTGTAAGGGAGCTGGGTTATATTGTTCTTATTGCTACAGATCTTTTTTTATTTGAACAAAATGAGTAAAGTTGTCTGGCCTGCCTTCTTAAGAAAGTAATTTTCTTAAATCTAATTCTTAATTCTTTGCACAAACATCCTAAACTGTTTAATGTTTTGCATGTTAAATTTAGTTATCTTGCTGGCATTATCATATCTCTCATAGGACTGTTTTCTCATATCTTGAAAAAATATATTGTTAAGGTCTACAGACTTCATGTAGCACTTAGTGTGCTTCAGGCTTTGACTGCATTCTTTTCAAGTTCATTTATTCTGGTTATTGCAGATACTTCAGTTTATCTTCAATATATGTTAATTACAGCTTGGTACAGTTGCTATGGGCTTAGAGCACTTTGAGGCAGATATTTAACAGCTTATTTTGCAAAGCTGTGGGGACAATGCTGGTCACAGGGAGAATGCTGCTGTCATGTGACCTACTCAGCACTCCTTTCCCTGCTCTAGAAAACACCCTGGTGTGCACAACAGTTTAGAGAGGGACAGCTTTAAAAAAACTGACAGAGAGAATCATGCTGACAGTGAAACCAGGGGACTGCTGTCATTCTATGGTCCTTCTCTGCATAAAATGGCCAGCTGTCATCCCTTCCCTTCCATGTCACCATCAGAGTGACCGAGAGCTGAATTGACTGAAAACAAAGGAGAAAATTAATAGCTTTGCAGCCACATACTTTAAAAATGAGTCCAGTTAAATTAGTCTTAATTTAGTTGGGTTTTTTTCAAATGGTACAACTGTTCATCTGGTATGGTAACCAGATGAATTATTACATTTTTGTGATGTAATCAATATGTCCCAAGTAATCAGAGGCAGTATGCTTCTTCAGTATTCTCCACTCTCCAGCAGTCTAATATTTTTGGGAGGAAATTAAATTTGTCTGAAAAATAAAGTTAGTGTTTTTTCTTTAAGCATTTGTAGCAGCAGTCAGTTTGCATAGGTACTTTTTTGTTGGAAGGTATTCTAAATAACTGTGTAAGTATCCTAATAAATCTACATTGGGTTTTTTTCTTCAATTAAATATCCTGAAATATTTTTGAATCTCAAGAATTAATTTTCATGAAGTTTGCAGTTCACCCAAGTTTATACTATGTATTAAAATTCAAAGTAAAATTGTTCCACTTGTGTTCTTTCTTAATACTTGCTTTATTTCATATTCTGAGTTGGTAATGAGGTTAGAGATAACAGCATAAATGGCTCTCAAACATAAGTTAAGCTTTATCTGTTCGTAACTTCCAGAAGCAATGTTCAGCTCTGATAAGACCCTCCCATTCTCGTTGGAGACAGTTTCAGCTGCTTGTTAGCTCTGAACGTTTAGCTGTGTTTGTTTTGAGGGCAGCAATGAAAGCTCCTCCCTGTTAGCAAACAGGCATGGGGGGGGTGACAGGGGGAGGGGATGTCACTTGTGGCTTTGTTAAACTGAGAAGTCCCTCACTGGTGTAAGAAGCTTTTCTTACATCTGCCTATAGCAGGATGGTATGACCAGTGGCTGAAAGGGCTGATCAAACATTAAAAAAAATTCACTGTGTTTTCATGTGTGATGTTGAAGGACAAGAAATGTTCCATATTTGGAATTTTTTCTTCAGTTTCATTCACTGCAAGTGGCCAGCATAGCTTGTAAAAATCAGGTACTTTTGACATATTTTCAGAAAAACGAAGTTTAGAAATATAAGTTTCTCCAAAGGGGGAATCCTTGGCTTCTTGATGGCTTGAATCATTAATATGCAAATCCTTGACAATCTGCATTAAATATTAAAACTGTTGGGTGTTTTGCTAAGTGGTTAACTTGCATATACATGGTGTGGAGAGTCAAAGGTTAAAGAGTCATGCCATGAATCCTACAATTCAGCCCATGTTTTTTCACCAATGCTGCCAATATGAATACAGCAGGTAATATTAGATCTCTAAGGATATATTCCACATCTTTTCAAACTTGCAATCACAGAATAAGCCTAGTTGGAGAGGACCCAAAAGGATCATCCAGTCCAACTCATTGCCCTGCATGGCACCATCCCCGAGAGTCACACCATGTGCCCAAGAACATTGTCCAAACACTTCTTGAACTCCGTCAGGCTGGTGCTGTGACTGCTTCCCTGGGGAGCCATACCAGTGTCAAAACCACTTTCTGATACCCACCTTTTTCTGATATCCAGACTAAACCTCTCCTGACACAGCTTCAGGCCATTCCCTTGGGCCCTGTCACTGCTCACACAAAGCAGGGATCAGTTCCTGCCACTTTTCTTCCTCTCATGAGAAAGCTGTAACTGCAGTGAGGTCTCCCCTCAGTCTCATCCAGGCTGAACTGACCAAGTGACTTCAGCCTCTCCTCACAGAGCTTCCCCTCAAGGCCCTTCACCATCTTTGTTGCCCTCCTTTGGACACTCTCTAATACTTTTCTGTCTGTCTTTTCTTGTGGCACCCGAAATGGCCCCCAGTGCTCAAGGTGAGGCTGTCCTAGAGCAGAGCAGGACAGTCCCCTCCCTTGCCCAGCTGATGATGCTGGGCCTGATGTCCCCCAGGACAGGGTTGACCCTTCTGGCTGCCAGGGAACTGCTGACTCACAGTCAGCTTTCTGTTGACCGGGACCCCCTGGTCCCTTTGCATGGCACTGCTGTCTAGCATCTCATTCCCCAGTCTGTACCTACATCCTGGGTTTCTGCATCCCAGGAACAGAATCCAACACCGTCCCTTGTTGAACTGCATGTGGTTGGTGATTGCCCTTGATTTGGGGAGGTCTCTCTGCAGGGCCTCCTTACCTTCAAGGGAGTTAGCAGCTCCTCCCAGTGCTGTATCATCTGCAAGAGAGTTTCAAGTCCCTAAGCAGAACTCCTTTTGCCCTGAAGTACACTAACAATCCAGGCTATACATGTTACTTGTTTTGCTCTATTCCAGCCCAGATTAACCGTGAGAGGTTTAGCTGTTCTCTTCTCCTACATTATTTTAAAAGCAAAAAACAACTAGAGAGAGAACAGAGCATCTTTTAGGAACATTTCCCAATCCTCAAAAATTAGCTTTGGTTATCTAGGAAGCTAGATGCTGAGAGGCCATAGTAAAAATTATAATGAATAAAGAACAAAGTCACATAGGGAGACCTTTGCTTAATTACTTTAATGGAAGAATTTTATTACAAAGAAGCATTTTGTACTGAAAACTACAGTCCAGTGTGATGAATATGAATCTGCATCTACCTTTTATTAATGAAATACCTTACTTTTTAGGAAGTTCTCATACTGTATGAAAGACTATGTTCTGCATTTGAGAATCAAAGTTCAGAGTAGAATGAGGTAGAAGGAGGTCCTGAACTAACAGGAAAACAGACAGCTGATGGTGGGGCAGGGAGTGAGGCAGGAGATGGAAGAAAACCTTGGTTTATTTAGCTTGGTCAAGTAGACTAGAAGATTAATAGGACTACAAAGAAGGAACATAAGGAAATCTTGTTGCAAGAGGACATGTTATAACATAAGTGGACTATGAATTAAACCAGGTTATAAGCATGAATAAACTTCTAATGTTACTATTAACATTTGAAAACAGTGCTCTTGAGCCTGGCTGTGACAAAATGCTGTCTGCAATATATATCTCAAATCTTGAATGAAGTTGAAGGTAGTTGCTAGTAAGCTTAGACGTATGGGATTTAAGATTGTGTAGCTCATTTAATCAAGAAGTACATTGTCTTGGCCACTGGAAAGCAAGAATAAAGCAGTTGGCCTAAACCACGGGCATTATATACAAGGCCAGGTGCTGCATCTGAAAGGTTGCATCTTAGCATAATAATTTGAAGCTTAGTTCAGTGATGACCGGATAAACTTGAGACAGTGTCTCATGATTTACTTGCAGAACTTAGTATGAACTGTATACTTAGTACAAACTGTGTACTTTAAATAAGCTCTGGGTTTGAAAGTGTGCGTTGTTTTCCTTTAATTTTCCTGTGGCTAGTTTGACATTCTATGAAATGCTGTTCATGATGCTTGTCATTGCATACTGATGGTCTACCATTATTCAGGCTTTTGTTCTCAAAACAAATGGAATGTGACAGTGTGCAACAGGTTCAGCATGCCAAGAAGCTATTATATTGTACACACTTGGGTAGGTATTCATGTTTCTCTCAAGCAAGAAGAATAAGGGATCTCCATGGCATATGAAAAGGTCAATCTGAGTTAAAAAGCTGATAAGCAATTCACAGATGCAAGATGATGACAAGTATGTGTTTGAGAGGTTGAAGGCAATATGGCAATGCCCATGAAACTGTCTACATTTCCACTATATGAAACAACAACTATATAATGGTGTTAGGGATTTTGAGATCTTTTGCTCAAGAATCTCTTTAAGTAGCCACTTGCATCCATTTACAGCCTACTGTAAGTTACCTACTGCCTCACATGTGGTAGGGGGTAGCTTAAAGAAGCACTAAGGCTAAAGGGTCCTCACATTACCACTTTTCAGGATTATGTTCATAAGTTGCTGGTGTGAACAGTGAAAATTTGCAATAAAGTGTCATAGTAAATAAAAGGCTAGAACTACACTATCACTTAGATTTGAGTGGAATACTGTTAAAGGTTTATATATAGCTATTTGACTCTGAGAATGCACAAGCCAATAAAATTTACAGCCATATTTGTGATCTGTTTTAAGAGAACAGTAGAAAAATAATGGAAATAAATTGAGTGCTAGTAATTACAGATTATTCAGTAATAAACCTGGATGTCACAAGTATTCCTTTTTCCTTGCCTTGCAGTTGCATGGGGTAGAGTGAACCATCGCTGCTCAAGAGCCAGTCATGCATGACTGTGGGCTCTGTACTCAGGACAGTGGCGAGTATCTGGCCAAACTCCTTGTAGTAGGGACAGGTAGATGGGGAGCTGCTGGACTTGTGGTTGTCTTCCTTTGCACTGTGGTAGGCTCTAGAAGTTTTTAATATGCTCTTACTACATGGGACATCCATTTAATCTCTCCACCAGCTGTTTTAAGATGCTTTCATACCAATGATGATTTTGAGTTGTTCTCAAAATCACATTATTTGCTCTAGTTACATCAAAATTACTGTTATAGTCCTTTAGCCAGCTTGTTGCACCAGAGCAGCATGTTCTAGAGCTTTCTGACAAGACTTTCTGGCTGTACACCTCCTGCCAAAGTGGAGATGCCATTTGAAGTGAATGTGTTGACAGATGAGCAACTCCGGAAGCTTTGGACGGGAATAGAAAGTCCAGGATAAAGAAATTGTTGGGTGGTATTGGGATGTTATTAAACTGTACTCCTGCTACATTGTCTTTATCTTTACTGCTAGACACAAGAGCTAGAGCTTACTGAGAAGCCTGAGATTTGCTTCTAGTCTTCATCTAGGAAAGCAAACCAGGTTCACAGGGTTCATTAATCTGAGTGTAAAGAATGTTTGAGAGGACCTTGGGCTGAAGAGTTTGGTTTGAGGCATGTAACTGAGATTTAATTTTTATTTAGCATCCTGATACTGGAAACTTTATGCACTCCTATATCAGTTCTTTATTCATCCTAGATCAGTGAGATTTCTGACTGCTAGTGCCCTTAGTGTTTATTTTGTAATCTTGCTGTGTTTACTCATATGTCTAAAATCACCTACATGTGCACTGTCCTTGCAGAAACAAACATCTTTTGGCCCTTCTTGTTTGTTTGTTGTCATTGCGCATTTTCCCTTCATTACTCTCCTCCAGTTTTTTCTTTCATACCTTTTTACTTTTCTTCAACTGTCAGTGGAATTATTGTCTTCCTGTCTCCATATTCAGGTAGTGTCAGTGGCTGAGTATCACCGCAGGATCGATGCTCTAAATAGCGAAGAACTGCGCACACTCTGCAGACGTCTACAGGTGCCCTCTTCAGTAGTTTAAACCCCATCTCCAGATACTAAAACATCTTTCTTTGTAGTGTCTTGGATCAGGGCAAGTCCTGCACTCAGTGGGTTTGTCTTGTCTACTGCACTACAAGGATCCAGCAGAAAATTCCTTTGTTTTGGATGTGTTCAGTTGTGCAATTTTATGATGGAATCAGTAATTTTATGATGGAATTACTATTTCCACCTTTTTCACACAGGAATTTTCTGTTAGAATTTGAAAATTTGTTCTCAGTACTGTTTGACTTGCAGTGTTGTGTTTTAACTTTAGACTGGTGTGTTGTGTTAGAAGCTTTCCTAAAAAGAATGCAAAACAGGTGAAGAATCCAAAACCTTGTTGCATGGGTGTTTAATTTTATGTAGGAGTCTTTCATCAAGAATCTCACAGTACATGGCAAGTATGAAGCTTCACAACTTCTGTGGAATAGGTAAGTATTTTTCCCATTATAAAAGCAGGTACCTGAGGCAGTTCAACATGGCAAAGGTCATACACATATAAACAAAACAGTACTTTGAAATCAGTTTGGATTTTTGAAGGTCTGTGGGTATGGATTGAAACTGATATTTGCATTCTCTTTAGGTGTTACATAGTTTTTTGAGAGTTACAAAATTAACTGCTGTGCACATCATACATGCCTTACTGATGGAAAGCATAGCTTAGATTTCCTTAGAAGCATCAAGTATTTTGTTTTTCTATAGCACTTGGCTGCTGAAATTGTACATTTTTTTCCAGTTTTTATTTCTTTGATCTTGGCTTTTTTACGTATTACATAATTACACATAAGCAAACACTTTCTTAGCTCGGATATTCCTGTTTAATAATTAGTAATTAATGACTTTATAATGTTTTGTAAGTAGTACAGTTACATAGATCAATAATGAACATGAACCTTGAACCCCAAAGCTGCACTTTTATAGGCAAGTCAGAAATCTTGCAAAGAAAGAAAAGCTGTTCCCGCCTGAGGACAGAACTATTCTGTTTTTTGCAAGTGGTGGTGGAGAATCCCTGTATTAATATTCTGGACGTGCAGGAGCTCTTTCCAAATACCTTTCACCTGATATGCCTAAACTCAAGGTTTAGGCTGACTAGAAAAATCTGATGTTCTGGGCTGTAGCCTGTAAACTCTGCTCTGAGGCCATCTGAGAGCTGTGGTCTCAAATGTGGTGTAGCCTATGTGACATTTATCAGTCATGGAAAGCCCCTGGAATCTGACCATAGGTCAGTCTGCTCAGTCCAACTTCAGTGGGAAATAAATCTGCAAATTTTGAAGCTAGAGTGCTTTATCTCAAGTCTGTTTGAGCAGACACTATTCAACTACTTCTGCAAAGCAGTTTTCTTCCTAGAAGAAAACTGCTTTACTTTAATAATAATAAAAAAAAGGAAAAAAATTCATCCAAAAAGTATCCAAATCCCCAAAAACTCTAAACCAAAAAACTCAGTTCCCCACACCACTTAAATCCAAATTATTCATGTTTTGCATGGTGGTCTTCAATCAGAATTAAAGAATTACAAGGGGAAAAAACTTTCTGCTATACAGTTGAACAATGCTGAACTTCTCTGGAGCTGAAGCAGTAATATGATAGATGAAAGGCATTTAAGGCTTAACATACTTGGACTATGAAATAACATTTTAGAGAGAGCACTTTGTAAAAGCAGCATGCAGGTAATCTTTTTGTACATGAATCTATATGGAAAATTGCATTTTTTTGTTGTGGTATGGAAATAAGTGCTTAGTCTGCGTTGGAAGTTCTTGTTACCTTCCATTGAAAAAAAAAATCTTCAGTTTTTTTTCTTGCTTGATACTCAGTTTAAGCAGACCTTTTCTTGGGTTTAGAATTAATACTCTAGTTGAGTTGCTGTATGAATATACTTTGATATGTTGACTTTGTAAACCTATTTTTAAATAATAAAAGTTTGTGATAGGAACTTTTTCTGTAGATCTTAAAGGAGATGAAAGGGATATCCTCTTTTTTTGGCTCAGGTGGCTGTATTTGTTTAGATATTCCTATCTGCATTTCAGAGTTTTCTTTGGTTTGCCTTTTTTTTTTTTTTTTTAATTAACTAAGGAAGCTTTTTTTTTGGGGGGGGGGGGGTTTGGTGGGGTTTTTTTTTGTTGTTGTTGTTGGTTTTTTTGGTGTGTTTTTTTTTGGTTTTTTTTTTTTTTTTTTTGTGAAACAAGGACGTTTACAAAAGCTTGCCAAAGTTTACCATGGTGATATTGTGAAATGTTGCAGTTGTGTCCTGTATGTTTAAATTATGAGGGATGTGGCAAACTGGATTTGGCAGATATTTTCTTGAAATTTTCAGGTTTTAATTTGGACAATCTGACTTTCAACAAATACTTGGTTTAGGCTGATAAATTTTTCACTTAATCTTGTTACGATTTCTTTTTTCGCTCAACATTTTAATAAGTCTTGCTGCAGTGGCTTATTTTACTAACTTCCTCACTTTGTCCTACTCCTCTGTCAGATTTCACTGTTTGTAGCAAGTTTTAAATATCCCTGCAGCTGGATTTATAGATGGAAATATGTTTGGATTACAGCTATTCTAGTTATCAAGATTTGGCACTTTACCTTGGAAGTGTTCAGTGAGTGTTGACTGGGGTAAGAAGCTGTTGTGAGTTACATCCGATGAGGAATTTTGTGGCCTCTGCCATCTTTACTCAATAGGGTAGATATGGGTCAGGTATTTTAAATTACTGCAGGACCCTTCTGCCAGACCTCAGTGCTAACTATGCAGCTTAAGTATTATTGCTGCTTTCCCACCCCATCCTCTCAATTCTTTCTTCTTTGATTCCTGTAAGTACTCCAGAAGATCAGCTTATGGAGCAGCACTACTCCTAAGGCTCCATTCAAATGGTTTGCTCAAAACACGTGGCAGCAGTCTTTCCAGATGTCTACTGCATATTTCAAAAATTTCTTAGGTACTCTAGAAGAGTATTGATTCAGAAGCTACTGAGAAATGTCAGTGCTGAGGTTTTATTTCCTTTCCTTTCCTGATTTTTAAATTAGACTTAGAATGCTATATCAGTATTAAAATTCAAGAACTTTTTAAGGCATCTCCTGAAAGCATTTGAAGCCCTTCAGCTGTGTATGAGAACTGTTTGTTGTTTTAGCATTAAACTATAGCTTTCTTCTGAGTAGGTGTCTGTGTAAGTTATTGCTATGTAGTTGGTACCAGTTTGCTGTTGGAAACAGTCGAAATCTTGGGCAGATCAAATCTATTGGATTTCTAAACGTTCAAAGGACTTGCATAATTGCATGATTTTAAACCTGTGAAGTTTTATCTTGTCTGCTAATAGCATGGCCCATACTTACTTTCTCGCTGTTCTTTTTGTAGATAACAACAAGAGAAGATATCAATTCAAAACAGGCAACAAATATCAAAACAGACCTGGAGCCTGAAGCATTCCGGCCAAATCTTAGTGATCCAAGTGAATTACTACAGCCAGAACAAATTGAAAAGGTATGGACTTAGATATGTCATTTTTTAGTCTTGCATGTTAATGTATCACAAATGCTATGACTGTAGTGTAAAACACACCAGTAAGAAGACCTAGCGTGATATTAAATAGAAGAAAATAAGCTGTATATATAAGAAAAGATGGCTAAGAAACATGGAGTCCAACTGTTACCTCAGCACTGCCAAGTCCACCACTAAACTCTTTCCCTAAGTGCTATGTCTTATGCCTCCTTTAAATATTTCAGCAGGGATGGTAACTCAGCCACTTTTCTGGGTACCTTGTTCCAATGCGTGAAAGCTCTTTCACTGGAAAAAATTTTCCTAAGATCCAATCCAGACCTCCAGTGGCTCAACTTGAGGACACTTTCTCTTGTCCTGTTTTGGGAGAAGAGGCTGACTGTTAAAACCTACTTTCAGGTAGTTGTAGAGTGACAAGGTCCCTCTGAGCCTCCATTTCCCCAGCTCCCTCAGTTTTCTCCAGACCCTTCACCAGCTTCACTCCCCTTCTTCGGACACATGCCAGCGTCTCAATTTTTTTGTTTTAGTGAGGGGCCCAGAACAGCACACAGTACTCAAGGTGTCGCCTCACCAAGGCTCAATACAGGGGGACAGGTCATGATTCCATTTTTGGCCACCTGGGCACATGCTGTCTCATGCACAGCTCTCTGTCAAGCAGCAACCTTAGGTCTTTTTCCTCTTTCCAGCTGCTCTTCTCCCAGCCTGTAGTGCTGTAGGGACTTTTTGTGACACAAATGTGGGACCTGGCACTTAGCCTTATTGAACCTTGTACTGTTGGCCATGGCCCATTAATCCAGCCTGTCTGGACCCTCCAGCAGATCAACACTTTTGCCCAGCTTGTTGTAATCTGCAAACAGATCCTCTGCAAACAGAGGATCCCCTCATCCAGTTCATTAGTAAAGACATCAAACAGGACTGGTCCAGTACTGAGCCCTGGAGAACACCACAAGTGACTGGCTGCAAGGTGGGTTTAACTCCATTCACCACCACTCTCTGGGACTGATCATCCAGGCAATTTTTTACCCACCAAACAATGTCTCTGTCCAAGCCATGAGCAGCCAGTTTCTCCAGGGGAGTGCTGTGGGAAGTGTGGTCTCAAGGGCTTTACTGAAGTCCAGGTGGACAATATTTACAGCCTTTCCCTCATCCACCAAGCAGGTCACCTTGTCACAGAGGAAAATCAGGTTTGCCAAGCAAGACCTACCTCTCATGACCCCACCCTGGCTGGGCCTGATCCCCTGGTTTTCCTGCACGTACTGTGTGATGGTGCTCAAGGTGACCTGTTTCATGATCTCCCCAGGCACTGAGGTCAGACTGGCAGGCCTGTAGTTCCTGGAATCCTTCCTACAGCCCATCTTGTAAATGGACACCACATTTGATAACCACAATATCCCCAGTTATCCTGGAATGGATAACAATGGGAAGTGGCTCAGTGAACATATCTGCCAGCTCAGTATGTTTCCTTAGGTGGATCTGGCACCATAAATGTGTGTCTAAGTGTCGAATGAGAGCACAGTTCATAGTGAAAATACTGCACTTTTTAAAATCCTAACTTTGAATGCATCATGTATTCAGATAGACTCTTTTCTGTGTTTGCCGTTCTTTGATTCTTTTTTGAAAACATCAGTGAAAATCTGCAGTTCTTGCTGTCCAGTCCAAAGTGATTCCATTACAAATGCGTTAATTAAGTTTTGGATTAAAAAGCCCCAGAACAGGGCAGCAAGCAGCATTTATCCTTCAGCTTATTACCTGCTGACTTGAGTGATCTACTTACTCAATAGTAAGACATTGGTGGGACACGTAATATTGTTATGCAAGAATAATTACATGGATAAACCTTTTAGACACTTTAACAAATACATGTTTTCTAGTTGATAAATCATTCTTCTGCCGGTCACTAGTAGAGGTAGGAAAAGAAAGCTGCTTGAGTGACCAAAACCAGAAAATATACATGTGAAACTTCAGGTTTAGTTCTTTGGTTTTAATGCCACCTAAAAATGGTTGAGCAGAACATCAGCTTTCATTTATATGTAATACATTCTTAAATATAAAACACATATCAAATAAAGGGTTGTAATTTTCTTGCTGATAGCTCACGAAGTCTCTTCCACCACGGACTATTGGCTATCCATGGACTCTTGTCTACAGTACTGCAAAGCATGGCATGAGCTTGAAGACCTTGTATCGGACAATGATGGGATTAGACACACCTGTGCTGTTGGTTATCAAAGACAGTGATGGACAGGTAGGTAAATATTTGTGTGGCAGTAGGACACCCATCAAAAATGTTTGAGGAGTATAAAGAAATAGCTGATGCTTCAGTCCATCATGGGAGATAAAATTGTGTGTATCAAGCAAGTTAAAATTCTGTGTTTCAAGCAAATTTTCTCCTTAGAAATGGTGTTTCACTCTTAAGCAGTCCTCCAATATACTACATACATGTCTAGGAAATACTTTAATGATATAAGTTAGCTGTTGTAATGCAAGAGTCTGGTAATATCCAAAATCCAATTAATCCAGTCAAAGAAAAACAGAACACAACTACAGAGACTCAAAGAACAAGTTAATAATGCGACAAAGGTAGTACAGCTCTTGAAAGATGCTGGCTGCAGCCACAGAACATACCAAGAACCACTAGCCACAGCAAACGACATCCCAACGCAACAAGACCTTCCAGCATCAGAAAGTTTTAGAGACTGTACTTCTGGTGCCTTAAGTGCATAAAAAATTAAAATTAAATTGATTATGAGTTTCAGGAAGTGGCTCACATCTCACCATTTGAATAGCAAACATTCTCTCCTGAATAATCTAGTAACAGGTGAACACTTTAGGGAGTATGAAACTTCTTGATTCTTTTTCTGCAATTTTTGTGTTTGCTTGTATGGAAACATGTTACTGCTGTCATGAAAAATTGACAGAACCACTGTAAAATCTGTAGTATTCAGTTCACTTACCTCTCCCAGTTTGGTAAACACAGTTTTTATTTTCAGGAAGCATGGTGTCATTCAAGGGATCTAAAAACAGTAAATGAAAATTTTTCTTATTCAAGTCACAGCTTGGTTTTTTCATTGCTTCCTACCCTAGAGGTATTTAAAAAAGAAAAATCCCTTCTAACGTTCTGCTAGTAGTGCACTATTTCCAAGAAGTTCTTTAAAAAAATTTTTCGTCATTTACCTTTTAATCTTGAAAACAAAAGCTATCGAATAGACTTGAGATGTCTCATCAGACTCATCACTCTCATAAATGTACTTTGGTGACTTCTCTAATTCACTTATTAGCTTCTCAAGATAAATTAGTAAGATATACCTGCTTCCTAGTATACCTGATTATCTGTCCCAGAAAAAAAATGTCCTTTTTCTGATGGGGCTGTCTTGCCACCACTATGTAATATTGTCTGTTGCTGAAGGAGTTTGTGTTACTTTCTGTGTATGAGCATCTTGACTTGCAGACTTGCATGTTTAAAAAGTGTCACAGTTGCCCTGTCAAACCCTGAAGTTCATAGATATATCTTTTTTGGGAAACAAACCTTAGTGAATCTCACCTTACAGCCTTATACCTAGGAATATGTATGAAAGCATGCCTTGGAATTCTAGGTCAAGTAGTTACTGAACTGACATTTTAAGTATATGCCAGATCTTACCTAGGTTCTGCACAAGAGTGGAGGAAATCCCTATCTACTCAGTGAGCAGCATATGCAGGAGTGGTTCAGATGAGTTTTACATGCTCAGTCCTTCACCAGTGTAGTGAGAGTGGTGTTTTAAGTAGCTCTGTCTCATGTTATTAATGAAAAATGTCTGCATTTGACAGCAGAAAATTGATTTGCATTATCTTTTTGTTCAAAACATACGGATATTTAGCACAGAGTCTTTCTCCTCTTCATGCAAGGGTCTACAATTCTGAAAAATAAGACAGTGTTAACCAACTATTATGCTGTTTTATAATTAGTCAGGATAATTAATTCTATTGGTGAAGCTATTGATTTTTTTGAAAGAGGTCAATTTATTTTTAATGTCTTGTATCTTCCTGGCAGATAGATAGTCCTTTAAAATTGCTTTCCATGGTTGAAAAAGGCTCTAACTACTTTATTGGAGAATGTGTCCAGGAATAGTTAGTTCACTTAGCAGTATGCTAAGATAAATGCTGTGTAAATGCCCTCCAAAAATGTGTTTTGAGATGCCAGGTGGTTATTCATACCTTACTATCCAGGATCACTGCCTGTTTTTTAAGATTCTAGTTCAGAGAAGATCCTAAATGAGATTTCAGCCGTTTTGAAAAATGACAGAATTATGATCTGAAATTTTAAATATGTATACAGTGTTTTTGAGAGATTTCTGAGTTTACTTTTTATCCATTAGATTTTTTTCTTACTCTGCTCACTTATTATTGAAGAAGAGTGGTCTTCCTTTCTATTGTACCACAAAGCACAATACTTTATCTCAGTGCACTCAGAACCATGGTACAATGAAATTCACAGAGTGAATTTCAAATTGATGGTATTTACAACCTGGTTTATCAGCTACTATCATTAGAGATTCTTGGATTCTGTGTCATTTCTCTGAAGTTTTTCGTGCTCTGATGTATTTTTGCTACAGGTTTTTGGTGCCCTAGCATCTGAACCGTTTAAAGTGAGCGATGGCTTTTATGGCACTGGGGAGACCTTTATGTTCACTTTTTCTCCAGAATTTGAGGTAAGTAGTAATGACTTTGTATGCTTTTGCTCCCTTCCCCACCACCACCCCAAGCACATGATCTTAAAATACTTAAGGAATAAATCTGAAAAATTATTACAAGTTAGCCCAAAAAAAATTATCACACTGTTTTTTTCATGGACTCTCTAAGTGCACAGTGAATTGGTGGTGTTTGCATACTGGAGAACACATTCAACCTGACTTTTTAATTATACTGAAGATTTTTCTACTGTTTAAATTCTTCAGGTGTCTGAAAATTTGCAAGCTATGTCCTTTTTAGGGGCATATCATCTTATCTAAGCATTTTTTCTTGGTATTTTTCATTGTGTAGGAGTTTTGGTGCTCAAAGATGACCTGGTTTGGAATGGTCCTACTTTAATTAACGTAAAACCTCAGAATTTTTGTCTGCAGCTATCTGTTTCCTAAATTTTCTGTGTCAACTTCATTAAACTGGTCTCTAGCCATCCATAGAATGTCTTTTCTAGTGATTGGCTTCCCTTCTGCCCAAACGAAAAGTTCAGATATTTTTACTTGCTAGTCTGTTTGTTGTTTTTTATTTTTTTCCCTTAGGTTTTTAAATGGACAGGAGACAACATGTTCTTCATTAAAGGAGACATGGATTCTCTTGCTTTTGGTGGAGGAGGGTAAGTTACAATTAGAATCTGTTAAAACTATTTGTCTGGACACCTTTGGAAAAAGAATTGGAATTGAGTTCAGTTTGGTAGCTCAGGACTCAACAGTTACCAGCCAAGAAACTTAAGCATGTCAGGTGTTTAGCTTCTGAAGCTGACAAAACTTAAACAGGAGGTTTGTCTTCCCCATAGTGGGGCATAAAGTTTCAGCCATGCAAGATTATGATGCCTTCCACGCTGACTTGCATGCGTGTCTTCCTGTATTCAGAATAGACACAAGATGATTGTGGAAGAATGTAAATGTGAAAATTGTGTGTAACTAGAAGAGGCCTGAATGGAAACTGAACCATCCGAAAACATGCCAGGGTCTCCAGAAATCATACGTTGTCTTTTCCTGATTTTTTTCACATTCATGCAGGCGTATATCCTTCTGGAATGTTTTCTTTATTTGTTTTCAGCACTCCTTTTAGATATAAAATTGCTATTATGTCATCTCTTTAATAAAAATTTTAAAAGCTGAAAACTAAGGAATTCTACTTAGCTTATTTCAGAATATCTGCAAAAGGGGTATTCCCAAATTAATAATAGATAGTAAAAAATAAATAAAAACCTTGTAGCATATATTTATTAACAGCAATAAGGTACTTATGTTAAAAACTAATTCTTTAATTCCTTCTAAGTTTTAAATTTTGAATGAAAAATACATTGCTAGATTCAGTGCTTACTCCCTCAGTCTTTTGCTTTAATACATTGTTTATCTTGCAGAGGAGAGTTTGCTCTTTGGCTTGATGGTGATCTCTACCATGGAAGAAGTCATTCATGTAAAACATTTGGGAATCACACACTTTCTAAGCGAGAAGACTTCACTATTCAAGACATAGAAATATGGGCTTTTGAATAAGTATTTCACTATTTCACAGGTTATTGTCCCAAACCTGACATGAATCAGTGCAGCTTAAAAATCCCTAGGAGCAATATAATGTATTTTACTTATCTGTTTTGGGGTTTTTTTTCTAATTTTTGAGTGTGGCCATTAGCTATTATTTTTGAATAGCAGATGTTTTTTCATGCTTTTGCATCTGTAATATACTGTTGTACTTTTTCTAAGCTATAGACTCTTTTACAAAATACTGACCTTGTGGACTAAAAATTAACATTAGTTACTTTGAGCCTTGTGGCCTGCAAAATTTTCTTATCCATATTACATTTGCCTCCCAGGTTTCCCACACACACCTTTCCTGCAATCCTGCTAGGGGGCTGCTTCATTGAATATAGCTTATTATTTTTGTATTCAAATTATGTCTATGAATGAAGTTGCCCTCTGTAAACCTCTAAGAAAGTTGCGTGTGGGTATTTGACAGCAGCACTGCAGAGATTGGTCCAGACCAATGATGAATTCAAGTGGTGCCACAAATGGATGAGAAGCTGAGCATTCCGTCTTAACACATCGCAGTACACACATGGTGAAGTTAGAAGATATCCAAAGTCAACAGTGCCACTTGTCTTGTTTCTTGTTTATGTGTAGAAAAGTCAGCTAATACGTGTTGTAGCTGCATGCTGATTGTATTTAAAGAGTGTTTTGCACATGCTGTTAATGATCCACAGGTTTGGGACAAATACTGACAATATTGAGCTAAGTGGCAAAGACTTACAAAATAGCAAGAGAATGTAAGAATATGATAGTTCCAAAAAATTAAAAGGCTAAAGCAAGCAAAACTCAGTGAACAATTTGTAGCTATAGTAGGGCATTAAAAGTACAGAACCAGATGCATCTTTCTTCAGCATAAAGTGTCAGATATATACTGTTATACTGTTGTAGCCGTGTAGCACATCAGCTCCAAGAATATAGCTTATTCCTGTCCAAAGAAAAAAATACTTGTGATGTTTTTGAGTGGGGGTCTATGTTGTAAATTTACAATTAGCACCAGCTCTGATTAAAATGACATCATGTATCATAGGTAGACAATATTGTAATTCAGTAGACTCGTGGAATATGCAAACTTACTGTCATGTGACCTCAAAAAATAAATGACAGGATAGAATACAGTTCCAGTAGCTCTTGTCCACCTTTGTAGAAAACTTGATAAGCCATTGTGGCAATAACAGCTCAACAAAACTGTTTGTTTCAAAGCTTTTATTCTATGTTCTGCAAAAAAAAACCCAAAAAAAAACAAAACAAAAAAGAACAAAAAAATTGCTGTTAAGTGTGACAGTGACTGACTTTGTGCTGAAATTTCAGCTATTTCAGACAAACATTGTATATTATCTTGTAAATTAATGTTTAAAGTAGTTTTGTTATTATAGAAGTGTTGATTGACGGGTTGCTTATAGCACTTTAAATTATTCTAGAAATGGAATAAAAGCCAAATGGGTTGGCTTACGTAGATGTAGTTGTATATTTCAAAATATTTACATTTCTGGAAGGTAAAAAAGAAGAAACTTATATGAAGACAGCTTACTGCTATGGTAACAAGAAAGGGCAGATGTTTCATCTATAATATGCTAATGCTCTATATGAATAGAAAAACAGGGCTTTATTTTCTGTCTCTATATATATCTCTTTATCCTTATTAGAACTTAGTACAATGTGTAGAGTAAGTGTTTACAAAATAAGGAACTGTAAATAAATTGAAATGGCTTTTCTCCCCTTTGGTCTTCCACAGCAGTATTATTGTCTTTGTGGAGTTACAACTGATCATTACAACAACAACAAAAAAATCCTGTAATGGATTTCAAGTACTATAAGCTCACAGTGATGTATAGCAAATAAATCTAAATATATGTAAAAATAAACTTGAGTTGGAGTTTATTTAGAAGGTGGAGTTGATATAGAAGCACAAATGCCAATTTTGATGTTTATTTAACAACTGAATGTATAGGGTGCATTTTCTCATCTTTTTTTGGAATTTCTGGGGCTTTTTAAAGCCCATTGGGAGCCCAATGAGAATGAAGTGTGTTGTCTTCAACCATTTTGAAGAGGGAGAGGGGAAAAGTCTCAGATCATCCTTGCTGACAAAAGCGTTAATACAACTGCATAGTCTCACTATCCTAAGCTCATTGCAAATAAAGCATATTTTATTTTTTTAGAGGGTGGTGTGAAGAATTTTATAAATAATTATGCTTTAAAGAAATAAATCAAAGCACACAAAAATCTTCAGTAGCTGAATGTTTCCAAGTATTAGACCAGTCTTGGAAAAGCAAATAAGCAAAAAACTGGAAATCAAGGATAGTGTTTAGTAAGCAGTACAATAGCAATTGTGCTTGTAAAATACTAAATTAATTAAGGAATAGAAGGACATTTAATTTAAAGCATAAATGACTCTGGCAAACACTTGGTGCGGCAACTGGCTGTATAAGGAAGGGATCTACAGAAAGTAGCACATGTCTATTTAGCCTAGACCATGGATTTTATTACCAGAAGTGTAGTTAATTTCTGTATGACACATAAAAGGCACTGTCTTGATGTCCCTTCTGCCTTCAATTCATTATCCTTTTTGTGCAGTAGAATTCCTTTCCGTCTTTCCTGTCAAAGTTTGTTTCTGTGATTGTAAAGTTTTGGGGGTTGACGTTCGCTGAAGGCTTATGGGACCCATCATCTGGAGTTTGCTGCCAGAAGACCATTTCTCAGCATACAGTATTTGGATGGATTCGCTGAGTAACTTGATGTTTTATTTGGGTACCTGGGATCCAAACATGGGATTCTTAAAGCATCATCTTTTGGCTCTGAATCCTGTGTTACTGCTTTTGTGTAATTTG
Organism: Sylvia atricapilla; assembly: GCF_009819655.1. Classification (NCBI taxonomy): domain Eukaryota; kingdom Metazoa; phylum Chordata; class Aves; order Passeriformes; family Sylviidae; genus Sylvia; species Sylvia atricapilla. Next base: position 134,524,970 of record NC_089140.1, read on the forward strand.
CAAAAAAGTCATAATTTATGACATACAGCTTGGGCTTGCATCTTCCTGCTCACCTGTTCATATTGCATTAGCGGGTTTTTTTGTTGGTTTGGTTTGTTGGTTTGGTTTTTTGTACAGGAATTACAATGTCTGCATAAAATTTGCTCTTGGAAGATGAGTAAGAACATTATTACTTTTTTTATTTGAAACTGAAGGAATAGTCAGTCTTGTATTCTTCATTCAGTATTTGAATCTTAAGTCTCACTTTATGTTCTCCCTTCATAGAAGAACAGATGTCTTCAGGGTATTTTACTATTGTCTCTGCAATTTCCCTCAAATACCGAACAAACCTCCTCTTTCTCCTCTTAAGAGTAAATGCTACTGGAATGATAAACAGCTACACTGTGCTTCTGGAGCACAGAGAGGAATTGTCCACTGAGGGAATGGTGTACACTTGGTGTAGTAAGTGCAAACCAGTCCTGCTGGCTGTCTCACTGCAGAAGTGCCAGCTCTGCCTTCTGCTGTCCTGCTTACCCTACAAGCTTTGTAATCATAGTTTGTTTCCTCTTGTGATAATTACACTGCTAATAGTACGCATGCTGTTGAATGCTAAACTGCTTTGTGCCCTGAGGTGTCAGCAGTGGCTTCAGTTGGTGTTGAGGCAGTGCAATGTGTACATAGCAGCTGAAATGGCTGTGGAGGAGGGCCTGCCAGTATCTCTTCTGTGATGAGTAATGACTGAACATATCACCGTGAGTAGTATGCTCTTCACTACAGCTAATTCTATTTCAATAGCCTTCCCCTGTTTTAAAAATGAGCTGTATGACTGAACCTTGACTGTACAGAAACATTTGTAAAGAAGGAATCAGTGTGGAGGAGGGAACTGATTTTTACTGGGTGGGATACGTGTCCGTTGAACTTTCCATTCACTTCAAGCCACTGCAGCAACTGTGGTGAGACTTGGAAAACTACAGAGGTATAAAACTCAAATGTATTTCTTCTGATACAAGTTCCATGTTGTTACTTGAACTTGATAGCTGTATTAGAATATAAAAATATGTATGTAAGTTCCTACAGAAGAAGATAAAATTTTTTCAGTACCAAGGACGTGCAAAAACAACACTAGCTTCAGACAGGAGAGTGCAGGAGCTCTGTTTCAAGTAAAACATTTTGGAAGTTAATAGAGTATTTAAGAAAATAATGTGCAACTACAAACTATCATGACAGTACTTGAGAGTTGCTCATTGTCTCAAAAGTTAAGGGGTTTATTTTCCAAGCAAGTCAGAACTAGGAAAGCAGGTCTTAAAAATTTACAGAGACTGCTTTAATCAAGCAAATTTTGGCCTTTATCATCTCTCTGCTTCGAATATTTAAATTTGGTGGAGGTTGTGCTAACACACAAAATAGTAGGAGAGTTAGGGTGGGTAATTCAGGGAGTACTTTTGTTTGTTTTTTAATTTTGTTTATCTCCCACACCATGGATAAATTTGTCACACAGCTTAATGTAAAAACATGTTACAAAACATATAACTTATATGAAATGCTTCCATATGCCATAACTTACGTCAATATTTAATATTTCCTTTTGACAAAAATGGTAAACTCTTTTCATAAATTAAAAGGCTTTGCATGATACTGCCTACTCAAATAGCGGAGGGTGGTATGAGCAAAAATACTGGTTATGTCATGTGGTGTGCTCATCCAATTGGAATGAAATAGTTTGAGGGGAAGAATAGGAAAAAGTGGGCGGGTTTGGTTTATTTTGCATAGATTTTAACACCAGGATAACTGAATGGGAGGCTTAAGTTACCTGCAGTGAGCTAGGAATCAGTGAGGTTGATGATATATAGCAGTGATTACATTGTTATGGCTGCTGTGTTTTCCTTTGGTAGGATGAGACTTCTCACAAACAGAAATATGTAAGTAACTTAACACTTACATGCCTTCAGTGTGTATTCTTTGTACAGGTGTTTTGTATAAGATCTGTTGCCATGTACTGTGAAATCTTTTTCTGGTGCTTTGGACAGAGAAACCTTCACAGGAAATATTTTAACAGCCTATGGAAAGGAGAATGTACTTATATTTTGAAGCGACTTACTTCACGGAATGTGCACGTGTACTTGTTTTCCAGTGTGTGGGAAAATAAGCCAAGAAGTAATTAAGGGCTTTATTTATAGTTCATGTATTCCTTTGACATCAAATTTTTTTCCAAGACAATTTAGACAGCTATAAAAGGTCATTATATAAAGATGTAAAGGAAAATATAAGAATATGCAGGTAGAAATTATGATATGTAAGTATTACAGTAAGACATCAATTTTGTACATCAACTTGAGTAGTCTAAGAGATCTCAAGAAAACATTAAATAAGCTCCATTGATTCCATCTTGCAATTAATTTTTCTTCCGTGGAGTCATATAATGTAACTATGCCCAAAGTATCAATGATCTACATCGATTTAGAATAGATATTGTAGTCAGTTATTGTATCATTAAGTTATAAAATATTTGGTTTATTTGTACATTCAAAGCTTCAAACTGGAGTACCTGTACTCATAATAAGACAGCAATACTTGTTTTATCAGAGACAAGATGTTAATACACCTCTACTTCTGTAAGAAGATATTTGCTCTTTCAGTTTGAAAGAATCTTTAAGAGGGAATAAAAACCACTTCTTTTTCATAACTTGCCCAGGCATCTGCTCTGAAACAAATGCTTTTCATGTGAAGCACACACATTTTACCAGGACAGCTATTTTTACAGCAGTAGATAAACTGGTAGCTCTCATCTAGTAAGTAGCAGAGACCTTACAAAGTTCTCAGATGTGTGAATAATACAATTTTAAGTCCTAGAAATATTAGTTCATTAGTGTTTAGTCCTCTTCAGCATCAGCTGGACTGAAATACATTGTTTCAGTGACATTGGAATGGCAAATGCTGTAAAATTACGTCAGTATTTCTGTGTCATGTGGAACAACGTTTTCCTCAAAGTTATGGACACCGTTTCTCTCTTTTCTCACAGAGATACAGTTCAATGGGAGATGGTGATGTTAGTTGCTTTTTTGCTGTATAAAAAAGTACAAGTACCTGGCTAGTTTTTATATGTTGCATATTATTTTTCCCTGTATTTATAAGAACAGTATCTGTATAGATAATCAATGAGATGTTGCACAATGTTGCATAGAAGGTATTTTTAGGTAGCTAATAAAAACTTTTATTCATTACATTCCAACCTCCATAAGCTTAAATATGAAACAATCTAAAAAATTAGTTATATAAATACAATAAATATATAAAACCCCATTTTTAAAAAGAAGTATTTTTATGTGATATATAAGAGAAAGCTGTGTCAACAGTTATATCAACAAGATAATACTGCTAATAGTTACAAATCGTGCTTGTAAAGAACACAGATGTGGTATCCTTGATTCTGTACTATAATCAAGTAATTTTACTTGTATTTAAATCAATTAATTAGGAAGGGAAGTGCATGCACAAGACTATTTTTCAGATCAAAAACTTTGAGTTTATATTGTTATTCCATTTCGATCTGGCATGTTTCATATTCCTGATATTCCAGTTTAAACAGGTTGAGAATATCTTAATATTTTAATATCTTAATATTGAGAATATCTTAAAGAAGTGGAAGTTGGAATTAGTTTGTAGCCCTTTATATTGCTTTGGGCTTTTATCATCAGCTGCTTATATTTCATGTAGATTTCTCCTTGTTTTTCATGTAGTAATTAACTTAATTGTCCTGGAAGCACTTCCAGTACAAAATGAAGTCCATTTGGATGTTTGGGTTATCATGCACTAGTTATAAAACACATATTTCAAAAAATACTCTTTTCTATATGGTGAACAGCAAAATCTTATTTTCAAAATGTGCAAATGCTAATGGCAGGGGAGAAGAGGAGAAAAGTTTTCCAAAAGTTGTTCTGGTTATAGCCTAATTTATTTTAATAAAGTAATTATGACATTATCATCTCTTCCTTGCCACAACATTTCTCCTTCAAAGTCCACCAGCCCATGTTTCCTGGCTCTCATAAGAATCCCAACAACTTTATCTGAGATACGAACGTATCTGTCGAAGAGTTCCCCAAAAGTGACTTGGATCTTGCCATCAGGCCGTGGCTTGGCCATTGATTCAATGATGAAGCACATGTCCCTGATCTCCCGGTGGATGTGCGCCTCAGCTCTCTTGGCTCTCTCAGCAGTTTTGGTTCCTTCCTTTGGGTGACCGTATCCTTCATCTCCTTTGTGCAGACGCGTGGACATGGCCAGCTCGTGGTCGAACTCCTCGCTGAAGGGGTTCAGCTTCTGTGTTATGATGTGCTGGTCGGCCCATTCCTGCCACCTGTCCTTGAGGCTGTGCACGGCGCTGCTTTTCTTGCGAGCGTTGCTGCGCGCCTCCTCGCTCAGCCGGCTGGCGCTGAAAGACACAAACACACCCCAGCTTTGCATCTCCTCCTTTCCTGATGCAAGTCTGCTGTTTATTGCTCTCTGCTGTTAACTGGGTTACTGTGGTTTTGGGATGAGCTGGAATCCACCAGGTGGCACAAGTTGACCACTTCTAGATTAGTTCTGTCGGGCTTTTGGTCCACATTCAGTTTGCCCTCAAAGGCAAGTCCGTGATGACAGCATTATTCTGCCTACACGACCACCTTCCAGCCCTGATCTGAGCCATTTTGACAAACTTCACCCCAGAATGACTTAATTCTGTGAGGGAGGAAACCTGTTGCTGATTACCTGCACTTTCTATACCTTTAGTCAGTCACACAGTTCCCCCTTCCTGCCTGCTTGGCCAAGCCTGAAGTGTGCCTGCCCTGTGGTTAGAGATGCTGATTGCTGTAGATTTATGACCAGGCTGAAAACTAGAGGGTAGTGCCTAGAAAAGTCTGTCCCCTGTCATGTCAATGATTATAGCAACAACAAAAAGTTAATTGAGTGCAGTAGCTCTGTCTATGCTTTTATATTTGGCGTATGGTTCTGAATAAATATTCAAGTCCAAAATTCACATTCCCATTGGTAGGGTAGAAGTTGGAAAATGTCAAGGACAAAGGATAAGGAAACCTTTGGGGTTTTTTTGGGGACGGTTGGTTTTTTATGACTGTATTAGTTCTGGATGACTCCAGGCAGACTCTATCCTCTCGTGGCCAATCTCACATGTTGAGGGGCAGCAGTAGATAGTCTGAGCTAGTCTTTGTGCTGTCCACGTCCTGTCAATGTCTATGGGCAGAACTCAGCTTGGGACTATGCTGTGCTGTAGCTGTGCCAAAGTAATTTGTTTTTTAATATTTTTACTCCCCAAAAGACTGCTCTGAAGCCTCTCCAGTAATGTCAGCTGAATGTTAACACCAGAGAATCAAAAAGCACTTACCAAACAGCACAGTGCTGCAAAGTTGCAGGAAATTATGTTTCCCTGCTGTTTTCTACTAAGTGTTTGAAAGAGAATATAAATCATAGAGATGTCTACAGTGCAGAACAGTGCACCAGAAAGATGCCAGTATTGGACAGGGCTGTGCTAGGGTAAAAGGTGCAAACACGTAGTCCCGGGGATAGAAAAAGTTCTTAGAAGAGCTGCAACTCTTTATTAGCTGTGGCGTTGCCCCAAGATTGGCTTGGCTGTATTGAGAAACTGTGTTTCAAAAGCTCCAAAATGCTCTTCACTATCAATTTGGTGGAAAACCATCAGAATTGAGCATACCGAGTGGCCAAGGAAGTGCACCTTTCTTCTGTGGTGTGATTACAGAGTATCCTGAGAGTAGGCAGTGTGTATGTACCTGTAATTTTGTGTAAGTGACTAACAGGTAGGTGTTGGCAGGAAAGCATTAAAATATACTAGTGGGGTAAATCTAGAAAATTTAGTTTCCTGACAATAAGCCAAATGCTCCTCTATATAAGCTGTTGTCATACAGAGAAAGGGAAAGCTGTGATCCTTTGGACCTTCACCTGAATTGTACCCTCATTGTCCAGAGGAGCTGTGGGCACAGGGTTTGGCTATGCTAAGGAATTTGTCTCCTGAAGTCAAAGGTCACAAACCCTGTGCCAGCACAGTCTGAACTCCAGCTGAAGCTCAGATTGCTTCACTATCTCTTCATGAGGGAAGCTATCAGTTAAGGCAGGGGGGGGGAGAAAATCCTAAGTGAATCAAAAGTGCCTTGAAGGAGTGATGCCATCAGTCTCAGTAGAGTTTATGAGTAGATATCACCGTGGACAGCTTATTCCTCAGCCATAGCCAGCTGCTTCCCCTTCTCTCCAGGGATTGTGACCTCTGAGAAAGTCCTAGAGCTTCAGTTCCCCAGGTTGAGTGGAGAGAAGAGGGGGAGTGAGACAGCAGGAGGCTGTGCAGTCTTTGTTACTTGTTTTAGCAGTCTAAATGTATTCCCTCCTTTTTCTACCAAAACTCATTTTCCTTTCTAGCAGAATATTATTCCCTTCCTCATCCAGATCATCTTCTCAGTGGTTGAGAGTGGTTCTGCTTTTAATGTGCCACACATGGGTTTGGAAAAACCTTACTTTTTTAATGCAGCTTGTAATTTAACCATTTCTAGTTGCTTAAGTGCTATTTTTGCCATAGTTTAGCTTAATGACAAGTTTAAAACATGAATTGCATACACATAGAAGCATTTTTTCATGTTTCTACTGCATCTGCACAAAGGACTGTGCATCCAAAGCAAAGGTTTTGAACTTTCTCCCACTCTAAGAAGTGCCTTACATGCAACAATCAACTAAGTTAACCTGTTAACCAGAATGGTCATCCTAAATGCATCCTGACCTCCTAGGCAAACAATGTCTCTGTTGTATATTCACCCTGGTTCTTTCTGTAGGGGAAAGGTATGAATCTCATTTTAACATTTTGAGTTTCATGTCCCTTTTGTTGCATCCCTTTTGCTCCTAAGCAGGAACAGAATAATGTCTCTTATGCCAGTAGGAGTCAACAGGCCTTCTACAAAGCAAGCAGCCTTATTCCAGGGAGTAGTGAAGCTGGAAATAACGAAGGTGCTGATGTGAGGAAAACAAAATACTTGCACTGGTGCTTTTTTCCTGGAATGTGGAGAGGAAAATGAGAGATATGCTTTAACAACTATGTACTTATGGCCTTTTTGAAGAAGATTAAACTACATTGAAAGGCTCATAAAGGTCATAGACTGACATGTTATGTTCTGAGGCTGTAAAATAAATTTAAAGAAATGACTAGTTAAAAAAAGTCCAGTCCTGATAGCACCACTGTAAGTGCATAAAATTATTTTTGTATCTGATTTCAGTGCAAGAAAGAGCTGTAAGTAACATAGAGGGTGTTATTTCAATCATTTGGACGACATTAAATATGGCTAATCAATCTTTTTTCAAGTAGCAGCACTAAAATTAGGCATACGAGGAAAATAGAAGTTTAACAGAAGCTAGATATTGGTCTGTTTCTGCTGTAACATTTGAAACTAAAAAAATTTTTTTAATTAAAGTTGTTTACAAGTAGGTGCTGCAAATTTATCCTTTTTCTGCTGTATATGTGGAATCTTTAGGTTGGAGCCCCTAACTTCTGTGAAAGGATGGTGCACAGAGTCCTGCCCAAAAGCAGGTACCACAAACTTTCAAGCTCTAGGTTACGGGGGAGCTTTTTTCACTTAGACTGTTAACCATTTTCTTCTTACAGGAGCTGACTGCTTAGCTATACAGCAAAGCATCATTCTAATCCCATCTAAACAGTTAAAATAGCTCTGAGGGTGTATGTTCAGATAACTGTGCTTGAAGCTACTCTATGGTTGAAATCCATAACTGTGTTAGTCACAGTCTAATGATCGCAATAATGTTCATCAGTGGTGAGGTGTAAAGCCAAAACTGTGACCATGATACAGCCTGTCCACCTGTCTGCAAAGGGATCACAGAGTTTGTTTTGGCATTTTCATCAGTTTTTCATCCTCTGTGCTGATCCAGTTTTTAATTTCTGGAAATGCAATTGAGATATGGTGTGAACTTGGGATCCAAGATACTGTGAATTTTTCCTTTCTTTGAATTGGTGAATTCCAAATCCATGGAAAGCTTTCAAAGAGAAGTAGTGAACCCAACTTTTGACAAGTATGTTGAATAATTCCTGCAACATTACTTAGTTACATTCTCCTCAAATTGCTCCTGAGAATATTTATACTAACCAAAACAATGAATAAGTATTTGGAAACATTACTTATCAAATATATTGATTTAGACAACATTTGCTGAAATAAATGAATAGCTGAAGGCTCTTGATGAGGTAAAAGTTGTGATTCTGAAATACAGACTGAAATATTAAGAAGTAAGTAGTTCTTTTGATGAACTGGTAAATATAGTGTGAAAATTAAATATAATTAGCATTTCCAAAATATAACTTCCTGACTTTTTGTATTAGGTACATAGTCCAATGTTGTTGAGGAACTCCTTAAGCACAGAGTGATATGTGAAAGGTCTCCTGAATTTTGATTAATTTCTTCTAAGCCAAGAGTAATAGTTTATCTTTGACCACTTCCTACCATTCACCCCACCTCCCATTTTCCCTGTGAAAAGCTGTACCCTTCTGCCATTTGTATAAGGAAGATGTTTTTGATGTAGTTTGATGTAATGAAGATGCTTTACTTACAGAGATGGGGCAGGCCGTTTAATCCTTACAGCTGTCACCTCCCGGTCACTGTCTTCCTGCTCGAGCTTGTCCTCTGCTTCCCCATAGCCACTGTCCTGGGCATCCAGGCTGTCATCACGACTCTTAAGCAGCAGCTCTCGCTTGGCCTCATCTTTGTCCTCTTCTTCCATCTTCTTCCAGCCCTTGGTCAGCTCTGATACCACATTTGAACACTTCCTCCTTATGGTTGAAGGTAATTTGCTACTAAGAATTTTGTCAATAGCACTTGATTCTTCTTTGAGTTTGGTCAGCTCGGAACTGCTGTTGTTGTTCTCATATCTTTCACTGAGGAGACTGACATCGCCCCCTCGTTCATAGGCTTTGCTGACGACTGTTTTGGTCACCTCTTTGCTTTTAATGCTGAACGTTTTGAGGTCTTCATCTGATTCCCTTGATTTTTTTTCAGCATCTCTTACTGTCATTGATTCCGTTGGTAAGGATTTTTCATAATCTTTTTCTTGGTCCCTTTTTACAGATGGAATTTGCCATTTTTCAAAAGAACTTTCTTGCACAGGGTGAGCTGATGAGCTTTCTGCAGTGGGAACCCATCCACAGGGCTCTTGCTCTTGCTTTACGTGGTGGTCAGATGCCCACTGCTGCCAGCCTCGTGCCAAGCTGAAGACCTGGCTGGCCATCCGGATCTTGTGGACAGCCCTTTTCACAGGAGCAGCTCTCGGCTTTTCTTCAGGAGCCATGTTGCTGTCTGCTGCCATCCTGGCTTCTCCCCTTCTTATGCTCAGCACCTTCTGAATGGACTTCCTGAAGTGAATAATGCCCTCTGAAGAGGGCCACACAGATTTAAATAGAAGCAGGAGCAGTTGATGCCCTTGGAAAATATGTGAAACGCTTCTCACAAAGATATAGTATCCTCACTGTTGCAGAGGTCTTTTTTTAAAACACAGGGTTACATTTCATCACAGCAGATGAATGATGCATGATGTAAACAGTGTGACACAGACCTGTGCTGGAAATAGTGGGAAAGTAATAGCTCCTTTAGTGCCTCCTTCCCTTGCACTGCTGAATTCCCAGTTTGTTGGCAAGGGTCTTGTCGTTTTGGAAATGCAGCACTTGGGTTAGAGATTCTGATCAGAGTGACTGAAAATGCTAAATGTGAAGGGCTGTCAGTGGCTAGGAACTTTGGCCAGACTGGACACTCCTCATCATAACAAGAAAATAGTAGCCTTTGTCATAGTGTGTGAAACCAGAAGCAAGTTATGAGTGAGAAATTTTTAGAGGTACTTCTTAAAAAGATACTGGGAGAGTTTTTCTTATTGCTCGTGTGTCCAAGGAAATTGAGGTTTGTTAATTTTTTAAAAGGTATTTATGCGTTCTCTTCCCAGTCATTATCTATTAATGTCTCTCTCTTTAGAAAATACCTTCAGGGGGGCCTGGGAACACTATCATGTTTGGTGTCAGCACTAAGGAAGAGGGAATCACTGTGTCTGGGGATCAGTATAATAAGTCTGACTTGATCAGATGAATGAATGATCTCCAAATTTTAGGGGTTTGAGAAAATAAAATATAACCTATTTAATTTCTCACTGCTTTTCAATAGAGTTATATACAGCTTAATTATGTTTACTGTGTACAATATAAGAAAAATCAGGTTTTCTAGGAAACCTTATGATTTGCTCATTCCAGAGGACTTCCTAGAGTGTGTTCATGTTTGAATTTGTGAAATTGTTCAGTGAATTAATACATCCATTGTTATATGGTAATAAAAGTTTTTCTGCAATACAGTCCTGTGATATCTTATTTCTTAGTATAATGTTTCCTAAATAGGAATGGAAAATATCATTGCTTTTTCAATCCATCATACCTTGCAGATTACAGGATGACCATGGCACTTGCCATGTGGTGCTCTGAGGTTCACTGAACTTCAGGGAATTCTGTTGGCTTTGTTGGTGTTACATCAGAGATAAATATGGACTCTCATGCTTGGCCTTCTTTTTATCTTCTCTCGGTTAAAGGCTGGGCTGTTTGAAGTAGGTCAGATCATATTTAGCTCTTGATTAATGCTATAAGACTACATCATACCTTTGACTTCCATGTGGAATTCCTCATTAATCTGTGGAGTAATTTCCTCTTCAAAACTGATGACATAATGCAAGTTAGTGTTGCTATTAGATATTTACGCATGCTTTTATTTTAGAAAAAAATGTGTCACCTCTGTGTACTGTACATTCTCAGCTATTACTCACTGCGTCATAGTACCCATACAATTTGATTAAGGAGCATATGTCACCAAACATTTATTTTGGGGTCATTTTAAGGCTAATCAGGAGTGGGACCTTCTTGTGCTTAGAATTTACACGTCCATGCACGCATGCAGGGGAGTGTATGCTCCCTAAAATACAAGGATGAGGTGTGTGAAAGAAAACAATGCCCATAGGCAGAATAGGAGTATTACACCAGTTCATTATGTCATTCTGACTGGTTTCTTGATTATAAGAGGTGGCTGAGGCGTTTAGAATGACCTGAAAGCTAAATACAGATAAGGGATAAGGCAAGGAAGGACTGCAGTGAAACAAGTGACTGTGAAAGACAATCCTGTAAACCCAACAGAGACCCCTGTTACAAGGCAGGGTCAGCTTCACCTCCATGTGTCCTGGATCCTGTTTTACTTGCTCTTAAAGAACACCAGCAGTAGATACTCCCCACTGTCTAGGCAATCTATTCCACTGGTTAACTGGCTGTATTTTGCAATCAGATCCCTCTTCTCAGTTTATTACTGCAAATAGTCTTGAAGTTCTTGAACACTTTCATACCATATTTGCAAGTAGCTGTATTGAAATTCATGGCACTGAAAAATAATTGTATTCCTGAGGAATGTTTAGAGATTACAGCACATTTCAAAGAAGTTGTTAATGAAGAGACATCTGGGTTTTTTCTTAACAGACTTGACCATGGTACATTGGTCATAGTCCTACAGACTTAATGCTTACATAGTTTAGATAAATGACAATGAAATGTTACAGGCTAATGAAAACCACCAAGATTACATATCTAAGCTACTATTAAATCCATATTGCACAGCAATATGTTAAACAAATATTTAGTTAAAATTGGTCACAATATTAAGTTGAAGTGTTATCACAGACTTGTCCAAAACGCCAGTGAAACTTTGATATAATTGTTCTGAGAATAACTATCTTTATTATGCTTACTTTTAGGGTGTACAGTGATATTGCCTCAAATGTGTTGAATGTGGTCTCATTTTACAGGGTGGTGCTGCCAGCAAGAAGTTAATTTTAAGTGCAAATTATGTCCAAATCATCCAGTGATATTCATACTTGGCATGTTGTTTACTTTGTAAATGTTTTATTGCAGTAAGACTAGAATTTATTACTTCATGATTTTAAATTTTAATTTTTAATGAGATAATCAACCAAGGTTACATTTCTGCATGTAATCTCTCTGCTGTGGCTTCCACAAGCCAATAGCCAGCCCTAAAGGTTCAGGTATGTTTTAGGCAGGCTGGACCCAAGCCACCTTTTCTATGTCTTCCACACATCACAAGGTCACAAAATGTACTCTAAATGCTCAGCAAGGCTGGGTGATGGTGACTGTCACAGGCTTTCATAAATTCAGAAACCATCCTTGAGAGTAGAGTGACCATTTCTAGCAGAAGATCTATGGGAGAAAAGGTAATTGGAGAAAGTGTTAACTTTGATGAGTAAGCTTGACACATGCTGAAGTTGTAAAGCACGTAAAATAGCTAACAAGTCCTTTTGTCCTTGGCCCTGGCTGCCTACACTTCTGGGATTTAACATCTCTATGACACCTTTAGATGAGTCTGCACATGTCCTTAAGACCTTGTGGCTGCTTGTGGATTGCTGCATTTCACATAATACCTCTGACTTCCTGAATCCGAAGTTGTGAATGACCACCTGAGGGGTTGCCAGTGTCAGAGGTAAAAGTCGGGATGTTTTTGCTGCGTGATGGTTTGGTTTTGTTTTCCCCTGGATGGATTTTTCCCTGTACAGTTATGAACTATTTAAAAATCCTTTAATTTTCTCTTTGCTGTAGAACACTAACTGTCTCTGGGAGACCAGTATGCCCTCAATGATTAATTGTGATTAATTTTAAAGGTAGAACTGTATCTTACATTACTTTCCATTGTCAGGCATTGACATAAATTATTCAGTGGGTTTGATTCCAAGGAATTTAATTTTGAACCAATTGTAAATGTATGAAAGATGCTGTCTTCCTCCCCAGAGTTAGTGGTGAATAACGAGAACAAGATGTGTTTCTTTCTTGAGTGTAACTAGCTGCCATTATCAGGCATCTCAGGAATTCTATTCACTATAACACAGTTAAAGTACATTGTGTACTTTATAACACCACACGTTTCCAGTTATCACAGGAAACCTGTAAAAAGAGTTAGAGTTTGGGATTTCCTTATTTTTAGAGTTCACGTCAAACAAATTCCTTCTAACAACAGCAGTGAGCAACTGTGTCCCATTCAGTGTGCAGTTTCATGGACAATCCAGGTGTCTGAGGTCCAAGAAAGGGATGCTCCTGAGCCTTTGAGTTGGGTTGTGTCCAGCCATTAACTGAAAGCAGTTCATGCATTCATTGGTGCGGTTATATTTGCATCCTATATCTGGCCACAGCCTTTTCTGTTTAACTGAAATTGTGTTGTCCTGAGAAATTATCCCTGTTTAATTACAAAGAATTTTGAATCTTTATTTGATTACATGTCATCAGGATTCAACTACATGAGAGATCAGGGCTTATCCATGGTCTATCATAGTCGCACTGCTCTGTGTAGGATATAAACCCAACAAACTGTCAAGAAAACCCTGGTCAGAACCAAGGCTGAAAGATTCTTAGTTGTGGCAGGGTATTGGGGGGAGGGAAGATGCACTGTCCAGTAGCAGCAGCTGCAGCAAGTAAGTTGTGGAGCACAGCCCCAAAGCTCCTCTCACTCCAGGTGGCACAGATTTAAATGCAAGCCACCCAAGTAATAGAAACCAGCCCTGTATATTCTCAGCTGGCTGAGGATGAGAATTTAGCATAATTTTTCACTGCAGTCTGGTAGAGAGACCTGGCTGTTAGAGCTGACAGAAATCAAATTCAGGATGGGCTTGCATGCATCCATGTGTCTACAAGTTCCTACCCAAGCCCTGCTACTCAAGTGACAAAACTCTTCACTGTCTTGAATATTTTATTCCTCTAAAGTTGTCTTCACATTTCAGAAGATGAAAACTAATACTGGGATGTGGAGCCTTAAACACTTTGGCACTCTTTTCCTACTTTTACATAGAGTGCCCACAGCTTTTCTTGGAGTCAAATGCCTGCAAGAAATCCATACAAGTTTAATCAAATTTATACAGAAAAGGAAAGCAGAGGTAAGACCATATGCTTTTGGTCCCATTTTTCCTTGGAGCATAAATACATCTCTTATCTGAATATCTATAGTAAATGAGCAGAAACAAGTAACAAGCAGTAATGAAGCAATTTTGTTTAAAACTGTAAGCAAACATTTGCAGGAAATCATTTGCATCAGGCACTTACTTCTTACTTGCATTATGAAGGAATTTCTGAAGATTATTTTAACAAGATAGCCTTTGAAATAAAACCACAAATAGGTTGCTGTTCAAGTTTATATTGATCTATTTGTCAGTGAATGGTTATCCTTTTCTGGTAAGAAAATGATGTAATATTGTAAGTAGTTTAATTTTGTGGTTCCAACTTGCTGACGTCTCCTAGTTTAAAGTTTACCTAGAAATAGTCTTATGGCTTTGACAATATGGCCTTTTTGCTGCTATTGCAATCTGAGAAGAACACTGGATACGAGGAATTTAAAGTCTTCACATAACTTTGCAATACGAGACGGACAGGAGGCATACCAGAAGAGGAGAACTTGAAATCAGACACCTGGATGTAATGTCAGAGATGATAAATGTATTTTACTCATCTACAAGAAAGAAATCACAGGTTAAAGAAGAAGAAAAAAAAAAAAAAAAAAGCACAATTCTATATAATCAAAATATGTTACAAACAAGAGATAAGAGGCATAATCAAATCAGTGTTCTCCAGAAATTAACAAGGCAGTGCTTCCATGCATTGTGGCTTTTATTTTTCAGGGTAATAGTAACTGCACGTTTCTGCTAATGGGTGTTTCTAGGTGGCAAATGTGAGAAGAAAATAGAATTTTCACAATTAAAAATAAAAAACTGTCAGGGACAGTGTCTGGTTAATTAGAGCAGTACAAATCAGACCTGATTGAATCACTTCATGTTTGCTTTATCACTAGTCTGTTTAAAGTGCATTTACTTCAAGGTATCACTGCCATGTGCATCACTGTGTTGTCTTCACAGTCTACTATATGTATTATCATACAGTCTAATATATTTATTAATATAAATATATTTTAAATATATTTATTATCAAAATCTGTCAATAAAAAGTATAACCCATACACAGTTGTGCCTTCAATGTGTATAGTGGACCTACCACGGGTTTTTGGAAGGATCACTGAAAATTTATATTTAACTTTTAATAGATTTGGTAGTTATTGTCTTTACATTATGAGTATTGCAACTGAAAAAAAATTAAAATCAGTTTCTGAAATTATCTTTTGAGAATGGAAAACAGACTGCAAATTTTAGGAAATATGTTTTAATGCAGAAAACTCTGCACAAAAACAAAAACAAAACAAAAAAATGAGTCTGTATATAATATAAATGCAGTATTTCATAATTTGCTTTAAAGTGTAATTCAGAACTCAGGAAAGATGCCTCAGTATAATTTTGGTATTTTATTGTGAAGATTTTTTAATATTTACTGAGGGCAGTACCTTGAATTAGGTAAATACTGCGTTTCTGTTTTAATCTATCAATTGGCTAAAGCAATTAGCATATTTTCAATGCCTCACTCAAAATCATGCTCAGCTCTTTTGTTATTCCGTATCCTGAAAGATCCTGACACAAAGGATTGCTTGAAACCATTGATGGTTACAGCTCACATTTGGAGGCATCTGTGGTAAAAAGCAGAAATCCTCTTGACTAATCGATTCTGTTTTTTCTTGCAGCGTGGGGTGATCTCGTTTTGGAGGTGACAGCAGCGTGCTGGAGCTGTGGCCTGTGTCTGTGATTCTGGACCTCGGGTAAGGGAGCTGAATTCCCGCGGGTGTCCCCGCCGGGACAGACCCTCTCCCTCCGTCCCCGCCGGGACACAGCTGCTGACAGCACACTGCCGTGGGCACGGGCACACAGCCCCGGCCCCCTGTGGCTGAGGGGACAGCCGGAATTCCCGCGGGTGCCCTTGGCTGTGCCCGCTGTCCCCGCCGGGACACAGCAGCCGACAGCACACCGCCGTGGGCACGGGCAGACAGCCCCGGGCTCCCTGTGGCTGAGGGGACAGCCGGAATTCCCGCGGGTGCCCCAGGCTGTGCCCGCTGTCCCCGCCGGGACACAGCTGCTGACAGCACACCGCCGTGGGCACGGGCACACAGCCCCCCGCTCGGCTGTCTGTGGCTGAGGGGACAGCCGGCGGCCAGCTGCCACAGGAGCGCTGCTCTCTGGAGCGGCCTGCTGAACCATGGTGACTTGGGGCAAGTCAAGGAGCGAGGGGTGGGAATTGCTGGAAGATCATGTGATATTTACAGTGCCTTATGGATCTTTCCGTGGCTCATGACTAAGCTTCAGCCGCCAAGGAAGCTGGCAATGATGGCCCTAGTTTTCATCAGAAACTTCTAAACCACATTAGGTTAAATTCCACACCTACCTCATTTTAAAAGTATGCTTCAGGCATCTGCCTTACTTCTTACATTATGGAACAGTAATTAACGGGCCCTGATTATGGGGTAAAATTCTTTGCAAAAGGAAGATGAGAGTAGGGGAGTGGGGGCTTGAGGTCATTATATTTAAAAATTTGATTTGCAGTATGGGAGCAAAGCATGCATTCCTCTTGGATACAAGGATACCTAATTGCTGGCAGCAGCATCCAAACTGGAATGAACGGTTCTGGGAGGCAGGGACAAGTATCTACTCATTTTTGTCATCAAGTTGATCTTCTAATTGTGTGGCTACCTCAGGCTTCAGCACAGACAGCTCTGCCTGTTAATCCAGTGAATGACTTAGTAGCTCAAAATGCAGATCAGTGTACTAACAGTGATTTTGAGGGAAAAATCAACTTCCTCATCCCCTTTGCTTGACTGAACCAAGTCAATATCCTTCGCAATGGTGTCAGCCATTTCAGCACAAAAAATTTGAGGAGGTGGTGATTTTCAAGGATGGTTTTTGACATTTGAAAATACGTCACTGGTAAGCCTGAAGTGTTTTGCTGATTATAATCAGTAAACTGATTATAACTCTCACTGGACTGCAAACCTGGACCATCCTAGCTCTTTCCTTACATCACTAGTCACTTCTGAATTAATCCAGTCTTGTATATCCCAGGAGATTTGTAGACTTGGAATTTCAGTGAACACTAACAAATTCAGTATTATCACAGAGCTCCAGAGTGCTTTCTCAGCTTTTCTGGCCCTTTTCTTAAAACAAAGGAGAAACACATGTTTATACTTGAAGAGTATTATGGTAGTCACATCACTTGAGTCAATATGGTGATTTTGTGCCAATTGCGTTTTTCTTTTTTTAATCTGTGGAACCTATTAAGGTTTGTGGCAGAGGTCAATGGATGTCCCTTAGGGCTTGACAGGTTTCCAAATAACAATGTCAGAATTTTAAATCAGTTGAAAGTAATCTATTTTTGCTCTTTTCTTTGCCATATAATAGCCAATTTTTTGTTGTTGTTGAGATTACTGCAGTGTATCAATATTGGTCTTTATTTCCCTCTTGGTATTTCTCTTCAGATAGTTCCAGATAGGAAAGAAGGAGAAAGTGATTAAGAGGTTTTGAATGGTAGGAGAGATGTCACTAAGACAAAATCTTCTCATCATACCTTTGAAGCCCCTGGAAATCACATGAGAAGCATTTCGGTGAGTGGAATCCACAAGCAAAGGCTGGTATGGGGCAAAGTGCTGAGCAGGGGTATGTACTTCTTTAATGCTTCTCCTATTTTGTGAGTTGAATTATAAAAGGGATGCTCAAGCCCCAGAGAGACAATATTCAGCACAATTTGCAGCTTAAGAAGAATCCTTTTCAGGAAGTTTATCTGCTGTGTAAAAACTAAAAGTACAATTAAGAGTTTGGTGTAGGAAGAATCCTCATTGTCATTGTTTAGGGGATTCTTGTAATGAGGTACTTCCAGGGTATTTTCTCTTGAGATTCCATGGGGGGGGGCCTTGCTGTGATGAACCCTTGGGGCAGCTCCTCCCCATCCACCACTCCCATGGAGTGCACAGTGTTTCCCATGGAGTGCACAGTGTTTCCCATGGAGTTCACAGTGCTCCATTGAGTTCACAGTGTTCCCATGGAGTGCACGGTGTTCCCATGGAGTGCACAGTGTTCCCATGGAGTGCACAGTGTTCTGGGTCCCTGAGCAGCTCCTCCCTCTGGTGCTGCTCACAAGGCCTGTGCTGTGCTGTGCCAGTGAGACTGGATCCATGGAGTTGGCAAGAGGCTGAGCACTGCTGCAGGAGACTGCCTGCCCCCAGCACCCAGAGCAGAGTCCAGGGTGCCAGGCAATGGAGGTCTTTAAAGAGTGTCATGGGAAGAGTCAGAAACCCAGAGAAGGGCTCTGCAACAACTGGCCAGCTGAGGAGATCAAAAGGAGGAAGGCCTTCTGTTGTTTATTAGTGAGAATTTGTGATCCTGGAATGTTCACGGGAATAATCCTTGGTAGTAAATAAAGTAGGTTAACAATGCAGAAGAATGTCTAAGGGAAGATTTGATTTCTATGACTGAGTGTAATTTTATCTAACTTTATCTAATCTTCAGTAAATCTCTGTTCTGAACCATTCCTTCTTCCATGTAGTGCATTTGCCTCTAGATCAGGATGATTCCTTGACATTTATTAAAAGCAGACCAGAGACTATAATCCATGCATGGAACAGTACTCTTCAGAAGTTGTAGTATTAGACACAGATCAAAGTGCTGTAGTGCTCTTATTTTAATCTTCTTTTTTTTTTTTTTTTTTCCCTACATGAAAACCACACTGGATGTCTTACTTTAAGCATATTTAATGCTTTAGTACAGAAAGCAGTTCAAATCTAGGGAAATCTGAAAGAATCAGATTCTGACATCTACTGCTGCTGATTAAGACTTATTACACAGGGACTATCAAGGACACTAGTGTGTGTACTGGAAAGGTAGTGATTTTCATCTAATCCAATGAAGGGTGGTGGTCAATCAGATGATGAAAAACTTCTATTTTAATTGGGCTACTGAAAGCCTTTGTTATTGGGACTGGAAGATATGCACAAGTGTGGACAAACCACATGATTAAACGCATCTTGACCCAAACCTTGTGGTGCTTTTAACACAATCTTTTAACTAATGCGAGAATCATGGAAAACTGCTGCCAGATTTGATTAAAATAAGCAGCACATCATTCAGGGAGAACTTTCCTGTTCCTATGGCTAAGGCATCATAGCATGGCCAATCCTGAATTCAAGGTTCCTGGCTGCCCAGGCTAGAGTTGCAGAGTTAAATGATGGCAGTGATGAATGCACATATCACATACTAACACAAAGGTAAATAGTCACTGTGGAATCACTCAAATAAATCTGAATACATGATCAATGTTTCTTTGAGTGTTGGATGGATTTCCCCTGTGGAGCATATGATACATCTTACTATATAAAATTTAAGAAAGTGTTCCTCCTGCTGATTTGGCAACTGCTAACTTTATTGTGTTTGAGAATAACAATGACAGCACTTTTAAAAGTACCTCAGTGACACTGAAAGTGAGAGAAACATCAATCTATCATGAGTTAGTTTTAGAAATATCTTTGTAGGTTAATGTGAATTAACTCCTACCCACTCCATTCTAACAAAAAGTTGTCTGTCTTTACTGTCATGAATAATCCTAAGCATTTGCCATATGTCATTTATATGCATGCCTAACTCTAGAAGAGGTCCAATCACAGAATAACAACATGTGTCAGGTTGGAAGGGACCACAGTGGGTCATCTGGGCCAACATCCCTGCTCAGGCAGGGTCATCCCAGAGCACATGGCACAGGATTGCATCCAGAGGGTTCTTGAATATTTCCAGTGAGGCAGACTCCACAACCTTCCTGGGAAAAATCTTTCATCAAAATAAATCTGTTGATCCAAGGTTGCTCAGGTACTTCTGTAAATGAAAATCCAGTGGCTTCTCTTGGAGAGAATTTGCAAGAAGCATGTGAAGTTCTGAAGCAATAGCCAGCAAACTTCTCTGCCAAATTCACACTGACTTTGTGTTGAAAGTTTTGCATCCCATGTGAGTCTAGGACAGAACAAGAAGCAAAGGTCCTTGTGACTGTTTTTAACTTTTAACATGACACCAAGGGTTACAGAAGAAATAATAACAGGATTAAGATACCAGCATTGATCCAGAGCCTTCTTACTGGATCAGACAGAAATGTTCTGTTAATGAGCAGTGCGGGTAACTTCTGTGTAAGTGCAGAGCTATAACCTCCCTCTGTTTGCACACTGGTATTGTCTATCTATGCTTATGTTTGATATCTTCCTACAGCTTAGCTCTTTTCTATATTTCAGCTGCTGTCTGAACAAGGGAATTTTCATTGCTTAGGCAGGACTAGTTCATATAATTGCAAGACTGTAATAAATCTCAAGTGTCACTTCAAATATAATTTTTAGTTTTCTTGCTGAAATTTTGAATGATAAATGAATTCCGGATTAAATTTCCTTCTACAACACTATCTGTCCCACCTCTGTATTGTTAGACCATTAAGGCATCTCAAAAACATAGACAATCTCTTCTAAGTGTGACTGTCTTTAAAAAAAGATGCTGACCTCCAAGCCAATGTAAATAGATCATTTATGGAAATAAATAAATTAGTGTTGGAGCCAGACCTGTCCCGAGATCTTCTCTGAGTGGAGACTTGGACATAATTGAGAGATCAAGAGTCATGAGGTTAATGAGGTCATGCTGCCAGGGCCTGGTCTGGGTTTAGGATAACATGAAAGAATCAGCTCTGATCCTGACTGGCACAGTCACTTAGCAGCACCTTCCTGCCACCAATCTGTTGGGAAAGCTGAAACCACCCCCAGTCAGGGTCCTCTGGCTGTGACACCCCCAGAGGACACATGTTCCTCTGCACGTGAAACCACTTAACCACATCACCCCATGGCTTTTGTAAAGTGTTTAATCAAGAAGAAAGAGTGACTACTAAAGCTTCTCCTTTTTAAATAAGGGTGGATTGTTGAACCCACCTAAAAAGATTGCCAAAAGACTAGCAAATTGTGTTTGATAACTCTTACTAACTATCCACTGAGTTGTCAGTGAGCTCTATTTGTGCTATATTAAATGCCATGTTTTACATTGCACATTAAGAAGAGCTCTTACAATCAATAGCTTTTATCTGAATGATGGGAATGGTGCATCTCCTGCTGCTGAATGCTTTATGACAGCTGACCAGTATCAGTACAGACAGCTGCTATCAACCTTTTTTTTTTTATTGTTGATGTTCTCAGCAGAATGTGTGATAACAAACCTCAGATAAAAAGAATAATGGCTTGTTGCAAAACATTTTTGTCCCTGTGCACTGAATGAGGAGAAGTTTCTCTGGAAGGTGGACAGAGTTCCTGGGTGAAGAGAAACACCTGGGGCAGGGGGGAAGCAGGTCTCCAGAAGCACAGCTTTTTTTTAATTTTTGTACAGTAGTACCCCTAATACTGTAATTCAACAAAAACAGTGTTTTGCATGCCACAAAGCATATTAGAGTTTACTAGAAAATTTTCTATGGACCACCTTCTCTATTGGAATATAAAGTTATAGAAAACCCGTAAGTTTCTTGAAAAGGGTTCAGTCAGCAAAATTCTGACAAAACATCTGGAATTTTCAAAACTTAATCTTTTGTTGCCACATAAGACCTTTCACCTGCACCCTCTGAAACCCAAAGAGTTTGCAAGGAAAAACAGAAAAGAGTTTGTAAAAATTCAAAACTTTTCATTTTCAAATTTTGAAAGAGGAAAATATTACAGTTCATTTTTCAGTCTTTTAGTTAATAATTTACTGTATGTAATATTAAATGTAACCTCACACTGTAAGCCTTACTTCTGCAATGAAAGAAAATAAAATAGTTAGGTTTCTTAGTTAATTAAATACTTCTGATTTCTTTACTGATTTTTCATTTTGAAGGAAAGTAGGAGACTTCATTTGTTGCTGCATCTTATAAAGGAAGTTACTTATTGTCTCAAACATGTACTTTGTGAGCTGCTGAACTAAGCTGTTGCAGTCCTTGTCAAACCTCATATCCTCATCTTGACTGTCATTACCACCCTGACCAGACTTTGTCTTCCCAAAATAAAACTGATGAGAATTGCAACACCTTCACTCAGCAGTTTCCAGGGTCTGAGACTTCAGCAGTTCTGTAGTTTCCCAGAAATTCTGGAAATAACCTATTTATGTGTTTCTGTAATGGTATGTAGGAGAATTTCACTTTCACACAATTCTCTGGACTTTTTCATCTAGACTTGGGCTAGACTTCTGTGATTTCAAATATTTGTTACAATGAAATCAGGTTGCTCAATAATTCCGTGAACTATGATTTCCTTTAATTTTTTTCCTCACTAGCTGCAGAGGTTGTTTTCACCAAACCCAAATAAGTTTTAGAGTAATTTAAGCTTAATAACATTTTATGTATGAGTGCTAAAATTGTTAGTTTAGATTTTACAAAGTGTTATGGTTACACTTTATCTTGGTTTTTGTTTTATTGCACCTCTCTGGTTCCATCTTTGCTGACTAGTATTTCAATTTGATACAGTGGCTGTTCTGCAATATTCCTTTGAATACAGCTGATAGCATAAAAAGTTGATAAATAGAGTCAGCATCAAAGATGAAGGGATTTTGCTTTTGTTTTATTTAAAGAGAGCCTTGGGCTTAAAATTTCCAATCAAACACTTTAAACTAGATTGCAAATGTTAAACATCAACACATTAATTAACTGCATTTTACAATAAAAAGAGACTCTCTTAAAGTCTTCCAAAAACACAGAATATTTTGAAAAAAGACTGACTGTGTGTGATGTGTTATGTTGAAAGGCTGTCTTAATGGCATCTTGACCCAAACCTTGTGATGCTGTTCCACGATCTTTTAACTAATGTGAGAATCATGGAAAACTGCTGCCAGATTTGATTAAAATAAGCAGCACATCACTCAGGGAGAACTTTCCTATTCCTATTGCTAAGGCATCATAGCATGGCCAATCCTAAAAAAAATGCCACCTAGCACTGCCATGGGCTGTCAAACCTCTCATTCCCCAGCAATCCCAAAAAAAAAATGCTAAGATTTTTGCAAGTTTCTGTAATTGAAGGTAACACTGGATCATTCACAACATGGATTCAGGTCATGACTAGGAATGGAAATAATTTTGGAGTCAGTGATGGATGGTCCCCTGTTGGTAATAGATGCTGGGCAGGAACTGATCCTTAGTTCTTCGACCTCTCTGCAGACCACAGAAAAACAGTAAGGCCTTGAGAAATGTACTAAAATCTGATAGATTCTTCTTGGGGGTCCCCAAAAGGTTAAGAAAGGAATGTCTGCCATTAGACCTTGTCTTCTTCTTATGGCCATATTCTGTAATTCTCTTTTTTCCTCCACAAGTCCATCAAAACTCATGTGAAGTTGCGTGGGAAATGGAGGCTGGCTGGATGTGAGCTGCTGCAGGCTGTGAAAGCCATGGCTGGTGTCAGCTCTCTTGTTATCATTCCCTCTCTTTCCATGGCTCTTTCTCACTGTTTACCAGCCAAGGCAACACACAAAGGCTCCTTAAACAATGAAAGCATTCTTTCTGAGCCTTACTAAAACCTTGTCCTCCAGCCTAATGGATACAAAATTGTCCTTAGTTAAGCTAATATGCTTATTTAGGAGTCAGATGACATCAATGAAGACGCAGGAAAGCGTGTTTAGGAAGGTTCAGCCAGGACAAAATGAGCAGTACTGCTCATCTTACCAACACCAAATGTTTTCACAGATCTCTGCTTTTCTCCACAGTGATTTTTCACAAAAAAGAAGCCAGATCGGAGACCTTGTTCTTATTTTGGAAAGAGCTAAAATGTGGGGGTTTTGTGGGTTTTTTTTGTTGTTGTTTTTGTTTTTTTGGTTTTTTGGGGTTTTTTTTTGTTTTTTTTTTTTTTTTTTTAAATGATTGCATAAAACTACTATGAAGATAGTCGCTGATAAAAAATAATTTCCTGGGTACAAGGAAGTCTCCAAATGTAATAATGATATGTGGGAGGCAGGAGTCTTTACTGGGGCCATTCTCTGAAATAAAGTTCCACAAAGGCAAGAATAAACCTTGTCACCTTCCTCAGTAAATGACTGTTCATATATTACTGTTCCTCATACAGCACCTGCTTACCTAAACTGCTTCTCTAAGCAACTCAGAGCAGCCTTTAAAGTTTAAAAGTCACAGGTCAAGGAAGCATGATCAGTTTGGCAGAACAGTCTCAGGCAGATATTGGTTTGCAACTAAGGGGAGAACTTTGCCAACAAGGAATCACCCAGGGCTGGTACAAAAATGGAAAACTGCTTCTTCGTAGGAAAGGCACTTGATGTTTATTTTGCTGGAGGCAGAAGATGGCTTCAGATCATGTCACGTTCTTGAAACTGGAGCCTGGGCAGTCATGGGCACAGATGTGACACCTTAATGATAATTTGTTGCTGTTGTCCCTCTGTCAGTGGCTGAAGCCAGTGGCTGGAACACTGCTGTTCTGTGTCAGTGACAGCCTTTTTAGTCCTAACATCCTGGAATCTTATTAAGACTATAGGATTGAAAACTGAGGGAATTTCACATCAACAGAAAGTTCAAATCCTAGCTGGTATTACCTGAATAGCTTCTTAGCCACAGATTGATTCTTAAAATTGCTCTTTTTATTTCTTTTAAGATTTTTTTTCCTGATAGAGTCATTTCCCTCCCAAAACGAAGGCTGATCTTTCTTTGCTGTGATCAGATTTGCTCTCCTTCCTCTATTTTGCACAGAGGAAGAGCGTGTATAGAAACAGGAACTTTTCTTGAAAGAAGGTTCACACTATGATCAATGAAGATCTTGCACCTTGTGAAGCACTCATTTCTTCTTCCTACTGGCTCCTGTTACACATAATCAAAATGAGAATGACAGTAAAGTGTCACATACATACAGCCATACAGTATTGCATAGGAGTTATTAGCTGCACCCCTTGAGCATCATTGATTACACTGCACCATTCATGTGAAAATAGAGCCACTTGTTCCTTTGCTACAGGAGTTTTCATTGTGCTTTCCTGAATTTGATCATCTGGCAGTGGCTAGCAGTTACAGAGGGGATATTTCACCTGAAATTTGACAACTGATGTTGTTAGCCCCCAACCAGCCTACTGGAGGATGCCCTATGGACAGGGAGAGACTCTGTGGCCGAGGGGGATGGTGTAATAGGGTTCACATTAAGTGCATTCACAGTTCCCTGAGGAAAGGGGCAGCAAATATGCCATATCACTCTAAAATCACTCTTAATGTGAAATGAGGCTAGAAAACAAGTTTAATTTACAAAAGGAGGAGAAGAGCTCTTAAATCAATCTAGAGACAAACAGGCTGGAAACACAAAAAATGGCTTAATAAATACCCGGTACTTCATTGCAATTTCAGGCTTTTGTTTTTTTCTTTTCACTTAGTGGAGTTGAGCACTGAAGCACACAGACACAAATAATTTTGGATACCACAGCTGTCTGATTCTTACACAAGTCACATTCTCCCAATGTTGTCTTTCCAGGTAATCATTATTGGTATATGGAGGATGTGTAGGGATAGTACCACTGTTCTGTTGAAGTATTCTCTTGGTGTTGGTCCAATAGGCCACAAGGTCTAGTGATTTATTCAATATAAAGAATGTGATTCTGTGCAGCAAGAACTTGCTCCTGTCATTTGAACGGCAGGTAGAAGAGGGCTCTATTCATTTTCTTCTGAGTCCCTTCACTTTTGAGAAGTACAGAAGCATTTCTGAAAGCTTGTAATCAGCTATTGCTCCTGAATCCCCAGAAATATTTCAGCTAGCAAACTATGTCAATCTGCTGATTAGAACTCAGGTAAAAGGGAAGATAATACATTTGCTGTTTATATTTAATAGAAATGAAAACCTCAGAAACACCACACTGCAGCAGTGCCACTCTGTGCAAACAGTGCTGCTAAGCTTTTCACCCAACTCTGGCGGGCTCAGCAGTGGCTTTGTGGGGATGTTTTCTGTCAGGAGCTCTATGGCTGCAGGGAGCCATCGGTTGGTGCCAGAGCTCGTGCTGCAGGCTGGGCACAACCCGCCTTCCCCTCTCTGTCACACACAGGCTCTGTGCAGTGCAAGAGAGGAGTGCAGGAGGCTGTGCTGAGCCACAGGTGGGACCCTAAGGATCCTCACTGTGTTCTCTGATCCTTAGCTTTGGTGTCTCACAAATGGCTGCCCATCATCCCTGCACATGCACAGACGCGTTTTAACAAGAGGTGCCAGTGGCCACTTCTGCAGGTGGCTACTTAGTCCAGCTTGGGCAAGGCTGCCTTGGCCAGCCATGCTTAAGGAGAACAGTGTGCAGTCTTCTGCCTGTTTTGTCTCTTAGAAGCAGCCAAAATAGTTTTTGCCACATATTGCTAACTGCAGCAATCAAATCAGCTGGATGATGAAAGCAACAGTAGCAAGTACCAGCTTCAGTCTTTGATTTCCTGCAAAAGTTAGAAAGATGAAAATTTGATCTTTGAGGTTATTGGCTTGTGACAGTCCATTCTTGTTTTTCCTTCTCTCTGCATATCCTTTTAACTAACTTTTGAGAGTACTTTTCCATTCCCCTTTATTTTCTTTTCTAAATGCATTGCACAGTTTAATGTCTTCAGATGTTGTCAGGGAAACTGAATTTGGAACCTGACTTGTCAAACAAATCAAGGAGCAATTATTTTTGAAGTATTTCTATAAACTTGGTTCAAAGATGATCACATACTTTTTAAGGGAGTATTGCTAGCACATTTTTGTACAATTACTCAGCATTTCCAGTGACAACCTCCTGTATTGTAACTCCTGATGTTCAGCAGGATGTTTCCTTTAGGTGCTTTACTTGGGAAGTCCCAGGAAACCTGACCCAGCTCTTTCCAAGCAGAGAGAGGAAAAAAATGTTTTAGACATATTCAACTAAGGCTTGTAGCTGATTCCTCTGTTTGTGGAGCAGTCACAGTGGTGTAGCAAGGTGAAATTTTGCAGGGAAGGGACATTCTGACAGTAGGGGTTTGCAGAGAGGAAAAGGACATTTTTCTCTTCTGGAATTTGGAGCCTCCATTTGAGATAGCACCTTTCCCAGGTGAAGTTGCAGCTATCCCTGTATGTAGTTTCTTCCTTTCTGCTGCTCATTGGAAGAGAATGTGGACAAGCATCAGGCTCTGCTGGTGCTGGGCTACTGGTGTGTGCTGGGAGAGGCATTGTGTGTGCAGCCCTGAGCCCACTCCTTCATCCTTTGCTGCCTATGTGAGCACTCAGCTTCTCTCTGCTCAGTGTGCTGACAACTTACAGTGTGGTCTTGGCATTCAAGGAAACTCAAATGCAGTGGGTGCAGGAGGGCTCTGTTGGAGTGAGCGTGCTAAACTGCCACTGGAGCTGGCTGCAGCCCGTGTGATGTCTCAGGGTTGTTCCCAAGACTCTTCTGGAATGTGCAACTCCCCCTGAGGTCAGTGGGTATTTTCAGTTTGTGGTTGGGCACAGTGGCCATTCTGGTTGCACAATGTTGTCCAGAAGTAGCAGGTTGTTTCCAGTTTCTAATGTTGCTATCTATAGAGCCTTCAACTCCCTCAACATTAAAAAGAAATTTTAAATCACTATTACCTTGCACTATAGCTATCTTAGGAAAAGGACTCTAACACATTCTGAGACATGCCTTTAAATAAAAACAATGTGCACTGTTTTCTCAAGAACTTTCTTGTACTTTATGTCATTTATGTTACTTCCACAAGGAATTATTTTTCAGCAAGACACTGTCAATGAAAGTCATTATGCATTCAGAACTTCAATCAGTGAGCGGAGCCACTAAATTCTATAGATACTAGATTTTTACCACTTGGTAATGAAAAATGGTTCTGTAAACCTGGGAATGAGGACAAAAAATATCCATGTACAGACTGTCAACAACTTATGGGCTGGTGTAGGGCACCCCACTGCAATGATACAAGCTGTGGTATAGCTTTCACTGCCCTGATTACAGCATACACACAAACCCTGACTGGCACACCAACACCCTGGAAAAATTAAAGACGAGTGATGTGATGTAACTTGTACTCTAGTCCTTCTTACATTTCTTCAAGACCT
This sequence comes from Sylvia atricapilla, assembly GCF_009819655.1. Taxonomy (NCBI): domain Eukaryota; kingdom Metazoa; phylum Chordata; class Aves; order Passeriformes; family Sylviidae; genus Sylvia; species Sylvia atricapilla. The sequence continues at coordinate 134,552,980 of NC_089140.1, forward strand.
ACCGGAAGATCTACCCACTCTTAAACCAGAAAATGTATCTGGAAATGACAGATCAGAATATTTTTAAAATACTCAACATTTTTATTAATGCTTGCAACCCAAGACTTTGTTACCAAAATGGTTTTCTTGTTCTTTTGTTTTTCTCACCTTTTTTCAAGATGTAACATTAGCTCTGTATATGTTCATAAAGTAAGATGTTTTAAGTGCTAGAGGTCAAATTTAATAGTAAATTTCCCATTTCTGTTTAAAGTGGCTATACTACTGCATTGCCAAACTTGTCTGTAGAAGAAAGGAAAAAGAAAAAAAAATATATATATAAACTCAGTAAGGATTGTATCTTGGGCTGTATCACAATAGGCATGACTAGAAGGTCAAGGGAGATGATTCTGTCCTTCTACTCTGCCCTTGTTAAACCCCACTTGAGCTCCCTTGCACAAGAAAGACATTGACCTGTGGAACATCTCTCCTGGGAAGACAGACTGGGAGAGCTGGCACTGTTCAGCTGGAGAAGAGAAGGCTCTGGGGAGACCTTAGAGCACCTTCCAGTGCCTAAAGGGGGCTACAGGAAAACCAGAGAGGGCCCTTTTCCAGGGACGTTTAGTGACAGGTCAAGGGGAAATGGCCTTAAACGGAATAATAGATTTATATTGGATATTATGAAGAAATTTTGTACTATAAGGGTGGTGAGACACTGACACACTTTGTCCAGAGAAGTTGTGGAATCCCCATCCCTGGAGGTGTTCGAGACCAGGCTGGATGGAGCTCTGAGCAACCTGTTCTAATGGAATGTTCCCTGCCTATGGCAGGGGAGTTGGAACTAAATTATTTTTAAGGTCTCTTCCAACCCAGGTCATTCTATGATCCTATTAAAGAGCCTGACTTACTTAATTTGGAGGAAATATTGTTTGGAAATAATGTAATGCATTCTTTTTGATAATGCACTGCAGTTGCTGGTGGACAGCAACACTGCTCTATGGGGCTGAGCCCCCGTGGGATCTTTCTTTTGTTTGGAACAAAAGGGATCCATTAGGTATTTGTAGGAACAAGGGCTGCGGTGTGGAGGGCTGATGTTGGACACTTAATCCTCAAATGTGGTAACTGCTAGGTCTCTCTAGCCAGATTTCTCAGGGCTTTTGAGTAAGACAGATATTTAAATAAAGACTTTGATATACAAACAAGCTGTCAAAGGACAAGTTACCATGGTAAATTCTCTATGGTAACTATCTTCCTAGGCTTTTCAGCTACCAGGCACTCTTCAAGAGATGAAAAATAAATTAATTTGCACCTTAATTGAGAAGTAAGTAACTTTCAATTAATTAGGTCACATTTGCCGTAAGGTACACAGGGGTGCATTGACCGGGCGATAAAGAGGAGAATCGCAGCGGCTTCGGCGTTGAGTGCAGCAGCCGGCGCATCCCTGCGCCCTTCCCGCAGCAGCCGCTGCCCCTTCCTCCGCCGGAGCCCCGGCCGCCGGCAGCGGGTCAGGGTCTGCCGGCAGCTGGGCAGCTCCAGGCGGCCCCAGACCCGCAGCACTCCGGCGTTCTGCCAAAGCCCTCCAGATACTCCCCGGTAAGTTCCCCAGCAGCCCCTGTGCCGCGGGACAGGCCGTGCCCGGAGCGGGGACAGGGAGGGACCGTGCGCTGTGTGAGAGGCCGGGCTGCGGCTGCGGCTCCTGCTCCCGCTCCTGCTCTGGTTCCGGCTCGGGCTCTGGTTCCGGGCTCTGGTTCCGGGCTTTGGCTCCAGGCTCTGGCTCCGGCTCCGGGCTCCGGGTCCTGTTCCTGCTCCTGCTCCGGCTCCGGCTCCGGGCTCCGGCTCCGGGCTCTGGCTCCGGGCTCTGGCTCTGGCTCCGGGCTCCTGCTCCTGCTCTGGTTCCGGCTCCGGCAGCCGCTGCTCCACGGCTGGCTGGAGTCAGCCAGAGGGAATGGACCGGTAGTTCTTTTGACATCACCACCCACTTAAAAAGTCGTGGGGTTTTATGTTTTGTTTGGGGTTTTGGTTGTGTGGGTTTTGTTTTTGTTGTCTGGCTGGGGTTTTTTTGATTAATCAGTAAAAAAGTCTTTTTTTCATTTCTATCAGCGAAGAGGTTGTCCTGCTCCTGGGCTGGGTGTGCTTCTGTCCCTTTCCCAGAGTCCTGCTGACACCTGCTGGCCTCCCGCTGGCGGGAAGCTCAGAATGTCGGGGGGCATCTGGGTGGGAAAGGGGAACAGCTCTCTTCTCTTCTTGCTGCTGCTGCCTCCTAGGCTCTGAGCTGCCGGTTGCTCAACTTTAGAGGAGGTTTATATATTCAGAACAAATATTTATCAGGCTAAGCCTACACGATGCCATTACTGTGGCATAAGAAGAATATCTCTCCCCTGCACCTGGAAGGACTGTAAATATGATCCTTAGGTGCTTCAGTATTTCTTCTAGGCTCTTCTGAAAATGAGACAGGCCAAGCTGGTGGCAATGGAGCAGAGATCCACTTCACACCAGCTGGGGACTCGCTTACCACAGAATGGGGCAACCCACAACCTACTTAGGAAGCTTCAGCTGAGCAGAAGCTGTACAGTGCATTTTGACTTTCAGAATGAAACAGCAGTGCTGGCAATTTGGCATCTTTTATGACAAGACATTATGAAACATTAATTGTTAGATCCACTACAGAATTTCTGACTTTACAGGGACACAGTGCAATGTTGAGGTCGATTAGATATCAGGCTGGAGAATTTATTTATTAGTAGAATTTGCTAGTATTTATTTTCTAGCAAGCTGAAATTATACAAAGATCTAATTTTCAGTTGCCTTGCTTGAAATACACTGACGTATTTAGCGGGCTAAACCAAATGTGAAATCTAAATAACTACATTCTCTAAATGATGGTGCAGCCAGGGTAGTAGGAGACACACTCTAAAAGTTTGAGCATAGGGTTTCATATCCTTCTCTGCAAGTAAATGTCCTGTAATCAGAACTGAAAGAAGTGGGTTTGGGTTTTTTTCCCCCTTTTAGTTTGCAGTTTCAAGCCTCAGAAACTACAACATGCAGTACTGTTGAGGTTTAACTCCAGCAAGTAACCATGTATCACACAGCGCCTGACCCAGTCCCCTGCCAACGGGATTGGGAGAGAGAATCAGAAAGGCCACAATTAGAAAATCCTTGAATTGAAATGAAGGCAGTTTAACAGGGAAAGCAAAAGTTGTGCGCAAAAGTTGTGCACAAAAGCAAAGCAAAACAAGGAATTTATTTACTCCTTCCCACAGGCAAGCAGATGTTCAGCTGTCCCCAGGAGAGCAGGGGCCTGTCACAGGTAACAGTGACTTAGGAAGACAAACCCAATCACATCTCCCCCTTCTTTTTGCCCCCACTTTATATACTGACCATGATTTCACATGGTCTGGAGTATCCCTTTGGTCAGTTTGGGTCGCCTGCTCTGTCTGTTTCTCCTCCCAGTCTCCCATGCACCCCCCAACTCTGTCAGCGCAGCAGGACAAAAGCAGAAAAGGCCTTGGCTCTATGTAAACTCTACTCAGCAATAGAAACCCCATCTCTGTGTTATCATGCCCACATCCAAATCAGAGCCCTATGCCAGCTACTGTGAAGAAAATTAACTTTATCTCAGTCAAAACCAGCACAAATACAAATCAGTTACTGCTACTTGCTATAATTAGATAAATGGAGTATTGAATGCAACAATATGGGGAGTGCTGCTCCTCCCAAACCATGCTGTTCTGTGTGAGATGCTGTTTTTGGAGTGAGTAATGATGAGAGTCTCAGGGCCGCTTTGGTTTATTACTGTGTGGCAGTAGCGCCTGCAGTGTCAGTGTGAAAGGGGCAGCTTTCACTGAGGAATAGCTGAGCAGAAGGAAAGAAGAGCTGCCATCTTGTGTGAGGAACTGAGACTGCACTAAACGAGGATACAATTTTAAGACAATTAAAAATTTATTATACCCTTGCGAATTTATTAAGTAAAGATGGTTTCACATTACATCCATACTTCATATTAGGTTTTAACTAATAAAAATAAATCACTTTTACCAGGAGTGTTGTTTATCTGGCTTCAGCAGTACTGCAGACTCATTGGGAGGATGCAAGGCAGTGGGAGCAGTGACCCATCCATTCTCTCTACCAGAGATTCTCAGCAGAGAATGCTTCTCAGCAGAATGGACTGGCCACAGAGCAGGACATCTTACAGCCAGGAACAGCAGCCCTGTGCACAGAGAATGTCTTTGTGACCTTTTGTATACAAGACAGAGTAACCATAACCAAGTTTATGATGTGTTGCATGGTGTTGTTGAATCAGATGGCAATAGGCATTTTTCTCCTAGCCTATTGGTACATTCCTATAGGATCTGTGTTCTGTGCTTTTTTGCGTTGCTGGATGTGGATGCTTAGCACAAACAGGCAAAGAACTGTCCTTGTCAATACTAGAAGCAGAGCAATGTTATTCCAGCTTCTGTTTTCCAGTTCTCTCCAAACTCCTAAACCAAGATCAAGTATGGGACCTACAGTAGTAGATTATGAGTAGACTCAGATGCACTATATTGTATCAAAACACTCACCTGCTCTCCCCTCTGATTGCCCTGGGCAAGGAAAGTGGGATGTCCTGTTTCTGGAGACTGTATGGGCAGCTGGCACCATCCAGCATTGTGTCACCCACAAAGTAATTGAACCCCTGTGAAGCTGTGGCTGCATTCCCTGTCTCTGTCAGTGAGCAAATGTAGAATGACACCTATAGAGGCTATCCCAGATGTGCTGTTGAGAATTGATGAGATCCATACAGGTCTCAGATGAGAGATGATTGTCACGACTACTATTGATGAACAAGAGAAAGCATTGCCCTTTTGTTTGGCATAGGATCTTCCTACTGCATCATATGGAAACAAAACTGGAGTCTTTTCCAGCCACTGAGGTAGCAGCAGGAGGTATAAAAAACTCCTTCCTTCAGCTTTTGCCCTTTGAGTGTTACTAAACTCAAGAACATGAGGACCCTGAGGTAATACTGAGTGTATGCAACACCTAGATAGAAGAAAACAGTTCCCCAGGAGTGTAGAGGTGAACAGTAATGGAATGTCTTATCATGGTAAGTGGAGAGACAGAGAAGGGTAAGACTACCAAAACTGCCAAATTCTTAACCAGGAAATCTGGATTAAAAATAAGGGAGAGCATGCATCAACACTTGTATGTTTTTCCAGATGGAGGACATTTCTTTTAAAACAAAAATAACACCTTAGTAGGACCCAGAGAACGTTTTCATGTTGGAAGGATTTACCTTATTAGTGTAAGGCCTTCAAAAAGTCAATTTTAACAAGAAGTAATCATCTTTGTACTGAAACATCTTACCCTTCTAATCAAGTGAGGTACTGTTATGAGAAAATTCATTTTAGTATTTGGGAGTAGGCCCACAAGTTTTATCACAACCTCAGTAAAACCCAGAATCATGAGCTGACAACCCTGCATCTGCTAAGTAGGAGACAGACTGAAAAAGTTTGTCCTCACCTGCATCTGCATGTCACATCCCCAAAGGATACTGAAAGGTTTAGATCTTCTCTCAAGCTTGCTTTCCTCTAAATGAATTTACCAGTATTAGTTCTGTTCACTGCTATATAGTTTCCATTAAGAACCAGACAATGAAGGCCTCTTCTGATTTCTGCAACATCCTATTAGCAGTAGAACTAACAGAAACAGGATATCCTTGTGGGCTGTGAGCTCAGAGGAAAGTAACAGATAAACTATGAAAATCTGATTCCTGTAGCAGGCTACACAGGGAGATCCTGGGAGAGCAGGTCTTCATGGTGACAACTGTATGGAAACTCTACATGAGCTGGTGGATGCTGAATTTTGAGAAACTCTGTTGACAAGGGTTGTTTCTCTGGGTTTATTGTGAAGAAGATTTAGAGATTGAATTTTTAATTTTAGTCCCTGGTTAAATTTGAACTTAACAAGTTGGGCTTCTAAATCAACTACCTCTTGTACAATCTCAGTGTGTTTTTTAATTTGGAGTTTAAACACAAAAGTTACAGTCATCTTAGTCCTGATCTGTATCAAGTTAACATTGCATGCTAATGCAACTAAATAAACAGTATGATCCCTTATTCTTGGGCTTGTGGAAACAATTCAAACTGTCTGCTCTTAAAGTGGTATTGGGGAGGAAACCCAGCTGAGAAGGTTAAGACATCTCAGCACCAAACTTGATTGCTTCTTGTTAAAATTGAAAGCCTTACACCAAATAACTAGGGATGTGCTAGAATATAATGTCATCTCAAAATCAGCCCTTCGAGTGTCCTTTTATAGATCACTAAGACCAGTGAGGAGCCACTGATGCAGTTTGTCTGGCTTTAATTTCATCAGTGACAGTTTGGATTTTTTGCCCTTTCTTTCTAGTAACTGATAAGCAGAAGATCTACCAGCTCTAACTTCCTACCCCTGTTTTTTCCTGTAGTCCTCTTGATACCCAGCACTGTTTCACTACAAGCAGATAACTATCTTCAGTAAACCCTGCATGTATTAATGAGAACATAGTCATCATCTGCCTCTATCTGTAAAACATGATCTACTCTGATTAGTTGTTAAAAGTTTTTCTAGGTAGAAAACAGTTCATTGGAAAAGGACCCAGGCTCTGTGTCTTAGAAAGACTCCATACAAGCTTGGATAAAATCTATTTATTTTTTTCTATTCAGCGCTTTCAGACATTCAACCTCCTTTCGGTCACAACTGAAAGGAGTGATGTCCCTGATGTCTCTTCTCATCCCATCCGTACCTTATGAAATGGTATGGACATAGCCTCTGGTGGAGGTAAAAGCTCTTTGCTTTCTATGTTCTGTTTAGATTATAACATTTGAGAACACATAGCCATTTCATGATTGCCTTACTGTGTCTCATTGCCTCTCGTTTTACACTGTGAGACTGTGCCAGCTTATACCTAAAATTCTTATTAGTTATTTTGTACATAGGCATGTACCTGGAATTTTATCCTATTCCCGCTCGTGTTCCTGATGTCCCTCTCTTGCCAGTGATCACCAGGCTATCTTGAATGCTGTTTTGATCTCCCTCTGGTTGCTTTCCAACAATGTGTCATCAGCAAGACCTACAAGCATGCTACTTTTTGTGACAAAATCTGTTATGAAACTCCTCCCCAAACCAAGCCTCACAGGGCTGCACTGTAGATCCTTTTTCTCCTCTCAACCTCATACTTCACCTTTCAACACTACCCACAGCTGTTTTCAGCCTTTCATGATGCTTTTATTGCTTCTATTTTTCTTGGTTTATCTATTAATATCTCATGCAATAAACTATCATGTTCACCTAAGTCCAGATAGATCAGATTGCCAAGAAAGTCAGCAAAGACAGACACAGGCTCGATTTGGCATAGCCTGTCATTAATGAACTGATATATGGATTAACCCCTCTGATAGACACCACTGTTTATAAACTCAGCTTATCAAATGGTTTTGAGCTTAGAGAGAACACAATCAGACACAAACGTGAGGGGAAGGAAATGGCATCTGTATTTGTATGTACTGTTTTCTGCTTTTTAAGCTTGCATAATAGACTTTAGCTCTTCTTTGCCATCATTTGATAAATGTATTAAGAAACCTTGCTAGAATGTGATTCCATGTTCCCATTCCCTTGGTGTCACATGATTGAAGCCTATGTCTCAGTTTCTTAATTTGAGCATAAAGACTATATTACCCTGACTGTGGTCATTAAAGAAATATTTCAGGCTGAAACATTCACACTGACTGTGTCATTAAGAAATTTTCTTTACTGTCTCATCCTGATTTTTTTTTGCAGCCACAGTGAAGCTCTCAGCACACAGACAAACACAAACCTGAGCTACATCTGTGCATTATCACACTTGCCTGTGCTTAGGCTTATGTGCATGAATCAAGGAAGAACACTAATTGCAATCCTAACCACCTACCAGAAACATCCATGCTTTCAAATGCGAAGTATGTGTAATCAAGTTGCAACGATTTAAATTTAGTTCTAGAAGCAGATGTAGCCAGACTGTCTTAGTCTATAGAAGACCAGTAACTAATCAAGACAACTTCAGTTACGTGTCTCAAAAAGATAAAGGAAATTGACTCACCTAAATGTGTCTTTTTGTGGAGTTTCCTGTATGGATCAGAGAAGCTTAGATGGATAGAACAATTTACAGTTATAAACTCTATCCTGAACTTCTTTTACTTGTAATCTTTTACAAATTTTCAATGTGGCTTTGACTTCATATTACCTGCTATTTGGAAAAAAGATGATAGAATAAAAAAACCCAGCAATATCAGCTGTACTGCAGAAACCACTAAACAGAAATACACATAAACAGAAAATCTTACCAAAACATGATGGAATAAAAGTTACTATATAATAGTTAAAGTAGCAAATATTAAAATAAAGACTGAGACATAGTAGAAGGATCAAGAAATATCTATCCAATTGCTAGGACAGTAACAATATATGGAGTGGTAATTTTTTGGCCATATTTCAGAGGAGTGATAATAATGCAATTTCCATCCTTCCCTTGCAATTCCCCCCCTACCCTCCCCCAGAACTAAGTTCTGATTGTGCTTTAGAAAGCACTTGATTTATAAAATTTCTTGATGGGAAAAGGGGCAGTGACCTCAGTAGGAAAATTTTATCAGTGTTAAGTCACTGAGGTTCCTGATCATAGTGATACGACAGCTGATAGAGTTCACTTCCCTAAGATTAATTTGTGTATCCTTATCAAATAGTGACTTACTGAAGAGTTACCTTGTATCTACTTGTTGGGTAGAGGAATCTTTCATACTTAACCCAGTATAATCATTCCCTTGAGATTCTGGGTTCTGCATAAGTAAATAAGTCACACTATGCTGCATCTTGCACTATGTCAAGATATTCTTTAGGTGATTTAGTAAGAAATTTATTTAGAATAAGCCTTACAATAACAATCAAAAGAGAAAGTTTCCCTTTGTTGAGGGAACAATATTCTGCTTTCAAGTACACCTTAAAAGCATATTCCATAGATGGAATCTATGAAATCGTCAATGAATACTAAGGTTACTAAATCATGCAGGCTTTATTTTCAAAGAACATGAACATTTATGATATTCTTAACCAGCTCAATTGGTAGAGGCTCAGCAATTCCAAGTGCTCTCTCCATTCAGTCCTTAATTTGCTCTGCTAAAATGAAGCCAATTGATGTGTTTCCTTACAACAGGGAAACACAAGTATGTACTGAGTGTTCCAGGTTAGAGGGGGTGATGTTGAGAAGTTGCTGATGAGATAAAATGGAAAGATGAAACGTCTTTGCATTTCTATTTTTTTTATTTCTGTCTTTATACACAGTGTAGGCTGATGTTGCATGGAGATCTCTGGAAAGGCTTGCCACACTTTCAGCAAAACTATTAATCTAACCTCTGTGAGCTCATAACATTTCTGTGGTGTAAATCAGGATTATTCATTTCTACCCCAGATTTTGTTATCTAAATCCTACCAAACCTGGGATTCGAATGTATGTCCTTGTTTGGCAACAAAATGTTCTGTTCTTAAGCTACAAAGTTGGCCCTTTTTAAGCATAGTTTTGAAAATATAAATGCAGTGAACCATGTTTCCCATGAAATCAAAATAATGTGCAATCCTAATTTATTGTGTTCAGTGATTAAACAAATAATTTCTTCCTTATGTATTCAAATAGCCATCCATCAGCTCTTTCAAGATTGACTCTATAGTACCCTTCTAAATAGCTGTAGAAAAGTCTTTCATTAATTATCTCACACAATGTTATTACTGCATATACACTGCTGGCTGCAAAAATAATTCTTTGTCTTTCTTTGTTGTAATTTATTGCTTCTTTCTTGGCATAAAATCTACTCACTTGAGCCTCGTGAGTCTAACCAGCACTGCCACCATCTACAGAGATCAGTACACACACAGAATCACAGAATCACAGATTAATAGGATGAGCTGGAAAAGACCAACAAGGATCTTTGAGTCCAGCTCCAGGCCCTGCACAGCATCATCCCCAAGAGTCTCACCAGGTGCCCAAGAGTCCAAACACTTCTTGAACTCTGTCAGGATTGGTGCTGTGACCACTTCCCTGGGGAGCTTTTCTAGTGCCCAAGCACACACTAGCGGAAGAACCTTTTTCTAAAATTCAGCCTAAACCTTTCCTGACACAACTTCAGGCCATTCCCTTGGCTGCTGTCACTGGTCACCACAGAGAGGAGGTCAGTGTCTACCCCTCCTTTTTCCCTCAGAAGGAAGCTCTAGATTGCAAAGAGGTTTCTCCTCAGTTTCCTCTTCTCCAGGCTGAACCAACCAAGTGACTTCAGCCTCCCCTCAAACAGCTTCTCCTCAAGGCCTTTCACCACCTTTTTGCTCTCCTTTGGGTGCTCTCTAGTACTTTAGAATCTTTCTTATATTGTGTCACCCAAAACTGCCCCCAGCACTTGAGGTGAGGCCACCCCAGTGCAGAGCAGAGCAGGACAATCCCCTCCCTTGCCTGGCTGGCAATGTTGGGCCTGATGTCCCCCTGGACAGGGTTGGCCCTCCTGGCTGCCAGGGCACTGCTGGCTCATGGCCAACTTGCCATCAACCAGGACCCCCTGGTCCCTTTCCATGGCACTGCTCTCCAGCATTTCATTCCCCAGTCTGTACCTATATCCAGGGTTGCCCCATCCCAGGAGCAGAATCCAACAGTGTCCCCTGTCAAAATTTCCTGGTTGGTGATTGTATTTAGGTGGGTTTTTTTTGTTTGTTTGTTTTGTTTTTGGTTTTTGGTTTTTGTTTGTTTGTTTGGTTGGTTGGTTTCTTTGTTGTTGTTGGTGGTGGTGGTGTTGTTGTTGTTGTTTTGGTTTTTTTGTTTTTTTTCCCCCATGACAAGAAAGAGAAGGATAGACCAGCTCAGTGCTGGTCCTTGCTAAAAAATAACAAAAAAAGTGGGAGAGCTACATAAGGATGCAGTTTGGGACACCAAGTGCTGATCTTTCAAGAGGGACATCATTTAAGATATGTAGGTTATTCAAAGTAAAAAATAAAAGAAACAGGGTAAACCAATACGCTCTTCTGGGATTGCCAGAGTGATAAAATTGGCCAAGTTTCTATGGCCTGCTTGGAGAATGGCAGATGTGGGAGCTTTTGGGAAAGGAAACTTATGTTCTCTAGGGCTTGAGGCCATGGGGATTGTTTACATAAACTAGTACATTCATTTGAAGAAAGGACACGCTAAAAACAGGATTTGAAAATAATTTCTTCCTTACTTCTTTCTTCAAATCCACATGAGAAGGAAGTGAAGAGCTTTGAAGCTAGGATTTGGTGGCGTACACACACCTATCTGGCCCCTGTGAGTGCATTCCTCCTTCAGGGGAAAGACCTTGTGCCTTTGCTTCCTGTGCTGCAAGCCCATGGTTCTCTACTCTTACACTAGGGTGAGGGCTATGGTATTTTTGTATTTGAACTATTTTCACCCAGAAGATCAATCAGATTACTCTTGGTAATGTTTTCCTGGAAGAGCGTCTCTTGGTTTAGCAGAATGAGGAGTCACTTTAAAGAAAATGCAGTTTACTCTTACCACAACATAAAATGACAAAATGGGAGTTTTCAAAGTCTAGAATTATTAATGAGTACATGAATGCCTACCTGAATGGAGTTTTTCCCTTCTCTGGGCTGGATGCCAGCTTATTACACAGTTGCTTCTGGAGCTTACTCTGCATTTTTTTAGCTAAAAGAAGACTTTTATTTCCCGGTCTTAGCTAACACATACAAATTACTTTAATAGTACTAAAAAAAAAAAAAAAAAAAAAAAAAAAAAGTTGCTACCAAAGTAGCAACATTAAATGCATTACTTTGATATTTATTCTAAAAATCTGCTATCTGGTTGTATGTTTTCCTTCATTCTTGCTTGCATTTCTCCCCATTAATTCATTACTGAATTAATGTAGCCCATACCTATAGTGAACTGCCTAGCAGACAGTTCTCAGCACACTGATGTATTGCTCTGGGGAAGCTGAATTCTATCACAGGGGGAGGTGAACTGGAACTGATTTAAATTCCCATTCAATTTCTCAAGAATGAGAGAAAAAGAAAAACAAGGGGAGGTAGGGTGGCAAAGGGACTAAGACTTTAAATAGTATTCTTGACATTTTGAAATAATGATCATTGGCACTAATGCCTAAAAGCTTATAAGCCACTGCCTTATGTGGATTAAAGGAGTAGGAAGGCCAGCTCCCTCTTGGGCAGAGTACTTTGTAGTGCTATCTTGGTTTTGTGGATTAAGATGGATTTCAATAGGCTTACATTTCCTAACAAGTCTGTGACCACCAGTGCCCCTTATGGCTCTCCCAGTGACCACCTGAGAGGGAGAGGAAACACATCTTTCTGCCTGTAAGGTGGATCCAGCACTTCCAGCTAGAAATATCACTTTTATTTGGCTCTTATCTACTCATATAATTTACCATAATGTGGATTAGAAACAGGGAGTAGAGGCACTACGAATCAAGGTTAATCTGGAGTCCTTGGCAGTGCAGAGGAACAGATATGAACAGATTTGCTTCCTTCAGCACTTCCTCGTCCTTTCCTCTGGCTTTCAAGAGACACTTTTCTGTACTGTGAGAGGCGCCTGCTTTTTGTGAACTTTGAAAAAGCATTCAATAGCTTTGGAATACTACCATCATGGAAAAATGACATCTTTTCTTCAGATCAAACTACTCTGGCAATTGGGGTGTACTTCCAGTGTCAGCCAGGCTTTCTTCCCTCCTAGCAGGCTGCTGTGTGAACACTGGCAGGAGCACAGTCAGCCCCCAGCTTAGCAAGGACAGAGAGCTCCATTCACAACACTAAATTTCTCACCATGTGTGGGAGAGCTATATAGACACAGAACTGATCTGACAGGGGAGAGACAGACATCTTTAAAGTGAGAAAATAGCTACTTTGTGACAGAAGGTGATAAGTCTGTATGAAATTATTAACTCTTTTGGGGATTGAGTCCTGCATTGTCAAAGTTAGTCTCTGAAGAGCCTGTAGAGATGTTTGGCAGTTGACAGTCCTGGCTGGGAAAGTGGCCTCCTCCTCAAAAGGAAGGCAGAGGGTCCTCAGTGGGAGGCAGGCTGATGGGGTTGTGCACCCAAGGGGAGGCTGCGAAAAGCTTTTGTGGTGCTGAGGTTTGTATGATCATATGCTGTGAGCCCAGGTACAGAGCCCAGTGTTGCTGTTCTGTAGTAGTCATGGCAGAGACTCTGATTTAGGAAAACCTTTCCTCCTGTCTCCTTGTTCCCATCCTTAGTCACAAATCTCATTCTATGCACCAGTTCCCTTCATTTCTGCTGCTAAAATTGCTGTTGAACAAAATTTAAATCTGACCTCAACACAAGGATGTCTCCTTTTTAAACTGTTCTGTTCAGTTTTTCCTCTTGCCAAGTGCACATACAGCCTGCTTGCACAAGTTAACTAGTTAAAGAAAATATCTGATTTATTTTCATCACCTCTTCACTCCCAGCTCTTAGTTCTGTACCTGCCTGAATTTCCTGCTCCTCAACTTATGCCTGCTATAAAAACTAATTAATTATCAATCTGGATCTTAAAATGGTCAAACAAATATTATATCCTGTTTGCATAATGGGAGTAGAAGAACAGGAATGAGCATTAAGGAAAGTCTGGAGAGTGGAATGATTTAATCTGTATCCAACACAACAGCTTGTGTGACTTTAGTCTGAGAAATAACATAGTCACACCTGAAATGCAAAATTTCTTTTGTAGGAGTGTGTAACAGAAGGTGATGCAAGAAATTAGCTGGTCTAGCAGAGACAGCTCTTCACACTGTGAGCAGAGGGAACCAGCAAAAGGGGAGTAACAGGATTTGTTTTTCTTAGATGTGATGAAAAAACAGATTGGTTTTTCTCTGTTCTACTTCAAATTTATGACACAAATTTTGCTCTGAGGTTTGAAATAGAATTCCATAAGCCTTAATGAGTGAAGCTGTCAGAAATGGCCCTCAGATGTGGACAAATTTCCTGTACCCCAGAAATGAAAAAGAAGAAATTACCAGAAATGAGTAGATTTCCCTCTCAAGTAAAAGATGGAGTATCCATCATTCACTTATTAAATATATGAATTATGAAATATGGAAATTTCGGACTAGAAATGCATGGCGGACTGTCGATGTGGACTGTGCTTGCAGTGCATGTTTATAGTTCCAGTTATTCTGTGGTTTAAAGTTGTTGTGTCCATGCTGGGAAAGATTCAATCAATTTATACGGAAGTTGTCCACCAACTTGGATATGTAAGTTCTGGAATTCTGGAACTTCTGGAATTTACTGCATTTTTACTATAATACATTAAAACAGAAAAGTTTGTGGTCAATCTGATGTTTAAAAGTCAGTAGTTAGGTTGTGAAAATCATATTTCTGCAATTGTAGGTTTTTTGGTGGGTGAACAAAGAGGTGGGACTTCCTATCATTTACCTGCAGAACCTTTGATTTACAAAGCATATTATTTCATATTTCATGATGGACCTTTGAAAATTCTTTTCATTGTGTTAACATGTGACTTTAAAAGGAGCACTTGCCTTTAAACAATTTGGTATGTTAAATATAACTTTATCTGGAAAAGCTGGAGGAATTTGGAAAATCAGGCGTCTATTGCTTAAAGGTGAGCAAGAGAAAACACTCTCAGTTCTGCTTTCTAAAAGAGCTTTCTTAAGGACATAGTTATAAGAGGCCTAAAATAATGCTCTCAAATAAAAATCATCTTTCTTCTCTTCTTTGAGTTGTCTTTGGTCAATAACAATGTAGAGAAGAGTTGCAGGTTTTTGACTTTTTAGTGTTTGGGAGAGTTGCTTACTGGCCATGGCCATTATGATGTTTTGATTTTACATATAATTTTTTATGAACTCCATACTGATAAGCTCTTTTGTGTCATTGATCATTGAAAATAATTTGAATTTAGTTAGATTTTTTTTCTGCAGGTTCAGAAGTTCTTATGTTCTTTTTTTGATCCATAGTATATCTTTACAATGCAGACAGCATTGATGGAGGATGAAGACGACGGTTGAATGAATGAGAGACCTAGAAAGAAATCTCTCAAAATCTTGTATTGAGTCTTGTCTCCATGTGCTGGTAATGGCACAGCTGAAGTCACACCATCAGAAACAACTGGATACTCCATATCCTATCTGAGAAAGTGCACCCTGATCATGCTACCCAGGAGGAATCCCATAACCTTTCAGGGAAAGTATTCATGTTTCTATATATTCAGTCATGATGTCTCAGAACTGAGATATGAAAGCATAAATAAATACTCTGAGCATCACTGGAAGTCTCAGCAAGCAGCAGCACAACAAAACCTCAAGTCTCTTGACCCAAAAGAGCAGTGAGACTTATGCATGTTTTATTCTTTGTGGCTACTGCTTGGGACTTGGAATTGGGCTGGATACCCTGTGGTGCAGCTTTCACAGGGGAGAAACAACTGTCTCTTTTCTCTTGACATTGGGTTAGTGGATGAGTTCAGCTGAGGAGGTTGGGCAATCACCCAAATTGGAGCAGAGATATAAATATTAGCCAAGTTTTCTCACAGGACGTCCATAGAATTAAAAATTGGCTTCCTTGATTGGTCTCAGAGCCTGACAGAGCTTGGCAGACCTATCTATTTTCTCAGGCATTAAATGAGCATGGCTTGGATTATCCCCTTAAATATTTTCTTTCTTTTTAGTGAAGTATAGAAATTGGGGAATGATTAAAAAAAAAAAAAAAAAAAAAAAAGGAAAGAAAATGGAAAGTTTGCATCCTGAATCCATATTTATTGTAGAAGAAAGGGATACGAAAGATCTCAAAAGGTCACCTACTTAGTTTTCCTATCCCCAGGCAGGATTAATGATACATGAAGTGGAGTTCCCACGCTGTGGTGCACTGCTGATACATGAATCCCTTAAAAGTGAATGTAGTAATGCTGCAGAGAGTTACAACATTCTGGGGCAAATCTTCAGCACACTATTTTCAGGAGATCATTTGGAACAGGCTTGCTGAGCCTTCAGCCAAGGGAGGGAGGCCTGACTGAGGCTGTTCAGCCTCGAAGGATAGCGAGAGCAGCTCAGTGCTGGATGCACCAGGATGATGTTCCTGTTGTTCTGCTGGGCTTTCTGCCCGTGACAACTTTCCTGACTGGCCTCTCTTAGCAAGAGCTGTAGCTACAGTCCATACAGTCTCATCCACTCTGGCTAAATTTATCCATATCCATTCTCTGGTGCTGAATCCTGGAGTGGATTAGGATCACTGTCATTATTCTACTCTGCCACCCCTCACACCTAAGTGGTCATTTGCAGGACAGCTGCCTATTGATTGCAACAGAGGTCCATTCAGACTCCAAAAACATGCACAAAAGAGAGAAAAGAAGATTGTTTGGGAAGCCAAAACGTGTTCAGAGACCATTTTAATAACTTATTAGAAAATGTAGCTGAGTTCCTGGGCCTGGGTACATTCCTTGTTGGAACTGAGTTTAATTCAATAGTTTTAGTCCTCACACTATAGATGCAGCCCCTCCATATCCCTTTCTTGAAGAATTCCTTTATTCGTGATCTCTCTGCATGAAGTAATCTTTTCATCTTGGCCCTCCCTGCTTGTGGCTTTTCACTTGAGATGTAGAACCATTTCTCCAGGAGTTTTACACAATCTGGTCTATGCCTTTGTGTCCAGTTTGCCATAAGGCTCAGAAGACCTGTGCTACAAAGAGATTCATGCAAGCAGTTTTTGCAGATGGTGTAATTGAGTGCTAGTCACTTGGATGCTGATGATTTCCTGCTGTGACCTTTAATCTGTTCATAGAACCTGCTTTGGAAACACCTTAGTCCTATAGTCTGCATTTACCTCAAGGTTGCTAGGGCAAGGACAACAAAGGTGAAGTAAAAAAGAATGTTTTTTGGGACACTGTGTTGCCTTTGTTAGTCAAGTAAAGAGGACAGAAGAGGAATTGAGAAAGACAGATTTTGTGGGATGGGGATGTGGAATGAGGTCTGATGAAAGGATGTAGGAGGTGATAGAGTAATAGCAAGTCTTGTGGCTAGACAGCAATTCATATCACCCACTGAGAAGGGTGGCCAGGAAGGCAGTTTGTGCAGTACTGGAGATAACATACAAAGCTGCTGGACCTTCAGGGTGCTGGTGGCCCATGTTGATGCCAGAGTGAAGCCTTGGGTCTTGTTCAAAGAAGCAGGCTCTGCTATCAGTATGCATTATGTTATCATGTGCCATCCATGCACAGGATGACACTACCACAGATCTCTTACTAAAATAAAGAAGCTGACCAAAACACACGTTTTGAAAAGTAGTTGCGCTGTGCCTGAAAGCCTTATCTCTTCTCAGGAAAATAAGGTATCTTATGGACATTCAAGCTTTTTTGTATCTGCTGAAAGAGGCAGATTAGGGAACAGAGACACTGCCAAGACCTTGCCTTGGCCTGACAGAGACAAATATTTCCTTTGGACAAAAACCTGAAAGCTGATAGCTTTCATCCCTGTGAAGAGATCATCCACAGGTAAACAATTTATAAAGGCACAGTACACCATGCTGATACCTTAGTATGACATTAAGATTGAAGATTTATGATCTTAGCTTTTGATAAAGACAATTGTAGTGAATATTTTGTGAAGAAATATAAGGTAGCTGTGCTCATGACTATTGTCATTGTCATTGTCATGTCTTCCCTTCCACAGTGCAGTGCTGAGTTTTCACACCTGTTACAGGAGTAGAAAGAGCTATGCCAAGGGATGATGCCTTTTACATACTTCTCCTGTGAGACACAAAACTAGCAGAAGCAGAGATGATTTTGACTAGCACTTGAATGACCCTGAAATTGTGTCCTTCTGTTTCACTGGCTCTTTCCATAGCCTGCATCTCGTGATTTGCCAGAGCATTTTGGCGACCTGTTCTCCCATTTAGTTTAACACATTGCTGTTCAGAAGACAAGTTATCCTCCATGAACTGCAATATCTCTGCTATTATAAAACACTTTAATTAATGGATGATGAAATGTTAACACTGAAATGTAATATATAATAATTCCTTCTTCTGAATTTCTGAGCCACAGCAGATTGCATCAGGTTTTATGATGTCCTCAAGGTAGTAAAGTATTTGTGGGCATATAAAGAGAAGTTCTTTTCTAAATCTTGTATCAGCTGATTTAGAGGAAGAAATCTGCATTTAAAATACTATAACTGTTGAGTGTATGGGTACAGAATCTACAAGCTTGTGAATGGTCCTTCTGACACTGTCACCAATGGCCAGGGAATTCATGTGCTCAGAAATGGCATCACAGTTCTCATATTGGCCCACTTCCTGCTTTGCTTCTCTTTTATCACTATGCGTCTTGAAGAGAGCTGGCACTTCCTGGATTCTCAGGCAAATAAATAATGAATATGTCTTCATTTAACAACTGAGATCTTTATCTCTGCATGTTAGCAATATTTCAGTACCTTCAGAAGAACTGTGTGCTAACAGAAAACCTTGAGAGGGAGGAATAGCTTTATTATATATGTGTCTGGAATGTGAGCATATGGTACAGATAAATATTTTTAACATAGAATGTATTCTTATGTTAAACTCTGACCCACGCTCTAATGATGGTATTGTAATCTGTCTAGTCCAGGTTGCTGTTAGGGAAGAATGCATTTAAATGTATGGATAAAATTTCATTACTAAAACAACATTCTGGAGTTTCACCTGGGACTGTGAATTATATTTTTGGAGTAACTAAGAATATCACCAACACACCACTGAACCTACCTTTTGCTCCAGACACAAGAAAAATGTTTTTAATGTTTTTGTCTTTCACATGAAAGGAAATTGACAATTAGTTATTACAGAAAAAGTCAATTATTACAAGAAGAGAGTTAATAAACAACTGAATTGTGGCTGGAAACTTCTATTATGAATTTCGTATCAAATAACAGTACCACTTTGCCTTTTAAAAAAATGTTCTGTAGAGTTTAAGGGAAAATTGCGAAATTAACCACTTTAACCCAGTTGATTAGAGTCTTTAACCACCAACTGAAAATGAATTTGTATTTTTCTTGCAGTTCTAGGGTAGACTCAAATGAGAATACCATATTATTTGTGTTTCAAAAACCCTCTGTTGCAGAGGTCTGAATAGACCACAAGAGTCTACCAAGGGCTTCTCCTCAATGTTTCTCTTCCCTTCTTCCACTAGTTATCCCTTTGGTCACTCTTCATCATAGTTCAGTCATGGTAGAGATGGGAAGAAGGGAAATGACCTTGGCATCAGTCAGTGATTTTAAAAAATACCATCACAGGAAGTAGATGCCTGTATTCCACAAAAGACTCCCAGCCTGAAGCCCAAATCCTTCAATCCTTCACCTTCATATGGGAAACTCTTTCACCTCTGTGGACTCACTATAATACCTTGGCACATGTGAGGAAAAAGAAATCAATGTTTTGAAAAAGATTTCCTTTGCTGGAAAATGTGTAATAAGATGCTGCCAATAGCTCAGCTGCACAAGCACTGGGAGCACAGTCCTGAATATCTTCTGAAAGCACACAAACCTTTTGCTCAGCACTTGTGGAGCTGAGCTCCTGCAGAAATCTGGGTATGAGATGTCAGGGGAGAGAACAGGACTAATCTACTTGGTGCTATGAATGCAACCTTTGCCTCCTGATTAAAAATCTTTGGATATCTATCAGGTTTGGATTCCTTCTGTCCACTAAAATCCCAACAAACTAGTCTTTTAGTGAAAATTTTGCTAGGAGGAAACTTTCACCTCTATGAACACAGTCTTGAGTGTTAAGTGTAAACTAGAGTTAAACAGGCAAAGCTTGAGCCACAGATCAAAAATATGTTTTTTGTAGTTTTTTTTTTTATTTACTACTGGGTTTTTTTATTACTTTTTTTTTTAAATTGACTACTTTTTTTATTTACTTTATTTTTTTTTTTTTTTGAAGCTCATTATATGCTCAGCTACTAGGAAGTTATGGCTGAGAATCTTGAAATAAGAAATTGGTTTGTCCCCTGTTCCAGCTGAGGGAACTCTCAGCAGTGGTGACTGAAGTAAAATGTGACCAGACAGTTTGGGAATTGGAGAATATGTAAACCAAACACTTCATAATGGCAGCTGTACACTTCTTCCAGCAAAGTTATGCTATAGGTGAGCCAGGCTATAGTGGTAGATAGGTGATTTCTGTCATGGAGGATGCATGAAAGACACAGGACTTTTCCAGGTGGAAATCCTGCAAGCTTATCTGTAACCCTGTCTCTCACAAAATATTTTTATGTATACATTGAGTATGATATACTATAGTATATGCATCTTCTTTTCAATATGCATCTTCTTATAGGCTAATTAGGCTTACTCTATTCCTCAACATCCCTGGGTTCAGTTGGAAATGGATGCCTGAATTTCCTTGAAGATCTGATCTTTTGCTGTCTTAATGACATCTTTATAGACTTAGAAGAAAGATATTAATTTTATATGTGAGAAATTGAATTTTCAGCTAGATTTACCCATATTCTTTACATTTCAGGAAAACGTTCATTTTTCTCACTAGTTTAATTTTTGGAAGCTAATAAAAAGAATAGAATTTTGGAAAATTTACCTGTTGCTTACCTCACAGCTATGATATCAGAGTAGTGTGTAACAAAAATTTCTTTGGAGGTGAGAGTATTTAATTTCCTGCTTTATTTTGTTTTGTTTTTCTTTGCCAAAATCTTCAGACATAGGAGTTATAGTGTAACACCATATCATTTAAGTGCTCTGAGATCAAATAATTGCTTTCCTGCTATTGTGATGGCAATAAGCAATTTCTTATAATTGTATATATGTCATGTGGAATAATGGATTCATTATTTTTGTATTTGAGGTGAGAGTATAACTTTTCAAGACTGACTACTTTAAACAAAAGAAGGAAGATAATCTAGGTGGGACTGAGATGTCCTTGACTTGCCTGGAAAAGCTTCTCTGTTAAATTTCTGTATCAGGAATCAGCCTGTAGATGTCCCCCAACACACATTGTGCTACATCCAGTGTTCAGTTCTGTTGAAAGCAGCTATCACATTTATAAATTACCAACAATCCAAGTTAAAGAGAGACAGAGGAAAAGCTGCTCAGGAATGACTGTTCTGTGGGAGGACAGCTGAGGTAATGACAGACTGAAGAACATCTCAGACCAAGAGAAACACAAGCTAAACATGAGCTGATAAAAAGAAATAGAAATGAGTCTTATAGAAGTCTTATATAATGATAGAAGAAAGATATAGAAATGATAAATTTTTCTCCAGCTTAGTGAGCCAGAACTGACCTTAGTAATGTTAATATATGACAAAATGAATGCTTTGCATCCATGAAGTGACATCTTTTCTTTGACAAAACCAGCAGGTTAAGGGGAGAAAATATAGCTCAGTCCAAAATCATCCTGATGAAATAAGGAATTTTGGTGACCTTTTCCTGTGTTTAGCTAATGTAATTGACTGCTTAATAGTGCTTCCATCAGTGGTGGACGTGGCCCTATAACCTACAGTGACCTGGATAAACTCTGCATATGGTTTGTAACAATGTTTGTTTCACCAATTTGCAACCTGTTGTCTTCAATCAACAATTGATTTCTTCTCACAGAAGACTTTGACAAATGGTTTCTATTTGTTTCTGTCTAAACCCATATGCACATGCAACCAAGCACATTTGCCAAAGAGCATCCATTTCTCACAATTTATTATTTGCTCTGTTGTCATTTTGGTTGCTAACCTTCTGTTTTCAAAGCTATCCAGGGAGGACTTGAAAGAATATAGACAGCACAAATAATGAAGAGTCAAAGCAGACACTCAGTGACTTTTAGCTGGGAAATTTTATAGCACTTAGATTCTACCCTCATGCTGCTCTAACACAGATCACAGCACAGTAAGAAATGGAAAGGCAGCAGCATCCAGCTTGCATATGAATGACAGTACTATAACCAGGCCTTAAAGCCTCCAGCAGTGGATTCTCCCAAGCCTCCCTCCAGACAAGCTACTCTGATATTTGGTTATTTCATTTTCTGAGAAACTTCCTCAATAAGCTACTCTGATATTTGATTATTTCATTTTCTGAGAAATTTCCTCAATTTTCTTTCCTTCATCTTCTTTTCCATTTTTTTTTTTTTTTTCTGGGCATAGCTAATAGCAACATCTCTACTTAAATAATTATTTCTATTGTATCAATGACCTACACACTAGAAGACTACAATGTTCCACTCTTTCTCTTCCATCTTCCTCTTCATTAAGCTGCACAATCCTGTTTCTTACATCCCTTCCTCAGTGAAGACCTTTTCAAGACATCATTTACCATTTCCCTCCAGAGTCTTCCAGGTGTTATACATTTTTCGGGAAGGAACATAGTGATATTATCTTGTGACTAGCTTGCTATTTAGCAAAATACACATAATTTTTTTGGTAGAGCTGTTAGATAGCATCTTGGTTTGTTTTCCCCATTATTTCTACCTAAATTGAAATGTTTTGATGACAAATAACAATTACAGATATGCTAAATACGATTTTCAATATTTTTCCATCCACTTTTAAATACTTTGTTTCTACACAACCTCTGAGATTTTTGAATCAATGACATTTTTCTGTATAATGGTGGAAAAAATCCTTAAAGAAAATAAGTAAAAATGAGTATAAAGATTTGACTTGATGATGGTCTTTTTCTACCCTAATGTTTCTCTGTTTCTAATATTCTTTATTTCAGTAGGACTTTAAACACTGTTAGGGAGGGATTTTAGTTGACTGTTACTCATCTGCTATTAATCAGAATGACTTTCCCAAAGTCACACAGGAAGAATTTTGATGTAACTAATGCAGTACAGAAGTGGAGATTGCATTCGGACCAACAGGGAAAAATAATGAAGTCCTGGAATAACTAAAATATTCACTCAAGAAACATTTAAAATATGATACAGTAAAGTATTTCTAAAAAATCAATTTTTCATGGATAAGCAGTAAGTTTTCTTCTTCCATACTACTTAATGTATAAAAGACATGTTAAAAATTTATTTCTTGTAGTTTTAAAGGAATTTAAAAAAAAAAAAAAAAAAAAGTACTGACTGAAAGAAGTGTGTATCAGATCCTATGTCTGTAACACTGTAACAGAGTTCTGCAGTAAGCAGTTTTTCATTCCATGGATGATCTAAGGTGAATAAATTTCTTCAAGTATATTGCTTCTGGCCAGTAAAAGGATGTGTAATTTAGCTCTTTCACTTGTAGAGCGAGCCCCAGTCTAAAGGAATGTAAAAAATTGCATCTGAGCTTTCAAGAAACAAGTTGCACACAGGGGACTTACTGTGAAGGAGCTGTTGAAATGTAAGGTGCTAAGACTTTTATAACAAGGTAACCACATACACTGAGCCTTTAGTATGATTGATTGTGTTTTTGGTTTGGGGTTTTTGGGTGTTTGGGGTTTTTTTTGTTTGTTTGTTTTGGAGGTTTTTGGGGGGGGGGGTTGGATTTTTTTGTGGTTTTACTTTTCTCTGGAGTTTTTTTGCCTTTGCAGTGGTGATGTATTTTGCTCTGTTTTCTGACACAAACCTGCAGACAAATTGTAGGGGGCAGGAAAGAGACAATTTGAACTGCTGACTGCTTCAGTGAGACTGAGGGTCCATGGAACATCTCGTATTTCATCAAACCTCCAGCAGCCAACTAGTGAGATTGAGGAGATCAAGTGAGAGTCAGGTCTGGGTAAGCAGTACCATTAGTAAGTAAAAATTATGAGTCAAGGGCTAAGCAGTACGTTTTCTGTAGACCTACCCCATTAAATAATTTTCTCAAAGCAAGAGCAGGTGTATGAGAGTTGTGTCTGATTAAGATTGGTTATACATATGTTAATCAAGGACAGAGGCAAGCTTCACACCAGGATGATGTACCTTAGCAAGCCAGCTTACTCAGTGAAGTCAGAAAAGCTGTGATAATTCCATGAATTTCAGGCTTTCACTGTACCTTTTGTGTTTTCCTAATGCTCTTTTGCCACACACCCATAGAAAAGTTATTCCCAGTGCCATAGTCAAAGGTACATTAATTAACTAAACTAATATACTTCTTTTCTTGACACTCTAGGGTTTACATATTTCATTCTCCTGAGACAGTGGACAAAAAGAAGTAAATATATGCCTTTTTAAATTTTAAAATACTTTTATATACATATATTTCTCACTGTATCTGTGAGTTATTCCTGGCTTCCACTTGTTTCTGTCTTTTGCAGGGTGAGGAGAAGTTGACCTCAGTATTGGAAATTTTCTTTCCAGGGTTGTGTCAGGACATGAAAGAAGCCAATTTCTTTCGCTGACCCCAATCATACACAAAAATAACAGATGTCTCAATATGCTGAGGTCAGGCACTAAGGGGAGCTGAGGAGGACAGATGTTGCATCAATAGAGCTTTCATTCTTGTGAACTGATTTGGAGTAAAAGGTTGTTTTCTGGCCTGTTTTTATTCCTAATTTAATCAAATTATATTGAACTAGAGCTCCTGATATCAAGTCTAGTTATTTGCATTTATTTAGGAACTAATTTAGAAAAACACAGATTTAGCTTTAAATGTATAGATATTTTTCCATAGGGAATTTCTCTGAGGAAACATCATGTACTTTATTCAGGAAATGAGCCCCTGTCTGTATAAAAAAGTGGGGCCAAAATATCTACTTTAGATGTATGCATTTAAATGACATATGTAAAAAAATGTACAGTCATTATGGAACCAAAGTATGATATTAGTTTTGATTGAGTAAATGGACCCAAGGATCACAAAGGTGTCAACTTGATCAAGTCATTGTAAAGCAGTCATGTATCTATGAGATATTTGAGTATAGAGACCCTGAATCACCGCGGCTAAACATGTGAGCTTCTGAAGCTGAAAGTTTAGGAAACAGACTGATTGTGTAAAGTTAATTTATTTGAGCCTTTTTTTTTGTCAGCAATATTGGTCAAGGCCTCTTACTCTGATTAGTCTTAATTATTAATAGAGAAAAGCAGACTGTTTCTGCTGAAGATTTCTACACATCACTCTGAAGCAGAGGGTTGATTTTAGTCTTTTGCTCTCTTTGATAAAAAGTAGAAGAGGAGGGAGGAGAGGTTTGGTAGTATCAGGTAAAGGTAGCTGGAGTTTCTCCCAGTCCTGGGAGCCAAAGCAGCTGTTTATTTGTGTGGATGATCAGAGCCACTAGGGCAGCCTGTCTCAGTCCCGCAGCTAAGGCTGCAACCTGGTATGTCCAGCTGGGCTCCCACTGCCTCTCCTGAGATGAACTTCCGGGGCTGCTCTACAGAGTGAGTGCAGGGAGCCATGGAAGGAAAAATAAAAAAAAAAAAAAAAAAAAAGAAAAAGGGAGAGAAAAAGGCTGGGATGGGAGGAGTGGTAGTATGTGGTACAGGTTGCTGTAAAGAGGATTGGAAGGAAGATGGTGCCAATGCAGTGGCATGCTTTTGGAGAGAAGAGACTGGTGTATGATCCCCAATCTCTCCTGAGGTGGATGATTCTGAGATGCTGTGGTCCTACATGTGGTCAAGTGTTGATCAGGGGTATTGTTGTCTGCCATTTCTGGGATACACTGGCTGTGCACACTCTCTACAGAACCTAGGACACTAACATTCAGAGTGTAGTAAGAAAAATTTTGATCAAATCATAAATTCAAAAGCAGGACCAAGGACTTAATTCAGAAAAGTGTAGTTCTCTTGAATGGGTTTTGCTCTTAAAGTCTGCCTTAAGGTATGAGTTGAGTAAATATTTTTCAAAACCATAGTTAGGATTAGTATTAATAGTATTAATTAGTATTAGTATTAGTATTAATTAATAGTATTAATTAGTATAATTAATCGAGAAATATTAGTTAACATTGGAAAGTTTATTACATTCATGGTCTATTGCTGTACCAAATTCAGATGCACAAAAGCTCAATTACACCCAAAGAACATGTTGAATCCTTGTTGAGCAGGAGGATGTGGTTCACACTTCACTTCCCAATCCTGATTGTTTGTTACCAGGATCTGTTTCATTCTCATTCATCCCCAAGAGAAGATCTGTGTGCTTGTCATCTTCCTATGTATGTTGGTTTCCTTTCACAAACAACCTGGGGTTGTGGACAGGGAGGAATCTGTGGTATGCTCTGATATCTTCCCAGACAGAGTATTCTGAGGACCAGGGGTGTGGGTGCACCCATCCTGCATCCTCTCCATAGCCAGGATCTCTGCATGGAGAGCAGCACTGATATCACTGTGGAGAGTAGATCTTGGCAGCATCTTCAGGATGTCAAAAGTCGGGTTTCTGTTGTGCTATAGGAAACATCTACAAAAAGGAGACAAGAAGTGAAAAACCTGTGATTGTACAAGATCTGTTATCTCCATTTTTTACAATGGTGATCTAGGAGAGAGGTATATTAATTAATTTAAATGGTATTGTTCATTATGATAAAATTACACAACTTTGCTGTCTGCTTTCTATAAACATTACACTAAAGATCGTGAGGGGAAGCTGAGATGTAAACAGTACTTTTTGACATAAACATTCACTAAGAGTCTTGCTCTTTTTTCCTAAAGACTCCACACCAGCACTTGATTGCAAACTTAAATTGTTTGAAGAGTGGGTTTAACATTTTTCAGTACAGATAAACAACATACTTCAAAGTAAACACTGTTATGTGACACATGCAACCTTAGAAATATACCATTTTAATCATTACTGATGACATTGCTTGTTTATCCTTGGTATAGCATCATTAACTGAAGTGAAATTACCTTTGATTTTACTCATGTAATTGGGCAAATTTAAATTCTTACTTTCTAATATGTAAACAACTAAATTTCATGTGTCTCTTATAAACATAGGAGGTGTTATTAAATGCCATTACTGACTTCATGTCGAGTTCATGAGCAAACTGAAAATTTTGCTTATGTGCAAAATGAGAAGGTAGTTTGGGTCTCTCTCTCTCTCTCTCTCTCTCTGAAATGATTCCTTCTCCAACAAGAAATATCTCTCAATTATGTTTTTGCCTTAATCTAAGCTACGATTCTTCTGACTGTGAAGATACTTGTGTATCCTTTATGTCTGGGAGTGTGCAGCCCTCTAATGATGTAAACCACTTTCACTGCTATGTCTGGAAGAAATGGTATCAACCACATACCATGTCTTGTGCCTCTGTCCTCCTGCTCCTCTCTCCTAAAGCGGTTTTTCATGACAAGTGTTGCAAAACAGAAGCCAGTGGGAAACGTGCTTCTGGGCTAAATAACTCTGTGAAGCAGAAAGTTAGAACCAGAGAACAAAAGGTTAGTTTTCTTGTCGAAAAGATAACAGCTTGAACCTCTCTCTCTTTTCTCTCTCCACATTAGAAAAGGGTGCACTAGTGAGGTTAGGTCAGCACACACATGTTTTAAATTAGTGGTTTATAAACAAGGAAGTGACAATTATTCGTTATGATTATTTGTCAAATAATCACATCTGTACCTAATTACCATGTATATGACAGTGTTTGCATTTCTTGGTAAGCTGAATTCAGTGAGAACAGCTTAGATGGTAAATTGTGAGCCCACATTTAATGGGTACAAATATTTTAACACAGTATACACTGTGTTAAAAGTTATAAATAAAAGTGCCATATAGCTCTAATCAGTCTCACTCCTTATCTTTCACTTGCAAAGTTTATGAAACATAGCAATGAATCTTACATACTCTCTGTGATGTGGGTTTCTCTCATTCTTAAAGACTTCTTATCAGATAAATTTCAGTCTTATTGTGTTATTACCAAATAGTGGTCTCTCTTTGTTAACACATACATAGCCTCACTATACTCTGGCCAGGCTAACATTTTCAATATTCATCTTATTTATATACATTTTTTCTTCTATCTTTGCATGTAGCACATTCCTTTAGAAACACAGGCTTTCACCAATGGTTTACCTTCCAAGATAAGATTTTTTAAGGTGTCACAAACTCAGCTTTGGAATACCAAATAAAAAAATCTTTCAATGTTCATTTGAATAAAGATAGAGGCTTTTCTTTGACATTCTTCCCCTTCAGAAATTCTTATCTCAGATTCCATTCAAAAGTGTATTTGGGGAAAGGGAAATTATAAGTATGTCTTTACATGAGTGTTTGTTCGCCCCAGAGGTGTTTGTGCTGTCATCTCTTAAAGTGCTTGAGTTTAGGAGTCACTCAGGGTCCAGAAAAACATAACACATGCTTGAATTATTCCAGGGCTTTGGATTGGATTCTTGGAGTATGTGTGATGTTGTCTTGCCTGCTCTGAAAGAATGCTTTCCCAGCTGTGTCGGGGTTTTAACACCCCGTTATGTCATTCTTCTCTGTCTTACAGCGAGCAGGGTAAGATGTGTATCACCATCCTGTTTGTGGTCAAAGAGCATGTCTGTGACAAATATAGACAGATTGGGAGACATTGTGGGAATCCTTGGCTGCAGGAATGCCTCCATGGTTTACGCTTGTCTTACCCGGCCGTGTTTCTGTGTGTGGTCATGCTTTGGCAGGCACACTGCCTTACATGTGGAGAAGTTTGGGGTGTTCTTTTGCAGCCCATCCACATAGTCTGCTTCTAGGATGTTTAAATTAACTCATTCAAGGACAAAAATTTGGCCTTTTTGTCCTAGACCTCACTGTCTAAACTCTCTCTAACCCAGGGCTGTGAGCTGTGGCCAAGTGGGCAGCAACATATTACAGCAGCTGTGTCTGCAGCAGGGCCCTGTGCACGGAGCTTCTCCACAGTTTCTCTTTGGGACAGGCCATGAGACAGAGACCTCAAAATCAAACATTGGGTAATGTAGCAATGGGAATAGCTACAGGAGGAAAAAAAAATGTTTAGCACAATTCCTTGTGTATTTGTGGAACTAGTGACCAGCCACAGAGAGGTGTGATGTTACTCCACTGTAACAGCATTACCCTACTTACATTGTATTATGATTTCCCTGGTCCTTTTAAAGTAAGATGAAACACAAAGAGACAATCCCACTTACTCCAGTGTCCAAGGGAATAAAACAAGCATTTATCCTTCGTCAACACAGGGTCAAGTTCTAGTTTAAATATTTGGCTCCTAAATCACCACATTTCTGGTGGCGCTATGTCAGCCTCAAAATTAAAATTGGGAAATTCTAACCTCACAGTTGCACCTTGCTGCTCAGCAAAGTGGATTCAAACCACCTAAGGCAGAAATGAATCTAAAATCCTGTTTTCCAGTTTCCTGAGGATATGCTTTCCTGAGTTTGCTTTCAGGCTATCATTTCTCTTTGTGTTTCTCTGTGCGCACTTTGCAGTGAAAGAGGATGAGCTTTGGATTAGACTCAGATCTGTCCAAGGGAGCTGGGAGCTTAAGCATACCTATTGGACTGTTCTCTTGTGGCAGTTTAGATTTAAATTAAGTATCTTCCACCAGGACACAGACATGATTCCCAGTGCAAAGCACTTCATAGTCTGTTTTAAAGAACTCTCCGTTATAGTCCCAAAAGATGTTATTGAATAACTTGAGGTACACGAAGTGATATGAATCCTGGGAGTTGTATGCATGAATGTTTTGATCTTAGATGAAAGTTATGTGATCTGAAAACATTCACAGACCAGCAGAAACAGAATCTCCTTTTTCAGGAAAAACAAACTGATGTATAAGATGGAAAAGTTTCACACTAAGAGCAATATGGAAGGATGAAATTAGTGTAGTATTAATCAGATTTCTTCACAAGATTTGCATTACTCTAATATTTAAAATTAAGACCTCTAATCTATTAGGGAGGAGGAACAACACATTGCCTACTCTTGTTTCTTTGAATACATACCAAGAATATAGTCACTTTGGTGACAGCTAGTGTTAATCAGTCAGCAAATGACACCTGAAGACAGAACTACAGAGGAAAGGTAAAACAATGTTATCATGATGGAATTCAATATGAGCAGCTGCTTGTAGTGTCTTGTTGACTATATTTAAATGTCACATTTTTTTCTAAATGATAGATGGATTTTATTTAGTGAATGAATAACAGAAAATATGTGAAATTCTACCACTTCCTATCTTGTCACATATGAAACAATTAATCACAAGGTCAAAATTTGTTAGATACATAGATTTAAAATATTGTGAATGAATTAAAACAAATTGCTTCATATAAGTAAATATATAATGTCAGACTAAATTCTCAAAGGTGAAATTAATCTGAGTCAAGATATCTAAAAGAAAATTTAAACAGAAAATTGTGATTCATATCTGAAAATGCTGAAGAAAACTACTGAATTCCTCAGAAACCAAAGACTGGAAAAAAATTCCATGCTGATCAAAAAATTCAAATCATAAACGTAACAACCTGGACCAGAGTAAAAATTGAATAATCTAAATTTGATTTTACAGCAATGGACATAAATGACAAGATAGGAATTGGAAACAATTATTCTTAGTGAAACTTGAATACCTTTGTGATCCCTGAATTGAAAAACACAGCATACTTTTGAAATTAAATGAAAAAAATAATTATTAGCCTGGCAAAGTAAAGTAGAACCATGAAGAATTTTCATTTGGTGTTAGAAACAGGGAAAATTGCAATACTAATGTTGGATTAAATAACAATGTAGAAAATTTGAAAGTGTTATTTCAATAATTATTCATTTTTAGGATAAAACAATAGGATTGCATTACATAATTTTACACATGTGCTTTCTGCTAAGTGGAATCTTAGCCAGATATCATAAGGTAATTGCTAAATTTAGGTATTTTTAAATTACTGGCTCCAATAAACTGTGTCCAAGAGATTTAAAAGCTATAGCTTGGGAGCTGTCTTATTTATTTTTAGTAAACCAGGGAATATTGAAAAAAATCCAAACTAAGCTAATGTCAAGCCAAAATTGAGATATGAAAAAATCTGAATAATTCATAGACCTGTCATCATAACTTTGATAAATGATGGTATGGTAATCAATTAATAAAGAATCAAGAGAGAGTCAGTAAAATTAACAATAGTCAGCATGGGCTTGTAGAACTAGTCATATTAAGATTACATAATCCCTTTGGTCCATAGACAGAATATTAATGACATACTATATTGAATGTGCTATTAAATACTTGAATTAATATACCTTTGTGGTTTCATTTCAGAAATCAGAGTGTTACAAATTATACATTTTGAATGGACTAAACTCTGAGAGTATGTGAATGTAAACTGGGGTTTATTAATGGCATAGAAGAGGAAGAAGCTGTGTTAAAATGTATTTTTTTAAAGGTTGCTTGGTCTTGGACTTAAACAAATTATCATAAATGAAAAAACATAAAATTGCTACAGATTTTAGCTATATAATTCCACATTTAGGTGAGAAATAAAGCAATTGACTGAAGTAATTGTGGATTGCCCTACAAATAGAGACAACCTATGGGATGCAAATCAATTCATGGCAAAACGAGAAATTTTTACTTGCTGGAACTAAAAGAGTAGGTTATAGTTAAAATAATATTGATGACTTATTAAAATAGAAAAGGCTATAGTGAGCTCGATAAGGACAGTCAGTTCACTGTAAATTTTTGAAGATTTTCCTTCACTGAAGATGTTAGTAAAATATTTGTCTTTTATATCAAGTTAAATATTAAGAAAGACTCGGTACATGATGTACAAATTAGTATTTCTTGCCTCTGCAGTTCTCGAAGAGATCCAGATTTATTTGTAATTTATGTAACTTAAGAAAAAGTATTGAAGTATTAAATGAAGTTTCAAAAAATTCAGAAGGTAATTAATTGTTAGAAAATTATGCTTTATTACAAAGTGTTGATAAATACCCTGTTTATCAAGGAGAAGATTTCAGGTTGAATGAGCACTGTTTCTATGTATTCTGTAAGAGCTCCATTTCACAGGTGGATGACTGTAGTGTAACAGAAAAACTTAAAAGGATGGAACTCATTTGAAAAAAAAATTCACTTTAAAATAATATGTCAATACTTACTTATGAGTAGCATGAGACATTGAGTATTTATAGGTATGAATAAAAACATGCTAATGTAATGTGACATAGACAAGGAATACGGAAGTAATATGAAAATAATATGAGAAAAGTTGAGGAATAATGGGAAATTCACACTTTATAAAAAAATTATCTCTGTATCTCTGGAAATTTTGAAATTATTCTTTTTCATCAGAAAATTTCCATTACAATATGCCTTCCTGAAGTCATGTGGCTGAGGCTGTGTAGGAGCCCATTCTTCACAGGCATTGCAACCTGTGTTTGCATCTAGGACTTGGTGAAGGGAAGGTCTTGGTAAAGGTAACCAAATCAGAAATCAGTTGTCTTCTCTCAAGACAGAACTAGACTTTCTAGCTGAAAGTTACCGATGCTTATCAACAAAGCTATGGGGCTCTTCAGTGGTAACACACAACTCTAAAATGCCTGCTAGGATTCCTGTTTAAATACGGTCTTATTCTTTATGACTTGAACTTCAACTGTAAGTTCTCTAAGATGAAAAATGCCAATTCTTGATAGCATTATAATTTTAGTTACAAATTCTCCATAAATATAAGTCCTTACAACTGAATTTGTGCATTATGCAACCTTGTTTTCTTCATGTTTATGCAACCTTGTCCTGTGACTGTGGTCCGAGCATATTTGCACTACAAACATTTTCTGATGTGTCCC
The DNA here is from genome assembly GCF_009819655.1 of Sylvia atricapilla. Lineage (NCBI taxonomy): Eukaryota > Metazoa > Chordata > Aves > Passeriformes > Sylviidae > Sylvia > Sylvia atricapilla. The sequence continues at coordinate 134,585,551 of NC_089140.1, forward strand.
AGTTTTTCCCCTGCTTGTCATATATGTGGTCTGATGACAAAAAGGGCATAAGATTTAGTTTCTGAAAGACCTCTTGAGTATTTTAAAACTTTCACTTTGGTACAGTGGTTGTCATTACAAAATGGTACCTAATATATCACTCACTCCCTATTCTTCCAACAGAAAATATCTGTGTATTTATTGGCAGATGGCGAATTGCTAATTGCTCCCAATAGCACTTACTTTATGTAATGCAATTTTAGGGCCAAAATTTGCCCTTAGATCAACTTTCCTTCAGTGGTTTTGAGCCTGTAGTTGGCTTCTAACACCCAACACCCTTTTAAAGTTAAATGCCATGCCTATCTTTGGAGGTCTCTTTTAATCTTGGCAGTTAAAAAGTTATGCTCTGTCTTGGTACGTTTGTGCACCAGTCACTTCAGGAATCATAAGTAAACAAGACCCTTACTTCAACAATTCAGTCTTGAAAGATAGGTGGATTAAGACATTTTCAAGAGACAGATTCAGAATGACCTTTTTTGAAGGAGAGTTCAATTAAAACCTCAAAAACTCAACAAAGAAAAAGACAGCTGAGAAGATTTATAACTATAGATAAAGTAAAAGCAGACGTAATGAGAAGGCGGTGAGTACTTACAAGGCCTCATATTAGAAGAAAAAAAGAAGTGTAATCAAGAATCAAGTTTGAGATTGAAACAAACTGAATGTACATCTCTTCACAGCTTTCTACTTAATCTGTGGAGCTCATTGCCATGAGGTATGCAGCATGCCAGAAGTATAAATGGTTCAAAAAGCTACTAGGTACAATCATAAGTTCATGGAGTGTAATGAAATGTGAATGAAAGATTGCAACCTCTGGCTCAGGATTTCCCTAAATCACAGACTGCCAGCATCTGGAAGGATTTGCCATGGGGACTATCATGTTTTCCTCATTCAATTTTTATTCCTATTTTCTGAAACAACTGCTACTGGCAGTGTCAGAGACAAGATCTCAGACTAGAAGAATCTTTAGTCCAACCCATCACAACCATGTTTATAGGAGCTCAAGCACTGGTTTTTTTCCCCCTAAGAAACAGCACTTTTTCCAAGAAACAAGTTACCAGACTGTACTTTGTTGCACCTGAGACATCCCATGCTAAACAGTAAAAAATCATTAACTCTGACAAGACACCTAAAAAAAGGTCAAGAGTAGTTCAAAGTAAGAACCTTATCTCTGACTTATTTTTCTTTTATCAATTCTGATTAAATCATTAATGGTTCTTTTAAAGTAAAAGTATTTGTAATATTATATCACATGAAGTCTGTCTTCATGTTGGATTTGTGTTGTCACTGTTGATTTATGTGCTTTTAATATATTAGTTTTAAATTTTCTGGAATGTTAATCAAGTCTTTAATGTAGCTTGAAATGTGTTCTTTCAATGTTTTTCAATCCAATTTAAATAATTTAATGATTTAATAATTTCATCCATAATGAATTCATAACATTTATTTTAGGAGTTGTCTTGACTAGATACACTTCAGTATTTTAGGTGGGAAAAGTACAACAAAATACTTTAGACATTTGAATGTAATTTTTTTAAAGTCACAAGTTCTGAAATTAATTACTTTGTCTCAAAAATAAAACTAAGTGCCCTGTACTTGCTTTCATTTCTGTAGGTACAGGCTTGCCATTTATTCTCATTCACAAAAATGAAACACTTTATTTCTCCATAATGCAGCACATACTTTTCCAGTGAAACTTACTCATGTTGTTAACAATCCCTCTTCAGTACTCCACGGGGTAGCAAATGTGTGCACACATGCACACACTTAGAGGACAGTATATACATTACTTCTGGCTATAAATAAAACTAACAAAAAAGGTTCAACTAAGCACAAAAGAAGATAAATAAAATAAAAGTGATATGGATGCTCAAGATTTTAATGCCCAGGATTTCCTGGAACAACAGAGGGCAATTTCCTCCTCCACTCACATATGAGTGGGGCAAACAAAATCAGCTGTAGGTGTGTGCTGGGGCTGAGATGCAGCTGATTTTCTCCACAGCAGTTCTCACAGCTCTGTGCTTTGCACTGGTATTGAGGAAGGCATTTGGGTGGTGCTGACACAGCACCAAGCCCCTCTTTCCAACATTCCCATCTCAGCAGCAGGCTGAGGGTGGGCAAAATCTTTAGAGTATTCTCAGCAATAGAAACTAGGAAAAAAGAGAAGGAAGTGGGAACATGCCTTATTTACTACTTACCTGGCTGAGCAACCTCTATGTATACTGAAACTTCCCAGGAATGGGTTGGACATGGCTTGCTGGTAGGAAGGAGAGAATAAAATCTTTTGTTTCCCTCTGCTTCTGTGTGTGTGACCTGTAATTTTTCTTTATTAAAATAGTATAATCTTGACCCAGAAGATTTTCCCATCTTACTTTGTCTCCACTCTGTCTTGCTTAGAAGGGATGTGATAGGGTGGCTCAGTGGGTGCCTGACGTCCAGCCAAGGTGAACCCACCACAAAGTCACTCTGATAAAAGATTTGGTAGATTCCCACATTACATCTCAAGCCATGCTACCACTAGTGGAAAGGAACAGAAAAACTGTCCTGCCTCTACTTAGAAGTCCACACTAGAGGATAAATTTTACTTAACATTCCACCTAAAATTATTTTTTCAGAGACCAACAATGGGAAATGTCCATTGTTTTCAGTACATCTTATGCTCCATTTGGCTTAATTACAACATTTAGAAAATACTATTACCTTTTTCCTTTTTTTTGATTCTTCTTGACCGTCACAAGCCTCAACATGCAAGTAATGGCTGTTTATGTCTGCAGAGCACTCTGGGAAGGTGAGAATTATGTTTTTGCTGATCTGCTATAACAATGAAGCAAAAGACTCTTGCCGTCTCCCTGTTCCTTGTATTAGCAAAAACTGTGGACAACTCTCCAACCTGTTCTAACAGCAAACTTCTAATTGTATCAGCATATTTATCAGAATTTAAATGGGTTGGAAGGAGGAAAGAAGAAAATATTAACTACCAGATTATTTTATGAAGAACAATATATTTTATGCCTGACTTAGCCAAAAGCAAGGATGAGAAAATAGCCCAAAACAGAAAAATGAGACAGTCAAAGATGGTGCTATGTTTGTGAGTGTCAGCTGCATGAAAATGTTAACAAACTAACTGTGTGGTTTTTAATCAGTTATCTGGTCTATCTCTTATCAAGCTACGTAGAAACAGGCAAAGGTTTACCAGTCTTTGGTAAACCAGCCTTATCTGACTGCCAATTTTGCTTTGCTTTTCTTACCCTTGAATTTACCATGTGCATTTGTTTGTCTCTAAAGCTTGCTAGAAAATCATTAACATGCCCATTTGTAGAATGAAACAAGGCTGAAGCACAGGTACCAGCAAGAAAAAGTGAATCCAAACACCATCTTCACTGTCAAGATAAGAATTTTCCTCTAGTTCTATGTCCGTGTGAGATTTCAGCCCTCAAAAACAACCAAATAAAGCAAATATTGGGACTTACTTACTTGGACTTGTGTCCACTTACTTGTACACGATCCCACCATCTTCATTACCTTCAAGTTGCCTACATTTAAGATTGCTTAGGTCTTTAATTTTAAAACTTTTATCTTTTATTTGTTTCCCATCCTGATCCAGTTTGTTTGTGAGGGAGTGCCATATTAAAACATCTGGGATTCGTCAAACTTGCTCTTTTTAACACAGGTTCAGTGCGATCAATCCCAGATGCTCAAGAACTAATGTTACATATAAACTGTTCCTAAGTTTTCGCCAAAATCATATTCATCTCCCCATACCTTAAAAGCAGAACTTCTTTAAATAGATATGATTTAGATTTAAATCATATTAAAAAACAAAACCAAAACAAAACCAAAATAAAACCAAAAAAGTATGAAAGAAAGGAAGGAGGCAAAAATTGCAAATGAACCTCATTTAAAATATATTTGAGTTAGCTTAGTTTTTGTGCCACTTTAGGCTGGATTTTCAGTGTTATCTGTCGTTAGAGTTCAGTAAAACTCCTTGTCATAAGTTCCTTCTTTCAGTTGCTAACATTTTGAGGCAACAGGATAACCAATTCAAACTAAAATCTTCCAAAGAGGTCTGGACCAATTCAGTTCAACTATTCCTGAGAACTAAGGCTGGGGAGGAGTGACATAATAGTTTTCCCATGAGAAAAATATCCTGGTGAACAGTTGTTAAAAATTCTCTTAAACAGAGTGAAATAGGACCCTGCGTTAGGTAGAGGAGAGAGGGAATACAAGGAACCCTGCAAGTTCTTTGGCCATTGCTATGAAGTTTTAGCTTGGCTTTAATATACTCAGTTACTATTGCTTGGGGAGCATTTTAAACTCCCTTTTGTTGTATGCATGTTTGGCACTGCCCAAGAAGCATCAGTTCATGTGTTTGCTGGTGCTAATGAACACAGAACTGTAGTGGGAATGTTCCAATTTCCAGGCATTTTAGTAGACATTTGATTGCATTTTGTTTATTCATGGAATAAAGTTGCCATTTGCATAAGTGTTGGACACATAATGTGTATCTGGTGTAATTTCTGCTTCCCTGCTTAGAACCAGATCTTGTTCATTAAGGATATTTTAAGCTGAAGAAAGCTCCAAAAGAAAAAAACCCCTAACTTATCCAAAGTAGATTTCTTCTCTTCATGAATGCAACAGTTTTAAAAGCTATTATTGAGTGATTTTCCAAGGTTAGAATTAAACAGAAACATTCCCTTAATCCAAAGGTAGTTCTGATTTTATAATGATATCAGTATTTCATTTTTAGTCTGGTTAAACCTCTTACTGATTCAACAGCCTGTATTACAATTTCCACAATTGGGAAAAGTTATTGACATTCAGGGGTAAAAGCAGATTCTTTCTGTGGGACTTCAGGGTGCATTCTTTTTTTTAGGTCTAATTTAAAATAATGATTTCTTTTAATGTAATACTTACAGGTCTTTTTAAAAAATGGTGTTCAGAAAGATGAAAGACAATTAGTAACAAAACCTCAGCCAATTCTCACAATTGGACTACCATGGTTGAACTGTGGTGAAAGAAAATAATTGCCCTCTCTTCAAAAGGTTTCTATTATAGCAAAGCATGCCAGAAAGAAACTCTTTTGTCATTGCTTATTTATGCTGTAAGATTATCAAGGAGCTTGACCCTTCAGCAGAAACCCGATTTTTAAACCTTTGCGAAGCTGTTAATGACACTTCTCTGAAGGAGACCAAGGAAGTAAACTTTGTAAGTCTATTATCAAATAAGATGCAGCTTTTTCAAAATTTCTGTACAAATCAAAATGCACAATGTTTGTGAGCTTATTTGGTATAATTACACAAAATTTTCCTCTAATGATTTTGTTGGGGGTGAGGAGAACAAAAGCAATATATTTGCTGCTAAACAAGCCTGACTTTTACCAGTTTGTAACAAAACTGTCTTACCTTCTCTTTAGACATGCCTCATCTGCCTGGCCTCAGCTGTCTAGCACTGAAACAAAACAGAATGTGTCATTTACTTTGGAAATTAAAATTTTTAGGACAGAGAATGTTCCTAGAATGGGAAAAGGTGGACTGTTTTCTCAGACTTTCAGATTCCCAGTGTAGCCAAGAAGTGTAAACCCACTTCTTTTATAAGAGGATTATATTGCAAAACTTTTTTTTTCAAGGTTCTCCCCCTCTAAAACTGACCACGGAAGCTATGGAGAAAGAGGCTGCTGAAAACAGGCAAGGCAGAGTTCCACACGACAGTTGTAATAAAAGTATTTATTAGGTTTTAATAAATCAAGAGCTTTTCTGGTTGTCCAGAAACACAAAATAAAAGTCAGTTTGTAACTTCTTCCTTCCACAATCAAATACGAATATATATTTTATTATAAAATACCAGGACTTGGTTGTTTAATACAGTATTGAGAATCAAGGAGAAGAGATGTCAGGTAAAAAGGTGAGATTGGAAAATTAAAATAATGAAAAAAGAGAAATATTCAAGAACTTGGAGAGGGGAGACAGGCCTGATAAAGGGGGGGATTTTTAAAGGAAAAGGTCAATTAAGTTGTTTAACATCTGTGACATGTCAAACACTTTTGAAAATGTTTTTGATTATTTTAAGATTTTGGAAAAATGAGTGAAGAAAAATGAATGAATGAAAAGGCAGAGCCAATTAATTTAAATCTGAGCATCTCTATAGCATGTTTTATGACATCAAATCTTTCCTCTGAGTCCTGGGAAACTGCATAAAATGATATGTATGTAAAAGAGAGAAAGAGGGAAATATAGTAGGAAAAAAGAAGAAATAGAGATTGTTCGAATCTTCAAGTCCAAACTTCCTTCCTTTTAGCCACTTTAACTGGACTTGAATAAAAAAGCAAAGAAGCAACTAAATAACGTATTAAATTCGTGATGAGTTGCATCTATGTCATCAAAGTTCTCCATTTGGCTCAGTATCTCTAAACTGCAGCTGGTCCTCATTAGTTTAAGAAGGATAAGAAGTAAATGTATGAGAAATGGATAGGCAGTCTTCTACACTTAGAAAACGAAACCTTTTCCCTCTCTGATGTGTCATTTAAATATTAAAAAAATTACAGGAGTTTTTGCAATTAAATAACTTAGTAATATTAAAAATAACTTTTTCATAGTCAGTATAACTCTTAAATGGAGAACTGACGTTGTTATATGCGATGAGACTGAAGTGTGAGTTAGATACAGTGTGCAAGTCTTTGCCTACCAATGACCTCTGGAACCTTTGCCTTAAGGAGCTAATACTTGGAGAGAGAATAATTGGTAACTGGTCTGCTTAAGTCTGACAATTCCTAGGCTACCTATACACTCTAATGCAAACATTTCTTGAACTCTGCATCCTAGAATGTATCAGACCATAAAGATTCAGTAATCAGATAAAGCTGGCAGCCACATTTCTTCAGGCTTCATACATCAAAGACAGAGACACCATTTTGAGTTATTTTAATGTCTGCTGAATAGAACATTTTGAATCTCCAGTTGAAAATAAATGTTTTGTGTCGCAAGTCTGTATCTAATCTGTCCTAAGCCTTTTGGCAGTCACTAAAGCCACTCTTTTACAGAAAAGAGGATGAATATGAAATAAATAACATATTCCAGCATGGAAAACAGTTACCAAGAGGCTGATTTTTCTTCTGTTTGCACTGGTGAAAAATTCATGTTTTGTCTCAGCGAGGTCATTTTAATCTAAACACAGCCATACACAGGCAGAAGAAACTGCACCTCTTTCCTGTTGTAAACCCAGTTCCCAGAGTCCATCTTGCTTTTATCTACCTGTGAGCATAAAGCCCACAAACAACCAACACAGATGACATTTGGTGCCAATCTGTCTCTCAACTGAAATTTGTTTGTAAGCCAATATGATATTTTTAAACATTGAGAAAATAATACCACAAAATTTAGACTCACCTTTTTTCAGATGGAATTAATCAAACTTTGAAGATACCTAAGATGGAAGAATCACAAATCAAGCATATAGGTGGAAAAGCTAGAATGCTGCCGAGGTCGTTCTTGTCATATTCGGTCAGTTGCTCACTCAGGAGTTTCCAATGTCACAGTAAAAAAAAAAAAATGTCACTGTAGAATGCAGAAAAGTGGGGAGATATTGGATTAAGGATTGAGAGGAGCAATGCCTTTCAATATAAGCTTCAGCTGATTGAACTTTGAACTTCAATCTTACCTCAATATGGGCCATGAGTGCTGAGAGAGCTGGCGAGCCCCATAACAAGGCTCTTATAGTCATCTGTAAAAAGTTGTGGCAATCAGGTGACTGAGGGCTGGAAGAAAACAAATGCCATCCTGCTCTCCAAAAAAGGGCAAGAGGGAAAAACCAGTGAGCTATGGACCAGTCAGCCTCACCTCAATCCCTGGGAAGGTGATGGAACACCTCATTCTGGAAGCCATCTTTATCTACATGGATGAAAAGAAGGTGATCAGAAGTAGTCAGCAGAGATTTACTAAAGGTAAATTAGGCTTGAACAGCCTGATTACCTTCTGCAACGAAACAACTGCCTCGGTGGATGAAAGGACACAATGGGTATTGTCTACCTCAATTTTAGCAAAGCTTTCAACAGCGCTACAGCATCATCACGGACAAACTCAGAAAGAATGGGTTAGATGATTTAACAGTGACAGGGATTGACAACCTGCTGAACAACAGATCCCAGAGTGATTTTGTCAGTGGCATGCTGTGTAGTTGGAGGCCTGTCACTCTCCCAAGGAGCAACAGTGGGCTCAGTATTGTTTAACTTATTCATCCATGACTTGGATGAAAGAGCAGATGTCTTCTCTGCGAATTCATTGATGGCACAGAGCTGGGTGTGGCCAATACCCCAGAGTGCTGTGAGCTCTTCAGAAGAACCTTGACAGGCTGGAGAGATGGGCAGAGAAGAAATTCTGAAATTCAGCAAAGGGAGGTGAAGGATAGGGGTTGACCTGCTGGGAAACAGCTCCATGGAGAACAACCAGGGGGTGACAATGGACAACAAGCTGTCCAAGAGCCAGAAGAGTGTTCTTGTGGCAAGAAGGCCACTGGTGTCCTGGGCTGCATTAGGAAGAGCATTTCCAGCAGGTTGAAGGAGGTGATCCTGCCTCTCTGCTCAGCCCTAGTGAAGCACATCTGGAATGCTGTGTCCAGTCCTGGGCTCCTCAGTACGAGGGAGCCCCTGGAGCTCCTGGAGCAAGTCCAGAGGAGGGTGACAAAAATGATGAAGGGACTGGAGCATCTCTCCTATGAAGACAGAGAGGAAAGAGTTACCTGTTCAGCCTTGAGAAGAAGCAACTGAAAGGAGTCCTTATCACTGTCTATCAGTACCTGAAGGGAAGGTGTCAAGAGGGTAGAGCCAGGCTCTCCTTGGTGGTGCCAAGTGATAGGACAAGAGGCAATGGGCAAGAACTGATGCACGGAAATTTCCACCTGAACATAAGGAAAGACTTATTTACAGTGCAGTGACTGTGCACTGGAACAGATTGTCCAGAGAGCTGGTGGAGTCTCCCTCACTGGAGACATTTAAGAACCTTCTGGCTACAATCCTGTGTAGTGTTCTCTGGGATGACTCTACTTGAGCAGCACGGTTGGACCACAGGACTCACTGTGGTACCTTACAACCATGCCTTCTGTGATTCTGTGATCTGGGGTAGTAGGTTGGTCAAGATAATTTCCAGGTCATTCCTCATTTGGTTCATTCTTTACTTCTACTATATCACTGCTCAGGTTTACAAATCATGAGGATTACAGGACTGGACTATAGTTTCAGTTTTTCATAGCACATATAACTCAGGCTACTATAAAAATAAATATAGAAAACAACTTCAACAATACTTTAAAAAATGATAGAAACATTATAGTAATTTTTTTTAATTGAAGCCACCAGTGAAACACATCCAAAGATCTTTCTGAGGCTATATGATTATCAGAACTTGACATGCTGTAAAAAAAAAATAAAGTTAAATGAAGTCAAAATACCTGGAAATATACTCAAGGAAAGTATGTTACTAAAAAAAGAACCCCAAAAAACCCAAACAACAACAACAACAAACCCACAAAAACCCCACAAAAAACCACACCCCCCTGCAAAAAAAAAAAATAAAAAAAAATTAAAAGAGTGTATTGAAATTCATCGACTGTTACTCACATGAAAATGTTTGACTGTAAAAAAAAAGGGTATTGCTTTCTTTTTTAAAAATGTAAAAGCCTTTTCTTATGCAAAGGAAAAAGCATCAATCAAACAAGACCTTAATTGTAGCTGATCTCTAGTGGAAAGATCCTGATAAAACATATCTGGAATGATGCAGACAGGAGTTCTGAAAAAGGAGTTCACTGATAGATGTTCACCATGTCTGCTACACTAAGTAGTAATCATAAAATAAGTTGATCTTGTAAAGCTTGGAAAGTCAGAATGATAGTGTGATTCAATGCAATAACATCAGGAGCAAGCAGGAAATAGACCCCATCTCTCATGAGCTACGGTGGCTGACAGAAAAAAACAAACATATTTCCTCTTCTTTCAAGTATCTGCAATTAATAAGCAAACGATAGGGTTGTTTTCATACTGCTTTTGGCCATTTAGAAATCTCATGACTGATGGGATAGAAACATTTTACCAAATCAGTGGAGAAAAATTATATTTCTTAGTAAAATGTCTAAAGTTGTCTTTATGATGAGTCTGGGAAAAGGGAGCTGAATTTAAACAAAAGGAAATAGACTTAATTGTGGGATCCCAAACCTATTATTACCATACTAGCTGCAGATAAAACTGAAATTATTCTGTCCTATTTGCAGTTCATTCATATAATTTGAATTCTGGTATTTTACATGCCATGCAAGTCTTTGCTTATACTTGTAGCAGGGAGACATATGTTATAGCAGGTTTACCAATGCACAGATACTTAAAATATCTAGGTTCTGTTGTATTCCTAAAAGATGTACACATGTTTTCACTATATTTATTGAGTTCTTTAAAAAAGACCCTTGAACACCCAAAGAATAATAATCTGTGTGTAAAAATCATATTACACTCTTATTAAGAAAAGCATAATTATGTGCAATTATTCAGAATTTAAGACAAAATATATGCTAAAAGTACCTATGGTGAGTGGAATACATAATTCCCTTTATTACATGGAATTACTGTCTTAAAATTAAAACTAAGTTGATTTTTTTATTATATTTATTTCTAAAATCTACAGTAATAGACCATTTTAGAAAAGGTAAAGTTATCATAGTTGAGAAAATTACACCTCATATTTACTATAGATTGATTGTATCAATATTTTGCTTCTCTTTGCTTTTCTATGACTACATTTCTACATATTGATGCTTCACTAAATGATTGAGACCACTCAGTCATCAAGTGACTGTGATCAGGGTTGACAGTTTTATGCAGAGAAATGGGCTTGTCTCTGTTACTGTTCTGAAGACTAACATTGCTAAGGAAACAAAATTAATTGCTTAATATTTTCTCACACAGCCTTTCCAGTTCACAGAAATAACATGCTGATCATCTTTCTGTATAATGACTGACACACTGCATGGGACTCCTGTGACTCAGCCCATGTTGGAGACAACTGTGTTTTCTTCTGTCTATAATTCTAGCGTCTAGTGAAGAAAAATTGGAAAAAATGAAGTACGTTGCTTCATACAGCTCAGAAGTATTCTGCTAGATGGGAAGGAATGGTACCTGAGGAATGAAACAGCAGCCAGCAACCTGTAGATTCTCTTTGGCTCTGGTCTGCATGCAGGCATCTTGGCAGAGGCTCTTCAGATACACAGAGTGAATTTTTAATTTAACAGGAGCTGCAGTGCGGTCAGCAGGGTTTTCTTAAACTGCATCAGACCATGGCAGTAAAACAGATTAGGGCTTCTGAACCTCATGCTGAAGCTAAGTCAGTAGAAGGGTTTGTGAAGACAAATAAATGGAGGCTGAAGAAGTTTTTGATGAATGCAGCATACACTACACTCTAAGGGGGCCAGCAGTGTTCCTGGTGAAAGGACAAAGTAAATTATGATGCAGTCCAGTGAACTGACTTCATGCCACAGCTTTATACTGTCACTCACCTAGACACTAGCTTTGAGCAATGCTTCATTCCTCATGCTCTAGCCTGAGCTGAGATCACATGGCCTTAGTTCTTGGGTTGCTACAACACTGATTTTAGTTCTGTTCTTATTCTGCCAGCAGGAGTAAATAATGAGACAAAAAGATGACAAGTGGCTGAAAGACAAGTTCAGATGCACTATGAGAAATCAGGGACCAGAGAAGATATTGAGAAATTAATTTTGTTAGTACACAGACTGATTCAACTTGCCCCTGCAATGAGTGCTCTTTCCTTATAATGAATCAAAATTCACCACATTTGGTCATGAGAAATCTATTTTTGGAGCAGTGTTGCCAAATAATCTAGAGAACTCAATGTACTTACTGATATTGCTTTTTGTTATGGTCACAGCTTCTATGATCCTTTGGGCTTTTATGGTGACATGGCATTCTCACTTCCAGTACCGGACATTATACCTCTCCTTCTTGTCTTCACACCTGTCCTGTACTGCAGAATGTTATTCCTATAGTGAGGAAAATATAAAAACATTAATCAGTAGTCCTGGAAGATAAAGCAAGAAACCACAGAATCCTTAAAGACCCTTAAGATCCCCAAGTCCAGCCACTTACCTGACACTGCCAAATCCATCACTGAATGCCACTCTGAAGTGCCACTTCTACATTTCTGTTAAATACCTCCAGAGACAGTGACTCAATCACTTCCCTGAGCAGCCTGTTCCAAAGCAATGATGATATGGAATTCAGGTTGGAAAGAAAGAACAGTCACTGATATTTATTTTCAAAGCAGATGACATTCCTATCCTGACTGATACAAGATCTTGGCTTGACTGTTAGATCACATCCTTTATATTGTCTTCTTTAATATTCTGGATGAAATTAATTGGTAAGTCTGACAATCTAATGATTTATATCTCTATAAGCTATGTTAGAATTAATTGTAACATTTTACCCTGTAAATTAATGTTTTTTATAAGTTACTCTCATCAGGGGGTATGTGGTCTAAGGAAGGGGTAGAAGAAAGGCACATCTGTGAAAGAGCAGAGGGCATCTCCTGTGCAATCAGCTCCAACTGGCAGAGACCAGGAGGAGACTGGGGGATGCTAAGCAGACCCAAATCACAATCTTGGGACTTTTGGCAGCTTCTGTCCCTCTAACTACCCCAACAATTTTCCGCTAACTTTTTGAATATCACTTGCTTAAAGACCTCTTCATCTCCCTCACCCCATCTTTTTGCCATCAACTTCTTAAGATACATCAGATTCTGCACTGCTTTTTTGCCTAGCAGGAGCTGAGTTACTTACAAACCAGAAGAGACAGGTTTCTGTACCTGAATTTTAATAATAAACCAATGGAATTTGGTGTCTAAGTGCCCAAATCACTCTACAAAATTAGTGTTAATTGATTCACTTCAAACGATTTGAAATATATACATTTATTTCTAGAATTATATATCAGGGCTTTCTTATTAACACATTTATTATCTTATTTTGCAGATCCTGGCCAAAAAATAACAGCTTTCAGAGTCAAGAACTTGTCAAGAAGCAGCTTTATTGACCATGCCTTCATAAGTAGTGAGAGCATTAAACATAATATTTTACTGGGAAAGGCTGGAAATGCAAAGTATTTTTGGCCTGATACAGTAAATAATTTTCTTTTTTAGTATGGCAAATAAAGGCATCTCTATCAAAATAGATCATCCCTCAGGCTAGTATATTCTGCTTTTCTAAAAAATATGCCCTTCCTCAGGATACATTTGAGTGTATATGAAAGGCAAACACAGATGAATCAGATTAATGGTATTGGAGCATGTTAGCCTGAGATCCTGTAAGGATCAGGGCTTGCCAATAGCTGGCCACAGTCAGAGTGAGAACAGAAGGCTCACGTTACCCCTGTCCTCCCTGAGCAGACACAAATCCCAGATGTGCTGGTTAATCACAGGGAGAGCAGTTCCTTCATCACTCTCATGACTGACACCAGTGCAGCACCAGCCAGGAAAATAATATTTCTCTGCTCAGAATGGCATTTCATGTACTTAATTTTGAAATAATTTCTGGGTCTATCCTCCATGTTGAATATTTCCATGGCTTCCTGAAAGCCTCCTTTTTTATCCTTTAGCTGAGACTAATTTCAGTCAAGTTTTTCTTTCAAGGTTATGCCAATGCTTATTAATTAAGCAATTGCCTAGGAACATGTTTTCAAATCGCTCACCTATTTGTCTGTAGCTATATTTCTGATGTTCGATATATTTGAACAACAAAGCAATCATCAGAACATAAGTTCAGGTTATACCACATGTGAGTATCTTCTTTAACCATCCACATGCTGTGACACACATCATATTGATGTATATACAGAAAGCAGGGAGAAGAAAATTTGGGATAACCTCGATGAATCCCCAGTCAAATTTCTAGTGTTTCTGCTGATACATTTTAGCTACTAACAGGCAAGGAGACAGGCTCTTGAATATGCAGTCATTTGTAGAGCTATGAAAATATGCCAATCATACATTTAACAGATTTAGATTTTTTTACTTTTTTAAAAAAATTTCATGTATATTTAAAACCAAAGATCAGACCCAGGCTCCTTGCAGGCTCCCTTTAGGTAGTGTAAGGTTCCTAGAAATTCTCCCTGGCATTTTAGTCTTTGTGTGGTAAAATATATTTTAAAACCCTCACAAATTAAGTTTTCATAGTTCAGTAATCATTTTAATATCTACAGCCAAATTCCAAGACATGCAAAACACAAGCCTAATACGAAAACATTTCATTTAAGCTTGAAAAGGCATCTCTTATCATTAAAAAAGCTAAATTAGAAAAGGAAACAAGAAAGTTAAAGATTTAATATTCTGCAACTATTTTGGGTTTGCAATGTGTGAAACAGACTTGGTATATACAGGACACAGATTAAAGATATGGATAAATAATAGTTGCTAGTCTTGACTGTAAGTGAAATGAAAACGCAAGATATTTTATTTTTTTCCATGGAAACTATAATCACTTATTTATGTCTTTCTATTCCAAATGACGCCTTCAAATACTAACCAGGGATATTGATCTCTCCAGTAGTTCAGAAAATAAAGGATTTAGTTTGGTAATAAAAATAATAAATCTTGTATTTATTTTGTAATAAATCTGTTTTCAAAGCTCACCTAAACCTAGAAGCAAAACTGAAGTCAGAGAGCTGTAGCTAGATTTTCTGTCCAGCTGATGAAACCATTGACAGAGGGTCAGTCACAAGACAAGACTGCCAGCTCTGCTGTCCTCAAGGGGGAGTGTTCCATGAAGGAAACATACACTCTGAATATAAATCCCTCACACTTTATAACACAGCCCTGAGACCAAAGTTTCTGAATATGCCCTGGTATGATATGAAAGAAATATGGACACTGAGACCCCAATTGCCCATTTTTTCTGTAGGTTCTCTGGAACAAGTTCCCATACTTATTAGTATCCAGAGACATCCGAGGAACTAGTATTTGCTGTTGGGTCTTGATTCCTCTGCTCCCTCTCTGCTGTACAGAAAGGAATTTCACTTCTTTTACCCTGTGAGATGTACTTAAGTGATCTTGTGAGAAGAAGTATTCTTCCCTCTACTCTAGGGAAGTAGAGGGGGGAAATACTTCAGTTTTCATGGAGTAATGCCATTTTCACCAGCACAGAAAACTTGACTAGTCTTGTGCAGAGACTAAGACTCTGAACCATCACAAGTAAGAGTCCAGTGGAGAAATAGTTTGGTGACAACTTCAAAGTCCCAACTTGTCAGCTTTTAAACTTAAAAAATTGCAGTCTGGTGATTTATAGTGGGCATAATGAGACCATAAAAATGTTTTCAAAAACATTCTTCTTTTGAAGCAAACAAATCTGAGACCTTTGGTCTACAAAGCTCTTCTCTTACTGACCCAAGTGTAACATTACAGTCTATGAAACAAGAACACAAGTTCAGTAACAAAACAGTCCTCAGTGTGATCTCTGTCATTACAGATGAAAGACCAGAATCTCAGATTATACTCTATTCTATTTGTAGACTTTAGGCCTAAAACAACAAGCAATTAAAAAATAATTTTTAATGCAAATAAATCTGAAAAAAACCCCAACCAACCAACCAAACAAAAAACCCCAAAAACAAACAACTAAAAAAAAACAAGCTATAGTTACTTCCTAGATGTACTTCAAAAAAGCCATTGAATCTACTAAGTGTTGCAAGATAAGATGCTAGTAAATATTTATAGGAAAGAAAGACCCATATTCTTATGAAAAGAACAGTATTTCTGTAGTAATTTCTAGAATGAAATATAATTTGTGGTTACTAAAAGATCCATACTAGCTCTATACATTGATAGTAAGGTGAATGACATATTCAATAACAGTGCAAGTGACAATGCAAAAGTGGTAGGCAAAATCTCTCCCCCAGGAGTATCAGTTTACTTTTTGGATCATATCCAAAGCTCTCAAAATTCTTTGAAATTCTTCGTATTGGTTTCAATAGGGTCAGGCCCCTATAACATTATATCACTCTACATGTTGTTGAACCTAATATTGCTCAATCGTTGAACCTGAAGGTCAACAGTCTGGTCATTCAGCATTTGCCTTGAAGAGATGTTTCCATAATATTTTTCTTTTTCTACCATCAGTTTTATCAAAAAGAACCACTTTTTTGTCACTCACTTTCCTTGTTTTGCTGCAGTTGCAGAAAACTGATGTAGCAGATTTTAATTAGGAAAGGCTGTGCTTGGCAGAGCACCACACCTTCATTTCTGCATAATTCATGACAGATTCAACCTGTGCCCAAATTAGTAGCAGTAATAATATAACTAAGAAAAACAAAACCATGTTCAGATAACTTAAAGCACAATCAAACCCATACATCAATTAAAACCCGTCAATTGCAAAAACAAAATTTGATAATCACCTTTCAAAAACTCTTGACATATATTCATTTAATGTTTCAAACTTAACATAGTATTAAGTTTCATTTAGCTGTTTCCTCTTCTTGAAAGCTCACTGCAAGTTATATTGTCATTCTTGGATTCTGTTTTTCGAGTATATTCATCTGGATATGAGTGCAAAGAAATCCACTGCATAAAAAAAAAAAAAAAAAAATTGACCATTTTTCTTCAGGAGAGATATGGTTGGGAGAAGAATGAACAACTAGTTGTCCACATAGGCAGCAACGTTCTATTTATTTTACTAAATTCGTGTGCATGTGTAAATGCAAATATGGTCAATTTAATTCTACCAGGCCTGAGATTATATTTCAGGGTGGAGTTGGGGCTGACAGTGGAAAGATATGTCAAAGTTCTGTCAACAACTGCTTGTGGTATCCTGTTCTTCTGGAGGAAAAACAGGGAGATTTTATCTCCATGTCAAAATCTTCCATTATATAAATCCAGATTTGGTGTATACATTGCAAACAAGGGGAAAGCTTGGACTACACAGAACTATGATTTTTGCTTCACCCTTAAGGGAGTATGCCTAACAGAGGAATGAAGTGTAGCTGTTTCAATCCTTTACAAATTTTCAGAATTATTGTCATATTATAATTAGCAAAAAAGAGATTTTTTCTTTCTCTTAGGGTTAAAAATTAACCTTCTATTAGATTATAATTAATGTACATACTCATGAAGAGAAAATTGCTTGTATTATGTTTAACATAGGGAACACTTCATCAACATCTTAAGACTTGCCACTCTATTTTTCTTGTAAGATACCCATGCAAAAAACACTCTTGTGATCTATGAGTAGAAAATTTTATTAGTTTATTTTAACTAAAAAAAAAAAGGGAGACATAGCTCAGGTTTGATCACTCACCAGTCATTCAATAGCTGACAAAAACGAAGCCTTTTGTACGTAGCAGCCCATAACACTAGCTGGATCTCCATTTACAAAACCTTTCAAAGAATTGGGTACATCTCATAAAAATGACAAGAATTGTAAAAATTCAGAAACATTTTTGACATATGACTGGAGATAACACCACATTCCTCATGCAACAAACCTTTCAGAATCCTGTTCAAATATGTGGAAAACTGTCTTCTTTGTTGCTGCTTGTGTGAATTCTGGACACACGCTCAAAATTTTGTGTAGGTCTCATGCCTGAAAACCAAGGTTATCTGTCTGAATTTTCAAGTATGTATGGCAGTGATTCAGGAACAGTAGCACATGCCCACATCAAAAACAATAAAATAAAATGTTCCTACTGTTTCTAATGAAAACCCTCAGAGCCCAAACTTAATTATATGTCTAAATATTGGCTTATTAAACGAAAAAAGTCTCAATCCAAGGACATGGAAATAAATAAAGGAAAACAAAAAACAATACAAGAAGAATAACGAATGTATAAAAATATACCTGAATTTCCTAAGTTCATTTTGAATGCTCTATAATATGTATTTTTTTGTTTGTACGGTGGTAAATGAAAGGTAAAAGAGAAGTTTCTAATCTAGTCTGTAATATCAATGTGCTTGCATTTATATCACTGTTTTTTCTTTCACCAGGAAAAGAGTTCATAATGAGCTGCCCAATCCTTTAATGTACAATTCCACTTTGAGTAGTAAATTCTGTATAAATGCGCAAATTTTAGGGGGCATGGGGAGGATTTTCTTCCAAGATGGAAAAATATGTAAGGTATTTTTATTTCAATTAAGTAATAAGTGGTAACCCAGTTGCAACGACATAATTTATGCTTGAAATACCTGTAAAATAATCATAGTAATTAAAATTTAATAGCCATTAGATAGGATCCAATATATACATAAAATTATAGCAGTGCATTATTGCAGTCTGGTGTCCACCTGTCTTGAGGAGTTATGTAGCTGGAACCTTGCTGGGAGTTCTCTAAAATGTAATAAAAGGTTATTAGCCCAGGGAATTCTGGACAGATGTCAAACCAGTCACAGTCTCTGCAGAGAGAGAGACTACAAAATGGGAGACTACATTGTCCTTCGTGGGCAATGGGCATCTCAGAGTCCTTGCTATTGCAGGACTATTAATGAAATTGCTTTCTTAAGATAACACAATGACTTTAAGTCAGGTAAAATAATGAAAAAGGCTCTATAATGTTTTGCTTTCTCTTGGGCAAAAGCCCTTCTATTCCACTGAATTTAGCTGAGTATCTTCCTCTCAGAGAACTGATTGATTAATGAAATTGTTGGATCAGCAAAGTTACTTCTCCTTCCTCTGTCTATAATGACTCATTTTGGTGAAAGTGACAGATCTGGTGTCAGAGCCACCTCATTTGTCTTCTGGAGAATTAAGGAAGCTCAGAGAAAAGAATATATCTGAATTTAAACTAATCATTACTTCTGAGGTGCACAAAACTTTTATAAAGCTAGCTGATTTTTTTCATTCCAATTGTAACATAGGAGGTTTTCACTAAATCTGCTGACACACACTCTGTTACTTTATACAGCTTAAAAGTCATGCTAAGATGGTAGCTCATTTTTACACCAGAAGTTTGTGTGGTGGTGTTTTTGTTTGTTTGTTTGTTTGTTTTCTTTTTTTTTCTTCTTCTTTTTTGGTAGAGTTCACTGAAAACTCGACTAAACACAGGAAAAATCTCAAGATTATTCCTTTCCCTTTCTTCTGTCTTCTGTCTATCTGCTGCATATTCAGTATGATGCTTGGAATAGCACAATCTACTTGACAAAGGGCTAGGAATACATATTTTTACTTCAATTAGTGCTGGAATCATCAATTTGGATATCAGAATTCCACAGTTGTTTTCCAGCTGAGATTCTGGCTCTTCCTAAATGATGATCCTGGAAATTCTGCAAGCAAGTATAACCTTAGTATGATGAATTATCCCACGTCCAGAATTTAGCAGTGTGTTTATGTCTGTGTTCTTTCTTGATTCTTCCTCTTACCCAGCAAAAGCCTCAGAGGCTCTTCTGTTGACTACTCTGTCAGAAAGGAGGAACTTTTGACAGTTGGTGGGTGGATATTGTGCTCTAATATAACAAATATATTTTGAAAATTCCCAAGAAAATACTGGTTCCGAGTGAAAGATATGAAAAACAATTTTTCATATTTTTGGAACCCTGAAATTTAATTTTGAGAATTCCAGATGTTTACATGTAGTACTTCAGAAAGGGTGCTCATCTTGTATGGGGACCAGGGCAGGTTTATGTGAGGGACTTCACTATCTGCTAGAATGTGACAGTCTCAACCCTGATGACGTTTACAAACAAAAAAAATTAAAAAATACAAGACACAAAATAATTAGAAAACAAGAAAATGAAGATATCACATGAGCTTTTCAGAATGAGATAGAAACTCAGTGCTGGTGTCAGAACAAGAACCAAAATATCATTTGTCTGTCCAGGTTATAATCCAACTGACTCACTGCCAGGCATATCTGATATTTAGCCTGTCCATCTGAAGTGCCCATATGACAAGCCTAAGCATTCTTGCTTTTCTTTAAATTCTCAAAGGAATCAAGACTTAAGAAGAATCAGGGTTTCAAAGTACCTTGTGGTAACAGAAGTAAGCAGAAATATTTTTGGTACCCTGATACTTCCCTGTTGGTTACACATGGGATTTATTTCACTTTTCTCAAACATTTCAGCTCTCTCTGAGTATACTGAGATGAAGTTGTTTCATGCTGATTAAAATAAGCAAATAACCGAAGGTATTTTTGTAAAGATGAGACAAAAGTGTAACTGAATTGGGAAGGTCATGGAAACAAGACACAAAAGCTATAAATCTATTTAAAAGTAGTATCTATTGAAATCTTTATAACTAAGGCCAGAGTTGAAGAAACCTACACAAACACTATAATTTTGTGCTTCAGCAGGCAACCGTAGGTGCTATTCTGAGAAACCAGAAAGAGTGTGTCAGTCTAAGATTTACATTGTTGAAGTCCATAAATTACACTATTGAAACAAGCTTTTTTTAATGTACTCTTTTCCACTCCACTTCTGTTGTTGAGTACACTGACTGTTTTTCTAGTGAAACTTAGTCACACAGTACAAATATTAGTAAGCAGAATGTGAAATATAATGAAAATATAATCTAGTTATGCTTGGCTCCAGTAGACTAAAGAACATCAAACATGATCAACAGAGATTTTCCTTTTATGGGGAAATGTGATACAGTGGTAAAAAAAGGCAGGGCAGGAAGAGTTTGAAGTTATGCTAAATTTGCTACAGGAGTTTAATTAGGGATTTGGACATAAAATGTTTTCTGTTAAGTCCATGATTATTTCTAGCAAGTCCTGTAGCCTTTGGATTAATGTGATACACAGATGTTTACAAGCATGGATTATTTACTAAAGCATGTTACTATTGAAACAAGTAGATTTACTGCCAAATAATGCTCCCTAGCTGTTTTAAATGTCAGTAAGTAACAGATATGCTTTTACTGAAGTTTATCACTTCTGTTTGAGCTACTGAAAATTTCATAAGGTGACTAGAGGTCTTCAAGAACCCTCATCTCATTGGCACAAGAGTGCAGATGTTTCTTCTTTCATCCAGCATAGCTTCAAGTTTTCTGCAGAAGCTTGCATCAAAAGTGGGTTTGAATCTCCTGCTTTGGAAGTTAGGGCTTCCTCAGATTAGGCAGCAGTGTCACCCTCAGCTGTCCTAACTGCGCTGGAGATCATCATGGAGACAGGTAAATCTCAAAGCTCAGTTTCCTCTCTCCTCAGCCATCACAGCTCACAGTTACACCACAAAAGGCAGCTCCAGGAAAGATGCTAATATAGTACCAGAATTGTGTTGTATGTCTTCTATTCTGCTGCCTGTGCTACGATGTCAGTAAACTACAGCAGAAGATGAAGGCACACAGCATTAGCCTACCACCTTTATAGTCATGGCAATTTTCATCTACTTAAGCCCTTGTTAATCATGTGTGAAATGCATACCTTTCACTTGCTGTAGTGCAGTTTTATTGTGATGTTACTAGGCAAAAATTATTAATACTGAATTTTGCCTCTTCTGATGATGATAATTTTACTCAGACACAGAGCTGTAGGCTTAGTCAAAAAATATTGGAGGCTGGAAGAATATTTAGGAATGACTAAATCATTGACTGAATATAGCCTATATGTTTTTTCTGTTCTGAAATTTCTCACCAGACATCCAGTTCTAGCCTTAGTACAAGAGAAGGAGTTTGTGGAAGGTGAAGTCAATGGGCTGTCTGGTCTTGGCACATAAACCTCCTTTCTTTGACTGAGAAAGAACAGTGACAGCAGAGATCAAGCAGTGCTTGGCAAGTAGGAATCGCGAAAAATAATGAAAAAAAGAGGACAAGTTCAAACAAAGGCCATAGAAAACAAACAGAACCAAAACCACAGAACCTACCACAGCAAGAAAATATTTCTCTGTCACATATCATAACCACACAGGCGACAGGAGATCTACACAAACAAATGTTAATACCAGAAAGAATGAAGAACACCTAAAAGTAAGATGGAATTTGACCTTTATACCAATCTATAATCAGTCATTCTTGGAGCTAGGATGAGAGTCTATATGATCTTCTGAGAGACCTTAATGGTACTCTCCATTCTGCTATAGAAGACTGACTTTCCTTTTAATAGATAATGACAACAAGACCAAGAGTACTGTCAGCTGGAAAAGTTTACTAGGGAAGCAAAAGACTAACCAGCCATTTCAGGGTGAGTTTTTGTTAGAAGCAGAAGACAAACAGAAACCAAGGAAATAATTTTTGAACTGTCACAGCTAAAATGATGGAAACATCACACTAAGAAACAAAATACATTTCTTGACCATTAATGTTTCATTAATGGATGGATGGATGCATGGATGAATGTGTACTTCTGACTAAGTTCCTAAAGGACACCCATTACCATAGTTTTAATTTCATCTGTATCAAGTCAAAGATTATATCCCACTATATTGGTATTAAAAATCATCACCAAGGACCCAGCCTGTGAGTTATGGAATGTGGATGAACTGCTGGAGTGGCAGTGTGATCTTTCCATGCCAACCACACATCAATCACAATGCAGCTGTGCAGAATCACGAAGCATGCCATGGCTACACCCATCCTGAATGTGATCTGCAAAATGTGGAGGGATGGAGGGTATATTCCCTGTCTTCAAGAGAGACCTACGTAATTACCTACTGAGTTTCTTCAGGCAAATTTCAGCAATTACTAGGCAAGAAATTATGTCAAATTGTCTCAGAGAGGTGTGCAAAATCTCATGAAAATTTTGTCATCACTGATGAAAAGAAGAATCAATATTATAATGAGTGAAATTAAACCATCCAATAACTTGACAGTCTAACAGCTCATACTCTGATCTTACATAAATGCTGTCCTAGAATTTGACATACCATTGATTTGTCCATATTATGTTCTTAACAAAGTTTTTCTGGTAATTAATTTAGTTCTTTCAAATGGAATCAGAATTCATTGTATTTGCCAGTCACAGTGTGCATTACATAGTACTACAACAAAAAAAAAAAACCCCAAACCAAACCAAACGAAACAAAACCACAAGTATTTGTAACCTTAGATGTTTTATACTTATCTCCTTACTCTAGGTTGACTGGCATAACACTGCCAGATTTCACAAGCAGTAGCTGCTCTTTTCACAGCAACCAGGCAATGGCAACTAAAATTATTTCCAAATTAAGGAATAAATTCTCCTCCAGCCCTCCATACCTGACACCTGCTTAAGACAACCATTTCCCAGTTATCTTTACCAGTCTGAGGTGCTGCAAAGGCACAAAGAAATTTCTTTTTTTGACTCCCCTTCCTTCACCTCTTTTTTGAGTGAAGCTATACTTCAAGAAGGAAGCTCAAGGCTGCACATTCTTTCCACATGTATGCACCATTAACTGCAGCTCATTCACAGAAAAAATCACCAATTTCTTCATAATTTTTTTCTCTCTTAATGGGCATTCCAAATCCTTTTCTTTCAGCAGCACTATGTTCTGCATCAGGAATCACCTTTAATTGCTCACTTTTGCAGCATCATGACACTTGATCATCATAGCATGACTGACATCCTTTGGGTCTTGCCATCCTGCAACTTTAGAACGCTGGGCTTGGAACAGGAACGGAACTACCTGACTTACAGAAATTGTAAGGGTATAAATGGCATTTTAAATGTAGCAAACACTGAGGGAGTGTTTTTAAGATTTGGGAGGACTACTGACGGATTTGGTATTTTGTCTCTCTCTTTACAGTGAAGGTGAAAACAAGCCTGAAAATAGAGCACAGGGTAACCTTGTTTAAGTATTTTTATACATTTTATATGTTATGTGAAAGTATCCTCTGAGACATGGGATTGAAATCAGATGCTTACTTTCCGTTTCACCTCACTTTGTTCTGACTGTAAAAATGGTCACTAATGTTTCATTCTACTGATTCCTTTTTGTAGAAACAAAGAGATCAAACTAAGTTGTGACGCACTAAGTACAACTGTACTCTGTTACTGAGGTTGTTCCAATGAAGAGAGAAAACATTCAATTGAATGATCATATGTGAAAAGCAGTCCACTTAAATGGAACTAATTCTCAAATCTCAAACCAAAACTGAATGATTGCACTATAATGTTTATTATATTCAATTTTATGGATAACTTTGCCAGATATACATTGTAAAAAGCTATTGTATATGATAGCATAACATAAATCAGTCAAATATAATTTGGACAAGGAAAACCAGAAGTATGTGTGATGTCTGTACTGAGTTTGTGTATCTTATGCACAGGGAGTTTTCTGATTCTGATTTTCATGAAAATGAAATCTGATTCTAAACATATAAAAGTAGCCAAGTTAAAAATTTGTTATCTTGGCCATAGTGTACATACAGTTTTGGGATGTAAGCTTTATCCTTTTAAATGCTCTGTTTGGGTCAGGACATGTGGCTTCATAAATAAAATCATGGCATTTCTTCCCCCTCACTTTACTCACCCCATTTCACTACAATTCAAAAATATTGTCAGCTGAGAAAATCAGAAAATTTTATCTGTGTCTCTTGTTCCTTTTCTTTTAAAAGTACTTCTTCAGAAATGCTATTAGTGAGATGAATAATCTTTAATAGCAAATAATGGTCTTGAGTATATAGAGAATTAGTAAACCTACCAAAGATAGATTCAGTGGTTACACTTATATTTATGAACCCAGACAAATCAATGCACCAGATAAGTCTGTAATATTTAGCATTTTTACAGTCCCTCCTATGCTCCTACATTCACAAATCAAATTCTCAAGAATGCCTGATATTCCACAAAAACAGTCAAATTACATTAACATTTTATACCATGAAATTAACCCAAAAGATGGGAGAAGTCTTACGTTATGAAGTCCAAGGACAGCACTGTAAAATTTCTTTCTATTTTCTCAGCTTTATCAAGCACCATCGGCTTATTGGACCAGAGCTGTCAGCCATCAGAGCAAACTGATTCACCAGATCTCCTGCAAGGCATTTGTACCACACATAGCACCAATATCCTGTGCCAGAGCCATTCAATTGGCTGGCTGCAGCTCCCTTGTATTGGAGACATGGACAACATTGTTCAAGGCTTTGCCAAGCAGGAGAGAGACATAACCTTACTATAGCAGAGACAGAGCTAAATGGATGAGAAGAGAATGGAAGAATTTGGCAGTGACTCAGGTGAAGCTGAACCTTAGAAATAGTATCCCTTTTCTTCTCTCTCCATTGTCACAGAATGTCATACCAGTGGGGTTGGCCTAGTGGCTTCTCTAAGGCACATGGTGCATCTAGGGGAATATATTTAAATTTTACAAAGGCAGGAGTTGCATGAAAAAAATAGAATAAGAGTAAGTTGGATGAAGTTACATTTTACATGTGCTTCTTAAGTCTTTTCTGAGTTAGGCCCATGAGCTTTAAAAAGGTGAGCAATAAAAGCTGGTGTTGTTGAGTATCCATATCCTGTACAGCATTCTTCGATGGGAGATAAAATGTTCTGGTAACGGAAAATTGAAACAAAACAATCTTGCCTCAGAGTATTTTGAAAATTATTTTGTAGGGCCATTTGCAAAATTTCATTACATTAATAGTAGAAAGAAAAAGGTAATTTTCACGTTATTTTCTATTGGTGTTCATGATTTTGTCACCAAGACCAGGCTGGTGACATCAGGTATATATTCTACTGCACTCCACTATGATCCAGCTTGGCACTTTCTGGGGGGCCAGGTGTCTCCAATTTGGAAGAAATTATTAAAATCTGTTCAGCTGGTTCTGCATCAAAGAATTCTGTAATTGCTTGGTTCTAGGGCTTTCTGCCATCTGAGGCTGAAATGGCAACCATCTGTTAAGAATTCCTCCACTGAGTAATTTTATTCGTATTCTCAAGAACATCAGGAAAAAAAGCTTAAAAAAACCCTCCACAACTTTCTTAGTTATATCATGGTTTTGAATAGAGCTCTGAAACCTGCATCTCTCAGTAGTTCTTGTCATCAAGTTTCTACACTGGTTGACTGTGTAGCAGAAAGAATGGTTTGCTTGCCATGAAACATTTCTATTTCATGCTAATGATCACTCACAGGAAAAACAACCATTGTTTTGTTATTATTCATTCATTAATATAATGCCTAAAAGCTGCTGAGAGCTCCACAGTTTAAATGAAAGAGAATTCATGTTCTAGGAAGTATAGGATTTGAAGAATAGTCTTTTCTATAAAAGTTTCTGGAAAATATATGCTCACATGCTACAATCTAAGGTCAATTTGACATTTAGGATAAGGTTTAACTTGAACAATTTGTGCTATCTCGAAGTTAAGTGTCAAATCAAAACTCAGTCCTCCAGATTTCTTCCGTACTCAATACTAAGGCACAAATACATCTACTAAAAAATTCACCTTAACATTCATGGCCTTTGGACCCTTTTTTGTTCTTCTCTGTGCTCTTCTCATTAAATGGAGTACTTAGTTTCTTCAGCTCTCTTTGTGTTTTCCCACTTCTATACTTCTGGGGCCCCATATATGTTCTTTCTAAAACTTCATTTCCAGACACTAACTTCCATTGTATTTAGCAACAGTGAAGATTATATGAATAAATCTAGTATCATAATGTATCTATGTACAGGAATATTATACTATGATTTCTAGTTTCTGAAAAATGGTGCATTTTGGGGTTTGATTTTGGCTGGTAGTTTGGTCAGAGTTTTTTTGTTTGTTTGTTTTTTAATTTGTGCTTGAGGAATGGAAGGGAGGAGATAGGTATCACTCTATTGCCTAAAACATCTTTGTCTTGAATGACAGCCACAACAGAAGAACTTTTCTCCTCGAAGACCCTAAAGATTAAAAGAACTATATGAGTCGATACTTTCCAGGTAGATACCTGAGGAACAGAGGGACTGAGTTAACCAGAAATTCAAAGGTTGTCCAGAGCAAGGGTTAGAGTGGGCTCTCAATTCGGAAATTTCGATTTTTGTGTTCATGACTGTAGCCTCTTCGGCTTTTTTGTAGGGCTTCTCTTTGCTGATTCAATAGAAAACTGTCAACTCTCTCTCCTCACATCTGACAAGCCAGCACTCTAACCTCCAAGTTCCATGTGTTAGGCTCTAATATGTGCTTTTATAGTCCCAGTTCTCTTTGTCCTAAAACTGTGAAAGAGGCTAGAATGTTTGTTGAAAATGACTGCTAAATGGCCATATTTATAATAGTTTTAAAATGTAGGACAATTTTAAAATGTTGGAAAAAAAGCTAGGGGATTGTGGTAGGGTGGAATAGATTTCCAATTCGTATTGCTCACCTTTATAAAGTTCATGGGTTTAACATGTAGATACAGGAAGAACATGCAAAGCTTTACTTTTAACTTACTAGACAAATCAAGTATTTTCAAGCCCCTTCTACCACAAATTTGTCTTATAGTAGCCTTAAGAAAAAGTAGGCTGAGATGAGCTGTGATGACTGCCTGCCTTGCACTTTTGAAGCAGGAATTATTTCTTGTCCTCTATTTTAACAGTGAACAGCACAATATGGTCTTGACTATGAGTTTGACTCATTTATACTTTATTTAATTAGTTCAGAGTGACTTTTAAAATTACTAGCATTTTAGATATATATGAAAATAGGACCTTCAATTTCATTTGTCTTTAATATGTGTCTGAGTCATTAGTGATCCCACAGGAAGACAACTGCCCACATACTATATGTTGAATCTTATTCCGAGGGTGCAGAAATATGTTAAGTTTATAGGAATAATTTAATACCTGATGTTTTTACAATGCCTTCCTTTCGTATCTTTAGGCTATCATTAAGCCACTATCAATTTCAGGTAGAGCCTTGGTCAAATGCTGAGCCATTCTCACTCTTCCCGTTCTGATGCAAGGAACTGGGGACAGAGCAGCCAAGAGCTGAGAGACATCCACAGAAAACTAAGGGGATGGGATGAATACCCCTTGGTTTCCAGTGTGATAATCTTCTCGTAGAGGTAGAACAAAATGCTGGACAATCATGTAAAACAATGATCATCTCTCACCAAAAGGACAATAGATGGCCATGAGCATGTGTTTTCAATCCATGTGTTTTATGACATTTGGAAAGTGTATTTTAACTGGAGATTATGGAACTGCTTTATTCTAAAGCTCCTTTTCTTGACAGAGGCCTCCTTACTGGCAGAATCCACTCTGTAATTTCTTCTCCAGAGCCCTCTGAAACAGTCTTTTCTGTCCTGCCTTCACTTCAGAACTCCAAGTGTCCAAGACCCTGTCTGTGAGTTGATGCCCACCACAGCAGACCACTCTCAGAGCAGCTCACTGAGTTGTGGTCACCCCCAGGGATGGACATTTACTGATACAGCCTTCAGCCCTCCCACCTCGGTGAAATGTTGCCTGGAGACTAAGTGCACTAAGCCATGTACTTTGTTAATTCATTAATATCCTTTAGTGGCTCTTAGATCATTGTGGTAACAGAATTACTGTGACCAGGAATGCTGTTTTACGCAAAAAATAAAACTGGAGCTAAATTGATGTGACAGTGACCATAGAGAAGAATAACATTGTTAGTGGAGCTCTTGCCTACTCAGATTCCACAGGCAACACTGGGGATTGTAAAACAAGACTCGGTTTGATTTTATGCATAGCACAACATCAAAACTGACAGAAACAAGGGCTGTGAGATAGAAACATAACCAAAAAGCATGTTTGTGTCAGAGGAGTTTTGACTAATGAACTGAACAGAGGGGGTCTGGAAGCGATATATTCAGTGCTAAGTTAGTAGCAGCACTGTAACTTAGCCAAATATGATTTCTCAGCTTCATTTTGTTACTAGTGAGGGAGCTGCCTTGTTTCTCTCTCCTGTTGTTAAAATTGAGGAGACTTAATAGCAAAAGAACTTCTTTATGGAAAAGATTGTCACACCAAGGAAAAGAGAATGGTAGGCACTACATCAGCATGCTCAGCCCTTGCTCAGCCTTCCCATCTCCATAGCATGGCATCAGGGACCATGACCCAGGAGTGTGGGAACCTGGCATCAGCTGGTGATAGACTGCAGAACATGGGCATGACTTGTAAGAAGGAATGTCCCACAGCAACATGGCTGGGAATGAACCCAGAAGCTGTCAGAGCTTCACAGTGAAGTGTTTGCAGTGAATTCACAGAAGTCACGTTAGTACTTCTTGCTTTGAATGAAGCTTTTTGCAATACGTGGTTCTCCATTATGGATAGCTAATAAACAATTGTAACATTCAGGTTCAAACAAAAGACCTGACATACTGGAAGATGGAAATGAGGGAAGCAAAAACTGAGATGTTCATTACTCTAGTGCATAATGTGGCATGTAAATATTTCCTCCATGTAGTCCCTTTTCATAATTCAGAGAATACTTAAGTTTGCAATAACAATTGCCAGGATAATAACCAGGCAGCACATAGAACATAGAATAAATATTCCTTTCTTTTCAGCAAACATTTAGGTAGAAAAGGATCAATTTAGGTAGTAATCAAGCCAATTGAACTTTGTCAGACAGGTAGATAAAAATTGGAATTAAAATATTATTTTTCAATTCTTAATATTGAGCTCTCAGTATTGCCAGAAAAAAAAAAAAAGATAAATTCCAGCTTTAATAACATACAGTCGTCCATGAACTGTGTTGGCACTGGTAGTATCTCTTTTGGGAAGAACAATAACCTCAAAGATTCAAACTTGGAAGTATTCATAAAATTCTGCTAACAAAAATATTTTTGAGATTGAAATCCAAAGCAAAAAGAACACGTGAGAGAAGTAAATGTAGTACTCATGGTTATGCAGGCATAAGCCTACGTAGAACGTCTAATACAGAACACTTGTACACTTCTATAGATTGTTTCGCTGACATGAAAACTTCCCCAAGGGAGATTTCCAATTCTAAAAAAGCATCCACACCCCTCAGAAAAATCTCCTTCAGAACATACTCAGATGCAAGGAGAAATCCTGTAAAAATAGCGTGCCATGGACTGATGTAACCCATCACCCGTAATACACTCAATGGGAGCAAGTGGAGGCATAAGTGAAACTGTCTGTATAATTGAGTTTTTCCAGGGGCATTTTATTGCTTACTTTCATGCTTGCTTTCATTCAAACAAAGAAAATAGTGAACTTGAAGGAAAAGAGAATTCTGATAACTCCCTTTGAGAGACTTAAAAATTATCTTTCCTTTATCTTTATTTTCTAGATGTCTAAGCTTTTTTGTCCTTCCTATGACTCAAGAAGGCTGCACCTTCTGTAGCTCTAACTCTTCAGTGTCATGATACCTCTAATCCTTAGCTGCCTGCCTTCTGAATATATGGCATAGGCAAGTGGCCTGAGAAGCTACTTCCCTTGGAGAACTCTGGCTTAAATGTCACGTCTGACACATTTGGGCAGAATCAGCAATATCCAGTAACTCTCCACAGCTGGTTAGAGCCAGGTGTGACACCGACACAGTACAAAGCCATCTTATACCTTAGACATCTTTCTACCAATGTCTGTCCAAGAAATACTTCAGGAACCTGTACAACACATGTAAAAAATGGTGAAGGGGTTGTTTCTGGGCATGCTTCCTCCAAAACTTATACATGAAGTTCGTTTTCTCAATGTACTTGCTGATGCCATCTGCTCGTGCACCAGACCATAAATAAATGGGCACAGTTTCACCAGCATCGTCACTTCTCTTGACTTGGTGTTCCTGATCTATATGACTCTGACTCAAATGTGAATAGGGGTTAAAATCAACTGTGTCAGTCTTCATAGGGTCACAATCTTAAAATTCTTCTAAACCTTGACTTTTTTATTTCTTCAATTCATAAAAAAAGTCAATATATTATTATGCTCAGAGTCAATCCTTTAAATCACACAGGTTTTGTGATCACAAACATGCACGGAAGAGTTTTGCAAGGAAAGTGGCTCTGTTACTACATCCTGTCGAAATAAAGCCAAACCACTAGAAAGCCCGGTGCACTAATGAGATTAATCCGGTATCAAGGTTTCTACATAAAACTACACAATATACCAGAACAATGGTATGTGCTAATGTGCTAGCACTGCTGTTGCTGTTGGTGTCATATGGATGCTCTATACTGTCATGATCTTAAAATATGAAGGTTTCATTAACATGTTCCTTGAATTTCTAACCTTATCCCTCAGCGATTATCTTTTACTCACTGGAAGACTTTTTCTTCCATACATGTCTGATTTCTCTCAATATTTATTTTAATTAAGTTTGTCTTGAAAATGAAAATGAAAAAGTATTTCTGTCCTTAATTATAAGAAGTGTTTACTTGACACTATGTCAGCAGGGAAATATTTTATGGTAACAGATTTTGTCATTTTTGCTAAAAATTTAATTTTACATTGGCCATGTGCATTTTCCCCTTACATCTCGAAGTGGCCATACTATGAGTAATACTCCTATTTCTTATAATTTGATCAAGGAAATTATGAACAGGTGGAGAAGTTGTTGAAACATTCCATATTTCCAGATTAGCCCCTATAAAAATTAAATCACACAGAATTATGGGAGGAGTTTTGAACTTGCACTTCTTGTACTTAAGCAGTGTTGACACTGGGAAGATTTCACTTGCAAATTAGATTCAGGATAGAAATTATATTTGCTTTTTGAACTGCTGGAGATACGCATCATGTTGCACACCCTATAACATCCAGCATAATGACACTCTTGTTCCTGTCAACTCCTATTTCACAAAACAAATAATCTCTATTGTATCAGCTTCCTCAGGGCAACATATATTAGCACATATTAGCAAAACCTATTGCTTTGATTGTCTCCTTCTTCAGTGTCCTCCTTGATTTGTTTTGTCTTTCCTAATACAGAAACCCCACATCCAGCCCAAATCTCAAACAGAGAGTTAAATATTTATTGTTCAGCCTGTTTACTTTTCTACATTTTGTGATTTGATTGGGTAGTATTTAAAGAAGAAGATTGAAGATTTCTGCTAAATAGATGCAGAAAAATAAAACATCACTATAATGTTGTATTCTTCACATTAGCTTTTCTCAACCTGTCCCTCACAAATGGCACACACCTCTAACGTTGGATGGGAGCCCTCATTTTGCTTTCCACTTTATGCTTTCCCAAATGGAATAGAAAAACAAAAAAATTTGCTTTCTTCACTAACTTCCTCCCTAGAAATGGCAATGGTCCCCTTAGTAAGTGGGAGTTTGTTAACAATTATAACAGTTGAGTGGAAAAGAGGGGAGGAATATGGTCTGTGATCTAGAGAGGAAGGAATATTTAGGATCTGAAGCTAAATTTTCATTCTTTCAGACTGATGGCCTTCCTCTGCATTGCCCTTCAAATATACTGTCATGGAACCACTACAGGGTAGAAAACACTTAAAGAAATAGTTCAAAGGATTCTTTAGGTTTACATTTAACAGTCTAGTATATTAATAGCATGATTCACTTTGACTCTAGTGGGCTAAATGACATCATTGTTATACTGTGGGAGAAAGAAGTTAAGTTTAAGTGGAAATAATATTGTTCAGAATCTTATCAGTAATATTTATGAAAGTATTAATATTACATCAGGGAAAAAATTGAGCTGAAATCCTGAAGAATGTGTTTTATATTATAAACTTCCATAAACCATTGACACAGAGCAGCTTTAGCATTTGGCACAACTGTTTCTCTCTGAAATGCTATTTATGGCAAAAGAACAAAAAAATCATTTACCATATTTTCTTCTTGTTCTCAGATTTCTTTAGTATTGACTGATATATTTATGGCATACGAATACATAATGTGCAGATGTATGTGTGAATAACTACAAAGAAAATTAGTTAATTCAATATTTAATCTTCATCTAGATCATTGTTTGAGAAAAAACAATCCAGATATTTTGAAGGAAATGTTATTGTTATATTATTAGTCTTTTGGAAACAAAAAGGGTATTGAAACAAAAGAGGATATTTTAGCAATACCTTGTCTACTGAAATATGTACACTTTTTTTTAAAGAATGAGATATATATTATGTATAATTATTGAGACACTACTGGCATAATTAGACATATTGATAAAATATAGGAGAAAAAATTCCTTTACGTATTCATACCAATTTTTTCAATTATATCTGGCATTAGAGAGAGATTTATGGTACATAGTAAGGTGTTTAATTCTATTTTGGTCATATCTTTATTATGGAGATGCTTTATGACAAGATAAGTTTTACTGTTCTCTTATGAACAGAAGTCAAGGTTTTGTAATGAATTTGGGAAATATAGACTCTCAATAAGGAAAAAAAATAGAAGAAAATACTCTTTTGGAGACAGCCTATGGAGAATAGATATAAAAATTTTAAATTGGAACAGTATAATGATGACCAAAAGCAATGTAATGATATCTCTCTAGTGTTATACACTAAAATTTCCTAGATGATACATTTTTCATTATATAAAAAGATTAATATCGTAAGTGGAAGTTTAATAATATAATTTGAATAAACATAATTTTATAGTAAAATTTAGCTATTTTTTTTTGGCTTAAAATCTTCCTCATTGTTTTGCTGAAATCCATTGTCCTTACTTTACTAGGTTTTCAATATTAAGGCTAGGGAAAAAAAAAGACAGAACTAAGAGAAAACATGGAAATGAAACATAATTTATGGAATATATGAATTTTTTAAAAAACAGATACCTTCAAATCAGCCAGTTGTAACATTTTTGTAACTGACAAAACTGTGAGCTAGAAGTTGAAAATTGGGAGATTTGGATGTAATTGATGGGCCTGGAAATATTATTCCTCTCTCCATTTCGGGTACAAATGTATATACACTAAGAGTCTGCATATGTTCTGTGACTTTGGTTATCTCTCTTCTGAACTGCAAGTGGCTGTTGTCTTTAAGGTGATTATGCCATTTCCTTTGAGAAGATGCTGATCAGTTCATAACTCGGTGCCAAAAAAGGTGCACATGCACTGATACTGGGCTTTATACTGCCTTACTTTACTGTGCCTTGTCGTTCTTGCTCACAGCTTTTTCTTTGCTATAGCTTTTCATTTTATGTCCTGCAGTGGAAGTGTCTATTCATCTGCACTTGAAATGGTATCTGATACGAGTGGACAATAATTCTTAAGCCAGTTTCTGAATATATTTCTGTTGGAGAAGTTATTAAGGTCTAATTGAGAGATGTTCTCACTGATGACAGAAGATCTTAGGCACAATTTGTTTCTAAGAATTTTTCTTTCCTCTTAATTGAAAACTATCTATAAAGTCAATAAACTCATTAGCCCTCATATTACTGTAACAATGGACTGGAACACAGGAGTTCTGGGAATCAAGTTTAAAAGGAAATGTGAAAGATAAAAATGTTCACTGCTTTCTTACTGGCAGTTCCAATAGAATTATGAACTGCCTTTTGTGGTAACCACGGCATATTTTATGGAAAATAAAAAATAACTTTAGATTTCTGTAGGGTATATCTTGATATAGATGTTGGATGATTCAAATTTCAAAAGAATTTCTGCAAAATTGAATATACAAGCTAGATGGAAAGTAAAAATGTGGTTCTCTTATCACTCTACTTCAATAACATTAATAATGAAGTAAACAACTATACACAGAAAACACACTGAACTTTTGCGTATCAAAACATCCGAGTCCAGTACAACAAGGACATATTACACACACACTACCTTCTGAAAGGGATGCTAATGGTTTCAGTCACTGAAATATCTGTCAAATCAGGGAACACTGAGAGAGCAGAGGTTGTTTAGCCAGACTTGAGAAGACTCAGGGAGGAGTGAGGAAGAGTGAAGCAGACTTTTATCAGTGGTTCCCAGTGACAGAGCAAGAGGCAATGGGCAAAAATTGAAGTACAGGAAATTCCATTTAAATGTCAGAGGAAGCTTTTGTGCTGTGAGGGTGGTCAAACATTGGAACACGTTGCTGAGGGAGGTTGTGGAGTCTCCATCCTTGCAGATATTCAAAACATGACTGGACATAAACAGCTATATCTGGCTGACCCTGCTCAAAGTGGGGCTGAACTGGACTGGACGAGCTCCAGAGGTTCTCTGAGGTGAATGAAGGTGCTCCAGCTTCAGTCACACTGCAACTTGCTTTGTTGATACTGGAGAAGGCTCATCATAACAACTTGCTAAAGTTTTGCTGAGAGTAGAGTTGCATAGCAAAAATTTTTAATGTTAAGTTTTGGATTAAGGGTGCCTGTTGCTGATATAAAGGTTGCATGATGCCCCCGTTCAGTGTATTTTTGATTGGTACTTGACAAATATCACAGTTCCTGCTTTATGTTCTAAATGGTAGCAGTAAGTGTTTAATATCCATACATAAAAAAATCTCTTTAAGTCACAATCTTGTTTGGTGGAAAGTTAGAAAGCTGTTTGCTGATGTGAATGAAGAACTTATAGTAGCATGCTTCTATTCCGGAAGAAAAGAAGGATAAGGATGCAACAGAATTGAAGTGAGAAATTAAAGCCTAAGAATTATTTAGCTTAAAAAGATGAGCCTAACATTTGTAAAACTGTTAAAAAATTTATTTCATGGAAAGAAGTATAGTTAAAAAAATGTATAAATTGGCAAGTGAAAATAATGGGGGCCACACTATACTTATAGCTCCTCCTAAAAATTTCATCTTAAAAAGTTATTTATCAAGTATGAATCCAATGCCTATCTTATATTTAAAAGGTCAGAATAGATTTTCATATTTTGAGGGCTTATTTCCATACCCAGATTAAAAATTAATGTATAAGAAAGATTATGTAGCTTTTGGCAACAATTCCCTTACAATATATTAATTTTAGATGTGTTACAAGAGTGTTACCGAAGGATATTTCAAGATAATAGATTTACCAGATAATGAAAATAAAACTATTGCTAGTTCATATCAGCATATAGAAAGAGCAGAGTGAGCCAAATATATTTTAAAAGGAGATAACTTTATGCTTAAAATAGAAAATATTTTGATTATATGTTTGCCTTTTGATGAAAATGTAAATGATGATAAGTACTTTGACTTGTAATATTTGGTTCCTCTCCTCTCCTCTCCTCTCCTCTCCTCTCCTCTCCTCTCCTCTCCTCTCCTCTCCTCTCCTCTCCTCTCCTCTCCTCTCCTCTCCTCTCCTCTCCTCTCCTCTCCTCTCCTCTCCTCTCCTCTCCTCTCCTCTCCTCTCCTCTCCTCTCCTCTCCTCTCCTCTCCTCTCCTCTCCTCTCCTCTCCTCTCCTCTCCTCTCCTCTCCTCTCCTCTCCTCTCCTCTCCTCTCCTCTCCTCTCCTCTTGTAAACACAAACTTTCAGCTTTCAGACTGCCTGGGAAATGTGATGGGCCCAAAGTCACATTTCAAAGGAGCTAAAGCTCATGGGGTTTGAAATGTCAGTCTTACAAGTTTTTCCTCTAGAGGAGAGAATTCTATATCAGCTTGAGCTGAACCTCATTGCAACTATTGTTTATACCACTCCGAAGAGCCTTGCAGGTGTCTCTCACATGGTACTGCCCAGACCCAGAAAAGCCCTGTGTCTGCCTAGCATTTTTATTATCCCTGGTCATTGACTTTGGACAGCTGCAAAGCATGTGCTGTGTGCAAGTTATTTCCTTCCCTACATTATACTTTAACAAGATAGAGCCTTCCAGAGGAGATGATGTTATTTGAATACTATAAATTGTTTTGAACTGTTGTAAAAAACCTTCTGTTAGAGCTATGCAGTACTGGGGAGTATTCCCTTCTTCCCACTTTTTTAGGCTACATTAAAGTGTACAGGAAATATGAAATTGCATCGAGGTCTTTGATTCTAGTAATCATCTATAAAGAAATATTAGTAAGGAAGAGATTCTTAAGACATCCACATGCAGATGTGCGGTTGCAGATAGCTTTGCTTGTTTCTCCATTTTCTTTCATGAAAATTGTAATGGTGTTGTTCACTAAATTTAATACCAGAAGCCATATACCTCATGACTGATCTCATTGATGGTGGTTGTAATCTCACACTTGAATTTACATTCTTACTACTGACCCTGTTGTCAACTGAGAATCCATTATCTTTCTCTGACGAATGTTTTCTTTAATTTTAGTTAATGTATGTCACAGCTTTCATATTGAGTTATATGCTGGCATGCTCTTGTAGGAGCCAGCACTGCTGTTACCCTGTCATCACCAGGTTTCAGAAGGAATTCCTTCAGTCAGTCTGCCTTCAGTGCTGTGCCCCTCAAATTTGAGGTTCATCCCTGCAGAGGTTGTCTTGCTGGTTCAATATCTCTTTCAGTTGTTTTCATAATGCCTTCCATTAACTAGATTACTGTTTTCTTTAGGGAGTGCCTGGGAAGGCCATTTAAAAATATATTTTAATAAACACATATATGGGGGAAGCAAGAGAGGGAGAAACACTTGTCAGGTATCTAAATTCCTTTTTCTCCTTCTACAATATCTTTGAAGATACTTCACTGAAAAACATTTTGTGAATTATCTTTCCATGTTGTATATTTAAAACTAAAACAACCAAGAAACAAGCATCTTAGGAAGACCAGTACTATATCCTTAAATAATATTACAATACATTTGGTATTTTTTAATCAATATTGAGCAAAAATACTTTCATTGTTCTAAATGAGCATTTATGGTATATTTTGGACCTGTTACAAGAGCTGCTAAGTGAGAAGATTTTGGAGTGACCTGAATAATTTTATTGAATTTTTGCTACTCTCAAGTAATCTGATTAACTCATGCAAGTGCCAACAAAGCCTTCATGACAATCCACAGAACACTATCAAGTTATTTTTGTCTCCCCCATCTAACCTAGTTTTCAGCACCTATACTAAAGCCAAACTGCCATGATGAAAATTTCAATGCTGGAGAAAGAGGGGTTGAAAGTTACTTAAGCCTGAGAATATTTTGGCACAAAGGTGGTAAAATAGATCTTTGTGAGGAATTAACCAAAAGTGAAGGTATAAAAGAAACTGGAACAAATTCTACCTCATGTAACAAAAAAACCATGCTATAACTGGTAGGTGTCTTTGTGTAAATGAGAGGAGGCTTTGGCTGAGCATTTATCTTATAGGTTAAATGTAAATAGAGTCCAGTAGAGACCTGTATTTTCCACACTAATCTGAGTTACTGCTGGGAGTTAAACTATGTATGTCCCTTTCTTATAATAAAGAAAATGAGTAGGAGAAATATAATCTAATCACTTGCTGATATTTCATAGAGATGGAAGTAGGAAGAGGCTTTAGGTTTCTTCAACTGTTTATTCTTCTTTATTTTTCTTCTGAACATGACTCTCTCTTCTCAGGAAAACTGCTGTTTCGGATGCAGTCTTACTGAACTTCTGCCCAGTACTTAAACCAAACTGAATCTGAGCCTTTTCCAGGAAGACTGGGAGGAGATGTGAAAACTGTTTAGAGCTTTAAAGATTAAAAAAATAAATGTGGTATCTGAGCACTGCTGCTTTCACTTGGGATTCAAACTCAGGTCAGATGGGCCATCCTTACCTCAATTCCTGAGAGGTCCCAGCCAGGAAAAGTTCATTCTTCTTAGGCTGTCAGAGGTGACAGAGGCATTTTACAAGTGACCCTGATGCCAGATTTGTAGATCTCATTTCCTTTAGAGACAGATTTGGAAGGAACACTGAGTATGGTAGGAAAGGAGGAGGAGAATTCTGTCCAGGCAACTTTCTGCCCTGTAGGAAAAACCGGACTCTGGCTGCCAGAATAGGGATGGCATTTCTTGCAAGAAGGATTGTTTGATCAGCTAAAATAGAACAGCCCCAAAAACAGAAGCATCTTTTTCACTTGCATGAGAGTTGGGAGGTATGTGAAGACTCACTAGTAATTCACATGTCAGGAAACATATTCAACTAGAACAGACTAATGAAATAGGTGTTAAAAAAATTCAGTGTTCAAAGGCACAGCATGGCCTGTAACTAGAAATCTGTTTTGCACAGTACCAGCTTGTGAAATTGCAACACTGGTGCATTTTTTCTTGCTTACTGGTTTAGTTGATAATCAGCTTTGATTTGTAAGGGTTAAATTAAAATAAACTGTCTTCTTTTCTATATATAAACATCAAGAGTAAGATATTTGCTAAGAGCAGAAAATATTCACCATTCTTTATGGATGAGACATTGACTGTAGCCAAGAGCGCTTCTAACCTACCTTTTTTTAAATTTTCATTTGCATTGCCTAAATGAACATAGGAGGATTGAGGGGAGAGACATTATGCCAGGATTTGACCTATGAAATAAAGTTTATTTACAGTGAAATACGACATTTTTGAAATTCCTTGGTGTACCTACAATGTTGATTTTTTTCTTTACCTCCTCAGCCTCTGATGCCGCTGCATGTCACTGTTTAGTTGTGGTTGCTCTAACAAAAGGAAAATGTCTCTTCAGCTGCCACAGAGCCACATGGGCTCTCTCAAGTGACAAAGGAATGGTGAAGGGAGGAGGAAAGGGAATGGGAGGTGAATTTTGTGTTGCTGTCATTCCATTACCAGTTATGTGATAGAGTAAGCCCACAGGTGTTTGTTGGATATTCCATAGAGGGAAGAATGTAAGCTCTGTTTCTGCTCTGCTTTTAGAAACACTTTCCGAGTCTCCTTAATCCGCAAATATATTTCTGTGCTTTTTTTCAATTTCTGAGGAAATGGACACAGAGCCCCTCTGAACAAGGTTGTGCAATTAGAGGTTGAAGAAACTTATCTGACTATGGATTGATGAGTCGGTTATGGATAGCAGGAGCGATTTATAAAGCATTCTGGCTAACATCTAAAACTAACTAATGAATCTAAAGATACCATTAAAATATTTAAGTGTAGCAGTTCTCTCCCCACTCCCTACTTTGTTATCTTTTAATGCCTTCAGCTAAATTAGTGAATTACAAGGAAGTGTCATTCATCTGTTAATTGTCAGCGCAAAATGACACCTTTTTACTAGCTTATATTTCTCAGTGTGTCTGAGTCACACTTGAATCTGTCTAGTGTCTCAGTAAAGATCATGCCTTTCTGCAATTTTAGTTGTTAACACAGACCACTAGATATGTTTTTGGTGTTTTCAGCAGTTTTCAAAGTCTGTTTAAGAGTTTCTTGCTTCAGAAAGAAGATTCATGCCTCTAAAGAAACAGAACACAACCCCTCCTGATCCCACCCTGATCCCTTTCTATCTTCTCCCCTGCCCATTTCTGCAAAAAGGAATCTGCAGGCGTCTAGAGGAATTTCTCTCTACATTTCTGTACTTATTCCCTTTCTCCCTGCTTCTGCAGATTATAGAAAGCAAATAATTAGAACTCAGGATAAATTAACTTCAGCCAGATTACCTCCTACCTCTAACTGATTTCAGGATCTTGGATTAAGTCCTTGGTGCAAGTGAGCTAATTACTAATGCATTCAAGAAGAGAAACTTAACGGCCCTAGGTTTATTTTTTGTTTTGCATTAAGGTAACTTTGTACTTCTCCCTTAAGCCAAAGTTCCTTATTTTGACTAAAAATTACCAAAAAAGAGAAACAATACTACTAAATCTACTACTTTTAACGACAAAAGGGTTATGATATCAGCAAATCACTGAAAACCTTCAGACTTGGAGGACTTCACACAAAAGTGGGTTAAACCAAGTGAAAGCCAGTTCTAGTGCCAAAGACTTATCTCTTGACCTGTAACTGTGAAAGTAACAACACTGCCAAAATAAAGAGCAGTATCTTAGCACTAGGTATCAGGGTATACTCTGGATTTTAGTGTTAACCTCAGCTGAAGCTGGTTTAGATAAAATGCACTAAAGAAGATTAATATAGAAAAGAATTGTTCTTTTCTTATACTTTTCAATGGCTTTTCACAGTACGGAAATTGGTTTTGAATCTAGATGAAGGTTGCTCAAGGTTACACAAGTTATTGGTGAATTTTCATGTTAATCAGTTGCCACACCAATGCAAATTCTGGTAAATTCAGCTCTTAAAAGCAGTTCTGTCTGTCCCATGCTGTTGACCAAATTAATTTTCTACATATACAAAAGAGTGTTCTTAACTTTATGTCTGTTTTTAATATATACTCTTAATGTATTGTAAATATACTGCATCTTTAAAAAGTCACTATAATTGTGTAGCCTTCTTTTTGTCTTGATTTATTTGTTTGTAGATAACTGTAGATGTTTTGCTTCCTTCAGCTGAATTAATTATTGATCTCTGTTTTGGAACTTATGCTTTCCAATAGGGGCTTGTAATTTTATCCATAATGGGCAAAAGAGAATGAAAAAAAGGGT
The DNA here is from genome assembly GCF_009819655.1 of Sylvia atricapilla. Taxonomy (NCBI): domain Eukaryota; kingdom Metazoa; phylum Chordata; class Aves; order Passeriformes; family Sylviidae; genus Sylvia; species Sylvia atricapilla. The sequence continues at coordinate 134,626,716 of NC_089140.1, forward strand.
TATGTTTCTCATTTTCTCTATATTAGGGCCTGGAAGCACAAGTTGTATGAATATTGCTCATATCTGTAGATTTATACATATGGTACTATTCAAATTCTATTAATGATGAAGACTCTTTCAAATTTTATTGATTTTCTAAATGAGTTCTCCTCTATCTCTACATGGTATGGAAATCTCTATAAGAACCAGACCAAGCTTTCCTTCTTTCCCAGATCTAATTCACTTCAGAAGAGATAACAAATAATGCTTTCTTCTAGAAGTATTAAGTGTTCATATTACTATGTATTTAATTATTTTTCATTTAATTGTTTCATTTTACTTTGAGTGAGGGGTGGTTTTTTCCTGATTTGCTACTAAGAATCAGTAAGACTCTTAATTTCATACGTAATTTAAATAACATTTTTCTCTTTCATACCTGTACGTGGAGACCTATTATCATATACAGACCACCAGCAAAACACAATATTTGGAAAAAAGTTTGTAGAAGAACTACTTTTCCTTTGAAATGGTCTATTTCCAAAGTAAAAAGGTGTAAAAAGAGACAGATAGAACTACCTGCGTTTGGAGTATATGTTGAACAAGCAATAAAAAGAGCACCAGTATATACCACTGTATACTTTAGGAAATGCATATGTCCTGTCTGCTCTGCACAGGCCCTGTCCTCCCATCTCAGAAAAGATACAAGACTGGAACATAAACAAAAAAGGACATCTGAAAGGTGAAAGAGTGTCTGTACAAAGAACATCTTACATAGACTATGATTAGGCAGGCTGAAAAAGAAAGTCTGAGGGTATCCAGTGGAAGCCTGTAAACGTGTAAGTCATAATTTTATAATTTTTAATGCAGACCCAAATGAATGTAGCAATTAACAAGCTAACTTTAAAAAAAGCAGAAGCTTTATGTATCAAGTAGTCAAACAAGGCTATTCACCAAGAATTATCCCACTAATTACGGAATTTCATATGGCAAGTGAGATATACCTATATTAGTTTCAATTTATCAAATTCTAGGTGGAGTGACACTGTTAACTGTGGACATATTTGCCTACACCTGTAAATCAGCACATATTTTTCATAATTGCCCGACACTGGGAGCTTGGCTCAACTAGCTTCTGCCCACATGCTTATCTAGCTTTGATAATACTATTTAATTCCTGAGAGCTCTGGATGATAAAATTAAAAATCAAATTATTAAACAGCTTTTTTGTTGTTGTTTTTTTGGGTTTTTTCCCCCTTCTGCCTCTATTAATTATCTCATTTGATAAAAATATTGCATAAAATGAATATATGTCATAAAATGACAATTTAATTTTGTATATCAGCAAAAAAATACTAATGGTACAGAACCCATGTCCAAAATTCTTAATCAGACTATTTCTTTTAATACTTTCATTCACCTTATGGCGTTGCTTTTATGTCTAAGAGTTACTACTTTGGTGTGGATGTAAGAGAATCTCTCTTGCTGACTGACGCAAGACCTTCATCCCTTGCTGGTGAGATAAACACGTCCCTGGGAAGCAGTAAGGATGAAGGTGACATATTATTCTTGGTGGTTTTTGTTTTGTTTGTTTTGCCCCACTTTGAGATAGTTCCCTTAAGATGTTCCATTTAAATTAAAGGTAAGGATTTGCATATGCAGTAGTAAATGAAAAACACTGGAACAGATTTTATGATTTGTTACATTCATGCACAAGAGTAATTTTACTAAATTAAACAGAATCGACTTCGTAACAATAACACAAAACCACCTTTTACATTTGCCTCTGAATTTTAGGTGTTTTGACACACTATCACATAGTTACAGCAAACAAGACATTTTGGTAACCTTTCCACATTAGGAAGTGGTGCCATTGGTATCCTGAAACCATGCTTTGAAATTGTAGGTGCAATTGTAAATCCTTCTTGCCTGTTAGAGGGCTTTGTAATCATTGCAGTGAAAAGACAATAATCGGATTCTTTATAGTATAAGTTCCCTCCAGAGTTTTCAAGTTTTGGGTGAATTTGAATTTCCATGAGCAGCTCTTATTTCTTGTGAAAATGAGAGAAGATGTGGAAATTTCTCTATTCAAACAAAATCTCGGTCAAACCAAAAATCAGTAAAAAATCTCTCGTGAGTGTTGCTATATGATGATCTTTATCAAAGATTCACAGGAAAACGGGGTGAAAATATATGAACTAGAATTTATAAATCTATGGCAACTGTGAAAACATCACTTCTAACACAGATATTAAATACTGTCATTAGCACACAGACTATTAAAGAATGCTACAAAGAATGCTCCTTTTAGCACTGGCATAGGTTTGAGAGGAATTGCTTAGAGAGGCATGTGGTGAACAAACCAAGAATTTTGCTTCCCTCCTGCTTCAGGATCTGTTTCTTCCTGCAGAAATTCTGGTTTCCTTGGTGCCTGCCATACAGAAGCTAGAGCAATTCCCTAGGTCGTTTCTCTTGCAACCTGAAGTTGCAGTTGCCAAGTGGTATTTAATTTTTTGAAGCATAATCAGAACACAAGATAGGACTTAGTTTGAACTTATCTGCAACTAATTTTTACACTTTCTGAACCATTTAAAACAGTTAGTTGATGCTGTCAATAATTCCAGTGGAGAGTAATGCCAATCTTTAGACTAGAGCATTCCAAGCTTGTCTTCAGGTTTTAGGGTATTTTCCAACTTGTAGTGGTATATTGAAAAGAAAAACATTACAATAAAAATAGATAGTCATTGCAGCCAGCATCAACAAGTAAGTTTCCAATTTTTCTGGATGTTTCTATTTAATTTTACCCTAGCCAAATCAACTGGTCCTTCAATCTCCAGATTCTGAGAAAATGAAGAGCTATATGAGAATGAGCTCGCTGTGATAATGTACATTAGCAGGAAAGCTGACCTAGAGTGAGAAAAGTCTGAGCATATGAAAAAAACCCATAGGTCAAGTCCAAGACTGAAAGTCTTAGTGAGAAAACATTTTCATTAGAAATGAAAAAAAAAAAATCTCATTATCTATTATCTATTTCTTCATTGAAAAATTTAACCAGTATCCAAATTTATTGATATCAGGGCATCTTCTTATTGCTGTAAATTTGTTGGTATATCTAAACATTAAATCCAGATGAGGATTTAGTTGCATACCCTATTGTCTTCAAATGCTGAGAAATTAATTGTCTGTAATAATCATCACTTCTTGCATTTCAGAACTTGAGTGAATTTAGTGCTCAGAAGAGCAGAGTCAAAACCAGCTCTGGTTGATATTTAAGACTGGTGCAGGTGTCATGTAAACTTTACCTCTGTGCTGCCCCAACTATGATTCGCATTGACCTACTAATTCAAAATAAATGCTAACAAATTAAAATGAAAATCTGAAATGCTGGCAGTAGCTAAAAACAATGATGATACCATTGCATATTATGACATTATTTACTGCTTTTTGGATGTCTTTGGAACAAAGTTAAGATAAATGTCTCTGTTTCCAGCCAGATATAAAATGTTTACTGTTCAAGGCAGCTCAAGCTGAACCCTCCCTCAGAGAATGTCTCTTCACCATTGCTGAATGACCCTGATATTAGAGGTTGGAGCAAGGTGCTAATAGTACCAAGGCTGTGGATCCAATCCCTCTATAAGCCATTCAATTAAGCGGTGGACTTGATCTTTGTGTGTTCCTTCCAACCCAGAATACCCTGTGATATGGCAATGAATATTAAACATAATAGACCAGCAACCAAATAAATTGATCCACTTGCTCCTAAGTGGCTCCTGGGAATAGTCAGGTTTTCTGAGTAAAAGTTAGTTATTCTGAATTGTAAAGAAGGCCTTCACAAATCTGTTTCCAGAAAGATTGTACCAAAACAGGAGTCTGTAAAACAACAGGTTCTATTTACAATAGTCAGACTTATACACTAATTTAGGAAAAAACTTATACTTTAAGTACCCTATTAAATCACTTGAAGTAAATGTATCATTTTTACTTCAATGTGTTTATCATATTACAACAAACAGTGACTGCATGAGATCATGAACCATTAAAATTACAACTCTTGGAGTCCAGAACGTGTTTACATAGCTGCAGTTGTGAATTTGAGTTGAAAGAAATGAGACAAATTTAAGCTATGTAATATGATTTGTTAGTACACTCTGGAATGCAGACAGGTAGCCCCACTGACAACGATAAGGAGAAAGCAAGAAATTTATTTTCTTTGTCAAGGAGTTATTCAAAAGTACTGGAGCAAGTGAGTTTCAGATGTTGCAGACATAAACCTTTTGTAAAAGAAAATATTTAGATACCACTCCCGGATGCTCCGGAAAGCTGAGAGGATTAATGCACTTTTTTTTGACTGCTACTAATGCAAATATTAATATCTTTTCTGACTACATATGTCTATAGGAATTTTGAATATCTCTAACCCATGAGTTTATCAAGAAGCTGAATAATGAAATGGCTGCAAGAGTTGTTCCTTGTAGTCAGAATTAAAACCAGACAGAAGAAGAGAGGTCCCATTTAAGAGAAAGTTAATTCCAAAAAATTTGAATTACCTGTGTGCAAATGAGGGTGATGATATGAAGTATAAATCTAATTTTAGTTTTCTGTGCTTGCAACTCAGAAATAATGAGTACCTTCTAAGTAAGCTATAGACTTTCTCAATTGTGATTTAGCAAAAGAACACAGTTTGGTTTTTCACTGGATTTTGGTCTGCTTTTTCCTTACTGCTTTCAACTGGTTTTTCGTAAATTTTTGTGCGTCATCTTGCATTACTATATGTGTATACTAGAAAGCATCAGAAACCACAAATAGCTTGTTAAAACAAAGACATGCTAAAAGGGAAAGGAATCAAAATTGCCTTCTGCCAGTCAAACAAAACTGGCACTGTTTCTGTGGGCTTGGGAACATCATTTCCAGTTTCCAGTTGCCAAGAGCCCACTACACTGCTTCCTTATGAAAATTAAAAAATTGATCACCATTAAATCTAATGCTGTTCTGCTCCTTTGCCAGCCTTAATGGAGAGTCCAGAGAGTAGTCTCATCCCTCCCCACCCAAAAAAGCCAATTAATTATTTCTCATCTCACCAGATCTTACTGTCTAAGTTAGGTCTGCATGTTTCCTGTTTGGTTGTACCAATGGGCTTTCCTTTAGATCCTAATGCCTTTAGATAATCCTAGTATCTCAGCTCTTACTCCAGCTGAGGCCCAAGTCATTTCCACCTCAGTACTGAGCCTTAAGATTCCAGGAGTTCTCCTTAATTCCATGGTCTCAAAGAGTGATTAGATTTGCTGTAAAGCTAAATCAGACTAATGACAGAAACTTAGGTAAGCAGTTGTCATTATTGCAAGGGAAATTTTTTTTTTATCTAAAGAAAGGCAACTTTCTGGTAACACTACAGAAAGATAACAAAAAACTTGAGAAAGCAAGGCTGATACTGATTTTTAAGTCAAATACAACAAAAGAAAGACACTTCCTTTTTTGGCTTTCTTCTTTGGCTTTCTTCTTTCAGCTCTTCCCTCAAGCTGTTGTTTGATGGATGAGATACTTTATCAGCAGTAATACCTGATCACTCAACTGTACTTTTGACTGACCACTTCTATCTGCCCCAGGTCAGAGATTCCATTTCAGATGTCCCAACACAGTGGTCTGAGTTCATGCTGTCAAAATGGAAATCAACTGGGTATTACCTTTTGGTTTTATTCTAAATAGGGGTTAGAGGATTTTTGATTATCTTCTGATAGTGAAGTTCAAGCCAGGGAAAATACATTGGATACTTTGTTGTTACTTCTGAGAAAAATGTGTATTGGCTTGGGGTCAAAACGAGATTCTCATTTTTATTGGGTGCTTCTTTTGGTTTGGTTTCCTGACTATGTTTTACTAGTAATACAAAATCAAGTGTTGTTTTTATTTTCAGTTGAACCAGTGTTTTACTTCAAGTACAAATCACTGACACTAAGAAACTTTTGGAAGACTTTGTTCAATCTTTCTGATGAGTATCAGAAGCATGGAGATTGGAAAACAAAATTAAGAAAAAGTGAAATCACTATTAGAATATAAAGTATTTTCTATCTCATGAAAATGAAGAAAATAAGAGAATTTTATCCACTTTCTAACAGGCTTTTCGTACACTAGAACAAAATAAATACAGGCAAACACTTCAACACAAAGCTGAGTTGCTTTTCAGTACAATCTTGAAACACTTCAGCGTAGCAGAAGCAAAACAATTCTGAGCCTTTGAAAGCTGGGGGCCATTCCCTCAGATGAGGTGACAGTAATAAACCCACGTCTGGCTTTCAACCCTGCCTCAAATAATGAGCAAAATATAGGTCACCTCAAATGCTTTCCAGAGCTAACCCACAGAGATATGTTGTAAATCTGCAGCAAATGTAGAAAATGTTACTGTTTTATTACTAATGACAATTTATAAAATGGCACAGTATTGTTATAATAGTACAGTATAATAGTTTATGGTTGAAAGATTGAAAGCAATATTTTTTACCCTTATTTTTGACAGTATCACCTAATTCCATTAGAGGTAGATCTATGAGGTTATTTTTATTTGTTGATAACTGCAAAATCAGCTTTTTGTTGACAAGCCATTTTGAACTTCATAATTAGAATAAAATGCTGTTGAATTAATTTTATGTATGTGCATACAGTTAAATTCATCTTCAGATATTTTTCTGGGAGAAATTTCCTTCACAGATTCAGATAGTTACTAATTTTTAAGAATGTCTGAAGTATTAAATATATAACTGTCATGGTTTGACATTCGTCAAATTTTGTTTATCAGCTGGGAGATAAGACTTTGGGAGAAAAAGGCAAAACAGGCACAACTTAAAAGTAAAAACAGATAGATTTTATTAATATACACTAAAGAAAAAAAAGAGGGAAAAAAAAATGAGACCTGCTGAGACATTCAAACACCTTCCCCCCCACCCCCACTGTTCACTTTCCCACACACCACAGATAGAAAACCATGATTTTCAGTCAGTTGCCACCATTTAAACACCATCCTACATCACCTTTGGAGAGGAGCCTCTCTAGGGTTATGGAGAACACGCCACAACAAAAAGATCTAGTGGCTTTCAAGGCCACAGATCTGCAACCACCTGGAATTTCTGCAGATTCTGTGCAGTCTCACCCATATGACAGTTTTCCACGCTGTTTATGGGCTTCCACATGTTTGGGGTATCATTTTAAGAATGCTTTTCTAGTACAAAACAGGAATTCTCTTCCATCTCTAAATTCACTTCTATCTCAAAAGAAATAGAGACCTCCTTATTCTTTCCCAGAAGCCAGGGACATATTCTAATCAAAATTCTTAATTAAAACCCATGTATATCAATATACACAACCCTTTAGCTAGAACTTGCATTCCCCCAAGCAGCATTAGGATATTGCAAAACCAGACCATTTCCCCATAATTCACATCTAGAGAAGTCCGGTCAGAAATGTCCACTTCCTCCATCCCATCTTCCAATAGTCTTCCTCAGTTCTTTCACTGACTTTGTCTCAATGCTGTCTCTCTACATTTTAAATGTCTTCCATGGAGGAGGGAAAAGGGTTAAAGTCTTTGCCCAGAGTTTTTTTTCTCTCCAGCGCCTTCTCGGAGTCTTAAGGCCACAGGTGATGGCTGTGGGGGGGAGGAAGGGGAAGAGAGAGCTGCTCAGGAACACTGATGGATGACCCTCCTCCACCCTGGTCAGATCTAAAGTGATTCAAACTCAGATCAGCTCCCTGGAGCTCTGGAGAAAAGTTCTACAAAAGTCTCTCCTCCTTCAGACCAGCAGCTCTGGCAACCAAGGCCCAGAGCACAGCTGCTGTGGTCCTGGCGCAGGGCCAGACTGCTGGTCTGCAGGCCTCCTCCTCCTGTCCCCATCGGAGGAGCCGGGAGGGGACAGAGGGGACACAGCCAGCCTCACCCACTGTCCCACAGGCAGGGCTCCCATGAGGCCCGGCAGGCCTGGCCCTGGGGGGCCCAGGCAGAACCCCAACTCACGAGGTGTGGTTACCTTCTCGATGACCAGAAAAGGAAAGAGACTGAGTCACCTGAAACCTTGTGATTTAAGGCTGTGTTTCCAGAGGCGTAGAAACACTCCCATTCGTCAGCCAACCTGTCAATCACAATCCATGCTAAACCACCACAATAACGTCCTCGTTATTTCACAGGATATCGCGAAGGCAGTCAAAGAAAAAAAGAGGGCTACATTTTCTTCAAAAACTGCTGTGCAGTGTCCCATAAAAACTAGTTTGATGAAAGTTTTGCTTTTTATCATATGTTCAAGAAAGCTGTACTGCTCATAGGGAAGAATTCCATGCAGAAAACTGAAAATCTTATGATGTTTTCATTTACTTTGAGTTGGGTCTGTAAACACTGAAGATTGACAAATAGTTGAATGCCATGGATTCTTAAGCATCCATAATTTTCTGTGTCATAAGGAACAATGAAAGCAATAGCTGATGACTTTGCTTAAGAAAACTCAGCTTGACAGCCATATCATTCTTGACTCAGTAGCACTTTCCACAACTGTTGTGGTTTAGAAATAGTTTTTTCCAATTTAGCATTCCCACTAAAAAGACAGTGAGCCACCCCTCTCCAATCCTGAATGGGAGATGTAAAAGACAAAGATCTCAGGTTAAGATAAGAACCATTTTCTGGTAAAAGGAATGACTTCATGTCTTAGGTTACAGTGTAAGATGTACCTAAAAGTATGTGTTCTATCACCTGCTTTGTAAGGTGTTAAAACCAGGTGGAGCAGTGTTCTTTATCTCTCCCATGGCCCATCCTCCCTCCACGGGTGATCTGTTGTTAATGGGCCATTAAGGCTCACTGCATGACTGATAAAATTACATCATCCCATTGTGAAATGCTCCATGCAGCGGGAGGGAATCAAGAATTCCTACCTGGATAAAATCTGAGATTTGGAACACCACAGGTAGCCTTATCCACTGAATTCCCAGAGGACAAGAGCTCCATAACCACCACTGGACATTCAGAGGAAGATCGAACCCTTCTGCAGGATCGCTGCTTCAACAGAACCGCATATATCACTTCAACAGGTCTGCAGTCACCATTTAATTGGGCTGTATCAACACCCTGCCCAACAGGATGTCAACACAACTAGGTTAGTGTTTCTGTAGATTATTGCATTTATTTTAATTTTCCTATTAAATTGTATTTCTGACTTGGGATTTCCCACTGGTTTGCTTTCAAACTAGTGCAGATAAGAAAAGAGTAAGAACAGCAATATTAATAACAGAAGGTATAAGAGAAAGAAATTATTTACATAAAAAACAAAACAATACCAGACTGCTTTGCCTGACACACTTTTTCTCACCAGAAGGAATACCCTACTTCAGGGAACGGAGAGTCTCTTTGCCCTGCCCCAACAATGACATGGGGCGGTATCAAATATCATTTGGGTCTTGGCCACGTCCTCTCCCACTGACCTGGGAGCCAAAACCAGGGCAATAACATTTGTAATAGTTATAGGGTTACTTTATATAAAATTTTATAAAATATTTTAAAGTAAGGCTGAGTATGTACTGCAAATAACTTACAGAAAAATACTTAAGATTCTGAACTCAATCTTTATTTCTTAACAGAAATAAACATCTTCCATAGTGTGGCAATGCTAGTGACACGCAGTTCGGAAAAACGCTGTCAAGCTTAGTAAACAAAATGTAAACTTTGCTGCTGCTATACCAATGACTTTTCACAGTTATTTGAAAAGTATATTCAAAGGCTACTATGAATTAAAAGGAGGGAAATATTGTGAGACAAAATAGTTCATAAGTGGTCTATATAAAAATGTTCCACATAAAAATAAACAACAACAAAACAATTTGAAGGACTATCATTTTTTTTGTATGGTTTCAATACTATTTCCTACTGATTACTATGAAACACCAATAAAATCAAACCAGAAAACTGACCTACTACTACTAAAAATAACACATAATGAGCTGTTAAACATCAAAGTAAAACTGGAACTACATAGGAAGATAGCATGTTCTTTCTTATCTCCATTATTTTAACCTTATGCTTCAGAGAACATTGGATGGTATTCAAGTGAATAAATACTTAAATAATTTTTTATTTCTTATTTAAAGCTTTTACAGTCCTGTTTCAAATGATAAACTGGTTGGGAAAAATCTGTTTGGATGCTATTTTCTATGGCATGTTTCTCAACCATATTTCAACATTTTTACAATTGCTGTCCTTATAAATTTTAGGATTGATCAGTATACACTATTGAACTGAAAGACAAAAATAGAAATAAACTAACTCTCAGAATATGAGTTTAAAAGCTTGTGATTGTATGTACGATCTTAGACATTTCTTCATGACCACAAAGTATTTTATGCAAGTGAAAATATTTGCCACAGAATTTTAAAATAGTGGACTGAAAATATAGTTCCTTAGTTGAAGGTATTTTATTTGAAGATGCAATTTCTATCCACTGTTGCAATCAAGTAAATTTCAAAAACATGAAAGACTAATTGTAAAATACAAAAATATTAAGCCATGCTTAAAAACAAGGTTTGAGTGCATTTCTTTTCTGAAGGCTTTCTAAGGACTTGTTTGCTTAAGAGTAAATGCCAACAAAAATGATTTTTGCCTTATCCAGTTGAAAATAAATACTTAACATAGAGTATGAAGTTAGCCAGATAAAGCACAACCAAGGGAATGGTATGATATAATTCTTCTTCTTAAAAAAAACAACCCTTCAGTTAAGATTTTGGCCCTAATCCTATCCTCATTAAAACCAGTGGCAAATATCCTGATGTTTTTAATATAAAAAATACTAACAGCTTTATGACATTCTGATGATACTGGAAAATAAAGTTATCTCCCTAGAATATCTCTGACTGATAAAATGAAAGACACATGCATAGAACTTGTTTAAAGATGCTCAAAAATATTCTTGGTTCTCAGTGAAAAAAAAATCATGTCTGGTATGGGTTGAAAGCCCAGTATTTTCCCAGCAGTGGAATGAGGACGCAGACAAGGTAAGAGATCTTAGGGGCCTTTTTATCCAAGTGAAATCAAAGTAACTGTCCAATAACAAAAACAACCTACGTAATCAAAACTGGATGACAATAAGGTGCCTTTGATGTCAAACAGTACAAAATTTTCCCGTTTTAAATTTTCTTCTAAAATATCCTAAAATGTGGAAATAGAACTAAAACCCCAGACCATTCAAAGACAGAAGGATGTAGCCCAATGTAACTGGCAGACTACTCTGTTTTATTTCCTGCTGAATGAAGATGAGCATGGGTGAGCTTGTGCCCTCCCTGCTCTCTGCTAACCTGACACAAGGCAGCCCTGGCCAGGAAACATCCAGCAGTGTCTGGCTGTTCTGTTTCCAGTTTTTCAGCTGGAAATTTTGGATTGAATTTAACAGCCCATTTATTCAACCTCTTGGTTTGCAGCAGAGATCTGGGTTACATCTGGATAATGCTGACCATGGTCAAACTGAGTGGCACCCACCTGAATAGGACATATCTTTTGCCTCCCACAACACCCAGTGGTAGCTGGAACAAATTAAATAATCTTTAGCTTTATGAATAAAACAAAGGAATGAAAAGAGGAAGAAAAGAAACAGACCAATGGCTTTTGGTTTTCCCTCGGACCGTGGATGATAGCCAAAAATCTTAACTCATATAACTAAGATGTAATATAAAGACATAGTTTTGGAACCATTTCTTGTGAAGACAAAGTATTTTAATTTCAATTTTAAATGAGTTTACATTCAAAATATGGCATTAGGAAAACCAAACGTTTTCTACTCTGTTTTAAAGTGTTGATGAGTTATTGTTGATGAGTTATTACAGATGAAACAAAGTCCTTTGGACTACTTTGGGGATAGTTTTGGACTACATTTGGGGTAGTCTTGAAAACTGTAGGAATGCACCCTCCACACCCAAGCAGGGGTTTCCAAATAAGGCAAAGGGGGTTCAGATTTACCCCTGACTTTTATAAAGAAGCACCAGAACTTTCCATTCTTTGCTCATTGGCACTGGCCCAGTGCCAGCACAGGGGCACTGGTTGGACTTTGGAAATGTTTCTCAAAACCTGTAGCTGTTTCTGTTGGCAGCAAGCCAAATTGTTCTTCCTTGATCATTGTATACTTAAGAATGGCCATAGAAGTGCTCAAGTGCTTTTTTGGAGTGTCTTAGTCAGGTGTCAGATGCTTCTCTGGCACCTGTGAATGGCTTTTATTCTTTTGTTTCTGTATTGATTGGGTTTTTTTATTTTATTAAAAACCTTTGCCATTCTGAGAAGTTGCAGGCCAGCACTCAGACTTGATACATCTTCATAAGGCTTATTACACCCTGGCCTTGTGTAAAACTCTATCAGAAAACTGCCTTTATTATACAGTAAAGCTTGTGAAAATATTTCAGCTTGATCACTTCTCCATGAAAATGACTAAATCTACAATGTCTATATCTACACTTCTGGCCAAGGAGGAGAATGTTATAAATGAGCTCTGTCACTGTGGCTTGAAACCTGAAATGTCCAGACATGAATCTGTACATGTTGTTTAATCCCTTAGTTTATAGCATTAGTCTTAGCTGGTAATAAAAAAGTTGTCTAATATCCTTCTTGACTGATCTAGCCCTTGTGGTAAATTACACAGATATGTGGTTATGCACAAAATCCTCTCAGAGTCATCATAAATCAGCTACACTGAAATGAGTCGGGAAGTAGGTAACATGAGCTTTTTTACTGCCACTTAATTCTGATTATGCTTAATTCAGATGTTCTACATGTCTAGAATAAGCTTAATAAAAGATGCTGGTCTTTGTGATCATTTGAGAGGAATATTTTTATTTTTACTGTTGACAGGCAACCTAATGAAACAAATAGAAAAATAAATGGAAGGAAGGACTTTTACCAAGGAGCTATATAAGCACATAAAGAAATTTATTTTCATTATTTAGCTGAAATAAATGTAACTCTAAAAAACGAACTGTTTGTCAGAGTTGGATGAGGTGACATCACTTTAAAAAGTACAGCTTTTGTAAAGCTGTTGCTAATGAAATTCTAAAAAATTTAAAATTATGTTTGCTTTTAAATGAAAACAACATTTTTAACTGTATATTTACCCTTTATATATATTGAATTTTTTAGACATTGAAATGTATTTTTTGCTATTATCTTGGTTCTTTCTGGTTTGTGTTCACAGATTGGGATAAGCTGTTATACACATAGGAAGTTGTCAGCCTGAGACACCCATATTGCAGTTGACAGAAACTCCCTAAAGCCCATTAATCCATTTTGATAACCACTGCTGTTTCAGTTACTAATATTATATCAAATTCAACTTGTTCACATGAATAAATCAAGCAGGTTTTAATCATCCCATGGAAATTACTTGGTGCCTCTGACAGAATCACTTCTGTACAGTAGAGGTTTTAGGGTAATTTTTTCAGTGTGTCAGAGATTTCCAGTAAAGACAGAGGAAGAGACCACTGAAGCCAATAAGCCCTGAATTAGAGCCTTTGAATTTGGTTTAACTCTTATCCCAAGGGTAAAATAGGAATAGTCCAAAATAAATAAGTGAAAATCATCTTTTAAAATAGAATAAAGGGTCAGAACAAATTATCTTTGGTCATCCTGTAATGAGTATTAAGTTTGTTTGAAATTCTACTGTAGGAATAAAGATTAACAAGGAAAAATTCTGCCTTGCTTGTCTTAAGATGCAGGCAAATGTGTGTAGCCATTGTGATCTCCTCCATGCCAGCTCTTTTTGTCTTAATTAGTCTAAAATTTCTTGGTCTTATGACAGAACTTTTGACTCTATGCAGGCAAAAGAGAAAGGGGCGCCAAAAATGCAGACATCAGGAGCTACCTTTTATTTTCTTATTTCTGTTGCTGTCCAGAAAAATATTGCTGTGTTCTTAAAAAAATAAATAAAGCTTGAAGGTTGAAGGAAATAAGAAACAAAAAGACCTGATTATTTACCTGCGTATTAGTAATCTTCTCTCCTCTCCTATTACATACAGACTATAATGCACGTTTGCAAACTGTGTTGAGAGCAGATCCAGCCTGGATGGTTAATGGGAGAAGGTTTTGCTGTCCTCTCCTTCAGTGCAGGCAGTGGCTGGTCAATGCACAGCAGCAAAATATATAGCTGCAACAGCCTCTCCATTCCAGCCTTCTCCTGGGGCACTGCAGAGGAAGGATGTTTCTCCAAACTTCCTTTCCCCAGCAGTCCCTTCAGGCTCTGGAGATTAAGGAAGCCTTTATGTTCGCATCAACTCAGCATAAGCATTTCCAGGGTGTCTAGGCTGATTGTGGAGCTGTATGAGGAAAAGCAAACACCTTGGTCTAGGGAGGCTGATATCACATCCCAGAGATGTAGAAAATCAGCCTGGGCAGGAAGTGTTGTAAGCAGTAGAGGCAATATCTCAATGGTTTGGGCATGGGTTTGGAAAGGGGGATGCAGATCTGGGGCAGTGCAGACTTGGAGGACACTTTGTGCCTTGAAGAACAAGTTTTGAGCCTACAAGTTAGCTGCACATGAGTGTGCTAGTAGAGTTGAACTAGGGAGGTGGCACCTAAGTGGCAAACTCCATTTGCAGTGCCCTTGCATACACAGAAATAGCTTGAGCTAATTCTTGCAACTCAGCCCTTCTCATGCACATTCCTTGCTTTTGACTGTACAGCTGAAGGCCTGACAGAAGCATCTGCCATAGTGCCAGTAGCCTCAAATAGAAACATTTAATTTATATGAACATCTTAAAACCATAGATGGCTTTTAAATTAAAAAATTAAATCCAGCTGCATTAACCATGCCAGGAAAAATTGCATGGGGCTTACAGTCAACATGGATTTTTAGTATACGAACAGTCCTAATGACAGAAAGGGTGACTTCAGCAAGAGGTCAAAAAATCATGACTTCCTATTTATACAGGCTTTCCTGTAATTAACATGAGAAATTCAGAGAATATTTCGAAATATATATTTGAATTTTTTCTCCTAGAAATTCCCTATGAAAACAGGGATTGAATCTTGAATGCTTCCAGCTATCCATCTCAGAACACTCGGTCTTCATTATCTTCTAGAGGCCTTGGACTTTACATTAATTGTCTGACGTTTGTGTGTTTAACCAGAGCATTGAGAAACCTTACACTGAATATTAAGATGGAAGAGAAAGGGGTCCATATGTTGCTTAAGACATTAATTTTCAATGACATTTCTGTGTCTCTCATATCCTTTCTCCAATGCAATGATGACTGAGCTCTCACGCAATAGAAATGCCTTGACTGGTCTTAGATCAAGCACTCTAGAAGTAAAAATAAAACTCCAAATACTTGTATTTTGGCACATATGGTTTAGTTTGTTGATGGCAATTTTTGTGTGAAATATGTGTCTAGATAGAACATTTCTCTGCTGGTTGAACATGCTTTTTAGTATTCTGTATCATATATACTTGTTTGTTACATTTTACACATGCATACATATTTATATATACATCTGTGTCATCATGGTAAAACTCAGTTTGGCAGTCACATGAAAATGCTTTCCTGATTCTGTTGTCTGTGCAGTTTTTGATTATTTTCCTGTCTCCCAATTTCCCATGTGATTTTATACCACTCCTGATTTCTTGTTTCCTAGATAGTTCATGTAAACCAGTATGTGTTTAACTTCACTAAAGCAGAATGTGTGAGAAGACTCTAAGTCAGAACAGATTCAGATAAGTGAGTTCACTCCTCAGACCTAAAATTTCTGAATTGTTAACTGCACTGGGAAATGTCCTATAAATTCTTGCTTTTTCAAGGGTTTCATTTTCTTCTGCACCCATACATATTAGAGACTTCTCTCTTGAAAATGGAAGACGAGATAACTATATAATTATGCAAGGAATGTAAAATAACTATCATGTTTTCAGTATTTTGTTTGTGTTTACCCCAATTCTTGGACAATGTTGCTTTACTCCCAGGAATCAACAAAAGAAAGAGACTGTATAGTCATATATTGAAGCTTGCGTTTCCCAAAGGATGATGTCAAGGAAACAGGTCTTGGAATTAAAGAAAGACACTTGCTATGAACCACACAGCTAAAAGATATAGAAAATTAGATTAAATCATTTTGGGGCTTCATTAAAAGTGGATTTTTTTTTGTCATATCTGGCTATAGTACAGTCAAATGAAACAGCAACATATGGAGAACAACTACTACTTTCAGAACAAAACTCTCTGAATTCAAATAGCCTCTTTAAATCCAGAGCTTGTCCTGGGTGAAGATTACAAACAACTGATAAATAGGTGGGACAAAATTGAATAATATCCACTGCTTTAGTGAATAGTATTGATGGGGAAAAAAATAAGTTATCAGTTCCAGAAAATGGTAAAACATGTTTCAGAAGTATAGAATTAAACTAAAACAAAATACTACATTTTGCTGTTGACACTTCTGCTAAAATTTAGAAGCTGTGGTGAGGGTCTAGCTCCTGGCCATCAACAGACAGCAGTATAAAACCTGTATATTTTACTAGTGATGTCTGGTCTCTCAATATCTATGAGAAAAATGCTTTTGGAAGTGTTAACAATTTTAGCCACTGATTTCTTCACAGAAGTGGTTTTTTCTGTCTTTTCTTTTCTGATTGATGTCTTTTCTGAAAACATTCCATTTAAATACAAGTCTTCCCTGGTGGTGAAGTGGGCGAGCCACTCTCCATGATATTGGAAAAGCCATGGCAATCAGGTGAAGTTCCAGATGACTGAAAAATCGGAAACATTGTACTCATGTTTACCAAAAACATTGGAAAGCGACCCTGGGAACTACTGACCTGTGAAGCTCACCTCTGTGCCTGGGAACATAATGGAACAGAGCCTTCTAGAAGCCTTGCTAAGGCACATGGATGTGATTCAAGACAGCCAGCATGGCTTTGCCAAAAAATTTGAGTTTCTTGGTCAAAGGGTGAAGAAGTTTCATTAAGTGAGAAAATTATTTTATTCTATTTAATATATTGCCATTCCCCCCTTAATTTTCAATGCAATTATAGGACACTAAGAGGTCAGAAAGCATCCACAATATGAGAAGCACTTATTTTGTCTGGTAATTCTTTGATTTGACAGGGCATAAATTTTTTCCTGCTTTTTCATTGCAATGATTCTTCTTCCCTGGTGATTAAAAAAACCCCTGTAACTTTCTATTTTATGGTATTGAAGATGATTATACCCTAGCAGAAGGAGTGTTAGGAGTGAAAGTCTTTGGCTAATGTGGCAAATACAGCACTGGCAAAAAAATTCTAGCCAGAGGTGTTGATATATATGTCACAATTTGGCCTTCTTTCCAACACCTGTCCAGAGATTAAGTAGAATGCAGTTTGTGCTTTGTCACTTACACTACAGATGACTTTGGCCTTCAAGTGTAACTCAATAACCCTAAAATACGCAATAGATAAACACTAAATACCAGACTATCAGCAATTTTATTCCTAAATACATTATGACATGACAGGATGCCAGTATGACAATTGAGCCATCACTAAAGCTGGTTGTTTTATTTCCAAAGTAACAACTGGATGCAATTAAAAGCTAAGATTTTCTCTTCTGTCTGTTGAATTTTTAGGTCTCAGTTGAGTAATAGTGCTTCTCGCACCTCATTTCCTAGGTAACTATTAGAAGTATGCCACTTTCAATTGCCAGATGTTCCTGTCATCAGCCTGACCCTTCAAGAAAATTTAAACCAAAAGCTGTCTCTTGTGATTTCTTCATTTTCCTGTACAGTAGAAATAAGAGAGGGAGTGATGAGTGGTTTATGGGTCAGAACATATGAAGGATGTCAATTCACAACTACCACTTTCATTTGAAATTTGTAGCCTGCCCTGAAGTTGTTGAGTATGCCTTAATAATTTCCCAGAACTACACATGGATGAATCTAAATTTTAATTTTGCTTCACCTCAGACTCTGTTAGAAGGGCTCATGTTTTAGTACAAGCATCCAGCCTGGGGTCCTTTGTTTATTGTCAGATCTCCTTATTCTGTCAGAAAAGGAGGCAAGTGCAGTTAGAGTGCTCCAGTCAGCAGCTCAACATACTGTTCCTATTATGAGCTTTTTTGGACCACCAATCTCTGCATTACAAACCTTTGTCAGTTGAGTAGGCTGCCCATGGAAGTAATAAAATCACAGCCCCTGGAAGTTTCCAAAAGGCATTTGGAGGTAGCTGTTGGGTATGTGGTTTACTGGTGAACACAGCACTGGGTTAATGGGTGGATTCAATAATCTCAGCTGCTTTTTCCAACCTTAATAATGACCCCATGACTCTAAGTTGTGTAGAATTGGCTGAGGTTAAAATCTAGCCCTATCTTCTGTTTAGTTGAGTATTAATAAGTTAAGAAAAACCCCCAAACCAATCAGTAATAACCTGAAAGTTCATTTATGTTACCCAGACACTTCCTGTTTCCCTATCTCTCTTTTTCTAGCTACAATCTACTCCCCTTGCATATGTAGGCAAATGCCTTATAAATATATGTATATATATTTGTGTGCATGTATAAATTGCTATTTCCATGGTTTTAGGGGATGGTGTCCCTGCCCACAGCTGGAAGGTTGGAACTAGATGATATTTAAGGTCTTTCCAATCCTAGCTGTTTCATGATTGTTATGAACAGTGTGTCTAGACCTTTTGAAATCAGCAGACAGCCAGTCCTGAGCTGTGATATAGGTTTGGTCAGCATTCACTTGCAACGTTCTCATTGTTCTAAATAAAGAAACACTCCACTTTAGATATCCTGATTCAATAATGATTTCCAGGGTCCCACAAGCCAAACTGACACATTATATTGCTTCTCAGAGGGATTTTTGTGATGATGTTATGAGATTTGCAAGCCTATTTCTTGTCTAGCACTGAATAAATTAGCAGCTTTGGTTCATTAGACACTCTGGTGGTTCAGTTCTGCTGCCTCCATACTCCAAACTGTAGCTCTCAGGCATGTTAATACCCCACATTAATTGAGGGTAGTTACTTCACTGCAAATTGCAGCTGATGGAGCTTTCACAGCAGAACATGTGCTCTCAGGTATTTTAAAATATAGCCATAAAAACACCCTTTAGTTGCTCAGAAGCACAAAATAGGCTGAAAAACATTATTTGGAAAAGAGGAGTTTTAAAGGGTGACTTAATTTGTGACGTTTATACTGGATTTTGGAGTCTAGTTTAAAGACTTTAGCTTATCTCATGGAGTAACATAGACCGGGGCTGGACATAGCCCAGAAATTTGGCCAGCCTCCATAGCTATCAGAAATATTGTGGTATTTTTAGGGGACGTTACAAGAAAAGAGATATTGTCTGCTTTTAGCTACATGGCTTCACTTTTTTTGTATACAGCTTAATGCGTATACAGACACACATACAGACATTTTGATTTCAGAAGATTTTAGTGACAGAAAAAGCACTTCCATTGAAATACATTGCAAACCTTTATGGAAAATATTGATTTAAAACATTTTATAGGTCAGAATAGGTACGCTGGACTCGGGAAAAAACCTTCTGTGTAATATGGATCTTAATACAGATGTGATAATCAAAGGATATATATGGTGTTCAAAACAGCAAAATATCCATGGTTTTTATTCTTATTTTCTGGTACAACAACAAAAAATATTGCAAATATTTGTAATTCAGCATGTGACTTAGAAAAAGTCACATCAAAAGATTATAAGAGTCTTCCAGGTTATATTTTTAAGAGCCTCAGGACTCAACATGTGATTTTCTGTATTCTTAATTCTAAAATTAAGTACAATGTAAAGAGATGCTTTGCATGGTAATTTTACTTGCAGACACATACATTGTTTAGACCAATAAGTACAAGGTCACATAAAACTGTTACCTGTCTGGAAGAACTAAGCAATCTAAAGAAGTGAGGAATTATGTTTTTAAGTTAAAAATATTCCTGCTTGTTCTTGAAAGGAAAATAAGAATGACAGGCCTAATACTGAAATTATCCCTTGTGAGTGATGGAGTCCAAGACATTTGTCTAGATCTATCTCCACCACTTTTCTGTACCTACACTTATGATAGACTTCATAATGGTAAAAGATGTATAGCATTTGTAGGTTGCTTTGTGTGACATTCCTGTATCTAGGTATATAAAATTATAGACATATAGACAAACACCAAGTATATTTTATGTCTTTAAATTAAAGGTCTGGAAGAATCAATCAATATTGAAACACCTTATAACAGGTATGCTTATGTGATTTAGAGATAAAGGGATATTTTATATCCTGGTACTTAATGTCATATTGGTGATTATGACCATTTGCATGCTCAAAGTCTTAAAAGACTTTCAGACTAAAAGGCTTGAAAAGTTTCCTATAAATGTCTAGAACTGTCACCAACATTGAACATAAACATTTAAAAATATTTACTTATTTGTGTCAGTGCTTAAGAAATGAACAATTTGTCAACTCATTTCAAGGGTTCCTGTATTTGTGTGAGAGTGCCTATATTCCTTCCATAAAGAGAGAAAAAAAGGATCTCTTGGGGTTTTTTTAGCAATGGGCAAAGGGTGAGTTGGGCAGGTGTTCAAATACAGCAGTGGTGAGATGCAGAGAATTAACTCCTCATAGAACACAGTGGATATAAAAATGGGTATGGCTTATAGAAAGGGGAGTGGATATTGTGTTGTATGTAGGATTTTATTATTTTCTTTCCACATGACAGTATTTATTTACTGTCTGATTATTACCTTCAGGGCATCTAGCATATTATGTGCAAATAGGAGTACATGGAATTTTTGGAATAAATTGATCTAGGTACAAAAAGTGCTCAAGACTGCAAAATTGGACATTTTGCTTGCCTCAGAAAGGGACTTCCATAAAACCTTGTAAACAATGAAAAGCAGACAGCCAGCTTTGCTGGCATCCACAGCCTTTTTCCTCAGATAAAAATGTTTCTTTCCAGTATGTAAATCATCAATACAAAACTGACTTCAGATCTGCTAAATTTCTACCATCAAGTAACATATTGCTTTTCTTTTTGTAGTGGCTACTGCCAGATTGACAACTAATTTCTTTTCTGCTGCAGATGTGCTGTTCTGGCTAGCTTCTGCACTGATTTTCATTTGTTTTGGCACCTACAAACTCATGACTCTCAATCTGGCCTTTTCTTAGTACATGTGTTCTACAACTGAATAATGCATTAGTGTAGATTTAGCTGACAATTACATTTTTGCTTCCTAATTTTAAGTGCAATATTATCAGTTTGACATTTTTATTCAAATGTTTTAAAGCATGTGACTGCAATTTATAATGTCTTCTGAACATCTTCATGTTGAACATGTTCATGTTGTCATCTTTTAGTACGATTTTGTACAGATACACAGATTAATACAGCTGATCATGTGAGCAAGCATACACAATTTATATATTGCAATTGTTGCTTTTGTAGCCATTTAATTTTAATCCTGCCTCCTAATCCTCACTTTATTTTTTTTTTATTATTACTATTTGATATTTTCCATGCATAACCACTTAAGGAAAGATTTTCTTTAAAAAAAAGTACTTTCCACAAGTGTAAGAATACAAATACAAGTATTGCTACATTGTTGTAAAAAACAGGAAAATGTACAAAATACCTTTTCATACCCATGTTTTCATTAGCAAAGAAATATGGTTGTGCCCTCTACTACCAGTATCTATTGCCAACTGGTTGCAACCTACACAACATACTAAACAAAAATTAGCCAGCTGAGGAAAAGGAATTAAAAGAGTTGTTTTCCTGCTCTCAGTGTTCAGTTGCTGCAGAGGCTGACACAGTCAGTAGTGCTGCTAGTGGCTGCTTCTGTTGATGAAGTACCATGCGTTTTGTCATTTGTGCTTTCTCTGAGATTTGCCTTCTTACCTTGGAGGGTGTATCTCCTTGCCACTGTGAGCTCTCCCAGCCTGTGGCACGCCCTGCTCCTGGAGTAGGAGGCAGCCTGTGCCTTGCCCTGCTCTGCATGCACTGCACCCCTCTGCCATCACACAAACCACCACGTGAGCTAAGCTTGAACACTCAATAGTACCTGATGAGGAGGTGCCAGGAGGAGTGATGGGGGCAGTTATACGGGTTAAACAGCTGCAAAGCTCTTTGCCCCCATCTCCCTGCCACCTCTGTCCTTTCCATACTCCTCTTAAGTACCAATTACACAATGGAGATCTTTTGGAGATGGTTTAAAACCACTAAAACTGACAGAAGATATAATTTCTGCACATTAAAACATGATGCTATGTTCCAGAGTCACATTTTGAGTCAGCATTTTATGACAAAACTTCCATCACATAAATAATGTTGTGTCCCTCTTTCTAGCAGTGCAAGTCACTGCCTAGCAGATGCTGAAACCTGCAGTGATTTTTGTAGTTATGAAACCATTCACTACAGCTGGACAGATTCCGCCTAACAAATGCCTTACACTAAGACAATATTAAAGAACAGCTTTCACATGTGAAAGGAAGAGAGTGCTATAAATTTCCTCTGGCAAACAAGGTCTAGTTAACATATTTTAAAAGAGAGGTTGTCAGTATGACATAAAAAAAGCCCTGCATGGGTCTGTCAGGAACTGTCTCTTGCTGCCAGTTACAGTTATTTTCAAGTGTAGATCCTGAAAATACATTAAGAGGAGCAAAGGTGTCAACAGCTTCTCGTGTTTGGTCCTAGATAACACATGGACTTGTGCAGGCTATTTCTTCACTCTTTCAAGTACTGATGTTTGCTTATATCTACATGCTCAGCAAGACAAGTCAGGTCCCAAAAAGGAAAGGATCATGACTGTCTATTTCAGATATACTCCTGCAGTGAATTCAGCTCTCCTTCATTCTTACCAAAGAGTGCTGAATTCTCCTTGTCATGCTTTAGCTGTTCAGAGATGCTAAGCAGCAAGACTGACTGTATAATCTGAAATACAACAAAGTGATTCAATGGTTCTTGAGATTGCTCACACTCTAATTAGTGTAACTCGTCACATCCTTAAAGATTTTATCAGAACTTTTTTGACATTGCTCTCCTTATTTTTCCATTTGTCTGGAATCATCCTAATGTCTCAAGACTCAGCCAGGATTAAGTCTGTAATATGTTTTACATTCTGTACAGGCACAGAATGATGTATCTGACAATTTGCACCATCTTAATGCCTATTCCTTAAGACTGGATTCCTGGCATGGAGCACTTTCTTTCTAAAAGTAAATGTAAAATCCTAAGTAAATGTAACATCCTTGGCCTTCTAATGTAAAACATTCAAATTTCAAAATACTGAAATTTTAAGATTGTACTGTGTGTCTTCTTTTAAATACTGGGAATCCATTTTATATGCCCCAATTTGTTTGTATATTTTCCCTTTCCTGCTTTGTTTCTAGAACAAAGACTTTAGGGTTATTATTGGCATTTTTTTAACATTTCATATCATGTAAGACCTTATTTTTCTTTTCTCAACACAGCGACTGGTGAAGATTAAAGACCTATTTGTAGAACATATGGCATGTCCTCCTTTTCTACTAGGCCAAGGAGAGGTATTCAAAGAAATGGAAGTAGGGAGGAGGGTGTCATGCTTGCTACAGAGGGATCTATAGGTCTCAGGTCATCTTAGGCATTTGGTCAGGTTGAAGGATAAAAACATCCTAATGTAAGGCTTCTCATGGCTGCCATCTCAAATTTAAATGGAGAGGTGGAATCTTAAAATTGTAAAGCATCCGAAAAGGTCATGCTACCACCGAGGTAGAGTAGAGTAGGACGGAACCTGACAGAGAAAGACACAATCAAAGTTTGGCATCGTGATCAGTAAAAGAAACAGGAAATTTCCTACAGGCACACACTTCAATTTGAAATTCTACTTGTACCTCTCTTTATGTAAAGTAATGCTGCAGGACCTGATCTTGCAACTTTCAGAGTGTATCTCCATGCATGAGAGGATGCAGATGGATGCTGTTGGAATCACAGAGGCTGGAGATGGTTCTTTATATGGATCAGCTGAGGTTCAGGATGCTATTTGACAAGGAGCATTGTCCTTTTCCATGACGTGATCTTCAAGAGCTCCAATGGACTATATATACCACCATGGTATTGAAAAATGGCAAACTAAATTACCAGCAAGTTCATTTATTTGAATATTTTCCACAACTAAATCAGGTTCATTTCTTTATTTATAATTTCATTAAATTTTTTCTTTGTTTTTCTTACATACTATTATTTATTGCTTTTCCTCTTTAAAATAAAGAAGCATTTCTTCAATCACATTCAATTCTCCATTTATCAATAAAACATAAATATGTTCTTGACATTTTAGTTTTATTTTTAGTAGAACATAGTTTATAGCTTTTTAAATTTATTCTTCTTGATCTTCTTCATCCTGCATCAACATGGTTTCACAGCGAATGTCAGAGTCTCTGTCTTGTATAGCTTTTAATGTGTTTGATTTTTCACATTTGTTATCTGTTTATTTTTCTTTGCTTCTCAAGTGTTTTATAGGCACTACACCAGGGCTGATCCTCTATTTGTGTTGGCTTAGAAGTTCCATGTAATTTAAAATCCCACTGGTAGACCTCTTGGAGTAGACTGCCTTGGGCTTTCACATCCAAGAAATTTAATCCAGACTGCCTTTATGCAGGTTTGCTATCTCAGTGATGTATGGCATGTGACAGAACTTCTTTGAAGAGTTGCTGAGAAATTTCTTGGATTTGGATGCATGATGTAATTATAGCTTTGATTCACATGTGTGTCAGCATTTTTTCTTTTCATTCTGCCTGCAGTAGCTCAGGAATCTTACCTGAAGCCTCCGTCCATTGCTTAATTTGGCATCAGTCCATAAGCATGCAGGGTCACTTGAAGGCCCAGACTCAGCCGGGATTTTCCCAAAGTGCAAGTGAGCAAAGTGCACTGTTCAAAGAAGCTCATTGAAGCTGTGAATCTTTTACTTTCCCAGAATCCAGAAGTCTAGGAGTGTCTAGCTGTTTCTTGTGCTTGATACATGATGGTTAAACAACAAGAAGGGAGTCGTTAATCAATGTTATGCTCCTGGCCTACCTTGAGCCATTTTCCACTGAGTGGCCTGATACGAAAACACAACCTTTTTTATCGAGCACTTGCAAATGTGGATTTCTTGGGTGTTTAGTGTTCCATCCAGGGCACCATAGTGCCTCTGCAAGTGCATGTGTACAGGTAAAATGCCTAAAAACCTACTGCAAGTCAAATCCTTTGATTTTAAAATACTTTGGATATTTTATCTTCAGAAGTCTGTGAGTAAAGCAGATGACCACTGCCTCTGAAAACCAACCATTTAACTTCAGATTTGTATCACTGACATTTGGAAGACATTAAATCCTTAATTTTTCTAGAAAATTATATAAATGTCGTGTTGAATAGTTCAGACGTGTTTTTATATTTATTGACTGCTGTGTTTTCTGTTAACTCTGCTGGGATCTATTGTCTTACTTAGAATAAGAGTTAAAATTTTTAGGGCCACAAAAAAAACCTCCCTAAAAACCCAAACCATCATATTAGCAAATGCTATTTTCTAGTTTGGATTTTCCTAAAATAAGAACAACATTCTTTTTACTGTCTCATCATATTCTTCTTGATATTCCCATTAACTGAAATAAAAACAGTTCTTTCATTTTTCTTTCTGTAAATAATTTTCACAGAAATATGTACTTAGTATACCAACCATGAAGAGGGTATCTCTTTCCCTAGTTCTGAAGGTGTTTTAGGCGATGTTACAGCCCAGGAGCAGTTCTTGGGACTACATCTTTACTAGTGAAAAGAATGTTCCCAAATACTGTCCCCTGACCCTGAAACTCCATCATCCATATCACCAAATTGCTGGACTGGTCTCCAGAGAAGTCACAGCTATGACCAACAAGTTCCAGGCATAAATAAGGACAGACCAGGAACTATTCTCAGTGGGCATTTTCAATATGGGCAACCACGTTTTGAAGAGAAACAGAATTAAGTGTGGGCAAGGGTTATTCCTTGCCAAGTACCAAGACATACTAGAGGCTATTTATAATGAAAACCGGGCTTTTTACCAAGATGCATTTTTATTGCTATTTTGGGAAATTAATATTTTGCAATTGCTTCTTCCTGCTCACTAACATCTAATCTATGATCTATGCTATGTCATGATGGTGCAATTGCCTGCAAGTCAACAAATAAAGGGCACATATTCTTACATGCATGTCTCAAGTAACATTTTGAATAGCATCATTGTAACTAATCCATGAATAAAACCCAGGATGTGAACATGTTTGCTTCAGAAATGTCTATAAAAATATGGAGCAGCATCCATTTCAGAAAAAGGGGCATTTGTGTTGCCTGAGGCACACAATACAGACTCTCATCTGTCGCCCAGGACTTAATCTACGTGCTCATCCCACATCTGTAATGGCTCTTGAGAAAGCAGAGAACCCAAGGGAGCGCAATGGTGTTGTCCTTCATGGTCTGTGACATTACTGCTATTTCTGTTCCATGAACAACAAAAAGATGATGTCTGATTACTTGTCTCTATTTTAGTTTATCTTAATCTGACACCCAAATAAGGAGTGACTAATAAGTAAATAAATAAATATTTAATGGAAATTAAAGGCAAATTAAAGGGACAATTGAAACATTGTTCATGATGTGGCATGAAGGAATTGCCAGAACAAGGTATTATGTTTATAACACTGTCTGTAATGGATTGATACCAAATTTGAAACTTTTCTAAATGTTATTTTCTACTCATCATATTATAACAGTTGTACTGCAGTTGTCACCCTTCTCTTTCTCTCCTCAGCAGAGCTGCAGCTGACATCAGATCAAGCACAAAGGTCACCATTTTTGCCTGTTACAAAGCCAGAATTCTGTGCTCAGTAATCAGAGATAACATTTACAGCAAAATCCATTTGTGCAGTGATAACCATGTTCCTGTCAACAGTTCTCATCTCACAAAGAAATAAAAAAAATATTATTAAACAACAGGTCACATTTCACCTTGTTAAGAAAGAAAATCATGATAAACAGAAACATGGGACATGGCCGATTCCCTAGGGATTTATCTTGGAGGTAATGAGGAAATTGAATTCTGAACAGACATTTAGAAATTAGTTATAAATGGGTAAGCTGGGAGGTGAACAGTCATAACTCTTTACTGCTCAGTTCCTCTAAACCTGCAGAGCTAATACCATAGACCAGTTCCAGAACTGACTGCTGACCAGAAAAGGAAGAAATAAATAACTAAATATGCTGGAGTATAGATGCCTATGTTGCCAATATGACATGTGCCAACACACATGAACGGAAACCCAAGAGCCAAACAAAGAAAGGAAAAAACATCAAACAAACTAAAAATCTCATCCCAAGCAGAAAATAATAAACAAAAGCCCTCAGTGTTTAGAAATGTTAAGTGTGGCTCATAGGAAGAATCTAAAGACCTGGAATTCTTCAGAAAGGGGAATCAGTGTTAGAGTTAAGTTTCAAGATAGCTAGTGAAAAGCTGCTGTACAGACTGATTAAGCAATGATCTGGTCTTCTGTTCACCAAAAGTCAATTGGAATTATTTTGGGATACTCACAGCAATGAAAATATTTACCTCATCTTCTGTATTACAAGTTATCCAGAAGGAGATTTGGTTTAAAAGATCTGACCATGTAAGGCGATTAGCAGATATGTTACAGGATATTTACACAAAACTTTTTAATCCTAGCCATAGTTGCCTATCCACTTATCAAAGACTAGAAATTTCATGTTTCAAATCAGAGTTTTGCTAACATGGGCATTGCGTCATAGTATTTGTGTTCAACAATAGAGGACATTGCTGATACTTCATTGTGTTTAACACTAAGGTTTCCTGCTTCTGGATGTATGAGGCATCTCAGTGAGCATTGTTGCTTGCTGTTAGCACTGCCTTCTGCTACCTTTCCTTTTTGTCTTGGAGGATGGACTTGAATTTAATTTAGTCTTTATTTCTTAACTGCCCGGGACCACAATTTCTCAGCTGCTCTAGCTTCGTGTTGGTACTGGACATGATGGAGGAAAAAAGAATATCTTTTCTCTCCTGTCTCCCCGCAAGTATTTGTCATTTGCTTCTATTCCTGTGGCAGTAAATGGAGGAAAGCAGTCTGTGGCATTTTCTGGCTGTGCAATGCAAATGCAGCATGAAAGATCATTACTTCATTGTTCCTCGAGAGCTTTCTTTAGGCATAGCTTTGTAATAAGCTCATATATGTACACCTGCAAGTAAAATTAGTTTTACATACTAGTTATTTCTGTTCTACTTCCATATTTCATAATTTCTACTCATATTTGAACGACAAGAGACCAATTTTAGGTAATGACATGATTGCATCCTTAAATATATTTGATGGAATGAAACAACAGACTTTTTAGTGTGTCCAGCTACATTACAAAGGAATTAGAAAGTTTTGAATAGTTACTTTATTGAAAACACACTTAGAAAGATAAACCATTTGGATTTAGACCATTGAAAGCTAAATGATTTAGAAATTTTACTTTAATGCAGGAGTGTATTCAGAACCCAGAGCTGATCACCTAATAAAAAGTTTCTCTGGAACATGCCAGATTGCAGACCACGTTACCTTGTAATAGCAAAATTTCTGAAATAATTATCTAACTTTAACAACTAGAAAATGAAGCAGTACTCAGCTTTTGTTGTGTATTATGTACCATTTTCTGTTTTGATTTCTTGTTATTAAATCGTCTGACACTTGTCTGAATTAATCAAACAAACAAAAAAAGGTCCTTAATCCAAATGAAGACACCAGAATATGTATCAGTAATTTTATTGCCATACAAAGATACAAATAAATTTTTTTTTCTAGTTTCTATATTTCCTGTTGTGTCTTCCTATTTTATCCTCAGTGGAAAAAGTCTTTGCTAATGTATCATACAGACTAATTTATTTTGATTCCTTCTCTACTAATTTTTGCCAGTATAGGCTGTTCTGCACCTTCATTCTTTCTCTTGTGCTGTATTAACTTTGTCCTTTTGACTTTTATACTTAAGCAATACATAACCTCGTATTTCAAAATGCTCTGAGGTGTCTGAGCTCTGTTTATACTTAACTTTAAGATTCTGCACACTTAATGCAATAATGGCCCAGCATGGATTCAAAGCGGCTCCTGAGTTCTTCAGTGGTCTGAACCTTTCTCATGTCAGAAATACTATTTTCTAATTCTGATTGACATGGGATTATTTTACATCCTGATAAACAGTAACTTGTATTTGAGCATATATACTTCATTACTTCCACACTTGACCAACCAAAACATGTAGGAACCCAGTAATGCTCCTACTTAAAATGGCTTGGTGCATAAAAGTATGCACAGGGGAGTAAGAGTTGCTCTTCTACATGCTGTAGAAGGGATGTAGGTGTAAACGATAACTGTGAGACTTTTTAAATAGGAAAGAGTTGGTTTGCAAAAGAGCCAAATACAATAAATGTTGAGGCACCAATGCTGAGGTACAAAATTTATGTAATAGGAAAAGGTATTTGGAAGATATTGTGGTTGAAGACCTTGTGGGAAAGACAGACATTTTTGTCCTCCAAGCTTCTCAGAGGAAATCCTGACAAATATTTAAAATGAAAATTTTAACCTAGTCTGCAGCTATTCCCCAAACTCTTATATAACCCTTAATAGGTTAGGTAAAGAATTAAGACTTATTCAACTGTTGCCAGTTATCATCTTAGGATAATTAATTCAATGTGTAAACCAAGTTCATATCTCATCCTATCAATGGCTGGAGTTAATTCCAACCTGTTTGGCCTTTCGTGTGTCTCAAACACACTACAAATCATTTTGTAGCTGCTACAACAGTTACCCATTAGTGCACAACTGTTTTGTCCTTAGTAACAGAGATTGCTGAAAAAGCTGCTACTCAAAAGAAAGTGAATTTTAAAGGAAGATCAGATTTCAGTATTTTGGAAAGAAGATGAGAATCAATAGAGCGACTGCAATTTTTTGTAAAGGTAGGTCCAATATTTTCTTGCAAAATGTAAGGAAAACTATATTGATAGATTTTTTTGTTATTTACAAATTATTTTAATATTGTAATATTAATTTAATATCACAATGTCCTTGAGAGGAAATTAATAACTTCAGTTGACAAAGTTGCTTATTACGGACAGTAACAATTTTACTTAATTTTGCTCAAATAACTTTTTAAAAATTTTACTTAATTAATCTTTTTATAAGCCCCCCATTTGTGTAAAACTCGGTATTCTGTCATCTCTTATAATTCAGACCTGCAAATAGTTCTGCACAGCAATAAATATCTATTCTGGTCAGCATGGACTTCAGATGACCACAATATGATGGACTTCAAATATTCCTTAAAACAGTAATAACACTTCTACTCACTTCAGAAGAACTAAACCTTGGGCAACATGTACTTTTTCTATATGCAACTGTATTTGATAAGTTGAGGATCTGTGTCATGGGTGCTTGTCCTTATAAGCTGAAGATGCTCAAGAAGAATGTGTTTGGTGGTCAAAGAAAAGAGGTTGCTCCTATTTAAATCAAACAGATCCTTTATAATTGAACCCTTGTAAGTGTAATTTAATTGTAAATAACACATCAGTGACAAGACTTTGCATTTTAATTTACAGTAGTTTCTGGAAACTAGATGTTTTCATTTCCACCTGGGATCTGAGTGATCAGGGCTCTGCCCCAGGGTGTCAGAAACAACCTCTGTGACATAATGTGGTTCCATCTTTCTGTGGCTCACCTCTCAACCTAGAAATTTAATCAATTTCCATCTGTTTTCTCCACTGCCTGTTAACTCTGAAAGTTGAGGATGGGGCCTTGTAGGGAGGGAAGCTTGCTGTTGTTTTTGCTTTTTTATAAAATGTATTCTTCATTTTACTTAGGTACATTGTAAAGGATAATGTAGCACTGTTGAAGATTGATGCCTCTATATACTGCTCTACTCCATAATGCTGACATCAAAGTGACTATTCTGCTAGGCTTCCTTTGGCATGGTATTCTTCCTAAGGTTTAAAAATTAGTTTATTACTCAGACCAGCTGTGATACAAAGATCCTCACCCTAAAAGCCCACAGGCTAGCAGGAGGATAACTGCAACTCAGAAGAAAAAAGGAAGAAAAATCTCTTTGCCTTTATTAAAAAAAAAAAAAACAAAAACAAAAAAACCAGGAAAGCATAAGCTGTTTTATGGTGGGTTTTTTTATTTTTTGTTTTTTTTTTCTCAAGAAGGGTCACAATTAAATTTTGTTCTCCAGTTAAAAAAAACACAGCTATGTAAAAACATGCATTCTCATTTCACCAAATTCTCAAAAACAATGATTTTCACATAAGAACAATGGAATTCTGCACAGCAATCTAGGCATTAGTCTCTTTGGTTCCATGTACATAAAATTTCTGGAATGAAGCATATAGTAAAGCACACTGGTTGACATTTTCTGTCTTCTGGACATTAATTGATTTCTGTAGAAGCATTCAGGAAGTCTACAAGTCAAATCCTGCTCATCTAAACACTGGACATCTTTGAAAATTTCAGACATAATTCATAGAAGATAAGCAGTGAGGCAAGAAAGATCAGAGTGAAAGGAACTAACATCTTTATGATAGAAATGTTGGATACTTAACAAAGTGTCTCCTAATCACCATCTTTAGATGTAGACAAGTGAGCCCAGAGGATCAATGATTTTCATACTTAGTTTTCTGTCTGCCAGGGACTAGAACTCCCCATCTGCGCTTAAATTTGGAAATAGTTATCTAGTGATTGTTCATGCTTTGAATGAAGACATTACTGGGTAATAAAATCTTTATAAACATCACTTATTCACCCATAAAAACGGCAAATGACCTAATGCTATAATTTGCATTTTAAATCTAAAAATTTGAACAAAAGGTAGATTTTACTTTAGCATATGTTTATCTTGGGTGGGCAGGTGGGGTCCAGCCTTGTTAAATCAAAAATACTACACCTTTGGGTTTACTCAATAACAAGAAAAGCAGAACAGAGTATTAAGAACTGATTGATGAAAGTATTTGACATGAGCTCATGCAGTATAAGTACTGCTTTTATCTCAGGACTGTGAGCCTCTGCAAAGGAAAGGAATCATGTGAGTGAAGTTGTAAATTGAGCATGAGAGGTGCATTGGTTTTGCACTGGCTGCCTGCACATGGGTGAATGTTTAACCCACCCAGATGGGTTATGATTACTGCCCACTAGTGCAATGTTGTACTTGGTAGAGGGATGTAGGAGCCGATGCTGGAGATGCATTTCCTTCTCCATGGCTCATTCTCTATAGGTGCTCTTCTTGCTTCCCTTCCTCTCCCATTGTCTAAACAGGAGGTTTATGCATCTAACTTTTTTGTCTGACTGTACCTACAGTCAAAATACAAGGCGACACTGACTAAACTTCAACTTCTGAATTTCAAAATATTAAATCACCTGCAATAATATTTTCTTTTAATTTAGACTGAACTATTTAACCATAAAAAATAATTTTAGTTCTTATCACTTATAAGCCAAATTCCTGTTTAATTTCTATTTATGCAAGGTTAGAGAAGAAACAAATAGAATTACATGAAAAGGTATTTTATTGGCAAAGTGGCAAAATTACTTTTTTTCCAGAGAGATGCTCGTTAGGATTAGGTGGAAGAAGAGGTAGCCATAGCAAAGCATTAACATTCTACTTAAGTTTCCTTTCAACATTTCTGTGTTCCTCTTTCCCAAATCCAAAATTCCCCATCTTTTTTTTTTCCTAAAAAATTACTCTCAGTAATAATACTACTACTACTATGACTACATGATTACTATGACTACTACTACTACTTGAGGGTGAGAGGGTGGGGAGGAAGTGACTAATAAGGGAAATATTTGTTTTCCTAAATATCAGGTCACCTGAAACACTGATTGTAGACAGAGGCAAGTTCAAGTGCCCATCTTGTTTTCAGAGTTTTGATTCTGAAAGAAAAGACGCATAATTCACCATTAGATGAATTGAAATCAAAATGTGTGTGTTTTAGGCAAGACCTGTTTAAGAACTTAAATTTCCCTTGTGTTGGGACTTTTTACTGTCAAAACCAAGTGCTTTAGCAGGGAAGAGGTGGGTCTGGCTATTCATTCACAATATAGAAAGATATGTAATATTTCCTTTGGAAGAACATCTTAAAATGTTTAATTCCAGAAAAATTGGAACTGAATTTTTCAAAAATATCTCACTGGAGATTCATAAGCTCCCAAGGTACAAGACTCCACAAACTAAAGCAGCTTAGAGTATCTTAACAACTTCAGCCTTCAAAGTTATGGCAAAAGTAGATTTTCAATTCTTCCTTTATAGTTCAGTGGAATTGATATATTCCTTTTCTGTTATATTTTCTTACATGAATGTCCTCAATTGTAAATGCAAGAATTTAGAGCACGTCAAGTACACTCCAGTCACCTTCACAGCCAGATTTTGATATTCTTAAAATATATACAAGTCTACAAATAAACTCTCTTATGTCCATATCTTTGTATTCCTCTCTCGTCTTCTGTATATCAGAAAAACACCTGACATAAATTGACTCCTTGTGTATTTTAGATGAAAACTATCTGCTATCAGTTTAGCAACAGTAAGAAAAAAATTATCATTTAGAACCTATCATGCCCCTAGCAGTGGCTGCATTTTCCTGTTGGAGTTCATAGCCGGAAAAAGCAGAAGTTTATTGTTAGGTATTGACTCAGTCTTGACACTTTTTAAAATATACTTAGTGCTTAATTAAGTTATTCCTTTGCATGACAATAGCATCTGGGGAGTTTTTTCTGTTTGTTAAGTATTACGATGACTAACTTTCCACTCCTGCAAAATGTTACTTTCAGGAGGGTAAAGGCTTTGCAATTAAGGAAAGAAAAATGTCCGAAATTATAGTACTATGAGCATGACATCTCTCTCTGAGAGTAGTAATTTCCAGACGCAGAAATGTTGGTTTGCAGACCACATCAAAACAAATGGGAAAATATCATTAAATGTAGGTTTTGAACCCTTGTTTTTCTCTATAACATTGTCTATTTTTTGCAAATCTCACAATGTAAAGATGTCATGGATTGGAAGCAGAAGTTGCTACAGTAGGAAGAGGTAGGTATAAATTCAAAAGAAATATAAGAATTCCTTTGCCTAACTAAATCTGTATGAGTTTAGCAAAAGCTAACAGAAAGAAGAAATAATTAAAAGAAAAATGCAATAAAATCTCTGTCTGCTGAATGTTTAGTGTCTGGCCCTGGACCCAGGCCCACTAGGACATGCTCTCTGCAGGCTGGGGCACAAAGCTATAAGGTCTTTATCTCTTCTCTAGAATGTTTCTAGATTTTATCCAACCATTTTTAATACCAAATTTGTAAAAACCCCTGGAAATTTTAGCCATCCATTTCTGAACAATACATGTATTCATTAAACATGAAGTGGCTGGGCCTGGGCAAATGTGAAGGTGAATGTATGAATGAAATCCAGTGTTCTGTGCTGCAACAATATGGGATGGTGCAAACCATTTTTGCTGTACAAAACCCTACAGTAGATATTTAGGAATTGAAAGCAAAACAAAAAATATGAGAAGCAAAAGCTGAAGTTACTTTAGAGGCATAGAACTTCAAAAATATTAATAAAATTATAAGACGAAAGCTATAGTGTAAGTTTCTCCACTGTCTTGAAAAAAGGTCCACCTGCTTCTACAGACATCCTCTTCTGGTGCAATGTAGAAACCTTTATAGAAATAAGATCCTAAAATAAATCCCCTCTCCAAAGTGTGTGTGTGGGAGGGGGTTCTCTTGCTCTTTTAGGCTGTGGTTCTGTTGCTCAGGTTGTTACCCATGCAACACAGACAATTAAGACACAGGAGTAAAAAACTTCACCTACCTGAAGGAGAGAACAGGGGTCCCTCAGACACATCAGATGTCATTCTGTCTCTCTGTTCAGGCAACTAAACTTTATAGAAGGAAGCAGATGTAGGTGAATAACCTTGGGTATCTGTGTGTCTGTTGTGCACTCAGATTTACAGTCTGTGGACATCAAGTCAATAGATCAGCACTGGGAGATGCTCAGCTGATCAGCCAGGGCTTTCTGATTCGCCGTGCCTTGATGTGCTCAGGACCCTTCTTGTTGATCCCCCTTGCAATCACCTGCCTCTTGTGGAACAGCTTATATGGAAACACCTGAAGGTGACATCCTTCCTTTTTTACGGGAACTACCCTTCTTTTCATCCTCCACTGGATTCCTTTATTCTTGTCCTTCATGCAAACCGCCAACATTTGCGTACAGTCATGTAGCTGGCGGTGAGATTCTCTGCAATAGGCTGCTTTCAACTTTACATTTGACAAGACAGAGCAAGCATAATGTTGCAAGATTTGGAGGAAAAAGAATCTGATTGCTCAATAGTAAAACTCTTCTACTATACAAATTGTTAATTGGTCTGGCTGCTGTCATGCTGTAGACCATGGGTTACTTAATGAGGCTATCTGTGGGAGCAAGGAGCTGGTTCTCAACACACACCTAGTTTTATGGTCTATGTGCAATAAATGCTCACAATAATTCCAGCATGGTTTTCCAGAATACACAACCACAATTTACAAATGGAGTCTCTAATTTTATTATTTTTAATAAAATCTGGTGAAACCTTATTTTCTTAGACAATGACTTTCAGAAGCTGAAAAGGCCCTGAAAAAATCAAATTAGAGGTTGGACATGAATAATAAATGTGAGATCAGGCCTGAACAGTGTAATCTGAATCACTTGCTTATAGAACACTTTTCACACGCTTTTTGTTGAAAACAACCATCTTGTGACTGCACAGGCTGGTTCAGTAATTCTGCTGCCATAAATACAATTGTAAAATAAACACAAGAGACTAAAGGAGACAGTGAGAGAATGAAGTTGCCAGCTGGAAACCTTAGCAAAATGATATTCGATGACATTAGGAACTATTCAGTACAATTGAACCCTGTATTTACTTGGCAAAGTATTCACAATGTATGTAATTGACTGCTCCTCTCTGAACTTTGAGACTATATGGAACTGATCTGTCTATGAAGATTAGATGTTAAGTAATGTCTTTGCTTATGTGAGGTCTTTATTACTCTATGGCTAGTGGTTAAGCTGCAGCATACTTTAGAAATATTTTGCATATTTTGTTATCAAGATTTTAGCTGGTATGGCTTGTGGTGATATTCTCTAGTTCTATACTCTCTCTTTTTTCTTCTCATTCTTCTATATGACTTTTTTATTCACATATCTTCCATAGCAGATTTTTTTCTTTGTGCTTTTTTAATCTTTGTCCTTTTTTTAATGTATATGTTCTGACATAAATTGGCTGCACTTCACTGTTTACAAAGCACAATCCCCACTTTCTAGAAAAAAAGGTTATTTTTCAAGTTTTCTTTGGATTAAGGCATTTCCAAAGAGGACATTAGGTGATAGACAAAAGGAACAAAACACCTAAATCTTTCTGCATATAATCCATTTCAAATTATTGCAAAATATACAAAAAAATATTCCACAAAATAGTCTTGAAGATCAAAACAACAGTCAGTTTTCCTTCAGGTGTTGGATACCTTCCTTTTAGCAAGTAGAGCAATCTGATAGCAATGTTTATGTGTACACAGGGAAAAAGTCTCTGAGCAACTTCTTTTACTGGAATGTGTCCCTGCCCATGTCAGGAGGGGTGAAATTATCTGATCTTTAATGTTCCTTCCAACCCAAAAAATGTTATTATTCTAAGTTATATTATTATATACTTATGTTTGCATATAAACACAGGATATTTTAGAAAAAGAGACAGTATACATCTAGCCTCCAGTCTTTGTATTGTGTAAGTATATGTGACAATCCACCAATATATTCCTGAAGGCTTTCAACTACAATTCTATCAAACTCTACATTTAGATGTAATTCTAATTTATAGTGTAACTCAAAAGTTTAGCAGTATCTAAAAGAAACCCTGGAAAATTAGGTTTAAGATATGTTACAATAATTTTTGTATGCATTAAATATGGACACCTAAATATTTATATAAGCCAATAAATTCAGTACCTGTACTTGCCTCCACACCGAGGAACTCCCTCCATCCCATGAGCAGGAAAAAAAAAAATCTTGCTGTATTTCATTTTGATAAAAACCCACTTATTTTCTTTTGGAGTCCCAAATAGTAAAATTATGTTTAATACAGTAATTTTTTGGACAAGGAATAAAGCCCAGGAAAGGGTCTGAAGTGTGTCAGCTATGGAGCAAAATGACATGGACACCACAGCCTCACTTTGGCCAGAGTTCATCTCGCCAACTGCATGTTCTTAACCCAGTGTCCCAAACAGGCGTCACACAGACCCACAGGATTTTATTGAACTTATGAGAAGATGGAGTTCATCTCTGGAGACCAATCTAGATGGTGTGTGGGCTGCAAGTGGAAATCAAAGGGTTTGTGACTGATGGGACTGAGGAAGAGAACTTCTCCTGCGTCTGTACCAGCTGCAACTTTCCCAGGGCTGATGCTTTCCTGTTTCAGTAAACTGCATTGCTGTAACCAAAATGGAACACGGTGAAGAAATGAGTTATCACTCTTGGCGTTGAATCTGAGAAGACCGGATACTATCCTAAAGCCAGTGAGAGATAGTAGCAAGCATTTCTTGCAAACCTTAGAACATTATCAGTCATAAATCATCTGCAATATTTCTCAGCACTCTGTCAGCTAAATATCTCCAAAGTAGGTCATGCAAATCCAAAGAAAATTCAGATTCATCAATTATCTAGCTAGTATTTTATTGATTTGTTTCTAAAACTTGTTCCCAAGAGTTTCCTGAAACCGAGATGTTTATATTCATATATTTTTTTCAATTTAATGAAAGAATTTCCCAGAACTTTTGACTTCCATCTTTTTCATGGCAAAATTGCTCTAGTACCCCAAAGTTATTTTTAACTTCAACTGAATATAAAGTACTAGTGCTAGGATGAGTTAGGGTCATAATTTCAGAGCTAAAGATATCAAAATATGTGTTCATTTTTTAGAGCTTTTCTACACTCTGATGCCTTAGTAATGATACATATGTTAGCATTCATCCCCCTTTCAGCTGCCTAAAAGGGGGAGGTAAATCACATAGATTTACCTACCTAGCTTCCAACTGCTGCTCCACAACAAAGCAGTTCTCTGGTAGGAACTGTTTCCCCTTAACCAGTGACACCTTGTCAGCTACCTTTGGACATTTCAAATGGCACTAGGAGCCTTTGTTTGGGCAACTGCATTGAGTCCTTCCTGATACACTCATAGTCTCATAGTATATCAGAAAATAAGAAGTTTCTTCTAGGAATCTTTTCTGATTGATCTTAAAATGACTCTTGAGAATTAACCTTTTTATATAAGATTTCATTTTTCTGTGGTGATGTGTTCTCTTGTAAGGCCATGCAACCTTTGAGAATCAGAGCCTTGATGAGAATTCATTTTCTACAATACTTAAGAGCAAGAAGAAAATTGCTTGTTTTTAATAATGGATGTAAGCAAAGTAGTGAAGTCTCTTAGTCAGGCATGAGAAATACCACTTGTGATTATATTTACTGCTAATACAGTATCTAAATATTATCAGTGCACTATAAAATATAAACAGGTCTAAAGTGATAAGCGGGTCCAGCTAGAAACATACAGTTTTAAAATCTTTGGCCTTACAGAATGAACAATTGGAAAGCAGCAAAGCACCTATGTAGCTACTTTAAAATTTTATCTCTGTGTGTGACCTTAGTAGATCTTACCATTTTCACTCACCTCTCCAAAGGTGAATGTTCCTTGTCTTTGGGCTGGACATACCCTGCAGACCCCCTTGCCTGGGGAGGATCAACCCAGAAGCCACCTGCAACCCCAGGAGAGCAGCTGCCCCAGCCTCCAGCAGAATTTTATACACCTTTTCAAGCCTATTTGTATCAAAGTCAATCCAATCAACACAACTCCCCTAACTGTGTAATGCATTCATTATGGGAGAAATCCAGACATTTCCTCCTGAAATTCCTCCCTGGTGTTCTGATCTTTGGACAGATCATATTGCCTATCAGAGGCAACAAGGGAGAGGGTGTGGGTAGGGGGCAGGGTGCACCTGAAGACCTGATTATATTTTCTTGTCATGACAATGATCTGATTTGCAAAGCACTAAGGACTGGGACAGTTTTTCAGTGATATTTTTTAGAATTTGTCTTCAATTTACCAACACATTACTTGTTTGAAAATGGCAGAACATGAGATTCACTTTGTCTTGAGTAATCTGCATGTAGTTTTATATACCACAGGTGTTGAAGCATGTTGGTATTGGGACTGACTCCAGTCACTGTCTTCACATTACTTAAGAGAGTGTAAAGTCTTTAAAGTAGATCCCAGATCTAAGCTGTCCTTTTAGGTTAATGTAATTCCCATGATGCCGATGGAGCTGCCCCAACTCCT
The DNA here is from genome assembly GCF_009819655.1 of Sylvia atricapilla. Classification (NCBI taxonomy): domain Eukaryota; kingdom Metazoa; phylum Chordata; class Aves; order Passeriformes; family Sylviidae; genus Sylvia; species Sylvia atricapilla. Next base: position 134,666,087 of record NC_089140.1, read on the forward strand.
GCATCGTACACTCACTTCCCCTCAGTGTGATTCTTGGTGATTGTGTCTACATTCCAGGTAATTTCCGGTTACTGAACTGCATTGTTTCTAAACATTTTTAAAATTATTTTTTGGCTTTTAAAATTATTGTAATTTCATCAATCTTAAAAATTGCTTCAAAACTGTAAAGACCTCAAGAAAGCTTAGACTGGCTCCCTAGTCAGTGTCAGTCCTTTGCTTGTGTTGAATTTGATGTGGCAGGTATCTTACTAATTCTCTATTTACTCAATTACAGCATTTTCCTAGAAGGAAACTAATGATGATGTAATTTAATTAAAAATATATATGATTTTTTTCTAGTGACTAAATTAAATTTCTATATTCTTGTTTGCATTTTTGCAAACAGATAGAAAGAAATAGAAAGATAGAAATAAATTATTGTAAATCTATTCATATAATTTAATCAATCTGCACTTGAGCATCCAAAAATTATTTGGCTCCTGTATCAGTTGAACATCTTGGTTCATGATGAGAATATTCTCAATACGCTTCCACTCTCCCAGCTGATTTCAGCCAATAGGCACACAGGTCAGCCAGAAAGCTGTTTGTGGGTGTACAGAGAACAAAGCAAAAATGGGGAAAAAATGAAGAAAAAGAACACCATAGGTCATTATGCCTTTCAGTTAGATTTCCCTGTGGGGGGAAAAAAAAGTTTAAGTATAAAAATAATCATACTGTCTCTGTTGAGATCACTTTCATAGCAACAAATGTAACAAAGAGCTTTTGTGACATTGGATTAAAAATACATTTTTTACCAAACTAGTGGTTACCTCAACCAGTTCAAGCACTTATCCCAGTTTAGCCAGTGGCTCCAGGACAAGAAAGAGATCATTTGAAATACTGTTACTTACATCAACCTGTTTACATCTCTTGCAGTTTCAGTACTGAGAAAGATTTAAAGGAAAGAAAAACCAAGAGGCCTTCTTCAGTATGTTGGTTCTTGCCTTGCCAAATCAGCTGTCTGTGTACAGAGCCAGTCTCTGTGTCACTTGTGGCCTCTCCTTGGCTCCTGGTCAGAGAGCTTAGGAACTGTTTGTTGTTTAATAGAGCCCTCAGAGATTATTTTTGGAGAAGGTTACTTCTGCAGACCAGAATACACTGACTGAAAATTCTTTTCTAAAGCCTTGCAAGAAGAGCAACTGCACACACTTTTTCCCTACTAAATATTCACTGGGAAACAGAAGACTGAATTTGAGGTCTACACCCCCACATTTTCCTTCTTATTCATCAATTTACCACACTCAGGGACACTGTCTGGTGTCTATGCAAAGCCTTTTGAAGTGAATCAGTGCTGTCATCACAATATGAAGGTTGCTCCCTGTCTTGCAGAATTAGGTCAATCCTAGGGAGCAAATTTCTGTGTCAAGAACAGTAGCACTGGCAACTTAACAAGAATTTGTTTGAGACACTGCAAGAACATTAATATAAACATGAGTATTTACAACTGCTATGTATTTATCTGGAAGTCAAACATTAGAATTCTTTTTAATTTTTGTCTATGTAAGATAAAGATTTAGAGGAAATAACTTCAATAACTTAAAAATTTAGAACAATTATTTTTATTGCTTTCTTCCATGAAAAACAAAAACCCCTCAGACCCTGAGATATATTGGATATATATAATTGCATTTGTATGGAACAGGAAAAAAAATGTGTTAAAGCCAAACTTAACACATTTACTTTATCTTTGGGAATCAATTTTTAAAAAACTGCAATTTTCAAAATGCCAATTCTTAAACATTAAAGACTGAAATGCCTTCCCAAATATCAATGTGAAATTTTCTGAATTTTCCCCTTCTGTGACTGAATTTATTCTCCCAGAATTACCTTCAAATTAAGGAATCACTTCCATCTTTCAAGTTTCATCTTTATAAGAAGCAACTTTGTGCTGAAGAAAATATTAAATGTCAGCATTGCCAATGTCAATCCACTGAATGAATAGCAAAGCTTTTATTTTATTTTTTTTTTACTCTCCAAGATAAATGCAGGCTAACTATTAGAATGAAATTAATATTAATATTTATATCAATAAGCAAATTATTGAAATCTTATTAATTGTTGGCTCTTTAGTGAGCTGACAGCTTGAGAGAGAGCTGTACCTCCGTGTCTCCAACTGGACATAGTTGCAGAGCTGACACCAAGCAAATTAACTGAATATTGAAAGTAGCTGCATTAATTATTTAGTCCTGCTCTCCTCCAAGTGTCTGCAGTACTACTGTAGTACCACAGACACATCCAGTGTCCAAAATAGAGTTTATCAAACTGCTGGTCAATTAGTTCTTTCTGTGAAGATGTCAATAAAATGTCTATAAGTCAAGTGTTGCAATCCTCAGCCTTATCCTTTGTGGATTCACACTCTAAGTTATCATAATAATTTGTCCTGTAGTTATGGTAAACTGTCTTAGTGAGTCCAGGGTGAGTGACAGTGGGGATAGCAAGTGAGTAAAACGATTCAGAGTTCTTGTAAGGAATCAGACCAATGGATGAAGGAGAGATTTTCTGTTCTTTATCCCAAGACATTAGGATACACATGGGATGAAACAAGACATGCATTGGCAACAGAACTTAAACTTCTAAAATTAGTCAAAATTCGGAATCAAAACATTTCAGTAGATCAGCTTTGTCTGAACTGACATGTAGGAACTTTTTTTTCTTTAGATATAATTTGGGGGTTTTGATGATTTTAGCAGAAGTTGAATAGTTACAGATAAAAATCAATATTAAGTATTCTTTTTAAAAAACACATTAATCAAATGGATGGTTCATAGATCTTTAATTGAATAATTTCAATCAACTGAATTTAAGCAATCAAATTTTGTAATTTCAGAAGTACATCCACTGTGTCTAATGAGGTTGGTTTTTCACCTTATTTACATTCTCAGATACTTATCTGATCATTCTCAAATATCTCAAAAACAGACTTTGGTCACAGCCTTCTCTTGTGAATGTGAATTCAAGATATACTGCAGTATCTGGCAGGACTTTTGAGGGTGTTTGACTCTCAATTAATAAAGCTTTATAATTCTGCTTGTCTCGCTGATTCATTCTATTTCTTTTTTTTAAATACAATGCATGAAATATTAGTTTTAATTATTTAACTCTACCTGAATTTTTCTTAAGTCCTGGAAGATATTCAGCTGAAGCTACCAGACTGCCAGAGAATACACTAGAAAAAGAAAGCTTCCTTTCCTAAATGTCAGCAAAGGCATTTGCTTTTGAAAAAACAATTTTATTCAAAATAGCAGAACAAATTTGATTTGAGTATTCTGGAGTCTTATTTGTTCACAGAAAAGATGCCTCAGTTGCTTTATTTATGAAAATCTACTGTAACCAGTGTGAAAATAGGCATAAATAGAGGTCATGGAACAAATGAAGTAACGCTGGGTCAAAGAGATATAAACACTTTCCCTCAATCTCTCATCACCTGATACTCTTTTATTTTGAAGGGTACTTCCATTTCTTGGACACGGTATTGATTTCTTGTCCTTACCGTTTGGGGAACACAGGATGTGTCCTATCCCACTTTTACTAGTGTAGATATAGCTGCAGATTCTAGGTTTTAACATCATCTTGGTGGAGACTGGATCTGGCAGCAGCTGGAAAATGAAGCAACATGAAGGAGTAAGGTACCTGAGTGCTTAAAATGAGTATTTAGGACATTGCAGCTAAAAGTCCAACAGATCTTCTTTGAAAAGCAAAGGAACATGAAGCCTCTGAGGGGTAAAGGAAGCTGGAATAGTTAGAGAGAGCTACTCTTTTATTCCTTCATCTCTTTTTGCCTCTGAATCTTGGGGACCCTTTGGTCAAAATAGAGGATATGAAAGTTGGAGAGGAACCTATTTGAGCAATGGGTTATTTGGCCAACAGACCTTTTCCATGCTGAAACTTGAATCACTGAGAAGCCTAAAATGGCAATTGCAACCTCAATTCTGCCATTAAAAGCCATCCCTGAGCTTCCATGTCCTCATCATTGCTGTCTACCATGTGTTCTACAGGGAGAAACACAGTAGTCTTGTTGATGGCAAATGCTGAATAAACAAAATCCTCTGCCAAGATAATTATTCCCAGTTTTCTTACTTCATGGGACCCACCTCCTTTCAGCACCAGCAGTTCCTTTTGCTCCACTGGTGCAGGAAAGCCCCTTGGGCCATCTCCAGCTTATTTTCCAGGTCTCTTAGGTGGAACTCCCAGGAGAGCTAAAGCCAACACCTTGTTCACATAGATCACAGCATAAACCCTGAATTAGACCATACCTCCATGGCTACAGTGTAGTGTAAATATATTCTAATGATTTATCATGTTGGACTTGATTATCCTTGTGGGTCCCTTCCAACTCAGCACATTCTGTGATTCTCTGATTCTGTATTTGCTTTTCCATTTCATATAAATAAAGCCGAACATTTGGGAGCCATACTGTCAATGTTAATATAAAATCCAGATGTCCATTTTTTCAGCCTACTGCTTCATACTGGATGTTTGAATGTCTTAATTTTCTGCCCACTGATGAGTTATTTAAGGGGAACATGTGTGGACATGTTCCCCTTAAATGTGGACATTAAGGGGAATATGTGTGGACACAAGAGTGTGTACAACATTGCAGCTGCTACAGCAAGTGTCCCACGTTCAAGATATGCACAGATGAATGATTTCAAGTCTCAAGAATAAAAAGCAACCAGCCATTGGCATAGGTATTTCACAGGACTGTGAACATATCAACTTACATTATGGAAACAGGTAGTCATAGATGAAATGCCAATGCTATTTATTTTTAACTGCCTGCTTGGGGATTTACCTTCATGTTTCAGGAAGGACTGCTGCACTAAGAGAACAAAAGGTAGTCTTTGCAAGCTTTGCCTTTTTTGCCAGTCATCTCCAGGCCTTGGGGCACATGTTGGTAACAGGACCAAAGTTTCATCAGATTTTCATATAGCCTACCTTAGACATTCCAAACAAGACTGAATTTGGTCCAAGTATCCTGTGCCAATGCTAAGTTGTATATTTTGTAAGTAAATTGCTTATAACTTTTCATGCCATAGTCCGGTTCTGACAACCTTTATTTGGAAATCACCAAACCACTGTTGATGGTTCAAATGAGAATTTTTCTGCTGGATGATTCTGAGTGATTCCTTGTCAAGAATAAGGAATTGCTCCCAAGAATGAGGGCTGCACACTAGTCACCAAGACCAGTGCCAGTAAGTACAACTTCTCTACTGACTTGAAGGTACCAAATATAGCAACTTAAAATTAACTTTGCATGACAGTTTATAAGGTGATTGTTCTGACATGCTGTTCTTGACACAAACATGGGTCTTTGTCTTGGTTTCAAAAGACAGGTTTCTGCCAGGGAAAGCCAGAGCCTCCCTTGGAATGGAGAATATAAACTCTCTCCCTCTGAATTATTATAATCCTAAGGGACTTTCAGGCAAAGATATGGGAATAGGAATAAGAGTTATTTACTAGGACTATTAAAAATAAAAATGTAGTGGTACAAAAAAGCAAACAAACAAAAAAGAAAAAGCTGACAGAGTCAGAAAACAACCTGACACCCTGTTGGTCAGGGTGTTGGTAGCAGTCCAATTAAGTCCTCCAGGAGTGACAGATATGGTTCTGTTGGAGCAGAGATGATCCTGTAGAAGGGTCCAGTGGTGGTGAGATGTGTCTGGTCTTCCTCTGGGAATCCAGTGGAAACAGACTGTCCTGGTGTTCTGGATCTCAGGTTTTATCCAGGTAGAAATGATTGGCTCCTCCCACTGGGTGGAGCATCTCACAATAGGATGATGCAATTTTATAAGTCATGCAGTGAGCCTTAATGGCCCATTAACATCAGATATCCCCTGGAGGGAGGATGTGTCATGGAATAGATAAAGAAAAACACCTCTTTAACTGATTTCACAAGATGACAATAGAATACATACTTTTGGTTACATCTTGCATTGCAACCCAAGAGAGTGGTTAACACAGAATTTGCTAAGGGAAAGTTGGATACTGCAATTAAATATTCTTCCACTGCTATTTGGAAGGGATGTTGAAGCAACTTGATCTTGGTCTCAGAGAAAATATTTATTCAGCAGTACACCATATGAAGAAAGTTATGCAATATCTTATATCTTAAGATATATTGTCAACAGTCTGCCAAATTTTGATCTTAGATATGTGTGGAAAAACTCATATTTCATCAACTAAATTAGTCAAAACTAATTAAGAGAAAAGACAGTAGGCTTTAGTACATCAGTGTCAAATAGATTTGCTCATGTATATCTGAAGAGAAGAATGAATTTGCAAATACAGGGCCAAATTGAAGATTTCCCACTGATTTTTTCTGGGATTTGCTTCAAATTGTAAAGTAATTTCAGGAGCAAATGACATGTACTTAGTAATGACTGTGTAATGGAGAATACATCCACTGTTCTTATAAGCTTTTTTCTCAAAAGTAGTTAATATTATTTTCTTTTTGTCACATAGAGGTTTTCCTGAAAGGATTTTGCCAAAGTTCTACATAACTCCAAAGATACATCCACTTCCATTAAGCCAATAGTGTTATGCTGAAATTCCGTCAGTGTTAGTGAGTGCAAATTATGCCTTAAAAAGTCTATTCACATGGGTAAAAGGAGTGGAAGTTTTCTTTAGACATGGAATTGAAACTTTGATTTTGAAAAGTAAGTAGCTTTCAGTAAAATTTTTACTTAAAAATATTCCATAATCTATAACTACAAGAAGAGATTATAAATTTTGTTTCTAATAGAATCAAAAATATTGTTACAGAATTTTTTTCTGCCTTTGCAAATGTATACCTAATTTTATGACAAGCAGTATTTGAAAACATCTGCTCTGTGACAGGATCTGCTATTTTTTAGTGCATACGCAAGAGCGGGAGAGAGCTATATTAGAGAAGCTTAGAGTTTACCTTTTTATCTAATCAGCTCATTATTCAGCAGTAGTCAGAAAAGCAGCTCATATGTTGGAAAAGAAACAAAAAGAAAACAAAACAGGAATTATGAAACTTGTGCCACAATACAGTGCTATGGAGCTTTTATAGTTTGAATTATATTACCTCCATTAAAAAGAGAATACAATAGCAGTGGAAACAGGAGGGGGATGAGGTCAAAAATAGGAAGGCAAGAAGAGTGAATAAAGGTTTGGAGCATGTTATGTGAAAGAAGTGAAGAAGGAACCTCTACTAAGCAAAACATAAAGGAAGGAATACACAGTTCATTAAAATAATGAACTTTATTAGAAAATAAATTAAAATAATTAAAATAATGTATAGATCAGAGAATGATTGTTTCTGTCTTTGTCCTTCCTGCACAAGCAAATGTTATCTTTACCATAGAGCTCTGGAAATATTACAAATTCAAATGGTTTGAAATACATAATTTGGAAAAATTTTTTGGGAAAATCTACAGTCATTAGATACTAACAAAGAAGCCTCTGAACAAAGAAGTTCCTGATCAATATTTATGGAAAATCATCCATACATTCTGAACCTGCTTTCATCCCTTTTCTCAGACCTAAATGTTGCATAGCGACTCCTGTCTGCAAATATCAGTTGTCCAGAGGAGGGAAAAAGACTGCAGAGAAATGACAAAGTGCAAGACCACCACTGCAGTGTCAGTTTAGTTTAAATTGATTAGTTAAATTGAAAAGTTAAAAGCACAAAAGAAAGACAAGAATAAAGTAGCACAGAAGGCTTGATAAGACAGACATAGAAATCTTTATTTAAAACCTAGCATTTTAAAGGATGAAATGTTATCATGTTTCTCCTCATTTTTCAGTCTCTGAAGCAGGACTAAACAGTACATGCGGGTTTACTACATGTTTTGCTCATAATTCATAAAGCAATAATGTTGTGTCCCAAGTTTGCAATGCTTGCTGATTTCAGGAAAGATTACTTATTTTAAAGACTGTCTGTTCAATGTTTTGGTCAGTGTGGCTGGATGCCTTCCGTGCTGAGAGCACATGAACCACAAGCAAGGTACCACCCACATGCTTTAAAATGCTTTTTACCAAACTTCATGGACTGTAGGCCCTTGATGGACCCCTCAGTGAGCAGGACAGCTGACAGCAGTTGAGTGGAAACTCATGTGGGATTAAATAGCCATGGGATTTCCCAGCTGAGGCTTTAAGTGTCTATCCTGTGCTGGAGACTACTTCAGTTCCAGCAGGACTGTGTGAAGTAGTGCTGTGCCTTAACTGGGGCAATATGTGTGAGCACTGCACCTACTTAAAGCAGAATGGCTGCCAACCCATCAGGTCTGACCCCTTCTAATATCTGGTTGCCCACAAACCTCAGCAAACAACTTTGAAAAGCATAAATTGAGATATATTTGCAAGAACAGTTATTCACTTTTTCTGAATATAGAGATTCAAAGTATGATGAGAAAAATTAAGGCATGATTTTTGAGAGAATCAACAACTAACAATTGTTTTTAGGTTATTCCTTATGTTTCCAAGTTAAATCAGTTCTTTCATATTCCAGTGTAGCAGTTTTTATGTCACTGTGATATCTACTAAGAAAAACTGTTCTCTCAATTTTGATTAAAAAACAGTGGTTAGTGAATTTTTCTCATCCCTTCTCTGATTATAAACTCAGTTTAAATTTAGCCTTTTGACTCCAATTAGAGCTTTGAGATTTCTTGGGAACAGATGACATATTTACAACTCAATATGTTTGTTTCGTCCATCTGTTCTCTTCTGGCAGGTTGTAAATTATTAGGACACATGCTGCTTTGTGATATCTTTCAGGCATAAAGAACTGTGTGGGTAGGGTTTCCTGCTCTAATTGGTACTTAGGTTCTCCCATTGTGTAAAAGCTATACAGTAGTAATCTATGGATAGCTTTTTGATCTTCCCTAAACACACTTACTTCTGTCCTAGCTGAGGGTCACCTCAGCAGTGGGGAGTCACAGTAAAAAGAAAACAAGCACTTCAGACTGGGGCAATGTCAGACAGTGCTGGACTCAGAAAATCGGTGGGTCCCAAACAGTTTAAAAGTGAGAGAAAGTAAAGAAGGAACCTGCTTAGACATAAAACACATTTAGTGACAGGGATATCTTCAGTAAATGATTCAGCGGGAAAATAAATTAAGCTTGTGCAGATATTTCCAGTCACAAACTCATTTTCTATAGGAACAGCCATCAAGCCAAAAAATATATCTTTTTCATCAAATTAAAATTTGTTTCATTGCAACATATGTCACTTTGAACTGCTGTAGTTTATGTGAACTCACTGCTGTAATGAATCTTCTTTGAGAATTCTCCATTTATCAAGTTTCTTTTGCAAACTACAGTTAAACCACTGTCTCTGGTGGTGTGGACAGTCTGAAGTTCAAAAGCAAACCATAGGGAATAGAAAAGGTGTAGAATGATTGTGCTGTAAATGCTGCTTCAACTGCAAAGTCTGAGAAGGGTAAAATAGCAGTGCAGGTTTTCTGGAAATCAAACAAAAAGTTAAAGTCTGTATTAACCACACTAGAAAAGATTATTAAGGAGTCAAGGGATGATATTGTTGACAAGGCATCAAGCCAAAAAATATTTGTCCAAAGCTGATAAGGGGAAGAGGGCTAGAAATTGGAGAAGCTTAAGCAGATAATTATAAAATTTTGCTTAGTACAAACAAGATCCTCAAGGACTGGGCCACAGTTAGCATAACCATATTATTAAAAAAGAGTTCTAGGGATTTACTTAGAAAATGTATATCAATGCATTTAGCCTCATATGGGACAGAAGTGTTTCATGAGATCAAATAAAGATACCCTTGGAAAAATCAACAGTCTGAGAACAGCCACATGTTCTCAGGAAGTGGAGATCATGCTTCAGCTGGTTGGAATTCCTGGTGGATATTATTACTATAGAGGTGCGGGTTGATTTGCTAAAGTAGCAAACAAAAAACACAGAATTTGTACTGTGGTTGTTCAGGTATTTTGATCATGTAAACATCCTAGAACTTAAAACTGGTGAAGATTAATGGGCTCAAGGACAAGTGAAACTGATTAATGAAATTCGAGTTGTTTCTTAAACTCCTTTGGATTAATGTTTTTAAACCATTGTCAGACTTAAACTTTGCATTTAGAATTTCTCAGATATTGTAGGATTGGACACCATGAAAAAAATAGTCCTGAATACTCCCATTTCTGCAGTATTAAGACTAAGAGAAATGCAAAAAACCCAAACCAAACCAACCAATAAAAAACAAAAAACAAAAAAAACCCACAAAAAACCCCACCCCCAAACAAACAAACAAAAAAACCCAAACCAAACCAAACCAAACCAAAAAAACCCAAAAACAAAACAAAAAAACCACAACACACCCCCAAAAAACAAAACAAAAACCAAACCAAACCCAACCAAAAAAGACCCCCCCCCCCAAAAAAAAACCCCACTAAAAACCAGGAAGCAAAAGAAACTTGGAAACATTTTAGAGTTTCTATAAACTATATTCTGCCACCTGGGAGACTCAGCAGAGCCCTGAGTGTCTCTAGTCCACTACAGAAATTGAACTTTGTTTTGGTTTGGTGAACTTGTGGACATGGACGATGCTTAGTACAGACTTAGCAATTCTTTGCAAAGCTCTTGTGTAAGTATATTTAAAGTTAGAACCACTTTAAGATTAATGGTTTTGTTTTTGGTTTAGTGCACCAAATTACAGCAGATCTACCAGGATCAACTGATTTCTTTTTGACTGCCAGTGGTGAAATATACATTCAGGAAAGATTATTAGATGAGCACACAGAGACAAGCCATCTTCAGAGAATACTGAAGTTACTGTTCCAAGAAGAATTACTTCAGGAACAGTAAATATTGCAACTTGGATGACTGTTGAGATTTCATGATCACCATAAAATTCCCAGATTGCATGGAGTAGACAGAAGAGTCAGTTAACAAAATGAACAGATGTCAAATGAAAGCTTTTCCAACAGATCTTGAGGAAAGAGCTTTAACAATCAAATCAGATCAAGGGTAAATTATTTTGAGTGAGATGAGATTACAATAAGTCAAAGTAATAGCTACATTCTCAAAATAAATATATCCTGTTATTCAATAAAGTTCAAGAGCCCTGTGAGCATTGAAAATACCATAGATTTTTACTGTAGGAGTGACAAATATATGTAATGGGACCTGTACATTTTAACAATTTCAAGTTTGAAATTAAAAAAATACAAAAGGATATCAACAAATAGTGGTTACATCTTCAATAGTTTTTAAACATCTGCAATGGAATCTCTACTCATAAAAGAAAATTAAGTCTGCTATTCTCACCTAAAGAAAATGGGACAATGCATCACAAAATCTCCCTTGCCTTTATATAAAAAACAGAATTTGAAATTTGTGTTATAGTATAAAATAAAAGACAAGATTTAAGAATAAGAATAAGAATTTTTTTTTTCTCCTTCTCTAACTGCTGTTAAGACATCACCACAAAAATTAATCCTAGCTCTGTCTCACAGACTGTTGGGCTTTGAACAAAATGTTTCTCACATATCTCTCTCGAATGAGTACAAGCCTTACCAGGAGAGATAAGTGAGAAGCAAGGAGCATTTTTGCTCCCTGACAGTGCAGACTGGTTTGGTGTGTGCCAGCAGGGCCAAATGAGAGCAGCACTGTCCCCAGGGCTTCGCTGGGGATTTCAGGTGACCCTGCAGCTGCTGTGGAAGCTGTCCCACTCAGCATCAGCCTTAGTCTTGGTGATTGTGAAATCTCACTGAAGCTCGCTCCCACTGAAAAAGACAGAAAATCAAGGAATCCATTCCTATGTTCAATAGCTGTTTTTTAAGTTTAAGCATTGACATTGCCACTGCTAATCATTCTTATTTCTATTTGAGTCACTGAAATGTTTCCAGATTTTTGATTTAACACTAGACTTGTTTATTTTGGCTTTGGATATGTTGAAATATCTAAGCTTGTTAGAAGTAGATGTTAGTCTTGATGGAATTGAAACCAGATTTCTGAGGCAAGGAGTCTAAAGTAACAAATTATTGACACATTTCATTACTTCTACAGCAGTCTAAAATATTGGACAAATCACTAATACAAATTTTCAGTTTAGATAGCTCTTGGAATAAAGGCAGGCCATGAATTCTTTATAGTCACACGTGATATCTAATCATTCAAGTAATAGCACTTTACTTAAAACTGCAGATGTAATTTTTGGATTAGATTTTATATTTGGGTTATTTTGATGGACAAAATTTGGATTATTTCTTTTGCTTTATGAATTATCCTGTGTTACAATCTGAAATCTATTGCTGTGGGGTGGGAATCTACAGAAAACTTGGCTTCAGTCATACTGCTCTAATGGCTTAATTGTTATTTAGGGCAGAAAATGTCAATGTTGGCAGATCAAAGCCTTCTCAAAACTAAAATGAATTCCTTGGATACTCCAGAGGTTTGTATCCACATTGGATCACATTATCTACAAGTCTTACAATAATCATTTTATGCCTGTCTATAAACACAGAGCAGATGCAGGTTTCTCCTTCTCTTAATGTCCTTATGTATCCAGAACAGGGAGGGGCTGGCTGAGCTGCACAGTCCATTTACAGAACTCTTGATGCCCAGCAGATTTCACTGCTCTCCATACACCCACCCAAGGGCTGACCTTATGTTTGACCAAAAACTGGTAAAAAATTCAGACCACACTTTCTAGAACTGTCCAGACCACACAGAATGACACATCTCTGTTTTGTGAAATGGAACTCCTTTTTCATTGAATGAAGGGGCAGATTTTTGTGAGGCTATTGTGAAACTTGTGCTTTTTTAACTATGAAAAATTTAATTTCCATATGGGCTGCTTGATTGAAGGTGAGTTTGAAATCAAGCCAGAGGCAAAAAAAGGAGACATATGGAAAAAAGGGATTTCTTGTACCACTCGGAGTGGAAAAGAATTCCTGCTACTTCTTATAATTTGCCATGTCATTTTGAGAGTATGAGGATGATGAGTAGGAAGTTGACTGCCAGTTTATGGCTTACATAAATTTGGATGGTTTTCAAGCCCTGTGTTATCTTTGGAGGTGCTTGAGACAAGTAGTATTTTTCCTTTGGATCTTACTGAAAAACATACATAATTAAAAAATACTCCATTTTTCCATTCTGTACAAGACTTTTGGTCACACTTGAAGCAAGGGATATTTCCTATTTTCAATTTATCTCTTGTTTCCTTATACAACTGTGTTTCTAGAAGAGCTGGAATAGTTATGCATGTATTACAGAGGAATTAAATAGGAAAATGTTTTCAGACATTTAGTCCTGCTTTTATGCTACCTCAAACAAAAAGGGAAGGGGCAGGAATTTCAAATTTTCCCACAATTTCCTTTTCAGAAAACCAATAATTATTGTTTCTTATTTGTATTTAATTGTTGATTTCCTTAGGGAAATTTGGGGGTGGAAAGGGGGGAGTCTATAAAAAAAGTAGAATTTTTCCACCATAGTACCAAAATATGTGGGTCTTTCACTGGAAACCCACACACTTCATTCTGAGGTTTTCAGTGGAACCACAAATATTTCAAAGGATAAATTCCTCTTCCCTGAATATTTCTATTTAATGACAAACCTTCTATGAAGAAACGTGTTTTGTAGAAATAGATCAGCATATTTTTGGTATTTGGTTGTAGTGGAAAGGTTTTTGGGTATACATTTTCTTAAAACAGCTCACTTAATGACATCATTCCCTTTTAAGACTTAGAAATTTTACAAAAAAAAATCTAGAGTAAGTGTCAGATACATCAAGCCTTTATATGTTGATATACTTCATTATATCATAGAAATTTTATATGTAATTAACAAAGCTCGGTGAAATATGAAAATATAAATTTCATCAAAAGAAGTATTTTGGAGAAAGCTTATCAATTTAAGTCATTAACGTTCCAGGTGTTAACACCAACCAAACTGAGCAACAATAAAGCTACCATAGTAAGGAACAAAGGAGATGAAGGAATATTTTTCAAGACTTTGTACAAAGCTCCATATGAACCCAAAGAATAGCCATGGATTCTGCAGCCATACTATTTTTTCACAGAAATTATTTGCACTGCTAGTTACTAGAGATGGAAAAAAATAACATAGAAGTTTCAGCTGCAGTATATGAATCAATTTCTATTTTATTGTCCTAGTTTATGTATATATGCTGAGTATTGCCAAACTAATAAACTATCAGTTCATAGAAGTTAAATTCCTGTATTTCTACAAGTAATATGCTCTGCAGGAAAAAATATGCAGCCTTACAAAATGACTGAAATTCTGCTGATATGAGTTCTGACACTCAAGAATTAAAGAAAGCTTCATTTTATGCAGTTTGATAGGAAATAATTTTAGAGGAGTCACAACCAAAAAAATAAAATTATTCAGCTAAGGGATGAAGCAGTTAAGAAATTATTTAAGTTAAAATATTTTACAGTGTCCTGAGAGTCTGTATATTCTGTCACACATTTTTCCTGTACAAGGAGACATGCATGGGAAATATTTTTGCATGTAGGAGACTGCAGCCTGAATATGGGATTACTTACTGTAGGCCACCCACAAGAATATTGCATTGAAGTAACTCCTCTACCAGCAGTGATTCAGTTAACCTTTGATTAAACACAGGAATTTAAACTATGGAAAGGTCTGAAACCTGACACAGTCCTTTGACACCTCCATGTCTGTCATTAAAGATAATCCTGCATTAGGTACTGATTTTTGAAAATAGAATTAAACTACTTTGGTTTTCACTCTTAACCCTTCCATATTGCAAATGTAACCCTGCTGTGTTAAGAGGTTTCCTGAATTACTACTTCTCCTTTCAAGTCTCTGTGCTTGTGAAGGAGTTTTAAAGGGAGCACGGGGGCCAGTGAACACAAACTGGGCAGCTCCATCACCAGCAAATGAAGTGACTGTCCAGGTTGTAGTAATCAGTGGACCACAAAACTGACCAGGACTTCAGAGTCTGATCATGCCCCATTCTTCCTTCACTTTTTCACAGTGCAACAGTCACCTCAAGACAAACACAAACAACATGTTTGTTATTTTTTTAATCTTTTCATTGGCTGAGAATCACCAATGCCATACCACTATTTTTAAATTTGTCTCTGGGGTGATCATGCTCCATCTTTTCCCACTGTTTCTAGTAGGCTGAGTGATGGAAGCTCTATGACGATCTGAGATGTGTGCACTATCTGACATACTTTTATGCCTTCTTAATTGCCACAATCTCTCCTCTTCTTCAACTTTGTTTATCCAAGTTAGTAAGAATATGTCAGTGGGGATCTTCCAATATTCCCTCAGCCTTCTGTTTTTTTCCTTTGTCCAACATTAAACAAAGGTAAGAAGTGACAGGTTCTCATTTATCAGCTTTTGTGTCTCACCTGGATATACAAAGTAAAATAAAGAAGCCTAAAATAAAATTATGATGGAGCACAACTCAGCATAAAATTTCCACTGGTGTTCCAAAGTTCATAGGCTGTGAAATACGTGAAAGTCTTTGGATTTATACTTTTTTTGAGAAATTGCCCATCAGTTTTTTTGATAAGTCATGTACTGCAGCCAGTATGGAATAAGCAAGGTCCTGGCTGAGAACAGCCCAGGCACTGACTGTTCTGCAAAGACAGCTCTTACACCCTTAATCACCAGCAATGTGGGTGACAGGACATCACCCAACAAAGGGCGTGATCTTGGAATTATGGCAATAGTCCAACTTGAGCAAAGCAAAAACTGGCTGACAACAGAAGACTTCTTTTGAAGCTAAGCAAGAATCCAGACTGCACAGGTGACAGTGCCCTCCTCAGCCATCTTCAAGTCACCCAGATGCCCCTGGATGATGAATTGTCCACCAGTCTTTCCAAGTCACTGACAGGCAGTTACATGACTTTTACAAAGAGAATGTTTATTTCTTTTTTTTTTTTCCCAGAAGAAGCTTTTCAATCTGCCTTGTCAGCCTGTATCCTCTTGCCAGTGCACATAAAAGGTTCCTAAAGCCCAACCACTCACAGCAAAAAGGAATGAGGTTTTCTGTTGTTTTCTTTTAGCTCCATAATGTATAGGCATGAAGCTTGAAAAGGACAACTTGGTCCTTGACAAGCCTTCGAGTGGCACCTACTTAACTGTCCCAGTAGTGCAGCTGCAGTTTACACATATCTAGCTAAATTTCTGGTTCCTCTTCATAGGTGTCACATGAAGGAACAGCAAAAAGGTTTCAAAATCATTAATTGCAACTGGGCTGTTGAAAGGTTCCATATGAATGGAGCCATTTTAGAAACATGCCTATATTAATATTTAAAAACATTTCATCTGCACTTTATAGAAGGAAGAAAAAGAAAAGAAAAAAGAAGGATGACATAGGGAAACTTCAGTTTAAAGCTGAACAGTGCAACAAAGGAAAGATGACAAGAGTAGAAAAAACTCCCATCAGGGATGTGCCTTTATGGAAGAAGGTAGGTGAAATCTTATGCGTGTCAGTGAAGCTCATTTTACAGTACCAAAGAGAGTATTTAATTTTGGCAGGGTCCTGTTGGCTGCTTATTATAGCTGCTTATTGTGCAATCCTTGTTTCTGATAACAATGTGCAGAGCACTATCTGGAGACAAATACTTTGGGATGCACAGAGTAACCTGGTATTTCCTGGTGGAATACCAAGCTTATCGCTTCCATGACACTAATCTCATAATTCACTCACTGAGCAATAAAGATTTCTCTTACAAATTAGATCTGTTTGATAATCCATTCAGTGTTTTGACATGCTTGGTATGTTGCTACTCATGTTCTTTCCTGGACAGCAGTTTAATATGGTGATTTGTGATGCTCAGACAGGCGCATGGACAAATTAAATTTCTCCATGTTCCCATTGACAATGCAGAAATCTCATGAACTGCAAAATCACTGTTTCCCCTTCCTTGCTATTTTTCACAAATCCTTGTTAAGTGATGCTTCTAAAAAAGTGAATACAAAAAGAAATAATGCCAACTAGCATGCCCTGACTTCATTTTGTGGAAAAAGAAGACGTTTGATTCTGTTTTGTTTTGGTTTTATTTACATTATGTTCCAGATTAAAGGCCAAAAATTCAGGATCCATTTTCAAAGCTCCTGAACCTGTGCTAAAGTTCTAGGAACTAAACACATCAAGAGACACGGTGGTAAAATCTGAAGAAAAGGTATGGCCCGGAGGCAGTTCTGTCCCTATTGAAGTAGTTTGGCTGTCCATGCAATGCAGAAGTGTTAGTGCTTTGAAAAGTACATTGACTTTATTTTCAAGCTTACGTTTGGTTTAGTAGGAATAGGACTGTTTGTCATGAGGACATTAATTTTTTTCTTATTCACTAGGTGTGACATGCTCTGAAAGTGCTTGTTCCTGGATGTGCTCCTTGTAGGGTGGTCAACTGGAAAATATCCCATTTAAGAAATCTGTGGCATTAAGAACAAATACAGGTTCTCCACAACTGGGTAGCAGTGAGGTTTGTTATGAGTCAACAAACTGATCTGTTAGAACCATCTCCAAAGCATTTCGGTGTCTAACTAGTAAGTGGAAATTTCAGTGTCTAACTTGGAAGTGGAAATGTCTAGAAGTACGTGAAATGATGATGCTTCAGGCTGTGTAATAGTAGTAACCCTGAGAAGGATTGGTTTTGTTAGCATGGAAACTGGTATCTGAGCTCCATCATGGCTAGAGCTTCATCTGACTCAAACAAGATGGCAGGAAGGACATTGGTCTCAAATCCATGGGCCTCCAAACTTCCAGGTCATCTGCAGAGCAGTTGAGAACTGAACCACAGGCCCAGAGCCCAGCTGCTGTGAAAAATGGCTTTTCAGCCATTAAATCAGCATTTCAAATGCTGCTTTTCTAAGGATACCTATTCCATAATCCTACGTTCTTTAAGAGTCAAGGTTCTGAGATTGAAATTTCTCAGCCTGTGTAACACAATGCCAGCTTCTCCATGCTGTTCCTCAGGCACCACCAAACCTGCCTGTAGAGCTGGAGCACCTCTGGGGCAGCTATGGAATGGTTGTTTGTCTGTCATGCTTGTGTCCAGTGGGTAACCAAATTGCTTTGAATTTCTTTCATCTGCATCCATTTTTATTTCTTCAGTTCACTGCCTTTGAAACTCAAAGTGGACAAGACTGAGCAAATGGGTTTCTCCAGCTTTCTAAATATTGATTTACTTCTGGTTTCTGTAAGAAATGACATGAAATCCTGCTAATATCTAAGGTTATCTGTGGCCTTGTGACCTCTGAATCCTAACCTCAGTGCGACTCTGGTTTGAGCACTAGAAAGTGAAAGGTCAGCGAAATGAGATAGCTTATGTATGGCAACAGGATTAGCAGTTTGGGCTGCTCTGAAGATATTAATTTGGACCATCTCATGGCAAATATCACTCAGGTGCACTTAAGGGGAAAAAGGGAATTTTTGATCTATTGAAAAAAGTATCTTTTGCATTGCTGAATATGACTCCAGAGTAAATAGACTTAAAAATATAAAATTACAAGTATATATTTTCATTTCCCAATTAATTAGTCTTTATCAATCAAAATCCTATTGAAATGTGATTCTTGAAGCATGATAGAAAACCTATGGGGGAGCAATTAAAACATTCTGGATAACTCGTTGTGCATAAATTGGTTACATTTAGATTCAAAGAAGAAATTGTATTTTTGCCTTTACAATTGCTGAGAATTTGTCTTAAAGATTAGCTTAATGTGTTGTTGTTTTTTTTTTTTTCAAATATAGTTCAGTTTCCATCTTGAACTATGGCTTTCTGTTTTTTGCTTCTTCCTTAGGCCTTCTGATGGTTGTGCTCTGTAGGCATAACTCTGGTCTAATGAAAATGTAGTAATTGCAACATACATTTTTAGAATGGTTTTATGTTATTCCCCTTTCTCCATCACCTGTGGTTTCTTGAGCAACTTTTTACTCTGTACATATTGTTATTTTCTTTAGGGAGAGTCTATACTGCTATAAAAGCAGTGTATTTTTAATCCACCTGGAATAAACTGAGTTCAATACTTTTAAAACTGAAACATGTACCTAAATATCGACTTCATTTTGACACCTATGCTCGACCTTCTGACCATTTTAGTCATCCCTTCAGTTTCCTTTTCTTAGCTCTCTTGTTGCATGTTTAGTTGATTCTGGTGATGAATTTATCTTTGGAAAAGTCTCTTTTCCAACCACAGGTGGCAGCAGACAGCAGAAGCTTCAGGAATAAGGGCTTCTCTGCATCTCTGAGTGTGCTGAGATGACAGAACACATTGCCTTGTTCCACAGTGAGTGTTCTTTATAATTTTCTCCACACATCCAGTGGCTACTTAAACTATATGTTTTATAAATTTATGTTATATCTAAGTGAACTGAAAATATAAGTACTCTTGATTTTTTAATCTCTGAGTACTGACATGAATAAATCTTAACCTAACAAGTTAGTCATCCTATAAATCTTCAATTTCCAAAATTTTATATATACTTGCACCAAATCTATTTTAGATTATATCAAACTGAGGCAGTTTTTCTGATCTTTTCCCTGGGCTTTGGGGTAGCTCGCACAGTCTGAAGAGGAGATTCAGGAGATGCTGATGTCAAGCAAATTTGCACAAGTCAAACAATCAAAAAGAGGCTGTGAGTGAGCTGTTGGTTCCTGCCTAACACTCTGTTCATAAACTCATATTCACAGTCAGAGACATAAATTCTCTTTCTCTGTGTTTCACATTGTTGTGGGTAAAACTGCTCTTGCTTAGAAACTTATTTTTGCCAGACAAAATCTAGTGTATTTATTACTGTCTTTTCCCAAAGCCTTGGAAACTCCAAACTAATGCCAAAGCTTTTGTAACACATTAAAGCTGATGGACATTAGAAACATCTTCACTCGTGTGTTTAGAAAACTGTCTGCTTCTGTAGCAAAACTGGCACTGGTTCCTTAATCTAATAAATAGAACAAATTAGTGGAAAAGCCTTTGGCTAATGCTGTTGTACTTCTCAAAAGATATTGACATGTATTTGCATCATCTTTGTGACCAGGCATTCCAACGTCAGTCCAGAAGCAGTGCTTTAAATTGTGCACAGCCTGCAGGTACGTGTGCAGGGACACCATCCCATGGGAACAGCTCGGCTATGGTGGCTGCTGGGCCATGCTTCTCTCTGGTCTGGGACTGGAAGGTAAAACAGGTAGGAGGGAAATAGGGGTGGGCAGGGGACTTGAAGACACCCCCATTACCTGGATGAGGGTACAGATAGCCCTGGTGTCACCCCTGGAGTCACCGGCCCGTGGGCAGCTGCTGGTCACAGTGTTGATACCCATTTTGTCAGACTGACTGCCTTCTTTTCCTGACCTTGCCTTCCGCTTGCAAATCTGATTCCTTTGCATTCTTAATTTTCTTATTCTATAATACACATTTTTCACACTCAACTATTTCTTACCCACGTTAGTGTATCAAGATTCTCCATTTTTCCTTTACCGTGCTGGAGATTTTTTTTTCTCCTCCATTACCTACAGTGGCAGAGAAGCTGCCTATGAGGTACTCTTCTGGAGACCCTTTCAGGGCTGACCTGGCAAAACATCCAGTTCCTGTTTAAGCTGAAAGTGTGTCTTATTTTTCACTTTGCAACCTGGCAGAGCAAATGACAAGTGTCAAGAAATGTTCCTCACCCCTGGTTTGGTGGGGAGAGACTTTGCTGTCCCACAGGTGGTGTGGTTGTGAACACATACATCTGCAGATCTTCTGCTAAATGTGGTCCTTGCCTCCTGTGACTACTTCCAGGCAGCAGAAGGCAAACCCTGACAGCAGTTTAAA
Source organism: Sylvia atricapilla (assembly GCF_009819655.1). Classification (NCBI taxonomy): domain Eukaryota; kingdom Metazoa; phylum Chordata; class Aves; order Passeriformes; family Sylviidae; genus Sylvia; species Sylvia atricapilla. The sequence continues at coordinate 134,686,870 of NC_089140.1, forward strand.
AGGAGTCATATGGGCACTATCAAAGTGGGAGAAAGGTGAGAAGTGTAAGAAGAGAAAGAAAATTTATGGTAACACTTCAGGGCTCAAGATTCTTTCTATCAAAAGAGAGGAATGGTGTTTAGGCCTTGATGTACTTTAATATATCATTTGGGGGTCCAATTTACAGTACATATCCATTCTTTAATGTTCTTTAATTGAACCCACTGGCTCATACATCTGCACTGGGCATTAAAAATTTTATCAAGCAGAAGAACAAAGTTTCTCATTTCACAAGATTTTGGATGAGCATAGGTTCTATTTCACCATAAGTACTTAAAAGTCACACAGCAGAATGCAATATTTTTCAAAGGAACTTTTTCATTTTTACAGGACTTGCTACACAGCTAATTTGACATAAAAATAAGCAGCATGTTTTCTAAAAAATCCAACTAAATTGGTCCCTGTGCAAAGATTTTAAAAACATACAGGTAAACAAACCACTCAGAGCATATAAAAAGAAATAATATCCATAGATTTCTACTCATATGAGCATGAGCCAGGCAGAGTGTTCAGACACTCCTAGAAGGCAATGCAGTGCCCACACTGTGTGATAGTCATGGCATGGTAAATCTGAAGGCGCTGTGTCTCACAAGGAACCCCTTCCTTTCAACTCTTTTCTACTGTCTGTCTTTTCTCTCTCTTCATTACAGTCCCATATCCCTGTCTTTCTCCTTCCTGCTCTTGCTGCTTGACATTGGCTCTTATAATTTTTTTATTTATTCATTTTATTTAACCTTAGATTACAGCTCATTTGGTTAAAATTTATGCAAGATCATTTTGATTTACTGCATCAAGTTTTCTCTGGACATATGGATTTCCATGTATATGTGAGTCTGTGTGCACACCACAGCTGAGTCAGACAGCAGGAGCAGCAGAAGCAGCTGCATTCAGGGTTCCTGCCTCTGTCCTCAAGCTGTCCAGCTCATGTAAAAGCTGGAAGGTAGGAATGCTTTTTGGCACAACTGCAGCACAGTCTGGTTGTAAATTATGCTTCATCCTACCTAGAGAATTAAGCTCTTGTTGTGATTGCTATTTCAGTTTTGTTCTTCCCAGAGGAGAAGAGGAAACTGTGCCAATCCCAAACGAGATTATTTGAGGCATGGTCAGAGCTGTGGTTTGAGCTTCAAGTCTGCAGAGAAGAAAGTTGTTTTTATAGCTGGAAGGATGTTTTAAGGAATTTTGTCTTGGGACACAGTTGTACAAATGACTATAAATGAGGATGATTTACCTACTTAATGAGTCAGTATGGGATGCTAGGGCACTTAACAAAATGTGCATTTAAATAACACCTCTAGCTTCAAAAGATATTAAAAATTAAGGATCAATATGCTTTGGAAAACACATGTATTACTTTCTAAAAAAAATTGCATTTTATTAATCAGGAAGAAATTATCTATGCAGGGTAAAGTTACTATTACCACTAACCACTGACATTTTTATTATTATTATCTGTCAGGGCAAGTAGGATTTTAATATAAATCAACTCCAAATTCAGCATTTTTAGGAACTGCAACTCTTCAATTTATGAAGTACATATTGATTCAACTTTAGGAGCAAAATGTGCTTTTATGTATATAGTTCCTTGCACCTTTAGAGTGGTTTTGGAAAGCTGTGTTTCCCCAAAGGAACACAACAAGTTCATTAAGAAAAAAATCCTGAGAAAATGAGGAAAAATTGCCTACAAAGAGATGTTGAAACTCATCACTGTAGTGTTTAAAGGCATACAAATAGAGCAGAAGGAATTTCTGAGTAAAAGATCAGCAGAGATTTGTCACTGCCACAAAAATTGATTGAATGGATGATAGAACACATCATAAGGCAAGGAAAACATTGCACTTCAATTTGTATCTTTGTCTGTTGAATTAAAGAAATCTTGAATTTTAAATATTGATAGACAGTTGTATGATTTAAACCAAAAATAAGAAATATAGTCCCATGATTTTAATAAAGGAAATTTAATAAATAATACTGAAGTATGGATATGTAATGTTAGAAATAGTAATTATTGGATAAACTTGAATTAGAGTTCTTCCCTTCCTACACTCCAAGCTTATTGCTATTTCTTCCACGGAGAGATATTGGCTTTTGAAATGTTATCAGCTTGTCACAGAAAGTTATACTTAGAGCAAAGCAAATCACAGACTCCACAATTTTTTAAAACATTTTATTATAAAGGATAGGAAAACAAATCCACATTTTTTTCAAATCCAGATAAATAAACAGTAAATATCATGCTTTTAATTTTAAATGTGTTTTGCCTGTTGTGATAGGATCTGCAAAAATGGCATTCTTAACTTGGAGACCTGCAAAGCTCTATCTTTTGAGAATATCGTGGAAGACAGACTGCATATTTTGCACATTAATGAAGACCATTAAAAAAAAAAAAACAACCTGCTGAAAACTGGGACAAAAACATGTCTGTGAAGAAAGTGCTGCATAAAGAGTAGTTTGGTAATTTATTCAGCAGAAAACTTCAAATTAACCCTTAGTCAAGATTATTTCAAATATATATATAAATATATACAACTACACAAACCAAAAAAATCCTCCCACTGAAAATGAAACAAACATCAAATTGTAAGAAAATCAGAACAGTGGTACTATAACCTCTCGTGATCTTTAGGAAGAGGTGTTTAAAAATATCCAAGTACTTTTTTCTCTGTTCCATTGAAATAAACGGCTAAATGGGGGAAAAAAAGGTGAAAAAGTAAGGAGAAAAAAGTTATAATTACCCTTTAAAAAAATCAGATTATTGTTTTGCCTCATCTCAGGAACAATTTATTAAATGGAACAAAGCAATAAAGAGATGAGCAAACATCTCACCACCTGCAGATTCTGTGTGCCATGTTGGTCCCAATTTAATTGATGAGAGTATTACTTTTGATTTCAGTGGGAGCAGAGTAAACTTTTTCATTTTATTTCTAGCAGAAGTAGAATGACTGCAAACTGCTTTCCCTAATGGACTTTATTCACAAAACTTAATCAAAAGTGCTGTAAATAGAAGAAGTTGTCTCTATACTCTCAAAGGCCACCCATTACTTTATTGCTTGTTATTAGAAGACTTCTATCTTTTCCAATAGTCCCACGCTTCAGTATTTTAATAGAACAAAACTACTTGTTAGCAACCTGTAAGCAGTCATCTAAAGTTCTTTAATATTTATATCTTTTTGAGGCTTTTCACCCTGTATGTGGGTTCAGGGTTGCCTGTACAAAATAAATGACTGTTGCAGGAAATATAAACATGATATTTACAAGTTCACAATTCTTTATTTTATATACAATTCTGATGAATACTTTTTATAGTTGTAGCCTAAGCACTGTGTAGAACTGGCATGCTTCTGATATTCACAAAAATGTAATAAAAAGTAAAATAATTAAGGATAAATTGCGCACATGCAAAATTAATCCATTGCCTTAAGCTATGCAATAATCTAATTTTTTTATACCCTAACAGTTTGCCTTCCTGCATTTTTTTGATGGAAAAATTCCATGCAAAATCCTGTATTTTTTCTTGGATAATATTTCACATTCTTTAAACCTTCCATTAATTATTTTACATGACATTCAGACTGCCTTCAATGAAAGAAGGGAAAAACCTAAAAACACAGCTACTTTTGTTATCACACTATAAATCCGAGCTCAGGGATTATGTCAATTACCTGATTTACCTCTACAGAGCAACTGGGGAATTTATGTTTATTATCCTTATCATTATTCATATGTTTGATTCAGTTTATTTATTAGAAATCTGTCCTTAAAGTATTTAATGAAAAATAATGTTCATACAAATAATTTGACTCTGGGATTAACAAAAATCCATCAAATATTCAAATTCAGTTCATTTAAGAAGAACAATATTTGGAGTGGTCACCTTGGATGCTTTAAGACAAGTTTATTAAAAGTGTCTCTGTAATCTTTTTTCATGGGTAAAATGTTGGCATTTAAGTGCTGAACAACTCTACTCAATAGACCATGGCTGATATGTTTCAGTTCATCAAATTTTGATCCTGTTGCTGAAATTTAAAACAAAACAAAACAAAACAAACCCCCAAAAAACCACCACCAAAAAACATCCACTGCCAAGCACCAAGTTTGGGCAGAATAGCCAAATCCAGTATCCAGTTCTTTGGAAAATCATTTCAGCCATCTTCTTCTAAACTAAGCTCCATGCAGTAATCAAAATATGGGGTGACTGTTGGGAAGTGTTTGCAGGTTATGGAGCGATAGTGAAGCGACTTTGTATCATCCCTACATGTTGTTTTCCAGGAGCCCTTTGCCTTTTACCTTCAGACTGTGATAGTGTTGCTGCTGAGGGCAGTGCCAGCCTGGCTTCCTCTGGGATCCACTGCAGAATTCCTTTAGAAGTCCAGAGGCCGGATCATCATGGTGGTGGAGCGCAAGGAGTAGCTGGGCCCTTTGAAGTAATGCCATTTGATGCCATTGAGCTTCCCGTGGTTTTGTCCAGCTGTGTAGAACATCCCGTTGAGATTGGAGGGGCCACAGGCATCAAACCACCACCCTGAAACCATTAACACAAAATCTTATACTGTAAGTGCACTAAATATTTTATTTTGTTATATTAGGTTTAGCTGATTAGGAAATTCTGGTAAATATCTCATAAATAGTGCCAGTGTGGTATTTTCATATTTTCCTTTTTTTTGCTCTTTTGTGCTATTCTATAGTCAGCAGTGCTGAAGAACACACAAGTGCATTTACAGAATTGCAAAAGTAATTATGTCCCAATCCATTCTAGTTTTATATGCAGTATGTGAAGTAAAAGCAAAACCATGAAAGACAAATGAACTGGTTTTCATATTTAGACAGTATCATATTTTTCATTTAAACCTCAGAAAAAGACTATAATTCAAAAGAATTTTGCATTAATTTCACTTGATTATAAGCATGATTCTATTTTATTTACCAGTCCTTTTCTGTTGCTTTAACTGTGATTGTTCAACTGCTCAGTTACTTCTGTTTCCAAAATAGATGTTTTCATCAACTAGATTATGAGAATTCTGATGCTGCATTGCTCTATTTTAAATTGTTGGTTTGAGATTAAATTAATCAGTAAACTCTCTTGTTTATCTCTCCCAGATCTTTTCTTTTAAAGGTGAATTTTAAATTGCCATGGGAGCTAGAGTTGTAAGAAAAATTCCAAATAACATGAAACTTGGCAACACCAAGACTACAGAACACAAACTGACAAAGATAAACTAGGTGACATGCTGACTGTACTGGAAGTAGTGGCAGTTTTGCTGGATACCTTGATGGGAATAGAATTTTCTCTCCAACATCTTGCAGAGTATCTATGTATAGTAACAGAAAGATGCTTAGTTCAGACTGAGAAAGGTGGAATTCCCAGACTGCAAAAAGCAAATACCCCCAATGTCAAAAATGTATAAACTTCTATAGCTAGGAGTTCTATTTGTCAGAAAGATTATTGTTGGAGCTTTTTCTCATAGTGAGACCTATAATTTTATAAATCTTTATCATGGATTTTATGCATCTTTCCATGGAATATGGTTGTACTGAACATTTGTGTCATGAGGAAAATAAGATCATAAAAACCAGGTAGTGAATTTTGCTTTTGATAGTTAAACACTACTTAAATTTAAAAAAGTTATTTCAGCCTGCACATCTCAGCATTATAATCTTACCAAGACCCCTTGTAAAGGATTTTCTAATAGTACTGGTAGTGGTAAACTGGTCATCCAGTGAGTGCATACTGAATTGTGCAGGTGTCACTGTGGACTAGAATGCTGATTTTAAAATTGTCAGTGTTTTTTTCCACTCTGATTAGAGCTTACTCTGCTCTTTGTATTTAGATCCACATAATTTTTTCTTCTAGTCTTGTAATTCCTAAGATTTTGGAAAGTACTTAGTGGTTTGGGTTTTTTTAAGGAGTAACACTTCATAATAAAATCTTGAGGGATGAATTTATGCCAGATAAATTCTGACAATCTTCTATTTTGGTACAGCTGACCTCCCTTTGATTTCAATGTTATGCCTAAGGGGACAATAATCAAAGAAAGGGAAAGCTGTACAGCCTACGTTTTACTGTAGCCAGAGTATAAACTTGTAGAAATTAAAAATTAAGCTAAACAGAGAAATCCTAATCCTCATTTTTCAATGCTGGAACTCAGGTGCAGCTGGGTTCTGTTTATGGATTTGGGATGAAGATTTGGGATGCAAGCTGACCTAGTTACTATTTAATTTAAAAGAACAAGAATACATGCATAAATGGTCATTTTGGGGGGGTGAAAGCTTTCAGTGATTCCATAAAAAATCAATGTAAAAACTGGAGTAAGCCAAAGAAATACATAATTTTGTAAAACATTTGTGAAGACTTGCTCCAACCTCTCATCACAGATTTCTTCTAAATAAACACTTCTTTCAAAGTGTGTTTTGATATTAACTTTTTTTTCCTATTGTACTGTTTTTGTTAGTGAGAATGAATGAATGAATGCTTGAAAGATTGCACTAAAACTTTGGGTTTACTTTCTTACTGTCTTTTCTTTGGTTATTTAAGTGAAGTGGGTTGGGTTTTTTGTTTTGTGTCATGGTGGTTTTTTTCTCCATATGGTTATTTCTCTCCATGCCCCCCTGCAGTCCTCTGGAAGGCATTCATGCCTCATGGAGCCTCAGATTATCACAAGGCTTCCTACTGCATGTCTCAACACTGAAACTCACATCTTTGAATGGATGCAAAGGAAATGTTTTTTACAGATGCTTTGTATGTTGAGGGAAAGAGGAATGCAAGCAGCAACTTTCTTGGTAGGTTTGAGTGAACATAAACCAGAGGTTTCTGAAAGATATACCTGCAGCACTGCCATTTCAGAAAATACCAAATAAAGCAGCTCCAGAGCTGTGAGACAGTCTGACCCAAGGAAGGACACTCAGTAGCCAGATGTTGGCTTATTACCTGGAGTTCATGGGATTTTCTTATGAATAATCTTGTTTATTTTTGTCTGCAAGGTAATGGCCTTCAAAGTTATTTTTGAACCACAATGAGATTTTAACTTTGGAGATAACTTCTGCAACAATTTTCATGGGATATTTGAATCAGGCATGAGAATGATGAAGACTGGGCATTGTTAGAAATAATAAGAGAAGTAAGATTTTAAAGTGAAGTGATAAAAAGAAGGCTTTCATGAGGAGTTTGAGTTTTTATTCTGAAAGAGAGGTAGTTCCTTAAGCTGCTGTGATCACAGAGTCACTAATTACTCATTTGAATTGAGGGCAAATTCAATTTTTTAAAGTTATCCCACCTCTAATATTTTGTATAGTACAAGCAGCACTACCATCTCTATTTGTAATAAAAATCCCTAGGTTATAAAATATATTTTCCAGACAAAATATAAATTAAATAATGCATAGTAATTATTTTGAAAGTTCAGCTATACAAATAAAAATGAATCCTCAATGTAGATGGCCGTTTCTCTGGAATATTTAAAGTAGGTTCACATATTGTGTATGGTTGTGCTTTGGTCTTTAATTCATGTTGCTATAACCAAAGGGAAGTTGTTAAATTTCATGTCAGCTCTTTTCATTACTAAATATATTTTTTATGCTTAAGCTACCCTATCCTAGATAGTTGAGCTCCAGACTATACTATATTTACACTGCACTATATCTTTGACTGAATATAAATGCATATTGAAATAATTTCCACAGTTCTTGCAAAAAATACCTAATTGAGCATTGCTCAATTGAGTAACAATAATTAAAATAAAAAGAACCCACAAACATCTTTTATAATGGCTTCCTGAAGTGACAAGTATAAATTTTGCATGATAGGATCTTCTTTGTCAAAAGCAATATTAAAAAAGGGCTTTTGTAGGCCAAAGCTAACAGATTTGCTTTTTTTGGCTTATATAATTTGCAATTAAGCATGTATGCACGTAGAATTCTTTTTCAATGACCTAATACTCATCAATTCATGAGTGCACTCTTAGGCTGGTGTGCATTGGGAACAGTAATGATCACTCAGGTTTGATGGGAGCTCCTAATTTGACTTTTACATGCTAAAATAATAAGTGTTTAAACACTGCACAAAGGGCAGACCCTTTCCTCAAATGCCTCTGTCTTCCCTCCTGAGGACACTGAATGTCTCCAAATGCAGCAGAATCAGTGCAGGCCATTCAATAAGATCCAAAGTATTTCTGAATGGTACATTTGTGTGAATTTATGGAACAAATGGATCCTGTGGAAATACAATATTTATTTCTAGCCCTCTGGGTTCATCCATAAAGTTTAGTGCATTTGGCAACAAAGCCAATAAAATAAAAAAAATATTGAAATATTCCTCAATATTCAAAAGAAATATAAATTTATTTAAGGAATTATTTCAATGTTTCTGACATTCTGTACTTTAAAGAAGTTAGATGGCAACACTTAGGATCTGCTTGATTTTGCATCAGTGATTTCTCTTGGGTGAAGTTGTGGATGACACCTTAAACTACCAGTTAAGCCATGGGACTGAGTCCAAAAGAGTGAATGTAAGAGAAAAGACTTAGGATTGTTTAGTCACAATTTGAAAGACAACTTGCTAACAATGTCAAATTAAATAAAAACCTTTCAAAGAAATGGAAAGGAACCATGTTTTTCTTTCCAGCGGTGGAGGATATGGAGGATGGAATACGTTTAAATTATCATAGAATTAGTTAGTCAACATGCAAAGCTCTCTTACATTATGTGTAGACAAACTCAGTAACAGATCTTAGCATGAGAATGAACATCAATAGAAATCTAGAAGATGAATAGAAAGAAAGAAACAAATAGAGGAGAATGTGTCTTGGAAAGGGACTAAATGACCTCTGGAAGTAATTTTTATGTTCTTTTATTCCTTAGAGTATTGGATTGACCAGACTACCACTTGACAATCTGAAGATTAAATTAGAATTTAGCTGTCAGGATATAAGATGAAAAGGCATTAGCTTTCCATATCAGCTGGATAGTGCAGTCTCTTTCATAGGGACCTTTTTATGAGGTAAAAATAACATGAAATTTGCAGACTGGTGACTATGTTCTAATATATCAAAAGTTAGTCACTTCCTGAAGGTCTCCTAACACTGTATTACAGTTGCCCATATTTAACCCTGATAAACATACCAATGTAGTAATGTTTTTGTTAAAAGTGCTGCACAGTCATGTGTCTATTAAATATTTTTAATATTTCAAACAAAACCCCAAATAATGTTCTAATTATTTGATTATATGTTTTCATAAAAATATTTGGCAATATAAATGGTATTTCATTAATGGTGCTTTCTGTGAAATTTCTTTATGAAAGCAGGAATGGGCATAAAAATTAAAAAACTGGTGCTTTTTTATGTAATTAAGTGCTTATCCAGGGGTCCAGGTTGCACAGTCTTAAGTGTGCTGCCATTGTTTCTTTCAAATATTTTGTGTCAAGGAGAATATAAGAAAAACTCTGGCTTTTCTGACTGGAGTGTATAGGCAGATTTCTATATTCAGCCAAGAACTTCTCTCCAAGTCATAACATGAATCCTCCATACCCTTCTTGCCAAGGATTCATAAAATTCACCACTTGGAGAAAAAAAGCAGTGTAACAAATGCATGATTGCAACATGGTTTTGGAGTCATTGATCAGTCTCTGACTTAACAGATGAGAAATCTACTGAGGCTCAATAAATATGTGCTTAATAAACACATATTTCTCTGACTCAGGAAGCCCCTGAGATTCAAAAGAGACTGAGTGAATACTCAAGGGAGGTATAATTTATTTTCATTTTTCTTATGCCTGTATTGACTGCTGTCAGAGACAGCAGGAAACTTCAGCTGGATGGACTTCTGCTTCCAGTTAAATAAAACCAACAAACATTTTATTTCAGTTATCTATGCTGCTTCAAACCTTGGGAGACATCTAGAAAGTCTCCCCGTCTTCGTCAAATTATTTTAGGGATCAGAAGTTTAGCAATATTCTCACTTCTCACTTGAAGCAAGGTAAATGTCTTTGTAAACACCTCAGACTGCAGCCAATGCCAGGCAAAGAAAATCACCTTAAAACCTTTTTGGCAAGCCAAGATACCATAAGTCACTTTCCAGTGACTCAAAACAATTTCACAATTTGGGGCTCAGCTGACAGGTGCTATCTGGCAGAGCAGATGGGAATTTGGCCCAGGAATCTGATCCAGAGATGTTAAATGCTAAGGGCTATATTGGAAATGCAAGCATTTTGAACTTCTATACATAGGCTCATTCTGGTGAAAGTTTGTTGCATTTTTAGTGCTGTTTTTTGGGGAAAAAAAGCTCTGTATATAACTCATTGGAGTACTCTTCAGATTAAGGCTTGAAATATTATGGGGAAATAAATATATCTGTGTGTGTGTATATATATATATATATATATAACCCTTTTGTTTTCTAGTTTACTGGCCCGAGATATTGAAACAATGAAGAAATTATTTGAATGAATATGATTTGTCTACTTTTAAAGTAAAACAAACATGCTTATTTTAAATTTACCAAGTCACAAAAAAGCAGCTAAAACATTTAAAATACGACAGCAGTTTAGAGGGGTTAAGAATCCAGCTCATGCATATAATTTTGAAGACATTCCCTAAAATCCATGTAAACATAGAGCCAAGTAGCATAGCATGGCTCTTGAAAATGCAAGAGACACACACACCATGCACTGTTGGTGCTTCTGTATTATTCTCCAGTATTTAATTTCTCTTTCTAGGGAAGAGGGATGAGATGTAGGAGGAGGGAGAATAATATTTATGATATAGACCAAATAAAACTGACAACCAGCAAGATCAGGGAGAGAAATGTGTGTTTTCCTTACATTTTTATTTTCAACCTTGATTATAACCATATCACAGTCTTGAGCTTTGGCTTATCTCAGTCTTTATTCCTGACATAAATATATTCAGTTCACCTCATAGAGATAACGGACTCACCCAAACTGTCAAGATAGCTAGAACTGCTAGATTGCCTGCAGATTTCATACCATTCATCATTAAAGAGCTCTCTGTGATGTTGCCAATACTAACAGTCTCATATCTTTTTGGAAAAAAAAATAAAAGGAGGTTTTCCAAAACCTATAACCATTGCTACTTTTCTAAATTAGTCTTTCTGGTACAAAACTGAAATATACTCCCTAAAAAGATGTTTTGGTATTTAATTAAATTCTGATATTTCTCAAGGAATGAGAAAATTGTTTCAAGGAGAAAAGCATAGCAGAGTGTTTGAGGAGAACTCTAGCATGATTGAAGTCTTTCTTGAGAAACTACAAGTTACAGTGATGTACAAGCTGTCTCCAAAAGACCAGTACTCAGTCTAGTCCAAAAGAGTAGACTCATCTATCTCCAAAGGCTTATTACACCTCCTTTTACTGTGTGATTTGCTAAACTTGTGGTTTCCTCAGCCTTTGGTAATTCTCTCCATTCCTCCCTAATTTCATTTGGTACCAGTAAATTCCAGTATGTAGTTGTGCTGTTGATTTACAGGAATGTATGTGAACCTTGTGGAATGGTTCTTCAACAGCAGGCTGGCCTTAGCAGGGTGTTGACCTGTCATAGAACTCAGAGCAGGAAAATAAACAAAGCCCTCAGCTCCCAGAACGAGCTGTCTGGAAGGAGAGGTGTTTCCAGGCAGCTCAGACACATGAATGAGTCTGCACTTCAGCACAGACACAAGCCACACTCAGCAGCTTCTCACTAGACTCTGGCCTGCCCTGGAAGTAACATCACTTAAACTTAGCATGTTTCTCTAAAGGGAAAGGTCAACAGCTTTAATTAAAATAAACAGTTGGCTTCTTATCCACTATCTCTGTCCAGATTTATCTGGTTAGCTTCTATTTTTTATAGAAATGAAAAGGTAGTGTCTGATCACCTGTTCATTGGAAGAAGTTTCCCATGATAATGTCTAATATGATATCCCTAGAGGAAGTTAGGGGAGTTTGAAAAACTGGCTCCCTAAAGACTTTCCTAAATGGGTCACTTCCAACTGGAAAAGGAGAATGAGGAGTTGAGTTGTGCATCTGAAATAAATTCTTGGTGATGGGAAACCATCTTCAGCTAACAGATGATTGCTTTAGAGGCTCATATATGCCTGGATGTGATATGAGCTGAATTCAATTAGGATGCCAGTAACCACAGTAACCACAAATAATACATATTTAACAGTCTGATCCAAAATACTGAAAAATTTGCATGCTATAGGATTTTTTTTCCAGGAAAGTTAGAAATCACTGAGAGAGAGTCTCCAAACAAGATCAGATGTGAAGATAAGAAAGGGCCTTTCTTGGTCATACAATCAGTGAACCAAAGAATTCCAGTTTAAGCTTTCTGCTATGATAAAGTATTCTAGAGATAAAGATTATCTTGTCCATAAAGGACAAGAATCAGGACTAGGAATAAGTATCATTTGCCAGAGAAAATTCTGCCTCTTAGGAGCATTACTAGTCTAAATGGAGAGATAATCTCAAATATTTATTCTCTGCGCTGGAGAGAACAAATACCAATCATAAACACTATTCTTTGGGGCAGTCAGCTTCACTTGGGACATTAAACTGTCCCAGTGTAACTTGTCTGTGCTCTTCCCCACCTCAACTTTTCTTTCTTTTCTTCTGTAGTTCGATTCAGCTCACAAAGCTTAAATCTTCCTGATTTGAACAGCTGGTTACAGGTCTAGTCTTTCACAGGTGAGTGAATTAGTCATTCACTGTCTTTATACATTATGCTCAGCTAACAGAGAAAGTTTAATCACTATAAATATCTTAATAACAGAATCACATCCATAAGTGAAATAGATAATGATATAGTGAAGAGATAATAATGATATAATGAATAGTTAGCAAGTCTAGACTTTGATTGTTTCCCAACTTTACTGTCTAATACCTGGCCATTTCTCTCTTCTTTTGCTGGTTGATTGTTCAACTTCTCACAGACTTCTTCCCACCTTTTTAATACTTTATATTTTTCTTTTTTATTTTGCCTATCTTGCCTAAAAATTACACTAACTTATATGCTTTCCTCTTTGACTTTGTTGTAGCAGCTTCAGTGCAGAAGTATACTGACTGCATCTCTGAATAATCCTTTCTCTGCTGACAGTAATCTAGAGGAATTGGCATTATGACATATAGAAAAAAATAGCAGTAATAATAATAATAATTTTAACTCAGGATTTGTACATCCATGAAACAATTTCATCCCTGGTTGCTTTAGGAAAACACAGTAGATTCCTATTAATGTACCATATTTTCAGAGTCAGTTGTACTCACCTCCAGTCAACATGAGAGCACATTTACACATGCAGTTGTCGTTGTCAGCATCTTTTGTACTGAATTCAGCACCATGCAAGATCAGGCTACTCTGTTTTCCAGCAGTTCCACTGTGACCTTTTAAATAAAGCCTGAAACAACAAGAGAAATCAATCAGAGTCACCAAAATAGAAAAGAAAGAGAAGAGATTCTTATTTTTTCCACATCAGGTTGGCATTGTATGAAGTGCACCCAGAAAATCCATAAACCTCTTGTGCTTTGGCTCAATCTGGAAATACAACAAAGTAGAGGGAGTGAGAGAGGAGGAGTGAGAAGAGATGCCCAGATATCTGGAATACATTGACAGAATAACTATCAGCTGGTTCTTTACTGTTTCTTTACTGTGGCACAGAACAGGAGTTAACAGGAGTCATGTTATTAATGTCTGGGCTTGGAAGAGGATTTTAGCAGCCTTAGAACTTTTAATTCCACCATTTACAGCACAAGCCAACAACCCAGTTCTGCCAAAGCTGTCTCTGAGTGACAAATGGTGAATAACTTAGAGTTCAAGCCACAAAAGTTTTCCTAATTTGCAATGCAAAGCATCTCTTTTTTTAAAGGAGTCTTTCAGCTAGTTGAAACCGCAGCCATGAGCTAGGAGCCAAAGCTCAGCTGCCAGCAGCCAAATGTGCCAGCTGCAGGAACGTGGAATGTAGTACCTCTGTCCCACCAAGGAAACAATGAGTACCTGGGTTCACACTGAGTACCTGGCAGAGGAGAGGAGAGTAGATTGGAGGAAGATGAAGGTCTCCTTTGTCATAATAGCTTCATATGCAAGAAGGAAGAGACAGGATCTCAGTGTCACTGAAGAAGTTTGAAGCCACAATCCTGACACTCAGGAGCAAGGCCTTGCTACTGGAGCAAATAAGAGGGGAAGACACATCCTGCCCCTGTCTCACTGAATCTACAGGGTAGGAATAAATCAGCCACAGGGCTAACCAAGAATATGGCTCGGTAAATTGTAGGATAGACTTCTCCACTGAAGTGAGAGACATCTGTTCTGTTTCTTCTAGGGTTATTGAAGAGGGGAAAATATAACTTTTCAATATCAAGGAGTTACAAGAACAGAGGCGCAGGATTTAAGCAGGAGACATGTCTGCTTCTGTCTCTGATTTACCTGTGAGTTCTATCCTAGAAAAAGTTTTCCTAACTTCTCCCACAGACAGAGTGAACAAGGAGAGCAGATGGAAGTCACTGACTGTCACTGCCTCTCTGCTGTTGTATTTTTGTCTAGTACTTTGTATGAATAAAAGAGTTAATGCCTTTGCTAGAGTGTCATTCATCCATTTGTTCAGATGGAAAACACAGTTTGCTGCAGTGTTCACAATATTAACAGCAGGAGTAGAGAACATCTTTAACCTTTCTAGCCTACAATAGTAGCAGTAGTTAAGCCACTGGCATTTTTCTAAGATGAGGTGAGTCTGTCCCAAGACTGAGATTTAAATAAAACCCAGTTCTCCCACAGAACTTTGGAGCTGAATTCTGCGTATGAGAGCAAGGGCACCACATGACAGCTTTCCTTAATCAAGTGTAGGCTGCTGCTTTTCATTGGTTTAGTTTTGGGGTTGTTTTTGTTTTGTGTGCATCTGTGGGTGGATATTACATCCAAACAAAACCAATAGGATTAAATGTCACAGAAACTCATTACAGAAAAGCTTTGTCAGGATATCCAATGAGGTTACTCAAAACGTTAAGGCATAGCACCAGAACTTGGCAATCTACAGAGTTTCACACTTGTAGACTGATGTAAACTTCATCTAATTTTCAGTGAATTTCTTCCTATATGTCCTTTGTTCAACTCTAAAAATGAATACAATAGATGGTAAGCATGAATATTTAAAAATTCAAAATAAAATAAAAAAGGGTCTTGTCAGGTTTATCCTTTTAAAGTAGCTACACTGCCTTCCTTAATTTGATTTTATTTTTGAATGTTAAATGGCTGAAGCTGATGATTAAATACCTTTGGACTAAATCCTTAGGGCAAATTGTGTATATATAGAGAGATAACTACACACACATAAACATACAAAACTTATTGGATTAAATACAAATATCATGCATAGTCAAATACTGTTCTGATAGTACAAAAATAGATAATGCCAAGTGTAAACCTCAATAAAAGACTGTGAAAATCCTTTGTAATTTAACAAGAAACAACCTAGGAACAGGTATTCAGGATGGTCATTGCATTATGCTATTGCCCAATCATGGTGGAAATTAGCCTGTAATGACCATGTTAATCTATCAAAGGATGTTCATTTTAGACAAGATTAATCTAAGATCTGTCTTTGCACATGTCCACTTCTTTGTTTCATATAAATGAAAGGCTGGAATTGATCCCATCTCCATTCATTGGACGTCTGCCTTGTTTTTCAGGCTGTGCCTAATATTTTGCAGAACAAAATAAACTTCCCTGAGATCGTGTTGATAGAAAAATTATTTTTTCACATGACATCTATGATTTGAGTTTAAATGGCTGTATATACTCATTACATCAGCCACACCAAAGCTCACAGAAGTCTCATAATGTCAGTATAAAAAGCAAATGCTGTTTACTTAAATAAGAAAGACAAGGTTAGCGAGACCTTTTTATTAGCAATCAACACTATAAAACCCACTTAGTCCAACAAAAAATTATAATCTAAGAAAACACAAAACATAAAGAAGTATAAATATTACTTGGTATTCAATGTTTCCCCCAAAGAGTGAGTGCATTAGGATTATTTACAAGCTCTTTACTTTCCCTGATATTTTACAAGCATCCCACTCATCACAGATGTAGATCTTGCCAGTTATGTTTGACTATCCCTCAACACAATTTGTCTAGTAGGTCTCCAGTGACCTTAAAAGAATAAAGCTTTACTTGGCTCTGAACTCAAGTGTGCTTATCATGCTGCAGCCATGTGCAGATGGACCACACTGTGAAACAGTAATTCTGTTTCTTTGGGCTTTTCTTCCTGAATTTTTGTATATGCATTGCCTATTTAGGAAAAAAATGACACTGCAAAGCTAGCACTACACCAAAATCAGATCTCAATCAAAACCCAGAACAGGTCCTGAGGCAATCAGGAGCTTCAGTTCAAGCCATACAGGTCCAAACTAGTCTGGCTTGAGGCAAGTCTGCACAGCAGTAGGCCAACTGATGAGCTCGCTAGCTCCCAGGATCAAGAGACACCTTACTACTTGGACTTCATTAGTTATTCAGTATTCTCAGATTCAGATTGGTAGGACTGAACCTTTAAAACAAATTTCAAATAACTACTAGGACACAGTTTTGCTCCCTTAGAAAAAATGGCAATTCAGGGTATAGTTCCACTTGGTTGCCCACGGAGACAGAGGAAATGAAGTTAAGAATAAATAGCAACTCACTATTGATTAAAAGTCAAAGAACATTTTTAGGAGTACATCTCCTGTCTTTCCACTTGCTCACAGCCAGGAAATTCTGATCAAGGAAAGATGGGGAAACACTGCTCCGATTTACACGTTAGGTAGGAAAATTAACATTTGTGGTCATATAAGCAAGAACAAATCTACTTTGTCTGCATACAGTGAAACTGAAAAAGTAACAAATAAGCAACAGCGATTAAATCATGAGTAAATAGGAGTAAGAGAAATACTGCATTTGTATATTAAATTTTGAGGGCTTCCATTGAATTTTTAAAAAAATTCTAAATAAACTGTGAGGAACAAAGAAGCACTCATTTAAAAACTAGCAACTTTCATAGGTGAGATACTTAAGGACAAAAGATTTTTAAAAACATTGCTACTGTAATATCTAGTCTAGCATGGATATTAGAAACATTCTGCATTTTTTTCTGGCGCTGTTAGAGCAATGGCAGCTTGGGATCTCTTTTCTCAGGGGGTGGGGACATGAGGGGATTGAGCATGTTTTGCTTTTCATTATTTTTATTGTGTGACACAACCTGACTCTCTGCAGTAGCTTGAAACAAAAGTTAGATATATTGTGTGCAAAGAGATCTAAAAATATTACATAGACAACTGCAGGGCAGCCTGAAATGACATTTTAAATTTACATCAGAAATTTTTGCTTTTACAGTGATCAGGTGACCTCAAATTCTTTCAAATATATACTTATTATACTTATACTTAACTGTCTTCAAGCCCTGTTTGAAAAGATTAACAGATAAACTTCAGATAATTCTAAATAAATAACAATAAATGCAATCATAAATCTATGCGAAAAAGTTGTGTGCTAAATATCACTAAAAGTGTAGGAAATAGTTTCTGATGCAGTGCTTTACATATCAAGCATCTAACTTTAGACTTTGTATTTATTTATTTCTTTTTACTTCAACTAGTGAGAGTTCACTAGAGCTCCCAGGATTTAATAATTTAATATTAGCTAGTTTCTCTCCTTTTTTTTCTTTTTTTTTTTTCTTTATTTTTTTTTAGAGTTGCTAGAGATCTCTCAGTCCTTTATTTATAGCAGTCTCAATGAAACAGCTAAAAAGTCATATCCAGCTTTGTCAGTGAGTAATGGTTATTTTGTCTGTAAATGAACAAACAAGATAATAGCTTACTGCAAACACGAACAACCATCATAAAGAGATGTAGAGAACCATCTGAGCTACCTCAGGGTGCATCTCTTGAGTATCCTGAGTTTAGAGCAAATTTCACCGTTGCCATTGTACTAAAAATTTGAGCAGAAATCTCCACGACTTCATAAAAGTGAGTAATGGCCTAATATCCTTAACAACTAAGTAGAGAACCAGGAGTTATGAGGTCGGGTTTAAAAGATGCAGCATGATGAATGGAGAGGAACACATAAAGCTTGCCTTTGAGAAATACTTTAAAAAGATGCCTCCAAATTCCCACCTCAGTTATATCTCTGCAGCCTAAAATGTCCTTTCTCCAGCCTGCTCATTCCACATGGCAGGAGGGAATCCCAGATTCTGATCCCTTCTCAAATGAGGGGTTGTTAATTTTGATGGAAATGGTCACAGAAGAAACTGAGCTGCATTGGGATCAAAATCCTGTACCAAGTTTCCTTTTCTGAGACCTCTCCTCACTGGGTTTTTAGTTTTTCCTAACTTTGACAGCAACTGAGGGCACCTACGTCTCAGTCCTTCTAACCTACTGGTCACCACTTAGGTATGTCCTGTATGTTAGGCATGTGAAAGACATCTTTGTTTTTAGAACCCCTGTGACTGACATTACTTTGCCCTCTAGTTTAGAAATGTTTGAGGTTGAAAAAGGATTTAATTTGCATCTTCCATCTGGTTAACAGCTGCATCTAAATTTTAGATAGCTTCAGTTTCTGAACCAAAACCCACTTGTAAAGATGCTGAAGTTGGTAGAGTTTCATAAAATGCTGTGTTAGTAAAATAATCACATTCAAAATGAAATTTAGGTGATTAAGTCCCTTTGTGAACCAAAGCCCACTGGATTGCAACCCCTTAGGTGGACCCATTATGAGATTATACTGAGTATTACATTATACCAGTATTATATTATACTTAGGATACTCTTAGACATTAATTATAATAATACTAAGCATGAAAAAAAAGAAAACAAAACCAGATAGCAGCTTCATCTTAAGTTCAGGTTTGGGGGTTGTTTTCCCTCAAAAATGCTTTAATTATTTGTGAATCAAACCCTGTTTGTTATCAATTAATAAGAGATCATGTCTACATTAAATATTGTTAGTTTCCTAGAATTCTTGCCAATGCATGTTTTCCTGAACATATTGCAGCAAGTCTCCCAACTTGCAGAGATTTTCCTGAACAAAATCTCACCAAGTCCCCCAACAGTAACAGTGTTCCATAAATAGCAAAACTACCTCTGTAATAAAGACACTTTACAAATATTCAATGATAGATAACGTTGTGAACAGGAGAAAAAAAAATCTAAATAATCACTAGAGAAATACTGCTGTCACTAAGGTTGAAACTAAAATGTGTGCCAAAAGCCAGATAAACACAGAACTAAATATGATGTGGTAACTATCTGAGAATTCTAACCCTGGTATTTTACCTCTATACCTTAACTTTTTCATCATTTAGTAGTCCCACTGAAGGGTGAAGGAAAACATCCCTTGTGCCTGCTAGTTTTTAAAATCAGTGGAAAGATCATCTCCTCGCTGGAGATAGAGCATGAGCCATCTGTAGTGACCAGAGAGATCCCTGTAAGTTTGAGCTCTGATGGATTGTAGAGTAAAAGGCATTTTAGTGACCTTGTCCAGATGACAGATAGATTATCTGGGCACCCATTTGGATCCTTTTTCTTTTTTAGGAAATAAAACTGCTTCTTAAACATAACTTTTATTTTTTCCTTTGAAAGGAAGTGGAGGAAATATTTAGATTTCATTAGAGCAGTGTGTACTCTCCTTATGAAAACAAACTAAATTAAATAGACCATTTTTTTTTTTTATCATGAATGAATCAAAATTAACTAGTTAGCAAGAATATAACACATATATATAATGAGGTAAATAATTATTAGAAGTAAACTAAAAGCTACCCTAAAGAAAAGGAAAATACTTTGGAGAAACTGAGGAAACTAGACAGGGTGGAAGAAGACAAAAGCTTAGTTAACACTACTCACAGAATTTTGAACTCTTTCTATCTCATTTAATTGAGTTGCAAGAACAATTCACCACCTTGATCTCTGCCTGTCTTTGAATGAATAACTGATGTAAAAAAACCACAGAGATGCAGAAAGGGAATATCACAATTGGTGTCCAATTGGAGAAAACCAGAAATATCAACAATAAGAACACTAAATTTTTCCCACTCCTATCTTTACTATAAACTTGCAAAACAGTGTACTTGGTAAATTCATGGACTTTTTTTTATTATATTCCTAATAGAGTTTGTAACTGCAAACAGCAGGCATGATGACTCTGCAAAATGCTGGAAACCTGAATAATGCAATAAGTGACTCTGACAACTTGAACAGATTTTTAATTTGGCTCTTAATATTCTTGCTGCCTGCACATGAAAATAATTTCCTTCTACATTTCCTTTAGAAAAGTGTAAGACGAAATAACCTCTGTATTTCTCCTTGATTGCTCTGTAGCAATGACTCACTGCTGTAATTATTGTCTGACATCACTGCAGCTTCTTGCCCATTCTCCTGTTGAGACAATTGAAATGTGCCAGCCAACAAAATATTAATTCAATATATCCAGAGTAAGAACATATATCTGCCAATTTTAAAGATAAAATGCTAATGTAAAATACAGCTATAAATTAATATGGTCAGTTTTCCTCCGGAATTGTTTCAGCACAACCTGTCTAAGGGACAACGAATGCTTTATAGCAGAGGGATCCTTCCCTGGAATTGCACACTGTTAACAGAAAAACTTGTTTTCTGTCTAAGAGCCCACAATAATTTTAGCTTGTGTTTAAACGTCAGACCTGGCAGGTCAAAGGAGAAAACTATGTTTATTCTGGACGGTGAACAAGCAAACAACCCAGCTGTGAATAAGAAACACACCTACACGCGACAGCAAAACATGAAATAGTCTAGTAAGGCTGGATGTTGTACTGATTGTGAGTTTTTACATATAATGCAACAAATTTGCTTTTTCTATATTAAGTTTGATTAATAATTGAGTAAGGCACTGTACTTATTGAGTAAAAGCACACTGGGTACAGATAATTAAGACAGATCAGGATCTACCATCAGAAAATTATTTTCCTAATATACAGCACATGGCCTGTCACACTGCTGTGAGCAGACAAATGGTGCTTTGTCACGGTTTACAGCAAGTGTTTAAAAATATGTTTATTCTGGACAGTGAGCAGGCAAACATTTGCTTCTATTACTTGAAATATATGCTACAGAAGCCACAGAAAGTCACAGAGGCAGTGTGAGCTGCTAGGTTTGCAGCTGATGTCAGTAGCATAGTGGTGATGGAGAGGAAACATACAGTAACACTGGGTTTTACTGCTAACAGAAACAGAAACATATTTAAGGCTACTCTCACAATGATGTGTTGAACAGAAATAATTCCCTCTACTCTAATCTCTCACCAAACACAGCACAGAAGAGATACATTAATCTGCTACTACCATTTTCTGTTAAAACCATTTTTCAACACAATACTTATTAAAACAAAATCACCCACCAATGTTTTTTTCTCAAGGAAATCTGAAATGAAACTTTTCAGTTATTAGATTTATTACATTTTTTATCAAATGGAAGTTAAATTCTTGCTACAGAAAAAAAAAATTCCACTCTCTCGCAGCTATATAAATGCTGATTTCCTGCTCCTGCAGAAACTACCACTTTTTTCCTTATTCATGGCTCTATTAAAGATAACATTAATTTATAAAATGTAGGAACTGAATTAATTTCAAGCTTGAAATAACTAGAGATTATTGATATTTTAAATGCACATATAAACACTGAATTATGCTAAATGATGATGCAAATTATTTTATATCATTGATGATTGATGGACTTCTTAAAAGTAAAATACAAAATTAGAAGTTATCTGAACTTTTTCCCAGCACATAGACAAAGCCAAGGTTAGAGAAATTTGCCTAATTCAAAATGTAACCTAAAATTAAAAAATATTTTTCTCCCTACTCAAACATACTTCCTGGGTTTGGCTGAAGCCAACAGCAGAAGTGCCAAAACTGATTCTTAAGGGATTTTTTTTTGGCACAGAAATACAGGGACTCTACAGAGAAAGTAATATTTTAAAAGTTTTTAAGGTTTACATAAGCAATCAGGCCTTCTGATACTTATCTTTACTGAATTGCTGAAGCTTGGGGTGTTTGTATATCTTTATTTTAAGGATCTGTTTTACAGACATTCAAGTTGGTGGAAAAGTTCAGTGAACACTTGTTGGAAATTTGATTTATCTTTAAATTGATTAATCATGTTAGAAAATCCAGTAAAAGACACCCACACAACTATAGTAAAATTTAAACTTAATACTTCTTCCAAAATATGCTTGGAAGTTCCAAAAGTCTCATAAATATAGTTTGTTGAAATCCATGCAGATATATTGTAATAGTGGTTTTCATAAATCTATGCTTTAGTTGTACTCAGGGTGACATTAATTATACACTGTCATCCACACAGGTTATACATTATCCTAATTAACTGTTTTAGATAAAATGGAAATAGAAAACTTCATGTATCAGCATGCTGTTCATGCTTACTTTTACCCTGATGGCTACTGTAGAGATACTGGGTTCTTCTTACCACACAGTGTCATTGAGAAATATCATTTACAGGCCACAGTAAAATATTCATCACAGAGTCCACTTAATTGAAAGTCATTAATCATAAGTAACTACAAAAGTTACTAATATCATAGATAGACATGTTAAAATTTTTTATTAATCTGTCTGAGATAAGTTGGTGTTTGGGGATTAATGTGTCTAAAGAGTGTGTAGTCAGTGGATGTTGGGGGGAGGGGTGCTAGGGTTTTGATTTGAGTTTCTTGTGGGCTTTTTGGTTCCTTATTTTTTGTTTGTAAAGACTCTGCTGGAATTATGCCCGAAATTATCTATAGTTGTGTTTTAAGAACGTTAAGTATCCTAAGTCCATCTGATCAGTTATGTTAATTAAAACATTGCCTTTTTTTTTTTTTTTTTTGCAATTAGAAAAAGAAATCTATGAAGATGACATTTAAATGTGTCATTTCTATTTACAGAGATACAAAAGAATATGTACGTATGTACATGCCTAGTTCCTGAAGTTCCATAGGTTTTATGTTTATTTTATTTTTAAAAGACACCTACAAAATATTATTCACTTTCTGGATGGAAATGTTTTATTTTATTTTACCTGGATATTGGATCCTCACTCTTTTCTTAATTGTGGAGGTTCAATTAAATGTTTATACAGCTCAGCAGAGAACTGCAGTCTACCTGCAACAAGCCACTATCCCAAGGATTCAGAGTACGTTTCAGGGAAGAAATTGAAATGGTAGTTTAATTGGT
Organism: Sylvia atricapilla; assembly: GCF_009819655.1. Taxonomy (NCBI): domain Eukaryota; kingdom Metazoa; phylum Chordata; class Aves; order Passeriformes; family Sylviidae; genus Sylvia; species Sylvia atricapilla. The sequence goes on from NC_089140.1 coordinate 134,710,120, forward strand.
ATTGACTCCTCCTTAATATTAGACAATATCCCTGAAGTTCCATGGTTATGATTATATCTCAGGTCACAAACCAGGCAGTGAGAAAACTGAGCCTTCAGCACCCCTGTCCTGCAGGAGAAACAGATCATGACCTGCATCTAATGCCACAAAATATTGAGTTTTCTATGGGAGTGAGTGGTAACAATCAGAAAGTGAGGAGCAGAAAAAAAAAGAGCAAACTTAAGCCGGCACTTAGATTCCAAATATTTTGCATAAACCAAAATGAAGCAGTGTCCTTGAGACACTGTCCTCTGAGACACTGAGACACTGTCTTCTGTCCTTGAGCCTCAGAGAAGAGGCTGACCCCCACCTGGCCACAGCCTGTTCTCAGGGAGTTGTAGAGAATGGTAAGGTCCTCCCTGAGCCTCCTTTTCTCCAGACTATGCACCTCCAGCTCCTTCAGCTGCTCCCCATGAGACTTGTGCTCCAGACCCTTCCCCAGCTCTGTCACCTCTGTCAGGACATGCTTCAGAAATTGCTAGGGGGTTTGTTGGGGTTTTTCCCCCCTGTGAAGAGCTTGGATATAAGGGAATTAATCATAATTGATAAAGGTAGAAATAGTCTGCAATTAATTTTTCATCAATTTGATTTCATTATTTACTCTTTATTCTGTGCTAGCAGTGCAATCATCTTTTACAATTGTGCCTCTTTGGGCATTTGAAGATTCTGTTGTAGAATTTTTTCCAGTTGTTAATGACTTAATAATCCTATCGAATCTTACTACAAGCATTGTTTTATGTGGATAGAATGGAATGAGTTTGCAGCTGCCAACAGACTACAATGTAAAGAAATAACTTAATGAATAACACATTAAAATAAATATTTTGAGCTTTGCATGAGGTTTTCAAGATTTATGTTGTGATTCATGTCAAAAAGTATATGCTTCCCACTACATGAATCCCAGAGCAAAATGCAAGGATTTTTTGGGGGATATTATTTTCAAAGCAAAATGTTAATCAGAATTTTCTTTCTGTTACCTGTGTTTGAACTCATTCAGTCCTGATGGATAAGCCAGTTCACAGTTTATTAATTTCCTCTAATTTAATTAAAGTGCTTTATCTGGTGGCTATGTACTCAGACTCATGACATCAGCTAACAGCAAAAGACATTAAAGAACCATTTTGCAGAGGTGACAGGAAAAGCAATAATTTCCAAATATGGAAATAATATAAGGTAGTATTAATGACAACATAATTGTCATGATCTCTTTCTGACCATTATATTTTAATTTTTTTATAGTTTTGTGTCATCTTAAAGAGTGTGCAGTCATAATGAAACCAGAGTGACTCAACCTTCAGTGAGAGCTCTGGTGGTCTTGCCTTAACAAAGTACTTACTATGTGCTTAAAAGAAAAAAACCAAACTTGGGTACATTGCAGAATGAGGGCCTAAATCTGTGTAAAAAAAATAAAAAATGGAGAAGGGGAGGGAGAAGTAGAAGAAAAAAAGGGGGAAGGGGAAACCAAGGCTTATCGTATTCATTTAGTACCATTCACATCAACATTATTCATTTTTTAATTAAAGATTTATTAAATTGGAAACAGGATGTAAAAGTACTTATATACACAAGAATGTCCCACCTTCAGTCTGAACAGGTCTGGCTTGATCCCTTCACTCATTAGTGTCTGTATTGTACAACATGCTACACTTATCCTCTGGCTTTTATCTTCATTATCACACTAAGGGTAGGCTTTCATTATAAGAGCAAGTATCTAGGAAAAGGTAACACATTTTATAAGTGACTGATGCATAGAGAGTTTCTGTGAAATGTTTATAGCTATTTGAAAAATAAATATTGGCTTCACCCTTTCCTTGCTTTTCTTAATGCAAAATTAAGTTTAAAAAATGCCAAAATGAGTTATGTGGCACTAAGACCTTAGTAGAAAAATATAAACAGACTATTAAAACATATTTCAACTCCCTTGGCGTCATTTGTGGCCAACAAACAGTCATCTATGAGTGAAAGGTTAACTGACTGTCACCCATTTATGATCCAAGTCCTTTCCTGGTGCCACAGTGACCAGGCTAACAGTGATCAGCATGTTTTACATGCCTTTTACCCCCTAAAAACCCAGGTCATGACCTAATAAGAGCTGTGATTCATAATAATGACTTCTTTGGTTCAAATGGCATTGAGGTAGGTGCAAAGAGGTTTTACTTCAGTGCAACTGAATTATAATTCTAAATAAAAGAAAACAAAACATTAACACTGTGCATGCACTTGGGTCAAGTGTGCTGAGCTGTTCCAGCACTGATTTAGAGTTGAAAACACTTTAGTCTCTGGGATCTGCTGAAACAGAAGACTGAGGACCAGGCTCTGTAAAGTATCAGGCACTTTTCTTTCTTTTTCTAATCAGACTTTCATTGTTATTGAGTACTTCCTTCTTGCAGATCTTTGCAGACCAACCTAACAATAACAACTTCACTGTATTGGATATCACAATTACTCTGACATTCAAAGTTGTTATCTGTTTGAATGTTTATGTAAATCAGCAGCTCTTTAGACATGGTGTACACCTCTGTTTTATGGTCTAACTCATCCACTGCATTGCTGCTGTGGACCAAATAATGAATGATATCTCTTTTTATTACCATTACCTTAGAGATAGAGACAGCTTAATCAAATACTCATTTGACAGGAAAAAAAATCACAAAACTCAAATCAAAGAGAACAAGAAACTCTTAAAGATTGGTGCAATAACTGACTACTGAAAAATCTGGGATGATCCTTTTGCCAGATTCTCTTCAGGCCCCACAGGTACATTTTACTTTTTGAGTCATCAAAGAAAGAAACTCACAAAAAATACTGCACCACTTTGCTGGTATTTGGTGAAAATATAGTGAATCAGTGCAGAAAGTGTTCTCAGGATCAGGTTCTAGAAACCTTGCCAGTAGAGCTGTTAATGATAAAAGGACAGGGAAAAGCCACTGGCATTGGTTGGCTGGGAAGCTGGTAACAGATTTGAGAGACTTTAACCATGTACAGTCTAGATTAAATAGGGGTCACTCAAAGAATTTCTGCTTGTGTTTTTCAAGCAGATGAAAGCTTGCTCTGTCAGTTCTCTGGGCAGACATGAGCTCATTCTGCCCACACTCTATCCTGGCTGGAAGCTGAACTGTCGCAGTCAGGGTGACACTGAACCTACTCACGGGCAGGATATTTCATCTCAGGCTCCGGGCCACATTCACAGGTCGACCAAGCTTCTGCTGAGCTCAGAGAGTGGGCAGAGAGTCAACAGCTATGGGACACATACAGCCCACATTCTCTGGGGGGACCTCCAGGTCCCATTCTTCGCTTTTGCATTGTGGAGATCTAAGTTTGAATGTTTGGCTCATGGTGAAAATTGTGGACATTTCAGAACACTTCACAAGCAACTTTTTTTTTTTTTTTTTTTTTTTTTTTTTTTTTTTAAATCTGGAGATATTGTCACTAAACCTAAATTAGTTCATCATAGTCTTTCATAGTCTTGTAAGCACTTAGTGGTCAACATCACTTTGCTGGAGATCTTGGTCATTCACAGAAAGAATACAATTTTTCTCATTGAAATCAGAGACATATCTCATTTTTTGTACTCAGATTTTCCACCTCTTCAGGACTTTTGGAAGTGTTATTTTTTTTTTTTCAGTTTTGATCCAGGTTACGGGAAGAATAATGTCCAAGTTAAATATTGTGAGCTGGACCTGAATTTGATCCTGAAAATGTACTACACTTTGCACTTGCACAGATAATAGTGAAGAGAATGAGGCAACCAGGGAATCTTCATTAAAGAAACACTTCCAATACAGAAATATTTTCTAACTGTGTGTTTTACTGCAAGATTTTTTCCTCATTCTGCATTTTACTTTTGAGTTAGTTTTTCTGCTTGCTCACTTAAGATAGATGCATTATGCTGCAATACTAAATTTTCTGCATATCAGTGATTAGCAAACATTAATGAAACTCTAAATTTTCACACTGTGATATTGTATCTATCTGTGACATTTGACATGTCCTTATATATATCCATTACACTTTGTACACAAATTTTCACTATGCTAATCTACACTCTGAAGATTAAGTTTATAATAAGTATTATAAGAGGGGTTTAACCCTTACTTTATGCAAGAACTAAGTGAATTCAAACAGTGAAAAAAGTTACAAGAGCACACAACTTCTTATTAAGAAAAGTATTGTAACATTAAAAATTATTACATTATTCATTTTTATAGAAATTGAAGCAAATATCACATCATTTATGTCCTTGTGATGGATAGCCTGAATTTAAAAACTTCATGATCTTGGAGATGTCGGACTATTCCACAAAGAGCAGTTTTGACATTAAAAAATTCCTCATGGGTGGCAAATATCCAGAAATATCTCAGCTACACAAGATCCTTTTATTCAGGAGCTGTTTCATGTCAAAGCCAGCAGAGATGAAGAAACAATGTTAGTGACTTCTATATCAAAATCTACACTAATAAAACCAGTACTTTTCAGCTCTTTGTAGAGGCTTTGATGGAAGGAGGTTAAAAAAATGTAGCTCTTTTTGTTGTTATTACTAGTAGAAGTGGGAGCTCTTACCTTGGGGACAGTGAAGTCCATTCTGCACAGGATTTGATAAATTTTGTTAAAACACTTGTTTGAAATTCTTTCATAATGTAAATGTATAGATGGCATAAAGCAATGGAGGCTTAAAAGATAGTAACACTGTGCAAGAAGATTGACAATGTAGATATTGAAGATAATAAAAACAAAAGGAAAGTAGTAATTTTAGTGAAGTAGCAAAAAAACCCCAGTCAATATTAAATTAAAGACTGTGCAGCTTTCTTTTGCGTGCCACGACATGTTTAGGTGCTACCTCTGTTAGCTGGTACAGACCTTGTGAAATCTCCACATGTAAAAAGGAGATCACTACTGAATTTTCATTGATTATTTTTCTGCCAATGCTCACATTCATTAAAGAGCTCCCAGACTCATGTACCTGTGCAGTAGCCCTCATCAAGGATTTCATATCACTGTTCTGTGTAGAATTACATTATTCTCACATAAATCTATTTTTTCTTCACTAGGTAGTAAGTGGTTGAGCTACTACTTGTTGTTACTCTCAACTTTTTATGTAAAAATTTACTGACCTGAGTGACCACTACCCACCATGTAGGAGTTTTGTTTTCATGGACTCAGCGAGAGAATGGTTTAAAACCACAAAACTTCCCTCAGCATGCCGTAACCAACAACATGTGTCCTACTGCAAACTCAAGATTCACTGAGCCTCAAAGGGAGTACAAATGTGTGTAGCAGGATAGTATCCACTGCTTCAAAACATAATTAAATAATTTAATAAAACACTATTAAAATCAAAATAAGACATAGGGCAGGGAGCATAACCTTAGAAATCCCTTTCCCACTTCATTGACAAAGGACCTGGTACCTATTCATTCACTGCGCAGTGAATTCATCCCTGCACAGTGTCAGAGATTCATCAATGAGCCCACTTCCTGGCAGCATGGATTGCTGCTTTCTCTTGGGAAGCAAGAACTATGGTCTGGACACCCTCTGGCAGATGAATGCATTAAGCCAAGGCCTTTAATTTCTTTCATGAGTAAGACAAGACATTGTCTCTTACCTTCAGGCTGTGGGCTGTGAACTGTCAGGGGATATAAATGCTGCCTTGCTATTTTCAGAATTTCCTAATGGTTAACTCTAGGCAGCTCTCTGCTCTGCATGCTGCCTGATTTGGCTTCTGTCTAAGGAGTTTATCTCTCCCCAGGCATGCACAGAGAATCGAGTGTCTCAGATCGGGTCCTGCAGTCTGTTCCTAGGGCTCAACAGCTTAAATGTTAGCACTGAACAGCCTTTATCTCACCTGCCTGTAGTAAAACGTGAATAATCACTTAAATTCATTAAATCTAGGATGATGTCTAAGACTAAAAAATTGTTACAAAATATTCTTTTTTGTAACAAGTGACCTTAAGTTTGAATTTATTTTTTTATTGTAGATAAGCTTTATGGGAAAAGAAGATAGTTTTGTTCTTGCACATATATTTTCTGTTTCTTAAAAAACAAGTTTAGGAGTCTGGAGGAGGAGATAAGGTCATGCTCACTGTGTTCCATTGTGATAGCCGTGGTGGAACATATTGGAAAACGAGCTTCTCCCCAGTTAAGTGGCAGGAAAAGCCTTAAAATGCCAAAGGAAAGAAAAGCTTCTAGAATCATAAGAGCAAAATCACACTAAATTACTGAAAGTCTCTTACTAATATCCTACTAAAAACTTCTGGAATCTGGGTTCTGCAGGCACGTGAAACTGAATATATGGAGAATTAGTCAGTATTGATGAAGAAAATACATATCAGTTTGGAGAAGATAATTGAAAATTAACCTGCTAAGCAAAAAGGATAAAGAAAATCAAGACTGAAGACCTCATCAATTTAGAGATAGCTTGGAAGATCTAATATTGAAAATAGGTAGCAGATATCTACCTATTATTGATGAATAAGTATATAATACTATATTGATAAATAACTAACCAAAATAGTTAGGCCATTGTTACATCAAATTCTGAATGTGACTTACATCTGGAGTCTTTGCCTTCCTCCTTGAAACCAAGGCTGCTGTACCACTAACAGTGTATACCTAGTAAAACTCGTATACCAGTACTTTTCTAAAATCACAAGGAAATAATTTGCTTGTGTTTATGGAACACCAAAGTTGATTTCCCTCCATGTCCTAGATACAGTGGCTTTCAACCTCTGTCTGTTGCCCATGCTGTCTGCAGTGTGCCACCTTCTTAGAGGAACAACCCTTGATTCTTCTGAGATATTTCAGTGGTGTTTCTCTCTTGGCTTCTGTTACCCTAGGAGCCTCTGGCTCATCTTCTGAAGACTTCAACTGCACTGCAGTGTAGCCAGCATATCTCAATGCATTCTCATTAGATTCCATAACAAAGAAGAAGGAAACCTCTGTTTTGCCCCACGGTAGTCACAGCTATTGTATATTGAAGTATAAACGACTTTAATGAAGTTAGAAGTGGAAAATTATTAGCTGTGGATGGATAGTGTATATTGGGATTTATGTGGATTAAGTTATTTTTTAAATTAATAAATTCCATTAGTATATTTACATCAGACTTCAGTCAGAGAAATTGTTATATTTAATTTCTGCTTACATTTGGAGATACTGCATGAACTGCCAGTGAGTTTTAGTCACTGATATGACATAGCAACACTGGCATGTTTCCAGAAAGACCTCTGGTTAATGGCATGGAATTGAAACCTAGCACTTTCAGTATTTAGGCTTCATGGAATATTATTGGACTGACAGTACTGTTAAATAAAACAAAATTATTTAAGCCAGATAGTTATATATACTTAAAGATTTTAAACATTTTTTCCATATTATTGATTTTATACCACTGTTTGGTGAAAATATTTTCAAATCATATAAATTATGCATACCACAGATACCATTCTGTCTGTTAATAGAATTTTACATGGATATTTCCTCTGAAGTAGACTTGCAAATTGAATTTCAGCTCCCAAAGAAAAGTCAATTACTACAGGTTTTTTTGCATTTTTGCACCATGACTTTTTTCTAAGTTATTCTGTACTTTTTGTTTGGCAAAAAGAGTGCTAGGGTCTGGGCACAGAACTGCATGCCAAGAGGATCTGTGTTTATTTTTTCACTTTGCTACAGATTTCCTATATATCTTCCACTGTATTTTTCCTTCCCCATTTGAGAAAAGACCTAATACATCCTTCAAATGTTTACTGTGATACAAATCACACAGAAAAAGCATAGCATGTGACTCAAAAACTTACAAGTCAAATTGATCCCCTCTTACCTAAAAAACTCAAGTGATACAAGAAAATGTTATTTATACAAATGCATGACTGAAAAGCCTGGGTAATAACAAGAACCACACTGATATTTAAAAATGAGATTTTGTATACTAAGAAAGTAACAATAACATATTTGTGTCCTGTTTCTGAAACAGCAATATTCCATGGAATAGGTTTTCTAATTAAAGATACATAAAACCATCTATCTCCATAAAATCGGTACTCTCAAATAATACTAATTTTACTATCTAGTACAGAATTTCCAGCAGTAAAATTTAAGATTGTACAGATATATATTTTTTCTCTATTTTACAGAAAGATAAGTGAGGATTTTTTGCAAGAAATTCCATCAATAGTTCAACAATGGCAATGATATAAATAGAATCAACATTAGAAAAATCTAAGATGAACATTACATCAAGGTTTCTGGCAGCAGACTACCTACTTGATTTGTCTAAGAAAACAGAGAAAAAAAAATACTATTGCTGAAACTAAATATACAAACTTTTAATCAAACAAGAGTAAACTCTCTGCTACCAAGTCCCATAAAATTTACCAATTCTTGGTTAACTTTCATCAGCTGATCTCCTAAAGTAAAGCCTGGAGACACAGTTTATTGGAGAGCTTGCAAAATGTCACCTAGATTTGCAGGGCTTGGAAGATCATGTCAGCAGTTTGAAGTGATTTAAACAATTTTAATGACTACCTCTACTGTTTTCAACAAATTTCATCAGCTTGTTGCTTCTGAGGACCCACACACTTGACTCTTCCCTACATTACTATTACTGCCCTGTAAATGAGCCTCTTGTGTTCCTAATGGATCTATGCTCTCTTTCTCATGAGATTTTCTAATCACTTTCTCATGCTCATTCCAATATAAAGTCACTTCTTAATTTTAACTACCAAAGGTCATCCACCACCTTATGTTCAAACTCATTCAGAGAAGTTAGGATGTTCTCTGTCTATCACCAGTTTTCACCTATGCCTACATCAATCCCAAACCCTTGCTCACCAGAGCACCAGTGTCTGATCATTTAATTATATTTCTCCATGGATAGGGCTAAAGTTAATGAATCATTGCAGCAATAGCAAACTTTTCTAACTAAAAAAAATTAAATACTACAGTATATTGTCATAGGAGATAAATGTCTATTAAACCTCTCTAATGGTTCTGAAGTAAAAATAGCACAGTCAACTAAAAAGTGTATTTCCCCTATTCTTCACCCCTTGCTTTGCTTGGAATTGCTTCTCCCGTGCCATGAGTAGAAAAAAACAGAAGCACCTGCGGGTTGAAATTACTAGTGTTCAAAATTCAGCATCAATATATCTGTTTTCATAAACTAATATGTAGGATTATGAATTGTGGTGCCTGAAATCCCAACACATGGTTCCTTTTCCGGTTCAGTTGTGGAGGATCTGAGGACATGGGTCATAGCAGCAGTGTATCACAGCTGTACAGCTCCTAAGACCACCAAACAGTGTCAGGGGGGCTAGGCAGAGTCTACACAGGAAAAGAGGAGAGGTCTTGTGTCTTTTAGGATTCTCTTTCAACTCATGTTTTTTATAATTCTATAAATAATTCTTAGTTATATTAAGAAACACTGCACTAAATGGGAGATCTTCAAGATCTGGCTCTTCTTACTGCATAGAGATTTTACTTGCCACAGTGTAAGTCACAAAGAGTCTGACAGAGATATTTTCACCATATGTACAGATAGTCTCTGTGTAGTCATCTTGTGTAGATAAGAAATCTAAGGATTTTCTAAAATACATAAATCACTTAGATACTGTTATTAAAGATTTCATATGCAATGCAACATTTGATTTTCTGTTTCAGTTACCATTTATCAGTCCACATTTACTGATTCAGTACCCACCTTCTCATCTCAACCTTCTTCCCAGTCATCATCTGGGATAAATAGCTTTTATTCTGATTTCCCAGAAAACCTCTTGGAGCTGTCTCATTTTAAAAGAGAAACAAGTATATTTGAACTTACATGTGTTCAGCATTACTCTTTTTAATAATAGATTCTTTAGACTAATAAAAAGTAGTAAAGAGAAAATAAAAGAGCCCAGAGAAAAAACAGAACCCTTCTGAAATCAGCAACTGGGAGTTATCCAGAATGAATTGAACTTTGTGTAATGTTGAGGCTGGATTTCAGAAGAACAATATGAAAATTATTTTTGAAATTTTCTCAAGCAGATTTTATCACTTCATGGTTTTCCTTTCCTTTCCTTGCCTTGCCTTTTTATCTTTTTTTTTTTAAATTTATCTTCGCTTCTTTTTTCTGTTTTTTTTTACTGTATTTCAGCATAAGACCTGGAATTTTTTTTTATGTCTTCCAAATATACAAGGCACTGCCATAGCAAAATTAAAGATGTTCCACTTCTTGAACTTTTCATTTCAACACACTTTTTCTATTTCAGATTTCCTTGATCCACTTCCCAGATCATCTTAGAAACTTGTCTATTTACTGTTTACTATTAATTAGTGAACTTATATTATTTGAAACTAATGTGAATCTAGCCAGTGTACAATTACATATTTTTGCTAACAGAAAGAACATTTAATGTGGGTCATTATAAGAACAAGGTTCCAAAATAAGACAGCATCTGTTTTGTTTGGCAGAATTATTTCAAATAACAGTAACTAAAATTTTGAAAAGGTGTGCTGTTCTGTGTTTGAGGAATTGAAAGCAAACATGGGAAATGCCTGAAAGTCATGAAGGAAAGGCACTGGGAGCAGGAGTTTGGGAATTGTGGTTTTCAGCTTCAGAGGAATCATTTAAATCCTTAATAGCGGCTTCTCAGATAAAGAGAAAATAGCATTCTCTGAAGAATGGCCAGCTGTTTAGTACTCAATAATTAGGTTTTTATTCAGACAGCCTTCTGGAATTGCTGCTATCACAGATAGTGCTACTGGCAAGAAAAATAAAGAGTTTCAATGTCATAGGATGCATTCCTGTAAAAATTTATGAAATATCCCAACATAATTTTGATTTGCAAAGTATCTGTTTGGCTTATATTTGCCTAGACTAGTCACCAGTGCATTTATAAAGCATGAAAAACAGTTTAGACTTGCATGAGGCTTACACACCTTTATTTCCAGGACTGTCACCATGTTACTCAGCTATTTTCTTCAGATATTCAAATATACTTGAATAAAAATTATAGAAGAATTAATCTGAAACTCAAAGGGCCAGCAGACATGACTTTTTTACTTCTTTATGTTTTCATCTTTGTTTATTCCAGAAAAGTATGAATGTCACTGATTCCCCATTTCCTCAACTGAAGAGTTTCAGTTGCACCATAAGGAGACCACAGAGTGTAAGCAGATCTCATTCTGACCTTCATTTATACGATGGAATAGGAGAGGTACCAAAAGTACAGTCAATAGCCTCCACTGAAATTCCCTTTGATTTTTGTGGAAAAGTGACTTGGACATGGGTAGCAGAATTTGTGCCTGTTGCTCAACATTACACTCTTTGAGTCCAGTATGTCCCCTCTGATTTAATTTCTACAGGTTTGAATTATATCTCTTTTGCTTTCTTAAAGAATTTACATGGAACAATTTTTAAAATTTTTCCATTATCAGAAAATGTTATTTATATTGCAAAAATCTCCCTTTTTTATAATGAAAGCCCCTTCCCTTCCCTTCCCTTCCCTTCCCTTCCCTTCCCTTCCCTTCCCTTCCCTTCCCTTCCCTTCCCTTCCCTTCCCTTCCCTTCCCTTCCCTTCCCTTCCCTTCCCTTCCCTTCCCTTCCCTTCCCTTCCCTTCCCTTCCCTTCCCTTCCCTTCCCTTCCCTTCCCTTCCCTTCCCTTCCCTTCCCTTCCCTTCCCTTCCCTTCCCTTCCCTTCCCTTCCCTTCCCTTCCCTTCCCTTCCCTTCCCTTCCCTTCCCTTCCCTTCCCTTCTCTTCCCTCCCAACAAGATATTCTCTTGCTATTTTGCCATGAATGAACACAGAAGAGTTCTGAAAAATAAATCCTCTCTAAACATGAGCTTTAACATGTTAAATTTTCAAAAGCCTTCCAAGTCCTCAAAAATACATGTTGTCCTTAGTTCAGAATAAAGATGAGCAAAAACGACCCTGTTTTCATTAGCAAATTCAGTTATTTTAATTCATCCTCTGAGTAATACTCCTTTCCTGTGATTCATCATAAATTTTTGAGCTATGTATAACTGCCCTTCAACATCTTTCTTCATTTGAGAAGGATTTGTCTCATCTTTTCCTTTTGAACTTCTTCTACTCATGTTTAAGACCCTTTTACACTGATCTTTTTATGCTTTGTATAAATATTTCTAGCCTCTCTTTTCAGAAATTACTTTTATTCATTCTTTGCCTAAAACCACCTTAGAATAGGTGCTTCCCCTTTCCTGATTTGGGGAACTGGATTTCCATGGACAGTGCCAGGCACAGGACTGCTGGATGCAATGGGGGATAGAGCTATCCTTTGCGTGGAGAGGCATCCCAGCTTTATGCAGGAGCTAAACTGGTACTGATGGTTTGTAAAGGGATTCTCTGCACTTGTGCAGAGCTGGCTGCTGCCCCCAACAAACCCCAGAGGGCAGGGGCACTGCTTTGGTCCCACCTGGGCACAGCCCTGTCAGCAGAAAGAGCAAATTGCTCTCACCTCCAATCCACTGGGAACCTGGGGGCAGGGAGGCAGTCAGCATTTTTGAGAATCATGTTACTTGGATTTAAAGATCTGAATACCAGCCTGGTTTCACGTGCCTCGAATGCTTGAGCTTACAATTTATCTCAATAATACACTATTATAATATAACATTGCAATTTCTTTACTGAGTCTTATGCTAATTAGAAGTTGTGTAATAAATAATTGGGTATTTTTAAGGATTTCATTTTCTAGCATTACATTGTCTGCTCAGATGAAGCAATGATTAAAAAACAGTATAAATAACTGCTTACATTATCCACATTTCTTGTGTCTTCAAGTTGGTTTTTTTTTTTAATCTTTTATCTTAAAACAAACTGTAGGAGAAAAGTATTATTAAGAAAAGTTTTTGTGTTTAATTTTGTCAAAACAAGATCCAGCATTCTGTTTTTCACCTCCATTTACACTAAATTTTTAGTTTGGAAATATCAGATGGTTTAACAGCATTTTTGGTCTTTCATTCCCATGCCCATTGTTTCAGTCTTCTGCTTCTGAGGCAGATATCCTTCAGGGTTTAGTGAAGAATCCAAATCTTTTTTCTATTCAATCAATTTTGAGCTCTGAATATAGAAGTTATACAGTTTTTAGCAGTTCTACCAGACAACACAATTAATAGTTCCTTTGTTCTCAGATATGTTAGCTTTACTCTATTCTTCCATCACTGACAAATCTGATTTCTGTTTTATTTTTACAGTCTTTATGCACTTTTGATGAAAATTGGCACCATATTATTGTCCTTTCTCATATTTGACAAGTGAACAGTGAACAATATTTATCACTCAGCAGAGTCAAAAGAATTTCAATAGATTCTTACCTGTAATTCTGTTTTTCATTTCCTATGTGAAATCTGTCATATTGTGAATATGCCCGGTTTCCTTCCCAGTCCATTAATTCAATTCTTAGAGAATATTGCCTCTGACTTGTTATTGCAAAGATAAATTCATTTCCCAGCCAATGTTCACCTGATGGGCTACCAAAACCCTAGAAAAAATTGGCAAAATAACTAGATGTAATTGTTGTAATTGGTAGAGCCTTTACACAATAATAAAACCATCATATTTTACCTGTACATTCTAATTACTGGTTATAACTTTCTTTGGTCCAGTTTGATGATCTCTAAAATTATCCTACTAATATGTATGATGTAGGAATGTCATGTAGTTCAACTGGTGTTTGAAATGGCAGCTGAGGTTATCAGCTGGAAATCATTTTACAAGTCCATGATATTAATAGCATGATGATGTATTTGTACATGGTTCAGTGGGAACACTTGACATTGTAATATTCTATAATGCATTTAATAATTGATACCACGTTATCTAGTTGTCTTGTTATCTAGTTTTTCTTTTTGTCACTTTGCTCTCCTCACATTTCATATGTTCAGATTAGATCATCTTATATCCGCTTAAGCAAATGATATCACTTTAAAACATGGAAAAATAATAATGAAAGAAAAAGTATAACTATTTTTCAAAACTAATTCCTAGACATTCTTTTTTATACATCTTCTAAGTTTTAAAGTTGTTTAAATTGTAGTGAATTACTACATTAAATTTAAGGGGTTTTTCAGTCATTAAGTTATTTAATATATATTAGAATAATTGTTCTTTTTAAACTATTAGCTCATACCTGAGAACTCTTCAATCCATTTTACATTTTTCTTTTTTTTCTCTTTAGACAGTAAAAATTATTTTAAACTATATTTACTTGTGAAGAAGTACTCCAACATGACTGTGCTTATTCATATTTCTTAAGATAAGAAGAATGGGAACCAGAAATCCCCTGATTTTCTTACAGTGGAGCTGGGGGTGTTTTAGAAGGTCCTGTGAAAATTTCCTCATCAAATTAAATGAAGGATTGGATTATTTCCAGAAAGCACATATTTTTAAAAGGGGTTAAAATCAAGAGAATTCCTAGGGACTAAAGGTTAGATAATGAGAAATGTGTCTGTGAGACACATTGGCAAGACATCGATCTTCTCTATATAATGTTTCAGTCACTCCTAACATGAGATGAAAACACTGAAAGTGGAGCTCTCTCTCTTTTTCTTTATTTTATTGCTGTGGCTCCAGCTCTGATTAGTTGTGTCTCTGGGGGATGAAATCCTGCCTGCCCAGATGCCATGTTGTAGCACAGGTATTACTCGCTCAGGCAATGCACAGGTATACCAGCTACAAAATTCTAAAGAAAAGTAATTTTAAAATTTTATAAGTTTAAAAGTTTGACTGGTTAAAAAAAATATAAAAAAAAAAGAGGATTTTTTTTGTTGGTGTTCCTAGAGAGAATTACAGTAGAAAGTACTTTACTCAGGACTCATTTTTGTCTATATGACCCTACCTGAGCATATATTTGGTGACTCACTGATAGTAGAGACTGAGAAGACATTTGAGTATGCTGATCTGAGTACAGTAACTTGTATTTTGAACAGCATGTCTGCCTTTTGGCCCAGAGACCATGAAGAGATACCCAAGGACAAAGTGTTTCATCTGTAAGAACTGAAATTCAGTACTCTGTGGCAAGCCTCTAAGAAGTCTCAGACTGAAATGTGGAGCCCCACTATTAGCTGGCTTTTCCTTTTCTGCATGTTATTTCATTATATCCTCTGTCTCCAGTAGATCATTTCCTATAGAAGTCTCTGTAAATACTGGTTCTAGGTAATACTGATGACACTCTGCTTTGAATCCATCTGTCTTCCAGTGTGAGCTGCTGCTCCTGAAGTTTTCCCATTATGATGCTTTCTGTTATTTCTCCCTTGAAACTTCCTGGGGTCTGGCCCAGACTATCAGACCCCTTTTAGTTTCCTCAGGAGTCAGCCCAATAGTGACTTGAATGGAGAGAGTGACAGCTTTGATCCAGTAGTCTGAAAAGTACTTTTAATAATACAAAAATAACAAACAATAAGGTGTCCACTGTATTGGACTGGACTGGATCAAGGCAGTAACAAGGGGCAAAAAGGCAGAGTTTTGGGTCAGACAGGGGTACTTATGCACCCTGCTGTGGGAGGGTAGTTTAGATGTGGTCTGAGGGAAGGGTGCAATGGGGGAAAGCAATTTAGAATATTAAAATTCTTGCACTAAAAATCAACCTATGATAACACAGAAAACTGAGAACTTTCTAGTAACAATTAGCATAGAGAGCATGTCAATCAGCCTTCTGCTTATGGCACTAAGAATGGGGTTTCCTGAGGCATTTTTCCAGGATTCTCTTCTTCCCTGGAGAAACTGCCCTCTACACTCGCTGCTTTGATGGCATTCACATTCATATTTGGCTTCACACATTCTGCCAGACAACACGATTAATAGATTTCTTATTCTCAGACATCCTAAAACACAAAAGTACTTGTTCCAAACCTGTGTGAACCCTGTCTACAGCTGGCACGCCTTTCTGTAGTTATCACTGTTTTCTGTCTGTGCCTTTGATTCTTTCCATCTTCTTGCCTTGTCTTTCTACCTCTGACTGTCCCACCTGGTGTATCCTGTTCTAGTAGCTTTGGCAGTGTCATACCAGAGCAGTTAGAGGTTTGTCTCTGACACCTTTCACCACTGGTCACTGTCACTCATCTCTGAGTAAGGCAAAATATGCTCTGCATAGACTACCTACCAGGAAGTTTGTCTCCCGAAAATCCAGAAAGAAGTGGAGCATAGTTGTTCAGATATCAGTCAAATTAGGTTTTCCTGGAATTCAAATAGTTTCTTATTCACAGAAATATGAATGATGATGATGATGATGATGATGACTATTATTTAGTCTATCTTTAAGGGAAGATTATCAGGAAATTCTTTCTTCCTTTTTCCCAGTTCAGGAAAGCTGAGGGGACTTCCCTTTGAATCATTGTGTATTGAATTACATATATCTTATCTCATTTAGATTACAGCCCATTCAGGATGTAATATATATATATATAGTGTTTTAACAATATATGATTCCTTATGTGTTTTATAGAAACTCCAAACACCACATATAATTATTCTGAAGTAATGATTTTTATTCAAATTTTCACCTCCTTCTCCCTTTTCACATGTGTTATTGCACTAAGATGAAAATCTATCACTAAGTGCTTTGCTCTCTTGACCGGAGGAAATGAAGCTGCAGCAACAGGGAACTTCAGCAAAAGAAATATGAAAACAGCAAAAGAAATATAAAAAGAAAAATTGAAAATTATGAGGAAATCCACTACATTAGTTATGAAAAAGGGAATCCTACTATCAGAGGCTACAATACTGATACTCAGATTAGAAATGCCTAGAATAGGATTTTTTTTTCCTTGACAGAAGTAACTTCTTTTTAAGCAAACTACTTGCTTTTATGAAAAGAAAACTAAGTAAGTGGGATATAAAACATCTTTCTGAAGAAATGAATGTTCCAAAGGAGAAGCAGTGTACTTTATTAAACACCTAATATGGCTAGCAATATATAAACAAACAAACAGGCACTCAAAGCTTTCATAGATGTAAACCAGAGAGGAGCAGTACATTTCTGTTAAGCACAGAGTTGGCAGCAATTTCTTCAAGTATAATTTTATTATGCCAAACTCAACTGTTTCCAACCTGTATTTAGTCTACAGTTTACTGCCTATATTTCAGAGCTGAAGAAAGACTTGCGTGCATACTGTTTTTCCCAGATACTTTGGCTGACTTAATAACTACACATCTCTCCTTGTTTATATCTCACTTAGACTGTCTCTACTACAAGAACACTATTACTTTGATGGGATATGTAAACTTTCGTATGCAGAAAAAAACGGAAAAAAAAAAACCCTGAAAAACATGATTTAATTGTGTGTTTTTGTTCCCAACCCTGAGGCTGGCAATGAAAATGGTTGTACCTGGTTCTTTTGATTTACCTTTACCTTTAGCTTTCAAACAATATTTCAGAATTTTATCTTCAAATACAAAATTTCTTTTTCTTGTCTCAGAAAACTTAGGAAAACAAATTTGTGTAATTATTATGCCCATCTGTTCTATATACTTGTAGAATACTTTTTGAACACTTTTGAGGTTTGGTTAAAAATCACAGAAACTTGAAGTTCAACAAGGTTTCAGGGAACTGGTGTCTGTGATGAGTTGCTGCTGGGAGAAATGCTGAAGAGAAGCTCAGCTGTTGCCTATTCAAATTGCTACAAGCAGACAGAGCAGCCAGCCAAGTGCAGATGCTGAGCAAATATTGCCTCAGAGGTTCTTAGACATCTGGGACAGATTGAGGGACATTAAAGGGGAACTCAAGCTTTTACCACAGAGAATCCTAGAAAATAATAGGGTTTCAGAGGATTATTAGTAATGAGAATGGGACTTCTATGTGGGACACAGGACATTAGTCCCCAGAAAAGCAGACCTCATTACTTTTGATGTTCACGAGAGAATGCAGTAATTATCCAGTAATTAAATTTCAGTAATGAAAAATATATATTTTAGTTAGCAGACCATTTGGGTTTATACTGCTGCTCAAATCTGTGGGGCCACAGGTGATGACTAAAGCCTTGCCTAAGACCATGCTTGTCATTTGTGGACTGATGCCTAAGATTTAGGACAAGAAATTTCGTTTTGAGAATGCCTTAGGGCAGTGTTAAAAGTTAACATTAAGAGTGACCTATTTCAGGCCCACAGTTGTTATTAAATATTTTTTTTCCCGGTACATATATACACTGTCAGCAAACACTTTGGTTTTGCATTCAAATTGTTACAGCAAATGCTTCCATAATTATTTGTGTTAATGTTTTGTGCCTGAGTTCAAGGAATTACATGAGGTGATCCAAGTCATCCTCAGCTATCAATCCACTAGGAAAAGGAACATCTGTATTTCATGAATGTGTTTGCAGTTAACTACATTTTAAGACTCTCTGAAACCCAGTGGGTCTTAGACACTGTTCCAAAATTGCATTTAAAACTACTAAGAGACACTATTTTGCCATTATCTTTCTATGCTTTGTTCATTATATGTTCCCAAATAAAGAGATTAATTCTTTAAGCCCTACATTTTATTCCAAAAATACTCAAATTTGCTTTTCCCTAGAAATTTGCATAATATTTTTAGATGGCTGGCAAATCACAGACTTTAAGCTCCCAAAATAGTGCTTAGTGTAATAGGAAAATCAGTAATTTCCAAAAGTTCTCAGAGTTCTCCTCACCAGCTCTCTGTGGAAGCTGGGACAATATAGCAGGGATATATGCTTACATTTTCGTATGCTTTCTTATCTCTCCACTATTAGTTGCAAAAAAGACACACAAATGTTTGCACTGACCCAACACAGATTATTATAATGCTTCTTTTATTCTTCACAAACTGAAAAAAAATTATATTTTTGCTGCTGAAAATTGCATTAAGATCATATTTTGGCAAAGGCTGACATAAAAATCACAAACAATGAGTAAATTCTTTTATCCTGGTTTTGTCATCGAGGAATAATAAAGTAATGTTTTATACTACATTAGAGCAGATTGTTCTTCTCAACTTGATAGAATTTGTTTTCAGAGAAAAAAACCCCACAATACATAACTTTACTGACAATTGTAAATCCATTTTTGTAGTTGGATGAAACAAAGCTGTTTTCTGTTTCTATATAACTATATCATAAATTCTGTAAATTCTGACATAATGCTCAACTGCTATGCAAAAAAAGAGAAAGATTTTATTGTTCTTTTGTATGGATTTAAGTACTTAGAACTAGGAATCAAAGAAAAAAGCATGTGATTGTATAATATTTATCTTAGAAGACATCTGAGTTCTTCATCAGCTCATTTTCAATTTCAAATTGGTTATTAACAGACCCCAAACTACTAAAGCAATTGTAAGTACAAAGAAACAGAATTCAGTATGGGTTCTAAAAATGACCTTAAGAATTTACAAAGTTGATACTTATTCAAAAATAATAAGTAGGGTGCAAAAGAATTTTATTAGCTTTGGCAAAATCTGTGAGGGTATTCTGACTGAATCATGTTGCTCCAAGTTCATTAAACAATTATCTCTCTTACTTTATTTATTTTGTCTGATAATGCTCACAGGAAGCTTTGACTTTTTATAGACAAAACAAATTGAAACCAGACACAGCCAATATATCCTATGGGTTCATCTTCTTTCAAACAGTTCAGTGAATAAGACAGATAATAATTCAGTGTTTTACAGCAGCAGTGACTTCCCAAAAGCCATAAGGAATATTCAGCTCCCTTTGCCTTAGCTGAAAATGTGGAATGGATATTCTTTAAGATAATTTCTAAAAAATGTTTGTGTACTTTTTTTGTATACTTGTATATTTTCATTCACATCACATTATATTATTCATTCTGTTATTTGAAATAAGTATTTGGTTTATAAAAATTGCTTCAATTTCCTCAGATAACATGTGTTAATAAATGTGAACTTAAGAAAGTATTGAAAAACAATTCTAAATATTCAGATTTTTTCCTCTGAAATACTAACACATATTTGTTGGCAAGTTTTAAAAATATATGTAGATTGAAGCCAGAGATGCCTTCTCAAAAGACTAAAAAGAAAACTAAGCTATTGTCAGTTTAAATAAAGAACTAAATATCCGTATAATCTGCCTGAAAATCATGTTCATAATCTGTGCTTCATTCTAGACTAAATATATTAGTATATTAGTAGACGTACAGAAATTAGATTCACTTTTTACTTTTTCCTTCTCAAACACACACAGTATTGGTAGCAACAAAATTCCCAATGAATAAAAAATCACAGTGACAGAATGAAGTGCAAGCCTTACAAAAAGGTTTCCTCTGTCTGGGTAAGAGGCCCAAAACAGCTCAGTTGCTTACATATATGTCCTACAAATAAAACAACCAATACATCTTCCTCAGGCCTGGATTTCAATCTAACTTCTTTATCATGTAATTGAAAATAGGAGAGTATCTCTTACTGAGATAAATTACATTGACAGCCTCCATCCCAAAATACCATTTTCACTCTAGGACAAGTGGATGCTAGGAATGAACAGACACTTAATGTAGCTCTTAGAAAGAGCATGCCAAGGACATGGGTATGTATTAAAGAAAAGAAATTTCATTTTTGGGGCTCTAAGAAAAATTAATTTTGAGCTTCAGATAACTTACTGATTTGTCATTTGCAAAAAATAAATGGTCAGTTTTAGGGTTAAATATGCAAAATGTAAGGAAAAAATCTAAAAAAGGTATTTTTGGTCATTTCAGGCAAAAAGAAAAACTTTTGGGATATAGGACTTAATTCTCTTCTTCAAACACACTGATCAATACCAAGTAGGAAAAATGAGCATGACTAGGAGCACAGATGCTACAGCAAAGACCAAAAGTTTGTGAATTTAAAAAGGGACTTGAGTTTCAGCCCCATAATCTGTCTAAATAGAACATGCATCAAATTTATGGATTGTTTTTGAATCTCATGCTTGGCTCAGCTGGTAGTCTAAACAGTAGAACAAGAATAGAAGCTGACTGACATAAAAGTCAAAGTTATACTTCTAATTTGTCACGAGCCCCAAAGCTAAGAACTGTTCCAGTAAGTTCCAAACAGAGCAGATCACACAGAAGATACTCCTCCCTGAAGAGAAACACTGTTCCAAGAGGAGAGCACACAACTGCTATGTGGGAAGACATCTGTTACAATTCTATTATATTTTCAAGACAGAGATTTTAAAAGTAACCTCACAGAATCTTACCTGGGTCTTCTAATATAGCATTTTCATCTTGTGGTTAGAGTAGTTCTTTAATTACTTTAATCTTTCTCATGTTGCTCTACTAGAGGCTGTTAGCATAATTTAGCTAAACCTTGAATATCATTATATAAAATTTATTAAGTAACAGGCTTTGGAATACCATACAAATCTTATCAGTATAAATTAATGCTGTTAAATTGAAGCACTGGTGCAAAGCAGGCACAAGAATATGTGTCAACACAGCTCTTGAAACAGGAGTTATCCAGGAATGTTTGCTTAGGAAAGACTATGCTGAGTATAGCACAACTGTGCTCCAACACAAAACTGTGTTTAATTTTACATCCAAAAATATTCTCCAAAATAAAGAGGATGCTTCCTTTTGTAGTAACATCTCTGGTGCCCAATATAGTGATCCAACATTCTCTGAGACAAATATTGTTTCATTCTTGCTCCCTTACATAATTCTGTTGAAGTTTACACTGTAGATTAAGCCTTGGTCAGGACCAGAAGAGTTTCATGAGCTTGTTTTCATAAAACAAAATCTGGTCTCTCACCACTTCAGTATCATGTCTATCTCCACTGGGCATACTGGATTTAGATGGCAGGAGAAGCAGAGAAAATGTTGTCTCTTTTTATAGCACTGATGAAAGTAACAATTATCTGAGGAACTGTTGCAGTCAGAAGGGACTTTTTATTAAACCAGCATGACATGCCATTCTTTATCACGGAAGGGTGGGTCTCTGTGAAAGGCGTTACTCACACAATATCTTAATACACATTCCAGTCACCAAAAATCATTTCCTTGTATCCAACTTACGTGGTAAATGTGTGAAAGAAACAAATTATTACTTTCACATCATCTACCCCAGTCCCTTGAAGAAAATTGCTTATTTTCAGATGTAAGAAACTTATGACTT
The DNA here is from genome assembly GCF_009819655.1 of Sylvia atricapilla. Lineage (NCBI taxonomy): Eukaryota > Metazoa > Chordata > Aves > Passeriformes > Sylviidae > Sylvia > Sylvia atricapilla. The sequence continues at coordinate 134,732,203 of NC_089140.1, forward strand.
TGAAGTATACTGTCATAAGTAACGAATTTGTCCCTATATGTTACAAAATTATTTATGTCTTGAGTGTGCCTTTTTTATCCCCTTGTAATCATAACCCACTCATTCATTCAACATATTAATTTAAGACCACCACTACTTTCAACCTGTCTGGCTTGTTTAGACTTTGGAAACATAACTTCCATCTTTTCCAAGGTCATGCATTCCCTAGTTTTTGCTTTTCTCACAAATCCATCCTGATCTCAAATCCTTCATTTTGCAGAAGGGACCATGCTGGTATTACAAGACACTTTATAAATTGCTTCATGCTATTGACAGAATAAAAAACACAAAACCAACTCTGCTGAAGAAATTATGGGATTCATCTCCACCTAGTAACTAGATGGATATATGTTTTGCAGATAACTTTATGAAGGCTCTCTTCCTTCCAGAAAAGTTTTTGTATTCCTTTCCTATTCGACGGTTATCTTCAAAATGCTAGTCCAGATTCTTTGAACCAGTAATTCTTTCCCTCACAAGTGTTTCACTAAGACACAAGGGGAAGAAGAATCTGTGAAAAGTGCTCTGAAGATTTCCCATGCTAACAGTGAAATGGTCTCAGATCTAACACCAAAGTAGTCCTATGCCAGCTGTCATTTGACAATGGCTCGATATCTGTCACAGCTTGGGCATTATCTCTTCATGTTATTTGAATCAGATCAAAACTACTCTAAAATTTAGTGATGAAGATCTTGTCACAAGACATATTTGAGCCCTCTTTTAAAGAACACAGGGGTACATTTATCAGTGCAAGAAGTGTGAAGATTTCACAACCTGAACTATGTGTAACATACCTTAAATAGTTATAATCCTGGAAAAGGAATGAAAATTCATTCAGAATATCCAGCTTTAAAAAATCTGAGAATAATGAAAGATATTGTTCCCACTGTATGGGATTTCAAATTAAGAGCAATTCTTTTTGTCTGTCAAGAACATTCTCCTCAGCCAAGCCATATGGTTTATGTAATTTTTGTTTAAAGTCCCACCCACATCTGAAGTTATTTTACACTAAGATAGTGGAACCAGAATCAATAAGCTTACACAAACAATTCTAAAAGGTGCTTCATGCATTTTTATGCAGTCATTGTCTCACTTGAAAAAGAAAGTTATGAACATAATGTTCTAATTATTAAAAGGGGCTGGAGCTCTGTCTGTAGTTGTTTGATTCTTCAAGTATTTGGGGTTAAAATATAGAACCTGAACACTATTTGTAAATGGATACAACTACAACAGAATTATCCACCATCAGTTAATGCTCCAAGAAGAAACTACATCAGCTTGAGTTTTTTACTTTGTTCAAGTCAAATACAATATAAATGGTGTTGAATTCCTATTTTGAATGACAAAAATGTTCAAGTTAACATTTGTACTGAAGCAGTATGGAAAAAAATTAATGTCAGAGTTTAAAGACAAGAAAGTTGGGCAGGGAGAATTATAACAGAACTCGAAACTTGAACTGAAACTTTCACAAGAGATATTAAAATTTTCAAGCTTAGAAGCTTACAGCAAGTGGAGACTATAAAGGAAATTAAAAGGCCATATTCTAAAACAGGAGCCGAATATTTGGCAAATAAAAATTGAATGCAAGTAACGTCTGGAAGTTTTCAGAACGAACTGAACAAAGGCACTGAAAAATAAAGTCTTTTATTGGAATGCTAGTTCTTATGGAGGACTTGCAAAGACTAGCGAGATGAAAACATGAGGTGACCAGCAACCTCACTGTCACATACAAAAAGTCTCCCAGGAAATAGGTAGGACCTCTGTTCAAACTAGAGCTTACTCACAGAGGTGAACCATAGGAAGTACACAAAAATGTGTAAACCCATCACGTCCAGAAGGAAATCACAGACTTAGAGTCCGAAGATGTGTTTGGCTGTCTTTTAAGTAAGCAGAAGACTCAGGTCACATGAGACTTGTTATAATAGCTTAAGTTTACTGAGGATCAGAGGAGTCAGGCTATTCCAGATAACACAATGTAAATTCCCATTAGGACTGCATCCAAAAATACTACCTGAGGAAGTTCTGGTGACTACTTTCATGGTCTAGCTCTCAGTGTGTGAAGAATTTAAACCACACAAGAACATAAATTATTATTATTACTGCTCTGGTGTCATACCATGTTGGCAGTATGGAGATAGCCATCAATTTGACCCAACAGTTTTTAGGAGAAAAATAAAAAGAGGAAACTGCAAAAGGAATGGAAGTGGTTTTGTAGATGTGCTCCTCAGGCACACACAAACGCTACTGAAAACTTCTGAAATAATTTGCAGCAGACTTGTTTTAAGCACTGAACTCTTGGACCCTTAGATATTAATTAGGAACATGAAATTAAAGGAATGTGGAACTTAGCGTTGAATGTCATTCTTGCCAATCAAAAGAAAAAAAAACAGCTGATCAGGAAGGTAATGGTTGCCATAAAACTTAGAAATTCATCCTTGAGTGTACAATGTACAAGTGATCCTAATCTAGGTCATGACATTATGAATGATTAAAAGAAGTGATAGGTTTTTGTCATCAGAGAGAGGAAAGTAGCAATTAAGGCATAGAGTACAATTAAATACTGACATGCAGGAAAAAAACTGGCTAGGAACAAGATTGCTGTGAGCTGGCTAAAGCACACAGTTTCAAATACCTATTGAGAGTTTTTCTCGAATGAGGGAAAGCAAGAAAATAATTTTAAATGTCTGAGGAAACTCCCAACAGACCTGACCCCAAAGAAAGCCCCCTAGGAAACTCATAGTGAATGTTGGGTTATAAAGTGTGGAATAAATTCAGAGAATTTCATGGGAATTATTAAACTAGACATGCTAAAAGGCTAGAGAATAGGGAATCTAATACTCCATCACCTAATTTGGCAAAAATGGAGACAGTCACTGCGAAAGGTGCATTCATCCAAGAACTGAAAACTGGAAAATTATCAAAAAGTCTCAACAGCCAAGTTAGCACATGAGCTAACCATTTACTCAGATTTGATTATTGCTAATAACTGCCTAATAAATGCCAGGAACTGTGTCTTGGACAGTAAGCTTGTGGGAAAACCCCCTTCTAAAGGGTCTTGGGTTTGCAGATGGCAAGCAATAGGTTTTTAAGTGATATTCCCCGCTAGAGATCAAAACTCTAAATAGTGTTATACATTTATATTTACTCAAGAAAGAAAATATGTAAAATACTTGAAACTTGCTTCAGGGTGATCTCACCTGTTATTAAAGAAAGTATTTGTTATTCCACTTCAATTTTTTCTGATAAGCAACAAACAGTATAACAGAAAATACATTGCAAAATGTGAAAGAACATATGTAGTAGATAATGATAAGGAAAGGATGGAAGGATGACCTTATAGGGTTTTCTCTGAATTTATTACAACTGAATGTACAAAACTCAAATGGCCCAAGAGATTTTTTAGTTAGAAATGAGTTCCTAGAAGCAAATGTACAAATTACACTGTACATCGTAAGACTAAGAAGAAAATTAAAGGATACTAGAATCATATGCCCCTAAGCAAGAAGATACATAACCAATCTTGCATAACAGTGAATCTGCATAAAAGGTTTTGCACTCATTAGCTATTGTTTTAAACACCAAAGAAAGTGTTACTTTATTTTACAGAGTGAGGGCTGAACGCAAGTGGAAATGGAGAAAAAAAAAACAGGAGGAAAAATTATTACTGCTATTGCGCTGTCACTGACTGTGGCAATTTATGTATGACTGGAGTTAAATACTTCCTACTGAAAAGATTCATGGTTATCCTACCTCTCACTTAACCTGCTTACTGTATTGGTGTCTAGAACAGAAGTGTTTCCATGTAAGGTGAAAGCAGCAGTGTGAAACAGCATCAAAGACATTGAGTGCCTCACTGCTGTCAGGTGGCTCGTGTAACCCAGCAGTGCTGTCACCCGTGCAGAGACTGCTCCATGTGCAGTCTCCAGGTAAGCTGCTCTAAGGACCTGCCTCAGAGCATATTTGCAGTGGCCTCCTAACACTGTAACAGCCAATAACTTGTGAGAGCTTTAGCAGCAGTGCAGGCTGGTGGCCTGAATTCCTGTCCAGCTCAGAAGCTGGCAAGCACTTGCTTATAGCTTAAAAACTTCAAACAGTTTTCCAGATTTCTTTCCAATAAGAACTAAATGCACTGAAAATTAATGAAGCCCCAGAGACTTATGGTTGCTGCTATTATATTATGATATTATTTCTGTTAGCTTTAGGACCCAAATGACATACAAGCACATGAAGAATATCTTAACAAAACTGGAAATCTCAAATTGAACTGTAGGCAGGGAAAACATGCATTAAGTTCAACTGCTCCAAGTAAGCCTAAGTGCCATCAGGTTCCCCTGCCACACTATCCAGCTTCCACTGGAAAAAACACCAGGAAAGGGGGGGGAGGGGGGGGGGGGGCAGTCCAACAGACACCACACACCCTCTCTGAACAACCAAAGAATTAAGTTAATGATGCTGTTGTCTTGAAGCTAAGATGGTTTCAGATCCCCCAGTTATACAGAGGGTCCACCAGCCTCTACCATTCTACATTCAACACTTGGTGTTATATGGTAACCACAGAAGGGAGCCTAAGATTGTTAGTTTGGTGAACCGGTTGATAGAAGAAGAGCAAGCCTGAGCCCCATCTTGATTCATGACATATAGGATAAATTATCAAAAGTATAAAATGGATATAGGATAAAATGTCCAAAGGGGATCTTTTTTATTTGGTAGAAGTAAATGATCCCTATTTAGTAAATGATACTATATCATTCCTAAAGAGAAGCAAAGTTAATTCAGGCTGCTTGAACTAGACAAAACCAAGAGTCTAATCCCGTACACATACACAGTATTGTGAAGGAAAAGTGGAGGAAAATTACTAAGTGAAGGGATAAATATAAAAAAAAAGGCCACATGAGAAAACTTTACAAAGGGCTGTATTTATTACAGTGCCTAAGAAAATATCAAGAGATAAATCCAAGAAAATAATTAATGTGATATGTATAAATTTTTAAAAGTCCATATGTAAGTTATACATACAAATTTAAAATTTTAGTAAAACTGGTAGAATCTTTAGTTCCCCCAAAATATTTGATGCTTTATATTTTATCCAATTTTGAACCAAAATCAAGTAAAACAGTTTTCAAGTTTTCTGTATATTAAAACAATATGAATTCTAAAAGAAAATTCCAATTTTGTAGCTCTATTAAAAATATTTTTGTCCTTTTAATATTACTTTACTTAATATATATTACAAAATAGATTACATCTTTTAGTTATCAATAGGAATCTGACCTGACTGTTTATTTATATTTTCAAGCAATATAAAAATATTGAAAATAAAGAATCAATAGAATCCAAAACTAGATTTTGGTTCAAAATTATATTATGTTTATTTCTGAAATTGTAAGTTCTCAAACAGAACTTTTTCCCATAGAATTTTTTTACTGAACTGAACTTGTTTTTGTTTTTAAACATTTAAAATTCTCTTTTCATTAGTGTTTTTCAAAAACTGTAAAAAACCCTCCTTTCTCTGCCAGGTTGACAATACAGTGCTGAAAACTTCACTAGGAATGTCATTGAATTCCAAGCCAGTCCTGAGGGACTGAGAGAACGGAGCTCCATCAGAAAGTTTGATCAGGCAGAGAATGAAAAAAAGTGAGAAGTTATTTAGATTGGAGTAAATTTTTTTTGAGTTGGCAAGGGGAAACTAGCCTGATTGAAGTCATGTCATCTTTAATTTGGTAAGTTATTTATTTTCTTGTAATCCTATTTGAAGTATCAACATTTCCAGTACATTAATTTGATTGGCAGAGGTGCTGTATGACTGGGGCTAAAGCCCAGTAAAAATTTTTATTCCTATCTGAGGTGCTCCAAATTCTGAATCAGTTCCTCTCAGTTGAAAATATTCATGCCTTGGAAACATTATCACATGCCTCCCGCCTCCTAACATCACATCAAGTCAAAATCTCAGAGATACAGACAGCAGCATTCTGTCCTCATCTCATTTTAATCTCAGTAACTGATCTGAAAGAAACTCCAAATCAGGGGAAACATCACCCTAACTGAGTAAAAAGTATTTTTAAAAGTAACAGACATGATGCAAGTAGTTAATAAAAGACTTCAGGACCATACCACCTCACTATAGGAAGAATTATCTATTTAGGTCAATAGGAAGTAGTATTTGAAATATGAAACTTATATGAATTGTACAGTTACTGCACATTTTTCACCTTACCATTTTGTATTCTTTCCAGCTTTTCTGAAAATCCAGACTTCCATCTTCTCGGTGTTGTATAACTGTCCATCCTCCTCCAGCAATTTCCATATTGCAAAAGACCTACGCAGTAAATAAAAAAGAGAAATCTAAAAACCCAAACAAAAAATAAAACAGGTTTGCATTGGAATTCTGGTGTCTTAGCGGGGGGGGGGAAAGCATTTGTGAATAACAGTATTAAAGAAGTGTGTTTTCCTATGCACTCATGTCCTATTCCCTCAAAGACATCTTCAGTCATTTGAAGACAACAATTCTCTCATTATGTTTCGTGTAATTCTCCCAGCAATGTCTCCAATCAGTACATCACCAAGAACATGTCCTCATCATTCCCCTCTGCTTCTTCAGCTTTCCCCTTCACATTCTCTCCCATGCTCTTTTTTTCTATTTTCTCTGCTGTGCTCCTGAAACCACTCCCTTTCTCTTAATAAACAAGAGTAATTTTTCAGTGATAATAATGTTTCATATAGCTTTTAGCAGAGTGTTTTTTGGTCTCAGAGACAATCTTGAGAACTCTTACTCATCCTAGGAGTCTAAAATGTAGCACAGATGCGGTTATTCTGTTTTTCTTTGATTTGTGATATTACCTGCAGTGTTCCAGGCAGTGTCCCAAAATGGGACAGGTGACCTCAGAGCAAGCTGCCTTGTATTGACTGAGAACATAGATAGAAACAGGCTCAAGAGATGAGGTCTGTGAGACAAGTTCAGAAGTTAAGATCTACACTGAATATGTAAGATCATACCCTGTCACCATTGCACTAAGAAAATTATAACCTAGATACTCAAGATTCTGTGTAAAAAGAATAATGAATTCAATAATTTTTTGACCCTTGATATTGGAATATTGTGTAAATTGAAATCTGTTACCAATCTTTAATAATCCATATAATAATATAAATGGATATTAACTTTTATTCACTTCACTCTCTTTCATTATCCTTCTAAAAACATAGAACATAAACTATGAAAGAATTAAAATACTGCTTGTGCATTTGCTTTTCTTGGTATGTGACAAGCAGTAATGATTTTTGTTCCTGTTTTTATAGGACACTTGATTTTAAGATCTAAGTTTCTTAGGGTTACTCATTCAAGCAAATTTTCCTGATTTCATTCCCCTGTACTCATCCATGCTGTATTGACACTGCGACTATCCTAAATTTCTTTTTTTTTGTGCTTTTAAAGCTGTATTCTGCCCTTTAAGTAAAACGTCAGTATGTAAGAGTGTTGAGGAGGTTTAGCTTTTGGCACTCCCATCAGCCAATCAGTCATGAGTCAATTCATTAAGCACTGGTTGGTGATTTAAAGCTTTATGCTGCTTTGACAAATTGGAGGTTACTATCCAACACAGTTAAATAAAATTTTGTCCTGCAGTTGACTAGAGGACCATATTCTACCCTCAGAAAGAGCCATTCTAAAATTCTCCTACTCATAAGAACTGTCATGGTAACAATATGCAAGTGGTTTTGTTTTAATTTGCAGCAGGCATGCCAAGTGAAGTCCCTGTGAAAGTGCAGGAAGGAAATAGAATACCAGGACAAACATAAACTTGATTCACGGTAACCACAAGAAAACCCACAGTTTTCTAGACAAATATTTTGGCCCTATTCCTTCTTTAAGGAAGCCACTGTGAGTCAAAACCTTTGTCTACAGGATGTAATGTCTTTAGTCTGATTTATGGTGAGAATTTCTAAAAGATGGATTTCCTTATAAGTAATTTCAAGCTTCATGAATCCACTGCCAAATTTTAAAGCATTGAATCCTCGACTGTATTAAGATTAGTCATTTTAAAGATGCACACAAATTTTGGGATTTTCATACTACAATACAATGAAGTACCTGAAAGATCGAAGTTTTCTGAATAATATATCAAATTGAAAGAGAAAACTACACAGTGAAAAAAAGATTTGCCAGCAGCACATTTTTCACTTGCCATCATTCTGTGGTCTGGCACTCTCCGCAGTGGTAGACACAAACACCTGGCCACATTAACAGGAGTTCAAGGTGATTGTAGATGTTCCTGTGCATAGCTCTAGCCTTGTCTGTCCCAGAAAAGATCAAGGCACTCAGCCATTTAACACCACTTAATGCATTCTGATACTTAACCCTCTATTAGAAAAGAGGATAAAAAAGTGACTGAATTTGTATGCATTATAGATTCTGATTTTATAATTAATAAAATAACCTGACTTAGAATAAAGACTATCCAAAATATTGCACTCTTGCTCTTCCTTAAATGCATGGATAAAAATTCTCAAGCTCCTAAAAGGCAGATATGGGATTATTTCTACTTATTTTTGCTTTGTAGACGAAATTATTTTAAAAATTACAATTAGCATTCAGAAATAAGCTCGGTTTTAAAGTAAATAGAACATATGAATTTTCTACAAATTGCATTTTAAGCCCAGGCACACTGAGAATAGTCTAGCTCATTGGCATGGAGCAACAAGCTCGAGACCAGACCTTTGAGACCCAGGGAATGTCTCTGCTATGCAGAAATGGTCTGATAACTACCATGTTGGAGGACAGTATGCAGAGGAATAGCCTACAATTAATATATTAAAATTCCTCCAGATATGCTGAGAGAAAGCATCAGCACCAATTTAGTGGAAAATCCACAAGAAGAAAGCAAAGGGGGAGAAGTGAAGACAGCCACAGGAATTGCTTTTGCAGAACCATAAAAACACAGACACAGAGCCCAGCAGCAGTGGATTGCATTACATTTTCAGCATAGTGCACCCAGAGCTTGGTAACAGTCATGTTTGTGGGGACATTAGAGGAGACTGTGGGCAATCAATACATTGATCCAGGAGATGCAGAGGTCCTGTTTGAAGTCAGACCAATCACACTTGGCCTACTTTGCTCCCAAAGGTGACTTGGCTCTTTCAACTCCAAAACAGAGATAACCTCACTGTAGATCACCCTGACTTTGCTGGGGACTAAGAGGATACTTCTTGCCTTTTTCTTCACTGGGAATAATCATTTGTCCACATTATCAGGCACAGCACATACACAGTCAGAGTAAGCCAATTAATTAGCTTAATAGTTTAATTCTTTTTCTCTTTCTATGTAAAAAATAAGAAATATTATTAAGATCTTTTAAAATAGATATTAAACACTAATTTTTCATGAAGGGCTTGAAGACTAATGAATTATATTAATGAACTATTGAAGATAGTAATAAGAAACAAAAATTGCAGTGTAAAGCATATGTGAGCACATAAAAATGAGGCACATAAATGGTATGGAGCTGTAAGCATGAAGGATAATTTTTTAAGAATGTATGAATGTGAAACCAACAAAACACTAAAACTGAGAGTAAAGTTTGTGTATATGACAACTGTATTTTCCACTGAATATCAGGGTTCTAGCATATCCCTTAGAAAACATAAAATTAAATACAGATATATTTTGTAACCTGATGCATAAAATTGTTATAAATGCGATAGTTTCCTGTGACTGTGAGTAATACAGAAGATAATAATATATTAAGGCTCCTAAGACATTTCAGTACTGTGCATTACATTGTGGTAATCCAGATAACTAAGCTGGCTTTAAACAAGCAAGCCTGTCTCCATGGAGTACTTATCAGGATGTTAGAGCAATCTGACTGTGCCTGCATGGTGCTGCCTCTGGGCTAATTAGTGCTGGCACAGTGCTGCATTGATGTGATTTTGAGGCTATCTCAGCTGGAGTTAGTTTGGCTATCTGCACAGCACTACCTTACAGCTTGTTTAAATGACCCTAATGTCTAAAAAAACACCTGTTAAAGCAATCACACTCCTCACTTGACTAACATGAACATGCCTTGGATTAGCCCTTGCTGTGTTATTGCAAGGGTAAGACAGAAACGGGTCTATCAGAAATGCCCTCAACACACAGAAACACACTTCTGCCTTTTCTTGCTAAAACAGGAACCCTCCAGGAAAACATAACGCAGTGATATCAGCTCAGTTGTGATACCTGTGTTGATTGATAGCAGCATCTGTAATCAGGGATATAGTGAAAACACAGGATGGCTTCCATTGCATCACTGTTCTTATACTGCCAGTGAAGGGGGTTTGAGGTAAATATGCCACAAGCATCAGTGTCACGGTGTTTTCAGGTAACCATTGTTTTTAATTGCAGTCCAGCTTCTGATCATGGTTTATGAACTTCAGTAAAAGTAAGAAAACTACTGAAAATTGGTACATGCGATTTGGGCATAGATGTTGCATTTTTTGAGTGGAGCAGCATCTAAAATTTCTTTTATTATTCTTGTCATGCTCAGTAATGCTTTCAGGGATATCTGCCTTTTACATCATGACAATTATTTTCCCATTCACATTCACCAGAATTATGTTGATCTTGGCTCATAAAGCTCTCCCACCCCAATTCTAGTAATGGCTTAATGAACTCTAATTCCTTGCTAAGCTATAACTTCTTGATGTTTACAGGCTTCCAAAGGCCTTTTGCAATACCAAACTCTACTTAGGAATAAGGTTAGCATATCTTAATACAATCATAATATTGCTATAAACAATAATATTGGTAATATTTTTACAGTCTTTTTCTGTTTGCAGTCACCATTTTACTACAGTAAGAATAAATCCACCAGACAGAAATAACTCCTTCCCTCTTGTCTGGCCCACTTTATTTCCCAGGTAATCAGCCCTTAGTCTTGGTGGCTACCCCCAACAGTGCCCTGTCAGAAGGACAGCCAGCATTCCACCATGGATAAGTTTGGTTTAGGTTATTCTCTCATGTTCTTAGCCTCAGCTGACTCAGGTACCTTAGCAACAAAAGCCTTGCAAAAAAATAGTCTCTTATACAGACTAATGTTTCATTTGCATATAAAAACCTCTCCCAAGTCTCTTTTTTGAGAAGGATGGGATTATACACACTTCATAATTTCAAGCAATACTAGCAACTCAGCATATTGTGTTCCTTACAGCCAAAACCACTTTTCCTTGTCCCCTACAAGAGAAGCAGCATCTTTTTAAATCCTTATCTTTAAAAACTACTCATTCCACTATTTCTTTCCTCGTGCTACCAAATAATCCCCTAGATCAGCTTCCTCATTATCACACTTTACAAATTCACTTCTAAATTTTATCGCAGATTTATTTGCAGCCATAGTCTGATTTAACTGAGCTTGCCAAGTGGGAGGAAGTGAGTCAACTACTGAGTGTACGTTGGAACTTAGGAAGGATTTTCTGTCAGCGGGAAAGAAGAATGTCTGGAATAATACAGTTAATAATTTTCTCAGTCTATTGTACTTTTTAAAGACTAAATATAAGACAAGATTTTTTTACACCAGTACAATACTTTGTGAAATGATAACTTCAATAAAGGCTGAAAACGCTTCTTTCAATTCAGAGCAATATCATATTAACAAACAAGAAAATAAACCCAGTCTTTACCTTTTTAGGATCTGACACATTGTTAATATAAATAGTGTAGACCCCACTTTTGTTAAAACCAGATTGGTATACATCTGCACAGTCTCTGAATGGCTTTTCTTCTTCCTTTTTTGCATTCTTTAGTAAAACTGCAAAACAAAAAACATGTTAGATCACAGTTACAACAACAATCTTAAGCATTTCTGTATCTAGGAAGTCCGCTTTTGCACACTGCATCCCTTTTAAAAATACACAGTAAGTGGACTGTGTTTCTTACGTGGCCCATGTATTTAGGAAATTCTAGTAAAGAACCAGTATGCAGCTTTTGGACAGATGGCAGATTAGACACCAGAAGTCATGACACAGACAGCTAAACAAAGCATCCTGTCTGCTAAGAGGTAACACATCATGTTCCTTCTGAGTGCAAAGGTCTGTGCTGATGCAGGTGCTGGCACTGACTAAAGCTGTAGTTGGGAGATTGCCACAGAATGGCCCAGAGATGGCACATGAAGGTGGAAAGCATGTTCAGTGTTGTGATCTGACACAGATGCTTACCTAAGACAGCAATGCTGGAAGAAGAGAGTTTGTGCTGCTCATGAGGTAATGACTTTTGAGCAGTATAGGAGCTTGGGGCAAGGCAGCTGCTTGCTTAAACTTATTTTTTAGAAGAGAATGATTTAATTATTTTCATATCTATGTTCATAAAGGTTGTTAAGTACAATAAAAGAAAAAACAGTGCTACTGAAGTCAGGAGTCTAAAGGCAAGATTTTAGAATTCATTTTGGCTCAGCACAGGGAAACAGTTAATGTTGTAACACCAGTGCAGATCTTGATCCTGTATATTGCAGACAGACCATACATATATGAGTCTAGCCTGAAAAATCAGGAGTGCAAGATGTTGAGAATCCCAGTCTTGAATAACCAGGAAATTCCCTGTAGAAGGAGTAACATTTGAGAGTGTTCTTCACTTCACAAACAAAAAGTAGCATGACCCCACACAACAGTGAAGGATATGATTTCATTCCAACAACACATATTTTAAGTACATCAGCATTCCCATGGAAATCCATCCATCTACTCATATTCTTAAACATGTCCTTAAGTGATGTGCAGGGTTCAGGCCAGCACTTCATTAATCCCTACAATAAGGATACAATATTTAAGTCTTCCAGACACACTCATCCTCTGGTGACAAATACTTCTTTTTCATTTTTGGCTCGCAAGTGTGAGTTATAGATACAAAAGGGACTATATCTTATTTACGCTGAGTGAAGTGGCCTCTGCTGCAAAACTAACACTGATGTGCAACAAGGCAATGGCCTTGCACAGCATGCGGGACTACACGGGCCATAGATGGTGAGAATAATGCCAAGGGTGTGCAGTTGGAAATACTGTCTTCCCTTTGAACACCTCAAAGCAGTAATTTAGGATGGCAAATTCCTGACAGAGCATTTGGTATTAATACCATTTCACGAATTGGGAAATTGAAGTAAAAAAGCTTAAATATTTTACCTCAGTCATTCCATGGAAAGGTGAAAATAGGAAAATAGTGAGAAATCCAATCCTGACTGAAAGACTGAACTACTGCTCTCTAGGTAGGCATTTTGCACAAAATAATATTATTATTTCTATTTTATGTCTTTTATATTATTATTTTAAAAATTTATTTTACAAAACAAAAATCCTTTACTTCTTCTTTTCTTACTTCCTTTCTTCTTCTCTATATTTGCTTCGCGTTTATTTTTTTATTCAACACCATCAACAAAAATAAAACCCAGTTTATCTATTTGCATATGAAATTTGGTTAGGAAATCCATGGCTTTGAAACTTGGCCATATTTGGAAAAGGTAGAGCTGGCAATGTTGTAGATTACACACTTTCCTGTGAGACAGCAGGGAGTGAGGTCCTTAGCAAGGTGCATACAAAATGTGCACTCTCTTAAAAGTGCCATTTTTTAGATAAGTAATAGAACTGAGGTCCTTGTGATTTGTGCTAATTAAAGACTTCATCGTACTTTCTGTAATCAGATGGTGTGGCCAAAGTCTGTGGCTAAATCTGTGGCTAAAGTCCAACCTGAATAATTACTTGGGGCTGGAGCCAAAGCCTAGAGGAGTTAAAGCAAAGCCTCTCATTGATTTCAGAGGGCTTTAGAATAGATCCATTCTTTCTGGCCTGACTTTCTCTAGTGCTGTTGTTTCAACTGGAGACATCAGTCTCTCCTCTCTAAAAATTATATTTAGTGGTGCAGAGGCACTTCTCATTTCCTTCAGTCTTAAAACATTTATATTTTATTAGCTGTATGCAGCGAGATTATCTTACCTCTTACATGAGTGATATACACACATTGAAAACCACTTGGAAATAATTCCTAAGATTCAATAAAGGAAATTTGAATTCGGATCCTTTGTAACTGAAACTTAGACAAAAGAAATAATGAGTATGTTCTAAAGTTTATATCATTAAAATTTTAAAGAAGGTAAGATTTTAATATCAGAGCAAATAGCTTTGGTAATTTTATAAGGAGATGAAACTCTAGGAATCATCTTCAGAAATAAATCATCTTCTCACGCTTGAAAACTGAAAGAAACACAATAAAAGGGATGTGTGAGAAGAAGTTGAAAAAGACAGATAAATGCTATCATTCCTCTGAGACAGCTGAAGTAGCTGAGATCACACCGAGAGCAAATGTGTAATTTCCTAAAAGTGAAGCAATCCAATACCTATTCGGGGCTTTTTGCACCAGGGGTTTATTCCACTGTAGCCAAGAGAAGATGACTTTCCTTGGGTGCCTCTCACCCTCTCTCAGAAGTTGGTGCTCCCACTGGAAGAAAAGCTCAGTTCCTTCACAAAGACCTATACTATAACAGATTGTAGCACAGTATATTAAGCATGACCAGCTAAAGTTTAGGTTTTCTTAATACATCACACTGTAATTTGCAACAGTCCAAACTTGACAGAAAATTAATACTCAGGAATGTTACTGGTAATGTGCTTTTAGCATAAAATATGTTTTCTCTAAGGTTTGCTGTTGTTTTTCTAACTTAATATTCCATATAGTTTCCAAAGTACTTCTACATACTATAGCTCTAGACTATTTTTTATATATCATTACATAGACCTTGAATCCTTTATACATTAAGTAAAGTCCCTTAATGATGTATTGGCTCACATACGGTAGATGTGTAAGTAAAATTTTTTTAAAGTAAGAAAGTTCAAATAAATTAGTTCTAAAACCAAATATATAACCATTAATTTTCTTTGTCAGTTTCAAGATATTGACTTTACACAAACTTTTAATATTAGTTTAGCTGTTTTCAAATACAATGCTTATGATAGAGCTTTATGTACCTGAAGAAAAAGATAAGTGTGTGTCAAGCAAAACAATATTGCATTTTTTTAAACCTGAATGCTTAGCCAAGTTTTGGAACCCTGGAGGGTTTTTTGATTGCCTTCTCTGGATGAATAAACTGGTAAGGAAGCCATGCTCCTTTAAAGCAATGATGCCTGTATGGAAAGTCCTGTTTTTCTGAACAGAAGGAGAACCTACAATAATTTTTTCACTGCACTTCCAAAAGCCTTCTGGGTAATTTTTAGCCCAATAACTTTCTCCCTGGGCTATCTGTTTTTCTCTACTTGATGGGAATTATTTCTTTCAGTTATCAGTTCTTCAGCTGTCCCTTTTCCTCTATGCCCTTGGACACTGACTGGAGTCCAAAGAGTACAGGAAGCACCATCCATAACTGCCTAGGCCCTGTGGATCCCAGGAACCCAAATCCATGACGTCTCTGTTAATCCATGGGCTGTGCAGCACCAGGGCTGAGCAGCTCCTGCTGCACCTGCTCCCAGGATATTAACCCTCAGCAGAAAGCTGGTGTCAGCACCTGAGGCTGTAGCCGCTGCAGTTTTAGTAGAATGGCTTAGCTGTTCTTGCAAGTGAGAGCTCAGATAGGGTTTTTTCACTGATCAACAGTCAGGGGAATTTAACTAATTGATAGTTATGTGTGCCCTGTGTAGAGTGAGACTACTTTTCTGCTCTCAGTTGTAAAATGAAATCAATAATTAATTACTTTATTTCCCAACAGGTATCACAAATGTAGGATGTTCCCTTTTCTGCCCAGGTTTAAATAAATACAAACTAACTACTAAGAATAAGTAGCTTCAGAAATATTTAGTAATCTAGTATTCTCCTCTGGGAATATGAAATTGAAAACACACAATATTTGTTTTTCCTAGATGCATGAAAATTATCAAATTTAATCTCAGCTAGGAAAAAAATAAAATAATCTACTTGATTTTTTTTAAACTGAGATTTCTGGTTGTTTTGGAAAAACTAAGTTGTCTCACTGCTTTTCAGGTCTCCATCAGATATCTGGTGAATAGCACAGCTTGTCTACAAGCAATAAAGAATGTTAAAATACAGCTCATTATGTTGACTGAAATAATAAATTACAATCATACTTCCTAAATTATTTGAGACCTGAACTGCCATGTTTGTGAAATCAGTTGAGATGAGCTAATCACTTAGACTCTTATGTCCTTTAGTGATACTGACAACAAGTGAAAAACAGCTCTTTGTTTTTCTTCATGATAGTGACTTATTTGGACAGATATACAGAGATTTCATTAGTGTCTGAGAGAATATTATATTTTCATTGTTTCAATGTTCTATTTACATTAATCTTCTTATAGAAGTACCAAAAAAGCACTTAAGAAATCATTCATGCTTTTGAAGTCAGAAAGGGAAAGTCTTTCTCCATATCTTATCGGCATATATAATTGACCTAAATTTTAGCTGTGCTATCAAAAGCACCTGAGGTAAAAAAAAAAAAACAAAACATTATGTCCTCTGTTGAGCAACTCCTAAAAAATCAAAAAGGAGAAGTTTGTAAATTGATGTTTTTTTACCTAAAGCTGCTGCATTCCAGGACAAGGTCATACAAGGACTGCCAAATGATCATTTCTGTCTAGATCCTGACTGCAAATAAATTTTGCCTTGATCTTGTCATTGTTCCAGAAATATTGTCAGGAATCTTGAATTTCTGTAGGTGACCCTGTGTCTCTGACCTCTTTCCCAGCCCTTTGGGTGCAGCTGCTGAGCACCAACAGAATTCTAGTTACAATGGCAAATAGTGCCTGGCTCGTGACGAATCAAATCCAGAACAGTTTGTTAATGTTGTCCAAAGGATATTACTCAAACTGTCACCCAGTGAGGAAGCCAAACAGATATACTGACTAAACAGATACACATATTCCCCAACTCAGCAGCAGCAATCATGAACAGATCTGATAGAATAAGGTGAAGAATTTTTGTTTTGTTTTGAGGAGGAAAAATGTGCAAAGGCTTGCAGTTTTTGCTGACTTACAGCCAGAGGTACAGTCTCCTTTTCCGGTGTCCTCATCTTGCATATACCAACCTCCACCTGAGAACAAACATTAAACTGCAGCCTAATAGCTGACTGTGACACCCGCTATTGCCTGCAATAACACAACTCTGTGACAGCACCATTGTGTTGGAAATGTCACACAAACCAAAGGAAAAAGCACAAACCTGAAGGCTGATTTTAATTCGGGTCTGCTCTCCAGATAACTACAGTGATGCCTACACACTGAAATGACAGCTATGCAAGAGCACACTTAGGTCCCTCTTAAAACGGACTTGAAAACACATTTTCATTCAAGTGCATATTACACACAAGCTGTTTTTCTTCCAAAAAACATGTTTCTGGATTATTAAAGCTACCACTGTCACTCAATATAACCAATGCAAGAAAACAATTAGAAAATTACAATCCATTGAGATGTATGAAATAAAAAAATATTGTCATTACTCATCCTTGATAAAGTATCAGGAGTATTTATGCACCTAGCTCATCAACTAAAAGTTTTAAATGTGAATTTATATATAGTTCCTACTCAATTCTAATTGTTATAAGGACAAACTACCACCATCTGATTCAAAACTTTCTCCAATGTCAACTTTATTTCCTACTTTATTAATTCACTATTTTATTTTCAACTCCATAAAGTCTGAAAGTCTTAGAAAAACAAAACTAAATGGGGGGATATTAGTATGACAGCTGCTTCTGTATGTCTTGGAGCCCAGCAGTCTTCTCAGATATGTCATTGCTTGTGTATTCATTTTTGTTTACAAAGGAGGTGAAAGGAAGTTTAGGACTGGAGTTCAGACATTCATTTTCCCTTCAACAAAATATGCATTCACCAAAATGCTTTTAAAGCTAATATTTCTTTGTGACATTGCTCTGAATCTGACAAAAAGAGCAGGCCATTGGCAACTTGGAAAGTTCATTTTGACATACTGGAATAAAATATTTTTGTTCTGGGAACCTTAGCTCCATAATCGAGTTTATAGATTATAAATTTGCATAATCTAGTGTATAAAACTGTATTGTCAAGGTCCCCATTCTTTCCAAATGAAGTTATAAGACTAGATATCCCATTACATTTCTGCTCCAGACTTTCCAGTGCCCCATCTCCAGCATCAGAGCCCTAGAAACCATTGAGCTTCATCCCTAGGTTTGATCTTTCAACCATCATCTTTTGGGTTTTTATTCTTATACTCTCATAATTACTTATTTTCTTCTTATTTTCTGTTTCTTTAGGACTTTTCTCCTTAGGAGGGCCCTAAGATTTTGCAAGAGCTTGGCTGATACCTGGCCTGAAAAAAGACACTTCAATATGAACTGATGTTCAAAGTAGATGACTGGAGAACAGCATAAGTACAGGAAAGCATATCTAGGAATTTACAGTATAAGTTCTTCCTCTACCAGATGTAATATCTGTATATTTAATAGGTCTTGAAAGAATTCTATTCCATTAATTTCTCCAGTGAACATTTTTGAAGCCACGCTAATTTTCATCATTCAGCGTCCCATTCCAAGGAACTCCATACACACATCCTGTGAAGGACAATTTCCCATTGTTAGCTTTTAACAGGAGTGTACCAGCTAGTGACACTGCATTCTTAGCTGAAAGTGTCAGTAAATCTGCACCCATGCTCTACAAGCAACCTACAATTTCTACTGCAACCTCCTTTTGCACCACCTGAAGCATTTGTGATAGGTTTAATTAATGGTATTTCACATACTCAGTCATCTGTCTTTGTAAATTTTTTTTTTTTTGTGCAATGTGGGTTCCAGTACTTTATACAGTATTTGAACACACCACAGATTATGTTCAAATTTTTAATGAAATCCTGTCTCTTCCTTTGTAATAGTTTTAAAAATAATATTTTCATTTGGACCATTAACTGGCAAGTAACACTTCCTGCATCTTTCATTCAAGATTTCCCTGTGAGCTTACCTTGAATTCATATGGGTGAATTTTAAAAGGTGAGAGAAAATAGAACTCTAGAATTTCTTCCTTAGGCATATTAATTTTCTGAATGATGACAGTAGAAAATTCTGGCTTTCATTAAACTGTTCAGATTCTATGACAGTATAAGCATGTGTATAATACACATACATATGCACATTTTGGATGTCTAAGGGAGCACTTAGTCCTAACTCCAAACTGGGGCAATCACAAAATGTCACTTACAGGAGCAATGCTGCTCCGGCTATATCTGTTGGCTGTGGAGTGGTTCCATATGCACAGAATGAATCAGCTAATAGGAGATCTTGCCGAAAGTGTTTGGATTTGTTGTAGGGGCAAAAGGAGGGAGGCAAGGTTAGGGACTGTGGTTGCTTGGTTGTTCTGTTGTTTTGTTTCTTTATTGGTTATACAAGTTGCTTATTCTGCTGGAACAGTTCAATGATCTTGATTCACCCCATGACTCTACAGTCCCTGGACTGGATGGAGAAGTGGAAGGATCTTGTTTCCAAGGAAAAACGACAAAAGCAAAAATAGTTCCTTTGCTCTCAACATCTATTCCTTAATGGCTACATGCATCACTCTCACTGCATGTGGGAGGCCCAAGGAGGTGTGTGAATCTCCTTTAAGTACAACCCAGAGTAACTACCAGGCCATGCTGAAATGCAATTATCAGGGCTACAATGATTCTGCCAGCCTAGGCTCTAGTCCAGTACCAGATTTGTTAGGAGCACTAAGGTTCATTACATAGAAGAATTTGAATCAATACTTTTAATGTGGGGAGGGAAGAGAAAAGGTGTAGTCAATTAGATGTCTCAGGTTAACATTTACAGAAATGTTTTAGCAGCTAATAGAACATTACCTTGCCCTCCCACACAGCCTCTAAGAGTCTGCAGTAAGAAAGGCAAACAATTGCATAGTGAGAGCACTCAAGCTGTCCAACTACTTATTAAATAAAGCATTTAAAGCAGAATTTCCCTCCTGTAGGGCTGCAGGAATTAACTCGATCTTGAAAAACGACATTAACGTAGAGAGCTTTCACCCTCTCCAGGGTATAATTATTTAATACCTAATAAATTATCTACAGTTATCAAGTTTGTTTCCCAATAAATCCAGCCTTAGTGACTGGCAAGAACAACAATACTTCAAATCACTGTACATTTTAAAGAAATCACTTAAGAATACCATAAAATGGTCCTCATTAGTGAGCTGCAATAGAATGCCTTATGGCCCATTTACAAAGAGATAAAGACACTTAATTATCCAGCTGCAGTATAGTTCCTTAAGAGTTTCTGCTTGAGACAGCAATTTTGTGACTAACTAGCTATTCACTGAGAGCAGAACTAAAGAAGTCTTTCACTAACTGTACAAGGAGATTAAGTTTCTGGCATTGTTTAATATTTCTAGTGTCCATATTTCTTTAATTGATTTATATTTTTCTGTACAGACACTCTAATGTGCATTTGATGTTTCCATCTGAGCAATGGTATGCATACAAAGAAATTTTTTTACTAATGAGCCGTTTGGGTGACACCAAAAGTGCTGTTAGTTGGTTTATATATGCTGATATTCTCTGTGATATCTTTGGTGTGAGTGAATAATGCCAGTTTCACAAAACTGAGTGAAGAAAGATTTGGCATTGATCGATACTGTAGGAATGAGGGTAGATAATTGATTTTAATATCAACAGTCAAGAATTTATATACACTCCCAGCATAAAGTTTTCAGTACAAATAAATATTGATCGCCTGCTGTGATCATCAAGTTAATAGAGATAAAATATGAGAATCCACAATTCTGTTTTGAAGAATTTAAATATTTTCCACTGACATAAATGTCAAATGCTGCACAAATTTGTTTATTTCAGAACTGAATCCCTATTAAACTACAGCCCAAGTTACTACTACCTAATATAATTTGTTGTACTTTATTTAGAGCATAACTTTGAAATTCAGGTATTCCTGCCAAAGCAGGATATGAAAATATTTTTATTTTTGAAACATGATGATTTGGAATTAATATGTGGTTTAGTTTTAGAAAAAAAACAACACAGGTAGTGATCATATAAATATCAGCACTAATATCATCATTACCTTTTATCAGATAATATGGAGAAAAAGGGTACTTGTAGTTGTAAGTCACATCATCATGAAACAACTTACTTGGACAGAAGTGACTTCATTCATCTAAAAGAAGTCCAGACCTGAACTCTGAAGATGTTAGGTGAGTCAGACAAGACTGACTCCAAAAAACTCTCCAGTACAGCTTTCTGAGCATCTCTGAAAATTGCATATCAATAGAGTCTTTAACAAAAACAAGAATTGTATAGGACCTGAACAGAAAAACCAAGAAATACAAAAGCTGGTGCTGCTGTGTATGTTTAATTGAACATCTCCACGACTGCAGAAAGTCAGACCAGCCTCTGACTGCAGCCCTGCAGCACTTTCCAGTTCATTTGCTCAATAGGATCCAGCCACAAGAAGAGTAAGGGGACACTTCTTCCTTGACAATGAGTGTAAAAGAAAGATTTAGTTTTTCTCCAGCTTTCAAAATATAAATAAGAGCAGATCACATATTGGAATATATCTTTGTAATAGTGAGCTTTGTAAGTTGCCAGTGAACATTTTCTGATAGTGACCTTCTGATCTTTTTTAAAACTAAAAGTATTTCTGTTATGCTTTAAGATATCTGAATAAAAATGAGAACCTCATGCTCATAAAATCTCAAAAGATGGAGGAAGTGGAGAGAAACTGAGAAAATTGATGTTTTTCATCATCTTGAACAAATAATGTCACCCTTAGACGAAGTAATATGCTTTGACATGTTTGGGGAAGTTTTAAGAAACTGTGGAACACCAGATGATGTCAGTGCATTAAACTGGATTTTGTTTAAAGCTTTGGTGTAGGTATTCTAACTTTGTCAAGTCTGAGGTTTTTATTCTTAACCAATAAAAATTTTAAAAATAATTAGTATCTTGAAAGCATCATGCTTTGCTCTTATATTGCAGTATATTAGAACACTATTAATCAATACATTAATTAATATATTAACAATATTAATCAATAATTAAAATTCAATTTCTAGTGTAAGAAAAAAAAGTCACTTCTTTCATGAACTTATTTCTTACACAATGTTTCAAACACAATCCTGATGCATCTCAAACCTACAGCTTTCAGCCGAAACTGGTAAAAATTTTCTGTGCACCTGGCACAAAAGATCCTTCTATGTTCTGAAAGAAAAATAGTGAAGTGATTGATATGACACACTCTAAGTTCCTGCCTCACCAGTTAAGTCTCATCATGCCAAAAAACCCTCAATAATGTCAAGGATAAGGTATCAAGAGGAGGCATGGGCTTAAGGGATGAAATATTTATGGGGAAATGGTATCAGGAAACACAAGCTGTCACCTTTAAAATATGTCTCAGATGAATACCAATATTATTCTTTCCTTGAACAGAAGAAAAATGATCACAACCTGCATCACAAAACCTTGCTCTTCTATACTGTTAAAATCTACTGGATTTAAATATCCTCATTATTGTATTCCTACGTATGTCTGAATCAATATAATATAGAAAATTTGTCTAAACACTGTAAAAATCCTAATATATAAAACTACTATTCTCTTTTTCTGTCTTGTCTTGCCACTAGGATTTTTGGTTTGGTTTTGGCTTTTTTGTAGTTTTGGATGGGGTATTTTGTGGACTTGGTTTTTCATGTGTGTGTGCTTTTTTGCTGTTGTTGTTTGTTTTTTTTTTAATTTTGTGTTGTTGTTGTTTTAAAAATATGGCCTGTATTATAAAAGGTGCCTTTGGAGTCTGTCTAATGAAGAAGGCCAGCATCACTGCTAAGGAAATTCTGCTTCTGCCAATGGAGTTTCCCCTGAGCCTGCAACCTTCAGGTCATTTCCTTGAAGTTTTCAGTCTATTCTCATCCTTTTCACTTCAGAATAAATCTTTAAATCACATCAACTTTGGACTAAGAAGTGGAATAGATTGATTATATTTAATTTTTTTAATAATTTGTTATATCTTTAAAAAGCACAAACTCCATTTAAATAAACTTTTGGACATATTTACTTTTCTATCCATAAACTAGGAGACTTGTACCTTTTCTGAAATGCAAGACCCACTAACCATTTATTTACTTTATGAATTCAGTAGGCACTTCTGGGGAGGTAAATTATTTGCACATATGTGCATTGTTTTGAAAATTAAGCTTAGCATCTTGTCAGCATTCAAAAGGATGATAATTCTTCATTTCTTCTTTACTAAGAGGTCACAAAACCAGACATTCATGACAAAACTTTCTATTCTGTTCCATTAATTTTCTGAGGTAAGCTTAGGCTAAACATTTTAGCAAGGTATATTATTATGCAGTCTGGAAGACAGCCAAAGAAAAAAGCTAATAGGAAAACAGAAATAAATTTATGGTTAAATATGCTTTCCTGCTGAATTTTACATTCCTTTATCTGCAGGTAGGACTACATAGGCAGTTATCACAAGTTAGGCAAATTATTTTTAACACAATAGAAATTCAATAAATTTTCTTCTACTGGAATAAAAGACAATGTATTTTTGAGTGGGCACTTTTTGTCTTGAAACATAATTTCCCAGTGGACCAATATACTTTCTGAACTAGTTGGTTTACATACACATCTTTGACTGTATTATCTATTGCTTAACATAATTCGTAGTATTTGCCTTGTTTTGGGGTTGAGGAGTATTTTGAATAATATTCATGTGACTATCTACTTTAGCACTAAATATCTTCTTAATAAATAATTTTTCTGACATGGCAGCTTAGAAAGTGCTTCACGATACTATTTACTGTATTACAGATGTGTTGTTTGACAGTGACAGCAGTGTGCTTTATAAATAATACTCTAAGAAAACTAACACTCCAAGTAGGATGAGAAATTACCAGTTTAAAGCAAACAATAAGCATAAAACCTTTTATGACCTTTTCTAAGAACAATTTGATCTCTATCCATCTATAATTTGACCTGTATTTGTTAACAGCTACAGGTGAAGTGCTTTTACAGTCTTGAAGATAATCATGCAATATCTCTGTGATTAATCAGGCCTTCACTTCTATGTTTTTATTTCCCCTATTTTTTGGGGAAAGGAAAAATTTTCATGCATTTATCTACATTTTAATTTGGAGATTACTTCATCTTTAAATAGTTATCTTAATATTCACCACAATGAACAACCATTTCCTTTGGAAGGCTAGTGTCTGAAAATGCTTTTATTTTAGAAATTCTTCTGTAGAAAACTTACTGGAAATATTGTCAAGGTTTTTGCCCCTGCCTAAAATATAGAAATATACACAGACAATACATCAAGTGTGTTTAGCCACAGACACAGGCCAAAATAGAGACATGTGAGTCCCCATGGCAACCTGCATTTATTTGACTCTCTGTAGGCTTTGTGACCTATTAGAGTGTCTATTTGAAGGATTACATGTAACTGAAACTTTAGAATCACTCACACTGGGAGAGAAGTGGGTGGTATTTTGGAAACTGAACTCACAAACAATTCCAAGTTTTACAGGTGGCCCTTATCCCAAAACTGGTCTGTACCAAAACTGACACTGAAAATGGGATCTGGATTTTCTATTTAGGTCCATCTATATATTAAAAAAAATTAACTTGTGTTGCTTTTACCTTTTAAGTTGGTTTTTTGAGGCTTTTTTTGTTTGGTTGGTTTGGTCTGGTTGCTTTGGTTTATTTTTTCTCTTTCCCATTTGCCTTTAAATTTTTCAGAAATTCTCCTAATATATGCCTATGCACAGTAGAAGTACCAAAGCAGACTTCTTAGGGTTTTCATGTAGTTCTAGGGACTTCGTTAGCTCCTTAGACTGTCTAACTGAACAAAACCAGTTTCTGTTCAGCCATGAATCTCTATACTACCAGCTATATTATTTATTCATAGGCTCCTAGCAGGAAAGCTTCAGATAGTGTCCCAATTTATATAAATTAATCTAAAAATAAGTCTTTGATATGATTAGGTCATTAGTGGAGTAAATGTATCTCATGTTCTGGAATCAAAAAACAATGATTATCACCAGATTGGTTTTGAATTAATTAATTAGCTATATTATATTTTTCACTTTCACAAATTGGAAAATCTTCAATACTATGACTTATGAGAAAAATAAAATAATTTTCCTGTCTGTGACTTATTCTGGGAGAGAATTTACACATGGATGGATGGCTGGATTTATGGATGGATGGATAGACAATTTTTAAAATAACATGCCATAAATTTCAGATAAAATATAGTAGCTTACATTTTTAATTTAGGAGAATCTGACAAAGGTACTTAAAACCATTCTCAAAATACCACAGGATTTAGACATACTTTGCAATTCCTCTCAATTCTGTTGTTCATTCTGATAAAGTTACTCATCTTTGACAATCTGGCTTTCTAGACTTGATGCCTCACTTAGGTTGTGCTTTCTGTCAAAGATGAGTGTCCCTGTTAAAGACCCAAAGTTCTTAAGAGGATGCATTCTTTTTTATCTCTACAGCTTTCTAATAACTAAAAAATATTTAGCAATCTCAATGATATCTAGTAACCTTTACCTAAATTACTGAAGTCCTCTCTTTTATCAGTGGAAAATACTTGTCAGTTTGCTGGCTGTTCCTTTTGTCCCTATCATTAAGTATTTTGTGCATTTCCATAACAGCATTCACGTATCTTCTTTCCCACCTAAGGACTACCACAGCTCACACGTCATACAGTTCTGTATGTTACAGCTCTCTCTCCTCATATGAAAATTGGTCCAAGACGCTAATTTTTCCATTGTCCTATTCTTTTCTGGACCATTTCCATTTCTGCTACATCCCTTATGAAATTAGACAACTGAGATTTACCAAAGTATGACAGAGGAGGTGAAACTGATTTATGTATCACTTTTTGTTATTCTCCATTTCCCAAGAAACACCCGTTCTCACAGAGTATTTCTTGTTTTGATCATTAATGCACACATCAAGATTTGTGTAAGACTACCCAGACTTCATATTTTGATGTGAATTTAGAGTACCTCCAGTGGTACTTTCCAACATGCATACATTTCCACCTTCAACATATATTTGCACAGACTGAAGTTGGCATTAATTTTTGGCACAACCTATACTAATTAGTCTTCATTAGGGTGGTCTTGTGTTCCAGGAACATATTATTTTAACTTAAGATATCTGGCTACTTCTTCAGATGTGAATGTATCTACCAAAAATATTGGTCAGTTAGACTTAATCAGAGAATTAGAAAGAAACATTTCTTTGCTTTAACATTTCTTGTTAAGTTATTCTCCTCAAAGAACAAATTTATTCAAGGAAAATTCTGAACATGATAATACACAAAAAGTAATGGAGTCCAAAATCAAGGACTAAGTTAGGTTATTAAAGTTATATTTAGGCATTTAACTGTGCTAAACATCATTTACTTCCACAGTTCCTCAGAAGTTAAAAAAGACTGTTGAAAACTCAGGTTTCCACTCACCTGAATTTGTACCCAGGAGCCCAATTTGAAACATCCACTTCTGTATTCCCCATTCAAACTTTTTATAAGAAGCAGCTGAGGAAACTAAGTTTAGGGAAAATGTTGGTTTGTTTGGGTTTTTTTTCTTTGAATCATATTCAAGACTGTTAGAAAATCTTTTTAAGCTGAAAAGGACTTGCCATGTATCTCTGTATGAGAATAATATATCTTTCATTTTGATATTGATTTTAAAATACTCCTGAGCTTTACTAGAACACTCTGGACACAGCCTTGCCAGGTTTCTTTGCCAAAAGGCCATAAAACATAATAAAGGATTTGCATTGCATCACAATGCTTCTCTGCTGATATGAGAAGGGCCTACTATGAAACATGTTATTTAATTCAAAATGCTAGGGAGCTATATAACAGAATGAGCAGAAGGGAACATTTAGAATGAACATGAGAGGGGGAAAAAGTTTTTTTTAAAAAAAGTAGTCTATCAACACTGGCCCAAGCAGGCAACACTTCCAAAGTAAGAGATGTAATCCTCATGACTGGAGCAGTTTGTATTCAAGCCACACAAGTTGCATGGGAATATGTAGCAGAGAGAAAACCCACATTGCCTTGAGCTGAATAGCTTAACTGGTCTAATAAGTCTTCTGCCTCTTAGAGAGAGCTCTGAATAACGATGCAGGTGACAAGTTTCCAGTTGGGGGCATGGGGTAGTTGTTTGCTGGTTTCATTTTGGTATTTTGCTTTTTATTTTTTAGTTTATGGCAACTAGAGTTTTAGAATGACAATAATCTACTATGCTGGGCTCTTCAGACTTCTGCTACGTCTCAGAGAACTCTTTGATCCACACTTCCATAATTGTTAAAGGACTATCACAACTCTCATGTCTACAGTTTCTCTCTGTGTTTATTCTGTACCTTTCTCAGAAGGATTTTTATGTTGTCATTTCTGCCTGACTTTGCCTTGTTTACTAATAGTTACTAATATATTCTTCCAAGTGTACCACTTCCATTTTTCACAGTGGTCTCCACCCATCTCCCTTGACCAGTCCTAGTGGAATGAACAGACATTCTGCTGTGTC
This sequence comes from Sylvia atricapilla, assembly GCF_009819655.1. Lineage (NCBI taxonomy): Eukaryota > Metazoa > Chordata > Aves > Passeriformes > Sylviidae > Sylvia > Sylvia atricapilla. The sequence continues at coordinate 134,759,776 of NC_089140.1, forward strand.
TTTGGCATTTGATAACTGAAATTCTATCTGAATTTCTGTCGCTGTTTTTTTACTTAGAAAGACATACTCGAGGAAAATTGTCTTATACAGTCTTTGCTGAGCCCTTGTTATTTCTACCTTTTATGTTTGGAGCACACAGAAACAAACAAAACACAGCAAGACAGAAGAAAAAAAAGATCCCTTATTGCAAATAAAATCTAATTCAAGAGAAGAGAAAGATATCTACCTATAGCACTGTAAGAATGTATATCCCAAATCATCAATATTATAACCCCATAAACATGTAAAAAACTCTGAATTACTTTCCTGTTCTATCCATTGACTGAAAAGAATGTCAAGAGCAGATGAAGTACAGACATCTGTAAATTTAAGATCCGTGGTTGGTTGGCTTACTTCCAGCAGGAGGAGACAGATACTCGGGAACAAATCAGTATTACTAGTGCAAAGGCAATGTAATTCTGGCCTATATCTGCTATGGTCAAGATATAAAAATGATATTAAATTCAAAGAATCAAATATGGCTGTTGGTACAAGGGTTAGCTTCAGTATTGTCTGAACTTTACTTGAATTGTGGGTTCTCATCAGCTCTTTTCTCCTCAATTATAATCTCTTTTTCTTTTTTGGAATAAGACCATTAAGTTTTCCTTTTCCAAAAAATCAGGACTTCATTCACAAGAAATTTCCTGGTGCTTCTGTTATTTTATAATGCCATTTTCTTACCTCCTTCCTTGGAGCAGAGAGTGACCAGGGTGTGAACTGTATCCATCAATTCAAGCTGCTGTTTCTGCAGGACACTGTTATTGCTTGTTGCCTTGTTTAACTGCTTCTCTAGTTCCTGGATTATGTAGCTTTGTCGTGTGACTAAGCTTTGTAGGTTCTCTTTTTCCTCCTTCAAAGTGGCCAGCTCCTCTTTGTGCCTTTCTTCCATTTCTAGAATTCTGTGCTCAAGTAAACTAAAATGAAATAAAACAATTAGTAGATACTGTTTCATGCCAACGTGATTAATAATACAGAAACCAGAACACTTTTTTCAGTGTATAATTCACAACCTAAATCAATTCTAAAATATGTCACATCTAGTAATTCAGCTCACCGAGTCTTTCTGCCAAGTGGTCAACCATAACTGATCTCTAAGACTGCATTTTGTGATGTTTGTATGTTGTAGTGCTTAAAGGACATGGAACTGATACGTAGATATTACTCTCATCTATAAATATCCCTATGCACAAACATAGGGCCAGAAAAAACATTTGAATGCAAAAGCTCAGACAGAAAAGCCAGAGGCAGGCAGAGGAGGGAGAAGAGCAGGGCATTGAAGAGGACATGGTGAGCAGTATGAATGGGTCAACATGATGAGACAAAAAACAGGGCAAAATGCAGAGTTATGAAGGACCATCAAGACACGTGGAACCCACAATAAATGTACTTTTTGATGGGGTCTGTGAAGCTGGGATAAGAAATTCACTCCAGATGAGCAGTACCTGCTTTGATACTAAGAATAGTACTGTTTTCCCAAAAGGTAAATCAGCAACTTGCATTTTAATGTAGGATTCCCTTGTTTTCCTTGAGCCTACATACATATCCCCACTAACGCTCCCCAGCCATGTGCTGGGTTTTTTTCCACAAAAGGCTCCTCAGGCAGAAAACTGTTGGGCATCATGCTATGTAACCTACTTACATCAATTTTTATAAAGAATTTTTCACATGTATAGAAACATTTTCTCTGGATTAATATTCTTTTTCTAGTATCCTGTCCTGTGCTGGAAGTGTTCAATTTACCAAGATCAAAGGCATATCGGATTACATCTAGAAAAATAGTGATGTTGGAGACTTAAAGGACAGCTAATATCTGTCAACCATGAATAAGAAGCTTATCCAGGACAGTGCTTTGATGCTGTGGTGGGAATTTAACAGAAAAGATAAAGAAATTAATTCAATCTGGCTGCTACTTTCTCTGTGAGGTTTCTGTCGTATACACAAAAATTGTGTTTCTCATGCCCACAAACCAAGTGGTGGTTAAAACCTTCCCAACAAACTGCTTCCTGCTCAAGTCAGTCGTAGGTTTTATTTGTTTGCACTCTTCTTCTACCTTTATTTTTTACTTTTGGATAATAAATCAGTGGCAAAATGCTTGCATAATTTTAGGTCATTTAACCCAACAGAGGAATGTAATAAAATCCATACGGAGTTGCTTCTATTCTGTATCATGAAGCCTTAATATGAGCTGATATAGAGATGATAACAATGCAAAGATTAAATGAAAGCACCAAAATTTGCTGTGCAAGCTAGAGTGAGATCAATTAATTTTTTTTTTAAAGCAGCAATTTCTTTAAGAAATATTTTAAATGTGGAAATTACTAAGATCCTGAAGAAAACATAGTTTGTAATATCAATATGCCTAATTCTGTGAAAACCAGAAGCATCTAGGTAAAAGGAGCAAAAAAGAAAAGATGCGAGGGAAAATAAATTTTTGTAGGGTCCCAAACACAAAGGAGAATATATCTCATTTTAAAAGTCTCTTTAATTATAAACAAAATAGCAAGATTTAGTGGAATGAAATAAGATGATAGAAGGTTACATCCTAAAAAAAATATGGATTTTGAAGCCAAAGACTATAAATTATTTTTGCACCTTATTGGACCTGTGGCTGATTTTTCATCACTTGAACACTAACATTAAACATCATGGTCTAGATTCACACGGATTTTTTTGAGAATATGTATGTGGTAGCCTTTGAACTTTCTCATGCAGAAAGTCAGATGTAGTTTAGTTTGGCAGAAGCAAAATCTTCAGATAGGTTTGGTTCTAGTCATAAAATACTGTCAAAGAAACCCACTTCCTTTTGTAATTTATCAGTTCTATCAGTGAATAGAATTATTCTGCGGATAATTTTTCACAGAAATTATCAAAATCCTGATTGCGACCCTAGATTTTAACTTTTCTGATAGACTAGTTACATCAATGCACTTGGGATAGGAAAAAGGTGGCCTGGTCACAGTTTATAATTGAATGGGTGCTAGGTAGGGCGTTATGCCAGTGTGACATCTTACAGTCCCCCAAAATGTTGTATTTTCAGTGCAAGAGAAGATGTCATTCAGGAAGACAGAATATAGCTTTATAGTTATATACTAAGTAAAGACAAAAAAGTTCCCTTTAACTTTATCCGTATAGTACAGTACAGGGCATTTCCTTAATTCCACAGTGTCCTATCTGCATGTCCACAGCTAAATAATTTCCATATCTGAATGTTGTCATGTCAAAGAAAGAGCCTTTGACATCCACAGGTTATTCATTGCATTATCTGTTTCTCACTGCGGCCTTCCTAAGGCCGTAGTAAATGAATTCAGGGGGATGATGATCTTGTTTGTGGCAGCACTGGCCATGTCAAGCAAGAAAAGAGAAGCTGACAATGTTTAGAGCTCCACAGTTTGGCATCTACAGGGACAAACAGGAAGCAGATGTTTTCTGACTTTAATAGTATATCCTAATATTTCTGAGTGGTGTGTCAACATGTGGTGGAAAGATGAAAGTGTCAAAGCACTTGTTTCCTCTTTTTTTCTACATAGATTAAAAGTCCTGTAATTATAAACTGCAAACACATGCTATTTTCAGGAATGCATAAATATTTATGCAAATATATCTTTAAATATTTAAATAAATTTAAATAAATATAAAAATATATTTCTCTTTCTATATCAGATAAAAATAAGTCCTGAGGATAGGACAACTTTCTGTATTTCTGGGAGAAGTCCAAAACACTCATTTTTGTTTTACTATGAAACAATGAGAAAACTTTGGTCAGATCTCCAACTGAACAAAAACAAAGTCTTCACATAGATTGGGGATTTCTGAACCGGTCTGTTCCAAAAGGAAGAAATCCTTCAATAACGTGAGAATAGCTGCTCTTATGGCTTTGTCTCTAATATAGCCAGAATTATTCATTTGCATTGTTGTATTAATATTTTTATAGATCATTTAAATAAATAAAAAGAAATGCTAGGAAGTTCAAAAAATCTTGAAACAGATTGAAAGTGATTAAAGAGATATTTAGGGTTTCTTTAACTGCAGCAAGACAACTCTGTTGTCTCTTTTTTGTAACATCAGACAACCTCAAACTGGTAAATACCATTAAGAAATAACTTTGCTGAGTGCTTTTAAAAGATATTTTCTTAAATTTTTGAAGAAAACAGAGTTGTGTAAACAGAGTTAAAATTAAAATATTTTTAATTATTTTCATTAATGGCTATTGATGACACAAAACATTAACAAAAACTGAAAGAAGGTTGTCTCTATATGAATGATTCAAACAGCCTCAAGACTGACTGAAACATTCTTTTATAACACTTTCCAGTAAAATGTTATGGCTCTTTTTAGCAGTAATTATCCTGTATAAATTTCCTATAGATTTTAAATTCCTATAGGTTTGAAATTTTTAAATTTTTGAAAATACTACTAATCTAGACATACAAAACATTCAGGGGAATTGTAACACAATAAAAATAAATCACCATTCACCAGAAGCATCATACAATTATACATATATTTATTTATAAAGATGCACACAAACACATACATAAGTGTTTTTTTATAATTGGAGCCTTCAATTTGGGGAAATTAATCAGGTATTTGAGAAACAGAATAAAGTTGTGACTAAAGTGTTGTTGACGTGAATAAATACCAATATTACCCATTGAATAATGACACTTGGGTGTCATTATCTAGGAGAATATTAATTTAAAACCAAACACACACACAGATCCCAGAAAAAAATTAGTTTTTCCAAAGGTTAGCTATGTCTCAATGTCTAATGTAGTGGTTTTGGTGGGGCTAGGAATCTATTTTTCAGTGGTACAAATGATGTCTTGACTTTGTCAGGATATAAGCCTGTGGAATGACCTGGTGCAATGCCTCAGTGCAACTATTCTACATCCAGGTGATTCAGAAAAAAACCTCTGCTAGTGCTGGAGAGGGTAGAATACCCATACAGAATTTAAAGAATGACTTTTAGTGAGAACTGTTGTCATTTTGAAAGGTGATGAAGTAGAACATGTAGAAAACACTCTGGTAGCTGTCCAAGGGGGAAGGAAAGTCTGGTTTATACAATCTACCTTATAAGGTAGTTTAATCGCTAATCAGTTCCAGACCACAGAAGTTTAAGAGAATTTTCACAATATTTTTTCAGAATCCTGTTTAGACATGTGAGAACAAGACATAGACCAGACCATCTTCTGCATTAAAATAATATTTTAAAAATATTATTTACTAAATATACAGATAAAACATATACTTTGTTGAGGTATTCAATAATTAAAGACAAGTAATGTCCCACTAGAAAACAGTTATTTGGCTATATATATGTAGTTTTCTTTTATTATATATGTATGGGAAAATAAATGGGTAGAACATTTCAACGCTTACTTTTGTGTGCAAGAACATTATTTTACCAAAGAAAGTATGAGATAGCTTATTTGTACTTCCTTTTAGGTGAGTGAAATTTTCCCTGTGCTGACCCTGTGAGTCTGATACTTTCTGATCAGTTTAAGGAAATATGAAAATATATGTTCCCATATTTCTTAGGGCCAGAAAAGTAACAAGTCACATTCCACCATTAAGCCTACTTTTTATACCAGGGACAAGATAATTCCACTGAAACCACATAAGTGAAAAGTAAAATTGGGATTTATCTTTTTAGTATATGCACAACCTTCAAATAAAACTTCTCAGACATATTGTTTCCTCCTCCTTTGCAGTCAGACAGACATTTAAGAACCATTCTTCAGGCTTTGTTTTTTATAACATACTACAATTCTTGTACTGAAGGTGTTAATCAACTGCTATTTTCTGCTTAAATGTTTCAATTTCACTTCCACTATTTGTTAATGGAAGATCCAGAATTGCATTGTATTTTTCCTCATTTTTTTCATTTTAGTAAATAGAAAGATTTTTACACTTGCATATTGAAACAAACAGCACACTATAAATTAAATGCAGCTGGTACGCTCCAGGGAAAAGAACAGGGGGTTCATAAGGCACTTAAGAAGGGAAATCTTTCAAGAATAATTCTAAATAGCATTTAGAAAGCTCTATTGGGAAAAAAATGGCAATGGAAGAAACCACCACTTACATTATAGTGGGTGGGAACCCACAAAACCAAATTATTTATGGCATGAGAACACTCAATAGACACATGATTCTAAGGCAAATGTGACTCTACTTATGCCGTGGAATATCTTCCATTTCAGTGGAGTATGAAGAAAAAAATTGGCCCCTCTTCCAAGTAGAGACAGGCAGTAAAGAGAAAGGCCAAGAACAGACATATTTCTAGTCTAAAGAACATGCACTGCTCCCTTGTTGGTACACAGTGTTAGTTTTATTTAAGGTTAATATGCAAGTTACTGTAGTACATCAGTGATCAGTTATTCTCACTATAAGATTTTGCATTACTTTCATCCAAATATTCAGTTTTCTGAATGAGATTAACAACTTAATTTTTATTTTATATAGACGACATTTTAGCACAGAGAAAGAATTTATCATCCCACAATACACTATCTTTTTTGATTGTTTTTGCAAAGACAATAGCTCCTACACTAGTTCCCACTGTGCTGTAAACCTTCTGCAAAATTAAGATCCTTTCTAAAAAAGCTTACAATCCACACATGTAATGTGGATAAAAGGAATTTTCTCTGTTTATCAGTGTGAAAGTGATATGGAGAGGGATTTGGGGTACCTAATTGCGAATAGCTACTAAACACAGCCTGATGACTAATCTGCAAATATCATTTAAATTTAAGCAAGCTAAAATCTTTGGCATGTCCAGAAGCCTAGTATCTGCTGAGATCACTGAGATGCGTCTCACAGTCAACCTGACACACACATAATTGATTTCAAGTTTAGAACTTACAAGGCCAAGACTACACAGCTCTTTGTGAGGAGTAGATGATAATACAGGGGTGGATGATCCATATTTTAGTGTCATAATAACACTGCCTTCTCCCTAATTTTATCAATCCCGAGGAGACTTTAAAAGAATGCACAAAATGCATGCCAGGTCCTCACTTTGCTACAAGATGAAATTCTGTGTGCTTTTCCATCTATCCACAAATACCTATAGCTCTGGGACAAAGAACAAAAAATGTGCTTTTAAAAATAGCCCTCTTTTTCTTCTGATTTTTCAAAAAATATTTTATCATAATGTCAGCCAAGTCAAAGGTCAATTCTAGTAGGGCTTATTTGTTTACTGACATGAAGGCTTTTCACTCTGATTCATTCCTAAGGTAAATAAATAAATCCAAATGATTAAGTATACAAGATGCAGTCTCTTAAGCAGCCAACAAAATTTTGTTGCCAACCATATTGCAGCAGATAAAAGTACAAGTACTTATGTATTTAACTAATGCTTGAATTAAGTCAAATTTTAAATAAATTTGTAAAATACGTAAAACGAACTGCCCCCTGCCCACACCAAACCTGTCTGCAGATTATGGGGAGAGCCTACATAAACAGTTTAGGTGAATGTTTACCTGTTTTTGAGATTGATGACAAAGTTAATCCCACACTAATTTATTCACATTCCTATTTGGTTAAGGGACATGTGTGGAGTTCAAGAGTTTTCAAAGTAATACAATTTCTTCAGAATAACATTTGCTGGAATTATTGATTTCAAATGTTTTTTAGATTAAATACATTAAATTTGTTTTCATAATCAGTAGCAATAATGATATATTATTCAACCAGCTTTGCAACTAGACACATTTAACAAACACATTTCTTTGTAAGAGTATTTTCTATTTTTTATTATTACCTGTATTTTGCCTTCTTTACCCTGTAGCCTCTTGCCCACTATGGTGCTAGTCTGCCTTATGCATAACCCTGGGCAAGGTTTTTCTGCCTCAGCTGCCAATTCCTGTCCAGCAGCATGGGGCCACATAGCTCCCTTTGGAAAACTGACTGATCTCAATTAAAACAGTCCTCTACAGCTCTATAGCTTTTATCACATGCTTCAGGGTCTGCCTCCTCTTATAAGCTGTTCACTTCATTATCAAAGGTAGGAAGAGGAAATAGAAACCTTAGTCCTAGTCAGACTGAGCTCATGGTTGTTCTTTCTAGAAGGGAGCTCAGAATAAGGCTGAGGAGTCAGAGCCTCCCTGTCCTCCCTGCTCACACCTGTCCATTACAGAGACAGCAGTGTATTGAATGTTTCAAAGAGCAGCCAGGAAACAGTTTTCCCAGGCTTTTCCCACTGTCCTGCTGCCAGTGCCCAGGTGCAGCTGCTGTGAGGAAAGGCCAGTCAGCTGTACAGTGTGAGGAGTGAGGGAAAAAGGGAGACAAACAATGCTGCAGCCTGTGGGAGAGACCATGGTGGAGCAGGTATTTCCCATGGAGGACCCTGTACTGGAGCAGATATTTCCAGAAGGAAGCTGACAGCTGTGGAGAACCCATGTGGAGTATTCTTACCCTGAAGTACTCGAGCCTGTGGGAAAAAATCATGCTGGAGAAGTGAAAAAACATGAGGCAGAAGGCAAGGCAAAGTGTTGTGCATTGTCTAGAACCCAAATTCGTCATCATCTTGTACTGCTAAGAGGGCATGTAGAAGAATCAGGAGGGAAGTTGACCCTGGGAAGAAGGGGAGGTAGAGGTGAAAGGTTTGTTTCTGTTTCTTACCATCCTACGCTGTTATTAATTGGTAGTAAATAAGGCTGTTTTGCTCATGACAGTAACTAATGAGTGATCTCCCTGTATTTACCTCAACCATGAGTTTTTCATCATATTTATTCCCTGTTCTGATGATGGGGAGGAGTAAGAGAGTGTCTGGGTGGGCGTCTGGAATCCCAGACAAGGTCAGGTCACCAAACATGCTCTCTGACACACTGAATTGCCCAGTGACTTCAGGTGCTGAGTTCCTGTGTCACAGAAAGGCAACACTGGACACAGGCAACACTGCTTCCCAACTCTCCGTTTACTGCTTAAAAAGTTTTTTATCCAATAATTTTTATCAGCTTAAACAAAAACCCCAAATGTTTACCAATGACTTCTTAAAATGGAGCATGCCTACAAGTATGCTACAGATAATTGAGTACAAAGGGAGAGAGATCCTTCTATATGTCTTATCTTTGAATCCATTAAAATTTGAAAGATGAACTAACGAAGATTTTCTGTTTCTGATGCGCTTTAAGGCAGTTGAAAATCTCATAATTCAATATTAATATTTTTCTACTTGAAAACACTTAAAATTATCTCTATACTTCTAGGTTGGAAGAACAGTCATAAGTCATAAGACTGAGTTGTCATGAAAGGGAGTATGATGTGAATTTACAGTGAACATGAAGAGTGGTAAAAATCAGTTTACATTTATCATACAGGACATAATATAGTGTAAGTTCACAGCCCAGGTATTTTAGTGAGTTCAGAAATATTGCCTATGTTGTCCACTAACCATATTTGCTCCTTTCATCTGTTGCTTGAAACAAAATATACACAGACCACTTTGTAACGAGCAGAGAAAGAGACCAACTACTCACTCTTACCTGTTTTTCTCATGAATTTTTAAGATTTCATGTGTCTGTTGTAGTAGCTGTTTTTCTAGTTTGTATGTTGACAGGGAATTTTCCAGTAGCTGAATTTCAAGTCTGGATGTTTGATTTAGCACCTTAAGGATAAATTAAAAACATTAATGTTTATAGTGTCCTGGATATTCTGTTTTAGCAGCATAATATAAGCATTTTATTCTGATTTGATGATTCGTCAGAAACTGTTTCTAAATCCTTTTTTAACCTCGGCTGCTCAGCTGGTGCGGATGAACTCAATCAAGCTACACTGACATGTACCAGCTGATATTCTGGCACTCTGTTTACTGTATAATAGTAGTAGATCAGCAAAAAAAAGGCTGCCAAATCAGCTTCATTTCAATGGAAAGAACAAGAGACATGCCTCAAACATGCATTCCTACAAAGCATGCTTAAATTGGAAAAGTGCAAGAGTACTTGGAATGAGGTCAAAGTGTTGCATCTGCTATTTTGTAAATAGAGCTCCTACTTTAGCTTCCCCTGCATTCTCTCTTTTTTGGTGTTGGCAGTTCAGTGTCTTATTTTTGTTTGAAATTGTTGACATTCACAGAGGAATCTGAATTGTCCTTTTTTGTTGTCCTACAGAGCTTAAAAATTGGGAAATGATTGATATACAGCAAAAACAATGAAGATCAAAAGCTATGATTTAGCCTGTTACTCATTATTTAGCCTGACACTTGTGTCATTGGTAGCTGTTTATTGAAAATCCAATGCTGATCTAGTTTCCTGGCCAGTATTACCTTTGTTACATACACAGAGCTAAAAGTACTAACCAAAATGAAATGAGAAGAAAGACACACAAGGGTCAATCGTCAATGCTGTCTGTTATTACCAAGAAAAAAAGTGTGTTTCCTGGACTCCTGTGTTGAAATGTTTTGTCTGGTAATGCATTAGAAAGGAAAGAGTTTGGGAAATGTTCCCTGCAATTAACAGCTTTTAGAAAACCATGCTGGGAACATACCTGGGTTTCAACATCCGTGAGTTTTCTTGTCTGCTCTGCTGTCTGGCTGAGGAGGCTGGTCCCTATCTCGAGCATGGTAGCAGTGTGGTTCTGCACAGCATTTTGCTGCAGCTGCACCATCTCTGATTTCATGTTTTCCACAATGTAGTTCTCAAGCTGTAAAAGAGAAAAGATTGTAGCTGTAATATTTTTACCTGTTTGGGCATTCTGGTGTCATAAAATGTGCAGAGCTGGCATTCTTGTCAAAAGCAGAAATTCTACTTTAATTAAGGGGGATTCCAAGTCTCAGTTGACCATATGATTGTTGTGGTAGGGATCTGACTATCTTCTCCTTTCAGTCAGAGTCTCAAGATTTTTCCGAGTATCATGGTCTGCTGGCATGAGTTGGAGCAGGCCCTGCCTTTATCTGTGTCAAGGTTGCAGTGAACATATCATAGAGATATCACAGCAGCTTCAAAGTAAAACCCTAAAACAGCAAAGCACACCAGAGGAAAATATCAAACCCAATTTGTACATCATAATTCACATGTAAGCTTTCATGGAAGAGATCCTACCATATGCTACATCCCTTGGTTTATGTCTGTCATTCAGTCAGTCAGGAATATGATTTTTTATTTGCTTGAGTTCCCAGAAAGATTTTTCACAAACTCAACAATAAACACAGTTTAGTTTAATTGAGATCGAAAGTTTAAAGGCCTGGTGACACTGTCATGGCAATAAAAGAAGGAAGTTGTTAGCCAAAAAGCTGGTTTGCTGCTTTGCTTCTTTGGTCTTGATATTTGGTTTGACTTGGCAAATTGTTGAATAGAATCTGAACTAGCACCTTCTAAATAAATTTGGTACCCCGGAGAGGGGTGGTTTTGTTGTAGTTTATTTTAGTCTATGTAGGCAGAATCATTCCCTTCTAGCTGACAGTGTCCTTGCCCTGTCACAGCAGGCCATAAAGCCAGGGTTAGTCTACAGTAAGATGAGATTGTTATTGTCATGGGTTAACACAGCTTGGTTTTCAGTTAAAGAAGAAACTTATATATGCATCATTCTGGCTTGATGTCCTCCATAAAGCTTTAACATAAAGAGAGGTGGCCCAGAACATAGTTTTCAGTACCTTCTACTGAAATAACCATTTGGAGTCTAGCTGGTTTTAGACCCAGTGAAGATTTAGTCCTTAAATTTTTTTGTACCTGTTGTGTTCTTTATGGTTAGCTGATTTCAGACCTAATAACTGTTTAACTGTTCAACTGTTTAACCTAATACTGTTAATCACATTGACCCTGCTTCTGTAGCAGCAAGAATATTTCACTGTGAAAGCTAAGTTGCACAACAAATAGTAAGAAACAGATGGAGTTGATTTAAATACTGCAAAAAGGAATGGTAGTCAGATATAGAGTGTGATTAGTAAGAATGGCTGCTTTCATTTTCTCTATAGCTATATCTGTGCATAGAGGCTGCCACTGTTGGAAATTCTAATGAGTCCCTTCAACTGAGCTCACAAAATATTTATTACAAGTTTGATAATTTATGTGCACCTACTAGTTTTATGAACATTATTACAAAAAGAGGACAGTCCCACAATGTAAAATATTTTCTGCATAAATATTGTTGACGTTTTACTTGTTTGTTTATCCCAGTCTGAAGATATAATAATCTTGGTCAAAACTAAAGTTATAAAGGATATCCTACAGTTTGAGAAAACAAAAAGTCTGCCTGAATTGCCAAGTAACCACTCTGGGCTGAAACCTGAAAGTGTTTTAAGGGGTTTTTCAAATTTATTTTTGAATACTTTGATAAGTATTTTAATGAGACTTAACAGCCAAAGAAAACTGTGTATTTCAAAGTAATGTCTACAGTAGATGTAACCATGTTCTACTCCCAGTGTAAGTTTGTTTTGATTAAGTTTATTACTGTAAGATATTTTACAGATATTAAGCTGGTTCAAGGGAGATTTAATTGATCCATTGAATTTCTAAAACATTATTTTTTTCAGAAGTATTTGCCTGTATAACTCTTTCTCATAAGATAATGTATTTTTAATTACCCTTTGCTTCTCATTTTTCTAAATAGTTTTAGGTTTTTTCCCCAAAACTATCTCATGATTGCAAATAGTCCTTGTGAATAAGCCCCATAAACGGGGTGATTGTCCTTTTCCATATTCAGGACCAGAATATGGAGACTGATTCTGGAACATTTGAACAAGAAGTTCAATTTTTCTTAAGAATTTCACTTCCTAATGAAACACAGGCTTCTCCAATCATGGTACTGCTCATGACAGGTTACAAATACACACATTTCCTCACATCCAATCTCTTTTGTTTGCAGATAGGAACATAGATTGTCTCTGCTGTAGTACAGTGCTTAATTTGCTAGCCTGGAGCTTTCTGAAACTGCCTTGCTGTACATGAGAAATGTGGTGCATATGTGCAATAGATGCCTCTGAAAACCCTGCAAAAATAGTAGCTGCATTCAGTTAAACATCAGAAATCAGATGTTTCCACATACAAATAAAATACCCACAGATACAGATATAAATATAAAAAGAAATGTGTATTTTTAAGTAATTTTCTTTGCCTGTTACTTTAATCACTTTACAGAGATTGTGATTGTGATTGCATCTGTATGGAGATACAATAGTTTTGAATAGCAAGAACACAACCATAGATTGAGGCATATTGTATAACTCATGTTAATTATTCCAGTCTAACACTGTCCCCATGGTATCCAGTCTTTGGCAATTGCCCTTGGTTACTCACCCCTAAAACAGCCTCAGATTGAATCTGAGACTGACTCATTATAACAACAGAGCTGACTTTCCTGTTTAAGAATTACTCATTAAATGCTTTTGTAAATATTTGGTGTTCAGAATACAACCACAATAGTTTCTGTGAGTACATCTCTGGAGTATCAAGAGCTGTTCACTCAGGCAAAGGGAGGTTGAACAAGGACTGAAATAATATAGGAGGTTTGTTTCATTAATTCCCCTTCCTTCCTCCCTTCACCTACTTCTTTTGGTTTGCTCAGTAGATTTATTGGTTGCAATACTGGCCCTGCTAAAATCAATGCCAAAGTTTCCATTGGCTTCAATAAGCCAAGATTTCACCTATTATTTTTATTGCAGGAAGCCAACAATTTACCAGGTTCATTATGACCAAGCATGGAATTTCATCTGAAGCCTTCCCTTCTCTGGAGACCTTGTATTAAGCATATGAACTGAGCTTTCTTTGTGGTTAGCTAAGAGCAATAGTATCTATTTACTGGGTGATAAAAGGATCCTTGCAAGGTGGCCTCACAGAAGATTTGACACATGCAAACCTATTCACACAAGCAAATTAAAGAACATTTAGGGGTTTAAGTAATTTTCTGAAACTCCTTCATCTTACAATTAATTTAAATTCAATTCCTCCAGAGACCCTGAATTAAACAAGTCCTTAAATTACTCTATCTACTTATTTCAGCTACTTTTTTTGAAAAAGTGAAGCAGAATTATATTCTGCATTCTTTTCCTCTCATCCCACCCCCCTAACTATACGGGTTTCCACACCAAATTGATGTCCTTGTTATTAATTTTGCTGCATCTGCTTTCAGTAAGACTCATTACACAGCAGTGGAATTGTGGGTAATGCTGAATTACCAGTGGGATGTATAAGAACGTTGTAACATTCTCAGAAATAAAACTGTCAGAAGAGTCAGTGTTACTGGTTAATAAACATTCCAGAGGATTATATATTAAAAGTATCCAGCCTCTTCTGGACAATGTCGATTGAATAACCTTCATAGAAACCCCCCAAACACTAATAGAATTATTAAAATGGAAACTGTAACTTAGGGTCTATGTAATGATAAGTATTTGTGGCAGGTGACTTAAATAATTAAATAAATAAATAAGAGCTTTTTCTTTTACTTTGATAAAGAAATGTTGGCTCCAGGTAACAACAATATGTTAAGAATTGGTATGATATCCAGATGCTTTCATACAGTGCCTTACAACAGGATTACAAGGTAAAAATAGACTTCTCCTGCCATAGACTGCACATAATTTGGAAATATAGAAAGACAATGACCAGTATTATTTTGAAAGAGTGGTTTTGTGTTATCTTGCTTTGCAAACATAAATAAGTACTAGTAATGCTACACCATAACCCAGCCAATGAAAGGTCAATTCTTCTTTCTTTATTTTTCTGTTTGAAGGAAGGTCGTATCTCTCCACAGTGAAAACTGCCTCGGGGAGTGAGATATAAAAATGACATTTGATGTGATTTGTGTTTTCTAAATACACAAACAGTGTTAGTGGGAATAAGCTGGAAGAAGTAGAAACATATAGGATACATCAAAATTTCTCTGAGTTTTGGAGAAGCAGAAAGGGGTTAGGAAAGACTTTATCACTGAGAAAAGTTATTTTATTCACATATTAAAAAAGCTAATATTGTATTTATTTAAAAATATATTCCATAGCCTATTTCTCAAAGAGAAAAATTTGATAAAATGGTAAATTTGCAATGATTTAAACTTCATGTATTACAAATCCAGTGAGTAGAGAACAGCAATTCTTGCACAATTTCTGTTGGTATATGATTACTGGGAATCAAGGCAAATGAACATGGATAATTCACAAATGTTAAAAGTCTAATCTGTTACACTTTTGAAAGAACCTTACCTGATTAACTGCATTAAGATTATACAGATATACAGATACAAGATTATACAGATATACATTTACGAAAACAATCTTGCAAATTGAAGTGAGCTTTAAGTGACTGCTACACAAATTTGACTGATAGAAAATCATGTTGGGATATGTGGTATATGGGGCTTTCACAAAATCATTGGTTATGAAATATACTGGTTATGAAATACATTGGTTATGAAATATATTTGTGGGTTTCAACACTAAGAGGAACCAGAAAATTAATCCACAAACATCATTTATAGTCAAAAAAACACTTATGAGGAAAGCTGGCTGTAAAAACTGCATTTTCTTTTTTTAAAATTCAATGTACCCAGATTTCTGGCCTTAAAGCAACAAGAAAATAAGCCTGCTAGTTTTTCAGTTGTACATTAATAAAAGTAAATATTAGCATGATACTTGTACAATTATTCTGTACTTGTTTGTGCATTTTGAGAAGTTTCTGTAATATTGCAACTCATCATTTTGACTTTTTGCTCAGATATTTTTTATAGCTAAATAATCACAATAGTGCGGTTTTCCAAATTCTCTTCCTGACAGAGAAACAAACAATGACTTGCAGGGAATGTATGTTCATTTCTGAACTGAAACATTGGACTGTTTTTCCCAAACCAAATGTTCCAAACACATAAATGATACTTTTCCTTAAATCCTTGATTCCTTGAATGTCTGAATCTTTGGCATACCGTATGTTTACTGTCTGGCTATAAGGCATAATTTAGTAGATGTAATTCCACTGTGACCAGTGAAACCATAGCTGTATTCTCCTCACACAATGACTAAATACTGTTTGATTCAGCCTCAGCTGAGTGATACTAAAATTTCTTGTCTGGTTGATTTCTAATACACTAATGACACCTGTCCTCATGGAGTTTGAGCTTGGGTTTATAGCAAACTTTGGTGAAATAAAAGTGTGCTATAAATGTAGAAAAGTCTTTCAGCTAGCTTAAAAACAAACAAATCAAACCCCTAAATCAAACAGGTTTTCCTTTTCATAGAAAGAGCAGACATCTTTTTGTCAGCAGAAATCAGGTATAATACATGTATGACATTATTCCAAAACACATGAAGTAGTCTTTCTTTTGCATTCAGCATCAGAATAGTGTGTCCAGCAGTTTTGTTTTCAGTTTTGTGCATTGCAATTCAAGAAAGATGTACATTATTTAGAAAAGCGTACAGAAGACCAAGAGTTGTCATAAATCTAAAAAATTTAAAGACTTAGAAATGCTTAAATTGATAGGAAGATTAACAAGAAAACAACTTGGTGGACTAACGCAAAAATGCAAAGGGAAAGTGAATAATCCTTTTCCCACATTCATGAAGCTTCAATATTGGAAGTTTATTTTTACACAATAGGTGAACAGTTTTCTAATGGTACAGGTAATAAAATACCAGTAGGGATTCTTCTGTGAGAGAACTGTGAAAAGTCCATTGCTGTGGAGAATACCTCAGGTAAAGATCAGACAAATTATGTCATTTTATAGTTCTTTCTAGTTGCACTGATTTAATTATTCATAGGTTTTTTTATCACTATGCTTCAGACCTAAGCTTGCAGGCTCAATATTTGGAATCAAACTCCATAGTAAAATCTCCATTGAACTGAGAAGAGGTTTAGGAGACCTATCTCCTAATGAGACTCTGAAGGACATTGAGAGAACAGAGGAGCCTCCTGAATTAAAACCACAGAAATTGAAAAAAACAACAAGCAAACAGAAAACCAAGCCAAGTAAAGCAAGCCACACATAATGATATAAATAAAATGAACTGTTCTGGATAGACCAAAATCAATCAAATAAGGGCATTCATTGAGGAGGTTTCTGAATGTATGAATATTCCTCCATAGGGTGGCATTCTGCAGAACCATCTGAGAAATTATTTGATGAACTATCTCTGCAATTATAAACTGGAAGAAATATCTTGAACTCAAGTTACTTTTATTAGGTTACTTTCAAAACTGTTATCTCTAAAAAGTCAATCATTTGCAGATATCCAAGGTTGTGTCAGTGGTGTCTTGGCACCTTTCTGCCATTTTATGCTATTCAGTAAAGTACATAAGATGTATCAGGCAGTAACAATGATGGTGGAAGAATATGCTGTGTGGCATCTCACCATAATCTTAGGAAAACAAAAGGGGAAGTATTTTTTTATTAATTACTGTACTTTTATTATGAATAGAAATAAAAGATATGGGCAATGCACAGTTCTTTGTTTCAAGGTATTTAAGAACATACCCAGCTAGGTTTACCCAGTAGGGTAATATTCAAATATGAATTTCAGTTCCTCATTAAGTTCGTGGCAAGAATTATCTCCAATTTTTTTTTATGTCATTCTAAAAGCTTAGCCATTTCTAGACATAAAACTGAAAATTCTATATGAATGAAATTTGTCACTTAAAATGCCAGGAATTACCTCTTCTACAAAAGCATACAAAACATTTAGGAATAAACTTCAATTATTTTTGTATGAATATTAGTTCATACAACCCATTTTTTAACCTTAAGGCTTAATAAAGTGCAGAAGCTGCATAACTGAAAATCACATCAAAATGGTTAAATAGGTCCCACAAGGAAGCTTCTGATAATATTTAATCATAACAATATGTTCTCATTTTCTACTGATCAGTAATATTTCTGGTTCAAAGAATTATCTTGTTGAATGTTAACATTTCTAAATTTTGTTAATATGTGAATGATAGTTTTCTTTCGTATTTTCTAAACCACTTAGTTCTATAAACTAAATTGATTTGGTTTTACAGTTGATTGAAAATATGAACCATCCTCAATATACACTGAAAGAGAAGATCTAGATAAAAAAATGCAACATCTGTCATATCACCCTAAAAACATTAACATCTCTGGGGATTTTTTAAAAAAAAAATTCTATTGAAGTGTGGAACTAATTAATTTTCTTCAGCAAATATACTTCTGGTGAGGTCTACTTTTCAGAGACACTAAATTTGGAACAACTTCTGTGTAGAATATTATTTAAATAACTTTTGGCTCATTCCTAGCTTATGCGTATATGACATAATCAAAATTAGTTTCACTGAAATATCTCCTTACTGCATTGCATATGGTTCTTGAAAAATGTAATCTTAAACTGCATAAATGGTTCTGGTTGCTATATTGCTCTGCCAGCTTATATATAAACTTTCAATGAACCTGGGAAGCTGGAACAAAGTTTGGAATCTATATGTGTTATAGGAGATAGTATATTGATTTAAAATTGTACTACTTAATCTATTTTTAATTCTGTTTGGTTTCTGACACTCATCACTATGACATATGGGCACACTTTTCTGAGAAAAGTTGTGAAATTAAGACTCAATGGTTTTATGCTCTAGTCTTTCAACAAGTTATTTTTTTCATGTTTTTTATATATATATTTATTCATTGCCATGTGCTCTGTCTTCAGCTCTTCAGTTTTGTCTTAGGATCTTCCTGATGAAAAGATCACAAATTCTTTTTTATTACCATTTTTCTCTCTTTCTTGTGTAAGTTGCACATTACTGTTCTGCCTTTCATTAACCTGATATGAAGTCTCAAAGTCAACTGAAGACCCAGTACATTATATCAACTGCCAACAAAGTCAGTTTTTAATCCTTTTTGAAAGCTTAAACTGGAAGTTCAGATGGCATGAATGGTAAGTTTAGATGCAGTGAAACCACTGAAAATACTGCAATTTCAGTACACTTGGGTCTACAGGAATTCAAGGGCATCTCCTTGTCTGTAACACAGCTTCCTCACTCTTCCAGGCAAACACTTATTTTTACCTTCATCCCAGAGGGATCAAAAAACATCCACTCTAGGCATCCCATCAATCTTATAACACTAACCAAAACTCATGATCTGCACACTACATGTTCATATCCTCTGTGTGTGTGCTTCTATCATAAGTCACCTACTGGTGAGGAGGCCTCAAACCTATCTCAGATATTTTCCTAGGTGATAGGGAGTAATGAAAGCTTCCTCAAGTTTGATAATTATGGGAAATGTAAATCTTATTGTGCACTCCCTGTCCTGTGATGTGTCATTGGCACCTGGTAAGGGCTGAATCGTGGTAGGGTTTTGACTTGTTCAAAAAAACAGATAAAGTGCAGGAAGTGTGTGCTCACAATTAGTGTTTACGCAGCTAAATTTACCTCAAAACACATGGGAAAATAGAAACAGAACAAATCTGCATGGACAAAATAGTTCATGGTCTGCTTGAGTCTTATTATTATGCATAGAGTAGCTGAGTGGACAAGGTATTTGTAAGCAAATGAGATTCCTCACCTCAACATATCTTATTTAGCAAAAAATGTTTAAAAAATCCAATCTAGACTACAAACAATACTAATATTTTAATCAAGAACTCTGTCCTTTTCTTCTTTCACTTGCCTAATTATGATAAGTATTATGTCTTACATTCAGCATTTGACTTCAACACCACGATTCTAGTTATTATTGAAGAAAGATATTCTTGTCCATTGGTACCTAATACAAAAAAGACCAAAACATCTATCTGCTGTAAAATCCATTCTCCTGCAGAGCCTGGGGAGGCTGAAATCTGCTGAATTTCTTCAGTCAACAAGGAATTAATATCTAGACAAGAGTTTACATATTCTCACACACAGTATTTATGTGCATAGATTTATCTCTTAAATTATGGGGTTTGATCTATGTAGGCAGCAATGTTCGTTTGTACCCTATAAATTTTGGCTATATTTATGGTTCTCATCTTTTATTACAATAATCTGGGCACATGCACTTTAATGATAGATATGGATATGTGGCAATGTACAGGCATTAAAAAATTGATACATCTCCACTGGAATCACTTTATAATTTTAAGAAATACATATAAGAAATACACATAAATGAAATTTCCAGAAATATCTGTAGTAGTAAACTAAGAGCTTCAATTTCCCACAGCACTATAAAAAAGTTAACTGCTAGTACAAACTCTAGCACCTTTTCTTCCCATTCTTGAAATTCAATATATACCCATTAATCTCTAAGTGCCTCCAGACATACCTATAATTCTTAGCACTGTAATGAATGTGTAACTGCATACTAGGGAGATGGTCCTGCCAAAACATGTGTAGCCCTCAAAAATTTGGTTTCTACCCATGCTGATGGATCTGATTGCCTTCATAGATGCCAGTGTATTAAAATATATAAATAAAAGTCTTGCCACATACTTCCTTCCAATAATTATTAAAATCAGAAAAATGCATGAAAACGTCAGAGTGAAACTGTTGCATATTCAGTACACATTCATACATATTTACATATGTATATACATGTATGTATATATAAAATAAGGATTAGTTAATTCCACTAAATAGATTATAAAAACTGTTTTACAAGTAGCATTGGAAATAACTGAAAGTCACTAAGCAACATCATGAAATATCATGTGTTTAAATTAGCCTGTAGAAAAGACTAGGAAACCTAATAAGATAAAAGTGCCATGGTTTATCTGAAATTACATAGTTCGAGACATATATCTTTTTATGGCTTTAATAATTGTATAGAAAGATAAGACATTTTTTAATAGGAAATATGAGAGCAGTCAAAGCATACAAAGACAATTCTGGTCCGTCTTTTCATTACATTTCTCTTGAGATTTTGAAAGAGAGCAATCACATTTCCTTTTAGTAAACATGTGCTAATACAATCTTTTTCATTCCCAGTTGTAGGAGTGAGATTCAGGATATACTACTGCGATCAAATCCTTGCCCTGAGTTTACTTCTTGAATGCCACAGTCTCTAAATGAAAAAGGTAGAACTGTGGGTTTCTCTAGAGAGATCATGTAGTGGGAATAAGCATTTTTATTTCCATTAACATATTTCCATTATGGTTAACGGAATAACCATACTGGAATTGCAATAATGAGGAGCAGAATTGGGCTATTCTGTGCTTAATACTGAGCATAAACTCAGCAGTAATAACAAGAAAACTGGATTGAAAATCTATTTTAATGCAACTCTGAAGAATAAAATCCATTTCAAATGTTTAAACTTAGGGAAAATCTGAAAATAAAAATCTTTTGGACATATTCCTGCACTTAAGTTACTGTAAAGAGGAGACAAATGAAAAGAAATTATTGAAGAGTCTCTGTCCTAAAGCCTTACTTTAGGAGAAGCATTTACCCTCCCCTCCCTTTTTTTTTTTTTTTTTTTTTTTCTTAAGACCTGGCAGGAATATTCCCTCCTACTTCAGTTTATCATAATCACAGCTCTTCCTGGAAGAGGATGTTACTGTGATGCATTCTTTTGTAAGTCATGAAATCATGAGCTAAAGTGGGGAAGCTTTCACCCCTCAATTACATGTCTGCTAACTCGTTGTCAGTATTTTTTCTTTTTATGGCTGACATAGAGTTTCTATTGTTCTTAACAAAGTTAGGACAAATAAATTCGTAGCTGATCGACTAAGTCTGTCCATGAGCACTCATGCAGTACAGACATAACAAATTATAGAGGAACAGTGACATAAATTAGAAATGGATTGGCAGACAAAGAGATGGGCATTTTGGATGCAGAAATTTGAAAATACATCTAGTTTTACATAGGAAAGCAGAAGCCACCAAGCACATATTTGCAAACATTATACTTAATGGCCACAATTACACTTTAATTGTTAAAGACTCATGCTAATTCAATACAAATTCAAATAATTATACTAATAGTGAAGAGGAATGATTTTAATTATTTTTAGTAGGAAGAAACTGTTCATGTCTTTGATATGTCCTTCGGATAATCTAAATATGAATATATTTCTGGTGATCCAGGAGTCCTGGCAGCCGTGCCGCTCCAGCATTCCCAGCAAAGTGGCAGGGAAGCTGTCAGGCTCATCTGTCACTGATTAAGTTGCTACTTTTGTTTGCAAATTTCTACACAGTGTCCCTGTGCCCAAACTGATAACGATCACAGTCATTTCCGCTTTGTAATCCAGGAACATGCACAGGCCCTTGCCCTGACGGACCTTCACAGTTCACAAATATGAAGTGACAGCCCCTCTGGCATGATTAATGCAGTGGAAACACAGAGCCATGAGACACACCAGTTATTACAAATCTGTAGTTCACTCAGATTTTACGTGAATTCTTAGCATTTATCACTGGTTTTTCTCTCTTGTTCTTCCTTCTACAATACTTTTAATTTTGCAATATATCCCAAGTAGGTCAATGCATAACAATAAGACTAATGTTTTCTTGCCAAGTAGAACCAAAGTCAGAAGGGTGGTTTAGTAATAACCCAGAAGCATTTACAATGTAATAAAAATACATTGAATAAACCAACGTATCAGAATAACAGGACTATTAAATAAAAGGAAAATATCATAGGCTTTTCAAGCATGCTGTAACTCTTCAAAATCAGAGATGGCCAGGGCTTAAAATCAAATATAGATATTCTTAAACTTTCAAGTATTCCAAGTCAAGTTTTTACCTCAATCTCATTTTCATAATGATAGCCATGTGGTACTGTTCTTCTCCCTCATGGTTAAGGAAAAATACCTGCTCTACTGACTTTGTAGTTGCTGTATATAAATGCAGACTTTCAAGTCATTAGTTTAACCACATGGGCAGAACATATAGGAATTAAGATAACATTTCCAATGACTACAGCTATTTGATTGAAAGAAGAATTGACATCAATAATGCTCATATCTATCACACTTTGTACTATAATAGTAAAGAACAAAGTGTTCATGAATCCCAAGGAAAGCTTGGCAGCTATTTCACTGAACTGTAGATTGCAATCATGTTAATAGTCATACATTCTGCCCAATAACTGGCAATAATGTTTGTGCCCTGTAGTCAAAACTTTACAGCACAACAAATACTTCAGTACTGGAAAAAGATAAAAAAATCCTGTCAGGTACTAAAGAAATGCTGTAACTATGACTCTGGCAAAGTCATATCTGCTGCTCCTGGAGGACCCATGGAAACGGTATTGGTTACTGCAGGATACATTTGAGCCCCAGTGTCACCTGAAAACTCCTGTGCCCAGAGCACAGAAAATCTGAATATAAGCCATAAAAACATTGAAAAAGAAATGTTCTGAAACAGGCATTCTCATTTTCAGGACAAACGTTTTCCATGCCTGGTATTGATGCTGAGAGAAACATGTTAACCCTGTGCCATGCCTGAAGGTTTGATCCAATGGTGGGGGACCAAGAGTACTAAAGGCAACTGAGCCATTCAAGGGACCTGGAGGCAACAGGTCAGGAAAATCCTGATTCCCCAATGCATCCCTGTCTCATCTGGATCCAATTCATTGCATTCAGGTAATGTCATGTTTTCAATTTCCATTAGGTCAATTAATATGGGCTTAGGACACAGAGGTTTTGGGGGAGAGGGGATAGCACAAGAACTCTGCAATTCTGGCATAATAATGTCAAGGGAGATTTTTCAGGTACCCAAAATCTTCCAAGATTTCATTCCTGAGGCTTTCCTTTTTGACTTTCAGCTCCAGAACAGGTAAAAATGTCTTCCCAAAGCCAGTAGGAATGCTTTTTATTTTTTATTAGCTGGCTACAATTCTAATCTGCTCTAAAACCAAACACTGGGTCTTTTCCTTACCGTAAACCTATTAACATGCTATTCAAGATTATTTTCTTGTGAAAAGTATGCTGCTGACCTTAGTGCAAGTGTGAACATAGGGATTATTAGCCATTATTACATTTGGACTAAACTTCTAACTTCTAGATATGAAAAGAAAACTAAAACAGAAATGCTTCTGTTCTACTTGAAATAAATTACCATGCTACCACAAATTCCCAGCAGGAAAAGGGAAGGGGAGGTGTAAATTTCTTCACAATATGTAGAATGTTTAATGCATTTCT
Source organism: Sylvia atricapilla (assembly GCF_009819655.1). Taxonomy (NCBI): domain Eukaryota; kingdom Metazoa; phylum Chordata; class Aves; order Passeriformes; family Sylviidae; genus Sylvia; species Sylvia atricapilla. The sequence goes on from NC_089140.1 coordinate 134,783,813, forward strand.
ATGTATTAACATTGGAAACAGTGTCACTGTTCTTTAGTCAGTATAAAGACAAAAAGTAGGAAAACAGGATTTCATTTCTTTCTTTGCAAGTGGATTGCAAGGCCACCACAAAGATGTTTTCCTTAAAAGGAAGAATACAGAAAGGATTATGTAAAATGAGCTGCAGAGTTCCAGTTGAGAACTGAACTTCCTGAAAGGTCAGGTGTTGGAGATTTTTTTGAAGCTTATCTTTTTGCCTCTTTGCCGTTCAAGAGCAGATCTTTCACAGCTGGGCAGAAGCAAGATCTCTGCTTTCATGGCATCCCAAAAAAGGGGATATTCCAAGCAGACCTGCAGTTCACTGCTGCTACATGAGAGAAGGTCATGGCATAAAAACAACTCACTCATCGTCATCCCCAAATCTGTGGCATGTGTGAGTAGAGGCTCAGCTGGAACACTGCAATAGCTTGACTGATCTGAATGACTTTTCCAGGTAGGACCTCTTCTACTTGCCAAAAAGAAATAGATTAAAAAATCTCAAAGGTACTACAAAACTCTGCTCTAGATGAAAATCCCTTATCCAAACATGCAGCTGAGTGTTTAGAAAATGTGAATCTATTTCCTCTCCTTCACACTCCTGTTAACATCTGTGTTAGTCTGTTACTGCAAGATCCCCCTTTACACATGGGGGCACAGCTTTTCACTGGTGAACCACCTGCCTTCATGAGTGAAAGCAGATTTTTGCAGGAAGCATGAAGAAATCTCTCTAACTGGACTACCAAAGTTCCCCAAAGATTTAGTTTTCAATATTAAAAAAATAAAAGTAGTCTAGTTTTTTTAATCTTGTACGTCCAAGATACTCAGTGCAGATCAGGGATTCACCTAGTTATATGTGAATATGATGCATTCATAATCCTGCTTCTATTTATGTTATGCAGAAGGGATATGGACTCCGGATTACTGGTGGTTGGAGCTGATTATTCATGAGAGAGTTCAAAACAAGGGTTTAATCCATTCCCCACTTTCCTGGTGGTGACAGTGTACTCCTGTATGTGACAGTTAACTCTGTAATATCTAAGAAGTAGCTTCTGTTTCCATCATGCCAGAAAATATTGTGTTCAACAGATGGGCCCATGAATTTATCAGGTAAAAGGAGGCTTACACTGATAACTCATCCACTGCTAAAATTAAGAGTGTGAGTCCCTGTTTAGTAACTTACAAAGCACTTAGAAATACAAGGAGTGGCTAAAAAACAAGTGACTTTTGAACTTATAGCTTCCTGGCTTCTGTGAGCTTTCCACAAGCCTGCTAACTTGTCTGACAAGAAGTCTCTGATACACCTGTGAAATAATAAACTAAAACATGGGCTGTCCCAGTAGCTTTCCTTCATAAGGCAGCCCTAATTTCATTTTTAAAATATGTTAACACCACATTTCTGAAGGAAGCACTGTGTGAACTATCAAAACCAGAAAGCTGCAGTTATATGTCACATAATTGCTGATAGAAAAAAGTTTTTCTACCAGTTGTTTTTATTTCAGTGCTATTTTGTATTGGTTAATAAATACATATTGTCATTAATGTGATGGAACTCTTCTATGCCTGATTAAAACATGATGCCAGCCCCATTTGCCTTTTTATTGTAAAGATGCTTCAGACAAATTATTAATGATGTGTAAAAGACTGAAATAACCAGTCACAAATATGAAGAAAACTCAGTGGTGGATGTGTTTCACTGACATGTTTAGAGAGCCTTGGCACAGACTGCACTGCACATCAGCTGAACCAGCTGAAGAATGTTTGACTCCTTTGCTGCAATAGATCTTCATAATCCCCATCTTTTAGCACATGGTTCACAAAGCCAGTGTGGTAAGAAGGACTTTTAATATAAACTGGCTTTCTGAGACCTGAAAAGTTAATCAGATTGGTATTTAATTCTATTTCTTTTATGCTTAAAGCCTATTCTCCTTGTGCATGAACTGTAAAGCTTTTATTGAGAAAAGTGAGCTGAATGCTAAAAATCTAACATACAGTATATAATTAGCTATGGTAGACTTAGTCATTGGAGGGATATACTTTAGGAAATAATCCTGAGCTTCCAAGGAAGGAAATAGATGACCAAATAGTTTTACTCAATTTATAATTCCTGGGATGCTGAGAATAGTTGCCCTTTAGTAACTCAGCAAAATGATTGCTCAAGAACAAATCATAGGAACATAGAACATTTTGAGTTCAAAGGGACCTTAAAGACCATCTAGTTCCACCCCTACTGCCATGAGCAGGGACATCTCCCACCAGGTTGCCCAGAGCTCCATCCATCCTTGGCTTTGAATACTTAGACAGATGGGGCATTCACAGCTTCCCTGGGCAACCTGTTCCAGTGCTTCACCACCCTGGCAACAAAGATTTTCTTCCTAATATCCAATCTAGTTCATCCCCTTTTCCAATTTAAAGCCATTCCTCATCCTATCACTACAGTTCCTGATGAAGAGCCCCACTCCAGCTCCCTTGTAGACCCCTTCATGTACTGGAAGGAGTTATTATTTAATTATTATCATTTAATAAGAAATTGAGTAAATTTTAATTGCTATAAATATACTTCTTGAATTGTTTTATGCATATTAAGATATAAACACAAAAAGATGTTTTACTGTCTCTTGAATGATTTAAAATTATTTTGAAGTTTTGGGTTATTTAAAAAAAAGCTAGTATGGTTTCTACTTAGAAAATTGTGTGAGATAAATACATTGAATTTCAAAGCGCAGCCCAGCCTTTCTGCTAGAAATAGGCCATTTCACTTAAAAAAGAAAAACCTGTTATACAACATCAGAACTGATGCCACAACATGACAGATATATTTCATTTATGGTAACTTCCAAAATCAGATTAAATTAGATATTTCAACTGTCCTCCTAATTTTGTTTAAAATTGCATTTGCTTCTCAGATTTAATGAAACTAATACCATTAAAGGACAAGTTAGTTAGCTCATTAAATTAAATTTAAATTCATACAGTTTTTCCAACATAAATAAATAACCCAAATATTTTTATCCAGACAAATCTAACATGATGTTCAATTAAGAGAACAGAACATTCCACAATAATCTAGTTCCACACAGTGACTAGAAATATTTTTATAAGACAATGCCAATTTAAAGTCAACCTTCTTTTTAGACCCTTTTTTACCTTATTTACACTCTTTCCAAGTAATACCAACAGTAATATGCAAATGAGTGCTGAGAGAAAGAAAGTACTTCTGGCAAGTTTGTTTGGTTTTCACAGCTAATGACATTTTGTCTCTGTTCAAGTTCTACTCATTTAACTGTGCCCAGGAAGGGCCATAAATAATGTCAAGATGACAATGTCAGTCTACACATAAGCCCAACTCTTACCATAGCCAGGTAACTTCAGACAGAGACAAACTGATATAATTTATGACTTCTGTTCTTAGGAGGTCTCAGTCCCAGCCTTTGCACACAGGTACAGATCACGTGCGTATATGACTGCAGCGGTACATTTGTACAACGATTGAAATTGTGAGCATTTGTTCCTACATGGTCTGCTCTCACAGAGATCTCAGAACAGGATCAGGCCATATGAACTGAAGAGAAGCCAGTAAATTATTTCATCAGAGTCTCCAAAGTCTGATAAATGGAAATGCCTTAGACTGCACTGACCTGTGTGGTATTTTACAAGCTACAGGGGATGTCCTGACCATTAATAATTTTCTGAGTTGTGCAGTTAAACCAAAGGAGAGTTTCTTCTTTTTCTTTCTTAGCTATCTGCATAAAAGGCTAATCATGATCTCATTAAAGACAGTGGCTAGAGTAGGGGTTTTGTGGTGGTTTTCTGCCTGCTGGTGATCTACTCTTTTACAAGGTAGTTAGCAGTTCTTTCTTTGACTGTAGGAATGCACATCAATTATCTCTTCAAAGAGACCCTCAACTTACTTAAAATCAGCTACTCAAATGTTTATATTTACTTAAAAACCCTTAACATCTCCTTAGAGAGAATCCTTATTTTGGCTTAGTTTCCACTGCTGGGTTTTCACTGGACTTTTTTCTGCCGCTACAACTCAGTGCTAACTTTGTTAGGTTCAGCCACAGAAATGTTTTGTCACCATGGCTACACAGAATTAAGCACACTGGACACAGTGCTGTAAAAGCTGGACATTCAGTAAAGCCTGAGGCCAATCCAGGCCTCAGTTTAAACACAGAAAGTTTCCACAATCCCTGAGATGATTCACAGGCACACACACGATGTGTACTTAATCTGGGCAATGAGGAGCAGAGCGTTCAGAAGGCTGGTGGATCCAACCTTTGGGCTTCATCCCACACATCCCCCTCATTTCAAAACTGTCTTTAGTGTTTTTAATACTCCATTGCTTTTCCCACCTCACATCTTCAGCATTTTCTCCAGTTTCATTATCTACTTGCAAAACACAAAGTTAAAGTTTAAAGCCTAACTTTGATCTCAGATGTCATAATATAAACAACAGATGCAAATACTTCTTTGGTGACCACTAATCTGTCTGTAAATCTTCTGTTGAATCAGAGCTAAAAATAATGACATTCTGTGTTGTTTGGCATAATTCAGCTCTTTACTTTTAGACTCTGGGAAAACAGAAAAATATTGCTAACTTGAAGGAATTTCTGACTTTAAGATATCTCATGGATGGTTCATTGTATACCTTAGTGCCATGGGACATATGGAGGAGCAGCTCTAAACTCTGTTCTACTGCATTTGTAAAAGGTAGCTTTTTTTTTCTCTTTGTTTGCTTTTCTTAACAAGGAAACAGTGTGAGTCACTCAAATAATTTGCCAAAATTAGTCCTCTTAGTTTGCCTCTTTTACAAGGATATTCCTTTAGGTTTACAAGTTGAGGGTACAGCTTTACTGCAATGGTTTACTATTTCCTTTACCCTGGGCACTAGAATAGTTCTGCATTAATGGCATTAATACTGTAATTTCACTAATACTTCCCAATAGGCTGTGGCAGGAGCTGTTATATGATTAATGGTTTTAGAGATGATTGTTGAACTTCTCTTAAAGTAGCTAACCTAAAACCAACCAACCAACCAAACAAACAAACAAACAAAAAAGTACTTCTCAGCCAAATGTTGCCAATTGTACAGAGAACTAACAGTGCCAAACTAAACTGTATACATAGCATTGACTACAGAATATCCACCTTGCCTTCCTGTAGATTGTATTTGTCAAGCTGCAGAAGGTTCACTGTCTTATTCCTTCTACAAGATACTCTTACAAAAGCTATTCATTATGTCTCAAGATTGTATCTCTTACATGAATGAAGAAGTATAAGAACATTTTTAAAAATAGTCTTTTAGGACAAGAATCTCAAAGATGTCAAAGTTTATATCTATAAAGAGAAGTTTGGAACAAAAGATCAATACCTGAATTTCCCATACAACAAAAGACCAAACTCTAAAGGAATATGATTCATGGACACAAACACAGTAAGCAGTTCAGGTGTGTCTCACTCTGTTAGATATTTCCCCATTAATTAGCTGTCACTTACTCAGTTACAGAAAACTGATTTACCTGCGTTTAATTTTATTTGAAACACTATCACGTTACTAGAAAACAGGGCTTCTACTCCCTCCTCAGTCAGCAGGATTACAGGCCTACAAATCCTCTTGAAAGTAAGAGTTTAGTCTACAAAAATATTGTCTATGATGGGTCAAATGTGTTTTCTATTCCTCTATTCTCCATAATTGCTAAAGCAAGACCACTATGCCATGAGGAGCATAAGGTTCATAATGCTAAATAGGAAGTGCTCAAGTACTACTGTTCTCTGATAGCACATCACATGTGTCAGGTCTAAGAACTTATCTCTTTTCTGATTATCCCTTATGAATTTTGAAAGGATTATTAAATAAATATACAATTTAATTTTGCTTGATAATTAAGCTGTTAAATTATAGAAAGGATGGCACTGTACTTCATGGTGAATTTCAGATTTCAGATATGCAATAAGCCATGGTAGGAGCTGTTGCATGATTAATGGTTTTAGAGATGATAGATGAAGTCCTAACTACTAGGACAGTTTCTGAAGACAGACTTTGAATATACTTGTGAAAACATACTGGCCTGTGGGTTCTCACATCGGGTCATCCAGCCAAATCCATTGTAAATCAGCAAAATGCTTAAATTTATGCACCTCCACATCACCAACATTTCATTGTAGGCATCAGATTTTTTAATCTGTAGCTTAGGCCCATACTGTATTTCTGTACCTAATACCCACTGATTTCTTATTTGAAAAGTAGACAAAATATTGGGACAATCCTCTACAAATTTTCTACATAAACAAACCTTTGGCTTGAAATATTTTGATTCCAGGAGTTGTCACACACCACATGCACAACAGTTGCACTGCATCCAACTCTGACAGGACTCTTCCAAAGAAATCAGAAGACAGCTACTATACACATACACTGGACATCCAGCCTGTGATTTTTTTTTTTTAGAGACAGAACTAGTTATCCTTAACAAAAATTAAGGATTTGATGGGACTTGGACCCCATAAGATTTCTTTGAAACTGTTTATCTGTTGTTGTCTACACACAACAACCCTAAAATGCTAATCAAAACCATTCAATTTTGGAAAAGTTTAATACTTACAAGACAGCCAGTGGCTATTTTAAAGAAAATATTCTTTCAGAGGAAAGTGGCATTGAAAGAAATAGCAAAACCCAGCCAATAAAAACAGGTTTCAAATGAACTGCTTTTTATCAGTCATCACTTAAATGAAATAGAGCTTCTGGCTTTCTTTTTTCCCAAATAATGTGGTTTCTGATATTATGTCCTCTCCAAAGTATTATTATCAGTTTGTGACTACCTACATGGGTTACGACTGTGGAAGCAAAACTGACCAGAGTTTACATTTCACAATTTCACATGCAAAACTTTTTTTTTTTTTTTTTTTTTTTTTTTTTTTTTTTTTTTTTTTTTTTTTTTTTTTTTCCCAGAGAATCCATTTAGTTCTTTCTAATGGTTCTTGTTCATTGTGTAACAGGATTTTTGTTTCCTGTGATTCAGATAAGGAACAAGGGATATATGAATATAAAACTATCACATTTCAAGAATGCAATTAAAGACCTCACCTTCAGTAGTGACAGCTTGACTACCACTGAATATACTCATCTAGGCTTTAAAGCATGGCTGTTAGGATTTGGTGATAGAGAACCACATCCTCAAGTGTTATACAGCAGCACAAAGCTCTGGAAATTGCTGTCAAGGATCAGGGGAATTATTAATGAGTTGGGGATCTGCAGGCTTCAAAAGAACCCATAAATATATAATCAACTCCTTCTAGAACATACACAGTTTTCACTGATGAGGTAATTTATAAATACCAAATAATGACCTGTCATTAAAGCAACTGTAGAAACTTTAATTCCCCTTTCCACTCTCTTTAATTTTATCCTTTCCCCCTCCTCTTATTCTTTTTTTGTTTTCTCCTCCCCTTCATAACATGAGGCACAGCTAGACATTTCTCCTGTCTTTCATGCCAGGTGAAAAGGAACTCCTAGGACTATCGAATTCTTTCAGCTATCAGACAGTATGTGAACATATTCTTTCTTTAGTGCAAGCACAACTTGAAAAACCAAAAGTCATTGGCACAATATTTATTAGGCTACAGGAAGAAAAAAGAAAATTCAGGGCTGGCATGATCATATCAGATCCCTCAAACTGACAACAACTGAATTGTGCAGGAATAACTCAGAAAATGAAATGTGTCGTTCATTCCCATGTCTTTACTGTCTTCATATTTAACACAGAAGTTTTATCTAATGGCTTCATTATCTGGTTTTTATTGTGGAATTTATAGTATTCATCTTATGAGCTTATTCATTCCTTTAATTTCTTTTATGAAGACATGATTCCAAATGAAGAAAATTTCTGACTTCACGTACCAAAATTTCAAGTTTTCCAGAAGTTTGAAGAATATATGAAGCTGTACTGTGGTGCTACTTAGCCTTTAAGCTGGTACCTAGCCCTTATTTAGGTTCTTAGGAGGTTTAGGAGCATTTACAACCCCGCCATCAGGCTGGGACTACAAATATACCTTCCTGGGTTTACTTGCAGGAGGATTTAGAGAGCTCAAACACTTTAATGAATGCAATATTGGCTTGAAGTAGGGTGGTTCAACTCAAGACATTCAGGATATCCTCAGCAACTATTTATTTGAAAGAGATGATAGGCATTGATAAGATGGAGGTTGTTTCTCCTCTGCTGTTGGCTGCCAAGACATTTTGATAATAAGTGATGATGACAATTTACAGGATTATGGAGATTTGCCCAAAAAATACACCCACCCTCATTGATTCCAGTTTAATTTTGCAATCTCTCTGAAAAAAAATAATCCTGCATAGTTTGCATTCCCTTATTAGCATCACGGAATTTTCTTTCCTTCACACATTTTGTTTAAAGCTTTCCTTTTCTTTGTGGTGATCTGACTATGTGTCTTATGTCTGCATGCTTAAGCAAAAGTATTCAGCACAATCTTTCATCACATCATTATCATTTTGCATAGAAATCTGTTAGCCTTGTTTTAGCAAACCTTAACTTATTTTCTTAAAAAACGGTTTACTTTAATGCTGTGAAATTGAGACTGATTGTATTTAATGGAAGAATGACTTTAAGTTGAGAAGCTTTTATTGAAATATATAGTCACAGAGTAGATAGTCTTTACTGTATGTGCCTCCTGGGGGTGATTTGGATTAGGTGTTTTCTTGCTGAATTAAGTATTTAACAAAAGAACTATTTTCCCATCTATGAATACAGCTCTACTGTGAAAATACCAGTGCATTGCAGTTGAAATTACATAGTTAACATCCATAGGTCACATCCACAATTTCTACTGATGTTAGAGGGAACACGTGTTTCCATTCCTTTTTTGCATGGAAAAAGGCTAGTGCATGGTGCTTAGAGAGAGAGTGGGAAGAAATTAAATATTCAAATGCAACATGAGAATGAAGCTACATGCCTGATTCTGCTTTCATTACAATCCTTTGGATTTATATGACTTCATTCCAGATAGTTCACAAGCAGTTACATTACTAAGAATTTCCAAGATCAAGTGCAGTACTTTATTTAAGAGGGAAAAATATGACCTTTGAAAGCAAGCAATTGACAAAGAAGAAACTTTTAAAATATATAACTTCAATGTTTTCATTTAAATTTCAGATCTTATCTTCAGGTGTCTGACTCAGCTGGAGATAATGAAGTGGATTAGTGCTGAATAAGGATCTACACCTTTAACAACAGTTCATATTCATAAGTCTTTAGCCAATTGCATGATGGACAGCCTTCTCTGAGCAGTTTGTGCAAACTGACAAAGAGCAGTTCCTGTAGATTCTTGATGGAACGTGGCGGTGTAAGTATAAACCAGTTCAATATTTAGTAATTTTTAAAAAGCAATGATTTTTCCTAAGGAGCAATAGAGTATTTCTTTTGGTTAAAATGTGTTGCAAGCTGTGCTCTTGTTACACATCCTATAAAACTGCCCTGGTTCAGCAAAATGGCTTCCATCTTCTGTTAGACTAAAACATCCACTGTGGTAATCTTATCAATTCATAATTTTATGAAACAAGTTGTCATTTCAGTAACATTTCCTATTGCTTCTTTACTTTGGGAAATAAGTTTGTGGGTTAAAGGAAAAGGTAAATAAGAAACATACTGAGAGACTGTACATACTTTAACACTGGCGCTAATTAAACTAGTTTCTTAAGAAATTAAAAATGACAAAAGCAGAAAGACATAAAATTGCTATACAGATTTATGTCAAAGGTTTATCTTGCTCATAGTCCTGTTTTTGACAATGATCAGTACTAGAAGCCCAGGGCAGTATACTCTCCAAGATACCCTCATCTTAGGAACTTTGTGAGGTAAATTCTTATGTAAATAGTACTTAATTGTCACTGCTGGACTCTATCCTCATGCATTTATCTAATATAATTTTTTAAAAAATACATTTCTAATTTTGGTCTCCACAACATCCTGTGGCAGAGTTCCATAATTTTATTACACATCATGAGAAAAAGTACTCTTCCTTTGTTTATTTGTTCCTAAGGGAGCCAAGGACAAATGAAAAGGGGCTGTATTTACCAGTAACCACTAACACTTGCAGATATTTGCAGAGATGCACAAGAGGGTGCTGATTATTACCAAGGCTCTGCAGGCAGGAGAGTAAGGGGCAGTCACAGCTCAACCCAAAGACTAAGCTGAAATTTTGCAGTAGCAGAAAGCAGAGAAGTCCTTGCTTGTACAGTCATTAGAGTTTCTAATTTTGTCAATGCGCTTTTGAATCCTGAATATCTGTGTGCCACAAACCAATGCCAGATGTTTATCTTCACATTTCCAGTGAGAAATGTAAGTGACTGAAAATAAATCCACCTCCTGTACACTCCAATGAACATCCCTAGCCTGCTATAGAAATACATGAACAGGAAATTGTATGGATCCTAAGGGCAGCCCAGAGTACAGCCTGTGGTGTGATGAGCTGCATGTTTCCATATTCTGTGGTTTGAGCTTTTTGAAGTGGTCTTGTAATCAGTTGAAAGCATCCACATTTAGATGGTAAACATGCATGCAAGTCTGCTGGTAGTGAATTTCCACTTTGGAAAGTGTGACTTGCTTAATGGACAGTTACACCCTGACACCCTTGCACTGTCCTTTCTAGAGACAAAGCAAAAACCCAACACTTCTCAGCTTATTCCCACATTTCTTCTATTTATCAAATACAAAGCAAATGTATTGTACTTACTTTTTCAATGCACAAATGATTAAAATATCACACTATAAAACTGCTAACCACAGAGTTTGAAAATTGTTACTGCTTAACTGGAAAGTATTCTGTGTTTTTAGACAGAAAACATGGCTTCACAACTAAGGAGTGAGGTCAGCTGCAGCACTTTTCAAATATAAGCTACAAACTATAAGCATTATTTTTCTGTAAAAGTAAATAGTGTTTGCTAAATTATCTAGTGGGGCTGAGATTCTTGAGGCTTTTCTCAGGCTTGGGAAGGAGGACCACCATTTGTGGTACGAGGTGAAAAATACTGGCTTTGCAGCTTTTGGCTGCATGTCAAACTTCTGGTAAATAGATAGGGGTACTGCAATTAATTGATTGAGCAAGGAAGTTGGCAATGAATGGTTACTGCTTCAAGTAATTTTAGGAAACTGAGCACCTGGAAAGCATGAAATAGTTGTAAATAAGTACAGTTGAAGATCTTTGGTGTTTAGGAATATGCATTAGCCAGTTGCACTTTGTCACTTTTATTTTTGAAGTATTTCAAGAAGCTCAGACCACCTTTGGCTTCTAGTGTCTTACTTTACCTTGAAAACAAGTATTACCAGGCATTCTCTGAACAAAGCAGTTCGTGGTGGTGAAAGGGAGAACAAAGTAACAAAACCAAAAGTGTTTACACAGAGTTAGTAGCATATCTGTCTTTGCTTATTAATGTTTTATGAGCTAGAATATAATAATGAGAGCAACATTTCACATAAATTGCTTGTCAAATCAGAGTGACTTCTTGACAGCAGAAAGGAATTCAGACAAATATATGGAAGAAACCAAAGTATCCCAAATTTCAATATATTATACCCCAAGAAAGTAAGGAATTATAAAAGCTAATTTACTGAATTTTTTTACCCCTTATTCTATTATTCCATATAGTCTTTAAATAGGCTAGTATTATGCTATGTATCTAGGTATAGATAGATACCAAAACTTGTTTCGTGACAATGCTTACTGAATTACAATGCATGAAAGTGAAGAGAAAGTTTTAGTCTCACCTAATTCAAAAAGATAATTCACTAGTGCGGCAAAGCAAATATGAAGGGCAATGAAAGACAAAACTTTCAAATTAAGATATGCCAAATAATGTCTACATGCTGGTGTGAAGAAAAAAAAAGAAAGTTCATTCCTTACACATGTAAGGAGATATTTATTATTTAACCTAGACCAATCAATAGCACCTAATCAAACAAAAAAGACACTTTCAGCAAAGTGAAGGTATCCTTATTTCAGCCAGAGCTTAGTGAGGGTAATTTTTTTTTACTTAGAAAGGCAAGAGATAAGTTTGAAGATGAGGTTTCAAAACTTGGACTTCAAAGAAGACTTCAAGGGGCCAGTGCTGCAAAGTTAACTTCCATCACCAATGCACAGTCAATATTCAATGGACATACTCCTGAAAGGCCCCTCAAATGAGAAGTTCTCAGGGTTTTCCAACAGAAGCCTCCAAATGGCATTGCTCCAGATTATGTCTCCTGCTTAAAAACTTATGTCATGAGTATCACCTTCCTGGAAGCACATTAGCTAGTCACAGGGAAGTAGCACCAACCAGTACAGCCACACAAAACACACTTTACTGTCCTTTCTTTTCAATTAACTTATGTATTCAACAAGCTCCTATAAATGCGTTATCTATTTTGAACACAATGATTTTATTTAACTGTTACCTTAAGCTGACTTATAGTAAGTATTATTTTAAGGTAACTGGATAACAGAAATCTCTTTAGCTGGTATGTATAAATGTAGGAAGTGGGACACCTTTAAACTTCCCTATCTCTGCCATATTACGTCTATTTGAAGAATGATAGATGACAGCTTCAGTTTCAAGTTATTAGTGTTCAGTAGGATATTGGTAAATATGTGTGAACATTAAGGCTAAAGGGGCACATGGCCTATGTGACAGGTTCAAGGAGCACAAATGTAGCTGTTATTCAGAGCACCTGCCCAAGGCAGCTCACGCTGGTGTCTGTAAAGGCTGACTCACAGTATTGCTGATCTGCCTTATTCTTCACAGATCCCTACTTTCTTCACTGCTTATGTAAATTTTCTACACTCCTCATATACCCAAGCAGCTCAAGTGCCTGGAGACAAACAGCAAGCATAGTAGTATGGTTGCCTCTCCTATTCTCTCTGTCTCATCAAATAATAACAGAACTGAGGTAGTTGCAGCTTATTTTTGGCTTGTTTTGCTAGCCCCTTTCTTATTTTAAATAGATGTGATTTTAACTGGCTTCTAGTTGAAGCCATTTTTTAATGGAAAATGCGATCCTGTGGTGTTAACTCTGACATGGGACTGCCCATGTCAATAGCAATTGCTGCACGACACACAGATCCTTGAAAGGAAACTGAAAAATAGCATGTGATTTTCTGAGATAAACAGGCATAATGGAAAAGTTCATTTTATAGTGCCAGGCTGAATAGACAGTACCAATTAGAAATTCCTGTGGTCTAGATCATACTGTGCCACTATCTTCATTTGCCATCACAGTGCTTTAGTTTTCTTTGCAAGAAAAGGGATTATCTCACTTGTGAATAAAATAAATCCTGAGCTCTAAGTGTTCCCAATAGTTGTGGGTTTTTTTTTTTTTTTTTTTAGCTCACTTATTGAAACATTTCTAACAACCAAGGACAATGAAGTAAGCATCTAGTAGAACAAGTCTGTAAAAATAATCGTTGTTACAGAACAAGCTCTCAAAAACTCAGTGGATCTAGAAAACAAAAAAAGACTTAGAAATGAGTCATCAGTTCTCATAAAATGCTTAAATTACAGTTGTGGTCATTCATAAAAATGTTCTAAGACCAATGGAGTATGTTTCAACTTAAAGCAATAGCATTTTTCTGACTGGTGAAGGCTGGCAAGATCAACTTTAACCCACTTTTTATCTCAGAGTTTTCAATGCCTTTCTTCCTGTATTTCCTAAAACATTTGAAATCACTCTATTAAGAGCACAAATTATCAAATAAAATCAATCAGAAATTTTGCTAAGAGACACTTAGGTGTTACAGCCACAAAAGAAGCAGAAGTCCTCGAGGTAGATACATCTCTACTTTTTGTACAAGAAAATTATTTTTATTTCCTTACGCAGAGGGGAGTAATCTCATTTCTAAATTACAGACCTTGTGAGCTGACAGTCCAGTGTTGTAACTCTGATAGTGCCTGAAACACAGTAAAATTTCTCCTACTCAGAAAAGTAAAAAGACAGAGTGATGTAGTCTACTGAGCACAGCACAGTTGAGAGGTAGGGCCCTCATGTAAGCACTATTAATAATGTAATCACTTAAACCCCTGACATTAGTATGTCATTAGATCTACAATGATGATCCTGACAGCTCTTTATTTCTCTGACTTACATGCTGCAAAAAACTTTGGTCTGGATGCGGTTTTCATTCTCATTAGCAAAAATGCACTACCAGAGCAGTATCACAGCATTACATTTAAAAAGTCACTTCCACAGGTAATGGTGCAGCAAACTGATTTTTCCTTTTGAGAGTTTCATTAATTTAAAATATGTTTTGGGTTTTTTCACAGTTAACAAACCGAAATAAGTCTTTTTCAGTGGTAGAGAGTTAAAGAGTCCAGCCACTGAATATTCTGAATGCTAGACCATACCTTTCAGATATACACTTGAAGGTAGCATAAAATCCTTCATTGATGCAGAAAAAGCTGATTTTTTAATAGAAATCTTCCATGGAAAAGTGGTGTTATCTGTACATTCTTGAAAAGAACACTAGGACTCTGTGCTGGTACTAGGGTGAGTGCAGAAATGTCTTTGTGATACCAATCACTCTGAAATATGTGTGGTTCTTTTTTTGAAATTGAAGCAAATTGATTTGCTTTTAAAACATTTTATTTATTATTTTGCCAAAAAGTTTCAGTCAAATTCTACAGTATTATTTAAATTAAAATGTATTCAAATTCCCTTATGTTTATTTAGAACCAAATGGATCTCCTAGATCTATTCTTATGCCGTCATCTTATCCTTTTCTAATTAAGGCTGCATTATTTCCTTATCTCTCATTCGGTAATTTAGCCATGCAACACCATTTAGAAGCAAAAAAAAGGTAATTATTCTCATTTTTCAGAGGAGAAACCTGAATCATGAAGTCTGAGTTTGTATGGGACCCTGTCTGACTCATCACATGCAGCTAAGACAGGTCCAACCTGCAGAGATGACAGCAGTAAGTTAATGGTCCTGTAGTGATGAGAGTGGACTAATAATGTGCCAATACAAAGATGATTCCTCAACAGAAAGTATGGAATATTAACATAACACCTGGCAGGGAAATCAGACTGTTGCACTGACTTAATGAAATGTATTCTTTCACCACTTTTCAATTCTATTATAACAAAAAATATTCTGGATGCATTGTTTGCTCTGTTTACAAAGCAAATTATCAGAGGTTCAAACCACTGAACTCCAGACTCTCTGATGGCAAGTCTTATCTCACATTCAGCCATAGGATTCAAACTATCCTGACAGCTACAACTAAATGTTGTCAAAATAGTATTCACTTTAAAATATAAGAAACAAACATGGGCACATAGAAAGTCAGTACCCAAGGGAGTTTCATAGCTTAATACTAAAAATATGTTGCAGAGAGCTGGGTAGTCAGAAGTAAAAAAGAGATTACAAACCAAGACATTTGTAATCCCCACAGGATACCACTTTGCTCAGGAGAGTTTTGTTTCTCACTTTTACAGTGTTCTGGAACTCCTGGAGTGTTGAAACATCATGAGGTAGACACAGAGAGCTCCTAACGTCAATGATTTAAGAAAGCTGTAATGCTTAAGCTTTGTGTTTTAAGACAATAATTCACAAAATATCTTTTAATTCAAAACTAGTTTCATAATTTACACACTAGTTTTGGATACATTTGTATGAAAAATTAGATAAATTATTTTACAGACCTGTTTTACATAATATATCGGGCTAAAATAATACATTCAATAATATTTATCTCTTAAAATGTGCTTAATTTGAGCATTTACAAATGCACTTATTAGCTACTGAAAATGAGAAAAAAACTGATTAACTGAAAAATCAAGACATTCTAAGAGCATCTAAATGAAAGGTGGAATAATAAGGACTTGTCATTAAATTATAATATTTCTGAAGCTCAGGAAATGTGAAGCATATATGAGAATATATATAGGAATGTGAATACCTACAAGAACCACCAGCAAAGTCTGTATTTGGACCCTTAGAAACTTTGAACGTGCTCCAACTTTGCTCTTTGAAGAAAACAGAGCACTGTCTTCTAGTGAGCCACAGGGGCTCAGTGCTGTAGGCAGTGGTGCAGGGCAGCAGTTCTGGCAGCAGTGTTATGCATAGCAGGCTGAACATCAGAGTTTGCTCAAACTTCCCAGCTTGTGCTTATGGGGCAACATCTGAAGGCAGATTGGTACATAGAAATCTGCCGAAGAGTTCATCAAGAGGTTTGCTATCCAGGAATCCTGGTGACTGATGCATAGCGTTGCACACTGGCAGGTGAAAAGCAAGTCCTGCCCTAAGGCCTTGGACAGGGATGTTCATTAAACATCCAACCCTCAGTAGACAGGCTTGGCTGATTCACAGGGGAGATTGGACTCTTGTCTCCGCTCAGAGAAGAAGGAAGATCCTTCCCCTTGCTACCAATGTGCTCCTAAAGAACACGTATGAGGTCCTGGGTATGGAAGGAGACTCTCTGTAAAGTGATCAAGCCCAAGAAAAGGACAATGGCACGAAGTTGGTACAATCAATCATACAAGGAGTGTTCTTACAGTTAAAGGATAGCATAGAACATCTTTAGGAATTGCAGAAATCTTCACTGAGAAAAACCTCTCTGAAGATGAAAATAACTGATGAAAAGTTCTGCTTCCTGTGGACCTGACCTTCGAGTGGTAGAGACAGATCACTGCAGAGGCTGACAGAAGAAACAGGGGCCACCAACCCACAGGAAGTCCAGGGTATGCAGAGAAAATCTGCCTGTAATGGCAGGAGTTGGCATGTGCCACACGATCCTTTCAAGCAACAATCCATCCAAATAAGAAGAAAATGGTTGGGCCACATTACAGATGCTTGAAGGGACTATAAATGCTGAATTTGTGCTACTTTGGTAGGCAAACAATGTGAAGGGAATGCCTTCTGACCGTCCATTTTCCATGCATATTCAGAAATCCTTAAAATAATTGTACTCTCACTGGAATATAAATAAAGAATATCACACTCCCCTAGCTGTATTTCTTCTCATGAATAATGCATCTGGCCCCCTAAAGACACACATAGCAAAAACACAATTCATTTCAAGAAAAGCAAAATGTATATCCCAGTTAGTCCAGCTGAATGCTAAGTCAGAGTATCCTATCCTGCAGAGTAGGATCATTGTGCTGTTGTCAAAGTGAGGGACAGTCTGAGGATGGATGTGAGATGCATGGAGATAAACAAGAAATTCTTGCTGTCTGCACCTCTCATAAGAAAAGACAGTTCCAGGCAAAAAACCCCTAATGTTAAGGATCCTGAAAAGCAGCCCCCCCCGCTTCCCTTTCTGTGAAAGGGACAAAGTATCCTCCTGGCAGGACTATCTTGGGACAGGGAGCTGGGGTTTCCCACTCAAATACATCTGTCTGACATTCAAGCCAGTTCCTAAGACCAGGCATTGAGCAGATGACTGGCTCCAAGCAACACCATCCCTCATTCTGTAGTAATCCAAAAGGCCCTTGTGGTTCCACTGGCAGTTCTGTCTACATACATAGATAAAGTCAGTCCTAAAGGCAATAAAGTGCCAGACACTCAATGCTCTCTGAATCCCTTTGGCATTCAATTTAGGTGCATTCAGATGACATAGCAACCTTCCAAGTGGTAGCCAAAAGGTGACTGTTTGGCTAACATGCTAATAGCCATCTTGAAGTGGTCTTTACTTGTTTCCATGGTGAAATGCCACTGAAGAAAAGGTGTACCGACAAGAATAAATATGCAAATTGTTTACTTTTCAGTCCATGCATGCCATTTTGCATATTCTTTCATTCTAGTAATTGAAAGTCTGTGTTGCCTCTTTGTTGGGGGGCAAAGTGGAAAGGTAAACACTGGAAGTCTATCCTTCTGGTAGCTGACAGCCTCTCTCCTTGGAGAATAAAAAAATACTCTATTTTTACTCTTGTCAAAAAACAATAGAGGTTGTATTAGTCGCAGAGAATATGGAAATCTGCCAGGAAAATAATATTAGCTGCACCCCTATAGAAACCTAATAAAAATGTCTATTGGGCTTTTGGAAATGATCCTTAACTACCACCCAAAGCATAATGAAATTGGCAAAACACAAAAAGCAAAGTCTCACTTTGCTTTGCAGCTTTCAAATGACCCACAAACTTCATTAAAAGGGATCAGCAGTGGCAAATGTAGACTCTGCCAAAATTCTTTGGCAACGTGTCCCAAAAAAACTGAAAGAGAACAGGTTTACATAGAAGCAACAAACTTGCCTTAAGGTTAGCTGCTGTCAACATCTCTCACACTACAGACAGAAAAAGCCCCTTTGACTTGTTTTCTTAATGAGTTATCCTGTTGAGTTTATTTCATCCACAGTCCACAGGAGCAGATAGTGCTGCTTTTACTCAGATAAAATCCAGATGAAGCTAAGGAAGGGGGTTGCTGACCAAGAAAGGAGGACAGCAGGACAGCAGAAGGGAGGACAGCACTGGATTTTCTGGAGCAACTGGTTTATGTTAATAGTAAGGGAATATTATTTTTTTTTAAAGAACAATGTTGCAGAACATTTAGTATTTTATTGTGCACATTCATGTTCATAAACTACAATTAAGGATAGATGTTACAATGAATTAAACAAAAGCAAACTAAAAAAATATGGAACTCAGGTCTCCCTCCCTGCTAGCTGTCTATAAGAAGGCAGAATCAAGATTTCACCTTTGATTACCTTCTAGAAAATATGGTCCAGATCAAGCGCAGACTATGAGTTTGTAGAGCACCTATTTATGTCATGAAAGAGGTCTGGCTAGCTGTTCCTCTCAGATCTTAAAATCTGTTAGCTTTTGAAAACTTTAGTGTTCTACTGTCAAGTTATGAGCAAAAAAATTCCTCTGTTTCTTTACAGAAAAATCACAAATAATATCTTGCACAATTGTTCTCACATGCTCTTTCATGTGAAAAACGAAGAGAGCAATAAGCATGCTTAGCCATATTTGAGGTAACAGGGTGGAGAAGGAGTGACCATTTGGACTGGTGAGATTTCTGAAGTGTCTGCAGAGTTGATTCATCTTTAGACAGTCCTGAGGCCTCCACTGTGCTATTGAAGCTCACAGGAATACTACCAAGAGTATGGTTTTAACACTGAACCATCAGATTATAACAAAGCAATCTGTTTTTCCCTGAAACTTCAGGTACAGGTGTGTGTCTTGCTCTGTTTGTGGACCGTAATTTTAATAAGCCACATGCAGAGCTCTTCTAAGAGCCAGCTTTGCAAAGAGAAATATCATACTGAGAAGGTCCTTGTTCGACACCATTTTATTGTTTTGTGGACAAGTCTACCTTGATTTCACTCCATACATTTCCTTCTTCCTACAGTATAGAGCTGATAAGTTGTGCCTCCCCTCAAATTCAACTTCACCATTATTCATTCTCACTCACCCTCCCTGTTTTCCTTCATGCCAAGGCATGAAAACAGCCTTAAAAATCTGTCAACCTACGTAATTCAAAGACAACACTGGAGTTTGAGTGGTTTTGTCCTTGTTTAAGACCGAAGTTACAAAACACAAAATATCTAATTAGAAAATTAAATCTGAAGTCAGCCAAAAGGTAATGGAAAGGTCTTTCTGAGTAAAAATAGTAAACTCCCCCCCAAAAACAGTGCTCTTAGACATTGACTACTCTAGAGACAAAAGAGGGATGTTATGCACCTTAGTAGTTTCACTGCTTGTGTTTTTCTTTAGATATCTTCTGGTCATACATAGCTAAATATGGGGCAGTATGATGTTTAAAAATAATTGTGACATATTATTCATACAAAATGTATGAATTTTTTCTGTATTTCATAGCTGGCAAAATCCATGCTCTCCACATGACTAAAAGCAGCAGGACTGGGGTCCAGAGACCAGGATGGGCACAGAAGGAGGAGAAGCTGACATGGGTCAGTGTATGTGCTGTGGCTTGGGTGGCTAATCCAGCACACTTGGGAGTTCAGACATTGGCTGATGTCTCCCAAACCCAGTTTCTCGGTGGTCTTCTCAGGGTACAATAAATCCACATGACATTTCTGTGCTGTGCAGACCATAAAGACAGAAATGATTAAGAGTCGTGTTCTCATTACAGAGGAGGTCTTTGTGGAAACCTTAAGATGTGACCAAAGCACAGAGATAAAATCATCTGCTCATGAGCATTACACGCCTAATTAAAAAAAGAAAAAGAGGACAGCATACTCCAGATTCTGTCCTAACTTTGCAAAAATATTCTGGTATTATTCTAGCTTTCTTGTTCCCCTGAACTTCCTGCTCAGACTGGAAATGGAAGGGCCAGCCAGTTCTCCTCAAGAGATTTTCAGAGCAATTCTGAAGAAAACATTCATGTTTTCAAAGTTGGTGCTGACATTCAACTATAAATCACAGATCATCAGTGACTCTTAACAGTGAGATGTATTTGCCAAAATCCTTAAGAATCAAAGGCAAAAGGATCTTTGTAATCAACAGAGGGAAAATTGGGATCAGGAGGCCTGCTTAAGATTTGTATGAGAAATTTCACAAACTTCCATTATTCTTTTGAGCAGGGACATTTGTTATTAGGAGTAGCTTATTTTATCATTAATAAAATAAGAGAAACTCAAAATTGTGTGAATGAGCACAGGTGAAACTTAGAAAGCAAATTTACCAAAGTATAACTTGATTCTTTCTCTCTCTCCTCCATTTTTGTCTTTTAGAAGATTGAGCTGCCATTTTATTTGTACTGAATGTACTTTTGGTTCAGAATATATGTACAGCAGTATTTTTAAGGTATAATCAATTTTTTTTTTCTTTATAAGCTTTTTCTAAGGATTGGTGAAAAGTGTCAAAGAACAGTAAGTTTACTTCATATCACAAAGGCCCTCATATCACACCAGAATACTGCGGTTTGCAAACCCCAAAAGTTTAAAATCCTGTTAGGAAAGCAAAAGAAAAGAAAGGATTTATAAATGCTTATTCAATTATAAAGTTGCTCAGATCAGCTCATTACCAGTTAATTATTAAATATACATTACAGTCATTCTTTAGATGAGATATTTGGGAAGCAGATGGCTCCTATCAACAGAGTTAAAAATAAATAAGACTGTCTTCAGGAACATCTGGTACTGGTGACTGTCAGAAACCATGCCAAGCTTAAAACTTCAAATAAATCCATGGAGTTTGAGGTCTTTTTATTCCTACATTTATGACCAAAAGGACTAAAGGAAAGATCTAACTATGAAATTTGATTTGGAATCAGATGTCAAGCTCTTTCTTCAAGGTTTTTGCCCAGACCAAAGCATTTTTTTTTCCCCTTGGCTTTACCTACCACAGCTAAACACTGAAGCACAGGTAAATCTGTTACTTCATACTGTGTCTTGTGACTGAAGTTGCAATGAGTAATTTTGGGATTTTATTCTATTATCTTTTAGCAGTTGCACTTCACAAAAGCTGTTTAATTTTCCAGTGTCACAGGAGTGATGTGAATTTAAGTAAGCCTTTTGACAATATCTCTCACTGTCACTTCATCAAACTTTTTGGTGAGAAAGGGATAGTATTATTTATCTTGTTGATATTTGGATTAGTCTCTAATTTTTTTCTTGTAAGGGAGTAAAAACACTGTCAAAAATAAATTTAAGTGTTTCAATGTTGTCTTATTCTTTTATCTATATTTCCAATAGGACTGTTGAATTTCACCCTAAAATATATCAGCTTGACCACCCATGGGTATAATCCTCTCTTTCCAAAGACTATGTCCAATTTAACCACTGATGGTCCTGCTGAATCAGAGTCTCCACTTTAGAAGTTTATTTTCAAAGAAAACAGAATGTGGGCAGAGCTGGAGTTTTGTGTGCGTGTGTGTGTGTGTGTGTGTAGTGTATGGGGTTGTGAAATCCTAATCAGGGTCCATCTGGAAATGTTCTTGTACTGAAATATCAGTTAGACAAATGAATTCCAGCATGACGCTGCATATATAGGGGACAAGTTTTACAGGAAAGAAGAAACTGGAGCACTGATGAGGATGTATTTTCCCTATTATTGTTATGACTTTTCCCAAGATTCACATTCAATACGTAACATCAAAAATGGACTAATCTTGCTCAACCAAAGAAACTTTGGACAGCCTCTTGCTGTTTCTCACTTGTCCTGTGTCAACTTAGTGGGTCTGAACAGCCTCTACATTTTTGTCTCCACCTTATCCTCAGTTCAGGGTACTAACCAAGATGACTTGGGCTTCGTCCATCCTACCCAGGCATCCAGGTGTGATGGGAAGGTGGGACATGTGACGTGCAGGCAAAGCCCCATGTCAGTGCTGTACTTGGGTGACTCCGTGACTGCCTCTCTTGTCACTGCTTGAAACTGCACAAAACTGCAGGTGTCTCCTCTGCCACCTACTCCACAACCACAGACCATACAGGATATTAAATAAAATCATCTTAGACTTTCAGGTTCATTTTTTGTCTTTGTTTCCTTTGGTGTGGTTTACCAATGTGAAGTGCAAGCCCAAATAGAGGGGTTTGCAGCTGTTTTGGTTTTTTTACATGCTCCCTCACTGACAAAGGAACTGTGCTGACAACACATGTGGAAGCTGGCACACTGTGCAGCGCTGTCCAACAAGTCCTCTCCTTGCTGCCCCCCCAACACCCCTTACTGTGTGTCTTTTAGAAGTTTTGTTTCTGCAGTCAGACAATTCAGGAGGTCTCATGCAGCTTTGCTGGAAAGTAAAGGAAGGAATTGGAAGTCTCACCAGTTTCAATTTGAAGCATTTAGTTTGACTTCTTTTTTTTTTCCCTCAGCAGAGTCTGCCTCAGGCCTGAGCTTTGGTGGTCTGGTGATTAACACTGCTGTCTAGAGTTTCATGATATTGGGATTCCTTTTTCTGCTTTACCACAGATTTCCTGTGTCCTTGAGAAAGTCACTTAATCTACTATTTCCTCAATACCACAGAGAAAACGACGCTGTTCTTCCTGAGCAAGGGCCCTGGGAGGACAATTCTGCTCCCTCTCAGAGGAGAATGTACAGTACTGTGGCATTTAGAAAGGCAGAAAAATGGAACCTTTTAAACACAGTGATAAAGTTGGGTCATTCTTTTTTTTTTTTTTTTTTTTTTGTAACATAAACTCATCTGTAAAGGACAGAATCGACCACTTTGTCTGCTGATGGAGGAGATTAAATGATAATAGAATTCATTTTAATGTGGATTTATTTTAATGTTAGCTTTTTATGTAAAAGTCATTAAAAGTCCTGAATATTTCCTTCAACACACAATAAATACCTAATAAAAATACAACACAGTTGTAACTCTATGTGTGCAATTATCTGTGGAAAGTTAAAACAAATCTGTAAGTGCCTTCAGCCATTAACTCAATTACTTTAGCTGTGAAAGTGGTTTTTAAGGCAGCTTTGCCTCACTCTGCTTCATCATAGTCTGTCAGATTTTGTACCTAAAAAGCATCCTGGCATTGAGAAAGATCTCAAATGGCAGGGCACACAACTTCTCACAAGTTCTGGCCTGATGTCCTTTAAAAGTTACATTCCTGACTTCCCAGATTCCACTATTACTGGCAATTTCACCTATTAAAAAAAAATAAATTCTTATTTCTACTCAGCCCCCTGTATCAGATCTTTAGGCAAACAAATGCAGCAGAATTGACTTTGGGTCTGGTTTCAAGAAGAGCTGTTGAATTTTCAGAATTAGAGACTGAAGTGACCTGAAAGATTTTTGACCAAGAACTTTATCAAACTCCAAGGAACTGCTTAAATGAAGCAAAATTATAGCAGTGGCATGGTGTAGATGGTTGGTGTGCAGCCTACTATTTCCTAAAGCTGAATATTGGTTAAGTGTGCAACAGATAATGTCCAAGCATTTCAATTAGCAAATACTCAGCTGACCCTGAGCTGCAGGGAGCAGTAGGTGTGGGAGAGGGCAGGGCTGTTGTTTAGAGTGACTCCAGCAGGTCAGAGAAACAGTCTGGCAGAAACCTGACAAAGTGCAGCACGGGTGGGCACAAGTTCATTCACGCTGAGAGGACAGCCTAGGACATAGGGGCATGGTGGGGACGAGTGGCCATGGAGCTGCTGTGCAGAGGAGGCCCTGGTGGTCCTAGAAGAGCCACATGAGAGGGTGTCCTTGCAGTAGTGAAGGCCAGCCACAAACACAATAAAGGATCTCAGTCTGCAGGCTGAGAGGCTCCCTCTCTGCTTGATACTTTGCTGAAAACAGTCCTGAACTACTTAAAACTCACAAGACCATTCATGAAACCCTCATCCCAGTTTAGGTTCCCCAATACAAAAAAGCCATATGCAGACTAGAGCAGTTCTCTTTCAGAAGACCCAAGGTAGCAGAAAAAAGACAATGTAATCTGGGCATCTACACAAAGTAATTGAAATTCTTATAGTAATCTACCTTTGAATTCAATATGTCTTCAATGTTGTAATCTAAAATTTTCCTGTTTCTACAGTTTAGCCACGTACTCTATTTGGGATCCATACATTATGGTACAATTTCTAAAATGTCTTTAGATGTCCATTAAATATTCAACAACATATGTTTTGGAATGAAAGGAGATGAGAAATAAAAGGAATGCAAACAAAGAAACAACAACAACAACAAAAAAAACACAGAGAGAAAAAAAAGCACTAAGAGAGTGCTTTCTTAACTTAAATAAGTCTGTATTTCTTTTCCAAACTCCTTAAAAATAAAGCAAAACACTTTTCAATAAGTCATCTCACAGAAGGATAACATTTTTTTCAAAAATCTCCCCTTCTTGATCAGATATTCATTCTCATGTTCCTGAACTAAAACTAGCATGTAACTTAGTATACTTTTCAATCTCCTATCAAAGTAAGTTGATTAACTGAACTGTTAAGTGATGCAAACCATTTTTCTGTAATGCTTCAGTTTCTCCTATTGGATGAGTAGCATAGTGTGTTGGGATACTCATGTTTGGGATAGCTGTAATGCTGTGGTCCCTCAAGGAAATGCACTGTATCAGTGGACAGCTATGAAATTGCAACATCTAATTTGTTTTCTTAATTGAAGTAGTCAATTAAAAGATCCATTTTTTTTCCTAGCAGTGCAAACTTCCGTTAACTTATGCAATACAAATTGTAAGAATTCCCTGGAAATGTTGTGACACTATTTCAACCAAATGCACAAGATCTCATGGAATATGACAACTTTTCCTGACCTAATTTTAAGGTTATTGCATGCTTGAACAAATCTAAAATTTATTATTTCAGGTATATTAAAGATAATATAAGGTATATAAGATATATAATATAGCAAAGTTTTTGTTTGGAATTCCAATAAGAGCACTGCTTGCCAATGGTTTGGTCCAAACATGGCATGAATATAATCAGTAGAAATTCTAAAAATAATTTGTATTTTAAATAGTTGATTTCTCAATCATACATGTAGAGTTATCCTGTGTTTTGAATTCTAGTGTAAAGTACTTATTAAATAAATTAATATGGTCAAAACTCATGGGCCCAGAACAGTGCTGAATGGAAAATGAAAGAAACATGGAAGGTAGAAGAGGCTGTAGACAGAAAAACTGGAATTTAACCTCAAACTAAATTTAGAAGGGAAGCACTTCAACTGTTCTCTTCAGAACTTTTTCCTTACCAAATTTGTCAGCAAATCCTCACTCTAGACAATGAGATGGAAAACGAGATTTTCAGCAGTGATAGAGAAGAAATTATTTGAAAAAATTTTAAGGAAAAATAAGTTAGTGACAGATGAAAGATAAACATTGCACCATCCTGGCATATAGTCCAGAAACATGTAAACACAGTTATTTCATTTCTATATGCCTATTTCCAACCTCAAATTTCCTGGAGGTTTAGAGGTAGACAAACCTGGAGTTTTTGACTTAATGCAACTCATTACCATGGATGCAGAAAATATAATCCAACTTGTCAAAAACACACATAGAAAAGTTAAGTTATTGAGGATATGATCTAGACACCATGTTTTAAGACTACATATGCAAGTTTGACTTCATGATCAGCAGCAAGTTTACCTTGGATTCCTGTAAAAGCTCATGCAAAGTCTGTCTAAGCATATCTTTCCTGTTAAGGCTTGATTATCTGGAAAACTTGAGTATCTCTGCTCTGAAAAACCTGCTCTCCTCAAATGCCTGAATTAATCATATCAGCAGTAGATACAAACAAAACATTTATGGTTTTTTAAAAATCCTGACCAGCATTTCCTCTTCGAGAATGTTGTTATAAGAAAACAGAACTTGTAATTTTTAATATTTTACACACTATTATTTAACAGTGTTTTAATTACAACAAATCAGATTTATATTGTTCCCTTATTTTTCAAAGCTTATTATTAACTTTATACAGAAATTATATTTCCTATATGTATGTCTTCATACAAATATGCCATAAAGATTTATATGTCACCTGAGCAGTTCAAAACATCTTAAATTTGGAAGAAATTACATTTACGTAACATTAACAGTTTATATATTTTTCTAGTACAAACATTTTTTCTTGGTTTGCTTTTTTTTTTTTTTTTTTTTTTAATTTACATTGATTTAAATGCATATATTGTTCTGCGTAATCCAGTTGTAAAGGTCAGTTTTCTTGGTTGTAACAGGTATCTGTCACCCAATTATACTAGGTTTTATCTGTCTTGCAGTAAAAATAACAAGTGAAAGTTTTCCTTTCCAATAAAGTGATTAACAGTAGGAGTGACAGAGGCATAGGATCCTTTCACATTGTATTCCTGAAAATTTATCCTGTTGACAGAAAGAAATTAGTATGAAAGCACTTATATGGCTAGATTGTTGACTAAACCTGACCACCTCTCACCTTCAGGCTCAGCTTTTTATTCTTTGAAACCAGTTCACTATATAAAATAATCTGGAAAACCAAATATTTAAGAAATGTAAATACCCCCCCAGTATTTAAATGGCTACAGTTTCATGACAGCTACAGTAACAACACAAAGTTTTTTCTTTTTTTATGGCTATGATTAGGATATGGTAAAGTGCTAAATGTGCAAGCAATTATGAACTTGGCACAGTAGCAATATTTATTTTAAGCTCTACTTGTGCTGCTTTGGTGGAGGATGTTTACTTAACCAGACTGTATTAAACATGCTGAAGACTTTGTACTCTAAAACATTTTTAATTGATGAAACACAGAAGCAATCAATCAACACAAATGGTAAAGAAAGGCAGACAGGACCAGGCAAACAGAATAAGATCTGTAGGTGTCTTTTTATCTCTTAAGGGGAAAAAAAAAGAAAAAGTGTATTTGTGCTGCTGAATTAAGTGTTTGTGAAAAGAGAAGACTTGATAGTGGTGGAGACTGAAGTCTTCTATTTATTTACAAGTCGGGCATAGTGGTGGGAACTGTTGCATGGTCTCTTGCCTTTCCTATTCAACCTCTGACCTGATGGACCTGATGAGCTTATCCTCTTTTGTGACAGGAAAAATCCATGCTGAGTATACAACCTGTGGGTCTAACTTACCCAAACAATGCTGAACGGTGATGCTTGTCATGCGCCATTTGTAAACATATGAAAGCCATTGCACTGTCTCACATTCCTGCTCCAGGAAGCAAATTCCATATAACTCTGAGCACCACTAGATGGAAAGCATTTCTGCAGCTACCTTATCCTCAAACTGTGTCTGCTCTGAGCTTCCAGATGTTAATTCTAAAACATGTGCTTATAAATATTTTTTAAGTGTCAGTTTAAAAAAATATTCAGAATACAATTCTGTCAGAGCACTGATGTTCTTTGAAATAGGGTTTATTGTCAGCTATTTCTTGATAAAGAGCTTAAGCCTAAAACACTTGCTCAGACTAAACTCCTCATTTCAATGGGAACTTTGCCTGTAAGAGGATGGCAGGACTATCTCCATAGAAGAAGAACTTTATAAACTTAGCAAGTCATTCCGGGAGGTAGTTCCATATGGCGTAGCCACTTGCACATCTCATGACTGAGAAGCCGGAAGGAAGCATATTTATATTAACTGTGTGTGTGTGTATATATATATATATATTTCCCTTCAACATCACATGAATAGATTTGGTTTTTTCCTAACAAGTGCTTCAAATTTTTATCTGTACAAACAATGGATTGAAACATAGAAGAAACATATATATATAAATACATGCATGAATGTGTACATGCATTCATACATATATCCAAACCAGGTTCCATATCAACAAATACTTGGACCCTAAAATAATGAAATGTTACTGAGTATCCTTTAATTCCAAAATAAATAATACAGTCAGGATAATCTTTGTAAAATGTATGCAGGTCTTAGTATTTCACTGTGAGATTTTTCCTTGTATTTATATTTTTTCTTTTTATTTTATATTCTGTATATATACTTTCACAATATTTATATAAATTAAAATCTCCTTTTACTAATGTCCCAGAAAATTAGAACTCCCTCTGCTGTTAAAGACTCCTAAATTCTTGTAAAAGTCTTTAAATTTGTATAGGCAAAATTATTTAAATTACTGCTTTCTATTCTAACAAGTGTGATTGCAAATCTGGACATATTTGTTATTAAATCTTACTATCTTTTCATCCTTATGACAAAGATTGTGGAAATAATATTTTTGATATCTTGATCTGTAAAAATAAAGAATAATAATAATTATTATTATTATACTCTACCTTTCTTCAGAGTTCAAAAACATTGGATTTTGATTTCAATTTTCTCATATAAAAAGAGTATTCCTTTTATATACTGGATTTGTTTCATTCCTTAAAAAACATGCCTTTGTTTTGGATCATTAATTGAGATTACAGTATGAATGGTATTTTTTGTTTGTATTTAGATCAGCAACTGTACATGAAGATTTTTTTTATATTATTTTAGAACAACAGAATTAGAATTAGAATTTAGAATTATTTTTCCACTCCTATATTTTGGAAAATTCAAATAATGAAATCATTTGAGATAATGACTAGTTTGTAATTTCAACCAGAACAAGTTTAAATACCGATTAATACTTTAAATACTGATTAATACTTTTCAAAAAAATGAAATGCACAATTGAATATGACATCCTATGCATGACATCCTCTGGAATTTTGCATGTGGGTGTGCCCTTGATATTTTCAAGGGCAATAGATTTTGGATGACTGGCCAAAACTAAGGATTTAATATCATATTTAATGGAATAAGGGATAAGTGTTTCAGACATTGGTTGCATGTTAACATGTAAAGTTTTTTCTCTTTAGGTGATAAAATGTTCAATCCCTATTCTAACCAGGTAGCATAAGTGGGACAGAATGAATTATTATTTTCAGGTTTCATTAAATTAATATCACTTTGAATCTTAGGTAGCAGTGACAAGAATTTGTAATTTTTTGTTATCCAAAGTTTATGTAAAAGCTTGTGGTACCCCTGAAGTGAGAACAAAAATCAGTCCAGTGCATAAGTTTTAAAATTTCATAGCTGAAATATTAGTCTCAAAGTTTTCATGCTTTTGTTAATTTGTAACTAGAATTTTCCACTTTTTGGCCTAAACTAACAACTTTTTTTTTCTGGCAACACAAAGAGGAAGTGTGCTCTGACCCAACACAAGTCATGTATACAACAATATGACATGAAAGGAATTAGTATTTCATACTTCCTTGATATTTCTGTGACATTGATGTATAGTTTTATAGGGAATAATTTATTTCAGTTCAGTTTTTTCCCTTATTTGCTGGGAATGAGTCACATGAGTACATACGCAACTGTTATAATGCAAGGAATATTGACTTTTAAATCTCTGTTGTCAGGCCAAAACTACCCTCTTCCATTATTTTCTGTGTTGAACAAACATCTTCAAAACTCACCATGTTCTATAAATCTTTACATTAGACATGCAAGGTGAATTCCTGGTAAATGGATCTAGTTTCTGAATTTACAAGTGACACCACAATAGTTTGTAACTGCATTTTAATACTCTTTATATTTATTTTCCTATTTTCCAGAAACAAGTAAACTAAACCAATCCCTTCAGGGCCACTATAATGGTTTATTGACTTTAAGTCTTTTTAGAAAAAGACTTCTTTAGAATTTTAAATCAACTGGCCTGTCAGAGCAAGTCAGTTGTTGGAATAATTTTATTTCTTGAACTAACTCATTGTCTATGGATTGTGACTATCACTTTTGTCACATCACAGCAGCAACAAATGAGGATCCAGAAGACACACAATAGCTGCACGTATCTTGTGTGCACATATTGCCCTGCCCAGGGATAGCATCCTTCACAATTCCACCCTGTGCCCATTGTACTCCCCACTGGGGATTGAGTGTCATCTAAAATAAAACATTTTTTTAAAAAATGTATAAACATCTGTGATACATGTGAATTATCTTGTGAATTACAAAAAAAGGGAAGAGAAACTTCAAAGGAGGGTTACAATGGAAAATATTTGACTCCCTAAGTGACAGGTCATAATTAGTGCCCTGTAAATTAATGTCAGCCAATCTGTGTGACCTAAAATGGTATATTCTTCCACTATATCATTTAACATGTGATTTCTGTGGTCAAATCTGTCAAGAGTGATATAAAATAAATTTTAAAAGGCAAAGTTTTTATAAGGACATGTCATTTTATGTTTAAAAATAGTCCATTTAATAAAAACATGGACATCTATTAACTTCTAAGAAAGATTCATCTGGTGTCTAGCTCTTTGTAATACAATATTTTTCCACTGATGGAAATATTTTTATCTAAGTAATTCTGAAAAATATGTTTGTCATTGCTGTTTATTTATATGCAACTCTACAAACGGCTTTAACCCAATTCCTTGCATTTATTTTCCTTAGCAATATTGTTGCTATGAACTCTGTTCATTGTTACTCATATCCTTATTTGACTTAGTTGCTTATGTGTTACCTATACCAAATAACCTCAATTTACATTTGTATCAGGATAATATAAAAATTAATTTTTTAGAGAGTTTTTTTACTAATATAATCAGAATAAAAAATCAGATATAACTGTCTGACTTCGGTGACTTGCTGACCAAAGTTTGTACAGGAATCACCTCAAATGATCACCCTTTAACATAATACAAAAAGTAGTTGCAGAGAAACACATTTTCTAGCTGCTTATTTCAATTGACAGAAAGCAGAATACAAACTTT
The DNA here is from genome assembly GCF_009819655.1 of Sylvia atricapilla. Taxonomy (NCBI): domain Eukaryota; kingdom Metazoa; phylum Chordata; class Aves; order Passeriformes; family Sylviidae; genus Sylvia; species Sylvia atricapilla. Next base: position 134,814,919 of record NC_089140.1, read on the forward strand.
ATCAATAATGTGAACAATTCCTTGCCAGGTCCTCTGAAATTGTAAACTTTTCCAAAATCCACTTAATGATAATCGAATTGTTTGACATCTAGTAATGCAGGCATTCAGCATTAAGTAAATTTTTAGGAATATTTTAATTGTTATTTTGTTTGTATAAATTTTGCTAATTATATGTTCTATTGAGCAGGCAGAAGTGAGATCTGAATTGAATAAAGTAACATTTTTATAAGGGAGAACAAATGAACGGAGTTTAAAAATATTTAACATTAATAATTTTTTCAAGTCTTCACCTGATGCTGCTGATCATTTCCTTTTTTGTTTTCCAGTCATTATTTGTTTCTTTCTTCTCTAACCTCCCGATTAATACATAAACATGAAGCACACTGTTAATTTAGGCATCTACATCCTAAGCAGTGAAGGAATAATGACTAATCTCGTGAATAATGCTTAAACTCAGAGTCTGAGCCTGTGTTCTAGCCTTTGAGACATAGTACTTGTTTATCAGGAAATAGTACAATACAGCTTTTCACACCTTTAGGGTGTCTACATGGTCTGAATCATGAGTTGAAAAGATGCACCTTTACATTCTCGGTGTTACGAGACCAAATATCTCCTTTTCACAAAGACATATAGAAACATTCTTTAAAAGCTGTGATTAGGCTTTACATATTCTATTATATACCAAAGCCCTGTTGACAACCTTTCTGATCCGTAGAAATTAGCCTAATGAATAGAGCACTCTAAGGTACTATGAGCACCTTCTCAGCAGGAGAACATTTGGTCCCCCATCTTCTACCTTTCACTGTATCAGCATAGTGTCAGACTAAACAAAGTTCTTGAATAGGTCTTTTAAAATCATTAGAAAGGTTGCAAAGTATGTGTGTGAATCATTCCTTTTCTTGTACCCTCTGTCACCAGTATTGTTGCTGTTACTGTTCAGTTTCTTGCTGGTGTTACCAGTAAACTGTTCTTATCTCAATCTGGGATCTTTGCCTTTCCTAGCTCCAATTCCCCCCTCCATCTTCCACAGGGAGAGCAAGCAATTTTAGTGGGAGTAGTAAACTGGAGAATAACATTCCTAAACCAATACATATGCCTGACAATAAATATTGTGATTCTAAACCTTTGTTTCAAAGGCTGTTTTCCATTTCACTGTCCTGTCCAAAAGCATCAGCTGAGTTAACAAGGGTTAATTGACATAGTCAAGCAAAGCAGAACCCAGTCCAACTGCAGCAGTTGATGCTTTTGAAGAGCAGGCCCCTCTGGTCACACAGACTTCCTCTCCAAGAGCTTTCCCTACTTCACAGAAGACGGTTTGAGGGACCAAAGCTGTAGCTTTTCTCCCAATTCAGGACTGAGAGAGCAAACAGAAGGATGGGATGATGAGTGAGTTCTTCCTAGATAATGGGTGGCAGTGCCAAAACTTTCTGGGAGACCTCTGTGTGCTAGCCATACAAAGTAAAAATATGTGGTTTTAGGCAAACAACTGCTGATCAGAAAACCAAAGAGTCAAAACAGACTGGACTAAGCCAGACAATAGCTAGCATTTTTTGCCCTCATATTGAAATGAATGAAATGTAAGAAATTCCCATTTTTGACACAGTCTGTCATTTGTTAAGAAAGTTATGCTGTTTAAAATGTTATGCCCGTTGTAACCTGTATGTTAAAAAAGTTATGCTGTTTGTACCAAAATTTGTACCCTCAAAACCTTATTCCAAGTTGTATACCTCCTCTAAAACCCCGGGTTCCCTTCCCCTTCCGTCGGGCTAGGCTGTCCCCATTCCCCACCAGCTCCTCGAACTGCCGGCCCCGCCTAATAGGAAAATCCAAGGACTTCCATGGTGCACCGCTCCAAAACCGAAGTGCAGTTGCCGGCAAACGGACCCAAAAGCTGCGACCCAGCACAAAATCCAGATAAAAGAGAAACACTACAACACCGAGAAGACCCTCAGCTACCTAGAAACCGAATTCTGCTTCTGCCGCCTCGCCATAACCATAAAGAGACTGGGAAGAAGTGACGCCCCTAGACCACACGAGCCCAGTTGGGTTGCCGAGGATTCCCGCGAGATCGGAGCCTCCCGACTCTGCTGCGGCGAGAGCAGCAGATTCGCCTGACACCTGATCCTCAGCGGCAACAGGAGCGAGAACGGCGACAGGAGCAGCGACGGCGCAGGCGACCCCTCGAGTTCCCCCTTGAAAGAGCTGACTAATAAAGGCTTTTCAAAGGAGCAGGTCTCCTGGCCCATTTATAACAATATTAGATCATGCACTGGATATTTCAGAAAATTCAGAGTCTGATAAAACAAAATCAAAGACTAGGATAAAGATTGTTTCACAAAGTCGTGTCTCCTTCGCAAAAAGTATTGGAAATCTTAAAACTAAAATATTTTCCTATGGAATTCTTAGCCCAGAATAATAAAGAAGTTAATACATTTCTAAACCCAAAGGAATTCAAATATTAAGATACAATAAGCATCTGAATGTTTGGAAGTTCATCCAAAGTGATCTTGAATTCTGATCGTGTAACTAAAAGTGACTTTCATCCACAAAAGTTCTGGTAATCCAAAATACTAAGGAATTGTATTGTTCTGCATCTCTAGCCAGAACCTAAAGATGTATTTCCTTTAGGAAATTTATGTCCTTAAAAAAAAAAAAGATAATTAACTAAAACCAGTAAATATCCGCATTACTGGAACCCGAACAACCTTGTCACTTTCTGTGGAATTCTTTTTCATTTCCATTTCCATCCACAGATTCCACAAACCCCATTCCAATTTTTAAAAGCAACATCCTCACAACCATTATGAAAAGACACAAATTCAACATACTAAAAGTCTGTTTATCTCTGAATGAACATCTGATTTGTTTTTACTGAAATTTGTTGCCAAACTTCAGATGATTTAGGGCAAGTAGAATTATGACCATTGTGGAATTCCAACATAAACACATACTATGCACACCCTTATGTGAAATGCAAATACCCTTGTGTGAAATAACCTTGAGGTCATCAATAATGTAGGGCATATCTTCCTATCTATGGCAAATCTGGAGCATACTTGAAATCAATTCTGGAGCCATTACAAGATACATCAGATGTTCTTGTTCCATATATCAGTGTTTCCAAAAGCAAAACATTAAGAAACAGAGGCTCTCCAAGCTAATATGTTTAACTTTGCTCCAAAACGGTTTCCCATTTAAAGAATGCTAAATTATTTTTGCAAGAATATTTCATGACAGGAGTTCAAATATAAAAATTGCAGTGGAAACCTACTTTATAGGCAGGATTTGTCACTTTCACTTCCAGGCTCCTGTGTGGCCCAACACAAAGGAATTTCCAGGCTCCCAGCTCTGTGAGGAGCCACTGAACAGGTTTGCAGGGACCTGTGACACAGAAAGTTCCGGGATTGCCAGCTGCAAAGGCCCAGATTCCCAGGTCCTCCAAGGTTAGAAAGCTCTTGGCTGGATTTCCTATTGGACAGCCATAAAGCCGGGACTTGCAAAGCTCGTGGGAGCCATAACATCCAGATGCCAAGGTCTCTGGGTCAGCTTTGATTCCTAGGCACTCCAGTTCATCCACACCCTGGGATCTCAGGGAAATACAAGACCTCCAGCACAAAGCAAGTTCATCAGACTGGCTGTTTCTGAGCCAAGATTGCATTTCCTTTCAGAGATAATTATTAATAATATATCCTGAAAAAACTGAAACATGATTTTAAAATCTTGAAAAATTCCTGAAACCACCTGAATAATTTAGCAATAGCTAGAAAATTACCTACAGTGAATGACCAAAGGAAAAATGTATTAACGAGAAAATAAAACTATGCCATAATTAACAGAGGCACTTGAATAGACAGATCGTAGAATACCAATTTATAATAAATGAAAAGAGTACAAGAAAGAAAGAAACCAGACAATTAGGTCGTGATATAAATGCTGAAAATCAAAGGTAATCTATGTATGGCCTGAAAAATTAATAAACTTCTTTTGCAGTTTTTTCATAAATATTTTGTATGAAGATTGTGGAGGCAGATGGCTATTTAGCATCTAGAAATGTAAGCTCATGTCATAAAACATCATGTTTATTAGTTGAAACTTTAAAAAAAAAATTAAAATTAGAGACAGTACTCTGTACAATTCTTCTCTCATTTTATATAAACAAGTACAGAAAGCGCTATTGTGACAATTGAAAGTGCAGAGTACTAAATGGACAACAAACTAAAAGTGACCAGCTTATTTTACTTTGAAAATAGAAAGAGGCGGAAAAAAAAAATCAAGACAAGATTTTTCAATATCAAATTACCTCCCTTCTATCTTTAAAATCTAGTTTCTTCTTCATCTACCAATTTTCAGGATATTCAGCAGAGGTGTTTAGGCTCAGTATGTGCTCATTTCTTACTGCTATATAACCTTTTGATATGTAAATTAGGAAATTCAGTATTTAAACCACTCTATTAATTCCATCAAATCTGATAGATTGAGAATAGTATTTAATGACAAAAGAAAATCTTGCTAAATTAAAGTTTTGTTACTAAGAGCTATACTCTGCCCCCAAAGCAAAAGAAGTTAGTATTGGCAAGATGAATACATGTAGATTGTCACTGCTTTCATTGGAATTATTGTTATACCTCAATTTTCACTATCACTAGGAAAAAAATAAAGATAGATGTTTTCTAACTGGATAGTTGAACAGCACACTCTGACCTATTATTTCAAATTAATTGAACATCATATTCACTGTCAACCAAGGCAGCCTTGTTGAAGAAAGATTTCTCATTTGTAATGCAGTTAGCTAATGTTCTTTGTGAAGTCAGCATAAGGAGATTCTTTGACAATAAATAAGAAAAAAAAATGTGGTAAAATGATTCTTCCAAAATATATTTTATGTCTGTCAAAATTGCAAATGTTTTCAGTTTCATTCAATATCCTTCTTTTACAGGACATATGAATTCCTAGATGAAACGTGATCCTTTTTGCATCATATTCCTCAAGACAATGAGCTTAACTAATACAATTTAGATATTTCTTGATCATAACTGGAAGATGAAAAATATTATATACATTTAAAGGGTTATCTTGTGCCAAAGGGGTTCTTTATGATGGCAAGCTTTCTTTGGATCATGTGTTGAAATAAGAGTAAATGTAAATTATTTAGCCTCTACCAAGTATGTTATTTGAAAGAAAAAAGTGACATCACCAGAAGTTAGATTACCTCCAGATGAAAGCTGATCTTCAGTAACTCTCAAAATCTCCTTTGCCAGTAGCAATTGTTAATTTGAAATGCATTTACCTCTCCCAGGTTTGTTTCTCAGCACAGCCCTTTGTACCAAGGAGCAATTATGTTTGGATGCCCTCATTTCTAGTTGCCTTCTTTTACAAGCTTTAGATTATTGCCCAAAGAAGGGGTCTTGCAGCTGGCTATGAATCTCTTGGGCAACAAATGCAAAGCATAAAAGTAGAAAAAAAAAATTTAAAACAAGCATTCATTGAAGTTAGTGACAATTTAATTTGAAAATATGCTTGGAACCATATGTTCAAAATTATGTGTACATATGCAAAAGAAAACAATGCCTGTTCTGCTTCTAGTTACATTTTGTTGAACTCAGCAATGCTGTACTAATCTACAGTAAACAGAAACAGAACAAGAGCAGTGAATATTCCAGTAAGCAGAACTAGGAAGAGTGAAATTAATAAAAATCAAACTAATATCAATATTCCATACCCCTGATAAGATAAATAAGGTTATAAAAATATAGATAATCCATTCAGTCCACATAAAAACTGCTTTTTCTGTTGCAAGGAATATTTGAGGTATTGATAGTAGACCTGGTAATTTTTTTAAGTTGAAATGCAGTCTAAAATTTTTCAGACATAACAACATCTTGAAATCTTGAAGTTCCTTGAAGTTTTCATATTGTTCCTTCTTCCTACCAAAAATATGATGTGTTTTCTACGCAACAGTTCAGGAATGTCTTCACTGCTGACATTCCTTACATTTTTACCAAACCTGCTTGTTCTTTTGTAATTTTAAATATTCCAATAAATTGTTCCCTTACATGCTATGCAACAGAGGTGACAGTGGCCTGACCTAACAAGCTAAAACTTCTAAGCTAGAAGACATCTGAAAAACTGTAAATCAAACCAAAGTATGCTATTCTAAATATTTACATGAACACAGCTTTTCTAAGACTTTCAGTAGAAGACATGTGAACATATATGAAGAATCAGCTAAAACAGTACACAGAATAGTAAATTTGAAAATATGCACATAATAGCAATATATAAAAACACACTGCTTTGCTTGGTGTGTCTGAAAATTCACACCATGTGGATTTTGGCAAATAAGTGGCAACATGAAGTCACTCATTTAAAAAAAACCAACAAATAAAATATGCATATTTCCATAGTTATTTGTTCTGCAATGAATGATATTTTGCCTTTTATAAAAGAGTAGAAGAGTGTTGAAAAATTTGATCCAAAACTTTGTGTAGAGACTAATCCCTTTAAAAGTGTTCATATTGTGTAAACATTTTACAACAAACTCATCTCTCTTATTCATAGTAATAGAATCACAGAATCGTTTCGGCTGGAAAAAAACTTTAAGACCATCAAGTTCAACAATTTGCCCAGCACTGCCAAGTCCACCAATAAACTATGTCCCTAAGCACCACATCTATGCTTTTTAAATACCTCCAGGGACAGTGACTCAACCACTTCCCAAACCCAACTGTTCTAACTACTAAAGTAATATAGTAATAATTTTATCCTTTTTTACAGCAGTAGCCAGATTAAGTTCTAGCTGTGCTTTGGCCCTTCTAATTTTCTCCCTACAGAACCTTGTGACATCATTGCAGTGCTCCTGAGTGGCCTGGCCTTTCTCCCATAGGTCAGAATCTCACCTTCCTTAGTTCTAGTCACACCTCTCTGTTCAGCCATGTCTGCCTTACCCACGGGCTCATCTTTCTGCAGGTGTCATTTGACAAACAGAAATAGAATGTCAAATAATTTGGTATTTCTGTGCATGGGTGTTGCTGAGAATTCATTGTTGCACCACAGAACTGCTCCTTTGCACATCAGGTTGTGTGACTGGGGCTGGTTTCTTCAGAAATAAAAAAATGGCCAATTTCTAATGGTTTTAGAAATTGAGTGAGAAGAGGAAATAGCATGGATATGTGCAGGAGCTCTGACCAGTTTAGCTTTCATTCTAGTAAAGTAGTCCAATTCACCAAAGAAGCATGAAAATGCATTAAAAATGAGGTTTTAGTGCAAGCATGAGCATCCAGAAGCCTACCCGATTTCAATCAACACCATTCCACTAGCCTTGGCTGAGCAATGTAGATTTACACCAGCTACAAAATTAGCCCACAAAACCCAAATTTTTTTGGACAGCAGTGGGAGGAGCAACCTGAGAGAAGTTGGGTATTTACCTATCTCTATTAGTGTGGAGTTTTTTAATACCGATCATATAAAAACTGGAGCTATGTCAGGTCCTGGTTTATTGTTGGCTGTAAGTAGGTTTCTGAAGTGCCTAAAGACACATTAGCTTGTAGGTTGTGTACCTCGGGTTTTCCAATGGGTAATAATAAGAAAATTACTGGCATCTCTAAGCTTTCTGGGTGTTATGAAGCTTCATTCACTGACATTTCTAAAGTGTGTTGGGATCCTGAACACAAAAGGAAGAAGTATGATCAATTGTTGCCACTCTTTAAGAAAGAATTCAAGACTGTAAAACAACCATGGAGCCTCTGTCAATTTTGAAGAGAGATATAACAGATATATGCCTGAAACTTACAGCAGTAACACTGCTTCTTTCATAGGGCCAGAAATTTAACCACCAGAGTTAGATATGCAGTCTTGATGGCATGGAAATTGCTTGAGTTCTGCCTCTGACATCACTACAGTTGGGATTTCTATAGCTAGAATCCTTATTTATATCAGAAAATGTAAGTAAACCATTTCCAGTAATTTGAAATATAATCATTAAATTATTTTCTTGTCAAGTTTGTCAATCCTTTTGTAAACTTTGTTCTAAACTAAAAATCTTTTGAACGTTTACTGCAATGGAATTTCATTTGTGCTAAAAAGAAACAGGTACTCCCTCTCCACTGTGTTGCATTTAATGCATATTATTCAGCTGTCATAAATTGTGAAGGACAAGTGATTTTTATCTACATTCTGTAATTAAAAGAAATACTGAAAAACTGCATGGCTTGCTTCCATGTAGTAATACTATAGAATAACTTCTGGATTTAAGGAACTGGGCAAACAATTTGATTCCACACACAAAAGGTATCCAAAAAATTGCAATAACAGTCAAATTTTGTTTGGAAACTACAACCTTAATAAACAATTTTTCAAAAAGCATTACACAGAAGAATCACAGACATTAATTTCCTCATTTCTTATCAAAGATAGTACAAGCCAAAAAATAAGAGCAGGATAAAAATTCAAGCAGAGAGGTCATTTATGGAGAGGGACACTCAAGCAGCCCTTATGATTTTTTGTAGATTTTTATCTGGTGACCATCACAGTAAGAGTATTTTCTCAGTGTGTTGCAATATAGAAGAACAAAAGCAAATTGTATGTCGGTTTGGTGACTGGCATATGGACTTAAAAAACATTTTTGTCATAAGAAGCCAGAGGGATGACATATAACCTTATCAAACAAGACACACAGGCTCCAACAAGTTCAGGAAGAAATGCCCCCCTGGTTTTCAGGGCATCTGTGTCCAGAGAAATTGTGGCTGCCCCATCCCTGGAAGTGCTGAAGGCCAGGCTGGATGGGGCCTTGTGCAAACTGGTCTAGCGGAAGATGTGTTGTGGGGTTGGAACTAGATGGTCTTTAAAGTCCTTTCCAACAATTCAAAAATTCTAATATCCAGATATAAATTTCTAGTATATCACTAAACAAAATGCTGGAATATTATAAGATATTCAATTAATAAAAACAGCAGACTTCTAAAAAGTGACTTCCTTAGGGCTAACTTGGGTGAGAATTAGGTTTTGGTATTATCTTGGTGTATGAAGGAGAAGCCTAAATGTAATATTTCTGTACAGCCACAGTACATGGATATATTTTCTAGCAAGAAAAGAGATGCACTGTTTTGGTGTCCTGTTTACCTGGAAACAGTTGCTTCTGCAGTTCCTTTTTTTTTCTTGAAGAAGATAGAAAGAATATGCATGTGGAGTGTTGTTAATGTAGAAAAGATCATGCAAACTGTCCCCACTGAACTAGAGGCATCTGAGTTCAAAAAGAACTATTTGTAACTTTTCTTCCAATGCCCTTTTCTTCCAAAACCCTGGGTTTTGGTTTAATTAAGAAATATAACTTTTAGCTGGCTAATTTAGCTCATGTGAAAGGAAAAAAAAATTCAGTGTGCTGATTTTATCCACAGGAAAATGTATTCCAATGATATTTCTTTCATTAAAAAAAATCTCAGATTTTAAAAGAAAATTAAGATTAATTTATAAATATATAGATTAAAAGGAGAAGGATTATATTATTTAGTTAAGAGTTCTAACCTCTTGGCTGGAAACCACAGCGTTTTGGTTTACAGTTGCTCTGTGCCATGTGGCTGTTGTTACCTGAGGTTTCAAGACTTCAGATTGGAGAGTCTGTATTTTAGGAGTTTGGAGAGTTTTCTATCTTAAGATATTGAAAAAAAAAACCAAAAAAAACCCACTCTAAACCATTTCCTGATTGGCCTCAGCAAAAGAAACACAAAAATTACTCAAATGTGCAATGAAAACTAGATAGCAGATAGAATCCAAGACTAGTTTTAAATTAAGATAATCTGCTTGCTTATTTTGAATGCTTCTGTTTCAACAAGTATCTCAGCTCCTCTTCGGTGTTTCAAAGGACTAAAAATAAGAACAGAGGAAAAAAGGTATGCAAACTTGCTTTTATGTTTTATAACATGAAATAAAAAGTAAATAAGGAAAATAGCTCTATAAAATTATTCACATGAGATGTACCTCATGACCCCCCTTTAAGGCCTGGAGAGTGCTTGGAGTAGGCTCTATGCATAATAAAAGCTGTACACTGAAATCCATCCTCATATGAACAAAAAACCTGAGGCTGTCTGCTTTTCAAAGGCTGGATTTGAGTCCTCTTTTTTAAGCTACAGCAGATTGATACTGGGATTGTTCCACTGATGCCAGTGATTACATGGTCCCTGGCTTACGCTGCTCCAGGGCTTTCTACGGGTGGTCTTTTTCTTTTTTTTTTTCATTATTATAAAACTCCTCACAGATTTAGTTGGTATCTTTCTACGCATGTGGAGGAAGCAACTGGCTAGGGATAGAGGCCATGCTGTCATTTCATATCTTGATGTGGTACCCCACAAATTCATGTGGACACAATCCAACGATTGTAGAACATACTGTGACAAAGCACATCACCAGTTATTTTGCCTCTGATTTTCTATAAATAACAGACTCCAGTCTCCGTGGGTGCCAGGCTAGTGTTTTGCAATGTATCACTCCAATCCTTTAAAATTCCTCCTGACCATCTGGGAATTTCCTGCTCTGCCAAATAGGTTTGCTTGGATAGTGCTAAGGTCTATATGTCTTTTACTAGAGAGAAAATTCCTTACTTTAGGGCAGAAATATTTTGATGTAGGTGAACCCAGACAGCTGGTACCAAAAGGTAGACTGGAATTTCTGCCACTTCTGAAAGTGAGAGGAGAAGGAGAAATGTAGGAGACAGCTTAAGCTGGGTGGGCCTCTGGTTGGGAAAACCCCTTTTCTGAAGAGAAATTGAGCTTGGTTTTTTCCTGCTGATTCACTGTGAGCAGCATCAGGCCAAGCTCCATACAAATTCATTAACATCACATTCCAAGTGAGAGTCAAGACCTTTTTTCAGTTACTAATTCTCTTGAGACATTTTAATGATAATAGTTTGGGTTTGTGGACTGTGTTAAAAACCTCCTTTAAGTTTATGTTCCCACAGAAAATTACTGGTTTTTCTAGTTGACTTTTTTGGTAAGATCTCATTATAACAACACCTGGAAAATATAATAGCAATGCCAGGCCAAACCTAAGAGAAACAAAACCAAAATTAATATCCATTATGACAGAAAAAAACACTGAGCAACTCTGACTTAGGATGTCTCAAAATGTAAAGCTTGTATTGCATTATGAGTAGTATAGAATAGTCTTGCTTCAGCTTTCTTATAGCTTTTCTGAAGGATTTTACTATGGAAGTGAAAACAAGACAGCATTAAACCATGCTGATAGAACTAACACTGAGGTGTCATCTTGGAACTCATGAATAATGAAAATGGGAAATTTACCCTAAAACACATTTTCAGTGTCCCATCATGATGAATTATAGCCTAGAGGAAAAAAAAAATTAAAAAAAAGCCCAGGACTAATTCTAGTGATGAACAACCAGAGTTTTAATCATGATTTCAGGAGCTTTGTATGAATTTGGAAAGAAAATAATGAATAAAAATTCTGAAGTGGTCTTTAAAAATTCACATGAAAAAAGATGTCACACTTGGTATATATTTTATGGATCATGAATTCATGTCTTATCTTCATGCCCATATGAGTGCAACAAAAATATTTTCAGTCTTGCTCAATTCTGCTTCTAGGAAATACCCCAGGGGGTGAGTGGCCAAATTACTAGATGTTTCCAAGATGCGTAGGAGTACTAAATCCTGGGTCAAGCAAACTTTTTTTTCTGTTTTCCCTCCCTATTTCTAGGCTTCATAAGGCAGGTTTTTTGTGGGAGGTATTAAGGTAGAATATAACAAATGCTTTGTTTGTCTTACTGGTTTAGCACTAAAGAAATACAATCACTACTCCTAGCTCTAAAAATTGAATTCTTGACAAGCTCTTTTATTTCAGACTGTGTTTAATTTCCTAACTATTTTTAATGTTGCTACATCTATTTCACTTTAAAAGTCAATATATAAATATGTTGAACAAACAATTAAATACTAAATTTATTCCTGTTCTATATAGTGGCTTGTACAGCATGTGCCAAAATGATTATCATGCATTGGCAAGAAAAGGTAATTAGTTACAGATGGCTCTCTAGGTAAACTGTGCAAGGAATTATAATTCTCCTTTTTTTGAACTTTTGTGTCAATGTTCACTATAAAATGTCTCTAGACTTCTCATTCTCTCCCACTTATCCAAAAGAATAAAACATACGTGTGCTTGTTCAGTGTAACAGAGGAATTCCAATTCACTTCTACCTCCTGTTGAAGTCTGTGAAAAGTAGCTATGTCCCTGTGTTAACACTCCAATGATGAAACTAAAACAATTTATTTTACTGGGTTAAAGCTTACCTCATGAAACATTTGAGTACATCAACTCAAAAAAAGACCCTTGGCGTACTTGGGTTCAAGTTCTTAGATCTTGTAAAATTAAAAGTTGGCAAATTTGGGCAAATCCCTTTCCAGTACTGCTGACCTCTAGCTCATCATCACAAACTGTTCAAGGGTGCTTGCTCGATATTAGTCAATTGTTTCTTCGCTTAATGGTGAAGAACACAAACACTACTTATGAGGTTATTGTTGATAGCTGCAAGGGCATTCCTGGTGACAAAGTGACACTTAGTTACAACCTAAGTAATGCCCCACATGGCATTTGGGTTCCATTCAGCATTTCAGCCTGGGATCATCTGCATTTTAGATATACCTTGATAACCAAAAAGATTTGGAGACTTTCTGGTTTCCTCATTAAAGCATACTGCTGAGCATCTTCTCTTACTCACTCCTATATTCTTAACTAAAAAAAAAAAAAAAAAGAATTTCCTGTTCTTTTAAAAAAGGAAGATCTTATTTTTACTATGATGAGCTTTTCTTTAGCAGGCTGTACTACTGCTGAAATAAACAGTATTATGACAGGGCCACACACAAGTAAACAATTTACATCTGCATTGTTTCAGGACATTTTACTGAATACAGTGCCACATACCAGTAAACAGTTTACATCTGCATTGATTCAGGACATTTTACTGAACACAGTGCTGTACACCAAAGTAATTTCTCAGTCTTTTCTGTCATATCAGGACAAGGTACTTGACTGTGTGTATACCTTAAAAGGTTGATACTTTCTCAGTCACAAATTTTTGGATTGTATCATTTACCTTTGTTTCGAATTTTAAATCAAATTTTCTATCAAACTCAAGTTGACAGACTTCTTGTTTTGAAGCACCACACTTATATTTAGCCTTTTCAATATTTCTCTGGCTCCCTTTCACTTTCCCTGAGCTGACCCTTCCTAGACTGATAGTCCATAGGTAGAAATTGGGTCATCAAGCAGATCAAGACTTATTTTTTTTCCCAGTTATTATTGAATTAATTCTGCTGTAATAATCCTTTACCTTTAACAATAACCTTGTGGTACATAGCAAACTCCTCTTCCCTTCTGTGTCTCTGCAAATACAGCTGTCTTGCTTATGCTTCCCTGCATAAAACTTTGGTATTGTAACAGGTACAAATAGTTCTTTTAACAACTGACATGAAGGCAGGGGCTCAAATGGTTGAGCTGTGGGATGTCATGGAGGTCAACGATGTCAGAGGAATATACAAAAGAATATTTATTGCATCAGCCAGGATTCTTAGAAAAGCCAAGAGACCAAACTGGATCATTCAAGAAAAATGTGAAGAGAAACAACCTTAATCATCGCCTCTGTATTTCACAGTCTAAAGTGATAAAGAATTTTGCAGTCCATATCTCCTCCACACAAAAATAGTAACACAGAAAAACCTTCTAGCAGAGCATTGATGGCCTTTCCCATTGACAGGATAGAAGTGACGCAGGAAAGATAGGTGGCCCTTGACCATTTATCTCTACTGTGGTAAGTCTCACACAGAGTGAAGTATGAAGTTTTAGCCAAGGAACAAAGGGGAATAGTTCATTCAGGAAGAGATTAGATCATCTCTTTGAGCAATTTTCCTTCTAAGCAGATCCTCAAAATTCCAGGCACAACACCAAACACATTGTGGTTTGGGGGCTTCCCATTACTGTGTGGACTTGCTGATGTGGCCTAGAAGGCTACAGGAATTCCCGGATGAGTTAAGACTGGAAGGGTAAATATTTAACTATGACACAAATAAATATACTTAATACTTAAATGATAAAGGCAGTCGTCTTAAATCTTCATTTCTGTTACTTTTATCTGCATATGAATGCCCAATTTTTGAAAGGCTGCAGAAGTGTTCTTTGGTGTTGGAGGAGACTTCAGGGAAGCAGATTTTATATGAAGCATTTCTCTGAGATTTCAGAAATATTGAGTAATTTCTACACAGGATTTTCAATTTTAAAAAAACCCAACGTATTATAGGAGTAATGCTCTGATAGTTATAGTGATATAATTATTTGAAGATCCTTACCTTTTTGAGACTCAAATGCATGACTCAGAAGTTAGAAAAGAAAGACATGTAAGTGATCCTATTATTCACCTTCGCTGTTACCACACACTGAACTGATGGCAGAGTTTTAAAGGAAAGATCTATTTAATACAGTTTTCTTTCCTTCAAAAGACTTCTGCATGAAAACTAAAATTCCCAAAAAATATATATCACTAAAGCAACTCAAAGCTGAATGTATGAAAATGAAAATCATCACTATTAAATAGAACTATGGGTGGTTTAATACAAATTCAAACATTCATTCAATAGATTGCCTATAAAGAAAACAAAAAAAAATCATTTAACAAGAAGTAAATTATTTTTTTCCTGATTCTCCACTGCACAATAGTATATTATCAGGCAAGAGATTCCAAAGGAAAAATAAACTTTTGTAAACATAGGCTGACAACTTTTAAACATTCATAAATAATACAATCCAGAGGTCAGGCAAGTCCACCACAGTCCTGAATATAAATGTAAAAGCATCTCTAGAGATTGTACTAGGACTTGTTTGATTTTTGACAGTATCCAAAATATGCTCTGTGGATTTGGAGTATATTATATTATATATATAATATATATATATATATATATATAATATAATATATATATTATATTATATTTGGAGTATATTTGGAGTATATTAAAGGTGAAAAATTAAAATACATCTCAAAATACTAAATTTACATACCAAGAATCAGATTTCTTTTTCACCTACAATCAGGACATAAGAATCCCACTTTAAAGAATTAATAGCCTTAGGTAATGACTCAAATTTTGCATCAACTTGTAAAATAGTGGGCAGAAGCACTCACCTGCCTCAAAATCAGTTCTTATCTCTTTTAAACCTTGCAGGTTCCTTCTGCGGTTTTAGGTTGTAGGATGACAGATCGGAAAACTAAAAGTCTGACCTGCTAACAGTGTTATCCCTAAGACTAAAGTTTTGTCAGTTAAATAGTATCTTTCTAGGAAAATCTCTTGCATACAGAAAGCTTTAAGGGAAGGTCAGGTGTGAAAGAAGGCAGGGTGAGTCTATAAATGGCATATCAGCCTGCAGCAGATAATTTTTAGATTCAGAATTGATTAGCACCAATCTGATCATCTGTATTCTACTGTGAAAGAAGTCACGTAGTCAAAAACAGACAAATTACCTCCTAAGGTTTTCTGCTCATACTCTAAATTTTTTCCCACAGTTCTCTAGTCTTGCCTTAATTTCATCCTGGCAGGAATGCTCAAAGTTTATCCTATCTCTGCTGTAATCTCTCAAGTTCCTTGGCACATGAGGAGGAGAAAGAATATCAGTACCCAAGTTCTCAGGCAGAACAGAATCAGAAGAAAATTCAGCTAACTGGAATAACTGAAATTTTGTTGTTTCCATACATTCCTCTGTCAGAACGAATGCGTGGTCTCTCTATTTCCAACAACACAAGTAGAGACAATGTGACAAATGGCAAGAATTTACAAACAAAAATCCCAAGAAGAAGTGATGAAAAATTACAGCTATGCACCTTTGCCATTTTCTATTAAAGAAGCAGATGTCATGCATGCACAGGCCACAATCAGGTTTGCAACATATGCACATGTAAGGACAGAAACGTGCCTGGGATGGGGAGAACAGAAGTCCACTACTTTTTCCAGCATATATGAAAATTCTTGCTTCATACACATTCTGGAAGAGACAAAAGCAAATGAGCTTTTGCAAAATGTTTTTTCAGTAATACGGTTGGAGAATTGTTCACACAGAATTAATGCATGTACAAGAAACAAAGTTTCATCTTGCCACATTTTTTTTTTTAAGCCAGCTGATCAATTTGAGGAGAACAACAGATTGATAGCAGGTACATTGGCATAAAACATGAGAATGGATTTAAGACACAACACTAAAAAATAGATTTCCAAGTATCTTAACACCAAACAGTCCAAAGATCAAAATGCATACATGTGTGCACACACTCATGCACCAGAGTGAGGTGTTGGAGGGAGAGAGATTCTGCAGACTTCTTAGAGAGTTTTTCATCAGCCCCTTTTTACTCATAGATCTCCTACACAGAATTTCCAACTGCAATATTTTACATGGATTTTCAGCCTATTTCTCTCTCCTTTAAGAAAGGATTAGTAAAACGGATCACATGATTGGTACTAGCATATAAGAGATCTGTAACGTACCTCTCCTAAAGACATGCCTATTCCACCACAAAACTAACATAGTTCTCTTAGTCTTACCCTTTTCTTACTGTTTTTTAGTTTTTTTCTGGGTCTTGTGTTTTGGGGTGTATTTTTTATTTTTTTTTTTTTTATTTCTGCTCCTAGAAGCTAGTCAAGGAAGTGTAAGAAATTTCCTTCAATCAGCTAGCTTCATGGCCTTGAACGTGGATTTTCTATATGACTTCCTCTGAGTAATTACAGCATTATCTTAAACAATTTTTTGGTGGATTGGTTCGGTTTAAATCTGAAAGTAAACTATTTATACAGTGAGTGTACCTTGAGCATCTTTCCAGCTGACCCTGTACCTGTCTTGCTTTGACTCTCTGCACCACATACTTGTTCAATGTTGAGTGTAATTCACTGTTAGGTCTTGTTTAGACAACGAAATTATGTTAGTTTGATTTGCATCAGTCTTAAAAAGGGATAATTAAACTGGTGCAAGTCCCTGATTAGAATTCTTATCCCAGTTGAGTAGTGACTTACACTGCCTTAGATTAATCTGATTCTTAACTAAGGCAATGAAAAGTGAATCTTGATCTTTGTGCAGAAATATTAATGAGAATGCAGTGCAAATGTGTAACAATTTATGGCATTTCTAAGTTACCCTTCCAAATGAATACTCATCAGTCTGGTGTTTCATAACACTGTCTAAAATATACACATGTGGTTGCACAAAAATAACCTTGTGTTAAAGTACAGCTTGTTTCATAAGAAAAAGGTTTTTTCTACGAAATACGAAACTATTTCAATTTCCTTTTCCTGATCAAACTTCAACCCCTTAACAAGAGAGGAAATTCTTATGCTACTGGGAAGACTTTTACACCACGGATGTTTATTCAAGACACTCGAGCTTCTGGTGTTAAAACTGAGTTCACAGTAAACTTAAACCATTATGCTGGTTTTAGAAGGTCCTCACTTACTAGCTCTTCCTTGTCTGCAATTTTTGCAAATACAGGCAATAAGACTGAAGCTGAACTGTAAATTGAAATGAATACAAGTAGACAGTTAAGTATCTCCACCTTTTAGATCTTGTTTGCAACAGGTCATGCAAATGACCACAGTTTTGATAAAACAAGTTTATCCAAGTTTTTTTCAATGGTAGCTCTGAACAACAAGGTATTCCTCACTGGTCTTGATGAGAATCTGTACAAGATTCAGTCCCTTGCAGATGGATACAGGCTGGAGCCGCAACTACTTGACGGATTTTAAAAACCCTGCAAGAATGAGGATTACTCTGGCTGTGAGCAGGACACAAATTACCAATTCAGCCAACCGCAACCTTCAAGATATTCTTAGCTTTATAGATGTATATTAATTGTATGTATCTGTTTATTTTTTATGAACTACTTTAGTTACTTATATTAAAAGCAATTTCCTTCCAGGGAATTATTAATCTCACAATTTTCTGTAAATATTGGAAACATTATTATAATACATGTGCTTTTAAGAGCACAAAATACCTTCCACAAGAAAGACTCTAAAAGCAACACAAAAATAACATACTAAGCCTCCCAACAGCCTTGTAAAATAGAGTAGTAGTGTTATATCTGTATTAGAAAAGGGAAACCGGAATACTTAAATTTTACAATTTCCTAGCAGTCACAAGTGAAGTCCATACTACAGGCATGGACAGAAGTAAAGCTTAAATCCATCACACTTAACTGAGGCATTTAAATCAGGAAATGAGCTGCCCAGGATTTTCTTAGGGTCAGTGAAGAGAAACAGGGACTTCCACAGAACAGGTCAGACAGCTGAGTCTTCGTCTGGGCTTGCTTCTGTCTCATGACACAGCACTAAGAGATTCCCCACAGCAAAGAAAAAACCATGTGGGTAATTGGCATTTTCCTGGAGAAGCTGGCAGCCAGTGACTTTGACAGGTGCACTCCTTGCTGGGTTAAAAACTGGCTCTAAGACTGGGCCCAGAGTGCCATAGTGCTACTTCCAGCCGGTGACCAGTCACTCATGCAGTCCCCAAGGTGCAGTACTGGGGCCAGCCATATTTAATGAATTTTTCAATGAACTGGATGAGGGGCCGAGTGCATCCTCAGTAAGCTCACAGACTGCCCTGAGTGTGAGTGTTGATCTGCTGGAGGGTGGGAAATTTCCTGCAGAGGGATCTGGACAGGCTGGATCTATGGACCAAGGCCAACTGTATGAGGTTAAACAAGGCCGAGTGCTTGGTCCTGCCCTTAGGTCACAACAACCCCCTGCAGTGGGAACAGTGGCTGGAAAGCTGCCCAGTGGGAAAGGATCTGGGGGTGCTGGTTGATGACAGCTGAACGTGAGCCAGCATGTGCCCAGGAGGCCAAGAAGGCCAGAGGCATCTTGGCCTGGATCAGAAATAGTGTGGCCAGCACATCTAGGAAAGGGATTGTCCTGTACTGGCCATGGGTGAAGCCACACCTCAAGTGCTTCATCCAGTCTCAGGCTAGTCAATTCAAGAAGGACAGGAGTGGGTGGAGCAGGTCCAGAGAAGGGCAGTAAAGCTGGTATAGTTTAAAGGTAAGTTGGACGAGGGCAGCTGAAGCAGCTGAGGTTCTTTAGCATGGATAAAAGGAGGCTAAAGAGGACTTATCATTTTTCTACAACTATGTGTAAGGGGGTTGTAGTGAGATGGGGGTTGGCCTTTTCTCCTGAGCAGCAAGTGACAGAAAATGGCCTGCAGCAGTGTCAGAGGAGGTTCAGGTTGGATGTCAGAAAAAGATTCTCCATTGAAAGGGTGGTTAAGCATGGGAACAGGCTGCCCAGGGAGTTAGTGGAGTCACTGTCCAGGAAGGTGTTCAAGAAATGACTACATGCAGCACTTAGTGCAATGATTTAGTTGACATGCTGATGTTTGGTCAAAGGTTGGACTTGGCAGTCTTTTTCCTTTTTTTTCCAAGGCACACAGCCCTGGGGAGTAGGTTGCTTGGTTGAATGGGAACAATGAGTTCTCAGCACCCTCAAAATGATATGTCATTTGCCGTGTAACAGATTCATTTGGAAAAGCTCTCAGTGTTCCAAATGAAATCTCCCAATGGGCATCTCTGTTGGATAATTCAGATGACTAATAAATGTAATATTTTATTGTTACCAGAAATTTCCTAATTATGGCTGTCATCACTGTAAAAAAACACATTCAAGTCCTACTGAACATTATGATAAAGCCTTCTCTCCAATCATGGGAAATATTTTTTTTAAGTAATTTGCTACCAAGTGTGGCAACACATGAAATTGTCCTTCAGTCCAATTCTCTGATTCTTCTGCTTCTTATAAAAAATTAATTGCCAAATAAATTATTCTCTCATAATATAAAGCTTTCAGACATTTCCACATTTGAAGTCTTAATTCCTTCTTGTGGGTACACCAGAATATTCCAAGGACTTGAGTAATTTGACTCATAAAGCTTTGAAAAGCAGGCATGTTTTTGGCCAATAGATTTTTAGGGGTATATAAGCAATTTTAGATTTACACTCAAACATGAATTTTCTTGGAGGCAGTTTATTTCCATTAAGTTATTTTTTACTGCTCAAATTTGGATTTTATACATATATACTTGCTCATTAAATAGCACACTAAGAAATTCCACTAATTTGTATTCCACCCTTTGTTTCACATGTTTGTGGGAACTGCACTTCAAATATCACTAGGATGAAGCTCTGCTTTGGATATGAGAATTCACTTACTGCGAAGCAGAAAGGAGCACTCAGACTAGTAAGCAGCATCTGTGTCTAAAAAATACAGGTTTGAGCTGAACGCCAAATAGGAAGCTAGTGCCGAGTTTTGGATGAGACCTTCTCATTGTTTTCTTTTAGCATTGGTCTACCTTGAAAAAGGAAAGATTTACCAGAAAGCCATTCTTTACACAGCTCTGTTAGTAATGCTCATACACGCAGAATAGCAGATTCCAAATTCATTGACCACTTTTTGTTTGTGAGAGCTAGCAGGAGTTCATGATGTATCTTCCAGCTGTACTTAACATCCAAATATCATGTGAACCTTTAGGTCACATATTACATTGCAAAATGCCCAGTGAAACATAATTATAAATAAAATGGAACTGTTACCATTTCTTGTGACAGTTCAACTAGCGAAAAGTGGTTTCTTAATATGAAAAAAAATTCACACACACAATGATACTCTCTATCTTTATATTAATATGAATTTGCCTGATAGGACATTACTTCAGCTCTTTACATCTGTCCTGCTCAGGGCAGGCTCTGTCACCTTTTCACTCAGATTGCTGTATCATATTTCCATTCAGCTTCACAGCAAGGGTGACATGTAAGGGATTTTTCCATCTTCAGCAAACCATATAAAATCCAAGGCAAAATCAACAACCCCACACATATAAGCAATATTATAGTTCATTGCAGAAGACAGTAGCTAAGCTCCGATGGTAAAGACAGGACAAAATGGCAGACATTCAGTGGAGCACACAGCGACAGACACTGACTGATCTTTCCAAAAGCCATTTGTTTCTACAAAACAGGCCCCCTCAAAACCTAGATCTCTTACCTTCTTAAACCTAGGTGAGCACTTGTGCTGTTACTGTTGCAAGGTAAGGAAGTCAACAAAGACCACAAAAATGCCACAAAAATAATATGGTACAATTATTCAAAGAATAAACTTTACACTATCAAATGGTTACAGATATCCCAGAAAGCCTGCCAATAATTTCTTTTTTTATTGACCAAATAAAGACCAGAATTACATGCTTCCTCAGCTGTAGCTGATAAACAACAGCACAGGAACTTTGAAGGGAGAGGAAGTGAGCTGAAGCTGCTTTGTTTTGTTTTTGTTAAAGTGTATCTACCTTCTTGTAACACTTGTATGTGTTCGCTTCTAATACAATACTATCATTAAGCAATATTTTTAAACTTTTATGGTACTCTGCTTAAATAATGAGCAAGAACAAAAGAAAGAGTGGATCATGTTAAATTCACTTATTACTGTTATAACAATTATTACTGCCATTTGGATGTCAAGAAAAGTATATGGAATGCTCATCTATAGAGCTATCCTGAAGGTACACTGAGTCCATCAATACTGTAAGTTCAGCAAGCCAACAGCAACTTCCTAAGCAAGACATGATGATAACATTTCATGTAACTCCTCTTTGGCAATACTTAAACACTGCAACTAAATACCAAACAGTGTCACGTGAGCCAGCCAGTTACTGCAAGAAAGAAAATGTGATGAACTGTTTGTTTTGAACTATCAGTATAAACATATTGCAGAAATGAGACCCAAGCTTAAACAATGGGGAAAGTTATCCGGTATTAAAATAAACAGTTCTAGGAAAATCTCTAAAAATGTTTACCAAGTCACCTTCCATGGTAGTTTCTGTGCACAGCCTTTTGCCATGTCCCTGGTTTGTCAACCAACCCCAGTTACACTGATCATAGATATGCAAATTATAATGGACGAGGCTGGGCCTTAATTGCCTATAATTGGCTTCTCAAGCAAGGGCATTTTTATCTACAATCAAGCTTGTAGATCATTAAAGAAGCAATTTTGCATTAAGAAAAAAATTACTTTTTTACAGAAGAGTATATTGTTTTGCTTCTAGGAATCTGACAATTCGGATATTAAATAAAAAATTTAAATTAAAATTTAAACAAGCCATGGTTCTTACAAAATTTCACAGTAGGTATTTTTTAAATATCACAGGGGAGAATTTGTGCTGAGAAAATAGTTCACTCTGCCGAACATTGGCTATGTAAATTTTTATTGAAAGTTACATATATTACCTAAAGTAAGAAACAAAACTCCTTTATGTAAGTCAGACTAATTCTAAAATTCTTAAGCATTATTTCTGATTATATGTATTCTCTTCCAGTAAAAGACCTGCAACTGTTAATTATTCTTTAGTTCATTCACAGCAGGTGCATTGTAAAATGCTGTCTAGGGTAGAAAGTTTAGGGGCAAAAATATATGCAGAGTATAAAAATGAGATGTGAGATACCTATATAATATATTCATTACAGTTCGGTATTATGCAGGTTTTGAAAGGAAATGAGTTATGGCTGAGATGCTTTTTGATGGCAACAGCAACAAAGCAAATTCAGTATTCAGAGATGCTATAAAGGAGCTGTATCAGCCTCATTTGTTCAGAGTGAGACATGGTCCTTCACACAGAGAAACAGGTCCTTTTATTCCAAGGAAAACTGACACATGGGGATACATGCATAATCCCAGTTTTATGCTAACCCCTGGGAGCAGGGCATTGGGGGCTGGGAGGGAAGGGAGGAGGGGAATAGTTCTGTCCTCAGCCAGTTTTACAATCATTAGAGAAGAAACCAGTCCTAAATTAAACCCCTTTCACTGGGCTTCCTACCTGTTTAATCACTTCCCTCCAAAGTGTGAGAGGACTAACCCTCAGACATTCACACTCCAGAGACTCATATTTCCTCATGTTCAGTGAAACAGTGATCTTAGTTCAGTCTCTAGTGGACAAACACAGAATAAGTCTTAGAAGCAAGATTCAGCAGGCAATTTCCCCAAGTAAAATCATATGTGTATAAAAGCAGAAAACAACTTTCCTCTTTTTAGTGTTTGTCTCAGCCTGCCAAGGCACAGTAAAATAATTTCTTTTCCTCCACATAAAACATCCGCTTATTTCCAGCCCTATATTCCCCAAGGCTGATCAAGACATTAAAAAATGAGGGTAGTAGTCTAAAAGTTATATGCTCAGTTTTATTTTCCACACAGAATCTTTTCTCTCTTGCTATGGTCAGACATGCAAGAGAACAAATAATTTACCAAAAAATCAGGAAATCTCCTCTAAAAATTCTAGTAGAGTTAGGGGGGTGGGGGGCTGCATATACTTTTTAACATATTTATGTCTTATATACTGTCTGGATGAAACAAAACTTCTAAATCAGACAGGTTAGCAGCAACTATGGTAATGTGAAGTTTCAGCCCAGCTAGTAGAGTCTTTATTAGAGTTTTATGGATTTTCATTCTTAGTATGAACTTGTGTTGGAGTTAAACCATGTATCTCTCAAAGGGGTGCATACAACAATGTTCTTGTACCAGATTACATGACTAGTTGCATCACTCAGTTGTGCAATTTTCTAATTTTTGCCAGGTCAAAATGGCAGCATGCGAATGGGAATATCACAAATAACTATACACAGACTCTTTCTTTATTTTAACTGGTCAGCTACCCCAAAGCATTTTCTTTACCAAGGTATGGACAGCAAGGTATGTAATTTTTCACACATGAGTAATCACGCTAAGGTGACTGGGACTGTTCATATGAGTGAAATTATTCACATATTTAAGCCTTTCAGAACCAAGCTTCATAAAAATAATTACTTCTGTTAAGTTACTACAACACCTTGAAACCCATTTTTCCCTTTCTAGGAAAGAATGTACATATATAAACACAAATTGGCATAGACTGTTTCAAGACCAGTGTATTCAACATGGTTAAAAATGTTTACTGTGAAGATTTAGAAGTGTAAATGCCTATATATTTTCCTGTTTCTTTCCAGCAATCAGCTGGGTAGAATAGTATTACAGGATCTGTTTATGGAGGAACAATGATATTCTTAACCCAGTGCCCTTAAATGCTGATTTTTTAAATGCTCCCTTTTGCTGTCACAGTAGCAGGTATCCTGCATGACATCTGAGCTGAATCTGTGAACTGTAAGTAGAGCTTATAAGAACTTAGTAAATTCTGTCAGTAGAGTCTCTGGAGGATTTTTGTGTTCTCAAACTCACATGCATCCATAGTTTCTTGAAGAAAAGCCTTAAGAGTCACATCTTCCAGTAAACTGAAGAAAATTCAGCTCCCAAAAGCAATGTCACTAGGTAGGGTTCACTCTGGCTACACAGTCAAGAACAATATCAATCCTTATTACTTCTGTTCTTATAGAAACTAATGAAAACTTTGAACAGCACAAACATCCCCACAAAAAAATAATTTAGTGAGAAACAAAAAAAGAAACACTTACTTTTTGCAGCCACTGAGTGTAATTTTCCATCACATGTTCCAGATGTTGCAGTTTCTGGGAAGAGAAATCCTGTTCCACGTGAGGAGCATCTCTCTGAAGAGCATTTGTGTTGTACTGATCTGTCGTGCTTTCACGACAGTTCCCATCCTGTTCTGGCAGAATGAAAGTGTAGGTGCACTGCCCGTGCTGAACCCGGTTAAATCTTCTCCCACTGGCTTCTGCACCTCGACGCTGGTTAGTACAGCCTACAAGAGCAAGAATCACTGCCAGGAAAGCAAAGGAAAAGAAAACTGACATGTTATTATTACTTTCCTTTCCTGCTTTAAGAAAAACTTTTTCTTCCTCTTTCTTTAAATTTGTTCTGAATTTCCCTTAAAGTCTTTGGAAAAAGGAGCAGAGCAGCACACGTTAACAATCAAGCTTAGAAAAACTGTTGTTTTGGGTTTTTTTTAATTTCACTGTGAGGATAGCTTCCTTAGTTAAAATTGGGAATATTTATTGCATAGTAGCTAAGATTTATTGTTTCCTCTCTGTTCCAGTCCAGCATGTAGCCTGCTTTAGTCAGCTGCATATGCATATCCCAGTCTCTTTCCCCTACACTATCTGCTGCAGAACTGCTATTTTCTCTCAGGCTTCAGTGAGTTTTATTAAGGTTGCACTTTCAAGCCAAGCTGGAAGCAAGCAGCCTTTCACAAGATGACTTGACAGGAATGCGTGTATGAGTGCGCCCCTATGCTAAGGATGGCTGATGGCTCAGTACAGAGGGATCATCTTACAAACTGGCTGGATGCATGACCTCAATCATGCATGTCTGCCCAGCCCCTGCAGCATACAACTGCTGGGGGCTTTGGGCGAATTCACGTAAGTTTAATAAATAAGTCAGTCCACCTTAATACACTTCATATGTTCGCACTGGCCTATTAAAATGTAGATAAAGTGTAGAAGTTTGTTCTAATCCCTCTGTAAATATACAAAGCACTGAAATTAAAAATACTTTCAGTTCTGTTCTGCTCTGTATCTATTAAAGAATTCTAGGTCGGGCGAATGACACTTACAGGAAAAAAGTTGTTTAACCCTCACTAGGTTTATCTAATTTTCTAAGACAGTTGTGTTTCTTTAACAGTTTTCAGAGAGCTGTTTTATACGATATATTGAAATTAAAGTTGCCAGATAGTAATCGCGAAAGGCAGTTCAGAAGGATAATAATTTTCTGTGTTCGGTTTCTAAACCAAGGTAGTTAATTAAAAACCAGTGAGAGATGGTGACTTAAATATTCCAGATAAACTTCTGTACCACTGTATAGTTATCACATGCATAACACCAATTTGCAAGTCTGTATAGGCTGTACAGGCACCCCTTGTTACATGTGGAAACTTCCTATGGGGAAACTTCTTCAGAAGACTGTGGTAACTGCTTAAGAAACTATCTTAAATAATGCCTTTGGTATTTGCTAGAGACAAAAAATGCACAGATTATAAACAGGACTGGAATATTCATGAAATTCAGAGGAATTTGGATCTGAGTTCTGCACAAGTATTTGTTGTTGTTAAATAAATATCAGCCAAAACTAATGTGGAGCTCTTTCCATAATATTTCCCATGAAAGTAAGTGGTCTTTTAAATAGCAATAGTGCATCACTAAAAAAACATCAAGGAGACCTACTTGCACAAATACTGAATGCAAACAACTTCAGTGCTCGTGTAATTGTGACCTGTATCACAACTACAATGTTGTTGTAAAAGAATATTTAGCCAGGCATATGACCTGTTCCCATGCAAGCTATTCCTGCTCAAACTGCAAAGCATCTTGCATGTGGAAAGAAACCACTGAACCAGTAAGTAATATTCTCTACAATAAAATACAAAAAAAGATAAATTCATATTTTGCTCTAAATTTTTTTTATATATCCAATACATATATATAGAGAAAAAAGGGAAGAATACAAAGCCAAAAGCAAAGCATCAATGCTACTTTTGCTTTGAGCAAAATCAGAATATCCTTCCACCTCTGAACTGTTCAGGCCAAATAAGCACTTGTTTTTCTGCTTCTGAAAACCAACTTCTTAGTTTGTTTTCCTTCTCACATACAGGACTTCCTATAACTCACCACCACCACCAGAACTAATGCTGTGGTAGTTTATTACACCGTACTTGCAATTATTATGAAATGTATTTGTAAGGTATTTGCTCACCTAAGATCAGAGATGAAAAAGGATGAAAACTACAATCAGACACTGAGCTGAAGGGTTAGCAAAAAAGCAGTTATTCGCTCTGAGGAAAAGCAAAAATACCAGAGCACAAACACGGCAACAATACATGCTTTTCTTGTAAGTAAAAAAGAGTACTTTATGAAAGGGCCTCAGAGCAGCTGAAAGAGGGATAGTAAGGTGGGTGTACAAAGGCTTCCTAGATTCTTAGTTGATATTTTCAAATATGAATACACATTTACACAAATGCCTCATTCATTTTCTGCAGAGCTTTAAAGCATCAGATTTATTCACATGCAAATGTGCAGAAGTGAGATTGCAAATTCACAATTGAAGTTTTTCAGATGAGGATTTCACAGAAGAGCTGGCTCACTTTGTTGCTGTTACATGGCCCCTTCCTGCTGGCTTGAGGTGGCTTCTCCTTCCCCTTCTGTCCCCTTCTTCCTGAGGGATAACAGCCACCAAAACCTTCATGAAACATGCAGAGTTACCAGGCATCTTTGACATTTGCTTGTTTGTCTCCACAGCACCTTCCTCTCAGACCCCCTACCCCAGGCCCCAAACGGGTGGATCAGGGGTAATGTGCAATTGTCAGTTGTCACAGCAGGAGATTTGGCAGAGCCATGCAGCAGCCAGAGCATCTCCTACCAGCACACTGCACTAAGGCTTCCATACTAAAGAGCATCAACTCCCGCCAGCCACGCACTGTCCACATCTGAGTTACAGAAGTGCCTCTGAGACATCTTGTGTGTCCAAACACATAGGGTCTCATGCAGAGGCAAGGAAGGGATGGCAGGAATCTGGTAGAAGTCCAGGAACCACTCTGTCATTCTTAGTTTGCATCTTTTCTAGACCACTGAGAGGCACAGACAGGGACTCATGAATCTTGATGAGATGCACTTAAATATTTTCAAGGGCTCCTTGAAATAGCAGCAGCTCTGTTGGCTACATAGAAACTCAACAAGCTTCAGGGCCGCTCTGGCTGACCCCAGAGTCGGAACTATTCACTAGGGTCCCTAACTAGAATCACAGACATTCCCAGCCCTGTAACACAGGGACCAGAAAGGTCAGCTTGCTGCTTCCCCAAACACACAGCAAGTCATATTGATAAACACACTGAACCAACCAGGCCAGGTTCAGTTTACACTCCTCCTGACACACTCATGGTTCCCTGCACACACAGGCAGAAATGTAACAATCAAGACTAAAAAATCTTTTTTTCCAGATCTACAGATTATTCCATTTAATTTCACAATGCAATTTTTAAAGGAATTCCATTTTATCTAAGGACAACAAACTCAGAAATAAGATGAGGTTTTGTTTCCTAAAGTTCCATATTCTTATTAAAGTGCTTTCTCTTTCTTTTTAAAAATAAACTAACCAACCAGCCAAACAAAATATCTTGCTCAAAAATTTCAGCAGTTTGATATCTTATACCTGATTTGATAAATGTAGAGTTCATTATTCCAGTACCATGTGATCTATGTGATGTGTCCCAGCTTTGCAAGAACTTAAAATTTTAGTGAGATGAGGAAAAAATAGTTCTCACAGTTCAGTCACAGTCACTGCATTGTGCAGGACATTACATTACATGGGTATTTCTGCAGGATCTTACATTATATCCTATAGATAAAATCGAAATTATTTGCCCAGGATTGCACAGTTCCTCAACCATAAACTGAGTAGGGATGTGTTTAAAAGGTTCTTTATTTTCCTAAGACCACTTCCTTCATCACAATCATTAGTTTTATTCTTTGAACATTTCCTTCTGTTTAAGAAGGAAGGGATGGATCCAGAGGCTTCCTTCCCAAACCATGCAAAGTCACAAATCCATCATTTATTTAGGAGCTATGCAAAATACTGTAGCTCACTATGTAATCAGTCCTACAAGGCAAAATAAATGGGAATTCTACATGCAGATAAAGGTTATATTCACATGATATTTGTTCCTACATATCTAGAATTAATGTAATTTTATGGCTTTTACCAATACATATGCATGCTCAGAGTTCAACTATAAATTCTGGGAAACCAAAATCTATTTCTTTTTCTTTACATTTCTGCTGCAATATGTGTTATTGCTGCAGATGAGTTGCAATAATGTTGCATCATATCACACACAGTACTTGGAATTATTCCAACTCAGCTTCCTTGGTGTGTATGGGAAATCAGTGCAGAATGGCTTCCGAGTATAGGTATAATGAGCAAGATTTTTCTCTCTCAGTAAACCAATAATAGAGTACGAAATATTTGTTTTTAGTGTAGCACATTCCAAAGAACCTCATCCTACGTATATAAATTCTACGGAATAAAACAGCATCTTAAGTCTCACAACCCTGACTGGATACGTGCTAATGCTTCTCCAGTTACTTTAGTGGAGATGGTCCCAGTAATTCATAGCATACAATACCTCTACGCTGTCTTTCCTTGCTCTCCAGGGAACAAGCACGTAATCATCTCAGATAAATTTCTCCTCAGGACTGAAGTCTGTACAATCACATGTGGATACTTAAGGCATGATCCCACATAATGATGCTGGCCAGATTCTTCCTTCAAAGGAGCACAGTGATGGGTGCTCAGTGACACCTCAGCCCAGCCCAGCTCTCCCAGCATTTGATTTCACACCTGAGAACAAGTAAAGAGCTGTGAGCATTAACAGAGGAGCAAAAAGCAGATTTTAGAAGAAGATCGTGGTTTACAGAAACATCTGAGCTGTGGTTTACGCTGTACAATCTGTCAGAAGTTTGTCTCACACAGAAGCTTTATTGGATTCTTTCCAATATGATGGCAGATGAGAGAGGTAGATGTTTCCTAAAAACTTATTTTCATGATGTGGAAAAATCAAGTTCTTATATTCATGAGCAATCTTTTATCTTATGCATGTAGAGACAAAGCACATAGATTACTTCTGTTGAATTTGCTCTCATTCCCTGAGGTAGCATCTTCTTTTTATCTGTTTAAGGTGAAGTTTGTCCCTTATTTTTAAAATTTCTGGATACTTGAGTTATTTTTAAAAACCAACCCCCAAAATTATCAAAGAACAGGATATACAGTAATAGAACACAGTGGGTATGAAGTTTCTGTTTCAAAATTATAAAAATACATGCTCTAATCAAAATACCTGATGAAAAGACCAACAGTAATCTTCCCCTGTAAAGCCTAGACCAAAAAATCTGCCTGGTTCTAAAAGAAAGATATTTTGTATGCCTACAAGCATTTCAGCCTTATCATGTGAATGTGCCTTCTGTTGCAAATTAATTGAAAGAGCAGTTTGGTGGAAATTATTTATCAGCAGTGTTGTTTGGTTGAATGATTTACTTATTCTGTGAATTATCTCTGTGTCTTAATGCTCACCAGGGAGAATACAGGGGACAAACAGCAATCCATTGGTGCGTTACCTTCAGTTCCTGACTTAATTTAACATGTAGCCTCAAGTGCAGTGCTACATGTGGATCTGTTCTTGAGGTCACAAAGCAGAAATCACAATAGTGTGATTTGCCTGTGAAAGGAATAATTGCAGCCCCTAGTAAAGTGTAAATGAAAAAGATTAGTCCAAATACTGGTAAAAGTTGAACACTTAATAACAAAAAAAACACTGAAGTTGCTTCAGACTCTGTGGACTAGCAAATTAACATCTTTCCTTTGAAGTCTTAATTCTTAAGATTACAGCCTTCTTCCCTAATGGAAACAAATATTCTGATTCAGGTGCTTAAAAAGCCTTGTTTCTGAGGAGAACTACACATATATAATTGTTAGAGACATGGGACAAAATACTGGTTACAAAATCTCTTACATTTTCCATAGAAGAAATAGATCTACCCACCCTTTCTGAGCAGGATGGTCATGTGAGCTCAATCTTTCTGTCCTATCACAAAGTCTTTTCCTCACAGGCCTCTCTACAGCTCAGATGTTTCAACTCAGCAACTGCAGCAAAGAGGGAAACAGTGCCACTGACAAAGATGGTCAGAGCATATGGAGGTGAGCTCCAGATATAAACTCTTCTACTGCCTGATATGGAGAGAGGCAGGAGTCAGACTCTGGTCCTTTTGGGTTTGTATATTCATAGCAAAACATGAGTTCATATTCTGATTTTTCTGCTGGTTGACACACATCAGCCAAACTTCCTATCAAATTTAATGACACCCTGAGCCATGAACTGCAAAATTCAGTCTTTGCTGTTCGATGATATATTTAAAATTAAAATGTAAAACATTCTCCTTCACATAGAAAAGGACGTAAATCCAGGTCAGTTCTCAGTATTTATGTTCTACAAGAATTTAACCATTTGGCTAAAGTACATGTAGAAATAATATAGACCTTCTACTTGAAACATAGATAGGCTTTCTGATTAAGACTGATTGTCCTACAATTTTTACCTAGAATAAATTTAGATAAAATAATCCACAGGAAATGAATTTTATTGGATATAATTCTGTGGTAGAAGTTATGAACATCAACTTTTTTTCTCTTGAGATTTTTTGGAGCTCTAATTAATTTCTACATACTTTTTGAAAAAAAGCCTGCAAATCAAAGAGACTAGAAAAAAATGGCCTGGAAGAGATGTAATCTATACACCAAGACAAAAAAGACAATGCACCAAATCTTCATTTTACAAGTTTCTGTGAAAAGTCTGGTATTATCACTTTCCTAGAACAATCATAACACATCTTCTGCATCCAGTCAAAAGAAGCATGAAACTCATCCTTCAACAAGCTAATAGTTAATTATGTTGGTGAAATACCTATCTTTCAATTTAGCTGTAAACTAGAAAAAAAGGTTTAAGAGTTTGGATTGCTATTCTTCTTTGAGTTCAACTTTAAAACAGCTGGTTTAGATGTCTATTTAAAAGGAGAATGCAACAAATGCAATGATGTTTCCAAAACGTATTTCATTTTAAATGAGAAATTGAGTCCCAAGAGTGAGCAATCTCAATTTTGAGCTTTTGCATTCTCACCCACGTTTTACTTTTCATGAAAGGCAACATTCAACTCCATGTGTTTTTTCAGGGATCATCCATCTTAGCTAAACTTTTTGGCCAGAGTTTGACTCTAACAGGAGCAGGAGAGGCCAGTAATAATGATATTACCCAATGCAAGCAAGCCCAGTTTTTCAGCATTCAGGATCACTTCGCTAGTACTTGTTCTGGAGAAGATAAATAGTATGAAAGGAAGCAGAGACCAGAACATGAACAATATAGATGTTTCATGGACAATAGTAAGACTTACAGCATAGGCAATCTAGCTTGGAACCTACAGAATTCCCAGCTGAGAGGAAACATTTTAAATGCAGTAAATGGAACAGGCCCAAAAACACTGACAACATTATTCTAAAACCTGGTGAGAAACAACATAAAGTTGCATTTCAGTCAAAGCTATAGGAAACATAAGCTCACCATGACTATGTCAACCTATCACAGGTCTGACAAGATTTTGCAAAAAATAAATCCTTAAAATCTTACTGTTTTCTCTGAAATAGAGTCAGAATGTCAAGTTCTTTCTCCTGCATGACCAATAGATTTTATAGCTGTATTCCTACATGCATTTTCAGAAATTAGGTCAAATACTGATGGAACACTTTGATAACAAGATTGCCATATTGGACTTCCATCTATCTAAGTCTTTGCAGTCCCTAAAACCATGGCAGCTTCCTTACATTCAGTCTATCTATTCACTCATTCCCAGCAGCTAAGGGTTAGGTATTGGGTGACAGATAAAGCAGAGAAAAAGGCAAAAATAAGTCACCAGGAATCTGAGGTATAAGAGGTAAATAAACAGCAGTGCAGCCACGGAAAGGGAGAGGCACAGAGAGACAGTCTGGACCTAGGAATTGCAAGTATTTCTTATTTAAGAAGGTGATTTATAAATAAAATATCTCTTATATTTTATAGTGCACTTTTCTCCCCACACCTATTATTTATTTTTGCAAACAGCTTCTGGTTTCACATTCCATATGTGTATAGGAGTCAGAGACTTGGATTTCTGTGCGACACACTGGCAGCATCCCCATAATACCAAAATTCATCATTAACTAACTAGAAACCTCAGTCAACTGGTCAAAATTATTTTAAGAGGCCAATCAGCTTCTTCCCAACTGCACATGTCATTTTTAATTAGGAAACAAGAAGCCAGACAACACAAATAAATAGCAGTGAGGCAAGAGGCTAGCTATGGTTTGTGAGCAGCTTTCTGTGGAATCACACCAGAAGACACGCCAGCTGCACCGCACTAAATAGCCTCGCTGCATCCACGTGTCACACGTCTTGGATGAAATATAGGATGCACTCATCTTATACTTAGCAAGCTGTCATAATTTTACATGGGAGAGACATTTATGAAAAATTAGCTCTGATTAATTGGCCTGCTAGACTCAAGTCATTAATAGAAGTCAGAGACAGTATTTTTGAACAGAGATGGAAAACAGAGATAGGAATCCATGTCCTGGGGACTAGGGTATTCTTAGTACTGAGGCACAGGCATTGTCCTGCATATCTCTAACCAGCCCCATGGTGCAGATGTCCTCATGTCACACTGCAGGCACAGGGAAGGAGTGCTATCTTCCTTTCAGAGAGACTCTCTAACCCTTTTGTACAAATTGCTCTGGCACATGTACTCAATGTCTGGTGTAAAACTCACTCCACATGATGCTGTAGGATTGTGGTTCCCTATAGAAAGCAGGCAAAGCCACACTTTTTGAGATTGGCACTTAGAGCAGATGGCCAGAATATAGGTGCCATGCTTCTATTCACATTAAAATTCTCAAAATGCCCAATCACTACAGCCATAAAAATGGAGATAATGGAACTACAAATATCTTTCAGTTCCTCTAATGCGAGTCATCATATAAATGCTGCAGCATTTTTTTATTGAATACAAACGTTTAAAAGTATAATGAAATTTGCAGCCACCTCTTCAGCCACTTCTGTGAACACAGTAGAGTGTAGGACCTGTCACACCCCAGCAATACTTCTTCTGCATCCCTTGGAAAATCAGCTCTGAAAAATAAGCACCAGAGCCTGGACTGTGTCCTCAGGAACACGTGTGCTTAGGCACCAGGTCACTGGAGCACCAGTAGTCTGAGAGCTTAACTGCAGCTCATACTATATGAATAGGACATGAAATGGTTTGAAGTACAATATTTAAAAACGAATGTTTTTTCTCTGTGTACAGCATTTACTGTACATCTCACATACATTAACCCAGGGCGCTCAAATGACCCAGTGCCTCCAACAGCACGTAACTCAAAGATGAACTCTTAATTCACTTTGATCACCATAAACCCATCAGCACACTACTAGACATTTAACTTCTGTATGCCAATAAAAATGTTGTTTAAACTGTTAAGTGCCTGTTTAAAGCAGTAATTAATCCCCAAAATCAACACCTTTGAAATTACTGCCACAGGGCATAGATAAATATTAACCTTGGCTCTTAGGGAGTGTTGGGCTCATGACCTGGAAAGGGATCACTCTTGGTAGTTAGGGTTTTCTCCCCTGGTTTGCCATTGAGATATTGTATAATTCTCAGTAGGAAAAAAAAAAAAAAAGTCAAAACCACTATTCTATTTTTAGCATCCTTGATGTAATCTTCTTACTCTAAATGTGGAGTTTCCAACTGCCACTTTCTCTGCATATTTCCTGTGAAATAATACACCCAATCCTTTGGATCAGGTAAAAATAATCTTGGTGAAATGATGAAGACTGAGTGGGACATGACTTGAGGAAATTCACATTTTTCCTTCTAAAAGGATGACCATCCCTCTCCTGTTTGGAGACTGTGCTCAGGAGATGCCCACTGAACATTTATCAGCCACGCATGACCAGGTAGGTCCCAGAGCAAGAGCCAGGTTTGTGGCACTGAGTTAATTTGAGCTGTCACTGCTGGAATGATAATGATGGTCTGTATTATTGTTTTAATCATTGAGATTGTTGCAACTCACTTCTGATGCACAGCTTGCAACACTGGAACAAGAGAGCAGGAGGCAGAGAAGAAACACAGTAAGCAGAGAGTAGATAGGTCTGTATTCAGTATTACTGTTGGTAAAGTACTTTACATCCCTTGTATAAAAGGTAAAAAGAATAAGGTGTTAATATAACATCATGCATTCAGTCACTTCAGTAATTTATATAACACTGTTATTGTACATTATAAAAAAGTACCATCTGGCCAATAATATTTTTATATAGAAAGTCATTATTTTAAAACAAGTGGCTAAAAGAGGACAAATTTAACCATCAAAATTCTTAGTACAGTTTGAAGATGTAAATCAGATTCAGGCAAGCCAGGCTTTGCAGAAGTTTTTTGCATGATACAATCTTGCTCTTTAGATTCTGAAGTGTACACAAGAAATATCCTGTACGTAGACTTTTCATCTGCCCTAGCTACACACACATCCAAGTCTGAAGTGCCATGAACTCAGGTTCCCTTCATTCCCTACCCGACATGACACTATGAAAGTGGCTGGGACCATAATAAGGGATGAAGTGCAGCGACATCTGATTTGGCTCTGCCTACTCCACCCTTAACCTATCAGCTTTTGCAAGTTCTCTATTGCTCATTTGGTATTTTTAAATAATTTCTTTTGATAAATATGGAACCATCACTCTGCATGCTACCATAGGCAATAAGCAAGTATAAACTCACCATTCCTAAAATATACTTTAAGGTAGTTGGACATGCAAAGCAAGGCTGTGCATCTGAAGGCACCCTCTGTGCACCCCTCTGGAGGCAGGGAGGCTTTCAGGCTTTGTCTAATACAGTAGAAGCAGATAGAAATGTCTACAGGAACAGAGGAATTCTGTTGTGATGTCATTACTAAGTTGCCATCATACTGTTTTCCATGCTTTTTTGAAATAAATTACACATACCATTTATTTTCTGCTTGGGCCTATCAATGTGTGAGGCATAAGCATTAGGGCATACCACTTTTTCTACCCTTACCTGTTCATGAGACAAAGAAAACCGGTATCACTCTTCCAAAATTTCTGTAGCAGGCACTATCAAAAATTTGTATTTTGAAAGTTGTTTTGTGCTTTCCATTTTAATCCTATCTGTGACAGGCAAGATCTTATATTTTCAACAGCACAAGAAAGGTCCTGAAGACTTGAATGGGAACATAAGCAAATCTAACTCAGAGCAGAAGTGATATTAAATACTCTAAAACAAGGCAATCCCTCAATTAATAAAATGTGAAAGCAACAAGACATCTTAATAGTTACTATTTTCATTAAATTGTTATTTAAGATTATCCCATTCTCTCTGTTTTCTGCAAGACTTTCAAAGTTTAAACTTTCCCTCAGCCTTTGTCAGTGTATCTTTCTGCCATAGCATTTACCAGAATTAGGTCCTACAAAGTGTATAATTCCTAAAAGTGCAGGACCTCAGAAGAAAGGTAGGATCTAAAATCTGAAGAAGCACAGGAATATTTGCTTACAGACTCTTAACAGAAGAAAAAAATATTCCTCTAATACTTTTTATCATGTCTTTTCAACTGTACACAATTAAAACATTTAGCTGAGAATATCATGCAAAGATGAGAAAGGGCTTCACCGTTGCATCAGAGATTAGACCATTAAAAAGAATATTTGAACCCAGTAGACAGATCAGTAGTGATGGGGAGATTTCAGCTACACAGTGCAGCTGTAAAAGTCTCAGTTCAGACTGTGATCCACATATTTTACAGAAAGACAACCATATGGTATGCAGACAGCTATCAATCTGCTCTGAGTCACTTTTCAGTCAAATCATAGTGATGCAAGGTTCTTGAGCAGCAATTTAGAAGCTGCCTGTACTAAATGGTTTAGAATTCCTTGGCAACACAGGCTGCTGCAAATAATTGGATCTTCCTCTGCACATGGACAAAATTTCATTACAAGTTCAAGATCTTGGCCCATTTGACTAATGTGTTGTATGAACATTGCCCAAGATATCTAACTGATCTACTAAAGCCCATGGGTGATAAATGTCTTCAAGTGTAAGGGAGCCGAAAATAAAAAGACCATATTTTCAGGAAGGGAAGCCGGTTGTTTGTGTTTAGATGGAAAGTACCTTACAAGTTTCTAATTCCAGATGGAAGGCACATTTCTCTACAAAGTACCTAAGTAACATAAAGACATACATGGCCTTTCTTTTTGGTTTTTGGTTTTATTTCCATTGGGTTGTGGGTTTTTTTGTTTGCTGGTTTGGGATGTTTGTTTGTTATGATTTAAAACCTACTTGTTCATCAAAAGCCCTGTGCAAATGCTACTTATATGCCACAATGGCAGAAGACAAGTATTACGATTCCGCAGTCTAAACAACACTCTGATGATGTGGAACACGCCTTGAGAAAGGAGAAAGAAACAACTAAAAGAAAGCAAATATAACTAGGCTGTGATTTTGCCATAGGTACTGTTATAATCAACTAGTGTATTTTCATATACATAAATATTTCCTCAGATGAGCAAAAAAAAATAGAAGTGTAGATGAAATTGGAGGTCAGGAAGCTACTGGAAAATTGGGGTGAGATTCATGTCTAATCTCCCATGGTGGGAGACTTCTACTGCTGTGGGTTTATGACAGAAGAAGGTTTTAAAATTATGTTGCCTGTGCATATCAGCATCTCTAAATGCAGATGAACCTTATAGCAAAGTAGTTCTCATTAATGTTAAATCACTATCACCTTTTTTTTTTTTTTTCAAAAAGATAAAAGAAAACTGAAGTGAGAATATGATGCTTGTGGGTAGTTTGGCCTAGAAAAAAAAAAAAAAAAAAAAAAAAAAAAAAAAAAAAAAAAAAGCATGTGCTTTGTCATACAAGAGTCCACCTTAACTCTTTTCGAAGAAATAAACATGGAATTTTTGAGCTAAATTATGATGGGAAAATCATTTTAGAATCCAAACAAAAAGAGAAATCTAGTAACAGAAAGCTGCAGTCCATTGTTTATCTCTTCAGCTTTGTGCTGTGGCTCTATATTTAAGCACTGCTCTAATTTAATAGAAGTGATTTTGCTGTGATATTAACCAAAGAAAAGAACAAAGACCACCCATGATGGGACCTCTTACACAGGTTCTACGAGTAGTTAAAAAGTCATGAAGTAGTTAAAAAAAGATAAAGGTAGGTAAGCCGCATTTAAGCAGACGCAAAATTGAACAAGATACTCATAGAATATTTTTCATGTTCATGTAAGATTTAAGTGATGCACTGGAGGCATATTTATTATTTTGTCTTGAAAAAAAAAAAAACCCTTCAAAATTAAATCCCCTCTAGAATATCCATCCTCGTAGGAGAGGTTACTTCAAAAAACATTAGTTTCAGCTCCCATGCACTTATCTATACAGGCTTTTGGAATATGTTTGAAAGCAAAAGAAGTCCCAGTCACTGCAGCAAAGCCAAGTCTAGATTGTCAGAAGTCAGTTTGATCTCTACAGCACTATCGCTAGTACAGCACTCTACAGGACTATCACTAGTACATTTTTGCTATACATTTGAATCGTAGAATCGTTTAGGTTGCGAAAAAACTTCTAGGAAGTTTAAGTTATCCCCGCACTGTCAAGTCCACCACTAAACCATGTCCCTGAGTGCCCCGTCCACACGTCTTTTGTACACATCCAGGGATGGTGACTCAGCCACTTCCCGGAGCAGCCTGTTCTAATGCTCGACAGTACTTTCACTAAAGAAAGTTTACCTAACATCCAATCTAAACCTCCACTGGTGTAACATGAAACCATTTCCTCTCATCCTATCTCTTGTTACCTGGGAGAAGAAACGGAGTCCCACCTCTCTACAACCTCTGTTCAGGTAGTTGTAGAGAGCAACAAGATCCCCTCTGAACCTGCTTTTCTCCAGACTAAACACCCCCAGCTCCCCCAGCCACTCCCCATGAGACCCGAAATGGATGTTTGAAATTCCTATTATACCCTGATCCAAGAAGGTGGGGGTGTTTGTTGGTTTACTGAGAGATGTTAGAAGGACGGTGACAGAGCGATTCTTTCCCACGGTGTGGGCAGCTCCTCGGGCTGATTAGCTGCTGATAAGGCTCCTTAGCTGCCGACGTGCTCCCGGAGCGGCCTTTTCCCCCCGCGCTCTCCCGGCCCCGCGGAGGCCCCGGCGGCCCCGGGCTGCTGCGGGCGGAGCGCGGGCCCCCCCTGCCGGCCGCGCCCCGCACTGCCTCGGGGACGGGGGTGCACTGCCTCGGGGACGGGACCGCGCTGCCTCGGGGACAGGGCTACACTGCCTCGGGGACGGGAGCACACTGCCTCAGGGACAGGGCTGCACTGCCTCAGGGACGGGAGCACACTGCCTCAGGGACAGGGCTACAGTGCCTCGGGGACGGGAGCACACTGCCTCAGGGACAGGGCTGCACTGCCTCGGGGACAGGGCTACAGTGCCTCAGGGACATGGCCGCACTGCCTCAGGGACAGGACCGCACTGCCTCGGGGACGGGACCGCACTGCCTCGGGGACAGGGCTACACTGCCTCGGGGACGGGAGCACACTGCCTCAGGGACATGGCCGCACTGCCTCAGGGACAGGGCCGCACTGCCTCAGGGACAGGGCCGCACTGCCTCGGGGACGGGACCGCACTGCCTCGGGGACGGGACCGCACTGCCTCGGGGACAGGGATACAGTGCCTCGGGGACGGGAGCACACTGCCTCAGGGACAGGGCTACAGTGCCTCGGGGACGGGAGCACACTGCCTCAGGGACAGGGCTGCACTGCCTCAGGGACAGGACCACACTGCCTCAGGGACAGGGCTACACTGCCTCGGGGACAGGACCGCACTGCCTCAGGGACGGGACCGCAGTGCCTCAGGGACAGGACCGCACTGCCTCAGGGACAGGGCCGCACGGCCTCGGGGACAGGGCCGCACTGCCTCAGGGACAGGGTCATACTGCCTCAGGAACGGGACTGCACTGCCTCGGGGACAGTGCTGCACTGCCTCAGAGACCGGGCTGCACTGCCTCAGAGACAGGGCTGCGCTGCCTCAGAGACAGGGTCATACTGCCTCAGGGACGGGACTGGGGCCGGCAGCGGCAGCCGGGGCAAAATCTCCATCGCTGCTTCGGCAAACCTCCGCTTTTGAATACGAAGGACTCGCTGGCAGCGTTTTGAGATGCTCCGTAGAATCCACAATTTCTGTAGTCCGGCTAACTGCATCCACCGCCTGCGAATGCAGCTGCAACAGCAAAAGAGAGAGAACGCGGGGCACAGGCCAGTCTGGGCACGGAGCAAGGAGACAGGTGCCATCCTGTGCTCAACCCTTCCTTCAGTAAATGTGGTAAGTGTACCTTAGGGTCCACAACGCCAATTTCTGACTAGCTGCAAGTGTCACTAGCAGATCACTAGTAAAAATCTGTCCTTTTAATGACCTGCAGAGTGCATAGGAAATAAATCCTGTCTTTTGCTGCATATTTCCCCTAATTTTGTCTCATTTTCTAAACATAGTTAAAAAGAGGCATAGAGATTTATGAGATTGCCACTGAAACCTACCTGTTGGCTTGCAGCTCATTGAAGTTTTCTACTGATTGAGGTGACTATGCTGTAACAAGATGCCCAGAGAAGCTGTAGATGCCCCAACCATGAAATTGTTCAAGATCAGGCTGGATGGGGCTTTGAGCAACCTGGTCTAGTGGAACATGTCATCCGCCATGGAAGAGAGGTTGGAACTAGAACTTTAAGGTCCGTTCCTCTCAACACATTCCGTGATTCTGTAAAAGGGAAGTTCCCTACTTCAATTATTTTCACATTACATATCAAAAGTATTTCAACTATTGTTCTCTCCACAATATTCATAGCAGAAAATTTTCTAAAAGTTCAAATATTTCATTATACCAGAATGTATATATATTCGTGATTAGGAACTGTCTTAACAGACATATAAACGAAGAAAAAAACGAAGAAAAAAAAAACAACCAAGCCTGTCACTCAGTCCAAGCAATGTCATATTTCTGGCATTAGCAAATGTTTTTGTGTTAAAGATGCCCTGTACCAATGATAAATCAGTTTCACAGCAGGGGGGAAATCTTGAAGTCATTAAAGTTAATGAAAAATTTTCCATGGAACTAGGATTTTGCCTAAAAATATTTATGCTACTTTTTCAGTAACTCTCTGACTGTACAATCTTACAACACACTGTGCTGCAGCCTTGGTAAAAGGATCTGGGCTTGGACCCAAGACTCGATCTCTTATCAGACTAATTCTACTTGTTTCAGTCAGTTGTAAACAATTGATACCATCACTGGAAAGTGCAAGAAATCTGTTATAAATAATATTATCTGTCCTTGGAGAAATGTCATTCTCCCCTTTACACACAGCACTGACCTATATGTAATCTTAAACCCCGCGTAGCGACCTTAGCGTTCCAGAGTGCTCAAAACTCAGAGCCCATAGTGCTGTGTGTGGTGTGACAAACACATGCAGTCCTCTCCTTCCCAAAGAAAGAAAGGTCTCAAGCTCCAGTTCTGCAGCACCACACGCCTACACAGGTCACCAGTGAAGGCACAAGAGGTGCAGGATGTTTGCGAACAAGAACTGGCCCAAACGGACGGATTGCTTCAGACTGGCTGAAAGTAGTTGAGCAACAGCAGAGGACTCTTAATGTCCTTACAGTTTAACAATGGCAGCATTCGTGCACATTTGTACAGGGTTCTTCTGGGGCTTCTTTATTCTTGTAACGTTCATAAAGATTCAAAAAAAATTTAACTAGGATAGTTTATATTTTTTAGCAGGTGCAAAATGAAACAAAATTAGTCACTGAGAGCAAAAGCAAACCCAGGGTAAATTATACTCAGATATATATGACCTGGCAGCTTCAATACTGACTTCAATGCTCGAGTAAGCAGCGGTGCTTGTGCTAATGTAAATTTGCACCACTGAAAGCTTCACAGATATGAGTGAGAGAGAAAGTGTGTCTGAAGGGTAGGAATCAGTTCATGCCTGTATGATTTGCTGTGCAAAGCATAGTAAGTACCAAAATAGCTGTATCTTAATAGTGTAGTGAACCACATGCAAGGTCCACTTGCATGGTAAGTGATTTCAAATCTTTCATAGTAATTTAGAAGAGAAAATAAACCACAATTTCCTTGTATGAAGGACTCATAAGGAAGAATGAAGCTCTACTTCTACAGTGTAGGCTAAAGCTCTTCTGACACTTAGTTCTGTGTATTTATCATAAACCATAGAATATGCTGACCCTCCTGCCATTTCCTTGAGTCCTGTCACTGGTCTCAAGACAAAAAAGATTAGTACCTGCCCCTCCTCTTCCCCTCTTGAGGAAGTCATAGCTGCAGTGAGGTCTCCCCTTAGTCTTCTCAGTCTTCTCTTCTCCAGGCTGAACAGACCAAGAGATCTCAGCTCCTCCCCGTAGAGCTTCCCTTCACAGCTCTTCCTCATCTTTGTAGCCCTCCTTTGGATGCTCCCTAATAGTTTAATGTCTTTTTCATATTGTAGCGCCCAAAACTGCACACAGGATGCAAGGTGAGGCCACCCCAGGGCATTACTTCAACTTTAGTCATACTGTCAGCACAGAGTTTAAAAAACAGAACTAGAAAATAATTATAATTTAAATGCGTGTTTTCTTCTTGCAGTCTAAAATAGCACAGTTCCCTATATGTGACAAACATGAACAAATCTACTTTTTAGAAGTTCAAGAAATAATGGAAGCTATTAAAAAGCCTCAAACCATAAGTATGAAATAGAGTAAGGGAACAACGAGTTATTTATAAAATTTTTATTAAATGCCACCTAATTTTTATAAGATTTCTTAAATCCTCAATATCATTTTTAAGTTATGCCAAATGGATCTATTGTATATGACAATGCAAGAATGGATTCCCTCATGGTTGTTGTGTGTGTAGTATACAGCTGTCACACCAAAAGAAATTATATAGTGGGTTTAAAAATTTATCTTCTTCTCATTAAATGTAAGCCTTGAAATGACAAATATATATATTTACTACTTTCAATACACAATAAATCTTACTATTTATATTTTTATGAAGGCCAGACTATGTTATATATCGTTTAACATACTAGCAAACAACATGTGTGACATACTAGCAAACTTAAAAAGTTATTTCTTTAATAGTACTATCAAAAAAATATTTATAGGAAACCAGAATTTTGAGTACCAATTTCTCTATAAAACTGTGTTTTCTAAAAAAGAAGGAAAGATTATATAAAATGTTCAAATATTTTAATTGTAAACTTCTAATTTTCATGTTTTTCTAACACTTACAGTGTTTGCATGCAACACTGGCAGAAGGCCACAGATAAATAGACTTCTGTGAAATAACTATAATAATAATTATATGTAATATATAGTAACTCTTCTATGAAATAACTCTATGTATAGAGTAGCCCTGAAAAACTACTTGAATAAACCAAAAAAGTCAGTCATAATTCTGCTTTCATTTTCACCCTTATGTTAAAGTCAAGGATATT
The DNA here is from genome assembly GCF_009819655.1 of Sylvia atricapilla. Taxonomy (NCBI): domain Eukaryota; kingdom Metazoa; phylum Chordata; class Aves; order Passeriformes; family Sylviidae; genus Sylvia; species Sylvia atricapilla. The sequence goes on from NC_089140.1 coordinate 134,858,056, forward strand.
TTGTAAAATGAATAATTGGATTACTAAAAAAAAAGCTTTGACTATTTGCATGTCACTATAGTTACTTTGGTTTTTTGTTTCTCTATTAGGGAGGTAGAACTGATCACCTGGATCATCACAGAATTTTCTTTATTTGAAAGAAGGGAGGCAAATACCATATGTATTTTTTAAAACATCCAAAACCAAACATCAAAACTGTCTTCTCTACTTGCATACTTTCAAACACATTCGTTCTGAGAAGTAATTAGTACACAGTCTGGTTAGATATATATGTATATATGTCTCTTTATTTGTCATTTCTGCAAACATAAATATATTCAGAAATATACAGATGCATATGCAGGCATGTGTATCTAGATAAAACAGGGTATGGTATATAATGGCATTTTGTATATATGGTTACATACCTACACTGGAGGTATAGATATAAATGCTTTGGCTTTGCACCTCCACTGGCATCTCTGTGGCTTTTCATAGCTCGTTGCTTGTGTTTTCTGCAGCTCCTTATGGAACACCTCTCTCAGGAGGATGGAGACAGTTTCACATGCATTTCAAAAGCAGCCTCCAGGGAAGACCAAATCTCAAGTGGAGCTACAGAACCCTTGTGCCCCCCAGTCCCTCAGTTTGCCTGGGACCACCTGTAGGCTGTGCATCCTGAATGAGCTGGCACCAAATTTAGAGCATGCAATTGCTTCATTTCAGAACAATCTGCAAATGTTCTTTTTCCTGTTTGCAGTTCCATTAGAAGCCAACAGTTCAGCTTTCTCTTGTTTTCTGTCTTTATTGGGGCTCTTGGTAAAAGAATAATATTCCTGGTGTTGGAATTCCAGAATATTTAATACACTGAGGGCCAAAACATTTTTTTCACATAAAAAGAAGTTTATTTAAGTATTTTAATTTATTTAAAATGTTATATTGTATACATAGTCAATGAAGACATGTCTTCTTAGACATATCTAGCTTTCTATTGCTAACAGGAGCAGTTACAATGACATCTTAATATATAATATCAAAGACTTATAGCATTATCTCAAATGATTACATTAAAAATTGATTTTTTCTACACAATCAAGAATACATTATTTTAGTGAACAGCACAGTGTATAATAAATAGATTTTCCAATAATTTTATAGTATCATGTATGTGTGTTACATTTTAAAATAACAGAATAAGTGCTAAATGCTTACTAGATTATATATATATATTAAATGCATAAATTGATCTGTGAATTATTTTTAAGGACTGATATGGAGAATTTTGAAAGTCTTCCTTAAAGAGATATTTCTGTGAAATTTTGAGTGACTGAACTGTGTGAGAGAGTTACAGCCTGCCCACAAATACTTTGGAATTTAAGGGAGGCTATAATTGTTTGCTAAGGTATCTGCTGCAAATTGGTTAAGCATCCAGTGATTAAAAGCTCTTTAAGGTCTACATGTAAGTGCTCAGTGTGAGTATTGCTCTTCTGAGTTACAGAGCCTGGGTATATTTGTGATAACCCCTCACAAGGGAGATTTTAGCTTTACTAAACCTCGATTAATTGAAAACTTTCAAGGCCTGACATATAGTTTAGAAATATACCAGACCGCAGCCTAATGTCTCACTGAAAACATTCACTTGTGACACATTATTATGATCTTCTGGCCATTCTATGATGATAACAGCAATAAGCGCCCTGTGCCTTTTCTACTAGGACCTCAAGAAAGTAAGTAATCAGGAGGCTTTTTCTCCATGTTTCTTCAACATTGCTTATTAGAAGAAAACTGTAAACTCTCTAATAAACCAAAGAGAATTATTTAGGATAGATAACATATATACTTTTAGAAACAAACTTTGCTATTACTGTGCAGCTAATGTGAGACATAAACCTTAGGAAGAATTTGAGCAGGACAAAATAGTTACATGCAGTTTCTCTCCACACCATTAAGTTCTTAAAGGCTTTTGGTCTTGACAAAAATGAAAATTTTGAAGTAAAAAACCCACAAGTTTGTTTTTTAACTTGTGCATAGGTACACAGAGTTTCAACGTCTGTCCTTCTCAAACCACATGCTGCTCCAGGACTCCAGAAAGAAGGATTTAGGGGGGCTGTACTGAATAAAAAAATTTTTCTGTGCAGCATCTCCAGACAGGAATCATGTTTTAAGGACTAGAAGTACTGTATCAGGACAAATAAAGGCAACAATTCTCAAATTCTGGATATCAAAAGCAATCTAAAATCAAGTGTGGATTTACCAGGATGACAAACCGGCCCTTCAAACGTTGGTAAACCAGGAAAGATAACCATAAAGAGTATCTGCTGTTTACATATTTACGTCTGCTAAGTAAGTAACACAAAGGGACAGACCCCCTACTCTGTGGTAATTATCCAAGTGCACATTACACCTCTTTATCTGCATGCCTTCATGTTCTCATTCCCAATCACTCTCAGGAGGTCGCTCACCTGCTGAGATAAACCCTCCTGAATCAGTCCTCACGTGTACATAGCCTAAGACATTTGGGAAATTGCTATTCCCCCTCATACCCACACATAAATCCTATCTACCCCTTCATTTAGCCTCAAACACAGGTAAAGAACAACTATCCTGTATGAGAGAAGAGCACAACTGCCCATCCCTGTCCTGCAGCTTTCCCCAACTTCTGAGGTTATCACAAGAAGGAACCGGAGCAGAGGAGTGAGAGAACCAGCACAGCAACGCCATAGCATGACCTCTCTCTAATCCTATAATGGATACATTTGCCTCTGGTCAAATTACAAATTGAATCCTTTCCAGTTGGTTTTTTTCCCTATGAATTTAGTTCGCAAACTCCCTTAGCGGGGATAAGTTCCCTATCATAAGGCTGAAGTTTACCATCTTACCCTCTGCTGCCTGTGGCTCTCCTTTCAGTGCTAATATTACAGTTTCTGGCATTATACTGTCTTGCACAACTATATCCAACTTTAAATTTAGCTTTCTCTTTGCTTTCAGACTGACAGCCCATTCATCTTACCCTTTAAATTTTCTGTTTTTTCATAATAAAATTGATGTGGAGTGCAACATCTTCAGCATTTTTATAATGCAATTTTACAGCCACCCTCCTCTGACTACAGCAGCTGAAAACAATCAAGTGCATAAGAACAAAGCATTTTTTAGAGAAAACGCTTTTGTGTCTAACATGCCTGCAATATTGCTTTTTGTCCACAAAAAAGTGGTGTTTTCCCCAGTCATTGCATTTGTGCAATTTTTGGAGTCTTCATTAGGGTGAATCTTTAGTATAAGCTGAAGAATTACTTTCATTTTTCTTAGATAAATTTTTGAGCATCAGTTTTTCGTCAGTAAGTACTTAAAAGCACAGAAGCTAATAAACACTTGCTTCAATCAATATCAGAATTTTAACTGAGCATTACCACACTGAGATTTCAAGTGGAAAATATAACACCTTCTCTCCTATCAACCAATCCTGGATATTTCCTTTTTCGGCCCTCATAGGCTCTTCTTCAATTCAATTCTTTACTGGTAGAATCAGTCCTTGGATCTTCCTGCTGTCTTTCCAAAGAACTTCAAGAAAACAGAAAAATCACTGCAGTCTGTCTTCAAATCATTCCAGAAATCCTGGGGAGTTTTTCTAGCAGTGTTCCTGTGCTAATCTTCCAGGGCTGCTTCTGTGAAAAAAATGCCAACTATTAAAAAAAAAAAGAAAAAAAAAAAATTTACACCTGAATTCAGCGTGAGCCAACTGCTTGCAGGTGCACATGGATAACTCTATCTTCTGTAAGCTATGTGAGGATGACTGTGTACACTTTTGAGTGCTGCACAGCTGTTCCCTACAGGCAACTCTAGATGAAATTCAGTCACTGTAACAATTTTTCCATATCTTTTTGCATGTAGTAGAGGGAGAATGAGAAATCCTTTGCAATGCAAAGTGTGCTCTCAGAACCTGACAAGGCTGACCAAGCCCAGAGGCTGACCCCAGCCTCTTTACCCCCGCCCAAACACTGCTCAGGAAACACACAGCTGCACCTCAAGATTTGAGAAAGTCTGCTTCCTAACATTCTTGATTGCAGCTATTATGTATAATACTAAAAGTGTTATTTTATAAGTTTATAACTCTAGTAAAATCAGAAAACCATGCAGGGATATTTAAAATCATTACTTTATATATTTTGCATTGATAATGCAAGAATATTTCAATTCTGCTTAAACTCTGTTCTGACACGCTTTCATTTCTACACGGTCCTGGGAAGTCTGTTAAGTACATAACACAAGTATTTTCTAAACTCTGATACTGCGTACCATTTACAGCTGTCTGTCTCTGGAGTAGGGGTCACTAATGGCGTCCTCGAGTCCACTACATTACCAGTGCAGAGTCAGATGTGACGGGGTCTTGGCAATGGGATCCAAAAGAGGCTAGTTACAACTCTGTCATAGTGCCAGATGTAAATATAAATCTCTGTAATTATAAGTGTTTGAAATACAGATGTATCAAATGGCTTTATGGTAATTTAAAGCTTAGAAATTGAAACTGTTTAAAAATGTGTGTATTATCTATGGCCTTGTGCCTTCATTTCTTTTAGGAAAGTCAAAAGATCAAAGAATTAATTTCCTGGTGGAAAAGTAGCTATTATGATGACTTATGAATGAACAAATTTTTCCATTATTTTGCAAAATCAGGAAAATACACTAGCTAGCAATATTTCTGTAAAAATGCATATTTTCAAATGTTTAAGTAAAATCTATCTACATCTGTCTAATAAAAATGTTATAACTATAACTAAATAAATATATAAAACAACTATATCCCTTTCTTCTGAAGGGATACATGGGGTTTGGATTGTGCTAGAGGAAGTATTTATGATTTCAGGTAAATTCAACTACAGAGGGAAATGATATACAGTGAGCCATGGGTTTGTGTACAAATCGGAATTATGAATTTATAAATGTACAACTGTATGTGAGTGTATCTGCCATAATAGCAGTTATGTACTACCTGAATTCTGAAGACAAAGGGCCTCTACCTCGCTGTATGACCTCAGTTTAGGGATATAACTCAAATGAGGTCAGTGTATGCCTAAAAGGATGTATTGGCTAGTCAGGATGCAAAATAATAACATAATTAACATTAATGTTAATATTAATTATTAATAAAATAATTATTAATAATATCAGTTATAATAATAGAATCCATAATTATTCTGTGACACCACACTGTTTTAGGTAATGACCTTTCTTTTTCTTTCAAGAGTGTATTCATGGGTGTTGTTTTTGCATTAATAAACACCAAGCAAGTTGGGGATCATACAATAACCACAGGGTCATTAGAAGATAGGTGTTTCTCACAAATCAGTAAATAATACTGGTTTTAAATAGTATCATAGGTAGATTTGCAGCTCACCTACATAGCTCCATAACAGCTCAGTACAGAGATAATTAAAACTCTACCTCCAGCTTTTGTCCTAAGGAACATTTCCCAAGACCTTCCCCATGTAACTTGAGCAACAAGTATAGAGCATGCAGAGATGAGAGCACTTAGTAAGTTACGCAAAATGTGGTGGCTCTCATTCAGCCCTGAACATTGTTGGAATTTTTTTCTCAATGTCATGGGTTGTAGTTTAGGATGTATTCTATCACCATCTTCAGTTAATGGCCCATCAATGCCTTGTGCATGACTCATAGATAACTCCCTCCGGGAGTTATCTCTCTTTAATGGGCCATCAAGGACCTCCTGGATGACTCAACATCCCATTGTGAGATGCTCTGCCCACGGGGAGGAGCCAAGCATTCTCACCTGGATGTCCCAAAGCTGGGATTTGGGACAGTAGAAGCAGCCCTCACCCACTGGATTCTCAGAGGACTGGAGCTACCAGACCTTTCTACGAGATCACTGCTTCAGGAAAACCACCTCGTCTGGACTGCTTCCATCACCCTGATCAGGTTGTATTCTGACTGTCAGTGTTTGTTTTTTTTTTTTCTTTTTGTATTGCTGCATTTATTTTATTTTATTTTATTTTTTCCTTTTCTTCTCATTAAATTGTATTTTCTGACTTAGAGCCTCTCACTTGGTTTGTTTTCAAACCACAACACCCAGTCTTTCTCATACCTCCATGTTGATAAAGACATTGTTTTTTTCTGGAGGCCTCACACAGCTCAAGTCTGTTTCACCCAGTTTTAACTTCACTGTATACATCCACAGGTAGTTTAAACCCCATTTATTAGTTAAGTTATGAAAAAGTTTTTTATATGTGTTTATTAGTCTGGAAGCAGTTGAGGTGTTGACTGGACATAGAGGCACATAGGGGATGTCTCAGCCTCTAACAATCATGAGTGGTGATCAGCTCTCCCCTCCCTTCCTCCAAGTATAGCTACTCAAGATTTGGGCAGCAACAAGCAGGCAGTATTAATCTCCCATGTCTTAACTCTGGTCATCTGAAATAAGAGCAGCACAGCAAGCTTGCCCTGCCTGCTGCAGTCCTGCTGGAGGACCCAGGTTGGCTGCTGACATCCATGTCCATGGTCTTCATACCCAGGAGTTGGGAGCGAACTAAACCACTGCTGTCATACAGTTGCTGTCTGCATATTATTGTAAGCATCATGGCTCCTGTCACTTTTATCCAACATTGTAGAGGTTAGACATGAGATAAATTGTGTTTGATTTTCACTCAGGGAAACAGACATGTTGGGAATGTTTGGACCGGCCAATAATTCATGTAGATATTGTCACTTGGTGCTTATGTCAATAGACAGGCCAATAACTCAATTAAATTTGGTCTTGTTTGTGAGGCAATTTCATCAGAAAAACATCAGTGTACTCTTGAGGATTGACATCACAACTGAAAATAATTGTGAAAAGGTTCATCTATTACCTCATTGAGTCCTGCATCAGCAGGTGATTTTAATAGTTGTTTCCATGACAGAAAAAAGTAAATATTGTTTTTCCAGTGCCTTGTTTCACCCCTTTACTATTTTACTTTCATGTAATAAAATCTGAATCAAATTTCTCTAATGAATTTAATAACTCTTGACTCGCTTTCCTAGTGTGAAATACTTTTGTGTTCAAATAATTATTTTAAAGATTTTGAATAAGTCACATTAGACAACAATGTGGCTTAATATGGATATGTTTGCATGGAATATCATTAAAACAAACCATTAAAAATGGTTGTTGGCAGATTTAACACTTATAACCCCCCCTTAAATAAAGCACCATAAAAAATAAATGTATCTACAAGGATTCTTTTCTTTTATCTGTGTTGTTTTTCTCGGTTTTTTTTCATATATTCAGAATCTGTCTGGCACCTTATGCTTAGTCTTTTATTTTGGCTTATTTATCAGTCATTCAACTATATGCCTGTAAACAAACTTAAATAGCATAGAAAGTTCACAGGTTTTCAGGCAAACAAACCTTTCTTATGACTGAAGAAAAGCAGTCTGTTCAAAGATTTACTTTTTTCCCCAGTTCTGATAGTTGATCTGGCAGCTGGTATTACATTTCTCTCCAAACTTTGCATTACTTATCTTTTTAAATCATGACAGCTATGAAACAAACATCTGTCTTCATTAGAATATCCAAAAACGATACTATTGCAGAAAACATTGTATCCTAGAAAAAAGACAAACAAAGTACAACAAAAATACTTAAATAATCTAAAAACTCAAATTAAGTATCATCTAACAATTAGACAGCTGAATGTAGTACTGCATAGTCTTCTGTACAACCATATCTTACTTTTAAGAAGAGTCTTAACTGATTTTTTCAAGATAAAATTAAAATTACTCACCCCATTGAAACTGTCTTCAATTTTTTAAATTGTCATTGATTTTTGAGCATTGTGTTGTAGCTTTTTATACAATTCCAGTACTCTTGTCCTTGAGATCACACTGCTCTTCCTGTGCAATATGTTTCTCTATGCTCATTGACTTTGTGCTGTCAGCACTTTCAATCCTTCGAAGGTGAAAACCTTCTCCAGACAACTGTGTCATCTGCAGCATGACCAAGTTTGAAACTATAGCTTGGGATAAATCTTCTGAGTCCAGAATGTTTTCCAAAGAGATTTATTAAGTTTCTTTTTCTCGGATGATCTGAAATTTTTACGAAGCTGGGCTGCTTGTAGGGGAATTTTCTAAGATATGAAAAAAAGGTAAGTCCATACAAAAGGATTGTGGAGATTATAAATTTCTAGATGCTCTTCCTTTACTGAAAAAGTGTAGTATGATATGCTTTGTAACTACTTTGTTTTCTCCCATTTTACTTAAGTACAATTTCCCATTCAAGCCAATACCTTCCAACATGTGTTTACATTAATTAGATGTTTATGGTATGTATTCTTTCTAAACACAGAAATTGATATTGAAGATTCAGTATAAGGCCCATTTCACATTGAGGCCTGGAGGGAGATGCCAAGAAAAGACAAGTTGTACCAGGATGAAAGTGTTGACCCCTTTATTTTCTAGATTATCAATAGCCTAATAGTCCAAGAACATGAAACAATGGTCTATTTAACAGACAGATCCAATCAAAATATCTCAAGATTAAGAAATGAACAGAACAAATATTAGGATGACTTGTCTGAAACACTTTAAATTCCTCTGGGAATTTAAAGGAAAGTTTGGTAGCATTAGCATTCTCCACACATCAAAAATCTTGGTGTAGTCAGTGATTTATCTGAAGATAAATCCTGCAGGGTGGCCTAAGGTGATGGATGTTCCTGTAGGGAACCTCCTGAAATTGCCTCTCCAAGTGATGTGTAACAGGTATCCAGGGGCTGGAACTTTTACAGAAACAGGAGTCACCTGCATAAGGCAGAGACCTTTCTGACATAAATGTAGTAAGAGTAAATTATACACGTTTTTACCTTCATTCTTTTTTTTATTTTTTAACATAAAACTTTATAAATACAACTTTATAAATAGCAACTGCCTTGTCTGTCTGGGATGTTATGAATACTGGCAATTTCTACTTGGCTATGCCTGTTTTGATTTCAGCATGGTCTAAGACATCTGAATAACAATCAAATGTTTCTTACCTACAGGAAAAACTGAATGGAGCAATTTTTCATGTACTTTAGTCTCCGAAATATCTTTGAGAAGATTCAGACGGCACCAGAGTAGTTTCTCTGCTTAGCTGCATGGCCCAGTAGTAATGAAGAAGCAACAGTGAAAGAAAGCAGGAGAGAATTCCAGTAAAATTAGAAACACTGAAATTTCTCTTGCCTGCAGGAAATTGTTGGTGTGATACATGAACATTAAGGATCACAGGGAGCATATCACAGGCTCGTTCACTGTGTTTTTCACTTGTCTTTCCTACTGTGAAGGCTGTATATTTCAACTTCCACTGGGCCGTTTGCAAAACATTTGTCACAGCATGCTCTGCACTTGATACCTATAGGAATTGTATATGCTGTGTATAGCATCATGCCTTTATAATCACTTGGTATTTTGGATACTTTTCATATCCCTTCTCAGCACTTATATTTGCCAGTTTGCTCCCCCATGTTGTAATGACTTTTTTCCCTCAATTTTTACCATTAGTGCACATATCCATTTTCTTGTTCTGTTGCAGCTTTCCCTGGCTATGTCTATGGTTTGGCTGTAGATTAAATCCAGATTCCACTGGAATAAGAACACTCCCCCTACATGATGCAGAGTGCTGATAAACTTACACTTGAGCCAGCGAAGCAAGTTTATAGTACTTCAAAAAATGTTGATGAGATGACTTTGTGCCAGCAAACTTTATGCTAAGTCAGGACTGTCTGGCCATGCCAGATCTCCCACAGCTAGTGAACCTCCTACAGATAGGCTGTGAGCCTTCTCACAGCCCCTTCTTGCTTTGTTTCTGCCTACTTGCCCACAGTCATTGTCCTTGGAAGCAGCCTTGCATCTTTTATGCAGGCACTGGGCCCTTTATTTCTCTTTGTCTTTGGTTTCCATCTATAGTCATGGCCCTAGCTGCAGATTTGCCATGCATTGTGGATCTCTGTTGGCCCACTCAGATTTTGCCACTGCCACATGACTGAACGTTAGCTACAACACCATAGTTATCATCACAGAGGCAGGGACAGGATGTAAGCCAGATCAAGGCCATGTGTGCCTCATTTACGCTAACCTGAATCCCACCACCATGTTGATCCCAATCCAGAATGAAAGTGGATAGATCTAAAACAGCTGCTAGAACTCTAGAGGGACAGTCTTCTCAGATCTGCTCTTGCCAGCTCATGCAAAGGGGCTGTGTTGTGCTGTGGTTGTACATGGTTGTACTTGGCCTCCAGCAGGACCATAGCGTTCCACTCAGTCCTGCCCTGCTGTTCAACAGTTCACACTCTCCTTGACATGGTTTTGGCCTGAGCCTGCTCAACTTCTTCCACTGGTGAAAATGCTGTTGGCCAGGGACTGGTCCAGAACCACACTTGAGGCCATCTTTTTTCCTGTAGAGAAGGGAAAACTTTAGCCATCCAAACCACCTGTGTTTAGGGCCATGAGAGAGGCCCTGGCTTTGTTTTGTTTATCAGTATAGGACCAAGCAATGAGCTGTGTTTTATTAAGCCGAAGGTTCTGAAGAAGGACTAATATGGACTGAGGATAATAATGGTTGCGTTGCGTGGATGGTTGGAAGACATTCTTCAACTATGAAAAGCTTGACAACTGTAATGTACTCAGATGCAGAGGTTTGAGATTTCAAGCCTCTGGTGTGTTGCCCTCTGAGGAAACAAAGGAGCATCTGAGGATAAACTGTGGATCACTTTTGAAGGCCTTTCATACCTCTTTCTTTTTACTATCATTTTCTAAGCATACAGCCAGCTCCTAGGCATTTTGCCAATAGAATGGTCTAGTGTTGCTGGCAATTCTGTCCATGCTCTTCTGTCTGGGAACTGGCCTTATGCTACCTAAACACTTCCAATCTCGGAAAAAGCTTTCCTACTCCAGAACCTAGTGTCTGTCACATTTGGAGGCTTTGACTACTGTTATATTTGTTTCACCCTGGGAAAATGTGAATCACAGCCCCATACCTGTTTCTTTCTACAAAAAGCCCTCACTGGCTTATTTTACTGGAGTTGCACAGGAAGACCTATTTCCTTCAAACTGTAGATACATACATACATGAAAAGCAAGAATGATGATTTTTCCTGCATATGAAGTGTACCTGGAGAAGGGAAAAGAGATTGGACTGATGTCACTCCTTCCCATCATCATCATCACTTACTATTCTCTTTGCAGCTAATGTGTCAGCAGTTATAGAGCTGTACTTTAGCCTGAGATAGGCAGTAAGTACAGCCAGATGTTTCCTTGGGTAATAGGCTTCTCTATGGACCACATTTTTTTCTTCACAATGCTTTCTGAATTATGGAGCATTTTATGCTCTATAGGAAGGTTGCATGCTGTTGAAAAAGTATTTGTATACCCCTGCAGTTACATGGGTGATTACCCTAATGAAGCAGGGAGGATTGTCTGCCAGAGGTGACATCTGCATGTGATGGTCTCCACTTTTCTCCATGGGTCTGGTGAAGCCTTTGTCCCCATGTACTGCATGCAGTCATGGACAAGCCTGGAGAGAGCATGCAGCAGTTACTTACTCTTTGCTCCTCTGTTCTCACTGGGACACCAGCCAGACACAGGATCACACTGACAGAACCTATCATTATAGGCTGATGCAGACAGAGAATATGTCAGCTGGGATCCATGACAGCCTAGAGCAAAGGTTGCTCATTTAGCTGGGATATCTACAATGACCATTTCTATTTTGTGTTTGAACAGTTTGGATATCCGCAGTCAAAGTCAGCTGCCTGGGCACATGAGCCTGATCTTTGGCCAAGTGGATGGGTAATCTATGAAATTAAAAGTATGGGAGCCATGAAGAGAGTACTCAAGCAAACATGGTTTGGCTCAGAGGAGGTATACTGCTATTGTCCTGGGCCAGAGCCAAGTAACAGCTGCAGCTGTACTCAGCTATACTTTCATATTAGCACTGAACAAGACAAAAGACAGAATACAGAAGACAGCAGAGGTAGGCTGTGAGACCTAGCACACTGTGTGGGAGATCTTGACTGGTACCTGGTTCTTATTGAAACACATCACACACTGATTACTCAGTCACTTCAGTCATGAACACAGTTCTGCCAGTCCATGCCTAATACACTTTCCTAAGCAAACAGTCCACTTTACTTCCATTAGCTTCCAGAGACCAAAACCCAGTAGGAAAAAAACGAGTTGCAAGCAACACCTACTGGAATCAAATGTGGTTCTGTGATCCTAAACATAGTCCAAATTTTACATGGTTCTTGTTACGTATTTTTTCTACCATCTGTGTTCCAAAATCATTAGTTTTAAAATTTTTCTGCTGTTTCCATTTACAAACCCTAAACTATATTTTTATTTCTATAGTCAGCATCCCAGAGCCTTCTCAGGGCTGAAATGGAGAAGCCCATTCATTTGGGATTAAAAAGTTGGTAGTGAGAGCTATACCATATACCAGTAGAATCTGCAGGACAAAGGGGACCATAAGGAAAAATAAAACAAAACAAAAAACAAACAAACGAAAAAAAAGGAAAATGAAGTTGTATCATCGTGTCTCAGTATTGACAGCTGTGGGGCTGTTTCTGTGTCGTGAAACTGAGCTGCTACACAAGGGCATGTAGATATGTGAAAAAAAAAAAATCTTGCAATGAAAAGGCTGGTGGGGCATGTAAAGAAGAAAACTTGATATTCAGTCTTACATACTGCCTGTTGGGATGAGTTCCCTTCAGAGGCAATCCACAGAGAGCCTAGCTAGCCCATCTCAAAAGTCCACTCAGAATGCATTGGTGTGTACACAGGATGGATGATCATCACATATCCAATGGAAAGTATATAATATCCAAATATCAAAATATCCAGTGAAAGGGTCTAAGTCTGCAAGACCAGGACTGAGGCATGTGTTCAGCACCCAAAATTTCAACTGCTTTACCAGTTGCCTAGGAAGGTGACTAAGATGTTACCTTAGTCATGCAAAGAGATGCTTAAGTGCAGCCTGGTTTAGCAAGACTCTAGAGTAAGATCATCCCCAAAAATGTTGGCTGTTTTTGAAAAGAAAATCTGATTCATCCCAGAGAACTGCCCATGAACTCACCACTTGTAATTGTACTGAGATTCACATTCCACAGCTTGTAAAATGGGCAAGTGGATGCACCAAGTGTTGTGGTTCTCAGACATAAACCCCTGATCTCTTACTAGTACAAAATCACTGTCATGTGAGCTCCCTAAATGGTATGTGCACTGCTGTGCCTTCAACTTGATCACATCTGTGTTCCAAAACATACTGCTTTCAGAAAATACAACAGCCTCTTGGAGTGAAATTTTATTATGTAACCCCACACATACCATGACAATTGTTAAGCAAGGGAAAAATTGTTACACAATTTTGATTATCAAAATCTATCTACAAAAATATAAACTCTATTCACACTTTTTGTTTCTGTGCTGCTTTTTCAGCCTTGTCTTCTTTGCATTTCCCCTCATCTTTAATACAGATTGGACAATGCTCTTCCAGTGCAAGTCACCCTTCATTGCTACCAGTTCTGGCTTCTGGGACATCTACCTTAGTCAAACTTACCCTGTCACAGAGATTTGGCAGCTAACAAAATATTAACACTGTTGGCAGTGATTAAAAGCAGAAGGGCTTTTTCACCTCTCAAGCTTCAAGATGTTTTTCCTACTCTCAACAGACAGCCCCAAACAGACTCTGCAAACTCAAAACTGCAGCCAAACCACAAATCTGACAAACTGCAATCAAACAAACCATTACTCAACAGATAAGCAAACAAGTTAATTTACTCCCAGGGAACAAGGACTTGTTCCTTGCACATTAGCAGTCACACAGGAAGCTTAGTCTTTCATACACTCTGCAATCTGACTTTGCTGAGAAAGAGGAAATGTGGGTTTAGAAAGCCCTGAAAAAACGTGGGTTTTTTTCTGCCCCATCCTGATGAGGACTTAATTACTCCCAGAAGGAGAAATAGCTTCAATAGATATCTTGTCTGCTCACGAATGTCCTGAGCAGTAAAAAGTTGAAAACTGGGAGCTTTTTAATGAAAAAAAAATTATAATTCATATTTAGAAACTAGCTTTCAACTTCTATTAGCTACTGAACTCCATGGGCCAATTATCATTGATGGTGGCTTTAAGTCCTGGCAAGGCAGGAACAGTCCCTACCCATCCCATGTACCTTCTTGCTGTAGGATAAAGGTGGTCTCCCATAAAGCAGGTGATGTGGGTTTAAATCAATTTAGGGAGAATATGAACCTGTAGCCAAGTCCCTTGATGGTAAGTGGATGTTATAATACATGCTACATGGAAACAGTCAGCCACAACTGCACTCCTCCTTTGACCTTGATCCTCCGCTCATTCCTTAAGCAAAGGGTCTTAATAGCAGGAATGTCCATGAATCATATATGAAGTGAAATCTCTCACTGTTGCAAAGCCAAAATGTCTAAATCTTAGCAGTGGATTTTGTGTAATGTTTCCTGTTGGCTGGCCTAGGTTATTTATTATCTGTGTAGAGTGCTGGCACTCCTCTCTTTCCATATGCTGCATTGACAGCCTATACCTAATTCATGTCTTGTGATGTCCCAAGAGATGGCAGGAGCCTGAAACCTGTACACTGCAGTGCCAGGGAACATAAACATTGCACCTCACACTGCGGTGTGTTACAGATTATCAGACATATGATAGCTGCATTACTGGGGTGTCCCACAGAAGCTAATTTGCCCAACTCCTCAGCAGCTGGATTGCTTGTGGCAGCCAAACTGCAATGTGCAGTACAGATGTATCCTGATCACAAGGTAGCAGTGAATTTAGCTCAAAAGCTTGGAATTTTCATTGAACTGAAATATATGTTGGCGATATCTTTGATAGTCAAGTCACATTTTATGCCTTTAAATATGAATGTATACATGTATTATCCTAGAATTAATCTGGTAAAGTTGCTGTTGTTAACTCAAAACTGAATAATCCAGATAATTCTGGAATCCAAGCTTTTTGATATCTCTTGCTTTATTACCTTTTTGTAATCATCAGCCATCAGTTGGCACACTATCATGGCCATGGTCAAGCCTCTTTAATAACAATTGAACCAAAAAAGCCCTTCCTTTCTGAAGTCAAAAAAGGACAAAATCAGGCTTTGGCATAGTTTCTGTGGCATGAATGTCAGAAGGGTGTTGGACAAAATCCATGGAACAGAAAGAACAGAAACAAATATTTTTATTTTAAATTCATATTACAACAATTCAGCATAATTTGTTTATACAGACATCTGCAACTGAAAGGTAAAACTTTGCATAAAAAAAGAATAACATACGCTAACAACAGAACTGAATGCCATAAGATGCAGCATAGAGAAGATCAGTACTTTGGTGAGTTTAATAACACATACTTGGAGAACTTATAAATATCTTTCTTATAGATGTCAATTCAAATTTTATCAAACAGACTCTTTTGTAGCTGAAACAAGATACACAAAACACCAAAGTTATCACAAAATGTCTTACATTTTCATATCTGGAATTAAGACAAGATTTCTTTTTATCATTGTATTAATTAAAATGCTAAAAATTCTCTGTAATTTTAACTATTTGATTGAAATGAAACACTAGTGCAGACATTATTGGGTCCATTAGAGGAACTACCAACAGCTTTACACTCTATTCTTGCCACAAAAGCCTCAAAACCTTCCTTTTATAATTTATTCTTTAATCCAAAAACTGCATCTGTTGTTTCTTTCTATAAAATTCCTAGCTTTAAGTAAGTTTTAGTTGTATAAATAATTTATTAATTAAATTATTAATGGCTGAAATATTGCATATCCAGTAGTGGCTCTTCATTATTTAGGACTTCTGAAAAGCATTCCCTATTCCCATCCGTAAAAAATTATTACCTAGTGTTAAAATAATATTTTTTTCTCTACAAAATTCCTGTTATTGTTTCCTGTATTTCTTTTCACATTTCTTAAAATAGGCTTTTAGTGTGATTGCTTCTTTTACTGTAACACTGGAAGTGTTACACAGGCATAGTCCTCAGATAAAGGGACCAGAGTCTGGAAAGACAGGCAAGAAATCCAAGCATAGAGAAGACATCTAAACTAAAGTAGTTTCACACTGAATATACACAGCCACATATTAAAATGTTGCAGGAGGGATTAATTAAACTGAGACCAAGCAAAAATCTTTTGTCTCCTTGTGTCTTAATCATGCTTTGTGAATGAGCACGTTGACATGTACAACAACTCAGTGCTGACAGGTGCAACAATGCAAACTGAAGGAAAATTACTTGCAGCAAAGGCTACTGAATTAATGCCAATATAGGAGATGGGTGCAGGTATTCAGGACATACCCCTCTGTGGGAAAGGAGTTATATAGACAGCTGAGATGATAAAATCTTGAAGAGGAAACATTGGAGAATGTTAAAAAAAAGTTATTCTAACTTTCAGAAATTGTCTGGTTTACCTTGCAATGAGGTGTGCTGTACTGCTCATACCCTCACCATCAACATACTGCAGAAGTGCACTGTTCTGAGAAAGACTGGGGCCATGAATAACTTTGTGAAGGGAGACTGAAAAGTTTGGAGTTGTTTAGAAAAGAGGTAGATAAGAGGAGACATGATAAAAACATTGAATGGAATTATAGTCAGTCTCATAACAAAAGGCCAAATACATCTCTGGAAAATGTCAGCTTTTTGTCCCAACTTACAACTCAGACAGATATCAGCTGAGAACAAAGAACTGGGGACTGTCAACAAAGTTTTGGTGTGGGAGTTTTGGCAAAAAGTCAGGTTTTCCACTGAGAACAGACAATTGCAGGCTGTAAATGTTTCTTATAAAATTCAATTTCCTGCTAAACCCAGATTTGATAGAATATATTTGATCATTCCTGATTTGGTTACAGAAAGTCCAAATAGGATGTGATGCAGGTATTTGACAAAATTCCTAGTCAAGCAAGGATGGCAATTTCATACAAAGTATGAAGCATTTCACCAGGACTCAGGAAAAAAATTCTACTGCCAGCATTTTGTTTGCAAAGATGCCTCCTTTTTTAGTCTGACTCCTCCAAATTGCAGCTAATTCAGTTCTCTCGACATGCAAGGAATATCTTCAAGAACTCAATGTTCTTTTAGCAATTATTGAGTAAAAATTTTCAGTCAACTCTGATTTTTCAAATTACTAAATGTTTTATCCAGATAAATTGCTGTTAGTTCTGTCTTGTCAAAATTGAGCCGCAGGAGCTCTCCTGTTTTGTTTTAAAGAAGGAAAAAAAGGTGTGATTCCTAAATTTCAACATAAAAATAATGAAGGTATGCAACCATATCCATGGTTGCTTCTAGTTTGAAAGTTATAAAAAATGCCTGCAGCAAAGTATGGGTGCCCTTGTTTTTATGTACACAAATCAACTGATAATGAATTTGCCTTTAATGTGATTTGTAATGGTAAATTTGCAGTGAGCCAAAACAGCAATCTGTTCTTCTGAAAGATAAAGCACGCCAGTTTTCACATGCTTCTTTTTTTTTTTTTCTTAAATATGAAAATGCATATTTAGATAATAAAATATGTACTTTGCACTACAGCCACTGCATAATCTTTTTCACCAAGAAACAAATGCTCCATCATTTTTTGCAGAATCTTGGCAGGCTGGGGGTGTCTGCTACTAGTGTTTCCTCACTTTCTTGGGCATTGTGAAAAAGATCGTATAGATCAGCTTCAAGTCCAGATGTTTCTTTTCCGTGATGTGTTGACATACTCAGCCAGATTCTCATCTTGCATCTGCTGTGTGTAAATCTGGAATATTTCTACAGAAGTTGAAGGAGGAACTGAATATAATTTTTCTACAGAAATGTGCCAAGAATCTAGATGAAATTGTTAATATCTACTAAAAGTTAAAATATTTTTTAAATGTCTTTGCTACATATTACTGAGAAAACCATATCAGACTTACTCCACCTTTTAGAGTAGTTTAGTATGTGTTAGAGCAACATTTCAGTGGAAAACGGGGACCATTCTGCATGGATGATGGGAGAAAAAGAAAAAGGAGAAAATATCTGGTCAGTATTATGAATGTGTCTCTTATTCTTCACTATTGCTATCTTCAAAATGTGTGAAGTTTTACAGCTCATTGTTAGGCACAGTTTTACCATCTTAGTAATACTTCTGTCTGAAATGAAAGAAGGTAAATCCCTGCCTCTTCTTCTTTTTAGCATCCTGAATAATTTTACAGCAAAAACATAGAAATACAGGGAGTGTCAAGGAAAATTCAGAGGGGCTAGGTCAGAATATTTGTTAATCAAGGATAAAAATCTCATACAAGTTTCAGTTTTCCCACCATTTAGAGAAAAAATTTGCTGTCAGGATTTTCTTGTCAAAGATCCCTTATTTTCTTGACCAATTTTTTTCTTAGTCCTATCTAATTATATCCATATAGCTCCTCTTTACGTTAATGAGCTAGTGCAGATGAAAATAAATCTGTAATTTATTTCACTCTCGTATTTCCTTGTAGTTCACACCCAGATGAGGTCTGCTTCATGACAGATGCAGTTGGATGAGAAGCGGTTTTTCAAATTTGCTTTTTAAGCCTGATATATTCCAGGATTCAGCAAATGGCCCTATTGTAGAACTGAATTCTAATTTATCATCTTACAGAGCTCTTGTGAAAATGACAGTGAAGCAACTGAGCAAAATAGTTTGTAAATGTTTAAGCCAGCTTTAACAACATAAATAAAAAAGCATCTGTCTTTTGAACTGCTGTCCAATCAATTTGAAATAACTGGCCATTTTTGTCCAATTTGTGGATTCCATAGTTTTGTTTCTCCTTACCACTTTTAATTTTATTTAGGAATTAATGTTGATACCTGTAGAGTACAGCCCCAACCTATAGTTGTAGCTTACAGGGCAAATCCAGCCTGCAGGGTTAAACAAATGGCCACTCCTCCACCATGGTGTTATTCTGCAATAGTGACTCTGCCAGCGTGGAGCCAGTTCCCAGGCAGCCACTTTGGAATTGCACAACACAGGTCAAAGAGAGTCAGGAGAGTGAGAACAGTCTCCACTCTGACTTCAGGTCATCACCCTCTCCAAGTTCCCCCCAGCAGCTTCTCTCTTCTTCTACCAAGATCTATGCTTAGGATTCTAGGTTCTGGATCACAAGTGAAACTTTAACAGAGTTTGGGAACTGTTTAGTATTTCCTGTTGCCTAGCCTTAAGATTTCCTGTACTTTGCAGGCTGCATGCCCCAAGCAGATGATATGAATCTTAAATCCCCCAAGGCATGTTGTTAGTTCTACAGACCCACACAGTCCATACCCCACATTCATCCTTGCACACTGCCTTGGAGGGTAGCAATAGCTCATGGAAATGAAATGTAAAGGATATAGAGGAACACCTTAACAGAGAATTGAAGATGATAAAAATTAAGTCATCTAACTTTCTTCTAGTTCTGAAGTGTGTCAATTGCTCTAATATTAGCATAATTTTCTCCTCCTCCCTGACATCATCAATGTTTTTATTCAGTTTTATTCTGTGAAATGCCCTGAAAAGAACAATCACAAAAAACACAGTAAGGGATTCTGTAATTTTTTCTCCCTCAGAGATGATGTTTCTTGTCATGGCTGTGCAAGACCTACCTTTTTCACCACATCTGTAATGCACAAATACTAAGGAAAGATTTTATATAATTGTGTTCACGTTGCTGTGCAACAACATATGTGTAGAAATATAAATATAAATGTTGGAAAAAATATCACTTATCTGTGTTGCAAGTTTCCACTTTCATACTCAAAGAACAATGTGAGTTTCAGTTGTGACTTATATACCACACTAGTCAGGGATATAGACAGGTTTGCTGTATCTGATGCAACATGAAAGGAATTTAACAGGCATGACAGGCAGATACTGTCTTGACAAACTCATGCAAAACTTCATAATCAGAAGATCAAATAGACATATGTTTTTTAAAATATGTTTGGCTCTGCAGATCTCTGACTGCTCCACAGTGAAGTAAAATTGTCCATTGTAGAGATGAACAAAAACAGACAAACCAAAAAATTCCCTGAAATGGAAGTAGGAAGAGGCTGAAAAAAATTGAGAGAGAAATATTATACAAGAGGCTTGTATGTATCTTCTTTTTCCCTGATGTCCACTTATGGGCAGAATGCTGGCCTACATGGAGCTTTAATGAGAAACAGTATGGCAATTCTTGTATTCTTACGCAGTCTTGAGGTCTAGTGAAGCGAAAATGCAATTCTGCCACCAGCAGATAGAAGATCCTCTTTGGTGCTATTTTTCAAATAAAGAGATTATCTGCAGGCTTAAAGACCATGTTGGTGGCATGCCGGGATTTGAAAGCACAAGATTTGATGTAAAAAAAAAAAAAAAAAAAAAAAAAAAGGAAATGGGATAAAACAGCAGTGCTTAAGAAATTGCAAACTATACAAAATCCAGTAAAAATCACACTTTTATATTTTTTAATATGGCATTCATCGATAATAAATCAAGTAATTTTTAGTAGTCTTATAACATTATTTATATTATATAGACTACATTTTAGAATATATAGCACTGTTTTTATGTGAGTTAAAACAGTGTTTTTGTCTAAAGTTCCACAAAAACTCTTACTCTATCTTTAATTTTTTCAGTCATAGCTCTATTGCTCTATGTTTTTAATTAGGGAAGTCATATGTTTTACATTACTTGGCTTGTAAGAATAATAGTTGATTCCATATTCTCATTAAGCTCAAAAAGATTATCTAACTAGTTTACTTACAGGGTTATTTCATTCTATGCCCCTATAAAGAAGAAGAGCTGTTTATCTATTTCTCCTCTAAAAGGTTCCTTTTTCCCTTAAAAGGACAACTAGAAGACATTTCAAGCTGGATATTTAAGATAGTTCCAATTATCTCTGCTTGTCACAGTGAAAAACGTTACTGTTAAAATGTAATAATGTCAAATGATCCCTACCAAATACGAAGTAATGCTTTCCTTTTTAAAACAAACAAATTATAACCATGGAGATTGCTTTAAAATTATTCTGTCTCTCCTGCAGCCATAATCTTTGTTAGTATAATTTGGCACAGGTTTACCAAATTAAAAGAAGGTTTGCACATTCACTTCAACTGATCATTTGCTGCTATCTGCACACACAAAAAAGGTCACTTTTAATTTGGAAAAAATCCCAATGTAATCCTGAAAGTCTGAGTTGCTCCTTTAACATCTAGAAGTTAACTGCCTTCATGTGGATGGCAATTTGATCCTACAACGGCTGTGAAATATGATAAGACATGTCGGACTATTTGCGGACTTTCATCAAGTTAGCCATAATTAAAAATGATTCAGTCAATGGTTCTGCATTCTACATTCTCAAATGTGAAAAATACCAAACTTTTACTGCTCATTGATGAACTGTCTAGTTTGGACAGCAAAGGCTGGTTGAGTTGGGCTGCAGACAAGTAGCCTCTATGAGGAATGCATAAAAAAGACCTTTCTGGTCATATTTCTCTGGTTTGTGATGTAAGTGGAGTGCCCAAGTGTGTTCAGTGTCAGGGACTGGTGTGTTATGAGGGTGCTGTACTGTGCCAGTGACCTTCAATGTGGACATCAATGACAGCTCTAAAAAGAATCTTCATTTCTCTAAAAAAACTACTTTGGATAAAATCGTTATGAAAGGTCATATGCCAGTAAAAATACTCAGATCCCAAGGCCATCTGGCATGGCATTTTCTGTACTTAGAGCCAAAATCTCTTACCCTTAAAAACAGGGTAGTTGCATCCAAATTTCCCCCAGAAGAGTTTCTGTCTTAGAGATCTTTGGTCTTAGAGATCAAAGTCAAGGGGTTTTTGAGAGATTATTACCAGGCCCAGGGCCAGTCCTGGCAGCTGCTAATTGCCAACAACGAAACAGCATATGCAACCCGAGGCCTCTGCCTAAGTCCAGCCTATGTTTTACTAATGGAGTTTTTCATGAAAGAATACCTCTATGAAGAGGAACTTTAAAACTTTTAGAACTCTGTATTTTTATAGTCTTGGCTGCTAGGGTAGGAAGTTACAAGGTTACAGCTCATACTGACTTGCTCCCAGCAGCCTGTGACCCCACAGCCAATGATACCAAGTCTATCCCCTCTGTCTCCAAAACCTGTGCAGGACCCATCTCTGAATCCAATATTTTCAGAATATTTAATATTCTGAAATATCCAATATTTTATATAGTGTCCCTTAGAAACATATCGCATATTATTATATGGATTCCTTCAGAATTGGGAACCTCAGTGTATGATTTGCTAACAGTTGAAGATTAATGAGAAAAACTATTATAGGAATGTAGGTAGACATGGATTTCAGAGTTTCAAAGAAAAAAAAGTTGCATAAGATATGTAAAATCAATTACTTTTTCCATCAACAGAACATTTCACGAGTATTTGGCTAAAGGATTGTGCAAGGGCTGATTCAAATTTATTTGCAGCATGAGAAACATGGATGACTTTTTATCTTTTTGGTTTTTTCTTGCTGAATAAACTCTTCTTAAGCATTCTTTTGTGCCTCATGCAACTATTAAAGGAAAGAAGCAGCAGTTATGCCTTTGCAAAAACAGGAGAATAATATTAAGGAACACTTTTGAAAGATTAGAATTTACCAAAGCCAGAATTTCAATAAAATCAACCAGGTTCTCTTCAATTAAACCCTTTGTATGTAATTGATGAAGCAACTATTCCTCTCATGGGAAGTCACAGTTTTTGAAGTGGACTTTGGTCAATCAAATTTCTGATAAAAACAGGAATTTGATCATCATGCGTAAGAATTTTAATGTCTTAGAATAAAGATTTGTGGATTCTAGAAATGGGAACTTCACACTCTTCTGAAAACCAATCTTGTTTTTTCTTCTAAGGCTGCTTGTGTTTTAAAAAAGGCATCTCTTATATTACAAAAATCTCAACTGTTCTAAAGACTTCTTGACTTCAACAAATGAAATTTCATAGGAAGGAAAATATATAGACAAATAGTAAACAAGGAAAATCTTACTGAAAATACTGAAACAAAACTATCCATTATATAAGCCCATCATATGGGCTTATTGAAAATACTGAAACAAAACTACTGTCAGAATGGAATTTTAGTTGAAGAATAAAAAATAATGCCTAGTGGCCTCAGTGACCTTTAAATAAAACTCAGTGAAGCCTAAATGTGTCTCCAAATGGTGAGGACACTTATCTCCATTTGAAATGAAAACCTTCATTGCTCTGGCCTGGCTGATACCAATCTCTGACACTCAAAGGTTTTAATAATGTCATATCGTTTGGATACAGTCAGCCCAAAATTTGTAGGATTCACCCAGATGCTAAATTGGTTTGCTGATGTGGTTTTTAGTCTGTTCTTAATTATTGATGAAAATCATGATACATGGTAAAATTATTAATAACTGGTAAAAGAGTTATGTTACTCCTGTCTTAGACAGACCAGAGAGTGAATTTGAGATGAATATGTCTGTCAGCTTTGCCTCTGCTCCTAGAGAGATTACAGAACAAATACCTTGTAATTCAATGTCAGCATGGATGACGAAATAGTTAGAACCAGTTGGTGTCAATCCATTAGGGATAAATTATGTTTGATCAGCTTGATAACCTTTTGCGATGAACTGACCATATGCGAAAACAGACAGAAAGCATCTATTTGTGGTACGTACATGGATGTGTCATGACTTTGCTTCAATATGGCCTCAGACACCACCTCCCATAGCATTCTCACATGGAAGTTGAATAGTTAAGGGCTGGATGGATACACTGTTGGAGGTATTGAAAACTGGTTGTAACTTGTGCTCAGAAGATAGCAATTTGACATCCATGTTGTGGGTGGTCAGAAGTGCTGCATCCCAGAAGTCAATGCCTATGCTGATGTTCAGTATCTTCATCTTTGGGATGAAGAGTCAAAGTATATCCTCATCAATGTTATGGATTTTATTGAAATAAGGGGCCAAAACAATATGCCAATCAATATAGCTTCAATTCAGACTCTGTTAATAACTTGAGGACTAGGCCAACGGAAAATACATGAAAGTTCAAGACAGAAAAATAAATACAAGGTTTTCATACCAACCTGTAAATGTGGGCTGGTGTTCTATCCCAGCTTTCACCTGTCGCTGTCCCCAGAGAAGTGCCAGATTGTCAGGGCTGTGGCTGTCCCTGTGTCCCTGGGCTACCCTGCTTCTGCCTGGGGGTGGGACAGTCCCAGGCTGCCAGACTCCGTCCCTGCAGTCCCCAGCCCCCTTGCTGCTCCCCAGCCCATGCTGCAGCCTGATTGTTTTTGCACCCAAGGTGAGGTAAGCCCACACAGCTGCCCAGGGTGCAAATCGTGGAGGGGCAGCTGGAAACCAGCCCGGCCTGAGCTGATGTTGTGTAACTGCCTGTACGGGACACTGGAACTGGTTTCTCTACTACTGCTATGTTTGTCACAAAATTTCTAATAATGCTGCTCCCAAATTTATGTATCAAAACTTTGTCAAATTAATGACAAAATTGGTTAAAAAAAGATTTCAGAAAAAAATTCCAGGAGGCTATTATGGAAAGTCAAATCATTATTACTGCTTTGTCTGTATTTATTAATGTTTTTTTGTCATAACCTGCTTTTCATGCACATGACTTCCCATTCATCTTTTGTAACCTTTCATGCACTTTTTTCTGATGATGTCACAAAGTCTAAGGCTGTTTTTGAGGTGATACACAGTCTTCTCTCTCTACATCTGAATCTATTATATAATAAATTATTAGGGTCTCTGTAAGGTTATAACAAGTTCTAAAATTCACAACTCTCATATTCTTCATCTATATCTATATCTACATCTCTAGCTATCTATCTATCCGTCTATATATATCCACACATGTATATTTTTATATCTACTTTTATATATAGAAATATCTGCTGGAATTACCATGCTGGTGAGTGAAACAAAGTCATCTTCTACCTAACAGATCTGTGTGCCAAGGCAAGTCACTCAGCCATGGACAAAAGGTGATGGGCCGAACTTTCCCATGTGCTGCTCAAAAAAGAGCCCATTTATTTTTTAAGCATTGTGGGCAGCAATGGAGAAGTCCCAGCCCAGCAGCCAGAGCAATCAGCCCAGTCCTGGCAGCAGCTGCTTGTCTGCAGGCTACTGGCAGAGCAAGACAAGCACAGATTAGGTTTGGTGTGTGAGGCTCAGCGTGGACGTGCTGCTGACTTGCAGGTCAGTGTGGCCACAGTCAGGGTGGGCCACCTGACAGACCCTGGTGACAGAACACCATTACCAAACAGGCAGGAACAGACAAATATTCTGCTTTTATTACTTTAAGATGAAAGTATCTGCCTACCTGAAAGACGGGAAAGACCCTTGCTTTCGGACATGTATTGGTATTACAGGCTGTTAGGGATTTCTTTCATGATTTATGAGTAGCAGATGTTATTAAATGGAAGCACTACATGACCAGCTGAAAAATTCTTAGAATGCCTCTTTTCTCATTTTACTTCATTTCAGTGACTGGTGCTTAAAAGCTAACCACAGCATATGCAGAGGCTTTGCTGTTCTGGGACATGATGAGAAGAAAGTGATGTTGAAAGGAACAATTAAAGCATTTTGAAAGTCATTTACTTCCACAAAATTATGAGAGGATTTTCATTTTTGGCAGCCGACATAAAGAATTGTGTTACTTTTATGTATTTTATCTCAGTATTAACCCTTCTCTGATTTTTCACATGTTTCTAAGAGATCTTTACATGGAAATAAGGAGAGGGGCAAGCTCGTCTGCAACTGTGAAACACATACTTCTTAGTATTTGGAGAAGGGATTGCCAGAGTCAGGACAATTTAAACTTTATCATTCTGCTTATTAAAGACTGCAGACTAGCTAGATTATTAATTGCCAGGTGCTACTCATCTCTAGTCTTGGTTCTCCTCTTATCAAATCTGAGAGCAGGAGATACTTGCAGCTTACAAACCTAAAATAGCTCAAAAGTGTTGGTAAAGATATACTTGCTCTGAAGGTACATAAAGTGCTCTTTGTCAATTTTACTCTACAGTGTTAAGTGACATACTGCATGTGGTGCTTGACAGTCCTGTTAAAACTTAGTTTAAAAGTAACTAAAATACTGAGAATTTGGCGGTGTGTTATATGGGCCACTTCAGCTTTCACAGTGTAAGAAGAGAAGACTTCCAGAGGTGCCAGATCAGACCTCTTCATGACAGAGGCAAAGCTGATAAATGCATAGTTCCCGGTTTAATTTAATATTCCTTTACTCTCTTTACTGGTGACAGGTCTGGAATGCTGAGGGCTGGAAGAACAATAAGTTTGGACCAGAGCTGTGGAAATAAAGATGTTCACTGGGTAGTAGCTGAGCTGCCAATCAGTCCAGTATGAATGGGAATAACTGTAAATAAGTCTGAATTATTGTATGTCTTCTGTACTGCCCTTGAGGGAATTGTTGGGAACTGTTCCTTTATACTCATTCTGTGTTCTGCAGTTGCCTTTATTGTAAATATGCTTAGGCACTTTGGATCTATTTTTATCTTTCACAGTAACAGCTAAATACAGATTTTGTACTGAAATATTGAAATCTTAATTTAATTGACATCAAGGGAGAAATATCATCAACCATGCTGGCTCCATGGCTTCACCCAGCTCACTCTGATTTCTTGCTCATCTCTTCTCCCTCGTATCCTGTGACAGGAAACATGGAAATGGTTCAAAACTGCACAAGGAGAGTTTCAGACTGGACATTAGGACATATTTCTTTACCATGAGGGTGCTCAAACACTGGAGCAGGTTTCACAGAGATGTACTTGATGCCCCAAGCCTTTCAGTATTCAAGAGGTATTTGGACAATGTCTTTACTAACATGCTTTAATATCGTTAAATGTTAAAAGTCAGCCTTGAATTGTTCAGGCAGTTGTCAGATGATCACTGTAAGTCACTTCCAAATGAAATAGTCTGTTCTATAATTTAGGAAATATCCAGCAAGTTCCCTGTGGATTACATCAATTTGGATTTTTCACTTTGCCACATTTTGTTTGCTACCAGTCTTCACTGGCTATCAGATAGACAGCTGAATGTTTCACAATCTGGGAATGGATGAGCTGGGATGTACTTCGTGGCCATATGATTTGTTTTCAAGAGCAGCAGTACACTATCATGAGCAACAAGCTTACTTAAAACCACATGTTTCTGTTAAATTATTTTATCTTATGTCTTATAATCAGTTGAGCTATCTTATACTAAAGATGAAAGCACAAAATTCTCTTGTTGTTTGAGCTGCATTATTTCAGGTAACATGTATCAGATACTGCATGATGTAGACTGAAATGATGTAATGCAGCATTCCCAAATACAGGGAAAGCTGAATGTTTTTTCAGCTGCCAGGCATATTTTTGGACATTAAGTTTTATAGCCAGTGTTTTTGCAAGAACAAATAGAAAACAGAAGACAACTTCTTGTGGTTTTGAAATGTTATCAGTTTCAGAAAGAGGCAGTGGATATTTCTGCCATATCACAATCTGCAGCACATGCACACATACACATTTTGAAATATCTGTACTATCTATGATTGCTGAAAATAAAATACTTTCATGTTAAAAAAAAAAACAAAACAAAACAAAACAAAAAACACCAAAAGCAAACCATAGTTTAAGGCCATATGAAAAGACCCTATATGAATGGCTAGGTAAAGTAAAGAAGAAGGTGGGAAGTAATAGACATTGTCTACAAGAAGTAAAAAAGGTGGGAGTCAAAGACAACATGATTATTTTGTGTGGTCAAAGAGGTTACCTTTAGACTGAGTTCAGGGAGTATCTAGTAGCTATCTGAATATGTGTCCTAAAGCAAGGCCTGTTAAACTGGTAAATACTCCTGAGAAAAGATGGAGATGCCCCTTAATACTCAGGTCATTTAAAACTAGATTGCAAGCTGCAGGGAACAATTTTAGACTGACAGGGGAGAGTAGCATGCAATCTAATACTCAACTTTTCATCTCTAGTTACTCTCACTCTGTGACTTCATATTTCAGGGGACTAGAAACAAAACTGAAGGCACTGGAGATTTCTGTGTGGCTTGTTTGCCATTGTTGTGACTGGGTTATTTCAGAAGAGGTGCACTGACTCTGTGACCAGAAGTGAATTCAGGTTAAAACACCACAAAATATTGTTAAAAGGCTGGCAAAGGGAAAAGACACATCACTTACACACCTCATAATCCTCTTTTAAACATTAGCTAAAGTTTGGAGCATGGGATGGGGCTGGGGATTTCTCAGACTGAATATGCATTATAGCCCACTTCCTGTTTCCACTGAAGTCAAAGGCAAAACTCTCATTGATCCCATGGGAAAACATGTTATACTTTCCCACTCCATTACTCTAACATTTTAATGGATTTAAACATTTTTCTTTAAAAAATCATACTCATGCTGACAGTTTAGACACCAAATCTCTTGAAGCTTGATATAATTTGAAATAAGCCAGACATGAAAACCTCCACAAACAAGATTTATAATAGAAACAAAATTTTAACCTTAATGTTGACAACTCTTGTGATATCACTAATATCAATAATAAGAAGAAAAGGGGGGTTTTTTGTCACTCTGTGGGCATCAAACCATACAGCTACTCCCATCTGAAAATAACTCCCACTAGGACTTCAAAAAATACTGGTCACAACCTCTCATACATGAGGATTCATCATGCTTCTTGTAGCTCTCTCTAAGCTATTTCTATACAAGGCTGTGGGTTCAGAGATCACACTGTACATCATACACAGCATTTTGGTCAGCTTTCAGAAACGCAGGTACAGTTCAAAAGATTATATTGTGTTGTATTATATGACTCTTATTCTGTGTAAGGAAAGCCATGTGAACCTCCCTACAAAGCAGCTTTACAAAGACCTAAGACATTTGTGTTTTCAAGTAACCCACAAAGGGCACAGGTTTTCTTCCAAATTTCATTTCATTAAATTCCTGGACCAAGACAAACCTGTCTCTGGACAAGAAGAGGTGAATACAGTTTCTTCTTATTCTTAAGAAAGCCACTAGACAGACCAGAGAGCAAAGTCAGTCTAAACTTGTCACCCCGGGGATAAGAGTCTTGTCCTGTGCTCCTCCTATTTAATGGACTGAGTTAAAGTCTTTACCACTGATTTTCAAATGTTATTCTTTCCTCTTCTATGGACAGTCCTAATAAAGTGCAGACATTTCAGAGACTGAGCAAATGTTCCCACATCCCAGAAGTGACCTTTCTTTCCTCTTGTCTTTCCTTGATTCAGAAGGTACCTGGGTCAAGGTAAATAGCACCAAATATATGTGTTGCTCTTGGGAGAAGCATGCTCATTGGATTATTCTTTTACATTTTACTCTCCTTTTCCTTTTGTGATGTCAATAACCCTCTTGATTCAGAAAATACAGCTTTCTGTAATATCTGCAATAAAGATAACCTTCCTTTGCCACATATACTTTGGGAGGTGGGGAGGGAGGTGCTGATCTCTGCTCCATGGGATTCAGTGACAGGATGCATGGGAATGGTTCAAAACTGCATCAGAGGAGGTTCAGACTGGACATTAGGAAGCATTTCTTTACCAAGAGGGTGGCAAAACACTGACCAGGCTTCCTAGAGGGGTGAGTGAGGCCCCAAGCCTTCAGTGTTTAAAAGACATTTGAACAATACCCTTACTAATATTCTTTAACTTTCAGTCAACCCTGCATTGGTCAGGCAGTTGGACTAGATGATCATTATATTTCCCTTCCAACTGAAATATTCTATTCTATTGTAGTCTACTTCATGCTGTGATGGTGTGCTTTTTTCAGTTCTGTTGTGATCTGTTGCACACACCCGATGGTTATGGCAGTAAGTATGTGTAAGAACAAAGAACAGTACTCATCAGGAATTGGTGAAGTTACATGGCAGTCTGAAATCAAGCCTTTCTTTCTCTGGGCACAACTTTGCCTGCAGAAATTAGGCTCTATCAATTAATTCTTTATGTGCATAATAATTCAATAATAGTAAGATTATGCCATGTATATACACAAGTTAAACACGTAGGCAAATAGCAGGAAATTGTCTGTCAGAGGACACTCTAAAAACTCCATCGATAAAAAACGGTATCTGATATTTTCAAAACTCTGAAAGAGTTAGATAATTAGCTCTTTCAACATCATAAGGACATTTGGACAATTAAGTGCTCACCTCTCCTCATAAAGGGCGGATAGACAAAGCAATAAAAGAGAAAAAAGAGACAATGATTAAAGCTGAACAAATGTTTTTGAAGTGAAATTTTGTTGAAACAAATATCTTACAGAAATGTATCTGTTTCAACAACACTTTTGAATATTCAAGTCCTTCTGACTATTCCAGGCAGCAAACAGGAGAAATATTAAGATTAATCCTCACATTGCATTAGTTCAGATGCTGGGATGTCAAAGAAAGAGCTTCAGATTCTTAGTCCAACTCAGACAGTGCTATGTCTAACCCAGATCACCAGAGAGAAAAACACATACATAGCAAAGTCAAAAGAACTTTCTCATATAAAACCATTTCTGGTTTTGTCTCAAAAACTCATATTTCTCCACAATTTTATTTTGAAAAATTTTCCAAAGTTTTTGGGGTTTTTTTTCCCAAAGTAGAATAAAACTTTGAAACCTTGAAATTTACTGAAAAACTGTGTTTATCTTCCATATATTTTTGCATGCAACATATCTGTGCTAATTTTTATCATGGTGTTATTTATGTCTCACTTCCTTTATCCAGTGTAAACTTCTATTATTTTAGTTTTATTATCCAACTTTGATTCTAGTCTAGAAGAAGACTGGACATGTGAAACAGTCATCATTGCAACGTTCAACTAACTGCTACAAAGATATGGTAGGCAGGACTCTACATGTGTTAAGGTACACACAGATTTGCAGGCCCTTAAATGGCTTTTGTTTCCCGTCATTATCTTCTCTTATGAAGGCATGTGTTGTTCACACAGACTGTCTCTGAAATGCTGAACTGATTTGAGATGACTGCATTGGCAGTGTTTTCTTGCAGGGATTCATTCACTGTCCCTGCAGTCAGCATAATACACTCAACTGTGGCAGCTCTAAGTAGCAGCAACTGTCACAACCAATCCCTAGCTCAGCTCTGATTTAAAAAAAACTTAGAGAAGAAGATCTTCCAATATGTTCCTTTCCTTCCTGTTCTTCAGGGTTGGGTTTTTTGGTGTTGTGTGGGGTTTTTTGGTGGGTTTTGTTTGGGTTTTTTTTTTTTTTTTTTTTTTTTTTTTTTGTTGTTGTTGTTGTTGTTGTTTTAATTGAAGTATTAAACACTTTCATGAGTGAATATAATGAGATCTTGTAGTTTCAAAACAGCCAGTTCTGCCAAGTGTGTCTTAATCTGTTAAAAACTTAAAGGCTTCCTTTTTTTTTTCTAGTAGAAACTGGAAGTCGATTAAATTAATTGACTAAATTAAATGAACAAATACACTCCTGAGGAATACTATACATTTCATGTGCTCTGTTCTTTTCTTACTTTCTTGTATTCAGGCTTTTCTAAACCTCTCTAAACCTTTGCAGAGAACTGTAGTGAAAGCAGCATGTTTTGGATGTGCTGACACCATTGAATCAATCATGTTGCAAAGGCACTGAAACATAGACCCAATGTCTGTTCTAAGAGCACAAGCTGTATAGATACCTCAATCTGCCACTGCATCATATCTCAGAGATCATTAACTCTGGCCATAGTGTTCTGAAGATAATGTGCATCTCAGCATGGTCGGGATGGAACAAATGGGATAATTACAAGCTCCTGGACCTTCTCTCCATTGCATCACCTGGCACAGCCACTATATCTTTCCCATCTTCCTCACATCTGCAAGGGGCCCTCTTTTAATAAAGTAATGCTAAGTATGAATATATATCCAACTCTCATATAAGTTTTTACAATCATTTATTGCTGATTGTCTATGTTATTTTAAAAGACAAATAATAAACAAACAAACTGAGCTGTCAACTCCATTTACAAGTGATACTGGAATCCACGTAGGTTGCAAAAAATGAGAAAGGTTGGGTATACTGATTTACAACAGGAAAGAATAGCAGTTTTTATACACTAATAAATTAAAAAGGAATAAAATAATGTATGCTGCAGAAATAAAAAAATATAAAGGAGAATGGATAAGAAATAAATGGCTATGAAGAAAAAGGACCCTTTCCCCTATAAATTGATTATCAGATATTGAAAGTCCACAAAATGATATTTAGTGTTTTAAAATTAAATTTTATTTAAACATTTGATATTTGATCGCAAAAAAAATCTGACTTGACATATTTATCCAAACCAATATGAATTAGTAGATATATAAATGTCAATTTGGAACAGGTTAAAGGAACCAATAAAGGATTATAATGCAGAAGTAATATCACATTGGAAGAGACAGGAGGTAAGATGATTGGCAATAGGCCTTATGAGATGTCTCCATCTGGAAGTTGTAGTATAGGGAGTGTGGATGAAATTCTGAGACAGCACTGAATTGGAAAAGGCATCGGTACTAGCTGGAAAGTGAAGGAATAGGAGTAGGAATTTTTTTCTTTGAACAGCTGTAAATCCCAGGGGAAAAAATATTAATTTCCTGCTGCATAAAAGAAGTAAGAAGTCTAGGAAAATTATTGCAGCATATTAGTATTTTGACAGTAACAAAGACATGATCCTACAAAATACTATGCAGTGTTTCTGAAGCTGAATGAATGACTAAAAGAAAAAAATGGTTTTGTATGGTAGATGTGAAGAGGTACCAAAGATGGGACAGACCTTCTGTAGACAGCTGGGATGCTGCAAATCATCTGGAACCTTATGGCAACTAAAGGTTCCTGGAAAGAAAAATAAACATGACTCGAATATAAGTTAAGATACTAAGTTAAGTTAAGATACTGAATTTATTTATCTTGGAGAGGGAACAAAGGAGGTGAGGCCTAGTAGCAGTCCACATACATTGACAGGTAAGGGCATGGACAGTGAAAAAGAAACAGGTGAGGGATCAGAAGATGAAATGAAGAATGTATGATTTAGGGTAAGCAGCTCAAAACCTTCTCCCAGGGAGGCATGTTATTCTGCGAAGAAGTCAAAGGCATACCAAATTAAAGGCTTTAAACATGACTGGTAGAACACTAAGATTATGACTTCATACTTTATTTCAGGCCTCCACATGCATGTTTTGCTGAAAAAACACATTTTCACATTTTTGTGTCTGTTAAAGGCTGCTTGGGCTTCAGTCCAGCACTGGAAATCTCACTGCAGTCTCCCCCCTACTGCTGTTTCTTTCTTCCACTCTCCCTGCACCTCTATCCTTAAGGAAAGGACACCAGTATTTCTACACCAGAAAACACTGTTACTGTCCTCAACTCTTGAACAGCTGTGACTTGCACAGCAGAATGTGTGTCTGGACAAAATCCTCCCTAGTGATTGCTCCATCCAGCCAAATCTGCCCTGACTCAAACACACACAACCACAGCCTCCTTCATTCTCCCATTCCCTAGATTGTTTTTAGTACTGCACTTTTCACTATTTTTATGACAGATTTATTTTCATGGGTTGTAAGTAGAATTTATCAGTTTACACATCTGTATGTTTTTCATATAATAAAGTCAACTGAATTACAAGAAAGTCCATCATTCCAGCAAAGGTTCTCCAAAGTCCCTTGTTGGATTGATGTTAGAAGAGGGGTTTAAAGCTGAACAAAGTTTGGTGGGTTTTGTCACTATCAATTGATGTTGGTATCCCATTTACCATATCATTTTATATCAATCACTGATGACATTATTTCTGCCTTAAGCAACAAACATCAGCCACTATCTTTTCACAAAAAGTTAATGCTTACAAAAAATTCCAAGATGACCTTTCAGCATCTTATGTAAAAGCATCAAATATTTAAAAAATTCTTAAATATTCAAGGTATTAATTTGGATAATAAAATATTTTTAAATAAATACATTTCAGGTATTCCTTACTTAAAATTTGTTGATTTCTGACTTATTGTAGGCAAATATAATCAATCATCCACACTGTGCATAGCCAAAAATGACTGAGGTTTGCAATGAGATATTGGAAATCTTTCCATTTTCTAAAATAATATTTGTTTTTAATATCCTGAACAACACATACTTCAAGTGTTAGAAATAAAGTGCCTGGGAGATATATATAGTAAAACGAGTTGAATTTCAGGCAAAGGTGACTGGAACAGATGAGTGAAAATAGTGCAGAGGAATTAAGTGCTGAGAGCTGCAGTAATGTGATGCTTCAGGTTTTTCTTCTGTACACACATCTTGTAAAGTCTACAAAGCCTGTGCTGGGCTAGAACAGTCTTGTTTCCAGGCCCATGCACTCAGGCCCTTGTCCTAACCCCAGATAAAGAGGAAGTCAGGACTGGTTTCCTTAGTTCCTACCTGTGCTCAAGTATGCATACGCATAAACACCAAATGAAGTCAGAGACAGGATTAAGATGAGATCAAAGAGCAATTAAAATGACTGATGTATTAGAAAGAAAGAATTTAAACAGATTTAGCTTTGTTTGTCTCACCAATAACAAAGAAAATGCATCAAAGAACCTAAAAGGGAAAAAAATCAGCTTTTGCAGCCTACAAAAGAATAATGTTGCATTCTTTGATTTTTGTGGCCAAAGACCACATTTTGGGAAGAAGCAAAAGAAATAAGTATCCTGCAGCCACACTTCATCTGCTGCTTATTTTATTCTCCTTCCTGCTGAGTTTGAAGAGGCACAGCCTGGCTTCGGAAGGCATTCTGTGTCTTGGTTGTGCAGTCTCTGCTTTTCTGTTGCACCTTCTGATGGTCCTCTTCACTACTCACTGAAAAGATTTAATCCACCTTGAATATGATTTGTGTCCTCCAAGTGTTTACTGTTATTTCAGTAATCTTTTCCTGAAACAAAAAAAAGCTCATCTGCTGCTTGAAGTTCACATTAAATGCAATGCAGTTATTTTACAAACACAGTCTCCTGAGCAGCAGTATTAGCCCCTTGAAGACAGCTTCCCAAAATTCTGAGAAAATGTGTGTGGCTATTGTCAGAAACTTGCTTTTCCTACATAGTGCAAATAAAGATACTACAGATTGACAATATCCAATTCCAAGCCTCCCGTTCACCCCAAATGGATAAATCAGTCTGAACTGCCCTATGTATGGGAAATGCTTTATGACAGGAATAAGGTTCACTTCAGAGTAAACCTAGAAGTATTTGACAAGAACTAAAATAATGTGAGATGTGGAATATCATGGACTCACCTTTGCTATGAAATCCTGCAGAGCCTACATGCAGCAAAATGTACTCCTGCCTATGTAAGTCTTGCCAGGAGTGAACAGCTCTTACTAGAGGTGTAATTATAGACAGAAGTGTGGGTATGGCTCAGTTCATGGGCAATGGAAAATAATCAAAGATCTCCTCTCATGAAAAGCCATGTGCATTGCAAACTACACAAAACTTCTAAAGTGCTGAAGACATAAAGTGTCACCACCAGCAGGGTGTGTATGTTAGCCCGATAAAAAGCATAGGATTGCCTGCAGCCCAGTGAAGTGCACAGTGCTGTGAATTTGGCAGGTACCCCTGTGCTGCTGACAAGGATCATAGCCACTGTCTCCAACAGCATCTCCCACTGAGCAGTGAAATCCTGAAGCGGATTTGAGCCGAGCCCTCCCAGCACTGCATGCCAGGAGGCTGAGGGGTTTGCTTACCCATTCAAGAGCCCAAAAGTCCAATAGATCCACGGTCTCTGAGCATAACCCAGTGTGGGTCTGACTATTCCCCAACAACTCTGCTATAAATAATTTATTCCTAAAAACGTCCACTTTCAACCTTAGCCAGAAATAAGGAGTTGGCACCTTAGTTCATCTTCTGCAGTTAGTCTTACAGAGTTATGTGCTACTTTGAGTCACGGGCCTCAGGGACGCGATGTTACAGAGATACATCTTTCCACCAAATTACTGAAGAGAATGTTTTCCTTTGCAAGTGCATGCTTGGATTGAGTACAGTAATAAGAGGAGTAAAAGAGTGGTCATCTAATAGTGTGAAAAGAACATCTAGTAGAAAAAAACACCTTAATCTTCTAGAAATAAATATTCATTTTTATAAGCTTGGCTTGCTGAAAACAATATATATGAACAGTGAAATTCTAGAAAAATCAGCAGTATAACCCACATGAATTTTCCCTGAAAGTAGAAAACAACCGAATATCACCTATAAAATAATAGAATTAGTGCTCAGTTTAACATAAATTTATAAGAAGAAGCATATTTTCATATACTCTTTCTCAATGTCTGTGGCTTTCACATAGCTCCACTGTTTCATGTTTCCACAAAAGTGATAAAAACACTTGCTGTTTTTCTTCCTTACCAGAGAGAACTTTGAGTCTTCAAGCACAAGTCATGTCTATACAGCCCAACCTTAAAGCATTTAATATCTATTTAGAGGTAAGAGGCCATACCACTTCTTTTTTTAAACCTTACATTTTATTTCCTGTAGGTCTGCAAGGATGTCATATGGTAGCCTAAGATTAATAATACAATTCCTTACCTTTTGTGCCTCTCCAAGAGATTTGAGTCTTCTTGGTCATCTCTTGAAGGTGACCAAGTGTATACAGAAGAGCAATTCCTAAAGAAAAATCTGTTGTACATGGATTAATATGGTGTGAAATCACATTATATGCCAAAACTTCTTTCCCTGATGGCCCTGAGTCTCTAGGGTTTTCAGAATTTTTATAAGGAGAAAAGTGTTATTCTCAACACATGGGTTTTGAGAAACTGGAAAACAGTAGCTTTTTAAGTAATTGCCTTTCACAGGAACAAAATCCAATCAGCTTTTTTTTATTATAGTTATCTTTTTAATTCCTGCACAGTTGTGGATTTGGAAGAATTGGATATAAAATGTTGAGAGTATATTCCTGTAGGGCGTGTGCTGAAGTATGACATTCATCTTGGAAGAGAAATAGATTTTTTTTTCCTTTGTAGATGGAAGACAGCTTAAAGAACTCTTTTTTTTTACTCAAAGACAAGCTTTGAGTTTTGTACATCTAACAGAGCATTTGGGTCATATAATATATTCACACAGGAAATATATATCACATGGGAAATAAATGAAAACAGTTTGTCTTCAAGTACCTTCTACTTATTGTTTATACTAAATATTTTTCAAACCACTATTTAACATTTTGTTACATTGTCATACACTCCACAATGACCAAATAACTGAAACCTGAGGCACCTGGAGCAATATATTCATGGCCTCAAACCCAAGCCTCAAAGTACACAGTTCCTTAAGATGTACTTTAGGGAGTAACATGAAGACCTTCAGCCTACAATAAGGGAGGAGATACATTTCTCATCCCAGAGAACGCTGAGGTTTCATAAATGCTTTTCTCTTTCTGCTGGGAGAACCCAAGAAACTTGCAATAGCATCAGGGAGGAAGACAAAAAGCCACTAATCCCAGTGTTCTTGTCATTTGCCTGTGAATAGGTGGTGGCTTCAGACACAGGGTCCAAACTGTGATAGTTTGGTGCAGGACAAACCTGCATAGTGAAAACTGCAACCTCATCTTGAGCACTTGCTGTCAGAGCCAAGGTACTTCTTCTCAGATAGTTTACTGGTATCTCTACATCAAGATCGTGAAGGAAAAAGAGTATGCTTCAAAATCCAGCTGTACTCCCACTCCCTCTTTGGAAAGCAATCAATATCAAGTGCTGTAGTTAGAGCATTACTGAGCGTAAGGGTCAGCAAGACAATTCAGATACTGCTGAGCCCTCTGTGGGACTCAGTGCCTGCATGAGAAGAGGCAGTGCAGCAGTTTGTGCACATCTTTGCATCCTTCAAAGAAAAATAAAGTGCAGCTGACTATTCTGGCTTATATCCATGGCTGCCAGCATCTCAGAAGTGTTTTACAAGGCTTTTTTGAGTTTTCCCACACTGAGAGAAGAAGAGAAAAATTTCAATCTGGATAATTTATTTCAGTAAAATTACAACTAACAGTCAAATAAAGTGCATATGTGTGTATTTGTGCTATGCTTGCGTGAATGTGCCCAAGAGAAACAAAACTCTTTTGAACTGGAATTAGCAAGTCGGGCAGCAGGTAGGATCATTTGCATTTCCTGTTGAAGTAACAGCCTAGAGAAAGATAAACTCATGTGGGTTTTTTTTTCTTGTTTTATTTTTTGCCCCACAAGGACTTATGTAGGGATAACGTATATAAAAGGCATACCTGAATTTTTCTAGGTGGCTGACACTTCCAGTAGAAGATACTATTCTCAAATGAGAGCATTTTCTGGTTTGGTTTTGTTTTGTTTGGTTGGTTTTTTTTCCAGTATATCTTAATGTATATTTTCTGCATTAGGCAGAAGATAAAAGAAGTTGTAATGTCCCAGGCTCACCAGTCATATGTAAAATGTTACCCCAAAGTTAAGCTCATCTACTGTATGGCCATGTTCATTTAAGACTTGTTCTCATCCCTTTTAATACAGTTTAAATGATACCAGCACATTTTCAAATATCACTCAGGAATAATATGAAATATTATTAGGCAAAGAGATTTTCCTCCCTTCCTCTCATTCCTGAAATTCTATCCTGTTCCTTAATCTTCAGAATCTTTTATTTTCCAACTTATATCAACATGCTTACACTTTGAAAAGGTATGATATGACAGTGACATTCCTGGAAAAGTTTTCTGGCTTCCTACAGAATAGATTATTGTTATACGCTTTAATTTTTAAACCAGGATAACAAAAGAGTACAGTACCAAAATAAAAACTGAAAATCCCCTCTTGAAAAAGTTTTTAAAACTAAGCTGATGTTGCTCATACAGTAAAATTTGCATAAGAGCAATTACCATGTTATTAGAGCTTATATTGAAGTGAGAGACACAACTAAAAGTTTTAGGTAATTATCAACCTTCATACAAACAGCCTGAAATACTTTTAATTTCAAAGTTTGAAGAAACTGTCTTGAAAGTAAACTTTAAAATGTGGATGACTCAGCTCTGATACCAGCTGAAAAACAGATTTTCCAGTTGCTTCCAAAGGCATTTCAAGCTCAAAGCCAAGCAGAAAACAGGCAAATGAGATCTGGAAGTTCAGATAGTATTTGATCTGGATGGTTAAGAATCTAGGCTGAGCAAAGTCATTTTGCATAGTTTTGGATGTTGTTGAAGAGTCCTTCTTTAAGCAGGGACAACTAATTTGACCCCTAGTCTGGCTGCTGGAAGAGTGTTATTTTTATATGAAAACGTGTCATTTTACAATGCAATGAGGAACATGCATGCTTGCTTGTAGAAGCACTGCCACTGCAGTTAAGAGCATTGTCTCTTCTGATCCACAGTTTGGAACACCAGTGAAGAGGGTTGCAATCTGAGTAGTTTATATTGATTGTGTCCAATGCCATTTGAAAATTGTTGCAGAAAATTCTCTAATATCTGAAAGATCAGAGATTATCAGCCAAATGCACCACAAGCCCCAGACTTGCACTCTACAGGCAGCAGGGCAATCGGAGAACATGATAGGTCTTATTTGACCAGGAGGCCTGACCTGGTACAAGGCAGACTCCATTTTCTTAACCTGAGCTGATTTGTCTTACAGAGATCGATTCAGGGTTAACCCAAAAGAAAAAAAAATAAATCATTTGACTCAATGAAGTCTTTTAATTTTCAACCATAAGTAACATATATTTTTGCCCTTTTTAATACAAAGTTGAATGTTCTATGGACACAGCAATTTCATAAACTCTTGGTAAATACAACTATTTTCCATCAAAGCTCTAGACCATAAATTTGTGTATTTGGTGTAACTTGTTCAAGATGAAATTTTTTCCTTTCCACTTCATCAACAGGCACATACTTTATTTTTTTTTTTTTTTAAATCACTTGCCATCTGTTTTTAATTAACAAAAACAAATATGATTGATAGATAGATACTGTATCTGGTAGTAGCACCTAAAAGTTGACTTACAGGTGTGGTGAAAGCTAAGAATGCAGAAAACAGATTCCCCAACTGGGAGAAAGTCCTGTGTAACATAGTTTGTGTGACTTTAGACCTCCACTGGACCTGTAGGTTTCTTTTTGTTTTTAAAGCTGAAAACAGGATTCTACTTCTCCTCTTATTTTAAGTAAAAAGACTACTTGGAACGAAAATAAATGTAAACCCCCAAATTAAAATTAAAACTATTAAAAAAGAATGCTGAATGAAGGCAGGGAGCTATGGAAAAGAGCAATGACCTACAATGGAATACATCAAGGAATTTTACTGGAAAAGTAGCAGAACTGCAAAGAAGCAGAAGTTTTAAGATTTTCTCAGTGATGGGAAAAACTGTTAACTGGAATTCACCAACCAGTGAAGAATACATGTAGTCCTAAAAAATTCATATACTGCAGTTTACAAAGGAAGCAAAATAAATCCTAATTGGTTTATCAGCCTAGAAATTCAAAAATCTATAGAAAAACCCTCCTTGAATGAGAGGGATTTACCATAACACTGTAATTACAGTGCATATCTTTGCACCACATAATTACATGTATTGTAGAACTATATCTATATATGTTGGTTGTACACTTTTTAGGGTAAAAGTAGAGAAAAATGTGTCACTGCTCTTCAGCAACAGAGCAGCTGTGGGTTTTGAACAACACTCTTTTTCTTCACATCAATTTTTACCCATCTGATCAATTATTCTCTACAGAGAGATACAAGTCTTTAATTTGTTTCTAAGTTGCTAATAAAATATTTACTAAAAAGACGAGGAATTCCTGTATGTTCAAGGGAGAGGTAAGGAATTTGGAAACCATCCTCTTTGCAGATACCCATAAGGTAACTTATCCTTCACAGATGAACAAAATATTAAGCCTTTCATGATAAACTTCAAGGCTGTGAAATATGGTTTTAATGTGCACTTGCATGAAAACAAAGCCTGTAAGACACATTTGCAAACAGTGCCTTAGTATATAAATTAGCATTTTTAAACTTTTATTTTTCCAGAAAAAAAGTTTAACTTAAAGATCTACCCATGTTGAAACTCTTTTAAACTGATACATTATTCAGTTGTTTTGGATTCAACAGCAGAGGTTTTTTAAATAAAGAAAACCTTTTTCTAACTATGTTCTGATAATTTCATCCTTCCCAAGACTTTTCCATCAACAATTAAGCTGAAATAAAGAGACTCAACCTCACCTCTTTACAGGGATTTGGTCTTTTGGTTCGTTGGAAGCAGACATGGTATTTTACTGTAAAACATTTTTGCTGTGAGGAGTATTTTGTTCTTCATGCCAACAAAGGGGAAAGGGCTGTTTTGAGAGGGGCAAGATAAGAAATCTTACTGTTTAAATTATATGAAAATGTACCTTTAAATCTTTAAATAATTGGACTACCTCCATGATTTTCATCTGTAAAGAATAAATTCTGGTCTGTTCCACCTAGAAAATGCTAGTCTAAATACAACCTTAGTAAATTCAATGGTAACATGTACATGTAACTGAAAAGCTCTATTAAAAAGTGGTTTGTACTGGCAATTAAAACTAATTGCATTAATTTTTTCAACATTTCTATCGAAGACCTACTTCTTTAATCTACAATTAATCAATAAGCTATTTTATATAGCTCTAGGTGGTAAAATATCAAAAGCATTTCTAAAACTACCAGAAAATAATGCACTCAGAATTCAGAAGAATTCTAAAAATCTTCCAAATTATATAATCTTTATGATTTTAAGAATTTCTGTGAATCCTACCCCATTTCTGCAGAACTTCAGTGTGTATGTCTAACTTAAGAAACCAAGATCAAAACAGATCTGTAAATTAAACTGTTGTTAGCTGGCACTCTCCCAGCATCATTTTTTTTCCTTATACCTCTAGATGACCAAAATTAAGACAGAATGATTGCTACTAAATATTCAACTTGTGAAAAGCAGCCCCAAATTCAATGGGATGAAATACATTAGTAAAATCCACCATGTATACAGTTCACAAAAAATTGATGTCTCAGGCACTAATCTTAAAAGCCGAAGCAAAATCTTTTGAACATACGGAATAGCTGTGGGTAGTAAAATACAGTGGTCCTAAATTATGCAAATTTGTCTTGAAAAGTCTGGGTAGTAGTGCAATAATTCAAGGCATCTGTCATTGCTGTTCACCTCCAATTAATGACACTTTTTTGTAGTCATCATCCAAATTTGGAGCTGTTTCCTGCTGGCAGCCAACCCCATTTCCTTGCCAACAGTGCAAATACCCTCAGCCACTGTGCTGGGAATGGCAGTGCCATATGCTCTTCATTTTGTCCTGGGTTGCAATAACCCCAGGGTAATATTAAACCTGGAAAATTCTGACTCCTTGAGGATATAAGTTTTTCATCCTGACTCCTGCCTAGCTTGACTTTTGAGTCCCTTTTACTTCTTCATCTCAATATTCTTGTAGAATGGAGGACTGTGAGGGTTTAGGACTAAATCTGCTGCTGAAACTACAATGTGCTCTGTTTTACCCAGATACTCTTGTTTTACCCAGATAAAACTGGTGGTTTTTTCCCAGTTCTTTCAGGAGCTGATCAGGATCAGACAACAGCAGAATTCCTGCATTTTGCATCTTTCTGTGATGATGTGAATCACTGTGACAATTCCTACTACAAATCTCACAGACGTTTCCCCTCCTATACCCAACACCATGAGAAAGCACAGAGTTATACATATACTCTGAATAATCCAGTTCTAGTTCTCACACTTCTCGATTATATAACAGTAGCAGTAAGAGCAGCAAAAATCTATTATATACATGTTCTGTCTATGAACATCATGAACATCATGATAAAATAACAAAGTAAACAGGTAGGTTAAAATAGTAAGTACTATATAATAATAAATACTTTAGTAAGTTTGAGTTCATTCAAAAATTATATTCACTGTAGTGCACAAAAGTCTCCTCTGTAGACATTTATATTGTTGTATTTTAAAAACAGAACACTACATAAATTTGCCAGTTACACAGAAAGGCATTGCAGTGTCCTTTAAATCCCAACACACTTAAATATCATTCATATTATGTCTGTGAAGCATCATTACAACTTGCCAGTTCAGAGCAAATCCCTCTCTTTGAACACCTTGTTGTGATGAGAGCTGCCCGCCAAGAAAGCTCTCAACATATGGATTGAAGCTCTGAAGAATGTCTTTTTTGACTTAGAGATGTCTTTGACACCACTTTCACAGTAAGACTTGTAAATCCTTCTGTAATTTTGGGGAAGGATAAGAGATGTGTCTGCAAATACACCTGATCAAAATATAAGCCATTCCAGAGGTATTTCCTAATCACTCC
This sequence comes from Sylvia atricapilla, assembly GCF_009819655.1. Classification (NCBI taxonomy): domain Eukaryota; kingdom Metazoa; phylum Chordata; class Aves; order Passeriformes; family Sylviidae; genus Sylvia; species Sylvia atricapilla. The sequence continues at coordinate 134,901,342 of NC_089140.1, forward strand.
TCCACATTTCCCAAAAGATAATGAAAGTGTATTTCACTGATGCCTACTTTCTGCCTTAAAGGATCAGCCACACTGTCCTAAAGTATGCAACAATAAAAAAGAAATATCTACATAAATAGGAATATATATCAGGTGTTGTACACATACTTCTGAAAGCAAATTAACAGCTAGGTTTTTGTAATGACTGATTTTGTTTATCTATCATATAGCAGCAAGTCTTAGCCCCTTTCTGTCCTGTTGGCTCACAGGGTTTTTTTAATGGGTACTTTAGGGAAGAGACTGTGTACGGCCATGGTAAAAAATGTTATCATTAGAATTTTTATTTTTAATGTTTGAGCACTCTAGCTAAGTCTCTGTGTGGAAGATAAGATTGCAGGAGTACAACAATAATTGCTCATGTAACAGAAGTTTTCTCCTGAACTCTTAAGTGACCCAAGGCTGGGTTTGGGCAAACCTTAAATGGTGTATCTAAACAATGAGATTCCCCCTTGGGCTTACAAATTAAGCTGAAATCTTGAGAATTGTCTATCTTAGAATAATTCCAGCACTTTCTGCTCCAAGACTGATATACTGCAACAAGGGTTTTCTTTGTAACACGGCTTATTTATTTCTACAGTGTTTTTGCTGCAAATGGAAGAGCAGTGCGCATAAAACTGAAAAAAAAAATCCAGAGCCTTTTGAAAGAGTATGATATTTCCAAAAACCATTTTTAAACAGATGTTTTTCACCAGTAAAGTTAGTGGGCGAATATGAACAAATGTGTTTTCTTAGAATATGTTGTTTTGCCAAAACTGAAATATTTTGTTAAATTGCATCACTTTTGATAGTATTTGATAGGATTCTGTCTGAAGTCCAGAGTACATTGTTTTTTCAAACAGAAGAGATAACAAAAATTGTACATTTGATGAAAAAGCATATATTCTGAGTAAATTAATCTTTTTTTCACTAACCATTGAAAGAATTTAGCTTTAATTAAGGTGTTGAATGCAGGAAAAATTAAAAATGCAAACATCCATAGGAGCAGAAATTGTTTTCCAATCCATTCACCTTCAGTTTGTAAGGGGATAGCACGGATTAAAAACTATATTATACAACCTTGAGATTAATTTTATACAACTTTCTGATACATAAGATAATCGTTAGAACACAAAACCTCCTTTTTTCTTGGTATTTCCAAGTACAATTTTGGGGTTGTTACTTGTTTTCCTTGTAAAATTGAAATATTTTGATAAAATCACTAAAGCTGTATAAAATACTTATGGCCCCAAAATTGTAAAGATTTCAGGTTAAGATGCAGTATTGTACCCAGCAAGTTATGCCTTTAATTTATTGTGAGTATACAAAAATGCATTTATTTAACCATGTGTTTAAACCTTTCCTGGTTGCTGTCTGAGAGAGAGTGCTGTGATTCCAAGGAAGGAATCTTCCTGTACAAAACCATATAAATATCAATTTAATGTAAGTATTGTATGTCTGGCACACATGCAACAAAAGATTGCCAAGAGATTCTATGTTCTTATCTTCCAGAATGTACAGCCCATATGGAGAAGGCATTTTTCTGACAGCCTCAAAAATGAACTCTATTCACTTGGATTGTGCCAACTACCAAGGACTACATTCCATAGTCTCTTGTACAGGTTATTCACAAGTGAAATGCAAAAAGTGTCTCAGAGTTAAAGAGTTTGTATTTGTTTGTATTTATCTGACCCTTAAGGTAACCCTTAAAACACTGATGTAGGCAAGATGGTTTTTCTTTTGAGTTTTGTAATACCTGCTCAGTATTAACAAGTAATAGACTTTTCAGATAATCTCACAATATTCAATTTTCCTACCAACTTTAAGTCATATAGACAAGGCCATATACAGAGAAAAAAAGGAGTAAAAGGAGACCCATGTACATTTTATTAAGATTGTATTATTTGTCACTGAAAAATAAAAACAGCTCTAATTTTAAACAAATATTCAAATCTGCATGGAGATTCACCCATTCCCAACGCAGATGGAAAATAATGGTATTTCTTCCAAATAAGGTAAAAACTAATAAAGGGACCAATAACAATTACACTAATATCAATTATAAATGATCTTCTAAAAAATAATTGAATCAAAGTATTTCTCTTCACAGAAAAATTTTCTTGCTGTTTAGCCTATAAATGAAATTCTTAGTTAAGATACCAGTTCTTGGTCTTAATGGCTCTAAACTAAGTTTCATTACTTGAAAAAAAATTATAATTATCATTCATTTGTGATAATGTGACATTTGCTTTCTATCAGAAATTGTACATTAAAATTTATATAATATTTTGTCTCTAATGAATATTTACTATTTTCAGTGTTCATCTGGACATGAATGACTTCTTTAATGAATCAATTAACAATGTTAAATAAATATCACTCTCTAATTCTCATCAAAATAAAACTTTAAAAACTTTAAACTTTAACCGCATACCCTTCTTGTTGTGGAGAGGGATGCAGTCAAAATCTAGGTAATGCTATGTGAGTCAGCAATGTAACTCTCACATAATTATACTTCAGTTACTCTTCAACATAAATGATCAGATGCTTGACCTATGTCAAAAAAAGTATGTTCTGCAAATAGAGGGTTTTTTTGCAAATATTGGAATATATTCTGCAAATATTGGAAAATATTTCAATTTGTCTTTTTAAACAAAATTTGTCTTTTCTACTATAGTAGAACTTTTTCCATTTTATTTTCCATTCTGCATACTATTACAACTCACTGCATTAAAATTGCCTGAAGCACAAAATTATAAATATAAATAAGCAATATTCTACTAGATTAAATTTTCTTTCCTCAGGTTTTTGCTCATCTTCTCTAAAAGACACTACCATTCTCTCAGGCCAAAATTGTTTCTAGTAATGCAGGCGCTTAAGGTCAAAATCTAAAGGACCTTGACATTTAAGACCACTTAATATATTGTAGAGGCAATGCACAAAGTCCAAAATAAATGAGAGAAAGAGATGCTACTTTTAAAGAAGTGTTATTTTCAAGAACTTGACATCTGTACAGATATGATTTACTCCTGCCACAAAGACATACTGCTTCCCATCTAGGAACATAAGGGGTCATGAATTTCTTAAAATTACACCATAAACAAATAAAGATAGGTATAATTACCTGGATCTGCCTAAAGAATTAAAGTAATATTTGATATTTTAAGGTTATAACATCCACAGACAATATATATAATTTTTGCCTTTGAAAGAGCTTTAGTATATCAACTTCAGAGTGTTGAGAAACTGACAGTGCATTTCTATCCCAAAAGAAAAGTAAGATATGCAGGAAAAATGAAAAACTCTTCCACATTTTATTACATATCAGTGTTTTGTCTGTAAATGGTGCTGATTCAAACCACTAAATCTGAAAAAAATTATTTCTGTTTTCTCTAGTGTATCTTCTTTTTAGGTGATAGTACTAATTAATACAGGAAACATTTTAGTACTTTTTGTAACTGTTGGCTCCTTGTGTTTATCTTCTAGCAGGTAACAATACTATAAATGACATCATGTTTGATTAGCATGCCTTTAAAAATGTCTTATTCAGATAGCAAAGAGAGAAAATTTTGCATCAAATAACAGACGCAAATATTCATGTAAATTATAGTAATCCTACTCAAAACTGACAATGCCTTGAACTCTTTTTCTTGCAAATCCTCAGATCCTATGTTGGGAAGTGCTGGAAAATATATCTATCTATATAAAGAAAAAAACAGTCAAACAAAAAAAGATCACAATTTGAATTTCCCCATGCCAGACTCAGTGTGGTTTCTGGGGATTAATTCGTATTTTGAAAATTAAATTTAAATGCTCTCTTAGATCATGTCTGTTGTATTCTCCATTTGCTAGGGCTGGAGCTCTGAGGAGGCAAATCAAATCCCACAAGTTATCTGAAAAATTTTAGCAATTGTCAAATGAGAAAAGCAGAGGACATGTAAGCTGAGGCAGATTATATTTCTATATTATTTAATTATTGATGAATTTTCAGTACAGTGACATATTACAGCAAATGTCAGTAACATTTTCTCTTCTTGTTAAGACAAACGTCAGGGAGACAGAGTCAGTGTGTTTAATTATTTGTCTGATTGCCTACTTTTAATGCTCCACTATATCTGAGCTCTAGCAACAGTTTTTAAATATTAAAATCTGTGTGTTATATGAAGTAACAGAATTTTTTTTAAAATTTCAAAATAACTCCGTTTTCTGGATCATTGATTTCCATTTGCAATCACAAGTAATCACGGTTGATAATTCCCTGTAATATTTATTCTGGCTCCATGTAGAAAGCAGTTATATTTCTTGCCTCCACTGTTTCTGAAGAAGAGTTATTATGCAATCTTTTTGTACTGATGCTTAAGGACATTGTGTATATACCTTCCTTCTCAATCTGTATCACAGTGAAATTTTCTTCTTTCATTCTTCATCATACCAGCAATACCAGCTCTGTGACATGAATGCTTTTCACTACTAAACTTCTACCACTGTGTTCAGGTCAATAAATGAAATATTTAAAATTATTAAACTCAAGTCAGTCCTTCAAGAGCTAAACCAAAATCAGCAGGATACCCTGAAGTCTGCTTTTTTGCAAGACAGAATGCAAGATATTAATATTATATTATTTCTCGCTTTCCTTGGATTTATTAATGACGTTAGATTATATCTTAAGGTCTATTTTATGCAGTTTTACCTAAGAAATGCTGATTAAATTAGAAAAGATGACCACTACTGTAAAATACTTTCCCTTCAAATCACTTTTCCTGAAGCAAATAAAAAGAACGTAGTCATAAACAAAGCCTATTTAGGGTCTATACTCAGCTATGACCAAAAGCAGAAGTGCTAGAAATCATAAAAGTAATCATCTTCCTGCAAGCCTTTACAGCCCAATTCTGTAGGCTCCAGAGGATCAGATAAACATCTGAACTTTTAGACACTTGTCCATGGCTTACCCAAATTCCAAGTCTTTTGGGGTCACCCATCATTATGAATTTCCTTTTTTTTATGTTTTCCAGACCTTTTTAACCTTAAATTTTCAGAGCTTCATAGAATTTAAGTACTCAACTCCCACAAAATCCAAAGGTTGAGTGATTAAATTCCACTTAACTCTGAAAAGATAGAGTTCACTATTACTCAATGTATAACCCTGTCGAAAAAATGTCATTAACATATACAATTCACACAACTGTGGAAACTCTAGTATCCCCTTAAGGTGAAGCTGCTCTAGTCTTGCTCTGTGTATGCATGTGTCAATTTCCCCCTATTTATGAGTGCATATTAAAAAAACAACAAACTAACCAGAAAACTCCCCACAAAACCAACCTTCTGTGTGCTGAACTTTATAAAGTACAAGTTCTGTCAAATACCAAAATTTGCTAAATTCTTCTATTTTTGCTAACTTAATGTGTTATTTAAAAGCATAAATTTTAAAAAGCCCCACTAGTATACACTTACGTGTATTTTTATGTGTTTTATTGTTTTAATATTTTAGGGACTAATAGATGGATTACTAATTATATACTTAGAAGTAATTTTCATGTTCTAAACAATTTTTGATCACTTTTCATGTAAAATCATCTGTTGTCTACACATGCTTACAGACTGGGTAGTTGAGGCACCCATTTAACATATTTTTGTATCTGACTGCCTAAAATTAGGAACATAAAATCCTGAGAAAGTGCCTAACTTTCTTCATTTTCAGTACCCAATTTCTATCATCTTGTTCAACACTAATCACTAAGTAAAAATAATCTTTACAAAACAGTTTATTGTTTGATATTTAACACTGTATCTATCTTTCCAGCCGAGACCTGAGATGGTCTCTTTTACAGACATTTCAGAAAAGAAGAATTCAGAACTGCTCCATGAATAATTTGAATTCCCATTTATCACACTATTCCGTGTCATGTGTCTCTTCTATTTCTTTGCCTTTAACCAGAAATATTTGTGGAAGATGGGATGCCATATAACACTTTACATTTTCTCAATAACACTGGAATGAATTTCTCATAAACAAATAAAAGCTTCTTTTAGATATGTCTCTTAGAAGACACAACTTATTCTGCTCTAGAAGTGTTATCAAGAGTGCTGTATTTGTCAGAAGGAAAATACTGAACTCTGATGAATAGAAAATCACTATGGAAAACTGCGGTGGCCCCAGTCCTGCAGAGACTTGCACTTGTTCAGGGCTTTGTGTGTTAGGATTAGTGCATTCAAAATCAAAGTGATTAATAAATGCAGTGCCTCACAGTGTGTGTGTTTGGACACGAATGTAAGTTATTGCAGGCTTGTCTCAATGAAACAGAAACCTTCTGAAGGTTTCAGGTTTCTCTAGGGAGAACTTCAGATACTGAAAACACTAAACTGAGGAAATAAAATAAATCTGAAGTGCTTTTCCAGCAACTGCAGGAATGGGGTGGGTGTCAATTTTAAAAGAGAGAATTTAATAAAAAGAATAGAATTAGTTGAAAAGGCTCTTAGCTTTGCATTAAAAAGTAATTACAAGGAGTTCTATGAAGTCTGACTTTTGGGTATGTGGAGAATTCAACTTGTGGAATTATATCTAAAATTTTGTTGTCTAGACCTTTTGATGTCAGGATGCCAAGATTCCTAAATGACTCCTAAAAGCATCTTTCATCTTCTTTGAAGCAACTTTCCTGATCATTTATTCAGCACATTAAACGGCAAGAAATTAACCACTGAAATCCAAACCTCAGCATTCCCCTTAAAACCCTGAGAGAAACAAGAGGTCCTAAAATGATACAAAAGCCACTTCTATACTTAATAAAAGTATTAAGAGTATAAAGAGTATTTACCATAAAGCTATTTCATAATAAAGCATATCCTTTCAAGAGAGTGTTAGATACTTGAAAGACACAACATATTTAATTGTAATTCTAGCTCTTTTCCTATAATAATCTAAGTGTGACCATGACAATGTTTTTCCTCTGTGAAACAACATATTGCTTTGACATCAAAGCTTAGTTACATCAAGTGACAAAATATCAGTTTGACATTGAAGGGCAGCATTTTTTCTAATTTTATGGTAAAACCACACTGGTGTTGAATTGTGGAAATTTGTTCTAATTTTCTAACTGAAATGTGGAAATTTGTTCTAATATGACTATTTTTCATTTTATAGTACATTTGTTTGCCAAATTTTATTCCTATTGGCAAATTAAATGACAAACTAATGCATAGCCTTTCATTTTTTAGAATTCCCAAAACTGCATTAAAAAGCAATATTGAACATCCTTAACTCATTGATATTAAACTTTGTGCTGTGGCAACAAAAAGCAGTAAATTTGTGTTCAAAATTTGCTACAGTAATTTCTGCAATGGTATCTAGTTACATGTTTGTCTCTCTCCTGTTGAATACCCCTTCTTAGTTTCAGCCATCTTACTGGAGTGCATCACAGTCTCTGTGCTGATGTCAGCAAGGAATAAAAATTAGATCGCTTCTAAATGGATGTTTAAATTGGATAATGTGCAAAATCTCTGTCTGTGCAAGACAGCAGAATGATAAATGAGCATGCTTTAAAATGGGAAGCTCTCCAGGTTACATGTCTCCTCAAATCCCCCTGAAGACTGGGAGCACATCATGGACATTCTGTAGTGATAGGTATCAAAAGTAATCACTTTCCAGCAAAAAGATAAATAAAATAAATATTCAGAAGGAAAGACACAACATTAAATAGTTCTGATGTAGTTACAGCATTTACTACTTTGTTCAGAATTTAATTTGAAAGGAAGGAAAATAATTTTCTAAGATGCTGATGTAGAGGGGAATTTAAATTCTGTGATTAATTGATTGATTGATTTTTTTTTTAATTGTAAAAACTTTCATCAAAGTTCAACACATATGTCTAAAATGTGCTTAACATTTTGATCCCACAAAGAGTTTTCTGGTTTTTTTTAAAGCAGTAGAATGTTTTCCACTGAAATAAATAGAAGCCAATCTGTGCTGAGGGTAGTAGAAGGGCAGTATCAGGAAGAAATTACCTTTGCTGTGCTTGTGGTACTTATAGTACTTGTTCAATATACTGCAGTTGTGGTTGTACTGAGATCACTATCACTTCCAAAAAAGAAAAAAAGAACAAAAGATTCTGTAGAGATAATAATTAGCCTCAGCATAAAAAACCACAAGGTCAGCCCCAAATACCTTTCCTTATGTCGAGTCACACTTAATCACAGCAAGAGGAACCCCATTGGTTTCAGTGAGAGTGTGAGTGTTTCTACTGAGGAACTGCTGGGGTTGAAACACGTTGGAATCTGCTCATAATGTGTGAATGGTCTGTATCACAGAGCTTCCATAATCTCTACATAAACACACTGTAAATAGTTTATACATGCTAAGGTGAAACATCCTTAGTGCACTAAGCAGATCCAACTTGCAGTACTTGCTCTCTTGGTGAAGAGTGGTGGGATTGTCCTGCAGCAAACACTGGGAGTTGAAAGAAAGGTCAACAATAGTTATAAAATAAAGTTCTACCATATGGTAAGTTATCGTTTTCATATGCTGTGAAGCATAGACAGACCATAGGGTGAGTTTCAGAGTAAAACTGAACCTTCTAAATCTAAGCTAAGCCCAAATCATGTCAAGGGTTAAAAACTAAGTGAACTACAATCAAAACAATTTTTTTTTCTCTTTTCAGTTATCTAGCTCATCTTTTCAGACAGGAATTGTAACAAACTGAGTGAAGAGAGGGGTTTTATCACATTATTGGCTCAAATGAAGTTTCACAAGATATCTAGTCTCATCTATTCATATATATTTATATAAACTGAATTGGCAATAGTCAAGATACTCAAAAGAATAATTTCTCCTTCTCTATGTGAAGGTTTGCATCATGGCACATGTAAACCTTCATAACTCCTTTGCAAGTGACATTTGTAATGTATAAAACAGATCAACAGAATGGTTAGGGTGAGAAGGAAACTTGAGGTTGTCTGCTGCAACACCCCTTGGTGGCAAGCCTGTACACCTAGATATAGTTGCCTGGCATCATATCCAGACAGCTTTTGAATATCTCCAAGGAAGGAGACTCCACTGGTCTCTGGGTAATCTTTATCAGTGCTCAGCCACCTTCACAGTGGAAAGTGCTTTCTGATTTTCATAGGGAACTTCTTTTGCCTCAATTTGTGCCTCTGGACCTGTCACTGTGCATCTCTAAGAACCTGGTTCCATCCTCTTTACAACCTCCCCTCAGGTTTGCACACATTTATGGGATCTTTTCTGAACTTCCTCTTCTCCAGACATAACAGTCCCAGCTTTCTCTGTCTTTCTTCATAGAAGTTTCAGGCCCTTATAATCTTTGTGGCACTTTACTGGGCTCTCTCCAGTAGCTCCATGTCTCTCCCGTACTGGGGACTGCAGGATTAAACATGGGACTCCAGATGTGGTCTCAGTGGTGCTGAAGGAAAGGTGAACCTTGAGCTCCTTGTTAGAAGCATTTCTCCTTGTGCAGCTCAGAATACCCTTAACCTTCACTGTAATGTTCAATGTGCTGCCCACCAGGTCTCTCAGGTCTTTTATGCCAAGGTGATTTACAACGAACTTGCCCTCAAAGATAGTGTTACTAAAAACCGGTTTTCTCTCCCACTTGAAGAATTCAGAAATGCAAAAAAGTTTGTCGTTGTCACATAAGAAAATATACTCTTTCCTTTTAGAAAATCTAAAGGTAACAAGTGTATAAGACTCCAGTCTTATACCACAATAATTTGGAACTAATGGACGAATGAGAGCCATTGGAAGAATATGCTTAACTAACTATTGCTCAAAGTACAAGTACATTTGAATGAGATCTCAAGGAGTTATTTTAGCAATTCACTTCAGAACTCTCAGGGCAGCTTAACACTAGTGAGCAGAAGTCATTAATGTTTGTGTATTTGGCTGGAATCAAGACGTATCTTTTCATAAATCCACAAAGATTTTGCAGGGCAGCAAGTTAGAGATGATTCTGACCTTTGGTAGTGAAAGCAGCAAGGGCAAGCCATCCAGGCAGACTGCAGGGCAATAGCAGGGAATTAAAGAATATGGAAAACCTTGTTACTCACAAGAGCTCCTTTGTGCAGTTCAGCTTAGTCCACTTTGGGAAAGAGCCTGTTTATGTTTGTCCTCATGGAGACTTCACATTGTTTTGCAACAGCTTTCCTTGGCAACAGTTTGGATTGATTCAGCCAGGCTTTATTGATATGCCAGACAATGCAAGCACTGTCAAAAGGAGGAGAGAAAGGGATCCTGATTGTGACCTGTCTGAAATAGCAACAGTCCATTGCCTTTTAAAGAGTTTTCTTTTACCCGCTCCAGTGGCCATAAGTTTACCACAAAAGAAATCCTTTTTGTCTCAGAAAGGTCAAAACAGATGTGCAGCAAATGAAGACAAAGTAAAGACAGATCTGACTCAAGTGTCTTCACGAAGCTGAACTGAAAAAGACTTTTGTAGCTTTTCAATCTATCTCCTCCCTTCATATCTCTTAGGGATTAGAAGCTGAAGAGCCAGAGAAACAAAGACTGACTGATTTAATCAAGAGTCCCAGGAGAATACCTGCTGTTGCAAGATCACCACTGTGATTTCTCAAAACGAAGCAGGCCAAACAAGCTTCCAACAAATATGCAAAGATTTGGCATTTTTCTAAATTATTTTCCCTAACAATTTAAAGTAACCCCTATCTATTTTAAAAACCCCTATGAATTTTAAATTCATACTGGAAATGGAGCAGAAGTATTAACTAAAGAATATTTCTGCTTTTCCCAGCATTGACCAGGCATCATTGGTCTTACCAATGATACTACCCAGGGATCACTTACCAATTATACTACCCTGGGATCACTGCTGTCTTATTACAAATTGCCTGTGCTGATATGAATATTGTTTCATTATTATTAAAATGCCCATAGTTTAGCCGATAATTTCCTCCAAAAACCTTGATTTTAATACTGAAATTGACTCAGAGCACTTGCGTTAACTTGAAAATTAGCAGGTAAAGGCAAAGTAAAAATAAATTAACATATAAAGACAAAACAATAAAATATGTTAACTGTCACTGACAAATGAAAACAGATCCTTCTTCCTGGTCCTTTACAAGGAACTTCATTATTATCTGCTTTCTATGGTGCAGAACTACAGCAAAATGTAAAAATTGAAAGAGATATTTCTTACTATGGAGGCAGAACTTCATTAGTACTAAATTGATATTGTACATGGGGAAAGTGCATCAGTTCTAGAAGCTGAGATTTAGCTTCATATTTTAGTGTTTTCCCCCTCTTTCTGGTCACTGATAGGTATGAAAACATTTTCCTAATGCAAATATTCTCTAATTGAGCCCTTGCTGCATGAATGAGTGTGGTTTTCCTCTGGGACCTCATTACACAGCATTGCTCCCTTGCCCAAATATTCTGCAGCTTTCATACTGTCCCTCACACTCTACAGTTGGATTGTACAAGGAGACTAGAAATATCCTCCTGATTTGTGAATTTTCAATCCTTGTTTTAAAAGGGGTCTTGGTGTCTCTTCATAGCAGAACCTCTCACTGACTCCACTCCCAGAACTGCAATGAGTTTTTAGGGGCTTTATTTTATCAAAACTGTCTCTTGCATACTCGTGTTTGCACTGTGTCTATGCTCCCCACCTGAGTGCAGTGATTTATGAGACCTTCTTTTCTTCCACATTCCCGCCCCAGTCATGGGAGGAACTTTCAGCTGTGAGGCTCAGTTTCCTCTGACAATGCAGTATTATTCCTCTGACAGCAATTAATTTCTCCTACAGCAAAGATGCATTAACTTTTAGCAAATGCAAAATTTACTAAGGTCAGCTACCAGCTACATAATAGTAAACAGACTGATTGTTTCAAAGTATGAAGAATTAATTTTACCACCATATAAAAAACTTAACTGTAGGTCAAAATAAACATTATCTTTCATTACTGTCTTTCAAACATTCCCAAGTGCAAATGCCTATAGGTTCAGAATTTTATCATAAATAAAAATTAACCCCACTAAACAAATGTGCATTCTCAAGGAAAATGAATTGTAAAAAAAAATAAATTCTTACTCTGAAATGAAAAATCTCTTTTAAAAATTATTAATTAAAATACAACGTAACACTGAATTTAAGGTAAGAAATTTTATACAAAAAAAACACTGAGATTTCTGCCAAAAGTAGTAGACTTGCAGTTCTCAGTATTTCAGTATTTCAGCTTGCAGATCTCAGTATTTCAGGTCTTCCTATACAAGCAGAAAATATTCATTTTCAGCAGCACATTACATCTCCTTTAAAATTCCATTCAGAAATATGAATACTTAAAAGATTCACTATATCATGCAGAAGATTATAAAAGGACAAGTATTAATGTGGAATATGTCATCAACTTCATGCAACTGGACATAACCTCAGGATGTTTGGGACATAACAGCCTATGAAAATTATGGATGATGAAAAATAGTTATAAAATATTTACAGTAAGTGAATTCAACAAACATGAGGTCAGAAGATTACTAGATGGTCTTTAAGGCCCCTTCCAGCCCAAATCATTCTATGATCGCACACTCAAACAGCTTTTTTTATAACTTCCAAGTAATTTCTGTGTTAGACAAAGTGGCATAATTTCTCAAGAAAACTAAAAGTGTTGTAGGCTTGCCCTTAATATATAACTATGAAAATTAATATTTTAAAGAGTTTTGGATAAGTATATCACAAAGTATAGTTTTCATTCCTATAAGTAAAGTTGAAAACCAAATATTCAAAAATACAATTGAAGAAATTACAAAGACTATGAACTTAAAAAGACCCTACCTTTTTGAAATACCAGTTGAAAGAGAAATTCATTTTAATTGAAGTAGCACAAATCAGTAGGCAAGCAGTTAATTTTTTCCATTTAAACTTTTAAATAAGATAGAAATTAACATGACCCCAACACTTTCCTGCGTTAAAGCGAGTCATATCTTCAGAAAAATACAGGTGCTTGAGATTTTAATTTCAATTTCATGCTTTTCAGGATGTTCTCATAGATAAGATAGTACCAATGGGACTTTTTTATTGTAAATTAAAAAATAAAAAGAGAAGGTGTTAAAATGTATCTGCTCGCTCTGTTATTTGGAAAAACTCAGAAATACCATTCTCAGTAGGTGTTTGCATGAGGTGATCCTGCAAACCTCCAATACAATATTCCACAGTATTTCATTTGAAATTTCCTTTACTAGAATCAAATATCTATTTCTATTTCTCCAGATACAATGATCAACGGGAATGAATGTATCACTGTTCTTTTTACAGTCTTTTGTCTACTGGAAGTTGCTTATGTCCCCTCTAAATGCTTAGTTTCCTGGATTAAAAAACTTCAACTCTTTTCACTTTTTCTATCAGCTGATTGTTTCAAAAGTTTTTTTCATGCTCGTTTTTTCCCCTCTCAATTCCTTTGTGTTGATCTACATATTCCTAGTAGTATGGCAAGCAGCTGGGCACAGCCATCCAAATGAACACTTACATTTCCTGAAAAAAAGCAGCTTGCTAGTTACTTCCTGGATAAAGACACAGCCCTCATCCTGGAATGAGATTTATTCAGTTCTCTTTGTAGCCTCCTAATCTTATGTTCTGTTTAGTTTGTCATCCACAGGCCAATTTCTGCCATAAGAAATAACTTGTTGCGTATTATGCTTTTACTTTACAAATACTTAACACATGTTTTAGTGTGTTTTACTTTGTTGATTTCAGACTGTCTCTTCAACTCTTAAGAACCATTTTGAATGGCCTTAAGGAATTACATTGTTTAGGTCTTGTCAGTAGTTTGACTTTAGTGTTATCCTTCCATAAAAAAGATTAATTGGCCTATGAAAAGCCATTAGTGTCTCCTACAATAAATAATGCCTTTTATTTCTGCCCATGGGAGTTTAAAACAGCTATGGTCTCTTTCTTCTTCAAAGTAATAATTGATGACATCGTTGAGGCAATAAAGACAACAAATCCCAGCTACCTTACCTACAACTGTTAGTTCAAATGACTTCAAAAAAGTTAATGGCCAGAGCAATTCAAATGGAATTTGGCCCCAATGACATACCGGTCATTTTTATAACCATTAGGTAAAAATATTGTTTTGTGTGAATATTAAATTTTGTCAGTTCACTTACAACCAAATTGTAGCAGAATCTCAGGGAACTCTATTGTGTATACTACCATCATCTGTTGTATTCTAGGATACAGGCTCTTTTCCTGTGGTAACAGGATGAATAGCGAAACAACTTCTTACATGTGAGCACTAACTGATGCCTTTTAGGTTTTTTCAAAGGAATATTTCATGGCTATAGGTGGCTTTTTTCAGTCTTCTTCTTTTTCTTTCTAATTCTGGAGCAAACACTGCCTACCTCCAAAAATTCTAGAAGAGATTTTTTTTTTCTCCTGACCAAGAAAGTTTGGGGACTTCTCAACACTGCATTTCTAGGATAGCTATCCTGGGATACCCATCATATTTAGCCAGCTTTTTTAAGGGGAGGTTATCTCACAGGGCTTGAAGGGAGGAGGACACTATCAAGTTATTATCACTGAATGTTTTGTTTATCTGCCCTTTTGATCAAATTCCCTTAACTGCATTACACAATCCCATTGTGCCTTAAAGGTTACACATCTGGAATGGAACATAAATGGTTTATTGGATTGATGTCCTTTATTTCTTTAAAATAAAGTATTTTAGGAAATCCCATTTTTCCATTTGAACTTGTCTGAAAAGAACTCAGAGTAGGCAGAGATGAGGGAATTTACTGTTACAAAAATGTTATGCATAGTAATTAAAATGCTCCATTTGTTTCACTGACTGACTGACAAGAATATAGCATCTCTTTGATTATTTACAGACCTACCATTTCACGATCATTTACTTAAGTAAAAAGATTTGGCAGCCTTGTATCCCCTGGAAACCTACATGAGGAGATTTGGATCACAGTTTTATCAAACAGTAAGAAATAGTTTTGAGGTATTTTCTTCTTGCCCTCTCAATGGGATATGAAGATATGGCTAAGGGACCTAGGGAAATTCCTTATCTGATCATAGTATTCATAATACATAGAGTTCAAGTTTGCTTTTGCCATGCAATAACATGAGACAAAGTCAATATTTTTATTCAGATATGCTCAGTTCTCCAAGTAGAACTAAAGAAATTCACTATGCTTGTTTATATTTTAAGAATCAAGACCAATTATTGTTCTAGGTGTTGTATGAAGACATTCCACAGTATCTGCCATCTCATTTAGGGTAAGATATAATTAATGTGTAAAATGTAAAATAAGAGGTAAAATTCAGCATATTGTACCAAATAATCAAATTAAAATATTGTGTCAATTTTTTTCTTTTTTTTTCTTTTAGCTATTAGCTGCATGCCAATCATTAAGATGCATCTAACAGATGGATTTGTATTCAGGAAGATTTGATCCATCCTAAATGTCAAAGCAAAGTCTAATCATTTTTTGCCATCTGTACCAATAATTATTTTCTGGTATCAATGATATACAAGATTGGCATTTCAAAATTATAACAGATATATTTCCAATAATGACTATGTCCAATAATTCACATTAATATTAAAATAAAACATATGAGTAAAACAGAAGTAAGTCTGGTAGTAGAAACCACCATAACCACTAAAACACAATATTTATTACTTACTCTGAAGCTGTTTTTTCAAATCCAATTAATCCTTCTAATTCTTATATCTTATTTTCTTCTCTCCTATTTTCCTTTTCTTTTCTTGTGATGAGGGCAAGAAAGGTGTGCAATGCACTAAGTAGAAAAGTATTACCATTCATGAATTTTAGATTCGTTAGACTTCAGTTTCTTTATATGTTTCACATTTTTAAGAGCTAGGAGAACAGAAGCTGCAAACACTTAGTTTCTGTGTAATTCTTTATCTTCTTTTATCTAGTGTCATAACAGTCTGTCTTCTATGATAAGCAAAAAGGCCTTTGAATTTCCCTTGATATAAATTGCTTTTATAGCCATGTGTCTGCTAATTTCATCATGCAATTCTAGTTCTCTTTTTGTTTTACATTATTCTTTTTTGGTTTTGAGGTGAGATAGCCAATTTCACGTATAGTATCCCAGAAAAAAAAATTAATTCTATAATGGCAATAATAAACAGAGCAATGAATTGTGTAATGGCAATAACATTTTTTATAAAATTTTGTAGGTCTTACAATCTCTAGTGACTTAGGTTGTCCTCATCTGATTCCTGTCTAATTGTCTTGAACAAAAGTCCTCACAATCATATTTGCAGTGACTGATGCTGTTCATTTCAGACTTTTCTAAAGTGTTTCAGTTTTTTGCTATGATGTTGTTATATGTTTATCAGCACTGAAATCCATCTGCAATAGCACAGACTTAATTTACTCCAGTACTTTATCAATAGTTGAATTTTTTTTACCCTCCTCCTCCTGACTTACCAAAATCCTTCTCAATTAAATACAATTTACAGTTGTATTTCTTTCTACCGAATATTTTCTACTTTATTTCAGTGTCTCTTCACCTTCCCTATAAAACCAATGGCAGTAATGCAGAAATTAGTGAATTTCTAAAAGACTTTAATACTTCCTCTTTGGAAAGAAAAAGCCTCTTGAAATAAGATTTCTTTTGGGAAGGAGGAGGAAAGAGAAAGCCATGGTAAGAAGCCTGGGGAAAAATTATTCTGTGAGGTTACAAAGATTGGAGAATGTGTCTGGAAAAGGAAAGCTGTTGACTAGACAGACTTGACACCCACTTCAAGTCTTCAGAGCCTTGCTTTGGCATTGTCTTTTTTGATAAATAACTCTTGTTCCCAGCTTTAACTTGTTATTTTCTGTGTGGTTATAGAATTTGCCAACTCAAATCCTGATCTGTTTGGTAGTTGTCTTCAAGATCTTAGAGATCAGAAAGACCTTAAGCCCAAAGAGGAAGTCACGTACCATGATGGACTTCTGTACAAAGTTCTTTTTTTCTTCAGTGACTGGAACCAGAAGGAAGGTAGTAGGCATATTTCATGTCCACTGTAATGTACTTATGACAGTCACATTCAGTTTCTAACCACAAAGTTAAAGTAGTCTTTAAGGGAATGAGGAAGAACTGCAGGCTATGTCTGTAAAATTCTCATTAGAGACAAGGGAATTAATTTTCCCAGCCAGCTGGAGAGGCAAAAAAGACATTTTTGGAAACTGATGTTACCTGCTCATCTAGTGTCAGTAAGGAGTCAAACAGAGCTCAGAGAATTTGCACTGTTTTTATGAATGGCAGCTGTATTTCTTCAGTAAAAGGTGGAAGCAATTTTTTTACCAGATAGTCAAAGATTTTTCCTTTTCTGGTCAGTATTATTTCACTATTTCCTAGGTTTAGCCTCACCAGTGGGAAATGACTTGGCATTCTGACAGTCCAAAAGCAAGGAAATCAGAGTCCATCAGCCACTGTCCATCAGACATAACCTCATAATATTCTTCCCTCTACTGATTGCTGTTACAGGCAGTCAGCAGTGTCACTCAGTATGTACTTCTCAATAATGTCCATGAATATAAATTTTCAGCTGCTGCCCAGTTTTCTTCACAAAGATTTTGACACATCCCACTATCAGAAGCAATGGCTTAGGTGTTGCAAGTGGAGGACATAGAGATTTGAACCTATTAGCTGCTAGAATAGGAAGATGAGATGGGTAGAATTAAGATCCACTCTGATCTGGTGCTGTCACTTCAGGGCTGGGAGCTTTCCTTTAGGCAAGAAGAACCATCTTTTACATGAAACACAGAAAGAAAAAGAAAGGAGACGTTCACAGCAATATTTTTCCAACTCCGACCTTCGAAGAAGGTAGCCATGCTAAAAAATTAAATCAATATAATGAAAACTCTATCTGATACAACTCTGATTGACAGCCTCTCTTTTTAGGAAAATATGCCAACATATCTCCATATATATAAAATAATTCCATTTCAGTCTTTGGAAGATGTCAACTTCTTCTCAAGAGGCACCTCTTGAATGGTTCATCTCAATGAATTTGTTTTGGGATTTGAGGCCAAGTAGTACAGACCTCCCACATTCACATCTCCCAGCACTTGGCCCTATGTCTGTTCTTAATCTTGTGGTGTTTCCAAGCAGCAAATGATGTTATATTTTATGTGTTGTGTCTTTTTTTTTTTTTTTTATTTAAATGCAGCGTTGAAGCCTACTACCATGAGGGTTTTGTCACAGTACAGTATTGGAAGTGTGTGCTACATGTCAAGGGGTAAATTGGGAAGGTATATGAGCGCATTTGAGATTGAAAAGCCTTTGGAATAAACAAGGAAATATGGGTAAAAGTTCAATATCTGCTGCAGTCTTGAAAATGCTGCCTGTTGGGGATGGTTCTGGTCTCATGCTTAACCACAAATCATGCCAAGACCATGTCTCAAAGAAAATTAGTCATCATTAGTGACTAGACAGTATGTAGAAGCATGACAACGAGGAATACAGATAGCTGACAGTTTATTTGTCTGTCTCACTGTTTTCTATTTAGCAACATAAATACAGGTTTTGTGAGGAATGTAGGACTTGGGAGGAATGCAGACACTCTGTCTGGGCATGTTGGAATGAGACGAGCCAAAGCCCAAATGGAATTGAATTTAGCTAGGGTTGTCAAAGGCAGCCAGCCAAAAGGGCTTCTAAAAGTATGTAGGTGACAAAAGGAAGACTAGGAAAAATGTGAGTATTGCTGGAGAAAAGGCTGAAGTACCAAATGCTTTCTTCACTTCAGTCTTTGCTAGTAAGACCAGTCTTTAAGAATCCCAGGTCCAAGAAACTTATGGAAAGACTGGAGCAAAGAATATGTACCCATGGTAGAGGAGGATCAGGATAGGGAATACTTAAGCAAATGGACTCTGATGGAATACTCACGGGTAATGAAGGAGCTGGCATGTCATTGCAAGGCCACTCTCAATGATCTTCCATCATGATTAGACGTGCCTGAGACTGGCAGAAAACAAGCATCACTCATAACATCAAGAAGGGCAAGAAAAAGGATCTGGGAAATTAGAGGCTCATGAAGAAGAATGGGCAGGATGGGGAGAGGACAAGGTGGATTGAAAACCAGCCAGGCTCAGATGATGAGGATCAGTGGCACAAGTAGTTTAAAATAGTAATTGGTGTACCCCAGGGGTGAATACTGGGTCCAGTCCTGTTTAACACCTTCATTAGTGGTCAGCATTCTGGGGTGGAGGATATCCTCAGCAAGTTTGCTGA
Organism: Sylvia atricapilla; assembly: GCF_009819655.1. NCBI lineage: Eukaryota > Metazoa > Chordata > Aves > Passeriformes > Sylviidae > Sylvia > Sylvia atricapilla. Next base: position 134,920,571 of record NC_089140.1, read on the forward strand.
TGACACAAAATTAGCAAGAGCGGCTGATATGCCAGAGGGTCCTGCTGCTGTCCTGAGTGACCTCAGCTGGAGGGAGACATGGGCTGACAAGGATCTCGTGGCAGTTCAAAAAGGGTCACAAAGATGATTAAGCGACAAAGCATCTCTTGTGTGAGAGAAGGCTGAGAGAGCCAGGACTGTTTGGCCTGGAAAAGACTCAAGGGTAGACATCTCATCCATGTGTCTGAAGAGAGGGTAGAGAGGACAGAAGCAGGCTCTCTCCATTGATGTCCATGAGAGGACCAGAGGCAGTGGGTACACACTGAAACACAAAGAGATTTGTGTTTGTTGAGATTTCCCCTAAACCTAGGAAGCACTTTTTACTGTGAGGGTGACTAAGCACTGGCACAGGTCACTCAGAGGCCTATGGAGTCTCCCTCCTTGGGATATTTAAAAGCTGTCTGGATTTAATCCTGAGCAACTGTGTCTAGGTGTTCCTGCCTGAGCAGGTGTGTTGGGCCAGATGACTTCCAGAGCTCCTCAATCTCAACCATTCTGTGAGTCGTTGACTCTAGACAGCATTGCCCATTTGTAGTCCAAGACAACTACCTCAATTTCAGCCTTAAAAACAAGATAAATTAAAAAATGATCACATAGTAAGTTGAGTTTCTTTATAGAAAAGGAAAACCCTCAACTTAATTAACAATTTTGGCTTGTTTACTGTTTTTTTACCACACTATTGAGTATTAAATGTAAGTAGAGCATAGAGTAGTAGTTCAAGATTTGCATGAAAATTATCAATGATAGCCATAAATTCTGGACCTGAAATAAACCAGCAGTGCCTGTTAGCTCTCTCTGACTGAAAAGAGGCAGATCTTCAAAGACAGAAGGTTTAGAAATCTATTTAGAGAGGCCACAGGATGTCACAATGTTTTGATCCACTGCTCAGTACAAGGTAGCCCCCAGACAGGCTGAGGTCAGCTTCACAGTACTGGTGTAACACATTATAAATAATATGTACAGAGGTTTTGTCTATTCCTACATATACATATAACATTTTAAAGAGCATCTTTATTTATAGGGACCTTACCTGACTCATTCACTAGGTTTTAATGACATCATATTACATCTTCTAGTCATAGCAGACTTCTGTTGCATTATGTACGACTGCCTGGAGAATTGGCTGACTGCTGGGAAGAAAGTATGATATACATTGCCCTGAAGTGTCACAATAACGAAGACTAGATATTCTTTTGTGATCTCATTGCTCTTTCAACCTCTCATTAAACATAATTTAGGAGTAAAACTTCTTTTTATAGGCAGTCATTCTCTCCAATTAAGTCACTCTATCCTCCTCCTCCAGATTTTCAGAGGCTGCCTTTTATTTTCTCCTAAAAATTTTGTGGTTTGGGAGACTATCATCCTAGTCACATCTTAAGGAACTCTCTTGCTTTGAAGAATCAGAGCACCAAGAAATCAGCAATGTGAGGCTTTTGGTCAATTTATTTATTAGATTTGTTTGCCATGCTGATAATTGGTAGTTTGTTATTTGCCAATGTAATGATAAAACCAGCGGTGCCTTCTGCCTACAAGGACTAGAATTTTGGCTACATATTAATACTGTCTTTTAATAAAATACCAATTTTTGCAAGAGCTAGAAGCCACAATAGCTACATTTTGGAATGGTTAATACTAAATCTTAACAGTAGCTGAATTGAAACTGAAGATATTGTTAAAATTTATGTGACAATTGATTAGTCAGTTGACACCAAGAACTGAATGTGATCTCCAGATTTATCCAGATTTTCAGAAGTAGCATACTTCTGACCTAAAGAACTGAACACTGAAAATCAGAGCTGCAATTGATTTGCATCTGGAAGGAAACAGTTGAACTTACTGGAGTTTGAGAGCAAGATATTGAAGTTTGTCATTAAATTTCAGTTAAAATGTCAATATTTTACATTGCATATCAGATTTCTTCTTCTTAGTGAACACCACAGAGCTATTACAATTTCTGCAAGCCAAAAATTTAGACTAAGCCTCATAGCAAATATTTTAATTTTTTAGAGAGGAATGACAGTATGGTTTTACTCTGGAGAAAATAATTCAGAAACTTGTTTTAAACAGGATTTTTTTAAAAAAAAAAATTAGAGAATCAGTCTTTCTGTGATGTGGGATAGCCAGTGGTGTGGACTTCAGTCTTAGCAAGAGTCCACATTAATGAGTTCTAAACAGAGGCATATTAAACTATAGCATGAGCATTTAGATGTTACTGGTCACCTTTACACTGCAGTGAATAGAGAGACAAGTTTGCTGTGTGTTAAAGGAGATTAGACAGCTACATCCCTGCGAGACATGGTTAGGAACACAAGGTTTTCCCATGAAAAATGACTGAAATATTAGAAGAATCACATATGCTGTAGGAATGCATCCATTTCATTATCTTCCCCTTGGAAAGGAGAGAAACCCTGTTTTGTGATACCTTATAGACCTTCTCTGCAATTGCCCCAGCTCCTGAAGCAGCTGGGCTGCTTGACATGCAGGAATCATAAGCCACCTCCTGGAAATGTGGGTGCCACAGAAATCCCATCTCCCCATCACGGCTGGGCTTTCACGGCTCTTAGCCCTTAATATGCTTCACACTTCTCCAGGAATGAGTTCCTCTGGGTTTTAGTAGTTTCTAAATCACAACCCTCATATATTTTATTTTTTACATATTAAAATGTATCTTAAAAAATCTGAATGGAAGCTCTGAACATTTTAAATGTTCCATTTTAATTTCTACCTTGAAGTAGAGCCTCTGTTGGAATAAAATTTGACATCTTGAATCAATGTGCAAAACTGCTCCATTTTAATATCAAATAAGAGAAGAGATGCTTGGAACAAGATAGTAAGGTGGTCTTTCACTACAGGTTACAGTAACAGCTGTTTCATTACTGCAGAAAAATGCAACCAGGCTGCCATAATAAAAACAGATGTCTCTTTGAAGTGTGATGAGGACTCATCTAATTTGCTAGTTGAAAGTTTTAAAGCTTTCTATGAAACCTCTAAGGAAAAGGCACTCTGAAGAGAAAAATAGCATAAATTCTATGTCAGAGCTATTTTCTTACAGGTGGATTCAAAAAAGTTGAAAAAATGAGAGTAATTAAGAAAAATAATTTAAAATAAAGTAGAATATAAATCCACTAATTGAGTATATAAGAATAATAATATAAAAACAGGGGTTTAGGTTTTAAAATATTTCTTTATTATTAAAAAATTGCATTTTAAAGGGATTCCAAATACAATTTGCAATATTTTGAAATAAAAAATTTAGTTAGTCTAGAATTTAATTCATAATGAAATAGTTTTGTCACAGACACCTTTGTAATTTTTAGATTTTCTTTCAAATTCAAATAGAAGCAAATGTCAAACCCCCTAGCAATGGATTTTTCTGCCTTAGCCCATTTCTGTGTGCAAGCACCAAAAGATATTTTTTAACTGCACTTTGAGAATGTATTTTCTTTGGCAGTCTCAAAACCAAGGAGATGGTCTTTGCAGATATCAATTGAGATGCCTTCTATTTCAGTCTACAGTGTATTTCAAACATATGTCTGCTACCAGGATGCCAGTTCAGTATCTATCATTCCTTTGGGATTTATTGTTACTATTTGCAAAGTACTTTTAGAAAGAAGCACATAAGAAGCAGATTGAATAAGAGTGAAATGAACTAACTCTGAAACACTAGATACATTAGTGAATCATCAAGAGCTAACTGTAAAATAACATTAATGTTTTATAAACCGAAGGTCTTTGCAGGAACATTATGTATGTTAATTAAAAATTTATCAGGTATTTAATTATGAAGATTTTTTTTCTCCATATAAGCATTAAGCATCTGTCATGAAATTTCTATACAGATGTACAGGTATACAACTGTAGCCAGAAAGTGTAAATTGAAAAATCTGACATCCCAGCTGTCCTCAGAAATGTTCCCTACCTTCCCTGATTGGAAAAGCACGAGTCCTGTTCTTCAACATACATGAAAATTTGATTTTATATCTTTAAAACCCAGATAGCTGGAGATGTGGTTATGGATTTGAAACACATAATGGTGCTTTTGTCCAAGACTTTTTTTTAGGATCAGACTGATTTCTTGGGTTGCTCAATTTGTTAAAAAAAATGGAACTAAAATAGGGCAAAAATTCTGATTAGTGAGTGTTTTATTTAAATAATAAAAAGTATCTGTATTTCATTTTAAACTGTACATTTTAAAGGAAAAATCCTTGCATTATTGGGAATTTACAGAAAATTTGGGTTTGCTAGCATTTAGATAACTATTCCAATATTTTGATAAAATATATAATAATAGTGTGAAAACTTCTATGGAAAAAAATCTGAAAGTAACTTTTTAAAAAATTAAATTAATCTTTCATTTGAAACACTTAACCAAGACTTGATTTTTTACACATCTTTGGAAAAATACTATATCCCTTTTCCACTTGCAGACCTCATGAGCTAAAGTTAAAATACAGTAAAAGTTCTGAGTGGCCTTGTCTATTTTTTTTAACTATAACTGAAATGCTTGGATGTATAATTTACCTTAGGGAATTTCTGGGAAAGGTACTGTCAGAGACTACTACATGCTCAGCTGTAGCAGAAACACTGAACTCTGCTAGTTTTAAGCCTGTGGTCACTAGAATAATGATCATGACTTTCTTTGAAAGTAAGACTGTTGAGCTGCACATCTCCAACACCTTTTTCTGCCTTTAGGCCAACAAATTTGGAGTGCTATTAAGTCCCACTTTTCTTTCTTGTGCTCATAAAGATGTACATTTGTCGTTTATGTACCACATCAAAGTCCTGAGAGGAATCATTTAAACTGGTGTCCTGGTTTGAATGAAGACTTCCATGCCTCTCTGGTGCCATAAACCCTGCTGCAAGTTGTGGCAAATCTGAGTGCAGCAGTCTACTTACAATATCCTGTTTTCCAGAGCCCCTTGCAAAGTCTGGGAAAGAGTGATGACTCCTTTACAGGCTAGTGACACTCTCTTTCCCCTGAAGCATTTATTTCCTCCTCAGAAGAGATTTTTTCATGCTCTAAAGTATACCTTGCCATAATTTCCTGGAAGCCAGCCATATCCAACAGGTTAAAACTTTTCAAGATTGTCCAGTCTCCAGGATTTTTTAAAGAACAAGAGTAACTCAAGTATGATGTGGGTCCAAATGCAGAGTTTAAAACACTAAAGATATCTAAAAATAATTTCCACTGCTTAGGAGCAGTGGAAATGTTTCTCTGCCTCATTAATCTCCAGATTCACCATGGTGTAAAAGCTGATTCCATAAATACCATATCTCTGTGATTTGTACATTAAACAATTGAAAATATATTTCAGGTCTTCATGAGAAGAAAATACAGATTTGAGGAATACTTAAAGCCAGTAAAACTACAGCTATTGGACTGGAGAAAACCTTGATCCACAGGGAGAGAGATCAGTGTAGCTCACCTCACAAAACAGGACTGCAGAATTATTAAAATATCCTTGTGGCTTCTTTCAGTGTGTTTGTAGAAGCTTTTCATGCCATGTCTAGGTTATTATTTACAGCAACACAGAGGGTCCCCTGACATGATAGAACTGGGCTGTGTGGAGGTGACACACTGTCTTATGTCATCGTTTATTATCTGCACCTTATTTTCTTCCTGGGCAAAAAACATCCTTTGTTGTTATCCATTGCTATCAAAGCTCCTCTTTTTCCCCTCCTGCACTTACTGCTTTGTAGGCCTCATCCCTTTATTTCAGATCAGTTCATTTCTCTTTCTATAAAGCAGTCTTCTTGGAGGGTTTTCACTTTGCCATAATTTCTAAATCACAAGAATATGGTCATACAAATCTTTCAGTCACCAATGTGGGTTAAAGAGTTTCCACTGCTCCAGTAAAAGAGGAAGAGAGAGAAGCAAGCTCTCAACTTTGGTGCATGAGTTATGAGCCCCTGCTCATCCCCATCAAAATTTTTGGCCACCTCAGTATTATTTTTATCTAAACATCAATCTAATTAGGAAATCATACACTCTTGAGACCTCTCAAGACTTAGTTTTCATTAGCTGTTGTTCATAACTTGATCTGATGGAAAGAAATGAGCCAGATTTTCACTAAACCATTTCTTAGATAATAACGATGGGATGCCATGACACATAGCCATTTGATGAATATATTTCCAAAATTTAGAGCTATGTAATGACAAAGAAACCCTTGACAAAAAAAAAGTCTTTTAAAGAGGTCCTGGGAAACACTATGGATACAGACAGATTCACAGATGGAGTGTCATGATGTATCATATATTTATTTCAGTTAGACAGTAAACTTTTGGAAATAAAATGCAACAAACCATTTGAAATAACATTTGCTAAATTCCACTACTCTTATTATTCTCTATCTGAAAAGAGGTTAATCATGTCCATATATTTCACCCAACCATTACCTATTTCTATTAAAGGAGAGAAGCAGTAGATGGAAAAAAAAGCACTGCTAATTGCAGGTTTAACTTTTGCCATGTATCCTCCTCACTTCACATCAGGCTCCAAGTCCCATTTATTCTTACCTCCAAGTGTATGTGTACAAACATAAGCTGCAAGTAAGTTATATGCATCTCACAAAAGAGAAAGAAACCATATTTTTGTTCTTGTTCCAATATTACACATTTACATTAAAACACGTGGATCATTATATTTTATTAGATAAGAAGCACCTCAGCATTTAGCACTTAAATCTTCATCTCCAGCTTTAAATAGTTCAAAAGAAAAAAGTTCTTTATGCATCTCATGTGTTTGTCAGCTAACTAAAAATCTGTAAAGAGAACCATTGAATCCTTCAAAAACTGTGCAATCATGTATAATTCATCTATGTTTGTAAAGCAAAATAAAACCAATCAGCTTCATATTTCAGAGGATACTTCCACATATATTTTCATATGGTCTTTAATAGCAACTAAAATCTATTTCTAATCCCACTGAGTACTGCTGAGGCAGCTGCAGACAGACAGTGAAAGGCTGTTTGTAGAAATAGCAGATTATTTTTCTTTCTCTGGGTAAGCTAACATTTTAATTCTTTTACTCCTCCAAGTTATTTTTGGCTGAGATGACAGAACCAGCCATTGTGACAGTCTGACCCCACAGCCCTCTGTTGTTGTACATGATAGCCCCAGCTTTCATTTGCTGTGCAAGGAAGACTTAAACAAAATTTTCCCCTAGAAAGCCTCATCTCCACTCAGCTATGCCCATTGTTATCCAGATGTTGAATTTTCTACACACCTCAAAGCCATTCTTTGCATCTTTAATAACCAGGAAATTTTAATCACCATAAAATAAGTGGTGGTGATCTCTCATCATCCACTAATTAATCACATGCATATGTCTTTGCAGCCCATAGCTGTACTTCTGGGGTCTAGGGAGAAGCATACCTCCAAGCTCATTGAAAATGAGAAAAAAGCCATTGGAGGGGGCATATCATAATCACAGTAAATCAAAATACATTATGCGCAGTTTGCTACCAGAACATTAGTCATCAGAAGTAAATTGCTGTATTTTGGGTGACAGACAGAGCCTGTAATTTTTTTGACTAATAATTGTGAAGTTCACAGCAACATTCCTTGTGTCTGACAAAACCTGCTCAGGCCAGCCCTCCAGAGATGCTCAGGGAGAGGCACACAACCATGTCCACCTCCACCAGCTTCAGCACTAACGAGATTACAAAGTGTTCTCTGGGAGAATATCTGTGACTTTATGTATGGAGACTCATGTGTGGTGATGAACAGGAAATGTTTAAATCAGGGCTTCTAAAACAGGCAGATTGGTGTGCTGCTTCCAGACAAGCATAGTTAGTAGTGATGGATATCTTTAACACTGCCAAGATCCAGCTGGAACAGGCTCTCAAAAGTACAGAGGGAAGATAGATTATGTTTTCTTCCACTGAAATTGAGTCTCTCACCTACAATGCAAAAAAGTCTCAGATCTCTGGCATTTCAAACTGTAACAAGACTCGATCTTAGGGTGGAATATATTTTGAAATATGTTAGAGAAATGAAGAGCACCATACAGTCCCGCTTCTTAGCTTAGTACCCCTCTAATGCTGAGGACCAGAGACACAAACAAAATATTACAGAACTTACATAAAATCTTGTAGGTGTAAATTTACTAAATCTCTGTGAAGAATATTTTATATCAAGAGGTTTTTATTTGAGTAATGTAAATATATTGTTGCATTTATTTAATATATTACTTGGTAAATTTGTGTGTGAGAAAAAAGAAGTTTTCTCTGGGCAAGTGGAACTTGTAGCTGACAAGAGTACTACTGCCATAAACAATCACTAGCACACATTCAAAAACAGCAGTCTAATCTCTGAGGTATGTTTTTAACCTCTTTTACTAATATAAAGATGTGTTTACATTTTAACTTAATAAATTATTGAGTCTCTCTTTTTTCCTTCTTCTTTTTCTCTTTAGGAATAAGTTAGTTCTGTGTTGCATGCAACAGGAGTGGAGTGTATCACCACCCCTGATGTGACAAGATGATTAAACCACAGCATGCTAATGCAATACCAACATGAGTAAAAGCAGGAGTGGAAAACATCAAAATAAGAAAACCCACAGCAAGAAAATATTTACTTCTAGATGTCTGTAATATTACAAGAACTCTCTTGGAACAGAGAGATAGATATTCAAATATTTATCACATATAGGCAAAAGACTTTATTCTTTCTTCAGCACTCAGCCCAATGCCTTTGATCAAGTGATTTCCATAACCTCAGCTTAGCAGTAAAATTATTTAACTAAAAGATTAGCAGGAGAAAAAAATGATAATACAAAAATGATAAGAATTTCCTTTAACCAGTAGAATACCTGCAAAAACAAGTTAATTATCTAATTTTGGGAGGGAAGTAATTTGGGAAGTATTTTACTTACATCAAAGAGGATCCCAAAGGTTTGAAATTCTAGCACCAGCCAAAGTGCAGTAACCTAAGGGACAGAAACAAAGATGCTTTACTGTTAAACATTTGGTGTGTAATGAATCATACACAAACCTTACTCTCCCTAGAAAAATGTTTGCACTTCAATTATTACTTGAAGTAAGTAAATAATTTTATAGTAATGTCAATATAAAGTGTAGACTTCTTGGATATAACTTCTGTGTTACACTTCTGCAAAGTGTTCAAGCTAGAATACTCTGAATACTGTAGTGTGGCAAAACAGCTGCCAACACAGCCAACAATTCCACTGGTCATTGCCACAACTGTGTGAAAATCTTAGGTTTTTGAATACAGAAATCACCCATTTGGATTGAACTGGCTCTATCTTTTCCATAATCTGCTTTTGACAAAACCGGGATCCGATAATTTCAGAAGTAGATGTGAATCACAGTGATATGCAAGTTCTGCCTGTCACACTGTTATCTACTAGCTCAGCTAAAAGAAATATGTTGCTACCCTCTAAGGCTTTTATTTATTGAAATAAATTGGTATAGTTACTTAAATACAATACTGACCTTTTGACTTTACACTTGTCATGCTCATTTTCCCTCTTAAGTGTTGAAAAGTTCTTTATAAACACAATGAGAAAAAATGAAACCTCAGTCTAACTTGCTAATGAAAGGTGCAGGAAAAACATAGGGAGGTTTAGTACCTGGCCAAACACTTCATATAAACACTCTGACAGTGCCAAGACAGAGAAACAAGCTCCTAATTTTAAATTTTCAGTTTTAACATTTAACTACTTTCTGAGAAATCTTCCTTATACATACCTTTAGCTGTATCACAACTCTGTTGGGTATAAGTCAATATGATTCATTCTGCTTTAGCAGTTTGTGGTCTTGCTAATGTGATTATATTCAGGTCATTGAGTGATGCCTTCACGGAAAATGAAACTACCATAACATACTGAATAAATATCTTGCTGAATTGCTGTCAGATATATGTTGGTGGATAAGTTTTCAACTCTTACTCATATGAGACCACATGTTTAGCTGGGTCACACTGGTGGTTTGGATCAAATGGCAGTCTGTTACACACACACACGCACACCTGCACACACAGGGTTTCTTCCAATTCAAATAAGTTATCAAGTATACTTTGCTCCACAAAATTTAAAAAATTCATGGGTGAGGAAATATTTCAGGGATTCCCTTTGCAGAATCAGACATCAGTGAGTTACCAGCCTGACAGTGAACAAGTTTTTATAAAGCCATAGCAGTGGATAATTACATATATTTTATTTTGCTGAAGAGTTAAAAGATTTTAGCACTGACATTCCTAAAATCATGTTTCCATAAAGATTTCAATTGCTTTACTGCACTCAAACTCAAAATACAAAGTAAAAAATTGTCCAAATGTTGAAAAAACTGCAATTTCATTTAAGCTTTTTAAATTAAATGCAGACATTTTTTAATCAAAACATGATTTTCTTTTACATTTACAAAGACTGCCATCAGCTAGGGAGACAGCATAGTCTTTATAGAACTTCATATTCTCTCAACACCAATCTCTTGTAAATGGTCAAAACCTGTTTGCATATGTACCAACAGGTGGTTTCTTTAAGGGTTTTTTTGCATGCTACAAAAACAGAAACACACATCCTGCAATACAGAGTGAAAAACATCAAATTACACTATTACACATCAGTCTAGAATATTGAATACCATTATGCTGTCTCAGAAGTGTGTATTTTGCTGCTGTTAAATAGAACAAGAAAATAATTTAGCTTCTTACCTCTACTACTGTTTTCTTAGTTTCTGTAGGTTCAGTGTTCAGTCTTTAGTCTGACCAGCTATCACAAACTGCAGAAAGCATTTTTTTTTTTGGCTGGTCCAAATAACTATCAAACTGTTTTATTTCTGCAGCTATTTCAGCTGCCTCTTAGACAAATACTAATGGAGCAAAGGAAACTCTTCATTTTTCTGCACACAGAGTTGCTGTACTATAACTAGTTTGTTTTCATGAGGAACATAGGTTTTAAATGGTTAGGTCTAGTTGAGCATAGTTTAACTGATTTTTAACTTGTAATGTAATTTAAATATTTTTAATTTTGAAAAAGTTTTAAATGTCCCACAACCCCAATACCAGAACAAACCTTAACCCAGTATTATAAGTCAAAACTTTTCCTGTGTATGTAAGCGAAGTGTTCACTCCTGACATTAATTATTTCAAGGATAAACTATCCCCAGTTTTAACATTCAGGCGAGCTGCACATCACAGTCAGCAACTCCATCCTGACAGGTCCCAGTGACAAGGCTTTGGGAATGATGAGTTTGAGGGGCAGTGATGGCTTCTGCCCTGGGAAAACAAGGTGATAGGGAAGCTGTTCTGCAACTATTTCAACCTATCACAGTTTATTTCAACTGTAACAGGTAGAAATTATAAACGCGTGTTGAAATTAGCCGATCTGTCATCTCAGTTCCTTTCCTCCTTCTTTCCATAAAAACTATTCACAAACTCAGAGAAACAGTTAAGCCCAACAAGAAACCTTGCAAAATATGCTTTGCAACAAAACTGTTTGGGCTTGCAAGAACTCCAAACAAGTGCTCACCAGCAGTGCACTGTTCATTCTAATGCTATATATCCTAACATTATTGAACCTGTCCTATACCTCAGTAAGGAAAAATTTTACTTTTCAGATACTGCACATTGTTGAGCACAAAATTCATTTTAGAATAGAAGTGAAAAAACCCCAAGAAAACACAGAAAAATTTGGAATTGAATGAATTCTGTTCCTGGGAAGGAATTTCTACCCAGAAGCATTACTTTACATATAATTATTTGATAGGTAATGACAAATGACCTAATGATTAGAAAGTTGTCATCGCCATCCATTTGCCAGCGATAGGAAACATCTGTATCCCTACACGGAAATAAGCGTCCCAAAACCAGATTTCAAAATCAAATGTGCAAACCATGCTTACCTCATTGCATAAATTCTTGTTGCACTTCTGGAATAATCACACATTTATGTTTTAGAAGATAGGGAAGTAATACAACTCAAGAGCTACCATCCTAAAAAATGGCTGTACAACAGAGTGTGAGAACTTCAACAAGCAATGATAAGCCACTTATAGAAAGTTCTCTAAATAATATCACTCACAAGTGTATTGAAAAAAGTGGCATTAATACATGAAAGACAGGAATGTACTTTGTAATTTCAGAACAACTTTATATGTCAGACTGCCAGATAAATATTTACAACACACTCCAACTTAGCTGAACTTATATGACTTCAATCAAGGGAAACTGCTTCCAGACACGAAGGTCGTGAAACATGTTATCAACTTTCCAGAGCCTGCCTTCAAAATCACATTGAAAGTGGAAAGCCACACGGCTGTCTAGTGTTATACAGACTTAGAAACACTGATAGGAAGTTTATTAAATCCTCCCCAGAGGAAAAAAAAAAGAAGCAGGATTGAGCTGCTATCAAATTATTTAATAAAAACTAGGCAAGGTTGTACTTTATGCATGATTCTTATAGCCATGCCTGAGAACATCGACCTGAGACATAGGAGGACATGTAGATTGCAGAGGCTTTGAATGTGGATGGCAAAAATCACCCTGACAAGTGAGAACAAATGCAGATAGGGTCTATGCAGCAGGCCTCTACCCAGATCCGCAGTGTCAAGTTGTCTTCTTTTAAAAGAAGCATTACGACTGCTACACAAGAGTGGAAAGGGAAAGCACACCAGCTAGAAAAGGCTGAATGAAAGCAAAGACCAGCCAAAATGTCACTTACAGCCATGGTCAGAAACAGCTACAAAAAATTATAATTAATTGAGATTAAAATCTTTCAAATATTAATGAGGGAAAAGTGAAGAATGAACAGTTTTTGAAAGAAATGTCACAGTTGTTTTGACGTAATTATTATTCTCTTATTAATAGATTAAGCTAACACATTGTATGAAATTATCATGTAAAGGATCTTCTGCCCTGCTAGGCTGAAGGCAGAAGAAGTAAACTATTCTAGGTATCACAGAACCTTGCAATTAAGGCATTAGGTCATGTACAATAAATCCTTCAAATTGCAGTTTAAAGTAGTGTTTTGGTGTTAATTGCTATTTTGAAGAATCACTGGAAATGCTGAGAATTCAAAAAATTCCAAATTGGAAATCCTTCCTCTAATTAAAATGTCTGGTTTATTTTTTATTTCCTTTCTGTTCCCTGAACCTTAGGCATAACAAAAATACTAGTGATAAAAACTAGAAATTACTTCTGCTTCCCTTGTTTGGACTTTGGGTTTCGTTAAAGAAAAGCTAAAATAGAACATGCAGTACTGATTTTCTAACCTTTTTTCATCATGCATTATGTTCATCTGCAAAAAGCAGAAAGGAAACAAGTGGCCTTTTAATTATTTTTCTTGGAACACTTGTGGATTTATTACTTCTTTCATACCCAGTATTAGCTATTTCTACTCCTACTTTACACTACAGGTTACTGTTGGTTACTTCTGATACTACTGGATAACAATGTTTGTACTGTAATAAAGTCTATAAAACATAGTAAAAAAAGGTAGCAATATGCACAGTAAATAAAAAATATCATTGCCACCACTGTATGTATAAAAGAATAAGCATTTACACAATGCAATGACTTTAGGAATATTACTGCCAAATGATGTGAAATTTGCTCATTGGGTCCTACAATGACGATGTGGTCTATTACTACCAGCACAGTGTCAGTTCTCAGCACCTAAGCTGAGAACCTAAGCTACGCAGTACAAGTGATGGAAAAAAAGCCAGAAAAGGCAGGCCCATAGAGTATACCATCACTTAGTACTTTCTGGCATTAAATGCTTTTAAGTAAACCTGAAGGGTAGTGTGTGCTGTTCACAGCAGCCTTATGAAACCTTTGCCAATGTCCAGCCTACTGTTCTGGGAAACACTAGTTAAGATGACTGTAATTTAAATCCCCATCTGAGACTCATTTGGAGTTCTGGAATACAGGTAGTGATTCATAGCAAGAGATGTAGAATCACATCTTTGACCTAATGAAAGAATGGGCAATTTGTACTAGTTGTTTCACCCATCTAAGTTCTTTTCTGACATTCCTGCTTGGTTCTTAAGTAAATTAAATTGATTGATTTAACTTACAAAATTCCAAAGAAAAGGAAAACAGTTCCCTTTAGGTTTGCTATGGTTAAATGTACAACTCTTGTTTTATGGACAACAGCTACACAGATTTGACTATTTTTTTATATTTGACATTCTTTGTCCTCAATCTGTTTTATTTTAACACAAACTGTCAGAAGAACAAGACACTCTGTCTCTTGTGGGTGAGATAATCGATGTTACAGGCCTGTTGCTCTTATCTTTGGGGAGTGTTTAACAGCATGATGGGAGTTCCATTTTGATTTGTGACTGTTTCATCTGGGTGGCCCAAGCAGCCCATGAAAGGTGTGAACAGACAGCTGATGCATTTATAAAGCAAAGAGTTTGTTCTGAATCTTGGGGTTTAATTTTTGAGGCAAGTATAATCTTGGGACCAAGATTACAGCAAGTCAGACCTTGGGATCAAGCTTGTGTGTGTGCTTGCACATCACATATCTGATACTATTTGGTTAAAGGGGGACTCAGTCATCTGAAACCAAGTCTGTCTGGAATAGTTCATCCAAGAAACAGTACCAAAAAGGATGCACTAGAAGATGCACTTCCTCTTATAGCATAAACAGCAGAGTGTTGGTAGGGTCATGGGGATATTCTGATGGTAACTCACAATTAAAAACAAACAACAAAAAATACATTTTCAGTTGTTTGGTGTCTCTCAAATCTCTTTTTAAAAAGATTTTTCTTTCAAGCATGGCATCTGCCACTGTTGCTAGTAATGTGATGTGAACAACGAAATGAAAAGAATAGTGTTTTATACAAGAGGCCTTAGGTTTCTGAAATATTTCAGCACAATGTTACATTTAAATCTGTTCAGACATATTGAAGAAATGGGCAAGAAAACTATTCTTAAAAAGCTCCTCTGGACCTCAGAAAGTATAATCTCTACTGGTCATTTCAAAGAATATGTTCAACCTTGACATCATTTATTGTTTTCTACTGAAAAGAGAAACACATTAACAGATTGTGCCTAGTTTTGGTTGTCAGGGCCATTGTTCAATTAAGTGGATTTCAGCTGAAGGTTTAAGTTGTAAGATAGTTAGGAAAGTTGATGACCTACAGGAATATGTAGAGTATGCATGGTGCTGAAAGGCAAGAGAGTGAAGTTTGACTCTATTAAGATGGATGTGGAGTGATTGATAACATGTGTGAGAATGTAGATAGGACTGCTGAACACGGAAGCAGAGGAGACAGGGAGTGTATTTTTACTCATTTCTAAATTCTAAAGGCAGGAGGGGCATTGTGCAGGTTATTTGTACTCTCCTCTAGTTTGCTGTGGGAAATATGATGTTTTAAGAATCTGTGTTACCACAACTAAACCTAGAACATCTGAAGGACTGCAATAGGAAGAAATGTTGACTAAATCCACTACAAGGTCTTCTTGTTTTTTAATTGAATCATGTTCCTGTTGCACAGAACCACAAAACAAAAACAAAACTGTAATCATCCAATAAGGATACTTTGAAACATAAAAGCTCATGAATGTTCTTTCGTCTTTTTATAGAGCTATCTTTTCATTTTCTCTGCAGATCCACCTTGAGAACTGAGAAAATAAGCTGAGAGGACCTTGACATAAGCACACAAATAAGGAGATTCTGCCTTCTAAACCATTATTAGAAATAATTCTGTGCCTACTCCTTAAGTGTGAGTTAAGCCATTCTAAAATGTTGTGTCTTAGTCTTCCACCCATAAATGAGGCATGTTATGTATGTTTTTCCTAAAACCAGTTAATTTAATTTATTGCATTCAATAGACTCTCAACCGCTGAAAAATGACAATCCATTAACTTTTTTTAGCCTCAAGGGAATATAAAAAGTCTAATAGAAAAAAAATATAATCTACACAATTCAAATCAGTCAAACATCTCAAAATTCTAGTTGTTACATGAACCTGTTTTTTAACCTAATCTTTCAATGCACTCCTAAAAGCTTTCATGTAAGTTGCTTTCTCTGTTCTTAAGAATCACAGAATAATTTGGGTTGGAAAGGACCCTAAAGATCACTAAGCTCCAAATGTCCTGCCATGGACAGTGACATCTTGCATTAGACCTGTCCTTGATCATTTCCAGGGGTGAGGCATCCATAATTTCTCTGGACAACCTGTTACTATGCCTCACCAAGCTCACAGTAAAGAATTTCTGCTAATATCCAAATGAAATCTACGCCCTTTCAGTTTAAAGTCAGTGCACCTTTGCCCAATCACTATTCGTCATTATCATTATTTTGTCAGTAAAATATCTTGCCCTTTGAGCTTTTCCAGAATATTCTGCTATATCTTGAAGTAGCAGCCTGGTATCTAGGATGGCCTTGAGCAGTGGCGGCTCTGCCATATTTCAGCACACAGGTATGTGCCCCACATCAGCTACTTTTCCTTTTCCCTCTGCACTGTGACAGCAGGCCCACAAGCTGACTGCACTTACTACAAGAGGTAAAAAGATGTAGAAAGATCCCTCTGCATCTTGTGGAGAGTTCAAGAGTGGATCTTGGTATTCAAAAAGCAGGCAATGATCTAAAAACAGTCTTTCCTCCTTAAGTACCATAATCTTCCACTCACTCTTGTCTCTAAACTTACTATTTTTTTTTTATTGTTAACATTATCCTCCAGGTCTTCAATAAAATACAGAGATTAATAAATTGATTTCAGCAACTTTTTGCATTTCACACCATGAGAAAGGATTTCTAGAAAACATTCCAGAACTATTTGCTTCTGCCTTTTTCAGATCATTTGTCATTAAATTTTCAGCATTTCACACAGTATTTTCTGCTTCATATCTACTGCTTCACTGAAAATATACTTTAATCTGCTTTCTACTTATTAGAATCTTTTCTCTGAAAGTTGATGAAATTATCTGTTTAAAGCTGAACAAATGCAAAGAAGGAAAGAATAAGCTATAAGCTTAGCTGTGAGATATCTTTGCATGTTCAAATTTAGTCACAGTATGCAAGTAATTTGACATTTGAATAACCTGAATTTTGGATTCACTTTGAAAGTAAGCATCCAGATGTTTTCTATATTATCTTCGAGCAGTGTAAATGTAAGTTCAGCAGTAAGGAACTCCAGGTTCTTCCACATGATTTATTGTCAGACTTGAGGAAATCAGTTCTTTAAACTTGTTTTTTTTAATTGAAGGTTTGAAGTACTTATTTATCATGGCCCCTGCTTTGAGGTGAATGCTTTTGGTAATGCAGGAAAGGATGGCTTGTTATGCTCACACTTGGCACCTCCCTGCCACTGCTCTTCATCTGCCACTGCTCACTGCAGAGCCTTCATGAACCCCTCCTTTTCCAGCTTCCTCCAGCCGAGGAAAGCACTACACACTTCCTGACAGAGTCCAGCAGACCATGCATTATTCCATGGTTGTTTCTAGCCCAGTGTGATTGCATTCACCATTTCTGGGACGTTTATTATTTGCACTGTTTACTTCTTCCCCTTAATATCATCATTCAACGATGAAGCTGTGCCATGTTTACATGCGCAAAATATTGCCTCCTTACACTTGAACAGACCTTTAATTTGTTGTCTTCATCTTAACACATGCGAGCAGATTTATGAAAGCACTTCTTGTTTCGTCTTCATGAATTCTCTCCCAGCTGAACATTCTTTTTATGCTTTTTCATGTTTGATTTAAGTCACATCATATTATGTCAAAAACTTTTGGCTTCATTTCATAACATTGAAGCAGAAAAGCTCATAAAAAGTTGATTTACGATCTGTACAAAGAACTTAGAGAGTTAGGAGCCCTGATCCTCCTTGTAGTGTGCGCATATATGAGAAAATATGCATGCATATGCGTGTGTGTGTGTGTGTACACATAGGTTGTACATATGTGTATATTTTGTTACTGCAATGTGTCAAGTGTTCCGGATCTGAATGTTTCCAGCTATGGCAGATCATTAGCCAAAATCCACTGACAGCAAATATATCACTAGCACAATCAGTAGAAAAACACATCACAGTAACTGCCTCTCACTTCTGCTAACACAGAGCTGTTTCTTTGTAAATCCTGTGTGCAGGACTACCCTTCTGAAAGAGCAGGAGAGAGGAGAATATAGTAAAAGAACTATATTTAATATAGTGCAGTATTTAATCCAAGCAAGTTTCTACACACCTCTACAGATTCTAACTTAAACATTTCACTGATCTTTTTAAGAGGATAAAACAGTTGGCATATATTTGTCAGGGTGAAATAAATACTGTTATTTTAAGTAAAGAATATATACATGTTTTTAAAACCTCTTGCCATGGTGAAGAGTGAGACATCAGGGAAAGAGAAGTGTCTGTTTTTTGTTAAATTCCTCTTGTTTCTACAAAGATCCTCTCTGACCACAAAGGTTTACAAGGGAAAAGAAAATAAAATTATTTCTCTCATAACTGCTTATGTCTCAGAGACCTGAGTTTTTACCAATATGTCCTGATTATTAGTATAAGATCTTTCTTTGTGTGTCTAGCAACATGACTTACTTCACAAAAAAAACCCACCCAGAGACTTGGCTAAAAATAAGCAAGAATTGTTAGTATTCAGATGTTTTACTTTTCGCCTTATGCAATGACCAATGAGCACCTTAACACTGCTTAATGTTTATCTGAAATTTATGCTTATTAAATGTTGGAAAACTGATTGAAAACTTTGGGCTTTACATTGCTTTTCTGATGTACATTTCTTTGCACCTTTTACTTAAGCTATTTCAATCTTTATCCTTGCCTTCCCAGACCTTTTTCATCTTCTACTTTAATACTCTCCAAAAACTTTTAGCAGGTGACTGAACTCTATGCTCAGTTTTACATGTGAGAATGCAAAAAGTTCAAGATGTATTCGTACCTGCTAATTTCTTGGAACAAGTAGAGAATGATCAGCTGACTGTCCCAAGATACATTTTAAATTATATAAATGAGACAAACCTGATACACTCTAACAGTTACCACAAATATGCCTTAGTGATGGCTTTGGTCTCTAAATCTTAATATTTTTATAATGCAATGTTCAGAACAAAATATAGAAAGATAAAAAATTCTTGTCTTAGTCCAAACACCTTGAGGCTCTAGGATTTTGAGGCCAAATTTCAGAATGAATTGTCCATTAAGGCATGCCATTATGATTTGAACTTAATCATCTAGTTAAACATCTAGTTGAACTTAATCAACATCTAGTTGTTTATCAAATCTTTTTCCCTTTCTGCATTAGGCCTTTCCATATGCTTATTTTTAGCAGAGATAGGTCTATAAGCCCTGGAGGTGTAGGCAATTGTTGTGCCAAACCTGTTTGCAGATATTCTGTATTTGATGCAACTCTAAGGAAATGCTGGCAATCTGAAATGTAGAACATGATAATGTGGACTCAGCAGAGCTTACTTTCATTACCAAAAACAGGGCTGAATTTACAAGCCTGTCAATCAACTAAACAGGGATTCACTCTTCCCCTAAGAAAGTTGTATATGGCCATTGAAATGGGAAACAGTGAGTGTAAAAAATTAATCTACCATCTTTTATATACACACACAATCTATAACTGTGCCCATCAGAGTGCAGCCATCCATGACTAATGGATGAGTGCATGCCTACTAAGTAACTTAGAAACATGTAAACCCAGGTAACGTGTTTTTAAATATCATTAGATTTTAAATATTGTATATTACATTACTCTGGCTCTTCACTTCCTTTCATAGATAATGAGTGTTTTTTTCTCATAGCTTAGCGTATACTTGTGTCAAGGAGCTATGACCTGGCCTGATGATGAGGACAATTGTATAAAGCAGTCTAAAACACCAGTAAAATTTGGTCTGTTAGAGACAGGTCTGCTGGGTATTAAATTTGAATGAGACTACACTCTGGCAACGTAAATGTTCTAATAACAGCCTTGGCACAGCCACACGTTTTCATCTTAATTTAACTTGTCAGGCTCATCATGAAGTGGGCTGTGTGCATTTTATGTCAAAACAGTGTATATCATATAGAAAACAAGACCAATTCCACACAAGAAGCTAACAAAAAATGGAGTAAAGCACCAGCTCAGTCTCATCAGTGCTTGGATTGAACTGCAGCCTACACATTTTGCCACCCACTGCTTGTAATCATAGGCAATAAAGAAATCCATCTTATGATGACAGAAAAAACCAGGTAAGATTTTCCTTAAAAGTCACATTCACTTAGGGTTAATGCTCAAGGAACAAAAAGGGAGAATGAAATACTATTGAAATCTGGATGTTCTACAAAGTTCTTTGTGACTTCTGTGAGCTACGTCTTTGGACTCCACAGAGATTACTTCAGTAATCTTCAGTAATATATTTCAGTGTTTATATGCCACTAGGATCGATGATTGATTTACTTTTCTGAAAGTAAAGTCATAATGCTAACCTCTAGGACCTTTTCAAACACAAAAAGCAGTATTTATATGCCATAACATTGGCATGTGTTTAATGCACATGGTAGTGTGACATCTACAATTTGTCAGTACAGTCCGTGGAGAAAAATAAGCATATATAGTGCATCATATCAAGACAGGTATGCCCAAAACATGTTTCCCAGTCAGCTTACTCTTTAAGATCTTCATTCCTCCAATACCTCTGAGAAAATAGAAGTGCATTCAGCAGTAAAACACTGCTAGAGAAGAGCAAATATTCTGGAGACAATGTTCAAAATGCTACTTAGACAACTTCTCTTAATTAGGCACCTGATTTCTTGTAAAATTTGCAGACAGACTGTGTTTGCCTAAGGTTAAGTTGTAAACCATAATCTCCTTGTAATACCTGGTTTCAGCAGTTTACATGTGGTAACACATGAAATTTTTGACAGAGCAGGGAAGTGACTTTTGCAAATTTATATCAACACTAAAGCTACCAGGTTATCTATCCTCTACATTATCTCTCAGCTTCGTGTAGCGAGTGTCCCTTCCTTAATATTTATTTGGCTAGTTCCTATGTCTCCATGTCTCAGTGGACCCACTGCTTATGAGAAAATGCCTTATATATTATCTTTAACGAAATCACTATTGCTGCAAACAAGTTATTTGAAAAGCAGCATGGATATTCCCAAAGAGGATTAGCAGAGTCTCCTTCCAGCAGGCTGACAGGTTCTCCTTTGTTTCCTAGTCTTTTCTTCCCTGGCACCATTATCCTCCTTGCTGAATTCAGACAGCCTCTGAGAACCAACACTCATCAGCATGTTGGGATGTCAGCTCCACAGCTAAAACTCCTGAGCCATTCAGGTAAATTTCAAAGTGGGCAAAATTTACAAATTAAAACAATGAAACATAACAAAACAAACAAATAAACAAACAAAGCAAAAACAAAAAACAAAAAAGGAAAAGTGCTTGTTCAGTTTTTTCAAAGATGCCACTCATAAATACCTCAACTGTTCCCAAACCTTGCACTTGTGTACTATTGCCAGCTTGTTATCTGCTCTGAGGGAAGAGCAGGGAATTGAGGACTAACCATAACCCTCAGTTCTCACCCTGTTCCAAGACTGATACAAATGATCCATCAGATGAGACAGCTCTGGTTTAGAAACTGAAACATTTAGAAAGCTCCACGCATCCTGAAACAGCCTGTTTGTGTATGATTTGGTATGACAGAAGAAACTTTCCTGCATTTAGTCATACCCAACAGTAACACCTTACATCTGCCCCTTTGTGGCATTCCAGCCACCTGATGTCCTGCAGAACTGAAGGGATTTGAGGGCTCAGGTCCAACAGATCCCAAAAATTCAAGGGAAGAGAAGGCTTAGTAATTCTTCCTGGTGTTCACATGGGATTAACAAAGCCCATGAGAGAGTCAAAGGATTTATTAAACTGTCTCACAGTCCTCTATGCGGACAAGTGAAGCTTGAGTTTCTCATGAAGAAACAATTACCACGATCCAGAGACTCTGTGTCAGTCATAAAGTGTACAGAATTCAGGCATGTCTACACAGCAAAGGTAAGCAAGGTTTGTACCTATTTGGAGCAGAAGCCCTTTTTTGGAGTCTGAGTATTGGTTTGGTGAGTATTTGTTCACACATTTCCTGTCCTAGACATTTAGACACAGAGGTCATATTTCTAAAATATGTCGAACAGCTGATTAACCTTTAAACCTGGAGACATGCCTTCCCCATTCTAAAATAATAACTCTTGAAATTATTTTTAATGACATTATAAAAGCATGGAGTGGTTTATAATTAACTGCTAATCGGTAGCTACATGATTTGGAAAGGTTTAGTAGATTTAATTTAATTACTTCATTTGCATTGCTCTAAATGTTTTATGAAATTAGCATGATACTTGGTTTTATGATTAATTTAAAAAACCTTTTATTAATACAAATAGCCTTTTGGTTGAAAGTCATGTATACATTAGCAAGTGTAAAAGGTGAATGCCTGCACATCTTTTTCCTTAGGAAATGAATGTGGTTTCCTCAGCAGATGTTTATAATGAACGGAAAAGTTCCTGCCTGGAAAGAATTTTAGAGAAACTGTTATTGACAGAGTTAAGCCCTCAGATTTTTATCTTTGTTTGACCTGCTGCTTGTGTGTTAAAGATGAAGGGATGAGGCATGGCTGTTTCTTTTCTTGCCTTCTGGCAGGTTGCTGCTTTACTATGTGCAAACAAATAATTTTTTAACCACAAGTGACAAATAGACTGTTCCAAATACTACAGGTTTGGGTTAAAATTTATTATAATGAACAAAATTGCTGCCTTTCATTTGCATGTCATCTGGCCATGGGAAGAGCAGCTGTGGTGCCACCTGGAACTAGAGAGATAAAAAAATTAGGTTCCCCACTAGAAAAAAACCTCGTGGCACAAAGCCCAAGTAACATGAGGGATGGGTGAATTTGGAAGAATCACTGGATGTTCTTTTGTGAAGAACTATATGTCTACAAAGGTAAGGCAAGAAGCCCCTAGTGAGAATGGGAGACAAAGGTATTAGACACAGATGTAATGATATCATGGTCCTGAGAAAGCTTCCAGGATCTGCATCCTGATCCTGTGAGGTTTGCAAAACATCGATTCCCTGTTCCTGGGATCCTGCAGTATCCATAACAGAAAAAATATCATCAAAGTCATAAAAAGCACTCAGTATTTTCTTCTCAAAAGTGGCTGAGTCAACACCATGATGCTGTGAGCCAGGAATTCAGGCAGACCTCAAGAAGGGTCTTTCAGTAGTGCTCAATGTGCCCAACACGACCAACGTGGCCAACATGGCCAGCATGACCTCTAGCTCAAGAATTCTCCAGCTGCTGGTTGCCTGAACATATTCACCTTATCCTTTTGCCCCTATTCCTTAACCTGTGTAAGCAATTATTATTAATAGGCACCTATTAAAATAAGAAAATGGGAAGATTAACTTCAAGGTTCTTTTCTGGAAGTTCCTGAGTTTTATCCACTTTCACAGTTTATTAAATAAAAAAGATAAAATAGCATGACAAGAGAGTCAGCAGTATATTGGAGGAGGCTCAGTATGAAGTTGTTGTTAATGACTTAATTTCATAACACACTGTGAAGTATTCAACATTTTTTTGAACAATATGAAGGATTACAAGGGCAACAGTGACCCACAGATTTATTTCAGGAGAGAGAAGTCATACACAAATTGGAGTTAAGTTGTTTTTTGGCCTGTTAAGCAATAAATAAGATCTTCATTATTGCCTCTTTACTTTCATCTTTTTAAATTCCTTTGAATCATAGCAAATAGCAAAATAAACTGTGAACACACAAAACTCCCTGTATTTAAATTTCTACACTGCCAAGTAAGCTCTACAATGAGAGTCTCAAGGCACTGCTACATTTTAACTGTGGTATATTGCACTTATTGGACTTCCATATTTAATTTGTGTTTGTTTTTGGTTTTGTTTCTGGTTTTGTTATTTTTGGGGTGTATGTGTGTGTGTGCGTGTGTGTGTACCACTATAGCTCCTAAAACCATGGTCAAATTATACCAGGTGCTTTCATACTTTCATAGATGAGCAATAAAACAAGACTCTGGGGACTGCTTGGATACATACCAGATCTTCAGTGACCTGCTGAGCTAAAGAATAACTAGGTTCAGAGACTGGACTGTGGCAGAGTATGACTTTTGAAGAATTCATTGAAAAAATGCCATGAAAGCAAAGCTAAAATAATGACTGAATATTCAGAAATAATCACGGTTCATTGCATTTGTCTTTAGGTAGAACTATGGAGTGTGTGTGGCCTTGGCAAGCTTCAAGGGGCTTACCAAAGGGTTAGTGTTAAAGTGAGCATATGAGGGAGAGATTTTAAAAACCTGCATGTCAAGTGAAGAGAAAGAAAATTTTTAAATAAGATAATATGATAAAATATTTTATATGGATGAACTAAGATGTCCATCTGCAAGCTGCTTTGGAACTATACTATTCTATATTAATAGCACAAATGTATTTTGTAGTGCAGTGCTAAATATAAACCAGGCATCACAGAAGCTCTTACACAAGCACCTCCATTCAGCTTTGCCAGCAAATGTCAGCACTGACCCCACAACACCCCATTTCTAGGGCTTCTATTGCACAGAGAACAGCAATTGTACTGAACTGTGGGAGCACTTATACTGTAGAGAAGAGGCTAAAATGAGACTCACCAAACTTATTTTCACTTGAGATCAAAGGCAGAATATGAGTTCCACTCTCCAGACATCAAAGACCAGAACAGAGGCCACTGTGCCACTTCAACCTGAAATTATGTCCTTATTATGTGCAGTGGGAAGTTTACAGCTTTTATCTCAGACCGCAATGCAAGAAATTCAGCTAGCTAAAAATTACTAATAATAGTAGTAGTAGTCGTAGTATTACTAGTAGTAAACATTATCACCATCACCTAGACTTGATCAGTAAGAACAAAGCTAATTGAAAGAATTTTTTTTTCTTCCAAGATTTCATGTTACATAGACTAGAAAATGATTCAGTAGAAAGACTTTATTCACAGGCAATTAAATCATTCTAAGTGTCTTTCTAATAGAATTTGGTCACACTCTCGCTCATCATGGCTTTACTAAGTTTCATACAAAGAGACCTCAGAGCTGACTTCTAGTTACACCTATTTACTAAACTGAAAATTATAAGCCACTGCAGTTTCTGTTTCCACACTCTTTGAAATTATCAGAAAGGCTCCTCATGGCTTCAGGCTAGAAGATCTTTCCATTGATGTGGTTAAGGTTATCTCTTATTCAACGTCCGTTTTTTCCTGCAAGTGGAAATTCACATTGATGCCAGTGTGAAGACTTTCACCAGTGCAACCAAGGTAGGGAAGTTAGACCTGCAGTGTTTTGTTCTCCAGACTAGAGATGATTTAAATAGGTGGATTCATAAATTGGAGGAATGACAATAGCATGCATGGAGCCAGATGATGCACATGCATAAGTTAGGCACTTGCCCAACTTTGACACTATTTTGACAATACACAGCAACATGTTGATGTTACTTTTTATGTGGCAGTAAGAGTGCAGAACACACATTTTTATCTAGTCTGATAGCATTTAGCCTTTTTTACATTTTATTTGACACGTCATGTGAAAATTTTTCAGTGGAGAGGTGTAGACTTCACTAGACAATCATCCTACTGTGAATTTGTCCAGAGCAAACCCCACAGAATTAATGAAGCTCATAGGAAGCCCTAGGACCTGGGAAAAAAAGAAAAGTTAAGCAATGCACTGATGTAATAAATTTTTCAGTTCCAAACACATCCCATGAAATATAACCAAAGATTCTGGGGTTATCATAAACAGTCAGTCATGCATGCAGAATAGATACCCTGCATTAGACTATTTTCTGCTGATGGACTCCTATGCCATGAATATGAGTTCTTGGCGAAGGGCTGTCTGAAATCTTTGGTGAATAACGTGGTGAGGGGAACACAACCGACACTGCAGTAGGTAGTAAATGTAGGTTGCTATGTGTATGTGGACTGTGACTAGTTAAAGCTACAAAAGATATGCATAGACTAGACAACAGACACACAAGGGTTGTGGATTTCTAAATATCTGTACCAAGGATCTGGACAGAATAAAATGCATCTTCTTTCCAATAATCAACCTGAGTTTTCTGCTGCAGAAACAAAGGGGTATGGGGCACACAAGGTGTACAGCACACACCTGGGTACAACACACTTGGTAAACGAAAGTGTTCCGATACCCTGCGGCTTGGGTTCAGTGATATATGACTGCCTCTCTCATCTGCAGGAGCTTTTCACTTGTTAACTGCATGAGAAAGTGTTGTGAAACTTCAGGCAAAATAAAACTTTATCAGCTCATAGTCCAGAGCCAGTGCACAACCTGAAATCTTTAACTCTGGAAAAGCTACAAAACAGAAGGCTTAGTAACCACAAACAAATGTTTAGGACTTTTATTTTGATCAGCATAATGTGCACTACAGCATGCCAACTTCTGACATTGTAAGCTGCTGGTACAAGGAGTTACTTTATGGTCCACTTCCACTCTTGTTGCCTTGTAATCACCAGGCTGGTTGGTGTGGATTTCTCTACACTCATCCCTCTGTCTGCAGACAGGTTTGACCCAAGGCCATAAATAAATGCTGTTAGCTCAGCTTTTCTTGAAAAAGTGGATGCCCAATACACTGTGATAAATGGTTGTAGTTAATAAAAGACATAGGACAAAATAAGCATAAAAGCTGAATTGACTGGATAGTAGTCCAGCCTCCCAAACTATGAACAAGGCACATTTTCAAGTAACAAGTAATAAATTAGGGATCACATTATGCCCACCTGCATTGTATCTGGGCTTTGAACATATATAAATACAAAGAAGACATTATTTGAGCATTTTAGTACATGAATGTATATAGAAGGAAACAGTATTTTTAATATATTCTAAACTACTAGAATTTCAGAAAGAAGTCATTCAATCCCAGTTTTTTTGGCATTAGTCTGTTTCTATTATTGTATTTTATTAAATTTTATATTGTAATATTTCTAGAAAGCTAAATATTTACAAAAAGTTGCAATGAATTAAGACTACGTACAGATTTTCATTAAACTTTTGTGGTTTTCTTGTCATATAAAAATAAATAAGTTTTTCTTCAACTGGCCAAAATGCAATCATTCTGAATAAGAGTACATGCATCATCCATCCAAGTCTGTCTTTAACAGTACCCTTTTTCTCTCTGACATAAGGCTATAGTCATTGCTTTTTGAAAATTTCCACTCTTAAATGCTTGTACTGAAAATACTTTGCTTCTTTCAAAACACATATTAGATAATAATGAAACTTAATTACAAAATCGATTTTTAATAATGACAGGGTTACAAATACTAAGCCTGAAACAGACGATTTACAGGTAAGGGCATAACTTGGGTTCAACCAGAACTGTGCAGTGTGAGAAGCCCCAGGGTCAAGCTTGGATCATAGACCAGCTAAGCACTGTCACCATCAGTCACACTTCTCAGGGCTGCAGCCAGAGTAGCCCCTTGGACATTCAAGGCAAGACAGATGGAGCAGCTGAGGAAAAGGACAGCCTGTCAGATCCCTGTTAACACCGGGGGTTGGATTGGGAGTAAGGAGCAGAAACTGATTGTGAAAAAGTTATTACACAGCATGGCGCCTTTTTATGTCACTGTGGATTGCAATTCAAGGCAGTCACCCCTAAGATATATAGCTCATAATTTAAGTAAAAAGAATGTTTATTTCTGTAGAAATAAGACCTGTATCCACAGCTGACAGCAAGCAAGGCAGACTGAACTTAACTTGTGCTAAAGTCAGCCAGACACAGCAGCTAGTAATTTCCCATCAGAAAATTAGTGACAGTAGTACACAATATAGACAAGAGTGCCAGAGCCTCAGCTAGAATAAACAAAGTGGCACAACAAAGATTAGCTGTGGTCAGACCAGCTTTGCTGGTTTACAACAATTCAAAATCCATAGTGCTTTGTAGCTCTATGCCAAAAAGCTCTGGAATAGCTCATTTTAGATACAGTTTTAAAGTGGGTGGAAAAGTTCTTGGTGGTCATAATGACTGCACCTTCAACAAATGAAAGCAAAAAGTTATTTTAATCTCTCATGTTAATACCTTACTAAGTTTTGCTTTCTTTCTAAGTAATATTGTTTTAACACTTGTGCCAATGGAAGCTTTGCCAATATTTTCACAAAATGTTGATAGGTTTTGCCAATATTATATTAAAAAGGACATCTAAGAAATGCAAACATTTAGTAGACTTTTATGAAAAATGATGTCTGTCCAGTATCTCATACCACAAGGATAAAAAAGAAAATAAACCAAGAACTAGAACTCTGGAGTACATTCAGATTTCATATGACAAAGAGACTCATTTTTTGTCCTGTGAAATAATGAATACAAAACATCATTATTTGCTCTCAGCCACCTAAATATGCTCACATAATCTCTTCATGACATCCGTATCATGAAGCCTTAGCAGTCTACAAGACAGCATCAAAGAGACATGAACATACAGAAAAGAAGTAAAGGAAGAAAAAAAAAAAGGGTGATGATACAGAATTCTATGAGACTAGCCAGGTCAGTAAACACATCTAGTGAGTTCATCACTTTTTCCTTCCCTTTACTGTCTTGTTTGTTGGATGTCTGTGTACTAATTTAGAATTGGTATGTTCTTAAATGTTTTTCCAGAGAAACAGAGACATAAACAGTTATTATGTTCTTAGAAATATGCCTAGAGAGGCAATGCAAGTAAGTCAGCAAAGAAATAAAATGTAGCACAATTCTGCAGATGCAGATGAAGAGTGAATCACAGAATTTCAATTTCTCCATGAAGAAAAAAGGGGCTTGGTCTGCAAGCCAAGCTGAATGTCAGAACTTGAGAGATACAGATCCCTTGAAACTGCAAAGGCTCAGCCTCAAAACCAAGGCAAAGGAATGGAAAAGCTTTACCCAAGCCCATGTTCTACTGGCTCCTATCTCAGGACAGAGTACCTGGGTATAATGACTTGATTTTTATGATTAAGCCAATTATAATGAAAATTGTTCATGCTTAAAAAAAAAAAAAAAAAAAAAAAAAAAAAAAAAAAAAAAAAAAAAGAGGAAAAAAAGGATTTAAATGAGACGTTTAAGGCTTAATACTTCCTCCAAGACTTTTGTGAACATTAACAACCTTAAGTGATTCAAAGTGGAGGGTTAACTTCTAATATTTAGAGCAAATGGCATAAAAAAATCATTTGCTTAAAAATATAAAAATATGAAGCAATGACTTGATGAGGGGAGACACTGGCAAAAACACATGAGTTCAGAAGCTCAGCACTACTGAAGAGATATTAAGGGTTGTAAAAATGTTCCCTGCATTTTGGAAGACAGGCAGTTTGTCTTTTGTTGCTGGGAAAAAAGGAAGCTCTGCAATATGAAGGTGTGGAAGGTATTAGGGAACAAATTCTGTACGTAAACACCATCTTAAACAGAGATAAATCAAATGTTTCAAAGCTGTGAGAGTTAAAACTCAAGATTTGTTTTAACATGGATGAAAAGAAGATTCTTCACAGAAATGGAACCTGAAGCTCTAGAAAGAAGGTTGAGGTTAACACAATCTCCATCCTGCAGGCATCAGGCCCAGGAAGGACAGTGATGGCATTGTGCAAATGTAACAAAGAAAACTGAAGGGGAATGGTTAAGAACTGTTTTGGGCATTCTGAGCTTGCTCAGGTATTGAGTAGCACTGAAAACACTGGAAAACAATTTGAATTTAACTTTGAGTGAAGGACTAAACCTGTGAGTCATTGGCATCATCTCCTAGCTGGAGTCTTTTTGCAAAGGAGATCCAGAGGAGGGGAAAATAGAAGTAGGATTAAGGGATGAATCCTGATGAATGTGAGGAGACTGGGAGGAAGGCATGCAGGGTCCCAAGGGAAACAATAGCAGCAAATGTTCTTTGCACATATTGTTGTAACATGTTTGAAAATTCAAAGCTTTCCTTAAGGAAACACAATGAAACACAGCTGAAATAAGCTATAATATAGTGGTAAGAAGATGATTTCCAGGATCTAAAGGATGGCTCTTAAATAAATTTGCTGCAGATCAGGCTGTGAGCAACCACTGCTGTCACACACTCATGATATTTAATATTACACAGGTTTTCTTGTCTTGGGCTCTTTTTTCATGTCTTCTTGTTTCTCATTGTCTCTAAATTGCATTCTTACTTCTTCCACTTAATTTAATCTAGCCGAATAACACTTTCAATTAAGTTTAGACAAAGGTTCCTTAAAGTTTTGACAAAGTCCCTTTAGCTGAGTATGGTATTTCAAGAACTATATTAAAAAGATTTTTAATTCATTTTTAATTAGAAATAAATACAGAATTTTTACTCAGCTCTGTAGAAATAAACACAGTATTAGAAGTCAGTAAATGTTTAATAAAATCCATGATAGCTTTATAAATTACACTAGTTTCTTCTTTTTTGGCTTAAGAATATTTCAGAAAGGTTTTTTGCTTTCCAAGGGGGCATTTCCCCATCTTTTTTATACAATTCTTCCACCTACTTGGAAAGATTTTATTCTGCAAATGACAAACTATGCTGACTTAGAGAGACCATATAATCAACTGATGTAGAATGAAATGTCAGTTTGCTCTGAAAAATATAACAGATTTGGCATATTCACAATCAATACTGAATACTGTAGTCACTTGACATGTATTTGCTTTACCATTACGTGGTAACAACCTTTCAACCACCGTACTTCCAGCATTTTAAGGTGTAGGAACAGTTGGAATAGTCATTCTCAGGTTGCCCTCTGCTGTTTAAGGTTAAAAAGACAAGGCATGTTTTACAGAGCTCCAAAAAGCAGTTTGGTGGAGGGAGGTACATCTGGGACTAGAACTGGAAAAAAATTCGACCTGCACAGAGGATTTGTATTTTTATATAAAGTCCATCCATTTTAAAAGGAATAGACACCCTCTGAAGGGTTCATGAAGAAGAAAATGCAGGAAGTTAAGAAACGTAACTTTATTTCTGTGATTGCAAAGTTTTTACTTTTCCTGGAGAATCATTAGCTATAGGAACAAATCCTGCAGCTGTAAAACAATTTCCCATCAAAGTCAGTGCCACAAATGTAATTCTTAGTTTGAATACTCAGATGAAACTCCTGGCTTGAAGTATTTGACCTGAGAATGTGGCAAGAAACACTGGCTTCTCTTCTTTTATATCTACTTTATAGGTAGATATAAAAGGTAGATATAATTTGGTACAATATGTATCAATTTGTAAAATCCAAGGGCTGTGCTACCTAAATAATCGAACTAAAGTGAACCCAGGTGCTTCTTGAGCCTCAGCAAAATTCAGTGATTTATTCAGAGAGGCTTTATACTTGCTCAAAGAATGAACTCATCTTTAACATTGCAACCAAAAGAAAATCAAATTTATTTGATACAGAATGAATAATAGAGGCTGGATGTGCTTGTTTTAACTGGAACAGAAGATTAGGGAGGTCCATTGGTTGGCAGTGGCTGCCAGACGTGGGATGGATCCATTTGCTGGCCCAGCACAGTGACTGTGGGCATTCAGAACATGACACACACAGTGTCTTCCCTCTGGGCAGAAGAAATAAACTCACAGGAGAATGAAATGCTGGCTTTTTTGAGTGCTATATCTGGACATGCTGATTTGCTGGTTATATTGTTTGTTTCTTTCATCCGTGAAAATATAAATCTGTCGAAAGTTGGTTTTTTATTCAGCAAGTAAGTAACAAGAAAAAGCTTAGTGTTCATTGGCATGGAGCACTAGCAGGAAAAGACTGGATGATTTTGGGTGATTCAGGTCTGCTAGATAAAATAACATGCTCCTTTAAAAAACTTGAATTATATTTGGGCTGCTATGAAAAAATCAAATTATTGCCACATGGCATCACTACAAAAAACAGGAGGGGCAGGAGGAGGCTTGAATGTCTCTCTTGTGCATTTGCTTCATCAGACTCATTTAGATTTCTTACACAGCTCTTTTTCTTGTATTTATTCTGCATGCCCTTTGGATATCTTTATTACTTCAAATTATAGCTACATCTTGTGACCTTAACTTGAGCTTAGCATAGTTTTTGTCTAAGACTGTGCATGTTTAAATTCATCACCAATTAACTTCAATATAAGATTGAATTCACATCATAAATTCAGGAGAATGTAGTATGTAAAAAGCTCTCATTGTCTCTAAAAAAACATTCTGAACTGACCCAGATGTGCAAGAACTATACTGACTGACTATACAGAACAGGTTCTGGGGTCCTTTGATCTTTGCCTCCCCCATTCTTTTCTAAACATCTTCAAAAAGCTGCCTTTCTGAAACGAGAAGTTCACCCACCCTTATTTGCTGACAGACTGAACAGGAAGGGCACATGGAAGCTCTTCTTATTTTATTGTGTGATTTATTTAAAAAGCCAAGGCAAAAGGTCTGACACGGGTAACGCTGGGATCCAGGACTCTTCAACACACAGCTCAGTTCTGTATCATGGCAAACTCAGAGGACTAAATAGCTACAGCTATACACAACAATTATTTAAGCAGGTCGCAGTGCAAAAGTGGTTTTTTTTTCATTTACACAGTAGTACTCTAACAGTAAAATTCCAAAGTGGTTAAATCTTGTCTGAATTGTCCCTGTCCTTTACAAAAAAAGTGAAACACAGACAGATCTTGGAATATAGAGAAGTTCTTGTTTATTGGAAGTCGTGGTATCTCCAGGTTTTATTCAGGCTATTGGAAAATCTGAAGGAAAAAGTGTAAGTACTTGACTTCTTTAGTGTTATCCATAGACTAGCTGATACAGACTGACCACTTGAGCAACATTGGAAATACTCAGAAAATCAGAAAACAATTACTTTAGACAATTTCTGCAAAACTGACAGAGTAGAAATCGGTAGCAAGACTAAAATATGATGTAGGAAGGACCTGACCCTTCACAACCACACCATGTACTTCTTTATAACTGTTCAAAGTGGATATGGTCATAGTCTTACACTGTAAGGCAGTTCAGGGACTCCTACATTAATACTTTAAAGTGTATTTATTTCTGCCACCCCAGCATGCTTGAGATATTAATCACTAGTTCAACAGATGTTCTATATTTTCAATCATTTTACAAATAATAAGACAAACACTTTTCCATCTTTCCAGATGAGGACAGAGGCAAATAGGCACCTTCTAAGCATGTGTTAGAGATATTAAAAAACAGATTCAATCCATTCAATAATGTTACTCTTCTGACTCTCAGAAAATAAACTATTGTGATAATGGTAGCTCTCAGATACTAGTGTGTGGGAAATTATGCTTCATAGAAGATAAAATCCATTGATTTATGAAGTTTCAAAATATTGGGACTTCTGAAATGGAACCTTTACACCTAAACACAGACTGAAATTCATGCCCTTACCAGCTCCAAGAGCTGTGAGACCACATCTCTGTGTCTGGTGGAAGGCTCCTCAGCACGAGAAGGACTCTGGTACTCAGGAGCAAGTCCAGTGAGGGCACTGAGCCAATAGGTCAGATAAAAAGGCTCATGAACAGAGGCTGAGAAACTCAAACTCTTGCAACTGCACAGTGAAAGTGAATCAAGAGACACAAGTTAAAAACATGGAAAGATGTGCTTAGATATTAGAAAACTTGTTTTTCTGTTAAATATTGGGAAGGGTCATCCAGAAAGATTGTAGAATCTATGTCTTGGAGATGTTCTGAATACATCCCTGAGAAATCTGGTCTAAATAGAAATGCTTTGAGCAAGGGATCGAACTGGATGACCTCTGGAAGTCCCTAACACCATAAATCATGTCATTCATGGGGTGATGTTCTTCACCCACAATTGTTGTCATAGTCTGAGAACTTGGGTATATTTCTGTGGATTTGAATCTTAGCAGGTTGGAAAAGTATATTGATTGTAAGAATCCCACATTCCAGCAAGAGCTCCAACTGCTGTAGTATTACTGTCAGGAAACACAATTTCTACTCTTCTGGATAATAAAGGACTAGTTTATTCTGATGTACAGTCCCAGGAGACACCTTTGCTTTATGGTAACTAAATGGGCAAAATATCTGTCCACAGCCTTGAAAAAAGTCTGTGCAAGTTCTAAAAATCAAGGGTTACTCAAAACTCAAGATTTCCTGACTATCCTTTAGATCTTTTCAATTCTCCATGAGATGTAGGTTGGTTCTGGATTTCATTTACCGTTCTTGGGATTGTCCTGTGCCTCTGGATTTGGACTTGATGACACTTTTGTGTCCCTTCCAACTCAGGATATTCTATGAATGAATTTTTTTGGTTTTGCTTCTTTGTTTGAGAGCAGTTAGTATGGACCGAACACACGACTCTTCACATGGCTTATTTACTAGAAATTCTCCTGGCAGTTTTTTCATGTAACAAAAGCACTCTCTCAGATAACATCTGAGAATGGTTTGACAATAGTATAGGGTATAGGAAAAGGAATATTTAGCTATTTGGATGTAAATTGTGGCATGACATGTTCCCTAATATCCTTTATGAATTGACTCTTAGCCTCTTAGTTCCTTTCATGCATGTAGTTTGTCATCATACAAACTATTTACCCATACAAAAAGGAGGAAAACCTGATTGAGTACCTTTTAAGCTCTACTTATACTTTATCCATGCCTGTCCTTAGGACTTACAAGAAACTAGTCAAGCACTCTGAGGATACACCAATGCAAAATGCCATGGCAGACTAGTTACACCATATGAAAAGTGCCAGTGCAGTGCCCACTGCAGCCAACAGAAAGGTTCATACTGACATTGCCAGACAGACTAAATTATATTTTAAAAAGTGGAAGGTACAAACTATCTAAAGATATAAATGGAAATCAAGAAATAAAATGCAAGAATACAGAAAAGAGTGATAATACTGAAACCATGCAGCTAGCTAGAGAAGTTCTCAAAGGCACAGGAGTTGAAATTCCTCAAAAAAACTTTAGTTAAGAGCCAAAGAATGTGTATTTATTTCACTCATGATGACAAGTTCAAGGCATCTACAAAAAAATAAGATGAGTGCCAAAAGATCAACTGACACAGGCTGTGCATTTCATCTGAAGAGTGTGGATGCTGTTCTTTCAGATGGAGAGAATCATTCAGAGCACAAAGTTATTACAGACAGAACAATCACTGCTGTAATGAAATGATGTACAACTGGTCAGAGGCATACAAAAGCTTTCTCTATTAGGAGGATAATTATAGGCTTTTTCTGTTTCAGAGCTGATAATAAAATTGTCTATATTGAGAAACAGCTGAGAATCCCCAAGCACATTATTGCTGTGTATTTTATCAGTTCCTTCCCTCTGAAAGAGGGGAATGCTACAAATTGATACAAGTAGTTCCCATTGCATAAGTTTATTTTCAACATGACTTAACACTCAACATCATCTTCATCATTGTATATAGCTGGTGACAATCTTTCTGTATTTACAAACTGTATTAGTTAAGTTCACTAGGGGCCTGAAGTGTTTGAATTGGAGGCATAGCAAATTCCAGGAATTCAAGATAAAAGCAAGCACTATTATACACTAAATGTTCATTTATAAACTGCTGGATGGCTTCAGTATTCCATCTGGCCCTCCAAGCCAGGGCCTGCTATGGGACATTTGGACACAGAGACTAGAAAAATGAATATTTTGATGGGAATAAGAAAGAGTTCTACTTGAAAACAAGAACTTAGGCTTTCATTTTGCAGATAAAAATGTAACTGTATCTGGGAAAATTCTAAGGATTTAAAAGTACCTAAGAAGTTATAAGCAATTATAATTGTTAAGGAACCCTCTAAACTAAAATTATCAGGGAGTATGGACTTAATAAAAACCCAGTTCTTACAGGCAAATTGCACCGGTTTATTGAAATGGGATGTTAAAAGACAACGTTAGCACTATCATTTTTATTGTGAAAATAATTCCTTTTGATTTAAATTTATATTATTCTTAAACTCTAAATAAAAATAATTTCTCATTGAGGTACACCTTAGTGCTACAAACTCTTAAGAATTTTTTTAATTTACTGGTTCTGTTTTAATGCAGTATTTTCACAAAGCATGACTTATTTTACAATTTCCACTCAGCTCTGTCTCCCAGCAACATCTATTCACAAACATTCACTAAAGATTTTGATATCAAAACTACAAATATACAGGGTAAAAAGGCAATCTAAAAAGGAATATTCAACCAGGATCTTCCTTCTGGCATATTTGAATACTGAACTACAAAAGAAAAAGTATCTTGTCAT
Organism: Sylvia atricapilla; assembly: GCF_009819655.1. NCBI lineage: Eukaryota > Metazoa > Chordata > Aves > Passeriformes > Sylviidae > Sylvia > Sylvia atricapilla. The sequence goes on from NC_089140.1 coordinate 134,956,807, forward strand.
CTTGAAGAATATTCTAGTCCTTCACTGATGAGATTGGGGATGGATCAAGGATGAAAGACTTCCAATATTCTGCTCACTGATTCTATGAAATCTTATAGTATGTCAGATCTTTGTTACTTTTTATTTCATCTTTTTTTATCTCATTCACATACTATGGAGAAATATAAGAAAGACTTCAGATAGATACACAGAAAAAAACCTCAAATATTCCAATGCAGTTTATCTACCTGTCTTATGAACCATCTGAGAGCTTGTCAAGATTCCATCTCTAATCACTAAATTTAATGCCAGAGAGGGACAGTCACAGGCTCAGCCTATGTTTAATACTATACACAGGAGCCCATGCACTGGAGGCCTTTTGTACATAGGATGTAAACCCAATCCTAAGTTTAGAGTTCTATAAATTATTTTATTATTTTTTCCCTTCATAATAAAATAAAGCCCATTTAGCTGAAAGAACCATAACAGCATCCCACTTCAGGGAAGTGTAGTCCTATAATTAGTAAGAGAAAAAGTCTTGTACTTAAGTGTAATTTGCAAGATAAAGACGCTCATGTGAAGGAAATCTCTCTTTCTTTGCTACTAACTGAATAGAGTAGCCCATTCTGTTGAGAGAAAATAAAGTTATTTTGGAATTTTATATCAATGTAATATGAAATACTTGGAAAATAAGCATCAGAAATATTTTATTTCTTGATCGGGAACAAGTTCTGAGACTGAGAGAAGAACACATGTTAAATCAACTGAGAAAAATGCCATTTCAAAGGTATTCAGTAAGTGCATAGATGTTGAGACATAAATAATGAAATCAGTAAAGATTATAGACTTAAATCTCATGTGTTCTACTACCTTGACAACAAAAACACCAAACCTTCTATTTTTATCAAATGAATGCTGGGACTCTGAAATCATCGCATGCTGAGCAAAAGGAAGCTAATATTTTTTAAAAAATATCACAGAGCTTTTAAAAAAATTACAAAGACAGAAAGAAAATCTAGGCAATATACACTCATTAGCTACTTAAGCAGCTATTTGCAAAGCATGTTTAAATCCATGGAGGAGCTACTGGAAAAATATGCAAAGTATTACTATTAGAAGATGTTAAAACAGATGTTCCCCAACAATTTGTCACAAAAATTTAAAATATTTTATAAAGTTCATGTATTTTTCAACAGTCTTTGAAGTACAGAACAATATTTTTTAAGAGCTGTGATTAATAGGCATACTGTTTTATTTGGATTGTTTTGTAAATCTTGTGGGGCTTTTTTCTGTTCCTGTAATGTGACAGCTTAACTCCTCTCTTATGTCAGAAAAACTGAAAAAAAAATCCATAAACAAAGAAAACTCTCTTTGGACTTGTAAATCACAAAGAATATGTTGGCATGATGCACATCAGAAAAAATTGTAGGTGATTTCACATGTGCTTTCTGTTCCAAAGCCTGGCTGGTGACTGGAATTAGATTATTTTATTGGCAGTAAGGATGTTACACCTAGTTTACACAAAACTTATATTAAATATTGCAATGTGATTATGCTGAACATATCTAATTGAATGTGATACATGTACAATACATTGAGAATTAATCACCACCTAGTCCTGTGTTGCCCACTGGCATTTCCCAAGCAATAACCAATTTTCAGTGGTTAAGTTTGGAGAGTCCTCCTGGCATGTGTGAGTCCAAAGGCAGTAGAATAAGTTTTCTGAACTCACCACTGGTATCTTGCTGTGCCATCCACGCTGGACATGTTTATAATTCCTGAAATAAATTCCTTCATCTTGATCATTTCCCCTGTCGGTGAACACCAATATGGAATAGCCATTAGCACTGGAACTAGATGAGTTTTTATTTCACAGATTTCCTGATGCCAACAAGATAAGTTATTTGTCTCATAGAGGAACTGAAGGGGAAGTGCTTCAAAAAAGCCATTTATTGCTATTTTTTAAATAAATGCCTGGGTTTTGTTTTCTTTTTTTTTTTTTTTTCCCCACCATTCAAAATGGCTTTTATTGTTGAAAAACCCCATGACTTTTTTTTCCAAAATACTGAGTCTTGAAATTAAACTTTTATATCAATATACATTTGAAATGAGTATGTCTCAAAGTTGTCATATATTGTCCCTAAACATTAAAAAAGCATATTTATTCACAGAGCTCTAGCTAACAAGGAATTGAACAGATAAAATGAATAACATATATTAATTACACTAATTACCAGTACTACTAAAACTTGTGGTAAATCTAGTGACTTTTCCATCTCCAATTCCCTTAATTTGTAAAAGAGCAAATATTTCTTTTCATCGGTAACCTAAAAAAGCTTAGCCATATCTTGACAGAATTACTTGAGAGTTTTCTTATCCTTTTGTGAGTCCTCTTTACAATACTTTCCCTAAATTGTCTGAAGAGCACACTGACTCTTCCTTTGAACTGTGAGAGTGGAACAGCGAGTTAGTCTGAAAAATCACCAAAGAAGTTTGGATTTGCATTCTTTTTGTCAGCAGAAGTCCTGGCTCCTGAAGAGTGATGGTAAATCAAAGTCTTTCTCTGCTGTTCTGCAAGGAGAAGAAAGAGAACAACACATTTAATGACCTACTGGAAAGTCATTTGAGGTCACAATATCAATTAACAAAATAGTTAACACCTGCAAGTGGCTTATTCAACTACCAGCAGTACAGAAAAGCCTGAAAATCTTTATTTGTGGAAGTATTCATATACCTGCACAAATTAATTTACTTAGGCAGGCACCTATGAAAGTGTTATTTATTCAAAAGCTGGAAAGTTGTGAGAGAGAAAAAGCCTCCAAGTACATTTCATGCTCATGCACTGTTATGAATTCAGAGTACACTAATCTGGAAAACATGTCTTAGAACCCAAAGGGGGCGGCCACATTCATGTGCATCTGCCTCTCTGTGAAAGCTCATTGACATAATGGAAGAATGTAAGAAGACCCAGAATGTGCTTAGATGCTATATTGTTCAGCATCCAGTGGAAGTTTTAAGGGTCCACTAAAGGCCCTAAAGGATTGACTTTACGCTTTCAAGTTCCTACAATAAAATACCTACACGGGGGATCCCAAGACAACTGCTGACAGATTATACCCTGGAAACTGAGATGCTTGAACAATGACACCATTTCAGTGATTTTATGAATAACCATACAATTGTTGCTGTGTTTTGCTTCTTTACTTCTACATTTATTTTTACTATTATTCCATAGAAGATATTTAGGAATATTCATGGATGAAAGGCGCCACTTATAGAGATCTTCCCCTGTGTCAATGTAAAATGTATCCTAAATTGTATTCTTTTTCTTTTGAGAAATAGTTACCTTCTAAAATACAGTTTTCAAAAAAATCTGTACGTGTTTTAAATGAATATTTGCAAGCTCCACTCTATTCTGTACATCTGGGATCTCTTTAATCAGTCATTTTTTTATGAGACCATGTGGAGAAATTATAGTCTTGTTAACACAACATTGCATTAAAAAGAATGCATATGTTTGCTTCATGAAAGGAATTAAAAGAGCCAAGGGATGCTGGAGTTGACTGCATGATCTGGTTACTTGAGGTTTAACAATTCCTGCTATTCACAGCTGTCAGTGGTGCATGTAAGTGTTATATTTCCCCTTGTTTCCCAACTTTTTATACGTTTTGTAAGATTAATACTGGTTAAAGGAGTTTGTAAGACATACAGCTGGTAATCAACTATCTGTGTTTAAAGAAGTTTTAAAAGGTATCAGATATTCTAATCCCTTTAATTCTTCATTTACATAACGATTTGTTTTTATATTTTCCCTAGGAAGTTTAAAACTGCAAAGCAAGAAAAGGAGAAAGTTTCATCTTCTAATTAAAATTTTCTATTCACTTCAATAATAAATCTGAGCCTGGACCAACAAGAATTAGTTGTTGCTTAGGGAGTGAGGAAACTGCCCAAGCAACTCCAATGATTGTAGCCTCAAAATATGATCCAATCTCAAAAGCTTTTTGCTGTTTCCTAACCCTGAACATCAGCATCAACACCCTAATCCCAAAGACCCAACAGGACAGGGGAAGACAGAGGGACCTGCATGAGAAGCAGAGACCACAGCACAACAGAACCTCCAGCAATTTTTTCTCTCAGTATCAGTTTGAGGGCAAAAGGGAAACAACAGAAATTTCAGCCAGCATTCACCAGCAGACTTCCTCCTCCAAATTGTTAAATCTCATTCTAGGATGGATGAAAGGATAGATGAATGAGTGGATGGATGAATAGATAGATATTTTTTCCAAACAGAAATCTCTAATAGAAACATCAAAAATCTGGTTAAGCTCTAACTCCATGGCAAGTTCAGAAGTTACAACAGCTTTATTTAATTTCCCCTATTGTCTCCATAAAATTCTGACAATGAGTTTGTATTGTAGGATAACAAATTTTGGAGCTATGGACTCCTTTCTAGTGTTCCATAATATGTTCAAGATGAACAATGGTTTTGCTTTAAAAAGAAAAGTTTTTACTCATGTAATGGGGAAGATCATTGCATTTTCACATCAGATTCATGTTTCAAATGCTGTAACTGCCAATGTTTGTGGAGCCTGAACCATGTGACTTTTCCCATTTGAGTATTAAGTCATTCACAGAACTCAGCAAATAAACCCTTTGTAGCAAAATAATAGAATATTTTTATATTTTCCCCTAAAACTAACAAGAATAATTAGGAGGAAAAACTGTTCCTTTAACCAATGTGCAGAAAGTCAAATGCTTTCCATTTAACATAGTGATATTTCCAGCTTTTTTCCACTGTTGAACAAATTATCTAAGAAAAAAAGAGTAACATCTTTTTTCTATGAGTATTCCTATGAGTAACATCTCATTAAAATGAGATGGCCTTGAAAAGTTATCCTAGGTTTTACAAATGAGGAAAAAAAAAGAAAAAAAAAAAAAAGAAAAAAACCCTACCAGATCTGAAGCAAATCCTAAATCAAAAGCGCCAGACCCCAGCAGACCAGCAAGAGCTTTGAGTTCTGAAAGTCATCACATCAACAAGGACTCACAAATATCCCACGTGGAGCAGTCAGAGTACAGTGTTGGAAACGGATTTTACATCACCATGCAAAAGCTACATTAAATCAACAGCATTTGCACTGAGGCTGGAACACTGGAACACTTTATGCTTTTGTTCATTTGGTGTCCACTCTAACATCAGCAATTCTCCAGTTATATTGTAAGTACAATATTGTTTATGTAAGGATTAGTTTCTCTAACAAGTGTTCTGAGGTAGATTCACAGAACAGTCTGAGTTGGAAGGGACCCACAAGAGTCATCAAATCCAGCTCTTAAATGAATGACTCATGTAGGGAACAAACACACAGCCTTGGTGTTGTTAGCACCATGGTCTAAACAATTGAGCTAATCTCATGATGTAGGTAGAGTAGCACAAAATATCATGAAGAGCTATTGAAGCGCATATTTTGTGTTTTTATCATTTACTCCTATAAACACAGAAATTAGAGCCAGCTGCCAGATTAGCTGAAATTAAAAGGATGCATATCACTTTTATGTTACAAATAAAAGTGATATTATTTCTTCATTTTTTAAAGAAAGAAAAAAGCAGCAAGTTATTCCTTGAGGACTTTGTGCAAGATTTATTGCAAATGCACAAACAAAATTCCTTTATTTCCACCACAGCTGAGATGCAGTTTATATTGTTTCATTTCTCATACAGCTAATTCCAGCAGATACTAATTATCCACCCCAAACCTACACGTGTCTTTAATTATCTCTTTGTCTCTAAAGCTGATATGATTGCTGGTAATAAAACTCAAACTAAAACATTTTTAATATATTTCATTATTATTTTTATTATTATTATTATTATTATTAGGTACAACACAGTTTTCCTTTAAATCTCATGTTTAAAATAAAATTCTACTATTCTTACAAGTTATTCTGAGATTTTATTTCTTATCTTGATTTTTCTCTTAATAAAAGCCGAGCTTGGTAATCTTTTGTGAGACCAGATGCACTTCTAACATGAGAACAATAAAATGCATGGCTGATTGAAATAATTCTAGACAAAATTAAACAAAACAAGTGCAGATTGACTCAGCTGTCTTTGGCTGGGATGCTGTCACCTCTGCGTGTGGCTGCTTCATTGAGAAAATATTTGCCGGTACAACCTGGCAATAGCAGCAGAGTACACACCAGCTGCATTCTGGCAATGAGGTAATTTTTTCAAAGCACTTCTCTTCAAGCCGTCAACGGGGCAATGCCTGCAGAAATGCCTTCCTTCCCTGCCTTTGTGAAGGCTCTCCAGCCATCCGTGCTCTGCAGTTTTCTCACGTTCCTGTTGCAACGACCTTAAACAATCCCACTGTCCCCGCGACTCGTCGTTCTCCTGGTGCCTTCCAGCACTGCGGTCTTCTGCCCCTCGCAGGTGTCTGCCCAAGCGGCAGTACGACAGCACACAGCGCCGTGGGCAGGAATGCAAGGGGACTGCGGCGGGAAAAGGGGCCTGGCAGAGGACTGCAGCGGGAAAAGGAGCCTGGCAGAGGAATGCAGCAGGAAAAAGGGGCCTGGCAGAGGAATGCAGCGGGAAAAGGGCCCTGGCAGAGGAATGCAGCGGGAAAAGGGGCCTGGCAGAGGAATGCAGCGGGAAAAGGGGCCTGGCAGAGGAATGCGGCAGGAAAAGGGGCCTGGCAGAGGAATGCAGCGGGAAAAGGGGCCTGGCAGAGGAATGCAGCGGGAAAAGGGCCCTGGCAGAGGAATGCAGCGGGAAAAGGGCCCTGGCAGAGGAATGCAGCGGGAAAAGCGGCCTGGCAGAGGAATGCAGCAGGAAAAGGGCCCTGGCAGAGGAATGCGGCAGGGCTGTTCCCTGCGGCAGGAAAAGGCTTCCCTGCCCCCGGCACCTGCCCGGGCTGCGCCGTGCCGGCCGCCGAGACATGGGTCGGTCTGTGGTGCTCCCTGGAGGTGCCTCCGGGAAGTTTCAGAGAACCGTCTGTGCAAGAGAGGGTGAGACACAATCCCCAATGGTCCATAAACCTGTCAGTGATTTTATAACCTGTTAGAAATGACCTGGGCAGGAGATGATATTAACTCCTTAAATGCCTTTATTTAAAAAGGGGAAGCTCGAGGGATGGCCTACGCCCCTGCTGCTCCACCGAGGAGGAGGTCCAAGTCGGTCCTGCCACTGCCCTCGTTGCTGCAGAGCCGCTGCAGGGCTGGGAGTTCGCCCTCACGGGTGTTCTCTAGAACTCAATTTGGCACGTCTGGTCTAGGGTTGTCACCTTTGCTCAGTTCTCCTTTGGTCATGGCGAGGCAGCAGAATCAGTCCTCCAGTAGCTGAGGGTCCTCTCAGTACTGTAGTGTCTTTCCTTTATTTGGATTTTGTGTTGGGTTGCAGCTTTTGGACCATTTTGCCAGCAACTCCACTTCCTCTTGGAGTGGAGCTTCATGGGAGTCCTTGGGTTTTCCATAGGGGTGGCAACAGCAGTTTGATGGGCAGGCCGGGCACTGACAGGGAACAGGGAGTGGAGCACGCAGGAAGTGGAGCAGGCAGAGGGCAGGTGGGAGGAGCAGCAGAGGCCAAGGGGTGTACAATACAAGGGGTAAGAAACTGGGGTTTGGGATACAAACTTTCGAGGGAAGGTAAGGGGCATGCAAGTTGCTATGGATACCAGTGCACTCAACAGTAACAAGTAACAGTAACCAAACTTCCAACACTTGAACAACTAGGAGTCCCTTAATTTTATTCACTTCATAACCAGTTTGCAAGAGAGAGAGTTGGCTCACTCCCCAAATTATTAGGATCATACCGTAATTCTAGTGAGTAACAGGAGCTTTGGATTTTTTATTCCTTTCTCTGATGACCTGGGGCAAAAGTCTAGCTTTAGTCCAAAGGGTCTGCAGGACACTTACTTTCTTTCCCCGTCCACCAATTATTTACAGTCAGATTGTATTTCCCACAGCTATCCCATGGAGTTTGTCCCTTGTGTTTCCAACAGTGTTAGAGGAAAAAACAGACTCTGTCTGATTCCTGCTCTGAGACTCTCACATGTGGCTCTTAGGGACACGAAAGAACGAAGCAGACAGCAGAAAGTCAGCAGGAAAGCTCGCTACTTTATTTTTCTGACCCCATCTTATATACACTTTGACAAGCAGGCCAAAGATTGGCTACAGAGGTAGCCACCTCTTCAACCTCGTTGGTGGACATCACCATCAATCATCTTTCTCCTCCCAGAGGAGAAAGACGCAAACAAAGTAGATAAATTCTAAAAATATACATGTTTTTTTGGAAGCTGCGTGAGAATAAAATGCAAACAGTGAAAAGTAGGCAAACTTGAGGCAACACTCATGTGTCACTAAGTAATGGAAAGCTATTCCTTCAGAGTCCAACCTACCCCTCATCTGCCCAGCCACACTTCCAGCGGAGCTAGGAAGCATTGCTCTTATCAATCTTTAGGAAATGAAAAACAAGGGTGAATAAATGGTCATAGCTGGACTTTCTAGTGGGGAGGTGGGTTAAAGGCTCTTCTCTGACTTAGTCCAGTTCCTTGAGATGATGCTAGCCATCTATCTACAGATTTTTGCTTGACATGAGATGTGGAGCAAAATATGCAGAAAACAGACCTTCCATGTTTCAGAATGCTTTCTCTTGTGATGAAAAGAGAGATAACAAACATCCTTTGAGCTTATGTCTTGGTGCTATCCATCTGCTGGTTGTTTCTCTCTGGAAAAATTAATACCCATGAACTGTATAGCTGTAAGGATTTCCAAATTTGAACAGTATTCTCTCACGAGGTAATATCTAAGCTTGTCCCTGAAGCAGACAGAGCATTTTGAATATTTGATTTATCCTGGCTTGAGTCATAACATTTAAATTTGTCTTCCTTCACTTGATGCCTGCCAATGCTATTCTCTTGCTTAGAACCAGATTTGCTGTTTCTTCCGTCATTGCTACTGGCCTGCTGCTTCCCATCTCTTTTGCTCTTTCACACCTCTTTAGGAAATAGTTCTGGAAAACTGCTTGATTTTCTGTGACTCTCTTAACAATCTCCTTGGCAAGCTGCTCTGAGACTCCTGATCGCCCTGTGTTCTGTTTTTTGGTTATTTCTGACATGGGGTGGGAAGAATTACATTCTCTCCTCAGTTTTGCCTAGAATTTTTGAAACGGAAAATACAAAAGAAGCATCTTTAAACAAAGCTTTTTTCATTGTTTGATGTTAGATGTTTTTCCCCCTATTGACATTCATATGTCCTTGACATTGAAAAAGGGAGAGGAAAGAAAGGGATATAACTCTCCTCTTGCTCTTTTCTGTTTCCTCAAGTACATTTCTAAATGAAATTTCATTTTTTCCTGTTACCTACTTGTGTATCCTTAATGGAACAATTATAGCTAACTACTTAGAGCAGCCAATGTTCCTGCTCTGGTCTAAGCTCAGAAGACAAGCTTTTATGACATATATGATATATGTGACCTGTGCACTCACCCTCTGTTACCAGAATGAACAAAAATGTGGCAAAAGCTAATAGGACAGAAAGTGAAGAAGAAGCATCAGCTTCAATTTTCTGTAGACAGTTCTCAGTGTCCAGCTGCCAAAAATACAGTCATCACTTTAAGGAGAAAGGCAATCTTTTTTGATTTACATCTGTGTTTAGGTTTTGAGTTTTGAAATGGAATTGAGATTTAAGTAAGACGGATGTAAAATTATATAAAAGGCTTTTTCTTCATCCATAATTTACCATGGACGTAGTTTTTTTCTTTATTAAAGGAGTATAGAAGTTTCATTATCTAGTACTGAGGTGGTTGGATTGTAGATGAATAAAAGGTTTTGAAATAGAAAATCTAACAAAAAAAAAAAGGAGAAGAAATTTTTTTTTTTGATAGCATATATGTATGCAATAACCAGCATGAAATACATCTACATTCTTTTCCAAGTATTTTTGTTTCAATAGGAGGAAGATCAAGGTAGAGAGCAGGATTACACAGTGTAATATAATATTATATATATATATATATATATATATATATATATATATATATATATATATATATATATATATATATCAAGGGTCACAGCCCTTGACTTCAGGAGAGCAGATTTTGGCCTCTTCAGGGATCTGCTTGGAGAAATATCATGTGATACTATCCTGGAGAGAAGAGCAGTCCAGGAAAGCTGGCTGATTTTTGGGGATGACTTCTTCCAAGCTCAAGGATGGATCACCCTCATGTGCAGGAAATCAAGCAAAGGCAATTTGCTGGAGCCCTACGTGGATGAACAAGAACATCTTGATGAAACACAAGTGTAAAAGGAAATCACAGAAGAGGTGGAAGCAAGAACAGGTGAAACAAGAGGAATATAAAAACAGTCTGAGCATGCAGAGATGGGCAAGACAAACACTTCTAGAGCTAAATCTGGTGAGCTAGGCAAAGAGCAGGGAGAAAGGCTTCTACCAATTTATCAGTAGCAAAATCAAGATATGAATAGGAGAAACATAGACCCACTTCTGATGGAATAGGGGTCCTAGTGACAAAGGGCATGGAATCAAGGTGCCTAATACCTTATTTGCATTGGGCTGCCTTGATAAGCCCAGCCTTCAAGAATCCAGGCCCCATGGAAAAGTCTAGAGCAAGAAAAACTTACCCATGGAGGAGGACCAGGTTAAACAACATTTGATCAAACGGCATATGCAAGTCCATGGGAGGTGATAGGATGCACCAATATATGGAACTGGGGGTGGTTCCTGAGGACCAGAAGAAAGTATATGTCACCCCTGGAAGAAAGTAAATGTCACTCATCCCTTAAAGAACAGTGAGAAGGTATATCTGGGGACTTACAACTTATTCATACTTACCTCAATTTCTGAGAAGGTGATGGAACAAATAAACCCCGTAACTGCTGCCAAACATTTTAAGGGCATGTCTTGGTTTGGGAAGACAGGTATCTGCCAGGGAAAAGCTGGAGCTTCCCTTGGAATGGAGAATGTAAACCACCCCCCCCTTTCCCCTTTTTTCCAGTTACAAATTTGCAGTTAAAAGCTTTTAGGCAAAAGATTTAGGAATAGAAATAGCAATTCTTTACTAGTATGTATAACAAAGCAAACAAAAAGCAACAACTACAGCATTAATAACAAAAACAGTATTAAGAAACTCAAGGGCTTTGCTTCACAAAAACCCAGGGCAGATTGGTCTCGGTGCCCCTGCAGGATCCTCAGAGCACCAAGCTGGAACAGTGGAGAAGTCCTGGGCTGGTAGCTGGGATGGCAGATGTCCCGGCAGGGCAGGGGCAGGGTGTCCCAGCAGGGGCAGGGTGTCCCAGCAGGGCAGGGGGATGCAGGGTCACATCGTAGCAAGAGCAGCAGTGCTGATGAAACTACAGCGGCGGGGCAGGGCTGGCCCAGCTCCCTCAGGGCAGCAGAGGAACTCAGAATTCCAGGGCGAGCAGATGATGGTAGATTTTCCAGGACTGGACCCCTCCAGAGACAGTGAACTGTTCTCCCAGCAAGCAGCAACCCAGCTGTTCTCTCTCCCCAAATGCCAAAAGAACAGAGTGTCAAGCTGCCTCAAGCTCTGTCCTTTACCTCCAAAATTTGCATTATCTCTCCCTCTGAGCTTTGACCACCCCTTTGTTTTTGGTTAAGTAGCCTTAAGTATCCAACACTTAATTTCCTTGGTAACTTATGGGGAAAAATTTTTTTAGAGTAAAAAGGAACAAACCTAACCCCCAATAGGGCATATAGAGAAGAAGTTAAAATGGGTTTATGAAGTGAAAATCCTGCTTGACCAGCCTGACACCTTTCCACAATAAGTGGCTCTATGGGCAAGAGGATAGCAATGGATGTTGTTTGTCTTGACTTTAGATGTTAACAGCAACAGATTGCCAGAGTGATTGTGCCCCTCTACCCAGCATTCATATAAATACGTGATTTGGGGGGTTGTCCTGTGTAGGCCAGAGGTTAGGCTTGATATTCTTTTGTGTCCCTTCCAGCTCAAGATATTCCATGATCCTATGAGTAAGAGACTTTGACATCTGTTGTACAAGGAGAGGCTGAGAGCTTGTGCTGTTTAGCCTGTAGAAGAGAAGGCTCAGAAGGATCTTGTAACTATAAGTAAATATCCAGTGAGAGGGAATAAAAATGTCTTACCCAGAATCTTGTGTGGTGTGTAGTGAAAGGACAAAAAGAAGCGGGAACAAAGAGAAATAAATTCAATTTAGACTTTAAAAAAAGGTAGGGTTTGGGTTTGTTTGTTTGTTTTTTTAATTGTAAATGTGAAAACTTCTAAGAGCCTTTTCCAATAGAGATATTGTAGATTCTTAATGTTTGGAAATAATGAAAACCTGGCTGGACACAGTCTTGAGCACTCTGGTCTCTCTGACCATGCTTTAAGCAGGTATTTGCATTAGAGGACCTCCAGAGATCCCTTCCAACCTCAACTTTCCTTGGTTCTGTGATTCTGTTTATAAGTCTATGTCCTATTTTTGCAAATGAAAATTTTAAACCTTTCAGTCCATTTTAATCTTGGAAATGTAAAAGATTTCTAACACTATCACGAAACTTCATGTGAAAATTCTCATAAAAATTCATGGCTAGCTTAGAGTAACTAGTGAGAAAAGAAGTAGAACTGTAAAGTAAATGTTTTCACCAGCACTTCTAACTGGGATGTTATGCTTCTCTTTTTTAAATACATATCTGGCAAATGCAAGATCCTGGATACTCTGGAAGTGTATAACCCTTATTTCTTTAGGAACACATGATGGCAACTTACGTCAAACCCTCATAGCTGAACTAAAAGCAGTCAAGAAAAGTAAACTATGCTATATTTAATTTATATATTATTTTTGCAAATATATTTGTTTTAGCTGTAAGACTTTCTCTCTCACAGTGTAGACCAGGCAATAAAATATTAAGTGGCAAAAATATATTCCAAGTTAGAATTTATTCAAGATCTCTTTATCTAATCTTAACTGAAAATTAAAAATAACATATTGAGTATCATATTCCTTAACATTAACCCAGATTATCTTGCAAGGAATGTTCAGCTCAGTTCAGTCAGAACAGAACAGAACAGAACAGAACAGAACAGAACAGAACAGAATAGAATAGAATAGAATAGAATAGAATAGAATAGAATAGAATAGAATAGAATAGAATAGAATAGACTGTTGCAGCTGGAAGACACCTGCAGCAATCTTCAAGTCTAAATGTCTATATTTTTTGAAAAATAATTAAATCTATGTACTGATCTGATGATTTTTTTCAATTAAAAGAATACAGTCTCCACAAAATACGTATTATAATGTGGGAGGATATATGACATAGAAAATTCAGACATTGAAAACAAAAAAAAAAAAAAGAGAAATATTGCTCAATGAAAATTTCCTAGGTTTTTCTGTAGGATTATAAAAATATTAATCACAGAGTGTATGAAAAATTTCCTCATGTGAAATATAACATCCTTTAAGAATGACATTTTTGCTTTGTAAAGAACCACATGTAGATGCAACTTTTAGAGGCTCAGCTTAGAGTGCAGATGAGGCGCTTAGGGACATGGTTTAATGATGGACTTGGCAGTGTTAGGTATATGGTTGGACTCAATGATCTTAAAGATATTTTCCAGCTTCAATAGTTTTATGATTTATATTTTCTTATAGCTGTTTATTGTTAGCTATTTATCATCAGTTTTGTAGAAGTATGTGCCCATACATTTTACATTGTTCAACTAAGAAAGGAAATATAATTTAGAAGCAAGGTTCAACATCTAGCATATTAGATTTTGATTAACCTAGGTGAGGTGCAAGGATACACCTGTAAATGTGGACTGTAAGGAACCTGCAGCAGATGCTTTGTCACTTTCATGTTTCTGTTATGCTGCTAAGTTTGGAAAGCAAGAGTTAGAAAATCAGGGAGCTAGAGTTTCTGGAAGATAATTCTTTTTTCTTCTGATGTGAAGTATTTCACATTTCATAAAAAATTATGTACCTGCATATGTTGCTTTAAACTGCTGTAAAGGTCCTTTTCCTCCAGCCTGCAGAAGAACAAAATTGCAGGACTGTTTTCCTCTGTGCCTGATAAGATGGAGAGATATGAAAAGTTTAAAAGCCACAACCTTTTTGCATCATCCACATAAAGCAAACTCAAGGTCCCTAAGGGGTGGAAAGGCCCCCATAAATCTGTGCTACTCTTGGGAGATGCACACAATAGGATAGCCCAGAGTATTGCAGGAATTATCCTGCAGTGGGTGGAAGGGCTGGGAGCAGCAGCAGCTGGATCAGCTGCAGAACCAGCAGCAGCAGAAGCAGCAGCAGGAGAGGCACCAGGGGCAGCAGCAGCAGAACCAGGAGCAGCAGAACCAGGAACAGCAGCAGGAGGTGAACCAGAAACAGCTGCAGCAGAACCAGCAGGAGCAGAACCAGCAGCAGGAGCAGAACCAGGAGCAGGAGGAGGAGGCACGGGCTCCGCCGTGGCCTCGGGGCGGCACTCGCGCTCCGCCGCCGTGTGCTCCCGAGATTTGCCTCTCTGCTATTCCCATCCTGCAGGATCATTTCTCTTCAGAAACGAGTCCTGGTTTCAAATCTGCATGTTTCTTAGAACTATCCCCGGGAAACTAATGGAAAACAAAAGAGCCGCTCAATGTCTATGAAGTAACTCTTATGCTTGGCTCTGGCAGAGATAGAAGTGCCAAGAGAACACCTTCTCAGAATTTCTAATTCTGCATAAGAATATTAAAATAAACATACATGCACACACACATATTACTGATATGATTTTGTTCAGAGATAAATCTGGAGGGTCAGCCTCCTTTATTATTGAAAATGCTCTTACTCTAATCCATAGGGGTGGGGATGAGGGGAGGAAATTAGCAAATTATTATGCATTTTAGATTCTTGGAAAAAATTCTGTAGGTAAGGTTTCCTAGATTCTTTTTTACATTTTATATTGGTATATGTATGTATGTTTTTATGTTTGTATGTATGTGTTCTATTCATGCAAAACCACCAAGTCTGGTAAGATTTCTTTGACAATTTTTCTGCATTTAACAGATGTAACTTTCTTCTGTGTCAAACTGGTGTTGTAAAAAGACAGTGTTTTTTTACTAAAAGCTATGACAGCAAAATCACTCATCTCTTTTTAATGCAGACAATTTTTTCTAAATCAAAGAATGCTTGATTTACCGGTAACGTTTAATATGAAAGAAGTAGAAATAGTGCTTTATTTTTTTGCATAAAATGAATTTGAATTCTCAAAATTCTGAAGTCCAAACCACCTTTGGCACCTACAACTGCTGTCTTTACCATATTTTTATAATGTGATGAACAAGGAAAAAAGTGTTCTTTCCTCGTTATTACTTGCAGAGGAAGGGCCTTTTTTTAATATGAATTTAGGCAGAATGAAGTACTTCAAATTCATTATTAATAGATTTTCATTCAAAATATCAAGCAATCTTGCTGCCTCCAGAGGATGCCTTTTACCCACAAATTTTCATTTGATTACTTTCAAAGGAAGCAGTGATCAATTTTGATCAACTGCCTTATTTTCAAAAAGTGCTTATTTTGATCTTGTTCCTTTGAGATGTTCCTGTGATGTGAGTTCTTAGCGAAAATTAATCTTCTAATTAAACTTCTAATGTAAAACTGTTAAGCTGTTAGCAAGAAGTCACACCTGAGCACAGTACCTGTTAGATAATAATGTTCTATTTTACCCTGCTGAACAGTGAGAGGCTGTTTGATGATTACAGGTGGGATCAAGATTAAGACTTCCTTTGACTAAGCACGAAAGACTAGCAGTAATCTTCCTCGAGTGCTGAGAGTCCTGATGTCTTCCTGTGGAAAACAAGAGCAAATCAGTGTAGTGACAGCAGCTGATCCAGGAAAGTGTATGAGGATGTATATAGAAGAGCAGGTCTGGTAACTGAAAATTAGCTGGACAGGACTATATCTAATCCTGGGGCATCTCATGAGCAACTCAGAGCTGGCATTAGAGCCCAAAGGCTTCACAAGCCACAGACCAGAAGTTTTAGGCATGATATTTGATGACATTCCAGGATAAGAAAGATTGGTAAGCTATATCCCTCAACAAGCTCGCGTGAAGTCCAAGTACATGAATCACAGTGTGCAGAAGAGAGTTAATCGTTGTATCTTCATCAATGTGTAGATAACATTATTAAAATTTAATACGATTCTAATTAAGATACTTTTATGATGTATGAATGCAGTAGTATTTTTTCATAAAACTTAAGACTAAGGAAGAAGAAATGCAGGCAACCAAAAGAACTCTAAGGATTTTATTCCTACCTGAACAAAAATGGCTGTGAGTAAAGAGCATACTGAATGAGAATCTGCTTGTTTAAACTGAAAAGTAATAGTAAAATACTGATCTTATCAAACAACTCTTTCAGAAATAGAATTCTATTGCATTCATAAAAACCTGACATATTACTCTTGAAACAAAAGAGTGTCAATTAAACAAATGCTAAAAATTAAAATCAAGAGAACAGAGGGACAGTCAGACAAAGGGGTATTCAGGAAATTCTAGGAGGTGATGTGCTCGAAATAATCCCTATCTCTGTCTCTTGAAGGCAATAAGAGAGAATGTTGTGGAAAAGACTGTTTTTAAAAAGAAATAATTTCCTCACTTTTTAAAGGCAATGTTTGACATCTGTAGCAGAAGGGGCTCCAACACAGCTCTTTGCTGTTGCTCTATCTGCATCATGCCCCTCTCCAATAACATTCTCCACAGAAGTCTCTAAACAGTCCATGGCCTTCTGCAGGGATGGAGATGAAGCCTGTGTTCCCTTCTCAGTTTTCTTTGTGGACCTGCCAGGTCTTCTCTGGGTAAGAGGTCTCTTCTTCATATGGGCTGTAGTTCTGTAGTTTCTAAGGAAAATGATGATAATAAGCTGAAGAACATGCTGGGCATAGTTTTCATATTAACAAGGATGAAAATGTTTCCGCTCAGTGTTTTGGAATGTTGTTCCCCTCCTTCTCCTCTGGGGTAGTTTTTTTTCACAGACTAGAAAGAAATGAAGTGCTGCTATTCTCTTGGCAACACTTGTTACAGGCATGGAGGGCAAAAAAGACTCAGTCAAGCCCTCTGAGTGCTGTGTCATCTTCCAGTTTACATAACAAAGCAAAACATTTTTTTTTTTATTTCTATTCAGTTTTATGATACAGAGAAATCTGCATAAAGTTTAATGCAAATTTTACGACTCACATTGCAGAACTCTGTTCAACAAAACACTCCATACTTCCTCAAAGCTTTATACATTTTAAGCCATTTTTGGCTTGATTTAAATATTTACCTCTTGAAGGTTCAGCTTTATTTAATATTACATTTATTAATGCATCTTTGAGCTAATACATCTTTCCTATTGTTTTAGTTAAAGTCTTGGTATCTTCCACTATTATAAACATTTTTGTTGTGCAATGTCTGAGTATTTCCACTTATTTTGTGCAGAGAGCCTGAGTTAAAGGACAGGGATAGGGAGAATTTTATGACTGGATAACAAGTCAGGGAAAATGCATTACAGCAAGCACCATGAGCCATGACTGAGGATTTAATGTAGAAACTGAAGATTTTGAAAATGTTAAATTCTTCATATTTGACAGCTGCTTGAGCATGTAGCATTAATCTTAAGGAGCGATCACAGCTTTTCTAAGTATTGCAGCAGACAGCTGATATCCAGCAGAGCACAGTTTTGTGTCTCGTGCAAAAGTGAACAGAGCAGGTTCAGGGTGGCCCAACTCCTCCTTCAAGCATGCACTGTAGTGATGATCAAACTGCAGTCTGCTTAAACAGGCCTGGTTGTTTGGCTAAGTCTTGACCTCCTCAGATCTCCAGATCTCATGGATGAGAGAGTTAGAGGTTCAGTTATAAAAGTATACTGTCTGTGACACTTAAGTGATCACCCACACCCTCTTCACAGACATGGATGGGTGAACCCCCAGGTATTGTTGTCTGGGCAGACAGCAACATGACCAGAGCTTTTGGCTTTTGCTCATGAAGGTATTTCTGCCACTCACCCTTTAATTTGTTTTGGTCTTGGGGACAAATTCCTTTCTCTTTTTAAGTTCATGACAAAAATGCGTTATGTAGATATGACATTCTCTGACAGTTCTCCAGCTGGAGCTGGACATGTGTCTCTCCCTCAAAGGCTCAGGATCTCTAGAAGGCTCCCAAAAGAAGTAGCAGAAAGCAGCAGAATGGCTGCACAACTAGTTGTGTTTCTTAACATCAAGAAGGGAAATTCCTCTCTTATCACTATTTTTTTATCAGAATAATCTTATCTAGTCAAAGTGATCTGTACACAGATGTCTAGTGAGCAAGAAGAGTGCTAGAGAACTGTGCTTGGGACACAGACACATGAATCTTTAGACTTCTCTTTTTTTTTTTTTCAAAATATGAAAATATGACCCATAGAACTCAGGAAGAGAGGCAAACATGAAAATCTTGATGGGAAAACCACTTTCCCTGATACATTTCTCTCTACCAACACACCCTCTGACTGCTTTCCCACACAGACTGGGGGATAGAACTCCAGCTCTGTGCAAACACGTTTCCTTGCAGAACGCTGTGGCCTCAACACTCACCTGAATGACTGACTCTTGAGAAGAGGATTAACACTGCAATACCACACAGCTGTGACAAGTTATCACAGTAAATCCTACTTGTTGAGCCAGCAAAGCTGCAGCAGCACCTCATGTCTCCAAGCACTGCCTTGCGGGCTGCGGGAGCCACGGTTTGCACTGGCTCTGCTCAGGCATGTGCCTCAAGGACAGCATGTTCAGCCAAGGCACCCTTAAAAACAGGCTCATGGCTAAATGGATTTGAATTGAATCTTACCAAAGAGACAGAGGGGTATCATCAGAGATCCTGTAACATGGGAGCATTTAAAACTCCAATTTTTTTTTAAATTAAGCATCTGTTTCTGTTCTAGGTTGCCATTAAACTCTGCAAAAAAATATTACTACCTACCAGATGACACAAATTTGGAGATAGAGAAAAGGAAATGCTAAATAAGTTCCTTAATAAAAGTATCATTATTTTTTTAATGTGTTTTTGCATTTCTAATCAAAGATTGGAACTCATTGGTTTCTGCAGCACTCTTGTTAAATGCATCCTTTTAGGCAATAAATGACCTGGAAATATTTGCAGACAGATAAATTTTTTAGGAAGAAAAGAACCAAAATAAATGCTAAAGTTCCAACAAAATCAACACAGTTAATTTCATTTACTGTCTCCTTATAAAAGTAGCTTTATGAGGTTTTTTTTCAGATTGGGGGAAAAAATTGTTGTCTTGTCCAAAGTCCTAATCTGTTCAGGACCTTTTTATTACTTCTCTAATCTGAGTGTTTTCAGCAGTTCCCTCAGCTTGGCACTATTTGTCATGTCAAGCATCTGAGGGTATGGAGATTTTCAAAATTAAAACTGCAACTGTGCTCATTTGAAATATGACTAAAACAGTATGTCACTATTCTCTATAGCATCATATGTTGGCTCAACATGCCTTTTTACTACTGTTACAAACTTTTTAATATATATTTCTGTTACTTTTGTCATAAGTAACAGACCATGCACATCAGGACCAATCCTGAAAACTCTCCCTGGCCCCTGGCTGGCACAACTCCACAAGCCAGAGGTTTATGAATCACTTTTCATCTGATGGGTGCTAATTTTTCTTTGTAGGCTGCCTTCAGCATTTCCCATGAGAGCTCAACAGATTGAAAAAGTTTTCAAGAATATTGCAAAACAAACACAAACAGAAAAAAGAATTTTGCTTGCAAAATTGGGACCTCAGGCCTATCAACTCTACCAGTTTATTTCAACCTGTGTGGTTGCGGGCAAAGTGCAGATTTGGGGGCTTTTGCTGGAGTGCCAATGAACACAAATCTCTGCTTATCAATCTCTGTCTGTGTTGAGAAAAAGAACACATACATTAAAAAAAATCCTTCATAAAAAGCCCTACCCCACTCTGTTCCTGGTCTGTATTTTCCTTCCTTCTGCTCTGGATTATATTAAATCCATCAATGATGATAAGGCTCAGTCCCTCACAGGTACCTGCACCAGTCTGAGCTGCTCACAGGATCTGCAGTGTCCATACCCCCTTCAGCATGGAATCTCTCCTGCTCCAAGAGTGCACCTCTGGTCCCCAGGAGCTGCTGTTGTCCTTCTAAAATATTTTTGGATGGCAGCACCTGATCAAAACTTTAGTTTAACCACCTTCTGGGTTAAACTAAAATTTTGATCATGGGTGGGTTTTACCACTGTTGACAGCACTTCTTTCAGAGTCAGCTGGAAGAAGCTGTGAACATCACTGTGTAGTTCATGGTCTCCTCACACAGGTCACTACATCCCTCTGAGACATCAAACCTGCAACTTATGTCTACTAACATGCCAACAATAAAGTCATATTAAATTAGTATGTGCTGAAAAATAAAATGGTAACTTCTGACAAAATATTGTGAAAACAGCACTGAATTGTTACCAGCTCTGATATTTATGTCATACTCTTATGCTTCACACTGCCAAATATTTCTCATCAAAAGCATCCTTTTAACTTGTTATTTATATAAATGAGACATTTACTTTTGGAGGGTTTATTTAAAAAGTACTTTTTCTAATTAACAGATATCAATCTTACCTCATTTCTGGTTAGTAATTTGCAATCATGGATCTTGGAATCATTAACCGAAACAAAGAACTCAGGGTAGAAATAGTATTTTCTTCCTTTTTTTGTTTTCAAACCAAAAAAGCACAAAAATGAAAAAGCTGGCATTTCCTTAAAAAAGCTAAGTGACAATTATGAAGCTCTCAGCCCCCTAGGCAGCAGTTTGCATAATTGGCATTGAAATGGCTTTGAATATGTAAGACATTGAGTCCAAGCCGATGGCTTCTAATGATGTTGAGAAGTTCATGTTTGTACACATGCTTTCTATCTCTCCCATGATCCTGAGATCCAGGATTGGTTAAAATTATACTCTTGGAAAAAATGTGGGGATTTTCAGAAAGTCAAGGGCTTATTAAGCTTATATCAGATTTTGAGTTGTTATTGTCACCCACTAATGAAAAACTGCCCTTACAATTGTTCTTTTTCATGAAGTCAGGGAAAAGGACTTATTCCTCAAGAAGACAACAGGTTTACCTACACACACCAAAATGGGAAGAAGTAAAGGAGAGCTCATCTATAAGGATAGCTTTTAAAAATAAAATAGTATCTTTGTGTTCACATGTACAAAGAAAGTATTGCCCAGATTCATCCAGGTGTCTAATCTTCAACTAATTATCTAAATGTGTCATATCCTTCCCTGTATGGCACATGACTTCAAACAACTCTATGTATACAGCTGGGCATAGCCTGTGAGATCTCCTCCTTTCCTCTTAATATCTGTGTCCTGTGCAACTGCCATTTTTTAGTTCAATTCATACACCACATCATGTCTCACTGCTGCTGTTAAACAGGTGTCAAAGGTATAAGTAAAATACATTTTAGATGTACTTCGGTCTGAGGGTCTAAAATTAAATAATATCTAACCATGGAGAGACTTCACTAATGAGCTTGTGAGCCTGTGCTTCTGATTACATCTGATAACTTCCAAGAGGGTTAAGAGTTTAGGATTCTTGCTACCTTAAGATCATACTGTTCTTCAGCTTGGGATGAAAATTTTGGAATATATCTGGTTTTATCTTTATTTGCATCTGACTGAGTACCAGTATGAATTTTCTCAAAAAATGGGATAATATTTTAGGACCCCAGATGAGTCTGTATTTTTACAGTACTGTGCCTGCTCAAACTCCTGGTAATTTACTAAAGTTTCTATGCCTTCTGGACGCTCACCAACAAGATAAATGCAGTGGTGTCTGAGAGCTTCACCTCAGCAAGATCTACAAACTCAGCTGCAAGATCTAACAAAGCAATTAGATGTCAGTCTCAGTTCCACTCTGAAGATTAATGCAACAGAGCAGTTTCTGAGGTGCTGTCTTTTATAAACTGCTGAACACAGATGCATTTCCACCCATTTCAATTTCAGTGACTACACATGGGTGTGAGTGAGCATGGCTGAGGGCAGGGGCTGGTGACAATTGCTGAGGAGCAGGCGCAGGGCTGGTAGCTCTGTGTGCAGTGTCAGCTGCAGGTTGAGCTCGTGTGGTGACAGCCCCAGGCAAGAGGCCAGGATCTGCTGACCCTTTTCACAATGTCATGGGGACTGCAGCCTGGCCAGGGGACCAGACACTCAGAGTCTTAGCAGGAGCCAATGACCCCCAGGCTTTTGTGGACTTGGACTATGAGGCTATAAAAGCCCAGAGGTTCCTTTGCTCAAGGTCACTTCCGGGAGGCACCAGCTCAAGCTGTTATTTTGCTATTTAATTGTTCCACCATGATTAAAATATTGAAAGGATCCCCATGTCTTAGGTTCTGCCCTGGAGAACCCAAGGTCCAGGTGGTGAGGAAACCTGTTCTGACAGTGTGAGTGTGGGGTGTGTAGCCATGAAGGAGCCTGGGTCCCAGCTCAGGTGGTGTGGTGTGACAGTGACTACCAGAGTGGCTCCTGGATGGTTGGAGAGGGAAGTTTCCTTAATAGTGATGATCCCTGTGGAGCAGAGGGGTGGGAACTCCAAAATATCTGGCTACTACAGTTAAGTCAAAGAAGGCTTGTGACTCAGTTCTCAGCCATATTATCTCAACTGTAAAGACACATTTATACAAGAATTAAAAATTACCTGCTGTTCACTTCCCTTCTTTCTGGCCATGTGCACACCTGGTCCTTCAGGAGGTTACAGAACCAGTTGTATTTTTTTAAAAAGGCATCTATGCAGTAGAGGGGGAAGACATGGGAAAATTCTTTTAACCTTAACACAATGGTGTTACATCCCTTGCTGCGATTAATGCTTAGGTTTGTACCATACAGTGCACAGTAAATGATAGAATTTTCCTAATAACTTCTAAAATTAATTGTTTGATTAATTTTCTAATTAATTGATTTAAATAATCATAAGCACTGCAATTATCCACTCTGTCACATCCCACTGTAGCCAGCATTTAGCAAAGTTTGTGATAAGCTCCTATTGTGTGAATACAGTTTGAGAAAATTAATGAAACCTTAAGCTTTACTAAAGCAGTTGTAATCAATCTTGATATGCTTCAATGAGCTCAGACCTAGAAGGAGGTTGACAAAGCCTTGGGAGAGAGCTATATTGCTGAAATTTGGCACAAGACATGCAGAATTTATGAACCACAAGGACATTTTTCAGAGGTCTCATAAAAAATAAACTAACTAGGACAATTCAGCAATTGTCCTGAAACCCAATGTGGGTGGACTAATTAGCATAAGAAGTGAAAAATCAATAACCAATGGAGGACAGAACAATAATTAATGAAGTATATTATGTCATTTATAGCCAATGAATTTGTTTGCTAAAATGTATAAATAATGAAAAGTTTTGGAAGTGTGTGTGCATGTTAGGTCGAGCTATCCCCAAGCATTCACAATGCTGAATAAAATAACGCTGACTTTCTAACCTATCAAACTGGTTGGAGAGTTTATTTCTAAAGATCTAGATGATCTTTAAGGTTCTTTCCAACCCAAACCATTTTATGATTCCATGATATTGCACTAAGGATATGAAAATTGGCCTGCTCTATGGTTCAAGTCCTGTTCCAGATCTTAAAAAATCAATCCTAGGATTCAAGACCGGTCTTGAATAATGCCTTGGTGGTACAGTAGTCCAGGCAGAAATGCACACATTTTCTTCATTGTTAACAAAGAGTCCATGAGTCTTGAATGATCTTTATTTGCTCAAGGAGCCTTCATCTGTATTTTGATCTGTTATTTGCCATTTTAACAGGGCAAAAGTAATTTTATGATAAGGTTACTTGTGGCATGAAGTTTTGTTCCTGGAGCTGAGTTCTCCCTCTCTACTGTCTATTTAGCACAACAATAGTAGATTCTGCTTAAAACCACACCAATATTTTCCAATTTTTTAAGAAGTGGATTTGGAGGCTTCCTAGAAAATGTATCTGCCCTTTCTTGCATCACATCTAAAAAAATTGAGCAGACCAGGGAAATAATAAGAATTAATATGCTTATCTGGAATGCATGTGCTACCTACTTTCTCTCTTAGAATAACATCTGGATTTTCTTCAGAGGGCCTGGCTGGGTAATTTAGAAATACATGCCAAAACATATCCAACTCAGCTGCATATCGCAAAGCATCTGCACCTTAGGGTTTGTGGGAATCCCTTGAATTATGGCAGACAGAGGGCAGGGAGGAGGAGGGGAGGGGAAGAAAGAGTAGGCAAAACCTCCAAATCTTTGTGCTGCACTGTTAGCATGAAAAAAAAATAAACATATATTGCCTCTTTCAATTAATCACCATTGCAGAACTGCAGTCACATACAGAAGAAACACAATTCTGTTCATCTCATTAAGGATCTTTAAAATGCTATCATTCAGCATTCACACTTAGTTATCATTACTGCATATAAAATTAAGACTGAAAAATATTTCATCCACATCTTTCTATCTGTTGCCAAGTTTCTACAACTTTCTACCTTGTCATTAACTGTCATGGTTTTAGTTCAAAGTCAAATACACCTTTAGGGGATAAAGACCTTTTACCTTTCCTGCTAAGACCACTGACTGCCTTTATCAACAGTCCCAAGAGAACTGATCGAAGACTTTGATTTTAAACAAACCCATTGAACTGGGATTAAACTGATTTGAATTTATAAATTCATTATCAACCAAAAAAAAAAAAGAAAAAAAAAAAAGAAAAAAAAAGGGCGGAAAACCCATTATCTAAGCTATCTTAGTAGAGGAACATACACAACATACTTTTCCATAAAAGCCTAAAAGAGAAGCTCTAACAAGTCAAACGAATAGTTTAATATCCTGTCTCCAACACTGGCAACAGGCAATACTGTGTAATACCTGAGCCATTGTCTGCTGTCCATTCATCTCATACTCCCTCAGCATCTGCAATCAGGGATGGTCACTCTATTTATCTATACAATTACCTATTCCTGTATTAGATTATAGCTGTGAGAGGTTACATACTTGCCTATTCCTCTCATCATGTTTATAGACCTTTAGTCCTTGAATTTGTCTTTAACTCTCTCTGGAGAGAAAATATCTGACCAAAAAATAAATTACTAGGATCAGCCTTAGATTTAGAAATCACATGCCCTAGCCAAGAGAATATGCAGACTAGAAGACATTTATGGTAGAAAAACTGTTCAGTGCTCCTGCTGAAGCCAGGCTGCAGCATAA
Source organism: Sylvia atricapilla (assembly GCF_009819655.1). Lineage (NCBI taxonomy): Eukaryota > Metazoa > Chordata > Aves > Passeriformes > Sylviidae > Sylvia > Sylvia atricapilla. The sequence goes on from NC_089140.1 coordinate 134,982,045, forward strand.
CAAAGAACATGAGGCCAAAAGGAGAGCACCAAACCATGACAGAGAAATCCTGTGGCTGCACTCCATGTCCCTGAGACTTTTCATGTACCTAGCACAAGACAATTAAATAAAAGACTGAAATAATTCTGGAGCAAATATCAGGAGCCCCCTTACAGCTGTGGCCCTTAGCTTCTGTAGATGGCAACTGAATCTACTCAGAAACAGAAAGGAAACATAAAGTCTCACTGCAATTTCTGACAAAAAAAATAAAAGAAAAAGAGGTTTTCAAGGGGAAAAAATAAAACCAAACAACTCCAACTATACCCCAAAATCTCTTATCTTTCACAAAAAGTGCCCTTAAGGTCTGAAGGGAAGCTAAGAAACAGTTTCAAGCCAAGATTTATCTTCTCACTACTACTGTTTGCTTTCTTGAGCTGAATTTCTGTTTTGAAGTCTCAGGGGTAGAACAAACCAGCCTCATTTCCAGTGTTCATTCATTTGTGGTCTATGAACTGTTAGTTAGCTTCATCAGTATTGCCCAATTAAAATCAAGTGTTACATGAGTCTCACTGAAAACATAATTTGAAAACAAGGAGGCTGGGAGCATTTCTGCAGCTGGCATGACCACAGATAAATTAGTGGCCCTTTAAATAAGTATACAGCTTCACTGGGGTTGAAGACATATGTTTATTAGACATAAACAGAACGAGTTTGCATTTAGAAAAAATCACTTGAAGTCTGGAAGAGTTTGGCAGTGGACTAAAGGCTGGGCTCATTCAGACACTCTCTCTAGTCACACTTTTCTTAAAGTTCTTCACTTCTGAAAGGAACTGCACTTCAAATACTGGGCTGCTCTTGCCCCAGATATGCTGCAGATCAGGCCACTCTAATACATCCTAAAGTTAATATCCTTTCCTCAGTCCTGGACAGAGGCCTTTCATAAAAGAAACAATGCCAGGTTCAGCACAGAGCTTTCGGTAAAGAACTAAACAAAAAAGCTGACAGTGGTTTCTGGGTTACACTTTCAGAAGGGTACATTTTGTTCTTCTTGGTGTCAGTCCAAAATAACTTCAGTCTAGAGCTTACTGGAATTTATGCTGGCTTGCACCATTGGACGTGAAAGTGAACTGGTGTCAAAAGACAAATACATTTTGTTGGTGAAGAGACAGAGTCTGAATTCAAAAACCTCTGGTGAGTGGTAGCATCATGGATGAAAATCTACTTTTTTTCTGCTGTGTAGTTTTCTGTAACTCATACTGATGTATGGAGACACATCACGTAAGCTCTGTAACTATTCACTATTCTCTCACTGACATCTTTACATTGAGCATACAGGTGTAAGAGAACAATTTCCTTTTACTGACATCTGTAATATGGAAGGTTTGGATTACTATAATGTGAAATGCAACATTGTTTATGTCCCCCAGGAATAAACAAGAGAGACATATAACAATAATTTCATACTAACAAGAGCAGCTGAGATGGAATAAGGACCAGTCAATGACAAAATAATTGCTTTAAAGATGCACCTAGGGTGGTTTTTGTTTTTTTTTTTCTGTTATGTTTGGTTTTGTTTTGTTTTAATTTAGAGACAGATATTAGGAGGCCAGGACAAGCTAAAGCAAACTGACAATAAGGAGATCCTAAACACACAGTGCAGTGTGATATTGTCTTTTCTGGGACATGTGAATAAGATATAAAATAGTGTATACTTTTAAAAAAGCACTTTCTACTCATCACAGAATGTAACAGGTTTTTAAAACCAATGACTACAGCATATAAAGTTTTTTGTCCTCCTAATTTGAATCTTTTGTAGTTTAAAATAAATTTACAATAGTGAATCATTAAGCTAGGGCATAAAAGCTTTGTGAACACAAAAGTTCCACTGCTCTGAAACCTTCTGCTGTTCAAGAGAAACAGATGCAAAAAAGCAGTAACAGCTGTGAAAGGGGGGAAAAACGTGGCGTTTTTACCTGGTCACTTGCATACCAGAAAAGAACTAAGATCTTTATAAGTCCACTTCTGATCAAACTTAAAGGAAACAAGAGGCACAGTGAGCACACTTTATCAAGAAACAGTATCTGAAGGTAAGTATAATGTAGCCCTCTTTCAAGCAAATATTAGGACTAGCTGATCTCTCAGGGTCATAGATTCATCAAATCATAGAACATATCAAGATGGAAAAGACCCATCAGGATGACTGAGTCCAATCCCTGCTCCTCACAGCAGTACCTAAACACAAACCATATTACTAAGAGCGTTGTCCAGATGCTCCTTGAACCCTGACAGACTTGGTGCCACGACCACTTCCCTGAGGAGCCTGTGACCAAACACCCTCCCAGGGCAAAGCCTTTTCCTAATGTCCAAGGAACTGTCCTTTCCAGCCTCCAAAGTACGATCCTACAAAACCCCAGTGCCATGAACACACTGACATGTCCCCCATGCAAAGGCAGGATGTCTAGGACAACGGAGGAACTACACAGGGAAACTTAGGGACAATTTTTTTCATTCTAAAAACTCTAAATGTGAAGGTGGCTGGGACAGGAGAAATCCATGTACATCTAATGCTCAATGTCTTTTCACACAAAGCAATTGTATGGCAACCCCTCACATTTTTTTTACTAAAGTGGAAGAAAATCTGCATCTCCCCATCTTCTGCAATTTTTCTACATGTATGAAATTCCAAAAGAATTTGCTATTTGAATTAAAAAGGACCAAAAATATTTTACTCAGGAGCTTGTGACACCATTTTATTGCATTTTGTAGCATTCTTTCCATGACATGCCTAATACAATATTTTTAAACCACTACTGAAAGGCTTGTATGAGGGCATTAACTGCACTTACAGCCAAACTTGATAACCAATAAGCAAACAGACAGCTACAGATCTTATTGTCTCTTTTTTTTTTTTTTTTCTTAAGTGAGCATTTTATCTCCAAAAAAGCATCCCAGGATTAGAACAATCTTACTGTCTGTAACATTATTATGTTCTAGGTAAATATGAACATACAGTGAAAACCTCACGGTTGAGTGGAAGTCCACAAGCAGTTTGATAGAACATTCATATGTGTCTAACTACTGCACATTTTGGTAGTAACACCTGTCATAGCTAAATACAGATACAATTGTGCTTACAGATGCTTTATTTCCCTGTTTTATTTGAAAAGCATATAACCCATAAAACTAAAACTGGTATTTGTGGGATTTTTCAAAAGTATATGTCAAAAAGAGGTTTGTGGAGGTTTGGGGTCTATTTTGCTGCTTCATTTTTTTGTGTAGATCACATGCAAGTTTTAGACCTAAAAGTGAAATAATTTCTCTTAAGTGTCAGCTTTAACAACAGGTATTTCAGTGTAGGCTTTCCCTGTCAGGTATCCAAAAATCACCTTGAATATTAGCCCAATAATGCAAGATCACCAAATTACATATCCTGAGTGATTTTAACGTCCTATACAGAAAATTGCCTCCACCTCTCCCCCACAAAAAACAAGAGCTGCAGAATAAATTTGTTAAGCTTCTATAAATAATCGGCAATAGTGGGACACTGGGGTTTTCTATACTTTTGAATAGTTGACCTCACATGACTTTTATCTTGATTCTTCCTTATTCAGGAATTTGTTTTCTTATCTGACTGCACCAGGACTAGCTGAAATCAAATACTGGGAAAAAAACCCAAATCGAACCAACCAACCAACCAAACGAAGCCCTACACATAGAGTCTTAGATACCAAGAACTTTACAAGTAATTTCTCTCCTGACACTGAAAACATCTATCATCATCTTCTATCATCATTTGCCTCATTCAAAAAAACATTAAACTTCTTTTTCTGAGACAAAATACATGGGGGCTGAGACAGAAGTACTGAATAGCAGAAAGAATTTGTGGATTACTAGTCTGGTAAATATACTTCACAGCTGACACTCCATTGTGAGGGTCAGTGCAAGGTAGTTTTGCAAATGAGAAAAAAAATCCAGTTTGTAGCTATTGAGGAGCATGAGAAGATACCAAAAACATAGCAAAAAGTAAACATTTACTGGATTATTTAAAAGTATATTACTAGAACCAAGAGGACATACCTTTAAACATGTATAAAGTATTATACATATAAATGCATAGATGTACAGTAAATAGGTTCATTTCTATGTAGACAGAGCAGTATGTACACAGTCTGTTGTGCTTTGGTGAGTCTCAGCAGTGAATCCTGCAGCACGTTGTCTTAAAGCAGTTTTATTATACAACTGTGTCGACAGAGCAGGTGTGAGAACAATGTACATTAACACTAAGTAGGTAAGTCATATCCATTTACTCTTGAAATGTACAAATATAGGAAACAAAGGCCATAAATGCAATTGTACCTACACCTCCAAGACTTCCTTTTTCTCTTATTTATTTAAATATGCACAAGTCCACCTACTGGTACTGTGTAGATTTCTGTCCTTGTCAACATGCTGACCAGGCACTCAGAACAATATCTCTGACGCACTTCAGGACCACTTCCATTGATCCAATTCAGTGCACTCCTGACCTTGAAGTCTTCAGGTCAAAAATGAGAGGAAAAAATAAAATAAAAATATATAAATAAAACAAACAAGCTTGTGGGCTTTATTTTCACAAGTTATTTGCCACCAATACTGTCAAAGCAGCTGAACTGTAGTGCATCCATGGGCAGGAGCATATAGCAGCTTTTGTGCACTTTGCAAAAAAATACATTAAAGAAAATCAAGTCTTTACTGGCTTGTTTTATCTGTTGCTAAAAAGATGCTGTGCTGCTTCTGAGCCCTTTCCATCAAATTCTTTTTCTTCTTCTTTTTGTCCTTCGTCTTTGCTGGCCTTCTCCCTAAAAAAAAAAGGAAAAAAATAATAGCAATGAGTCAAATAGAGAATCCAGGAGTGATTCAAAACCCCAACAAAAAACAACTCAGTGGTACAGAAATTATCAACAGGGACTGCAATGGTAATGCTGGCTAAAGAGCTTCAATCATCCGTGAAAACAGAAGTTTTCAGTGTGTTACAAAAGGAAGCAGGTTCCCCAACTGTCATCACTTCTCCACAGGCACAATTTTTCTGGTGTGAGTAACCATGTTGATGCAGGTTTCATTTTTGGCAGGATAAGTTACACAAGCAATGTTATGCAAGTGCCCAAGGCCCTGAGCCAAATGACTATGCAGACTCTTTACTCACTGGAAGCTGGATATATGCCTTCGACCCTTGTGTAAATTTGCTTGAGTGAATAATCCTATTTAAGTCATGTCCAATACATCTGTGATTTCAATGAAATTAGGCATTACACCCCAAGAACTTGGTTGGATGCCATCCTACATGCTTTGGCAGAGATAGTAACACCTCTGCAAAGAATTGTAGTTATTGCTTATTAGCACATTGTGCCTAATTCTCACAGTGTATAACTGTGCTGAAACAAAAATTTAATTACATGCTTCTACTATTGGAAGTTCACTGGAAAATAAACAGAATAGAGAAACCAATTTTGGATCAATTAGATCAATTTAGAAAAAAAAGTTTACAAACTTTTTGAATGAGAAAGTTTTTTCTTGTTTAGCTCTAATAATAAATCAGTGCCCTTTGGTTACCTCAGCAAAGATAGCATGGACAGAAAAAATGTCAGATACAAAGGCCCTCATTGAGCAGTGCATTACCTTTTAAGTATATGCTTAAATCCTATCAAGTCTAGTAGGATTTAAGGAGACGACCAAATGTTGTCGGATGTGAGAATGGTCTGGATTTTCTTGGCAGTATCATATACTAAAATATGTGATCAATGGTAAAAGAATAAGGTTATTAAACTCTAGAAGCACCAACTTTGTAAACTTTCAGGAGCACTTAATGAACTTAAGAAGACAGCAAAAAGAAACTCAATTAGCAGATTACATAAAAATATGAAAATGCATTTTTCATCTACATTGTCAGTACATTATTAATTGGGGAAAATGGTTTCTAGTCTGTTTTTTTCTGACTTCCATATTGTTTCTTAATTGAAAAGGCCCAAACCAGTGCAAAAAAATTTTCTGTATTTGATAATAATAATGAATAACTGATTATAAAATTATCAAAATTTATGATTCATTAAAAATATATACATACTTCAGGTTACACATTTGTAATACACTTTCTAGGCTACTTCTCTCTAGGAATTATTGGAGTACTTGTATCTAAACCAGGGCAGGACATTAAGGTAATGAGCACATGAGTTTAGTCCATATTAAAAATCGTAAGGGTCCTTGGAGTTTACTTCTGCTTCTCATTAAAGTCTGGCATTAAACTTACTATGGCATTTTGCCATTTTTAAATCTACTTAATCCTACACAATAAATCCTCAGTCCAACCAAGCATTAATCAAAGCAGCTTTTAAGTTAAAACTCTTTAGTAACAGTGTATCTAATGACAAGGCACGCCTAATGAGGTCAGTGGGAAGGAACTCTTGACACAAAGTGGCATTACAATACAATTACAAAGTGGTTTGAATTATAGAAATTTCAATTTTTTAAAAAAAGGAATTGTACTAGTTGGTATATTTTAAGGCATCAGAACTTGCATGGATGTATTGTTCAACACCGTGTTCTAACTTGCACTTCCAGTATTCTAATTTTTTTACCCAAATCTCTGAAACGCTTGTTAAGGAGGGGAAATAATATGAGAAAAGTTACCAATTCTTCTGGTCAATCGATTCTTACAAGACCAGCAGAATCAACAGGAGCTTTGCTGGAAATTTGCTACCCACTTTGCTCAGTGATCTTATCTTCTGGAGTTTTTGATTAAATAGACCAATCAGTAAAAGAAATATAAACTTCCGTCAGTGTCTCATCTAATTTCTCTACAACCTCCTCCAGAGAACTAGATTAGTTGCTTAGTATAAGTTTAGGGTAGAGAAAGATTCTATTATTTTTCCTCTAAAAAACCCTGAGTTGCGCTGACAAAATGACACACAACACAGTTGGTATCTGTCTAAGCCTTAGAAAGGAATTCCTGCAACACAAATGTCAAATCAAATTGCCAGCACACTCCCCATATGATATCCTGAAAAGAGAAATGAACGGGACTACAGTTCAATGACTTGATGTCACTGTGCAACAAGCACATTACAATGCTTCCGCTGCTCTGCAGCAATTGTCTCTGTATCTGCTTTTTTTATTCCAGGTGACACCAAAGGCAAACTGCCTTCTTTTACATGTGCTGTGGGTTAGCTACACATGCAGAGGCAGCATCCCTGAGCCATTGAAAAATGGCAGTTTGTTCTTCTCTTAGGAGCTCTTTGGCAGCTCATTATATCTCAAATTACCCTGTTCTACAGATTACGTTTCATTATTTTCAGGGAAAAAATAAAAACACACAGGGAAAATCCAGATGATTTGGTGATGCTAAGAGTCCCAAATTCCACATCATTTTAACCGGAAAACTGAATATTAAAGGTATTTCTTGAGTGACCATCAGTTCCCATATTTTTAACAGAATGCAACAGAGATTGCATTAGCAAGAAAAAACCGATTATAAAGACTAGAGTTTAAATAAAATATGCTATTGGAGTCCCCATGCATGAGAACTTTCATTAAATGCTGATTTCAGTTACACTGTTTATCAGCAGATGCACAGTGAACAGAAGTATCTTCTGAACATCTTGCTGCAGACATCTTTTGAAGAACATGATGTTTATGATAGGCAAAGTAGGTCCTCTGAGAGGATGTGTGAGCCAAGATATCCCATTACCCCGACTAAATGACAGTGGGACAAGGAAAGCCAATGGAGGAGACTGTCCCTTGGGGCCAGGATGGCAGCAGCTACCTCACCTTTGTGTCATGGGTCAGGTGTGGACAACCCCATGTGCAGGTTGTGTGCACAACCTTCTCCACACCTTGCCATGCTCACTTCCTGCCCCGACCCCAAGCTCGTCTCTCCACAGGGAGCAGCAGGGCTCTGCCATGCTTGGCTCTCTTGTGCAGTTGAAAAGGAGTGGATTTTTTTAGCAGCATTGTATTACAGTCCAGAACCTGCTGAGGCACAAAAAAGGTAACTCCTGACTGAAACAAATGAGGAAGGTGAACTAAAGGACTCTGTCTCTTTGGAAGGGTTTTATCACCATCAAAAACACGCTATAATATTATTGTGCAGAACAGAAAGTGACAACACAAGAGAAGTGGGGAGGGATTTCTTACAGCAAAGGACATGCTGTGAATAGGGCAGGAAGAAATAGCTTTTAACTGAAAGAAAGTTGGTTAAGATTAGATATTAGGAAGAAATTCTTTACTGTGAGGGTGGTGAGGCACTGGAACAGGTTGTCCAGAGAAGTTGTGCCTGCCCCACCTCTGGAAGTGTTCAAGGATGGATGAGGCTTTGAGCATGTGTAGTTTCAGTCTAGTGGAAGGTGTCCCCTGCCCATGGCAGGGGTTTGGAAGTAGGTGATCTATAAGGTCCCTTCCAACACAAGGCATTCTATGATTATATGAATATCTGAGATATTAAGTCTGATTCAACACATTGTAAACCCTCCTGATCAGAAGCAGTATCTGAGGAAGCAAACAATCCATTTCAACTTCCTAGGATCCCCAGTCAGCACTGATCTGTTAAGTGACATTACATCTTCCCTGTGGAAGGATGCTTATCTGCTTGTCATCTGACAGATAGCAATGCACCTTGTTTCTGCTTATGGGTCTCCAGATCAGGCCTCATCTTCAATCTCTGTTTTATGACTGCTGTCTTTGTGTTTTTTAAGACTTTGATGCTAGCAGCTAGGAGAGCAAATACAAATAATCCATGCTAAGAGCATGTTCAGGTTACTGTATTCTTATATTTACATCAACTGTGTTTTCCCTTGCATACTAACTAGCTAACTAGCTTTTCCTTGGAAAGCAGTTTTTATTTCTGTCTAAAAACAGGCTCCTCAATTCCTTTTATCAAAGTTAGCTCGGAACACGATTTACATGATTTGTTTAATTCTCTGTAAAGTCATATGTATACACTGACATGTATAGGGCCCAAGAAAGATGTGAAATGTAGCTAAATTCAGTGTTGAACTACTACCAAAAAAAAGCCTTGAAAGCCCAATCTATCACACTATATAATCTAACATACTATAATGTGTGATATAACTATATCACACATTTCTACACAGGTTATTTTTGAAGAAGCAATATTGGTAGAGCCATTAATTTTAACTCTTAATTGTGATTTTTTAAAAAGATCCTGTTTCGCAATTTGCTTTATAAATTACCAATGAGTAATTCTTTATTTTCTAAGTAACTTATCCCAATGGGTGGTATCTTTAGAGTGTTATTCATTAAACTTTTGTTCTGGGCAACTAATATCCTATGCAATGAAATATTATCTTTAGCTAACCATGTACCACATCTCTTAATGGCAACATATAGGTAATGGTCCAATAACACATACATTATAATGCAAATATAACACGAATTCCTGAAAAAAACATTCTTTATGCTAATATACCCAGCAATTGTCTGTACACCAAAGAGTAACAGCTACAAAAAATCCCCAAAACAACCTTAAGTTGGATCTTGCTGGGTTATTTTTCTTCATTTTATCTTGCTTTTGTACCATTTTATCCATGTTCCTCCTACAACTCATGCACTTCTGCTCAGTTTTACGGTTTGTCTCATACCCCAAGCTGAAAGATGCTTGGAAATACTGCATATTCCTTCTGGATGGACCCACCTGGTCAATTAGGGGTACATATTACCTGGTTCAGAAGGAGCCTTTATCACCTTCTGACAGCTGGAAAGGCAGCTTTCTCCAGACAGAATTTGGGCAGCAGATTCCTAACACCCAGGGCAGTCCTGGCCCTCCAGAGTTAAAAGGCAGAAAATGTATTCACAGGGACTCCCAGCCACATTTCTTGAGATTCTTGACTCAGGCAGACAGCACCAGTTCAGTGTCTGAACTGTTCTTCATCTGGTGTATAAACACTGCTGCACGTACTGCTGTCCTAACAAATCCTGAGCACTGGGAGTTTCAGCAGGCAAAGTAGAAAATACATCCACATGAGGGCAGCAAATTTAAAACATTTTATAAAAGAGAAAAACAAAACAACCATCTGCAGTTTTATTTCACAGAGTAATTTCAGCAGTCTTACATACAAATTGTCATATTAGAGCTGTCAGAATGCTTCATACTCCCTTATTTAAAACATTTTTTCTCTTCTATTGATGATTAATGAATGACGGGATTTATATGTGTGTGCCTGATTCCCTTGTGTGGATTTTCATACACGGAACTTTCACTGCTAGCAGCAAAGGCACAGGAGAGTCCTAAGATAACAGCAGACCCTGCTAAACACACTTTTTAGTCTCTTCTCCCCTTTCACTTGGCCTTTTAGGAGCTAAATGCTGCACATTGTACATCATGCTCCTACAGCCACAGTTCTACCACAGACCTCCTGTGTGGCAGCATTTCATCCACGTGGGAAGCTAGAAAAGTTATTATCAAGTCATATCACTGAAGGATGGCAACATCAGAGAACTAATGACAGCAGTGGAAAGACGATAGATACTCAGTGATTAACCAGTCAATGAGATCAACTCAAGAGAAAGACAGCAGGTCACAAAATCACAGAATAGAGTCTTTAAGGTTGGAGAGGTCATATAAGATCAAGTCCAACCACCAGTAAAGCACCACCACCATGTTTGCCACAAAACCATGTCCCAATCATAGAGTCACAGATCCATTTAGGTTAGAAAAGACCTCTAAGACAGTCCAGTCAATCACCAGCTTGTCACCTAGACCATAGCACTAAGTACCATGTCCACTCTTTTCTTGAAGACTCCCAGGAATGGCATCTCCACCACCTCCCTGGTTTAACAACCCTTTCTGTGAATTAATTCTTTCTGATGTCCACCCTGAACCTCCTCTGGCACAGCTTGAGGCAACATCTTCTAATTCAGTCACTTGCTGCCTGTGAGAACAGCCTGATCCCCACCTGGCTACAGCCTCCCTTCAGAGACTTGCAGAGAGTGGAAAGGTCTCCCCTGATCCTCCCCTTCCACAGGGAAACAGCCCCTGCTGCCTCAGCCATTTCTCAGGTCAGCTTCTGGAAGGAGCCCACTCTGGCAGGACACTGGTTATGCACAGACCCACAAAAGCCTCATCACTTACTTTGCAGTTGCACCACACATTAAGCTACACATAAACACAGACTGCAAAAATCCAAAAGCCAAGCAAACAAAGAATTCAGTCCAGAAATTATTCCCCAGAAATAAATTATTTCCCACAGCTTTCAGTTAAAAATTCTGGATACTGAAACTGCCAGAGAAATGCACAAATTGTTAAGAAATCTTATAAACACACACTCAATGGAAAAAAAAAATTCCTCACTGCTAGAGAGTCATCCTCTTCCTAAGTGTGATTTACAAACCAACACTGACAAGTGGCCCACAAGAAAGGGACATACAAAGCTTTCATAACTCTGCAAACCAGAACCCATGGGCATCTCAACCAGTGTCCCTCACTACTGAATTCATGAAAGTTTTCCTAAACTAGTTTGCAGTTGTGGATTTTCTTAATGCTATAACATTTAGGCTGAAATTGGCTGTGCTCAATATGTGCTTTAGGAGAAATATGATTTGGAGGAAATCAGCCAAAGTAAAATACCTTTTTGGACAAGGAGTGAAAGACATTTGGTCTTGGATGGTGACACTGGAAAAGAAATAAAGATGAAGAGATGCAGCAGATAGGGTCAAGCATCAGAAACCACTTCCTCATTTTACTGGGTGAATTTCTGATGTCATTTGACAAAGTCTTTTGAACACATATTTGCCTCTGAAGACACCAGAACACAGAGTACATCTGTTCTGCCCACAATACCATTTCAAATCCCCAAAGACCAGAAGGTGTAAAGGTTAGTTAATAAACATTTGCAAAGCCCTGAAATATGGTAACAATGGACATCAGAAAAAGTAAGGAATTCTTTAATCATTCTTTCTTCATTTGCAAGGGTTAAATAATGTTCAGCAAATGAGATCTTAGAACAGTTACTGAGTAAGAATACAAAACACCCATACCATAATTGTGGCCATCATCTCAACCGAAAAAACTAAGAAGCAAATGAAGGCACTTCTTCAGCTTTGAAATGCCTGAGTTTGCAAGCTCACTGGTCTTCTTTTATTCTTTTTGGTGTAATAATGGTGGCTAATAGTATAAATAATATTCCCAGCCTAATGAAATTAATAATAGGCTAAGAATTCACTTATGTAAACACAGAGTCTGATGTTTTGCATGTATTCTTCTCTATTTGATGTCAGCTTTCCTAATGAAATCAGAAAAATTTCTGTCTTAAGTAAACCTTGCATTTTCTACACAAACCATTAGAAAGCAGTCATTGCAAAGCTGATCGGAGTGATATCTTACTCAACTCCTGACATCCAGAATTCTGATAGTTTATTTTCAACTTAATAATGCCACAACTTTAGGTAAATTATTGTATCTATCCTGACCATCACTTAGTGTTGCATACACTTTGTATTTGCATACATTGGATATCAGGTACTGAGATGAAAACTAATTTAAAAGTTTCAAAGACTAAATCTTCAACAAAAAGAAATATCAAAATATCTCAAGTTCCTGCATCTAAATCCTACTAAGTTTTTGTTTTGACATATCTATTAAGAAATTAAACGTATTACTTCTTAGAACAAGAATAAGCAAAGTGAGGTATTCTTTTTCTGTCAAACTACCCCTCTATTTTTCATCTGGCCTGAATACAAACTAAGCAATACTATAATCTGATGTTCTTTCCCTCTGGATAATCTAGTGCCATCAGATATTGTCATCTGTTAAACAAATACTGATTCCTACACAAAGAATGGAATCTATATGCAACAGCCTATTGAAAGTTCAGTAGTTTTTTTCCCTCAAGTTCATTGCAAATTAACTGAGAAAAGAGTCATCTTACACAGCTGAAATACAATGCATTTCCCACAGTGCAGTTTTCCAGTTTATACAGTAGATGGCAGTGAGATACGAACTGAAAACTGGCTTGCACTTCCAGGAATATTTTTTTTCTTTGTAGAAGCACATATTCATGAAAGAAATGAAAGAGAAAGACTAAAAATTCACAAATGTACTCAGAGAAGAAAGCAAGAGTAACCACTCTTGGGGCAAAGGAAAACTAGCAAACTCAAGGGGACAAGGGAACTCTATAAGAGGAGACCCCATGTTTAAGTAAATATACAGATGCTCAAATGTTGGGTTCCACTGGCCTCTTAGTCACAATTGCATGGAAACAGGTGAGTCTCTACTGCAGCCAAAATGTTTGTCTAATGTAAATTTAGCTCAGAATAAAACAGTATGAATATCAGTTGCATGCAGGGTACTCACTATTCATGCCTTAATCAACACCATGCCAGATCAGATACTTTGCAAGCAGAGCCAAGCAAAATATTTACAATGAAAGTTTGGGGGTTGTTTATTTTCCTTCCTTTTACAGAAAATATAAGGAAAATTTCAAAATAATAAAAAATATTTATACACTGTCAAGAGTATGCATACACATGTAAATATATTCTAACTCTACAGGCAAAAACTGGAGGCAAAAACTAATTTGTTTGAACATCTCTAGATTTGACTGGATATGAATCTGACTTTAAACTCCCTCTACTCTGTATTTCAAAATGGATTCTTTATTTTTCTTCCTGTTTCCAAGTTAATTTAATTAATTTTATTTTTATCTCATCATATTGGGGGAAAAATTAATTCTATTGAAACATTTATTTGTGGCACCCCCAAGGTCTAATTTCATACTGGAAATTGCATTTTATTCAATTAAGGATTTCTTACAGAGAGGAAGATTATACTGAGAAGCTAATTCTTTTTAGAGACATATTTTCTTCTGTGGAATACTATTTAGTCATGAAGAGTTAGTCCTTTTCTAATTCCCTTCAAGGATTCAGGTCAAGAACGGAGGAATAAATTTGTTCTGGGATCTTCTTCCTTTTCTTCTTTCATTTTCTTCATTTTCTACAACTGAAACAGCTCAAAACTTATTTATATTATCCCTCATGCCTCTCTTTAAGTATTGCAGAGTAAATCCTATAGATGTTCAGAAAGAAAAGAGGCTGAATTAAACACCTGACAACAAACTGAAGTACAGTCCAGCAGGAAGACTTTCTGAATAATAACTGAAAGTTAATGTGAATGTATTATTTCTAACAGGATGTAAAACTGTAGCCTCATTCTTCTCATGTAGTGAAGAGTGTATCAGGTGAACTGCTGCCCCTGCTCACTGACCCTCACTGGGTTTATATTGTCATGGTGCTCAGGATGCTCACAGTGTCTGCCTGAATGTGGCCAGGCAGTCTCTGTTTATCCATAACTCCACTGCTGAATACAGTGCAGACCTTTCCCTTCTCCGCAGACATTTGATCAGACAAGTGATCCAAATACAGCTTTGAGGACTTGCCTTCACCTGTACACCCCACACACTATGGCCACAGACTTCTCCACAGTAATGCTAAGCCTGCATTACTAAATTCAACACTGCTGGAGAACATCTCCAGACCCTACCTCAGCTGTTTGTTGTGCTTTGATCTGGGGCAGCCCTACCCTTCCCAGAGGGGGAGCACAGGCCAGGGCTGCTCCTGCAGGCATCTCCCTCGATTGGGGGCTCTGAGCTGAACAATATGGAAAAGAACCAACCTGTGCCCCTCAGTGCAGTGCCAGGTAACATCCAAGCAACTTTAGTAAACTACTACAGAGATAGGAACTATCTTCCCACTGTGGCCAGGCAGAAGTTACAGGATGTTCTGAGTTACATGGCTTCATCCTAAAATATGTTACAGTAGATTTCTTGGTGGCTTAATGAGAAACACTTTCCCAAGACCATGAGGCCCTAATGATTCATACCTGCATATCTGTTCAGTGTCTGTAGATTAAATAATAAAAACACAGGCAAATTAGATAATATATGTATTTTTTAGAATGCCTACACTTTACATTAATATAATTGAAAACATATTTTATTACTTAAAGCTTAAGATGATGCAGTGATTACAAATGAGAATTGGGGTCAAGAGGACCTTTAATGAGACTTCTTACATAAACATGAGAAATGAAACATTATTTGAAACAACATGCTGTTGAGGCTACTAACTTGTTAAAGAATTTTTCCAGTCTAAATCCATAGACAAGAGGAGATGGAGGCTCCAATACTTTGGTGATTGTTTCAGCCACCAGAATTCCTGTCCAATTCCTAGCTTGAATATTATTATGCAGGTCTTATTTCTCATTATTCCATTCTGTCCTAAATCAGACTGTAGATAAATATTTTTTCATCATCTGAGAAGATAAACATATGGCTGATTTTGTACACCTTTCTTAAAAATTTATTTTTCAGTCCTGGTATAATTCTTTTTCACTTGTATCTGCAGTTTCCAACTGAATTACCTGTTTAGTTTTCCACGATCTTCTATAAAATACAGGTCTCTGTCTGAATGTCAGAATTCTGAAATCGATTTTTTTTTTCTTCCTCATTACCAAACTTATACAGAAAGGAATTGCATTTGATTTTTTTTTTCTCTATATATTGTAGTGGACTCAAATAATTTTCTTTGAGAAACATACCTGCAGGTATGTTTTCCTAGTTCTATAGCTCTTTGATTCTCCAGAATAACTTTACATTTAACTACATGAAAAGAAATTGTGATTGCTTTACAAAGTAACCTACATGTTTCTTTGGGTCTACTCTCTAGTATATTAGAAGGTCTCAGATTACTAGAATCTGAGTATATCTCAGTATATTATAATCCTCAGATTATTTCTTTTTCTAAAAGATGTTTATGTAACTGATTAAAACAATAAGTAATGCTTACAGATACAGGTAGAGGTCATCATCACTTTTTCCTAGACAACCAACGAGCAAATGCTTGAATTTTATTTTGCGGTAAAGATAAAAAAAATTCAATAGGTCTACAAATGTCCCGAGTCTGAAAACATTCAAGTATGCTGGTAGACCTGGACATGACTCCTGTGATGCTTCTGTTAGCTTCATTTCTATGGCTGCAAATATTAACCCAAAAGGAAAAAAAAAAACTTTGCAGAAGCTTTCCATATATGAATGTACAGGCTTAGTCTCACAAAAAGAAATTCTACTTTTAAAGTAATTATGTTTGGTTAAACTCTTCTGATGGCATGACAAAATCAAAGAAAACCAAAACAACCTGGGCTGGACTTAACCATATGCCTGTAACAATTTTCACATCAGAAGCTGCAACAAGCAAAATGTGGTGCCATAGAGCCCGAGTCTGGTATTTATCTTCACTACTGAAATGTATGTCTAGGAAAAGCCATTAGAAACATAACCTGAGCGTATTTTCAGAATGAAACCAGGATTACTGCAACTACAGGGAATGCCCCTTTTCCAAATGCAGCTGCAGGGGACAATTTTGTCCAAGCTCTTTCTCAGTGCCCACCAACCCAGCAACTACTCCCATCTTTGCAGGCAGAAGAGGATATACGAAAATTGTCAGCCCACAGAAGCAAATGTCATGCCTGCAGGAAGGATCAGCTCCACCTGTGCTGCTGGAGGCTGGATGGAGAGCTGTGCATGTATGTGTCCCTTCTCCAGACAGCTGTGCATTCCCATGTCCCTTCCTCTGGCACAGCTGTACATTCCCATGTCCCTTCCTCCAGCACAACTGTGCACTCCCATGTCCCTTCCTCCAGCACAGCTGTACATTCCCATGTCCCTTCTCCAGACAGCTGTGCACTCCCATGTCCCTTCCTCTGGTGCAGCTGCAGGAGCACCTACAGCAGGACAGTGCTCGCCTCACGTACAGCAACCACCCAGAATTAATTGAACAAAGGCTTATCTGAGCATTTTTTCACTAAACTGAAATAACCCCATAACAATAAATTTATCCACAGGAGCTATTTGCATGCTTAAACCTGCTAAATAATGAGTATGTATTTCTACCCTAAGTGCATCAATGCCTAAACACGCACTCAAAAGCATGTATTTTTTGCATTCAGCACTGACCTGAAGAACGCAACTCAAAAAATGCCTTTTTTCCCCTTCCAGAGGTCAGAGACTGATTTGCTAGGGGAATCAATGGATGGTCTCTAGCATCTCTGTTACAGCAGCCTAGCGCTGTAGATGCTCTCACCACCACAGCAGGCTGTCTTTCCCCTCAGATCCCCCTCATAATACACAGCAGCTGGAGACACATTTGGCATCACATGATATAAGAAGCAATATAACATGGTGTCCAATAATACTGTGGAGTGGACAAATAAGTTCTCTTCTTATTCTGAGATGTATCTGCAAGGAAGACAGAACTATAACCGCTACCATCAGCTTAAACAACGTGTCAAAATGAAATTGAAAAACTGAATTTTTTCTTGCATAAGCCATTTTAAAGTATATATTCACTGACAAGTCAACTGAAAGTTGAAGGAAAAGGTGTGGATACTTAAGAAGAAAAGGAAAAAGAATACATGAAAAAACCACAGCATGTAGCTTAAAGGCTGCTTGCCATAAAAGCCTTTTCCTGACTGGAAGTTACAGTACAGATGTGCTTAAAAAACAGATGTACATCAAAGACTGTTGATTAGAAGCACAGAGAGAAGTAATTATCAGTTTCAGTTTTTTTTAAAAAAAATTTCTTTATTCTAATACCAATAAAACCCTAGTATGTACAGAATGATTCTATGGGTTTAATTAACCATATGAAAAATATAAATGTATGTGCTATGGCTACATTGGGTGAGCTTCTAATGGATGTGAGATCTTGCCTTTATTATTTTGTGACAGTATTAGCACAAAGACTGAACTGAAACTGTTCAAGATCCTTTTTTTTTTTTTTTTTTTTTTTCTTCTTAGAAATGCCTGATGCTAATAATTCTTTGTGCATCTCCACCAGCAGATATTGCGGCTGGCAGTCAGAAACTGAAATACAGTACAGCAGCACAAACCAGAATCCTTGATAAACTGGTGGCCAGTGGCAAGCACTATATCTTATGAATAAAATCAGTAACCTGGCATGGTGGGTGGCATGCTTGGTCATGGCAGGAGGGTTGGAACTAGAGGGTCACTAAGGTCCCTCCCGCTCCAAACCATTCTATGTTTATAAGAAAATAAACAGAGCTAGAGCACAGGTTTGAACACTGTCCTGAAACACGTGAAGGTTTCCTGGCATGTTTCTTGTGCCAGCTGTCTTCCAAGAATGCTACCTTCCTGTTTGTCTGTTCTTTGCAAAAGATTAAGAGAGGATGAAACATTTACCTGAACCCTCAACTTCACTACTTCAAAATTACAGATGTTTTTCTAGCTGAACAATATTTACAGATTAGATGCAGGAGTGATAAATGCCTGGAATACATGGTCCTAAAAACCAGACATGCAAGTTGTGGTTTAAGCCAACAGGCAGCTGAACACTTCACAGCCAGTTGCTCACTCCTCTTCAATGGGGAATGGGGGAGGAGAATTGGGAAAGAGGCAACATTCATGGATTGTGATAAAGACAATTTCATAGGACAGAAAAGGAAGGGAAAATAACAATAACAACAACAACACTCAGCCCTGAGTCCCTGAGAAGAAGCTGCTAGCTCCCAGCCAATTCCTCACGGTTTTGTTGGTCAGCATGATGCCGTATGGTCTGGAATATCCCTTTGTTCAGATGGGGTCAGCTGTCCTGGCTGTGTCCCCTCTCAGCATTTTGTGCCCCCTCCAACTCTTTGCTGGCAGGGAAGCATGAGAAGCTGACAAGCCCTCGCCTTAGTATAAGCACTGTTCAGCAAAACCAGCACATCTATGTTAACAACATTATTCTCATCCTAAACTCAAGCACTGCACCAGCTACAAAGAAGAAAATTAAGACAAATGTATGACTGTGGCTACATATTTGGACTGGCTGATACCATTTTAAGTGATGGAAGGAACTATTAATTTGGACCAAGCTCAGCTAAGTTATTATCAGCTTCTCACATTGAGGTATGACTGATCTCTACCAAACGCTAATTATTTCATCATGTTAGCAAATACTCGTTTCTTGGCCAGCACATTCATCACAATCTATTCCATATGTTGATTTGAACTGTCCTGTAAGATTAATAGTGGATGACAACTGGATCATTTAGGGTGTGACATACTTATCGAATTAGTTGCAAGCATCCTCTCAATTGTTTATTTTCTCTACTGAGACAATTAAACCACTATTACAGCCAGTTTCCTTCTCTCTAACTCAGACTGGAAAGCATTTTCTTCTTCTCATTTACTGACTTCACAAAATTCCTTTCAAAATCCTGTCTGAATTTATTCTTTTTCCAGTTATGCATAATATCTTCCAGTTTCCTTCTGTGTAGCCAGATAATTACTTACTCCCCAATGCTAACTAGTACTCTTCTTTAAACTTCTTTCCACATATACAGGCTTTGAACACGTGATTTCTGTTGTTGCTCATTTCTGTGTAAATAAACTTTAGGTAATAGCTCTTTTCCTCAAACCTGATTTCAACAGGAAACTAATACACAGTTGAAAAGAAATGTTTGTACTATAGAATAAGCATTTCTCACTGGTTTGTCTGTCAATTACAGGCAATTTAAATCTGCACAACTATTTGGATTATGATTTAGAAATTGCCAGTGTCAAAGCTTGTCCCTATCTGAACAATGGAAACATCCTAGGTAAGAGTAACAACACAGATTAACTCTCATATCTCCATGATGAACATTCACAACTTGCATTAATCATTATTCACACGTAATTAGCTAAACTAAAGAATCCTGCGACCAGCAATATAAGCATGACATCTAGAAAAAAAAATGTTTTAAAATGCACATTAGGATGTAATACATCAACATCATACCACAAGCTACAGAGTTATTTATATATTTAGATTTTTACTGATACACAGTTAGCTTTCCAAAGCAAAGCATCTTAGACATTTGAATATTTCTAGAATACTGAAAAAATGTGACCATTTTAAACTATGGATCTGCCCAACAGACAAAACACACAGAAACGTTTGAGTGATTAGTAAGGTAAGAGCAACAAATCAATTATCCATTGTCAGGAAATGTGTCTATTTAGATTAAGTGACCATAATATTATTTGTTTCCAACAAATACAGTTTTTTAATCTTTAAGCAATACATTATTTTGAAATACGTCTGATTTTATATATTAGATGACTGATGTATTTTTGAATATCTGTATAAACATACAAGTGAAATTTTTGTGAATCAAGACTTTCCAAGCCAAATCTCAACTGTGCGGGATATTTTATGATTCAGTATGAATTCCTGGAAAACATGGTTTATCATAGAGAAATTGGCAAAACCTTCATAGTATTTGCCCTAACAGGCGCCACTGTAATGGGCTGCAGATCTATGAATAGGCCAAGTACAGAAGCTAAAACTAACACTGAAAAATGTAATATGTTACTAAATGGAAGATGGGGTTTTCTTTTTTTAAATAATAATAGATGGGATTGATTTCATCCATAATTTACATAATGAACAATTTAACTAGCCTGATCTCATAATTTCTCAAAAACATTGTTTTGATAAATGATTCTCTTCTGAAATTTCATCTGGCAATGAAATTTTGGTCATCTTTGAAGAACTGATTTATTCTCTTCTTATTTACAAGAATTACTACTTGGAAACATAATTGAGCTTTCAAACAACAGACCAGATATAAGTTACTATCGCTAGCAAAATTTTGCTCATTCCATGCTGGCCATAAGTCTTGAACAATCACTGAAACTCAAATTTCACAAATCCTTAAAAGCCTATGTGCATAATATTATGGGCTGCAAGAGTCAGCTGGTGGCATCAGAACACAAAAACATGAAAGTGGCTGCTCTGGGTCAACCAAGGATCCACCAAAACCACGGCTGCAGCAGTAGCCCACAACTAACACGTCAGTAATAGCACAATAGTAGGACAAAGACATGTACTCCCTTTCACAAGAAGCTTCCCTAACACACATGAAGCCTGGCATGTCCATGGCCATATGGAGGCCCTCACTGCACAAGGGCTTGGGAACAGGTTTCTGCTGGAGAGCATTTGTTCTGGCAGAACCCTTGTGAGTGAAAGCCTCAGCCTGACCTTCCACCACTCAGGAACTTCTCTGCCACTTCATGATGCTAATCCTGCAAATCTGGTTAGGACCATCTAACTATGACATTCTGGCTTATAATTTTTCAGCTGGGAATAGATTAGGTCAAACTTTTGTGCACAAAAGGGACAGCTGATTTTGCAAGAAACTGAAATGTATGAAATGTAGGCTTATTAAAAAGCATGAGACATAGATTGAACCAGCAAGTCACATTTGCACTGCCTGAGACATGAGAGATCAGAAACAATAAGGGAAAATGTGAATTGCTGGATGAGAGTACACTAACAGAGAGTAAAAGAAAGAGTGGAGGCACAGCTCACCATAACAGTGCTTTCATACTAAAATCAGGATATTTATTATCTTATGCCCTGAACACCAGGTCCAGTCCTGACATGATAGGCCATAAATCTACTTCTTTTGCAATGCCAACCTATAGCATCACGTAGCCATCAAGATGCTGCCACTTATAACTTGAAGCTCCACAGTGTCTCATACAAAAATGTGTGCATCACTCCATCTCTAATTTAAATGCCTTATAAATCAGGCACATAGTGCCTGCATTTCTGTTATCTGAAGTTTACTGCTATAAAAATAATTGCATTTTTGCATATGGCTTTCAAGTACCACAGTTTGGAAAGACTGGCCCAGGATGGTAGTTACAAAACATGAAAGAATGTGGAGACAAAAATTTCTGATAAAATGAATGGTTAAGACTTCTGTTATAAGCTGTCTACATCAGTCAACACACTGAAGTAAGACTTCTATCACCTTTGGGAAAGAGAACAGAAAATCATTTTCTCTGTGATTAAATGGGGTCAGAAAAAAGAAAGGCATCTGTTAGTATTCTGTTGTGAGGCAAGCTTATTCAAAGCTTATTCAGCCAACTATTGTGCTAATGCAAATGGCAAGAGTTTGTTGCAGATGTGCAGTGGAATATAATGCAGCCAAAACCTCTGGGATTTTTGAAGATGCTGGTGTGTTTAACAACCATTATGAAAGAGAATTTTAAGAACAGTGCCCCTTGCCTCAACCACCAACACTGCAAATGTTTAGTCGTAAATGTTATTTTGAGGAGATTAAGACATAGGTCAATTCAGAAATCAAAGTTCAAGAGGCTAAGGGATTTCTGTATTGATATTTCAAGGCAGGCGATCTTTTTAGGTTCTAGTCACTCATTATATTGTTTTTAATTATTATTGTAGCAGAGAGATAGAGTGCCTATAAAAGAGGGGGATTATTTTAGGATATTAAGAAAGAGACACAAATGGTGCTAATGTCTCAGTTGTAACAAAAGAGCATCCGCATCCAGAGTACAGCAAAGAACTACATTCTACTTTCAGCTACATCAAGTAAACTACAGATATTTCATTATATATCCCACGTAAGTTCTCACTAATTTTTTTCATTAATACTCTGAAAGTTTCAGACATTTTCTCTACAATCACCCTGAATGTTCCAGTGAGGTACACAGCTTCCCATCAGTCATCTAGTCATATAAATTGCCCTTCCCTGGTAAAGCAACAGACTAAAAATACCAGATAGACTAAAATGTCAAGTTCTCTAAATTACATAGCATGAAAGCACACGTTACATCACTTTTTTTTTTTTTTAATTAAAAACGGAGAACTATGCAATTAATAAAAACGCCATGAACTGTTTACCTCTGGAAATATGCTGCTTTTTAAGATACCTAGTATAACAATTTTGATTAATTTATCACTGCTTCAAATTTGAAATTGAACTATAGATAGCAGAGAATGGTTGAAGTTGGAAAAGACTTTGAGCTTAAAAAGAGAGGTCATCTGGTCCAACATCTCCTGCTCAAGCAGGACCTTGCAGAGCTATTTGCCCCAAACTATGTTCAACTGGCTTTGGAACATCTCCAAGGTGGAAGACTCCACAACTTCTTTGAGCAACCTGTGCCAGCACTTGGTTGCCTCACAGTGAAAAACTGTTTCCTGACATTCAGAAGAAACCTCCTGTGTTTCAGTTCATGCTCATTGCCTTGTTTCCACTCTCTCTTCAGGTATTTAAACACATTAGTTAGATGTCCCTGAGCCTTCTCTCTAGGCTGAACAGCTTTGCCTCTCTCTCAGCTCTTCCTCACAACAGAGACACTCCAGTCCCTTCAATCATCTTCACTTAACCCTTCACTGAACTCTCTCCAGCATGTCCATGTCTCTCTTGTACTGGGGAGCCCAGAGGTGGACACACTACTCCAGCTGTGGCCTCACCACTGCTGAGCAGAGGGGAAGGATCTCCCTCCTCCCATTGGCAGCACTTCTACTCAAACAGCAAAGAACACCAGTAACCTTCTAGGCTGTAAAGGCTGTAATGGTACATTGCAGGCTCAAACACATAAATATATTGAGATTTCTTATTTAAAGGTTAGATAATTATACCTCATTTACTTACCCGATAAAAAAAAAAAAAGTGGTATTATCACCAATCATCAAAATTATTGGGCAGACTAATGAAAATTATCATTCTAGATTAATTACATCAATTTATTTTACACAGATTGAAAGAGCTTGCAAAATTGAAAGATTGAATTATAGCATTAGTGAGTAAATAGAAAAGACATACAGAGTAAAAACCCCCATTCATTGAAGAAAAATGTAGTATAAGCATAGGAAGAAGTAAACCAGGGAAGTAGGGAGGAATATAGTAAACAGGGAGAAATGTGCCAAAACCTGAAGGAAGAAAAAAGCACATGGGTGTCCAGAAACAGTTTTAGAAAATGCGAGGAGCCTGGAAGTCACTAGATACCACCAACACCATGACAGAAGAAATATTGATGTTGACATTTTGGAGAATTTATGTTAAGTGATGCTTTTTGTAATCATCCACCAAATAAAACAATTAATAATTGAATATAATGCTTTTAAGATTAAATACTGTGATTATTTTACGGAGGGCAGAAAACTCATGTCATTACGCCTGTCTGCAAGGCTCAGCAACTTCAAAATCGGAGGTTTTTGAAAAAGCCACAACTTTTTCACGAGTACTTGAAATTGTGATTTGCAATATGCCCTGTGCCAGCACCCGTGTAAGAGTGGATCTATCTTTCTACCAGCATCCTGAGTGGAGAGTTGCTCCATTAAACAAGAACATCAAATCTTTCTCAGTACAGGATTGAAAAAATTTGCATAGTTTGAATGGAATATTATGAAACACTATGGATTTCCTTTTTCCTCAAGGGACTTAAGAAAACATATCAAATTTTTTTGTGGTTATGTTAGAGAGCTAAATAAAAAAAAAGTACTCAGAAGTAGAAATGTCCCAACAAAAATGCAGAGTGTGAGCTATGTCTCCTCTCCAAACTGCATTATTCCATTGAAAATCATTTATTTTAGCAACCAAGAATTGGAGTTCTAGGGTTATTCAGTAGCCACAACTTGACATTTAGAAAAATAGCTGTATATCAAGTATCACAATCATATGCAGTGCAATAGCAATATAATCATACAGAACAAAACACAATCCATTAACCACAATTTGAATATTTTCATATACTTCTACAATTCCTACTTTTAGCCAGTACTGGAAGCTCCAAAATCCTGGAAGAAGGTTTGTTCTTATGGCATGACTTTGAAAGATTTTACATTCCTTTTTAATAGTAAGATAAATTAAATCAAGATCAAGACTTTTTACAATGATATAGAAAGCTAAATATTCTTGAGATCATGGTTAGAATTCTAGGGCTGTGGGTTAATATCCAAAGACATTCAAAGACATACTGTGCTACCATTATTCCAAACTAGTATGTAATTCACAGATGGCTACAACACAAAAATCTCTATCCTTCTATTCCATCCCTTGATTCAAGCCTTGCAAAAACAAGGTATTATATACTCGAAAATAAATTGTGTATATTTTCACCAATATCAAGAAATTCCAAGAACAGTGCAACAACATTTTTATTGCCAAACTGTTTCAAATTCCCATTTCTAAAGCAGTCAAGGAGGGCTCCTTGTGGAGTGTTCAGAATATCTGACCACTAAGTTATTTGTCTTGTTTTGGCTGATATGTAAAACAGTAACATAGGCAGAAGCGTTTCACAATTTAGGTCACTGCTTCTGAGGAAAATAAGAGAATATGATTTTATGGGACTATTTGTAATCTAGCATTTTATAATTTTGAAGTTTAGTGTGGAGAAGTGTAAGACAACAAAAAATCTTCCAGCATGCTCTGCAAAACCACTACTCAGGGCAGAAAAGACTAACTTTACGATGAACATTTTCACAAGCCCCTGAGGGATTTAGAACAGCGAGTCCATCTAGAAGTCAGTAAGGCATTTTTGTAAAAGCTGAGGCAAACTTTGAACACTCTCATCCCTTTGAAAGAATACTCTTCAGTAGCAAATGTTCAAAAGTGCTCAGCACTCCGTAGGGCATGATAATAACAGAACTGTTATGGAACAAATTTTTGAAAGCCTGAACAACAGCAGCTGTGTATTAAAAGAAACACCAGTAGTCAAAGATTAAAATTATTCTAGCTGCAAGCATCTTCTGGAGTTAGGAAACACCAGCAAGCCTTGGAATCACATAAACACTTTTAGTTCTGTACATGTACACATACATTTTAGTGTTAATATTGTATCTAAACAGATGACTATTGTCTCAGTCTCTCTAATGTGGGAGTGTTAGCTTTTTGGGATAACATAGTAAGCTTCAGGTACAAATGAAAAACGTGATATATACCAAACTTAATCAGAAAAATATCTAAGCACGCACAAAATCTAAGTTCCCATATCTTAGCTAAATGTGTTGAGTGGTAGAAAAATAAAAGCAGAATAATAAACGTTGGCTCTTGAGGTATAGTCACTCAGATAAAAATGTTTCTACATTTTAGTATTATGTACACAATGAGATACTCAATTTCCTGGTATTTTTCCATCAAAATAAAGCTAGACTGTGATAAACACTGTATGAAGCCTAAAGCAAGGAAGATCTAGATCTGATTTTTATTATCATTATTTTTATAAATTTGGCAGAAAAACACTCCAAACTAGGCAAAGTACCTCTTCATTTTTCTTCAGAAGTGTAAGATCACCAAAAGTACATTTTAGCTCCTTTTAAATGGGAAAATATATTTGCTAGCAAAGATGAGATTATGGAGCTTGTTTAGTATTAACTTCTGCCAAACATAAACAATGTTTCTCTGAGTTACTACTGGCTCATATGGCTAATGGCAGTAACTATTATCACTTCATTTTCTGTAAAATAGCTTAGGCTTGAAACCACCCACACATGACCCTTGTGACAACTTATGACTCTTAGGAAATCAGCAAGTGCTTGCTTTCCAAATCTCATACCTGAGGTAGCATGGTGACATCAGTACCCTTCAACAGCCCTTTAAAATGAGCTTTTTGGATTTTAACTTATGCTCAGCTGAACACAATATTCATGTGAACACTGCTGTAATAGGACAACTTTAATCAACTCAGCTTTGAAGACCACAAAGAGCACATTTTAAAAGAAAGCTATGTTTTAACAGCAGAATGTAAATATAATTGAAGACTGAAATATTTTTATCTGAAGCAGGAAATTGCTGTGCTTAATACAGGATTTGGAAAGTCTGACTATATCACAACCGGGTTTAGTGCAATCTCTTTTTGGACACACAATTGTACCTATTCAAAACAAATGAAACTGCTGACAGGAACCAAGGAAGTAAATTACCAGCTATTCTTTTGCTCAGTCACAATGCATTGCATTAGCTCATTTTTAAGAGCTTAATAGAGAATATGAATTTTTAATCTTCTCAAATTAGCATGCCAGATAGTGCACTGAAGTGTTCTTTCACTAATAACACTTGATTTTTGCTGCTGACTAGGTTTTATGTAAACTCCAAGAAGACCAAATGTTTTCACACATAAATACATCAGAGTTTTCACATGATTGCCTCAGTGAGATGCAGTGTTTTAGCAAACACTGAAAACTCTAAAACAGCACCTCTAAACACATTCCCTTTGGTGCTGGATGTCAGGTATAAGTTTGACAACCATATTGAGTCAAAAATCATAAGCCAGTTGCAAGTAAAATTTAAAACCACTGGATTTTAAATGGAATAATTAATTTCCAGTGCTTTTCATTTAATTTCTGGTGTTGAAACATTTAAAGTGTCCATTTTCTCCAACTTTTGCCTGCAGCTATAAAGACTGGAAAAACAGCTAAAACATTAAAAATGTTATTATGTGGTGGTTCCAGCAGCTGAGCTTTAAGAAATCAGGAAACTGGTGACCTGATTAACCATTAATATCCTCATTACTACTTTATTCTCTAAATCGTTTTAGGAAGTAATAAGGTCAAGCTTTTTATAACAATTCCTGCAGTGATACATGTTAACTTTCACAGTCCAAAGTGTTCTGCTGAAGGAAGTACCTGAGCTTCCTCAAAGTGTCCACAAGGAACAAATACTCTTACAGATTTCAGGGCGTGCTTTCCTTTGGCAGCTGAAGCATTGCCCCACTGACAGCATTGGAGTTTGTACTTGACACTGTTCTCAGAGGACCTCCACTACTCTTTTGTGTCTTACTGTCTTAGAAGAAGACAATTAGAAAAATCACTGTAAATGGTATAAAAGGTAAACACACCGATTCAATTGCTATTAAGCTGACATGAAGCCTCTACCAATTCTAGAGAATTTACACAGCTAATTGTCCAACTAGATGAAATTTTGGTTCACATAGAAAAATAAAACTCCTATCAATAGATCCACACACTTCTTTAATAACCCTGAAAGATGATACAGAGATGCTGACTTGAACAATTTTCTAAAAAAGAATAATGATTTTTAAGTGGCTAACATGTTGTTCCCAGCTTTGAAGTGCACTCACTGATGCAGACAGTTATAATTCCAAGTACAGCAATGCTATTTAAACTCTTATTCTATACTTAGTTGAAGAAAGTGTATCACTTTTGAGGTTTTTAAAATTATTTTTTCTAGGACAACTTTCTCTAAATTAGAGAGGTTCTAGAGAAATTCTCTAAATTTTAAAGGTTCTAAAATTGCTCAATGAAGTAAGAAGAATTTTAGCTCTATTTTGGCTCCTATTGTACATTCACTTTTAAGTTGTGAGATCCCATTACTTCATGGAACAAGTAATAATTACAAAATAGATAGATTTGCTTCTCATTTAAACCAATCAAACAATTAAACTTTGCTGGCTTTGATGGGACTTCTAATTTTTGGAAACAACCATCAAGGAGTAAAGTTCATCAATGCTATGAGGGATTAATAGCAACTCATCTATAAAACACCACCAAACTATTCCAGATAAGCACCTCACCAAAACATTAGGAGGTGAATGCTTTATAAGCTTGAGTCATAGTTTGAGATACTGTAAACCTATGACACTGTAATATAAGGAGGAGAAAGTTCCCCTCCAAAAAACTGAATTTCTTTTATCTCTCTGAAAAAAATAATTCAAATGTTTGGAAGAAAACAAAGAGAAAAGTAAAATATTATTATTTCACAACATACTCCACCCAAAAAGAATTATTCTGGAAAAAAAGTATGAATCAACTTTTGTTTTAGAGTTTGAAATGTGAAGAAGAATTACTTATTTAATTAAAAAACTCCAGTTGAAAGAACCATTCAGCATGTTATAAAATTTCTCTCAAAACACTATGCTGTTTTTTGAGTCATCTCTGAGTTCTGCAGAAATAATAAATCCTCTTCTCTTTTTCCTTGCCACAGCTGGAAGAAAAAAAAAGAACTTTATCTCCCAGGATTTTTCCATTTATATGTCAAGAGCTGATGATCCACTGGCTTCCCCTGCTCTCAAAAGGGGAATTATTGCAGCCTACGTTCAAGCTGGCACTGGATTGCAGACACGATTAACAAAGTCTGGTAGCAGAATAATCATGTGCTGAGTGCTGGGAATTACAGCTGATAGCATCTATTCATCCCACAGAGAACATACATAGAATCACCTTCAGTGACTATGAAAAACTGATTCTGACCTCACATCAGAATGTCAGTAATTTGTATTATTACGCAGACAAAATCTGTAATGTCAAGTAATCTGCAAAATCTTGAAACAACTTCCTTTTTCTTCAGACTCACCTCACTTCATTTTGCCACAGTACTTTCTTTTAGCTGCAAACTTCCCACCAGTTATTCCAGTTGCCTAACCAGAGCAATGACCTGAAGCCTGACACAAGACTTGCTCAGTAGATATTTTTCATCTGTCAAGTTTTTATGGCCCAGAAATTTCTTCAGCCATAAGTTATCAAATACAAAGTCTTTTTTTCCTGTTGTAAGTACACTCAAAGAGTCCTACTCATATATCACTCTTAGTGCTATATGGCAGAGTTGCAAACTGATTTTTAGTGCATAACCCCTGCACAATGTTTTGCAATGCTTAACATTAGCCTCTATATTTGACCAAATTGTGGTTTTTCTCTGCAAAGCCTAACAGAAGTTTTTTCATCTTGTTTAGATGTTATAAGGAACAACAGATGGTAAACAAGGAGGTGGTAAAATAATCTGGTCCATAAATTCAGAGCAAAAATAAAACCCCAGAATTTAGCCATCTTTTTGGTCGTTTAAAACTAGCTTTGTTTTAGAAACCCTTTAAACATTTTTCAAGTCAAGTAGTAGATAAATGTAGCAACTTCGTCAGTACTGATGATACTATAGTATTAGAGATGCAATCTAGCTTCAGGGCAGCTATGCTAGATGTGATCAAAGCTGCTTGGCACTTGCCTCTAGTCAACAGCTAAGGTTTCATTGTGCAACATTAAAAGCAATGAATTAAAAGAGTTTGACAGTTTTTATAGTACTCTTTCTACTGTGCTGAACTTTTTATATAAGTACAGTTGGCAACCCATTCAAAATTTTCAGATTTGTATCTGACAGAGAAGGAGAATAATTTAAGAGCTGGCTGCATTTTCATCAGAAGCTATTCTAACAAGTGCCATGGTGTTAACATGGGATATTGAAGTCAGTGGAAATCCTTGGGATCTTTATGCTCCATGATAGCTCAAGCAGATATGTTGGAGTCGCAAGTCATGCCCCTTGTTTGAACTTCTTAAAGTTTTTAAGAAATATGACATGATGTAAAGCACCTGCTTTGCTGTCCTACTGCTGCTGCTTTTTGCAACTCAATACCTCTGATTTGGTACCAGCTTTGAAGAGGTCATCACACTTATGAATATGACCAGCTAAGAACGGCAAGGAATGCTCACAGGAAACCAATAAAAGGCTTAAAATAGACAAATATATGAACAGCCAAGCTAATAGAGTTGTGTAAGTAGCATAGTCTTAAAACATGATCTAAGAGCTTGCTATGGTGTCTGCAATATTTCTACACAGTTAATAGATGCACACAACATATGACTCAAGTGCCAAACTTGAAGGTGCTGTGTAAGACTGCATAAACTCAGCCTCATTTGAACCCAAATAGCCTTCTACCTGATTCACACTTTATAAAGAAACACAATCTGATAAACTCTCATATTAAATGGCAAGGATGATGTAAAATACTAACTCAGTGGAGGATGCTTTAAAACAGACTTTTGGGGCCCCTTCAAAATCTAAACAGTGCTAGTTTAGACATACAAAATAAATATGTTTATGATAGAAAATTTATTGCACAAAGGGGTCCTGCATTGTGTCCATCATAATTATTACTGCTTCTGTGTTTGATCATTTGGTGCAGAATGTTATACTGACACAGGGAAAGTACTGAGATACCGCTGTGGTGTTGCATTGCTCTTTACATGTTACTACTCATTTTAGGCTAATTTATTCTTAAGACTGTGCTCAGAAAATTATTTAAATCTACTAATTTTTAATGAGTACAATACCATGTAACATCAATGGAGAGTGGGGATGCCCCCTGCTCATCATGAGAAATTCTTGCTTTCTCTCATTCTTCCTTTGCTCAAGTTCCCACTCCTTTACCAAACACTTCTGCAGAATTTTTGTACTTCTCCAAAATTAATCAGGAATTCAAAGTATTGAAGAGGAAGTTCTTTGAATTCATCTCTGAGATGTAAAGCAAAATGTACTACAGGAATCATTGGTGCCCAAATTTTCCAATCTGAAATAAAATTATCTCAAATTATCTCAGAAAGCTCTAAAAAGACAACAACAACAACAAAAAGGCAAAACCAAGCAACAATTAAAAAAAAAAAAAAAAAGAATTGCAGATCTGTTCTTCCATTCCCCTTCTATTGCCCTTCTGCTGTGCATGAGAGGTAAAGATGCAGATGTATCTAGAAGCTTCCTCTGAAGAACTTTCACTGCACAGCCTTAAAAATCAGTGCAGTTGACTCCAGCCTAGTTCTAGCACTGGTGGTCACCCAAGTGAGAGCAGCTGGGGAGATTGTTCCTTCACATATTCCCTCTTGGCACTCCTCCTTCATTTCTCTAGCCGTCTGCTGCAAGTTAATTAAATTAAATCTGGCCTGCAGCAGAGTACTGGAAGCTGCTGCATTTATGCCTCGAGCAGTGTGCCCTTCCAGAGTTATTGTGACCCTCTGTAACAATTAGATAGGAATAAATCCCGCAAGAGAATGAGTCTCCTAACTTAGCATTCTTGATCTATGCACCCATAGAGCAAATCACAGTTCTGTATCCCAAACATAACACCTCATGACCCGAAAACTTTATATCCACACAGCACCATGCCAGATCTAATAAACTGTATGTCTCAGCAGGGACCATTAACTCCTGCACAGCATTGTGCTGACACATTCATCAAACTCTCCATTTCTTGAGCTACTTTATGCAGCATTGGCTTAGGAGTCACTGAACTACACATCACTGTAGAATTGCACACTTTCTGTCTCATTTTAAAAGGCATTGGAAATCATTCAGTGAATCAGCAGGTGGCATAGGCTTTACTGTCTCCCATTGACTAACAAAGCCATTAATTAGGAACCTCCATGACTTTTTTTCTGCCTAAAGAACAGGAAGAAGAATTCACTCTATTTCTCAGTTTCTTTCCTCTCTCCTTCTCTTTCCTGGATTATTTGCCCTCCACATTTGAAATCTCTGGCTGTAGGATAAGAAGTAAACAACTTCTGCTGAATTCAGCCCAAAGCTGGTGAGGCTCCTGTCTTAGGCTACCTTAGGTTGCCATAAGCTGTGAAGCAAGCAGGCCACAGAGCATTCAAAATGATTCTCCAGAATAACAAAGCTATTATGAAGGCTAGAGACAAGACATCACAATCACAATTATAGCAGTGTAATGAGTTTCTATCTTAAGAGTCAAGCAGCTGCAATTAGCTTGTGCACTCTGCTGGCCTACTGCAAGTGGGAGGGTGACCTATACTTCGATAATCTGCATTGGCACTGGACAAGGAGCACTGCACCCGATGGTCACTAACACAAATGATCATTGACATCAAGTGGCACCAAGACTGGAGGAAACCTGGGCTGCTGTGATCACATACCGGTGGAGTTTGTAGTCCTGAGGGATACAGGTCAGGCAAAGAGAAAAGTTGGGACGCTAAATTTTAGGAAAGCAAAATTTCAGCTAGTCAAGGAATTGGTCAATAGGACCCTCTGGTCCTATTGCTATTAGTCAATAGAAACCCCTGGATTCCACCCATGAAACTGCTCTCAGGGACAAGGAGGTAGAACAGAACTGGTGGAACTTTAAGGACACTTTCCATGGAGCACAAGAGCTCACGATTCCCAGGTGTAAGAAATCAGGAAAGAAAGGCAAGAAAGCTGAATGGCTGAGTCAAGACCTACTGGTCAAACTAAAGGGCAAGAAGGAAATGCACAGGCAATGGAAGGTTGCGTGGAGATGGAGTCAGGATGGCCAAGGTACAGCTGGACTTAAACTTGGCAAGGGACACAAAAAATAACAGGAAGGGCTTCTACAGGTAGGTCAGTCAGAAAAGGAAGGTTAAAGAAAGTGTACTTCTCTGATGAGCAAAACTGACAAGACTGGTAACAACAGATGAGCAGAACACTGAGATACTCAACAACTTTTTTGCCTCAATCTTCAGCAACAGCCTCTCTTCCCACATGACATGAGTGAACAGACTGGAAGACGGGGGGAGCAAAATCCATCCTACTGTAAGAGAAGATCAGATTCATAACTGCCCAAAGAACCTGAATGTATATAAGCCTATGGAGCCTGATGAGATGCATCCCAGAGTCCTGAGGGCATTGGCTGATGGAGTCGCCAAGTCCCTCTTTCCATGATGTTTGAAAAATCATGGCAATCAGGTGAAATACCAGGTGGCTGAAAAAAGGGAAACACTATATTCACTTTTAAAAAGTGCAGGAAGCAGAACCCTGGGAAATACAGACCTGTAAACTTTACCTTTGTGCCTGAGGATATCATGGAACAGTCAGGATGTGGCCCTTGTACAAGTTCTGTGAATAAAAATACTATCTGTATAGCCTAATAGGTTTATTACTTATGAAGAAATGTCTGTGAAAAAAAAAAAAAAAAAAAAAAAAAAAAAAAAAAAAAAAAAAAAAAGGCCTTACTGAACCTTTAAAAACTGAGAAATGCTGATTGCTCTCTAGTCATGCCACACCTGAGGTAGATGGCTCTCCAGACCTGCCATACCCAGGCTTGTGGTTTGGCAGAGGATATGCACAGAACTGTGCCTAACTGATTGATCCTAAGGGAGGAACATATAATCTCAGGCAGGTGAGCATTTGCTAGTTTCTCTGCTGTGACTGAAATGGCTGACACCATAATGTACAAAAATAGCTCTTTGGTAAAGAATTAGAAATGAGTATGTATATGGTTTTTCCTCCTACAAGTGGATTGTGGTTTCAGAATGAGCAAGAGACAAAAACCAACAGGAGTAACTTCACAAGGGTATGCACAATAAAATCCATCAAGTACCTTTTATGGACGAATTCAATCTGTGCACTTGGATCAGCCACAGCTCTTTTCAGTATTTGTATTTCCATGTGGATTAGAGCTGGCTCTCCTTCAGTATTTTTAAACAACCTTGAATTGTATAATTGCCATGGGACCATTCTAACTCATACTCTGGTCATTTATGAGGATTTACACTCTGGTGCACTCAGTAATTCATTAAAAACAGTTAACTCCCATAGGAGACACTGCATCACTCAATACTCATGCTACTTCTGAAATATGGTACACTTAAAGAAACACACATGTTGAAAGTCCTTATCTGGTCTAAAATATAATAATAGAAATAAATAAATAAATTGTGCATCCCACCTTTTAATGATTGGGAAAACTATGTTAATGACTTCCCAAGGAAATAATTCCTATTACTTTAATTTAAAAGGAGGATTGAAGGATAATTTATATTCAGAAGGAAGGGGAAAATACACTTGAGTTGACTTTTCTGCACTGCCAGTAATTCCCTCGAAAGCCTTTAAACATAAGTGGAGAATGCATCCTGCCAATATGATAAAACAATGCATAAATTTCCACAGGCTGAATCATCCTGATAAAGTATGTAAAGTTAAAACCTTATGCTCAGTATATATAGTCCATTACAAGATATGCCTTGGGCAGTGGTACTGAAGAGGAAAACTAAAACAGAAATCAAATTGCAACAATGCTTTTCTGCAAAAGTGTTTTGCTAATGTCATGAAAGTTACCCTCTACAGGTCACTTTAGACAGATTTAATTTCTAGTCTATGCATTTTTAAATTCTGCTTCATTCAAGGAGACTAAAGTCCTTTAAAAGCTTTAAAACATAATCCATCACTTAAAAAAGCAAACCAAAACCACACTTCACTATAACAGCACCCCAAAGAAGTTTAGGTTAGTTATGTCTATCTAAGTTAATTTACAGGTTTCAAGATAAGAAATGCAATATTGCACCACATTCACACAAACCCACATATTTCAATAATTGCAACTGTAACCCATAGTAATATTTATCCAGACAAAAACAGCAAAAAAGTTTTGTAGGAGCATAGTGACACAGTAACAAGCCGCTTCAATTCCCATGCAAGATCCACCGTGCCATTTTCAAGGAAAACATAAACCCAGACACTGAACAGTTAACCTAAATGATCTAAATCTCAGAAGAGTTATTTTCAATAAGTGTTGAGATTTTTCAGAGCACTTAATTGTTTAACTGCTTACTTTAACTGACCTGATTCCAAACATGTAGAAAAAGGAGGAGTCAATAGCTATATCTTGTTCACTTTAGAGTTTTAAGAGCCTCAACCTCAATCTTCAAGCAATGTGATGTAATCTAGAAGCAGCAAAGAGGAGCCATTCCTGCAAAATCTGCCTGTTTGTCCTTGATGGATAGTACTTGGTTTCAGAATTGAACATGACTAATACTCAAACTGATGTTCAAGTTCATGTGGCTTATAAAAACTATTTCTAACTACTTTTAAAATATGAGTCCAATTGGATTGTATTTTCTCTTTGGAAAATAACTAAGGAATGGGTTGCTCCCAGATAAAAGAAAAATACCAGCAATTGTTTAAAAGCCACAGGAAGTTTATACTTGAATTCATTTTAATGAATATTAATCAAATGCATGCATAATACAGTTATTTGCTCTCTTAGCCTCCCAAAAATGCACAAGAAATACCCATGTAATTTTTTGTTTCTAAGAAGAAATATTACAGGAAACATGATACTTTAATGCATAAAAGAAAAATCAGTTTCTTGCTCCAGCATAGTTACTTTATAGTATGCTATCACCTGAGAGAATGCCACCAGTATGCTACAGTATGCTATCACACTGCCTTTTACCTGAAAATCTAAGAAGCATCAGGTGCTCCAATATAGGCACATGCATGCATTTCATCTAAGTGCCAATGAATGCAAATGTCGTGAAAATATAACTACAGATTTGGTGTGCATTTCTATATTTTCCACTTTGAAACAAATAAAAACAACAATTTGTAAATCATCATCTCTGAAATAATCACTGAAATATGAAGACAAATAGAACTCAGACCAAAAAAAGGGAGACTATTTCATGTCTGAGGATTGTGAGAGTAATGGCTAATCCTGGTTTTCTCACAACTGACCTGATTTAAGCAGGAGGTTGGACTAGATGACTTTCTGTGTTCCTTTCCAACTTGAAACTACTTATGATTTGATTTTCCCTTTTTTTTATTGTTACCAGAGATGCAAACATTCCTGCTCTTCTTAGAAGGTGGTTCAAACTTAATTGACTATTGATGATATAACTATAACTCCTGCCTATGTGCCTTAGTTAAAATACATAGTCTAGTTGCAAGCATTCCCACTGAAATGAGAAGTATTATGTGTTTCATTTTCTTCAGGGTCTAGACTTACTTTACAATTAGTTTTCACTGGCTGCAGTCCCTTCTGAATGTGATCAGCTAAAGGGCAGAAAAAGACCCACATTTTAATACTTGCAGCACAACATTCTCTGTCCAAAGTAGATGTTGACAATCCAGACAAGCAGAATCTGCATCTGACAAAGGCCTGTTTCCTGAACAAATGTACTAACAAGCATGCCAGGCTCTGAGGGTTAAGCCACACTGTAAAACAGTTCTTGCTTCCTGGAAAGCCTCCAAAATACATCAGACTACTATTTTGTCCTTTCTTGCTCCCACTTATTAGGTCCTTCACAAAATGTGCAGAATGGCCATCTATTAAAATACTCACAAAAGTATTTCCTCATTACTATTGCTTTCCCACCCTGCACTGTGCAATTAAGTGTTTACAAGGAGTTTACTCGTTGTGAACTAATGCTGAAGCAAATTTTCCTTCTCTCCTTCAAAAGCTTTGAGTCATAATTTGCAAACAAAAATTATGGGTTATATTTTCAGACAAGCTAAGGACATGTCTCCTTGGCCAGAGTGGTATGCAAAAAACACATCAAGGAGGAAAACCTGCTTGGTGACACCAGGATTCTAGCAGAGCCAGTAGTCAGTGGAGGCACACTTAATGCAGCTTCTATCTGTCTGGTGAGCGCAAAGAAGGGCAGATTTGGCCCAATGCAACTGCAGAATTAATCCATCACAATCTTCAATCAAGAATGTGATCAACTGCCTGATCACAAAGATCATTCACTGAGTTCTGGTGTTATATTTATTTTGATTGTTTTTTATTTCACACTTACGAGGAAAAGATCCATTGTAAAGGAACCTCATGAAATTCAACAAAGTGCAAAGTCCTGCATCTGGGAAGGAAGCATCCCCTGGAAAAACATGGGCTAGATATGGACTGTCTGGGGAACAGCCCTCCTGGGAAGGTCCTGATAAAACTTGAGCTAAATGTGAGCCAACTTTGTGCCGTAGCAGCAGTGATCACTCCCTTCAATCTGCTTACCTGTTAATAGAGCATGACAGCAGATCAAGGGAAGTGATCATCTTCCTTTATTTGACATTCATCAGACCACATCTAGAACACCATATGGCTTTGGGTACCCCAGTTCAAGAAAAGAAAAATATTGATAGAGTTTGGCACATCACCAACACAGTAGAGAGCTGAAGTGTTTACCCAGTGAAGAAGGACTGAGGATGAGAGGCTGGCCATGGGCCAGCAATGTGCACTTGCAGAAGTATTAGTTTGGCATAGAGTTATGTTCAAGTTTCAGACAGCTTGAAGAACTGCAGTCTGATGAACACTGAAATAGCAGAGAGCTGCTTTGCTGCTTATATAACACTTAATATGAAAAATTAAATCAACCTGCAGATTCCTGGAGTGTACAAAAAAAAGAGGAGCAATTAATGAGGTAAGCATGAGGAACATACAAGAGGTACAAATAAAATGTTTTTAGTAAATACATGGGAAAACATGAAGAGAGAAAGATTTACCAGTCTACTGTACATTTCTGACTGCTGATTTCGCCACTGATTTTTTTTAAATTTTGGTTTTCTCTTTTTTTGAACTAAAGAGGAGGAAATTCTTCATCAGGAAGAGACCAGCATGGATAGAAGGTGGCCTGAACAATCCAAATCTCCCTTGTATAAGTCTAACCTCTCCAAGCAGAATTCACATTACAGTCAAGCCACAGGGTAACTTACATAACATTAACAGATACACAAATGTTACATTTCCATAGAGAAATAACAGTTAAATCAATAACTATTGACACTAAGAAAGTATCTCTAAGCAACAATTATGAAATCAATGTTATTCTTATGTTGCTGGATTCAGTGGAAAAGAAACTAAATCATCTTTCATTTGTATTCCATCTTGTATCTCTACAACCCTGCAGACACTGGGAAAGAGATAAATAAATAATTCATCAAAACTGGAGTTGTACCACAGCCATATGGCCAACTGGGTAGCACCTTAAAAATATGGAACTGAAGCAGTTACTAGGAAAACAGAATTCAACTTTCCTTCTACTGCAAATGCATAAAAATCTGGTTTGGAAGTTTCTATTTATGTAGTGTGGACCATAAATAGTGACTTAAAAATATGCAGAAGTAGAAAGCACATGACAAAAGCACTTTATTTGACCCTATTCTACCAAAAATATCCTTACTTCCTGTGCTCGGCTTAATCCATCACAATCTTCAATCATTTTAGTTGTATAATCCAATACTTATTCTCCACATTTGTGTGAGTTTATGTACTGACAACATCAGGATGAAAGGATTTATTAACAGCCTCTCAACTGACATTTACAGGAGATCATGGTTCTTCAGTCTCCCACAAGTGCTAACCTTACAATTTTTTTCTCTTATTTCCTCAGTTTAAAAGTTCAGTCATAAAATTCCTAACATTAGGAAAACATCATATTTTTAAAGACACAGAATCTCTTCCTCAGCATCCAGAACCTGTAACCCATGTCTGTGCCTCCCACTATGACACAGTGATCAAATAGGCAATAAAACATTTTGAGTGTCTAATGGGGCAACACGCTAACTAAAATGTGATAAAGGAACAGGGTCTTAGACCAGCCCTGGATATAGTATAAATTAAAACATACCATAAAGCAGGAGTTGTGTACAGAGCAGCCTCTGTGGCTTCCTCACCTGCAGAGATAACCAGGTCTGGGGAAGACTTACCCTTGGCACATAAAACACCACTAACACTCTCTCAAGAGATTCTTAGGAGAGAGAAAGGAGTTTATACTCTGGGAGGTGTTTTCTGTGATGGCACAGAGGAGTATTAAACACTGTATTCAGTGTGGAGGGTTCAAACCTGCAGTTTTGTATACGTTTATTTTTATCTCTGAGAACAGATGGAAGGAATTCCACACCACAGGAGAAGAGGACTGTAATCTGTAGGATTTACTGGAGCCCATGAAAGAGTACTACAATTACTACACTAGATTTATATTTGCAGCAACAACTTCTCTGAAATGTGGTGAAAAAAAAAGGGCAAAGATTTGATCAGACATCTTAAAACAGAGACAATATACACACTAGGCAATAAATGTCCTCACTCTTAGGAAAGCCACTGTGCCTTTGAAAAGATAAATTTGAGATGTAAATCTTTAGGCAGTGACCTGAATTGCTAGAGAATAAGACATAAAACCTAAGAGAATAAGACATAAAAAAGCATGAAAGTTTGACAGGTCCAAGTTAACATAGTTACATGAGCATGCTACAGTATTCTTGAATATTATGGTTCACTTAAGCATACTTCTCAAACTACAAAAATTTGAACAATTTGTATCCTAATGAAATTGTCAAGACTTAACCCATATTTCCACTTGCTAGGAGTTTTTGTAATACTGGACACTGCATCCATAAAATACCTCCCTTTATACACACTGAGTACATGAATGACTAAATCTGTACCACATGATGTCGAATGGAAAAAATTCTGCAATTTTCTCAATTTTTCCACTACAAGATGCACTGCCTGCATTTGAAGGCAAATGAAATGAAAGGAAAGGAAGGAAGGAAACACCCATGGAGATTTAGTAGAACTTGACATGGGTCCTTTTTATTTCCTTTCATTTC
Organism: Sylvia atricapilla; assembly: GCF_009819655.1. Classification (NCBI taxonomy): domain Eukaryota; kingdom Metazoa; phylum Chordata; class Aves; order Passeriformes; family Sylviidae; genus Sylvia; species Sylvia atricapilla. Next base: position 135,021,934 of record NC_089140.1, read on the forward strand.
AGCAGTAAAACATTTCCTCAGTTATCTGATTACTAACCTCATTTGGGCTTCAGGGTCTGTTAGAAGTAACTGGATCACTCAGCAGGCTGCAAGCACTAGTAGGTGTACTCTATCCTGATGTAGAGGCAGCTGACTAACATTCAGAGATAGCATGACACACATACCATAGCAGCCCAATTCAGCCTTAATTTTTACCTTTTCTTCTTCTTCCCTAAAGAGATGTTAATTTGTAGGTTTCATTCCTCAGAGCCTTTGAGAAGTTTATTTAGGTTGCAGATTAACCGTGCTGTACGATGCAACCCTGCAGCACTGTGACTATGCCCTGTGTGTGCATCCACACGTGTATGAATACAGGGAGGGAGACAGGGGAGCAAAGAACATTCACAGACTGTCAACCTGCATACCAAAAATATCAACTGGATATCAACTTTATATATTCTTCCAGTCTTGCAGTCCTAGAGACAAAAAGGAAGCTTTCAGAGATTTAACCCATATCCATAAGATAAAAGTATATATATAAAATACATACACATTGGTAGGCAGAAGGTTAAAGCCAAGATAGACATCTTCAACAATCCCAGAATACAAAGTAACTTATTAAAGTACCTTTTCTAGGACTGTTTCAGGTTTATCTTATTCATCATGGTATGGCTTTCCTGAGGATTCTTCAAGCTTTTATTTTTTAAAAAATTTGTCTCATTTCACAGTTGACCCAGCTAGCAGTAGGAGGTTGGACTAGAGATCTCTTGAAGTCCATTCTTTATTTCACTCCATGATTCCAGAAGGAATGGCACCTTTATCACCTGCTGATCACCCTCCTCTCCTTCAAATTCTGAAACTTGGTTAAGTAGTCAAGATACATAGCTGAGAGGTTAAACTTTTCAATTTAAAACTCTCCACCAATGATGTGTCTTCTGTTTGGCGTCTAAAAAAACCAAGCCCAAATTTGAAACTCGATTTCCTTTTTCACATCAGCATCACTATTTAAGTCTTGCAACACAATGATAAAGGAATTTGATTTTATTTACTTGGGGAAATTGCCATAAGCATTTTCATGCTGAAAATCTTGGTATCTATCTATCTATCTATCTATCTATCTATCTATCTACCACTGTTCTACTTGTATCACTTCTATGACAGTTTGGCCACATTCTACACTATTCAAAACAAATAATATGTTCCAGCTAATTGCTCCAGCTAACAGCACCACATGTAATTAACTTCTTTTAATTTAAATACCCATCACACCAACACTGTGTGTCACCTGCAGAGAGGTTTAGAATCATAATCTTTCCTGTCATGTGCAGAAGAAGTTGTTCTTCCACCATCGGCATTGTTTCCATGCTGAAGAGCAAACTGCAACCTGTTATATGGTTCTTCCATGAGGCACCTCTTTGAAAAACTCTCAATACCAGAAAAAACAGTTTCACAGTCTGCTGAAAGACTGATTACTCCCATGCCGAGCATTTCCCTGCAGTCTCGCTAGACGGACTAGGACTGATGTAGTACTGCTGCTTTTCAGCCTTGGCTGACCAAACAGAGACAGAATTTGGCCTTCAGCACATAAAGTTTTTTCTGGCATGGGCTACACTCACCTCCTGGACAATGCCTCATGGCCATTTTACACCGTCTGGATTCTGCAATGGTTGGACATGGTATTGTGTCTTTTGCTGGCTTCTTCACAATTTGTCTTGTTCTCGTTTCCAGGCCCCACTTAAATCCACATGTTTTGTTATTTCTGCTGCAAGTTCCCCACTCACTCCATTGACCCACTTCACAGCCTTCTGATAAAGCAAAAGAAAACACAAGTGAGCAATTCTGGGTTTTTTGTTTTTTTCTTTTTTCTTTTTTTTTAATTAGAATACACTGTACACTGTTAGAAAGCAATACTTGTCAGTTTTACTATTAGCAGGTAAAAAAAAGCTAGAAACAAAATTAAAATCTCTCACAGAACCTGAATGTTTTTAGCCAGCATCAACCCAACAACAACAACAAAAAAAATCAAAATATCAAACTATATGTTTGATATGTTATGACAGCTCCAAATATTGAAAAACTCTCCTAAAACAATGAAATTTACTTTTTTCTATATCTAATATATAGATCCTATTTGGTTGTCACCTGGGTTTGAGAACTTCAGAAGTTCCCGTTTCCAAGCCCTCTCCATCATGACATGCATGCAATACTCTTGAAAGACAAAGTTTGTTCTTACACAAGTCCTGAAATCTTAGGAATTCTGAGTTGTAAATCTTCAAATAATTCTGAGTTGCAAATCTTCATGTGAGGTGATTTTACAGTTAAGAGTACAGAACTTTCTGATTCATGACAGAGAGGCATTTCCCAATGAGACAGGATTTTAAAGTTTGGAGAAATTTAGTGGTATTATCAGTAAAGAAATCAATAATAATTCAATACAGAGTATTTCCTGATAAGAAATACTAAGCATCATCATGAGGTAGTGCCATATTTGAATATGGCCACCTGGCAAAAGAGCTACCTCAGCAGCACTGCTGTGCTGCAAGACTCACCCACACATTCCATAAGCTCTTCCAAGGCTGCAAACCCAGCGGGACATCCTCGAAAGCAGCGGCCTCTGTGCGAGTAAAAGCCAGTTTTGCATTTGGTACAGAAGTCTCTGCTAAAGCAGGAGTCGCAGTTTTCTATTCTGCATCCTAAATCAAAAGGATCATAAGGAACAATGAGACAGCAAAGTTAGGATAAGAGTAAAAATGAAGGGGCTTATAAAGCAATGAAATGGCAAAGCCAGAAATGCTATAATACTGCCATGCTGAAATCCATCCATTCCATGGTATATAGATGGGATTAGAGGTAACTGTGTTTACCATAATGTTATCCTAATCCTATTTTTTTAAATCAAACTGTAAATAAAGCCCCTAGTTTAATTACATTTGAGTCAATGAAATCTTTTTGGTGAAATTATGTCCAGTATAAATTATTTTTATGTGTAAGTAATTTTGATGAAATCGAGATGCGACAAATCATTTGGGGAAGTATGCATATATTATATGTATTGTCTTCAGTTTATAATTTATCACTGAAAGCGGGACACATTTTTTTTCTATGAGTTGACCCTATAAATAGCTGAGTGAATGCTTTCATGTAGTATATCTGAAGTCTGTGTCTACACATATGCACATGCAAAAAGCCTCAATTTTTTCTGGATTTAACTCCTCTCTATTATTAAGACATGTAATCCATAAAAAATAACCATTCTCAAATGACTTAAGGAGACATACGCCATAACCAATAGATTAAAAACAAACAAACAAACAAACAAACAAACAAACCAAACAGACCAAACAAAAAAAAAATATTGCCTTTATGAAATACTGCATTTATCTGAAAATTTAAGAGGAATATGACCTGCAATAGATGACAGACTCAGGTGTAGGCTTTTCAGAAATATCCTATTCCATATTAAAATATGTCAACTTTAAAGTGAACTAGTTACATATATATACCATACATACCTACAAAAAATACCAGGGAAAAATATACCAAAGATTTAAAAGGATATGCCATTATATTTGGAACAGCAAGGATCACTTCATAATTAATTTTTAAAAAATCTAATCCTTCAGCTAACAAAATTAAAGAAATTACATTAACTGTATCCTCTCTTCAGCTATCTGAAGCCACAGCAAGAAGCATTTTTTATTCATGCCATGCAACAATATAATAATAATTTTGGTGATTCTGTCATTCATTTATTCTTCATTCCTTTATAATGAAAAAAAAGAAAGCACAAACCATGACGTCACTATTCTGAAATAGCAATTAGTAAATATTTCCAATGAACTCTTCAAATTTAGCCAATCTTTATGAAACAGATTTTAATATTTACTCTTGAACTTCAGCAGGCTAAAACAGGGCACCCCACAATACTTAAACAGTGTGTATGCAAGTGTGTGTAAAATTCTTTGTTAGCAGTTAGGGAAATATGAGGCTTTTTACATCAGATTTCTTGTGGCATTGGCCAACAAATTAGGCAGATTGACTGAAAAGAAAAATGTATATTTCAACTCGAGGTGACCTTTGCATGGTTAAAAGGAATGCGAGCACCAGTTTGAAGCCTTGCCCCGACAGAGATAACCTCTGCTGGTCTGTTTAGACATAACCACACATAACCTGAATGCTACCAGCTCCTGTGTCCAGCATTTTTCAAATGGGCTTTTAAAACTTGAGTTCATACAAGCAGCACAAGTTGGGCTTCTCATCCACACTTCAGTTTATAGGAAATTCTTTACAATAATAATTTCATTTTCTCAAGGGTTGGATTGAATCAGTCCCTAAAGAGCAGGATCCTAGTCAATGTCTTCACAGTGAACCTGCAAAATCACTTTCCTAGATTAATGAATTGCAAGGCAAAACCAACTAGGTGAGCTGCTCTGAAGATGTAGCACAACACTTAATTGCTACTCTGGTTTGTTACGCTCAAGGTATACTGCAAGTATTTTATTAAATGCAATGCTTGAATCAAATATCCTGTGTGTTTACATATTAAGAAAAAACATTTGCCTCCTGCCCACCCATCTGAGACACTTGAAAAGACATCAAGGTTTTTACAAATCATGTAGTCCAAATGATAAGATGCAGAACAGAACATTAAAAGAAAAATCAGCATCTTGCAACCCTCTCTCACATCTAAGTGACACAACATATTTTAAACAACGTTTTGATTATGATTTTCAAAAATCATGTTGGGAGTAACATGCTAAAATCTTTTCTGTGTGTGTGGAAGAAGAACTAAAAGAAAAACTTTGAACAGGAGTTACCGTTTGATATGATACACACACGTTCGGTGGGTGGAAGCCAGCCTCACTTTACACTGGGGATTCCCTCCACAGAACTCTATTTACTGCAAGTACCTATGTGAATAACCCATTTTGAAACATTAAATGACTGAATAAATCCTCTTTCAGTTTTGATCATACTTCAAAACTCCCATCTTGTTTGTATTTTCTACTTTACTTGCAGTGCCAGTTTCCTTTTGGCTCACAGCAGAGTCCTTGAGATAACTATCTGTTAGAACCTTTAGTAGGTGAAGGTTGGGTGGAGTGAAGGTTGTATGAAGGTTGGGTGAAGATTTCAACCAAGACAGATTATTTTCATTTTTTTCCTATGAATATAAACTACTCTAAACATGTAAAAGCAATTATTTAATTATCACATGCAATTTTAGGGGAAAAATCCAAAGAGTATTAGGAATACTGTAAGAATTCTGAAACTAAAATATTAATTCATCAGAGTGATATTCATCATAATGGTTAGGATTACTGAGTGCTAATCATAATGATAATTCAACTGTAGGTGAAGATAAACTAGGAGTGACAACAACCTGACTCTTCTATAATTTCACCAATCCCCAGACTGTCCCCATGACCATGACACTCATTCCTTCCAGCTCCTGCTCCCAATCCCTCTGCTGCTCACTAGAACAGCTTTGGTGCTACAGCTCTAACTTCACTCTGCCGTCCCACAGTGTCCACTGACACTCTGCACCAATCTGTCATGGACCAGCAGCACCTTCTGTGCTAATTCTCTCCACAATTTTTTAGTAATTGACTGCTGACTGCTACAGTTGCAATTACAACAGTCTCAAAGGATCACATGCTCTGATATACTACATAAGTATAGGTCAAACAACAGCATATTAATGAAGTATTAATATTTTGTAACACTATTTTGTAACACTGTTAAAAAAATTCATTACCTTTCTTGATGCATTGAATTAACTACACCTGTTTAATAAAGGCTCAATTTGTTTCAAAGTTTATTGTGTTTTTACTGAAGGTGAATGGAAGGGGAAATTACAATTTTGGGCCCACCCAGGAGAAAGAGGGAGAACCTAGACAAATAAGTAGTCAACCAAAGCTGAAGGGAGCTGTAATTTCTAATCTCTGAGTGGTTTCTCTCCTAAAACTATAAAGGTTACTATGGCCATGGACTAAAATGAAAGGTTCAAGATATTCTTGATCCATTAATCAGTCCAACCACTGAACTGACAGGTTTCATCTTACTCTTTAAATTCAGTTCTATTTTCGTGAGATTATCTCTTGTTGGAGCAGTTCATTTCAAAGTCATTAATTATTAAAAATTTATTGGAAAATCAACAAAGGGTAGCTCATCCCTTGGACACTCTTCTACAGAAGAGATTAAACACTTTCCAAGTTCATGTCCAAAAGAACTGCATTCTCACACTGCAGTGCTCAAGGTGGAAATCATATCCAGCAGGAAACTCTACACTGATTTCTAGAGACAAGCAGTCTCAAATTTTATGATTCACTGTTACTAGAAAAACAGTCTAGAACCACTTAGCGAATTCTAGGCACACATATTGCTTACATGTAGAGAAGAAAATTTGTACTGAAATACAAAATTTCCATAATTTTAGAGCTGCTGCACTTGGCCAAATTGTGTTACATTTGGCACTGGCCGTTTTTGGCTTTTAAAATCAAGGCAACATTTTCCATAAAAATATGTTCTATAGCTTCTCTAACAAAAACTGGAAGGTGTTCCAGTAAAAAAAGTTAAAAAGCTTTTGTGCGTATGAAGACATTATTAGGGCAGAAATTATTTCAGTTTATGTAATTCAAACACTATAACTCCCATAAGGATTTTAACATAACCAAAATTTTTACTATTTTTAGCTGAGATAATATTATCTGAGCAATGGAATCTGTAAGCATACCTAAAAAGAGCAGGTAGTAAGAAACCTATTCAATTTTTAAGGATGTTTATTTCAATTCAACTTCAATCAACAAAATGTCGGTGTGCCCAAAATGCTTCATATGTGCAAACCAAGATCACCAAATCAAGAAAACAAGAGGTGATATATAAATACATCAGTTAGCAGTTACACTAACATAAAAATATACCATACAAAAATCATCGGAGGAGAACCAGGACTAGTCCATAAATGCAACTGTATCATTATTCTCACCAGAAGAGACTGTCAAAGGCATGAGATTGAGATAAACATTAAGTGCTCAACACATGCCAGTACGGGTTAGACACAACTTGCATTTATGCTTCTCAAAATCAATCCTGTAATTCAGGGGGAAAGGCCACTTTCCATAAGTGGTAAAACCCCCCCAAAAATTACATTGAATTCACCCTTCACCTTCTGCAATTGATTTTCTATTCTTTCTTTTCAAGAAAGTAAATATTGCCAATACAGACTATTTTGCCTTTCTCACGAGCACAGCACAGGCTAATACAAATAAATTAATCTATTTCCTAAACCTACAAATATATTCCAAAACATTTTTACATGGCAAAGAATTTACAGCCCAGTTTTGAAAGGCTTCAAGGAGAGAAGTTGTTGAACTCATAAATATGTTATGAAAATTAAGGCCAAGATTCTACATTACTTTACAGAATAGATGCATAAACCATATACTGTCTCATTTAATTTGTTATCAAAACCTAACCACCTGGTACAGATTAGGCAGCACTCTGCAATATTACACAGCTGTTGGGAATACTATATCCATGGAGCCCACGCAGGGAATGGGGAGAAAGAGGTGGGATAGCTTGGGACAGGTCCAAGCATGGCCATAAGTGCTCCTCATCCAGCCCAGACTGCCACTGAGTGACCTCATGTGAGATTATGTGTGATGTGAAAACCAGCACACACTTTCTCACAGCTTCCCAGCGACATGGCACAGCATTAGGGGAAAGGTGCCACACATTCAACAGACACTTGATTATTGCAGTAAACATAGAAAAGCTACTTCTCACTTCAGGTTCTTATGTCAGGTGACCTGATTCTGGCTAGACTATGACAAAAACATTCTCCTCCTAAATAGGAATTAGAGGCAACAGCAGTGATTAATAATCCATATGGATTGTAATACTTCACATATGAACATATGGAAAAATCAATAAGAATAGCCACAACTGCCAGACAGAGGTGAAATAATGTGAGATACCAGAGCACTCGTGGATTTTAACAATTGCGCTTCTAGGCACAAACATGCAAACAAGGAATCTTGTTGCACATTAGCAGGTTGTAAATTTCCAAATAAAATGTTTCACTAAAAGTGAGAGGTAGGTTGTTTGTTTTTAATAGTACATCTGTTTTATTAAATTAGCAACACTTACATATTAAAGCATGTCTGGTGTGAGGTGTCTGATCACCTGAAATTTGTGTGGGAACAAAAAATATGTCAAGAAGCCCACCCATATATTAGTGTTTACACTGACTTGTACCTACATGTTGAATTTATTCTGAATCCTTTTTATTTTCATATAGTGGGAATTTATTTCTTAAAACTAGGAGCATCTGTGTGAATCATATATTTTTTCTATAAATTATTCTCCTAGTAAATGAATAATAATAATAACAAACCAAATAAAAAATAGGTCAATTCATCAACTAATTAATCTGCTGAATGTTATGTATCTCAGAATGAGCTGGGACTCTCTTCAGCAAAAAAGTTTTAAGACAATCTTGAGACACCCGTGAAAATACAACTCTGTTTCACAACATATCATCCTAAAGACTGAGTGTGAATTATGGCCTTCAGACAAGTGTCCAAAAGGGTTCAAAAAATAACTCACTTGAGCATCTGTTCATGTCTGGCGTTCGCAGTCCGTAGTACCCCGAGGGGCAGGAATGCAGGCATTCACCATACTGCCTCATCCCTTCCCTCCGCAGGAAGAAGAATAACTTGTGCTGGCATCTGATGCACCCATTATCCTTTGAACAAGATAAGCAACCTTTGCAAATTGGATTTGGTCCATAGTTTGCTGCAAAATAAGAAGATAAATTACACTTTAAGGTCATTTGATAAGTATTTTGGCTGGTGGTCCTCTATCCTCTAAAGTGTTACTCATCTTTTGCATGACTACAAAAAGTTTCAAAAAGAGGGTTCTGAAAGTACACTCACTTTCAGACATCTGCACTGGCACTGAATAAAAAGAAATGCAATCTCAACATTTTTAATTGTATGCAGGGCAGTTTAGTGATTTTACACACATTTAAAATACAGGTACAGGCAAGCAGAGACCAAACTTTATAAAGCTCACAGTATAAATAAAAATGCAATTCTGGATTCTAGTTTGAAGCCAGGGACATAAGCACACAACAGCAACAAAATGTAAGAACTTCAGCACCCTGATATATGCACATGGAATGATGTGCCCAAGGGAATTGAACAACACCAACAATGTAATTTCTGATTTGTGAAGCGAGCAATATTCAGAGTACAGAAGCCTCTGCAGAACAGGTACAGCACTAGCAATGTGTGCTGTACCCTCACTCTCAGGATCCTAGAACAGCTGTCTTCTTGCAGACTCTTCTTGATCAAATAACAAGAAAAAAAAAAAAAAAAGGCATTTTAAGAGCCTTCTACAAATTTTTATCCAAAATGGGCTGAAAACCATATGCACAGACATTACCAAAGGAGGGTATTTAGTGCAAGTTACCATTTTAGGTCACCAGCTGCTGTGCATTCAATTCTATGCTCTGATTTTGCTGGATTATTTTCTTTTTATCTTTTTAATTACTTGGCTGATAACTACAACACAAACTTCAGCCACATCACTTTTTGTTCTTATGAGCTTTCATTATCCTGCCTCTCTGCAGAGTTGCAGAAAACTTCTTTGTCCCCATGGGCTGTCAAGTCCTTCTCAGGTGCTGGGTCAGCACAGAAGACTAGCATAGGGAACATGACTCAAGACATTCCTGAAACCAGCAGAACTTTGCAGGTCTGTTTTAAATATTGAATCGGCTACAGGACTTCACAAAAATTTGCAAGTTCAAACCTGGTTTACTGAAAACAAAAGTATTGTGCAACAAAAGAAAGTGTCTTTAGGGTTTCAAGAGGTTTTTAATAGAGGCCACCCAGGGAGCAGCACACCAAAAGAGTTTATGCTTAATTGTTAATTTTTTTAATATTTTAAATTATTCACAGCCTTACATAGTGATCTGGTAGTTTTATCTTGTATGGCTGGATAATTGAGGTTGTTCAACTGATGATTTCACCAGCAGAGTCAGGGAAAAAAACCAAGGAAAAGCCCACCACCCTGTGGAACCAGTAGCTGATAAGGTTTACTCTCACCTTCACACATCTGCACACCACATTCCAATTCCCTCTTTGCTCCCATCCCCCCCACAGGACTCACTAAGTTCAGTGTTCTCGGGGAGGGTTTCCTCACCTGAGATTTAGATTGTTTAACGTCCTTGGCCCTCTAAAAGCCCCAAGTCGCGTTGGTATAAAAAAAGCAGAGTCTTCAAGGTTTTGTTTTTAAGTTTCTCGTGATGTTTATTATTTGGTATCTCAAAATTTTCTCCGCTCCCAGCTGAGGTCTGGACAGCAGCTGGGACACAAGGTGACTGACTCCCGAGGGGATGTTCCCTTACACTTATACAGATAACTACGTGTTGGTTATTTACTATTTTGTACCAATGCCCAGTGCCCACACTAAAAGTGTCATTTCTATTTTGACCCAATCAACTCTAACTACTTTGTACCATCACCACCCCAAAAGATGGAGGACGAGGAAGAAGGAGAAGTACATGAGGTACCACCCAAATTCCACCATCTTGTCACAATTACCTCTATTCTATAAACCCTAAAACTACTGAATTTTGCATCTTCTACTGTGCTGAACTACTGTTTTCACATCCTAGTGGTTTGCAATTCCTCTCTCTGTGTCGGAAGCCTCTCCCATGGACTAAAATCAAACCTGGTGTTTTCCTGGGCTCTGTGCCAAGGTCCCTGAGCCCACTGGACTGGCTCCACACACCCCTGTCCAGGGCTCAAATTCCCCTCCTTTGGTCCCAGGTCATCCAAGGGGATGTCCTGGACTCCAACAAGTGTGACAGCATTCAACTCCGATCTTGTACAAACAACCCTAGCGAGTGGCAGGCAGGACAAGAAGCGAAGCAATCTAGTGTGAAACAGCTCAGTCAGTGGGACACTTTCCCAGTGTGGAGTCCTCCAGTACCAGCCTCACTAGGCGAGAGTTCCCATCTCCTGTTGCCTAAAAGACTTGATATAAATAACTTTTCCTGCACTTCCTCTTGTAACAATTTTCACTCCCAACCCACTTCTTCAGAGACATACAAGAAGACAAACAAACAAATTATGAACTAGGCATGGATGCATCTCTCCTCTCACTGTCAGCAGGGATTGCCTTACTGTAACCACATCAAATAATATGTGACCATGTACGCCAAATCAATTGTTGCTTAAGACATGGTGGGCAATCCTGTTAACTTCTGACTTCTCTTTTATTCTCCTTGGATGTCACTCTCAGTAAATCTTTCCCTCCAGCTTATTCAAGGTTCCTCAGAGAGGCCTGTATTATAACAAAAGAGCTATAAGGAACAAAGCAAAAGCAAGGATGTAAGATGCAAGCTTGATTCACTACTCTGGGTGTTTTTTGGAGTTCAAAACAGCTGAAATCATATATATGATTTTGACTTAGGGCCAGGCCAATTGGTGAACAGCACAAATATAGCTAAAGGCTATATGTATATATATTCATATATATTTATATACATATATAAATACATATACATACAAAACATTAGGCCTGCTGGCAACAGACAGGGTGGAAGTGTCTCAAAGGGAGAAAAAGGTCTTTCCACAAAAGTTAGCAGTGCTCATTAAAAGAGCTTTAAAGAAATTTGAAGGCAGAAAAGGATATAACAAGGCTGACTGAAGTCTGAGAGCAGGACACCAATACCTGAGGGACAGGGTACTAGCAAGGTCTGTCAGTCTGCTGTCTCAGTGGAGGAAGGGGTGTTTTGGTTCTCTAGAACTTAGTGATGGCGAGGATAGGGTTGAGTATTTGTGAGTAAGAACTGGAGGAAAGCTAACAAGGAAGGCATCTTGGCAGGAGTCTGCAACAGATCCCCCAACCAGGAGAATGAGGCAGATAAAATATTCTCTAAGTAGCTGTGAGAAGTTTAACAATTACTCACCCTTGTTTTCATGGGGAGCTTCAGCTTATCAAAACACAGCACAGCAAAGAGGAAAGATGGAACATGGGGGCACAAAACTTCCTGACCAGGCTGGAGAGGGAGCCAACTAAGGAAGGTAACTGCTGGACCTGTTGCTAGGGGATGGAGAAAGACTCGTGGGGAACGTGATGGTTGGAGGTCACTGTGCCCATCTTGGGCAGAGTGATCATCAAACGGCATGTTTTTGGTTCTTGGTGAAGTAAGGAAGGGGGTCACCAAAACCTCTAACTTGGGGGAACAGTGTCCAAGAAGACTAAAATGTCTTCAAGAAGGAAATCCTAAAGACACAGGAGCAGGCTGGTGCCAGATGCCAAGAGATAATCCGAGGGGAAAGAAGACTAGCTGAACAGAGAGTTTTGGCATGAACTTGGGAAAAAAAGCAGAGTTTATAACCTTTGGAAAAGGGGGCAGACAATTCAGGAGGACTCCAGAGATATTATGAGGTTATGCAGGGAAAAAATTACAAGGGCTAAAGCCAAATAAAAACTTCATCTGCTACTTCCATAAACAACAGCAACAATATTCATATAAATACATTAAGAACAGCAGGAGAGCTAAGGATAATCTCCATTCCCTACTGAATGTGGGGGGAAACACAGTGACAAAATATAAGGAAAAGGCTGAGGTACATAATGTCTTCTTTTTCTCAGTCTGTAAGAGTAATAAGACTAGTCTTCTTCTGGTACCCAGCTCCCTGACCTGAAAGGCAGGGACTGAGAGCAGAATGAAGCCTTCATAATCCAGAGGGAAATGGTCAGCAACAACACTTAGACCCATACAATTTTATGTGGATGAAATCCACAGAAGGATACTGGGGGAGCTGGTAGAGGATCATTTACTGGTCAGCTAGCGAGGTTCCAGTTGACTCAAAGTTGGCCAGTGTGACACCCATTTAGAAGATGAGTCAGAAAGAGAATAAGGGAACTACAGGCCCATCAGTCTGACCTCAGTGCTGGGGAAGGTTATGGAGCAAAACATCTTAAGTGCCTCATGCAGCACACACAAGACAAGCATGTTATCAGGCCCAGCCAGCATGATATTAAAGGGAGGTGCCTCACTGACCTTATCTTCCTCTATTACAAGATGATCCACGTAATAGATGAAGGAAAGGCTCTGGATGTTTCTACATGGACTTTAGTAAAGCCTCAGACAGCTTTTCCCTCAGCATTGTCCTGGAGAAACTGGCTGCTCATGGCTTGGATGGGAGTACTCTTCACTCAGCAAAAAACCAGGCTGGATGACGGGGCTTAGAGAGTGGTAAACACCTCTGTTTACCGCCTCTGTCTAAACACTCAGCCTCCAGGGCTGAGTGCTGGGGCCAGTCCTGTTTAATGTCTTTACCAACAATCCAGATGAGGGGACTGAGGGGACCCTCTGTCAGTCTGCAGATGACATAAGTTGGGCAGGAGTGTTGATCTGCTGGAGAGTAGGAAGGCTCTGCAGAGGGATCTGGATCTACGGAAGAAGGTTGAGAGTCTAAGTTTCAATAAGGTCAAGTGCTGGGTTCTGCACTCAGATCACAACAGCCCCATGCAATGCTAAAGGCTGAGCGTGGCTGGAAAGCTGCCCAGTGGCTGAACAAGTGTGTGCCAGGTGGCCAAGAAGGCCACTGACATCCTGGCCTGTGTCACAAATAGCGCAGCCAGCAGGACCAGGACAGTGATTGTATCTCTCTACTGGGCTCTAGCGAGGGCACCCCTCAAAACATGTGTTGGGTTTTAGGTCCCTCATGACAATAAAGACACTGTGGTGCTGGAGGATGTCCAGAGAAGGGCTGTGTTGCTGGGGAAGGGTCTGGAGCCCAAGTCCTGTGGAGAGCTGCCCAGGGAGCTGGGGTTGTTGAACATGGAGAAAAGGAGGATCAGGGACTACATCATTTTCTACAAATACCTGAAAGAAAGTTCTAGCAAGGTGGAGTTCAGTCTTTTCTCGCAAGTAACAAAAAATAGGATGAGAAGAAACAGCCTCAAGTTGTGCCAGGGAGGTTTGGATTGGATATTAGGAAAACTTTTCCTGTGGAAAGGGTTGTCAAGCCTTGGAAAGGGCTCCCCAGGGAAGTGGTTGAATCACCATCCCTGGAGTTATTAAGAGTATGTGTAGATGTGGTGATTAGGAACACAGTTTCATGGTGGACTTGGCAGTGCTGGGTTAATGGCTGTATTCAATGATCTTAAAGGTCTTTTCCAACTTAAACAATTGCTGTATGTTCTTGTGGAGCAAGAATTAGGCTCTGGAGCAGATACATATCAGGCCTCCATGTAGGTTTCTTTGCCGTCTTCTTTCATGGATCTTCATGAAAACTCTGACTTCTTCGCCACGAAATGTGTCTGAGTTTGACTCAACTGTCCAACTTTCCTTTATTATTGCCACATGTTACTCTTCCCAAGCACCTTTTCTGTCTATTTCTGGTAAAAAGTCTTTATTGACAACCCTTTGTTTCTGCACACAGATTTAATTATGCTGACTCCTCGGGGCTTCAGCTCTATAGAAAAGGAGTTAATGGGACAAAATGATCTTCCATTTTCCCAAACTATTATTTGTTCAAGAAATGGATGGCACATCTTTCACAGCTTAAGGTCAACTCAAGATACATTGAAGAGTTCAGCAACATATTCATTCCGTAAATTGTATAGGTTTCCAAAACCATGACATCTGGCCCTTCCTCCTTCCTCATCTCCTGAGAAGGCTTAATTTTTTTTTTTCTATAGCTATATTTTTTTACCTTCTTATAGGAATGCTGTGAGATTCAAAACTTGTAAACTGCTCTGAAATCCTCAGATATATTGTATTTATTGTTACTTAAATGAACAATTATTTAACTCACACTGAATTTGGACAATGTTCAAATTCATCACCTAATTAATGGTCAGATATTGATGAATTTCCCCTAGCTTTGGTCTCCTAGCTTTTTTCTTTCTTTAGCACACTAAGAAATTAAAAATCACTTAAGAATTATAATGGTAAGGGGATGATAATATGACTTGCATGCTGCATTACAAATTGCAAATTTTGTGAAAGAA
This sequence comes from Sylvia atricapilla, assembly GCF_009819655.1. Lineage (NCBI taxonomy): Eukaryota > Metazoa > Chordata > Aves > Passeriformes > Sylviidae > Sylvia > Sylvia atricapilla. Next base: position 135,036,952 of record NC_089140.1, read on the forward strand.
TCTGAAAACTTCCCACTGTGATGCTTAGTCACTAAACTGAATAATTTCCAGGTAATTTCCATATAGTAAGTACCGTAAAGTGCGTACCACTGAATTGATCATTATCCACATTGCTGTTGCTTGTTTTCTTTTCAGAGCTTCATGGGAAGCTCTGAATTCTGCAACCTTTCCATTATTTCAATTTCTCCCACAGCCAGGGAAAATTATGATATGATCTACTAACAAATTACTTGGACAATGGACAAACACAATGGATTTAATAAATCAAATACCATAGTACTGCTTTTGGGGTCACGTAAGGATTCCATCTTGAAGGTACCCACTTAACTGTGCCTCTTTTGACCCTAGATACATAGGCCATAATTAAATCTTACAAAATCCTCCCTGCCTCAAATTCTTCCCTTCCCATCTCAGTTTCTTAACACAGCAAATTGTTATCACATACAGCTTTCCCAGTTCACATATAATTGTTCTGTGAAGAGGAAGCTAACACCTCCGCCTTCAACAGAAACATCTGTACACTTCCTTTTTAATTTCTTCATAACTTTTTTTTTCTCCCCTCTATATTTGTTTGCAAGAAAAAGTAACAAGCTCATAAAACATGGTCTATCACATTCCAGATAACTGACTGCATCACATGCAATGTAGAACATCACGCTACTCATCCTTAGTTCGGCCCTGCCTGGAACACCCTCCTCATCTCTGTGTGCCAGGCAGGCAGGTCTCCTCCAGCCAAATCCCTTGTGGAGACTTGCTCCTTCCACAAGGCCCACAAATGTTAACCAGTGTCAGAGTACTGCTGTCATCACACGATAAAACTGAAAATGCACACATGCTGTAAGTTAGCACCATCCTCTGGCTCTCAAAGCACATGATTGCCCTCACTCCCTGTTAAGACTGTAAGGTCCTTGCAGCAGGAGCAATGTTTTGTACAGTTACATAAGTACGTACAAAGGTGTGAACACTGCACATAAACACAAGCATACACCTTAATACAAGTAATGCATTTTCTATTCCTTCTGCTTCTACAACTATAGTCCAGAGCACCTCTATAGTTAAAGAAAAAGCATTTACAGACTTGATTCCCCATGCCTTTATTTTAAATCTGGTATTAAATTTGCCAAGTTTCAAAAGGTTACTTGAGAACACAGACTAGTACCCAAACACTGAATGAAACACTTCTGAACCCTAAGGGTGTTCAAAGTTTCATGGTTTGGATCCATATCAAGTAAAATCAAATGTCAGCTAATTACTTTAACTCTTGTCTAGATCAAATGTATTTAAGCCACATTGCTGAAGCAGTTTTAAGTGAGTTGTTATGACTATTTAAAATCACAAGAGAATCAAAATAAGTCTAGCCTGTTCCCCACTAGAATACAAATTGTTCTGTAAGCAAGAGAACTTAGATCATTTGATTTTCTGTGATATTACTGTCCTGCAGCCCATACTACAACTGCTTCTAATTTGTGTCTTTCTCACATACCCATTTGTTGGGTGCCACAAAGCTGTTTTGAACCTGGTGCTTCAGCTCACCACAAGAACCTGGTATTTTTATGCTTCTGGAAAAGCCAGGCTGAAATAGGCAAATGAATCCAAAACCAGTTGGCGAAAGAGATCCTGGCAGAGAAACAAGCAGTAAAGTCATTCCCTAATAAGCATGTCTTTAGAGAGCCAGGCTAACATGCTCACTATGTCCCTAATGTCACTTGCTATCTGGTCGCTGCATCTCTCTTTGGCAGTCTTTGGTCTTTTGAGCTCCCTGAAGTCAGAAACAGCTTGCTGATACAATGACCAGCTTAATGACACTCTCACCCTAACTGGGATTGCAGCCACAGGAATGCTGGTAGCTGGGTTTTAGTACAGATCTAGCAGAAATGTCTCCAAGACACTTACCACTGCAACCATGAGATGTGCAGATGGAACTCAGAGGAGGTGAGGAAGACCACTACAAGCTGCACTTACTGCAAAACAGTAGATTTCATAATCCTGAATTCAATTAATGCTTTGAAGATATTCCATACATATCTCAATAAAATACACCTCTGCTTGGCTTATATCTTCAGGGGCACCAAGGAATTGAACAAAAAAATACAGCCCTATAGATAAAATAGTATCACAATAGCACACAGTATACCAAGGCACTTATACTGTAATATTGAAAGTTCACAGCTGAAAAACATCTGACTGGCTAGGAACAGAAGCTGGCCAAGAAAAATACCTATTTTTCATTAGAACTTTGTAAAAGCAAAAGTGAGTTTTCGGCAGAAAACTTCAACTAGAAAAAAAAAAAAAAAAGACTAGTTTGTTTCTAGTAATTATCTTAAAGAGAATTTAGAAATTCAAGGTCAAAGGGGACTTTTATGAAAAATTAGGCAAATGCCCTATACAAAGAAGCCACAGAACTTTTACTTTGCTGAAACATATCATTTAAGAAACCATTCAATCTTATTTTTTAAATTGCCAGTGGTAAGCAAACCACCACAACCTTTGTTAAGATATCATAGGGGCTAATCACTCACACTGTTGAAAATGTGCAGTGGAATTTTGAACTTCAAGGACCAACCACTGGACTTCTTTTATATCTTTGCCTGCCAGTTTGTTAACAGTCTTTCAAGGGTTTTTTTTTCCCAATGCAGACCCTCTGATCAGGTCAAGTCCTAGCTTTCTCATGGGTAAGATAAACAGAGCAAGATTCCAGAATGTCTCACCACAAGGCAAAGTAACCAGTACTTTGATCAATCCCTTACAATTTTATCAACAGGCTTATGGATACTAAAAAACTCCCCAGCATTGGAAAAGCAACTATACCAATACAAAATAAAGAAGTGATACAACTTCTCTACTTTTCCTGGATTTTACTCTACTGACACATTCATGTGGGATGTAAATTGTTTTGACCATGAAGATACCATTTCCAAAGTAGCCTGTTGCTCTGGGTAGGACGCAGCCATTTTTTCGTTTCATGGGAGATCACTCAGTGCTCCTTCTCAGGGTACCAGGCCTTCAACACTCCATTCTCTAAAGTTCTCTTTAGTTTCTCTAAAGTTTTCCGCAACTGAGAAAATGCCATGTTGCCCACTCTTCCTCTGAAAACAGATTAACTGTAGGGTGGCATTTCACTTAAATGAGTTTGGTATAAATCTCATCAAATTTTGCTTGTAAGTGAGCAGTTTTGCCTGGTTATTATTCCTTCACTTCCTTTGGAGATCTTCATTATATTTTCAGTATCACAATTTTATGCTTAGACTACTCTCATTTATCAGCTCATTTCATTCTATTGATATAATGTCCTTCTGGTTATTCTAGTGTAGGTTTCCAAGAGACTTGTCTTCATTCCATCTATACTCAAAAAACAGTGGAATTTTATTCCACTTCCAAATAAAAACATTTTACTGTTGCTACACAGTTATCCAGCCAAATACTTTCAGAATTTTCCCCATCAACATGATATGGACAATCTCTGTGAGGATCAGTTTGATATTATTCTCCTTCAGCATCCTGGCAAGTCTCAAGAAATCACCTACATGTTGAGATTCTTTGCCATATTTAGTGACTCTAGGCATTAGCACCATTGCATACCAAGTTCAAAAGTCTACTTTGCCAATAAAATTACATGTATGTTGGTTTCAGGATGCTTGGTTACCTAGATATTTTGAGAAAACTACTGATTTTCCTTCCAGCTGGGATGAACTGTTACTAACAGAGGTACCTCAGCCATCTTTTTTCATTTGACCATCTGGAGCTTTTAAAGGTATCTCTCATAGTTCATTTTTTGGATACCTACCTACTGTCATCTGGAAACATTTAACTCCTCTTGTCCTCTTCTGTCCACTGCTCACAGTCAACCAATTCTCACTTGCCTTAATACCACTGAATGCTGCTTCAATTCTTATATTTGGGATGTGAATTCTCTTCCACAATTTCTCTCTGTTTAGTTCCTAGACATTTCCTCTTCCCCTGAAAATGGATCAGCCTATTTGCTCAGACCTCCTGCATTTCCCCAGTGTTCTCTGCTAATGGTACTTGTCTTTCCAGTATGGAAATCCAGAGCTGTCATCAATTTACATTTTATCCATGTTCATTCTGTCTACAGGATGGAAAAAAATACAGAACATCTGTTGCAGGTCACAAACACCACCCCATCACCTGCCTTCCTAAAAAACAACTACAGAAATAGCCAGAGAGGGGAAAGTGTCATACTCCCTGTTGCAATGTCCTAGGAAAAGTTAACTTTTATTGATATTTTCTGTTCACAGATTCACCAGTTTTATTCTAGGTCTTTCTGTTCTAACTGAGAGTAATTGAACACACTTGAAACATCGGTGATAAAAGGTCCAAGTATCACAATCATAGAGTATATTCAGAGACTAAAAAAAAAAATTACTGAAAAGTAAAATAAAATAAAATAAGCCCTGCTCCATTGTGGTCATGCAAATAGGACAGCTAAAGAGCCTGTCCAGGAAAAAAAAAATAAACAACCAAACTTTATCAACCAACTGCTTTACAAATACCACATACAGGTAATTTCTTTTAAAGTCTAGTTCACCACCCATTCCCCACCAACTACTCATTTTAGTATTTGAAAGTCTTATATGATACGCATTCATGTGTATGTTGCCAATCCCATTTCTGAATTTTAATTTATAGGCCAATTCATTTCAGATACAGTAAGAAATTGCATTACTCCAACAAATGAACTAGTCACTTCTTTAAATCAACTGAAGTTGCTGATTTGTAAAGTGACTGCTTCAGTTTTCGTTACACTGAGAACAGCCCTTCCAAGATGACCTTTGTTTCATCTCCTTATGAGTTGATAGGCTGATGCTTTTTTAGAAACTGTATAGGTCTAACAGTGCTGAAACACGGACAATATCTGCCAATTGTGTACTATTTGCATAGCTCTGGGCAGTTTTGTGTCCTCTCTGAATCTCAAAAGTCTTTTTCTTATCTGGCATCTTTAGTCTTCATAAAAATATTCATGATAGAAGCTTTGCATAAACTCTCACTGGGTTTTAGGATTCTTTATAAGTCCCAGTTAATGTGATGAAATATCAATAGCTTAATGTATAATAACCTCAAGAAACTCCAGTCATAAAACTCAAGAGGACTTCAATCATGCAGTTCTTTTGAAGGATAACTTGTCTCTCAGATGCTGTTATTTAGATTTTACATTAATTACACTTCCTCCTTTTTACACGTCTAGAGAGTCAAATGTAGAAATCCCCCAAACCACTCCTTAAAAAGAAGCTGCTGTTCTTCCTCAAACCCCAGAAATTCAGACAGGGAGGAAGAGCACCTCAATCATTGACCAAAGTCATAACTGCTGGGACCAGTCAATGGGCTGAACCTGTTTCCCCCCCCGACAGGGACATCTGTTGAGTGAGAACCATACTCTGTGCACACTGAATACTTTTATTGGGGATTGGCAATATTGCTTTGAATACATTTTTGCAGTCTGATACTATCACTGGCAATCCTCAAATCTTAATCTGTCACAATTTCATGTTAATAAATAGTGTTATTCTGTAAACTGTTAGCGCTGAATCCTCCATGGGCACAAGCAGTCACCAGCAGCAGAACACACCCTCAAATAAAGGGAGAAGACCCACTGAGGGGTCTCCTTTATGCTGCTGGTGTGTGCCCCTGCCTAAGTCAGTCAAACCACCCTCTGATCCAGGACTGTTCAGTGGAGGGTCCCTGTACTGAGACACTGACTGACTGGTTGGGAACAAAGGTCTCAGCTTTCCTGGGACACTGACAGACAAATGAAATACTAAGGGGTTGAGGAAACCACCCCACACTAAGGGCTGAGGAAATCTCCTCTTTTCACAGGACAGTGGCCCAGCAGGCTGGTTCCAATGAAGGGACAGCTACAGCTCCCCTCCATCAGGCCACCAGGCTGTAACTTACCAGCCTCAGCTCTGCTGCAGACAACCTGTGTCTGCCAGGAGCGTGTCCACTGAAGTGCCCAGCTGCTCAGACAGGGAGCCTGCACAGAGCTGACCTTCAACCACCTACAGCAGAAGTTGTGGGCTTTCAAAATCAATTGCTGTGTCCTCCTAAACAGGTTTTTGAAAAATCACATTCCTCAGCTGAGGATTTATCTCTTTCTCACTTATATCTACTATGTCTTACCCATATATGAGGCACAGGAGCTCCTTCTAGGCTTTGTATGTAAGAGATATGCAGGGAAGACAGTACATGGAAATCACCATGCTCCCCAGATTATTTCCAAGTGGGTGTTCTATTTGCCTTCCATTGAAAATAAATTTCATTGGGAAGCATGAGCAGATGTTCAAACCAAAGCTGCTAGTTGTATTTCTAATACAGAAAAATAGTAATGCTGCTTCTGGAAGCTAGAAGAAGTCTAGAAGCTAGACTTACTATACCTTGGACCAACTCTTTATATATAGTGCTGGTGTGAAAGCTGCAAATGGGAACCAAAACTTAAACCAACAAACACTCCTTTACTCTTTCCTCATAACACCATACAGTGGGGAGGCCTGGCCAGTGGAGTCCACAAGACAGTGGTTTTTTACCTCTCAGATGTTTAAAAGTCACTTGGACACCATTCTCAGACTTTTTCATTTAAGATTCCCATGCTATAGTCATTCAGAAATACAGAGGCTGTCACAGCCTATTCCTTAATTACAAAACTGCACAGAAATACATTTTTCTCATGTACATATTCTTTGCCACTATCTGCTAGCACATTTAACACAAATTTCATCCAGCATATTGCTGGTGCAAATCAACATCTAGGACACAAATCCTATTGGAACAAATTCCTAGGCATTAAAAAAAAAATCACTTTTTTCCAAGTCTTTTAATATCTAGAATATTTCAGCTAGCTGCTACGAATAAGATTCATCTTAGCATGCAGGTGAATAAACAGAGATTTAATTTTTCCCCTTTGATGGTGGGTTTACTTTGTCTTCCATTGTCAGTTATAACTTTTCCAAGCACTGAAAACTGCAGGGATCCAATGTAGAGGCATTCCAACAAAAACACAGTTCCAAATCCAGATCCACCCAAACCACAGAAGACAAAACATTATTGGCAGCACTGAAGCTATAGACGTGAAGATCCAGAACACTCTGCTTAAGAAACAAAGTACAATGATATATAAGAAGACTTTATGCATGATGGGTGATATTTCACTTTACCTTTTCATACTTTTACCAAAAAGTTCCTAAAAAGGTAGAAAAGACTGAGGAACAGAAAAAAATGTAGTTAGAGAAGGAGTTTAAATCTTTCTTTTCACTTCCCAGAAGATCAAATGAAACATATTTTAAAAGTCATAGATACCCAATCTGCACTCATACAGAAATTCCTGCAGAAATAGGCAGAAGCAAAGACAAAATAGTTACTTGTATTGTTGCATTAGGTACCAGTAAACTAATGAGCACACCTTATCTATTGATCCTGTCACATTTAATTGTTCAATAGAACTAGCACACAAAGGAAATGACAAAGGAAATAAACAAATGCTTAATTGCAATTGTAAATCTGTAACAATGAAGAACATGCCTTAGTTCTCCAGATTATACAGCAGTGAACACACTGCTTAGTGTTTTATAAATACCAAACATCTGAAATAGTGAACAGCATGTAAACGGAGGTTTTGCTTTTTTTCATTTTTGTGGAACACTATTAAATGGAAAGGAACAGACAGTGGCAGCCTCTAGGAATGAAGAAATTCAAGGTTTAGATAGCTGTGAATAGTCTGGAAGATTTCATGTCCTTAGATGTAAGTAGGGAATGTTAAAATGCATGTAAGGTTGTATTCACAGTATAAGAAGTTTTCTGCAGCACAGAATGCTGCACAGCTCTTTACATTGAGCAAAGCTAGCTCTGACTTAAGCTTCAGTGAGGGCCTGTACAAGTGGATTTGCCAGATGTCCAAGCCTGATGGAGGGGACTGGGGTTTCAGACTAGGCGTCACAAGGTTGAGAATGATGCTTTGACCACACAGAAGGAAATTGCTCCTCAATAACCTAGAAAGGTTACCAACTTTAAAGGCAACTTGCAGATACAGCTTCCTAAGGATGAAGGAAAATTATTTTTCTTCCTCTTGAATGATCAGAGACTGGCCATAATGAGGGGGAAATAGTATGCTAAATCAAAACTCATGTTTAATTTATATATGTCCCCAACATACTCAGACTCAAGCCAGTCATCAAATTAAATACAGAAAGGAACCTTCTTCCATCAAATCAGCTCACACTTGCAGCATGTGGCAGGATTTACTAGCTGGGACTATCCTGACAATTTTCATTTAGTTAATTCTCACTTTTCCAAAGAACAGAAGTGGTTTGCTTGGTCACTGCTGTAGTCTGTGACACAGTTTACTGAACTGTGAGTTGAACTGGAGTGCTTTGTGCCAGTTTGATTCTTTAGTCTGCATACATCTTGAGTGAAAGGTACTAATAATTGTCAATGTATTTTAGTAACAGTCGTTCCTGGTTGTAACAAAACAAATTACAATATGTTAAATCACTCTATTTTTTATTCCCTTTCATTACAAAGGCTGTACCTCTGAGAGGAGGAATGAACGAACACAGTGAGTCCTCAGTTTAGGATAAGACACACATAAGTTCAAGCAATAATTTGGGCACAGCTGGTTTTATGACTTGGGTAAATAACTTTCTGACTCTTTCCTCTTTCTAAAAAAATGAGATAATAGAACTTCACTATCTCTGAATGGAAGGAGGGTCAGTGGCTTAAAGTAAGAAGTTACATGGACTTATATTTTATTTTAAAAAGAGAGAGAGAGAGAATGTATTATAAATTTGAAAAATTAATTTCTGGAACATTTAATAAAAGAGAAATTAATCCTCCAAAGTTCTCCCATCAGTTCTCAAAACATTTCATTCTACAGACCGTCAGACGTAAAAATTACACAAACCGCTGAAAAAACCAACTATTTAAAAATGCAGAAAAATTTTCCAATGAGGCACTGAAAACCTGGCAGCTAAATAGATATTCAAACAGGTTTTTGTTCAAGATTGCTGTACATGAACAGCCTCCAATCATTTCAGTTAAGACAGAAGCAGTCAGGAGTGCTCCAGTTTTAAGTCTCCTGGTACAGTTTGCTGAATGATAAATGGTTTTTGGTAGTTTTCCAGAAAGAAGGGATGGTATAGTACAGCCTTAGTGCAACTGTGGCCTTTAACCCAACCTGCTCATGATTACAACTCTCATTTAGAAACATTTTGACTCAAAGTAATTAACTGGAAGAAAGAAAAAGTCCCTTCTCAGTGAAAGCAGATGATATATGTTTTCTGTAAAGACAGGCAAAACCTTTTTCTCAAGAAAGCCTGTGGACAGCCCAAATAACAGCACCTGAGTAAAGAAAATCCTAGCCACACTGTTATTTACCAAGAGAAGACTAAAAATTAGTAGTGCTAAAGATGCTCTTCTATTTATTTCTCCAAAGTCCCATATTAGAACCTAAAAAGAAAAATTAACATTCTTCATTCACAAAACTATATGTAATAAGAAAAATCTTTGTGTGGGTATGTCTGGGCTCTAGAACAAAAAGTCAAAATTACTGAGAACAAATTTACTTCATTGTATGTGAAATGAAAGCTTGTGTACTGGGAAGGAAAGTGCACTCAAATGACCCCTAATAAACTTGTTCTCTTCACAGTTATTTGATAAGAGAAAACAATATATTTAAATTAATTTCTCACTTTGTAGCTCAGACTTAGTGGAGTTTTTCGTTTCTAAGATTTTAGGGGGTATTTGTAACACATAAAGCTGCTGCTGAGAATCATAAGGACATTTTCATCTCTACCACCAGAGGCATATTTTTAGGAAGTCATAGCACAATTTTACCTCTCTAAAAACATCATTAAACACATATATATTCAAATGTCTATTTGAACACTTTATTTAAAATGAAACCTCAAGATACATAATCTCTATGGTATTGGCTTTTTGTTTGCTTTTATTATTTTTCTGACATCGTAAAGCATACAGAAAACAAATTATTTCTTGTTTTCAAGTACATGTTTTAAAAATTGAATAAATGATGTAGTTAGAATATTCTTTAAACATGACTGCTAAACCAAAAGTGGTGATCCACAGCTGAGTCTCAAGGACGTGCCGTAATAGCTTGCTCAAGTTATGAGCATGTGTGTGCAGCTATGTACATGCACACATATACACATGCATTTATACTGCCTGCCAAAACCAAACTGCCTGAACAAACCTACAAAACAACTAATTAAACAACATCATAAAAAGGGCTTGTACTTCCCTTAAAGGTTTAATACTCTTTATTTTTTCTTTTAGACTACTTTAAAAACATGGCCTTCATAATTAAAAGATGAAAGTAAAAGCAGAATACAGGTTACAACTTTATTTCATTGTTCTTGAAATATACAAGATTTTTTTTTTGGTCACAATGCTGACTTTGCAAAACCAGCAAGACAAACAACCACCTTTTAATACTATGGAGCTAGAATGGCAGAGAATGAATGCAAGACAGTCCCACAGATCATCTTTTCTTATAAAAGATATTTCGTATTTACAAGGTTATATTATCTGTCTTTTTATTTTGAAATCATCATGCCTCAACACAGTACTATTAACTGTTATCTGAACACTCATTTTCCACATATTACAATCATTAAGATACAGCACAACCCTAAACATGAGACAACTCCTGATTTCCGTGTCCTCTTATGCCTAATAAGTAACATCACTATCTCCTTACAGTCAGGGTCATGGGGCAAGGCTCGATGGTCCAACTCACTGAGATCAAGCATCTGGCCTCTGCTCCACAAAGGGACAAGGATGGAAGCACCAAGCCCTTTACAAACAGCAACTGCCAGTGCCTCCACATGGAGCTGTGAGCTCCACACTGGGCATCACAGGCAGCCAGGCATGAGAAGTTTGTGATTACAGTCAATCCTTTACCTGCCTCCAGCTACTATATCTTTCCACCTGAGCAGGAGCATTGGCCCATGTGATTCTGACCCTGAATTGGAGGCAAATCAAAATCCAGGTTAACTTTGGGGCTGTTTTCCTTTTAAAAAAAACTTACCTTACATTTGCCTGAACAATAGATTAAACAGGTGAGTAACCTGATCACAACAAAAGATAAAGTAGATGATTTAGAATTACCATGCCAAATTCAGGAGAAATTATCATATGCAATCATCAGAATCAAATATTTCATTGCAGCCAGAGGAGAACACTGGATCCTGAAAACAGCTTCCCCTCTCTGCAAGCTTTCTGCAGAGATTGCTTGATGATGTAGTGCAGTCAGGTCAGATTAGAATTCTGGTCAAAATATACCAAATCTTCTGAAAAGAGGGAATAAAGGTGAGAGGGAAGAGGGATGTAGTAAGGATATACCTTACTATGCCCATTCTCTCCTTCTCCACTCCTCATATATACATATCACCATTCCCCACAGAGCTATTAAACTCAGTGTACAGCCCCTTAAAATTACTATAACCATCTGATTTTTATAACTTCCCACTTCAGGCTTTCATTAACCCCATACTCACTTAATGCCAAGTCTTCCTTCCTGGAGCACCAAGGCTATGTGTGGAGTCCAGCTGGTGAGTCAGGGAGACATTGTAAATTGGAAGAATGTGCTGGAGCTACTTAAAGTTGTGGTGAACCAAAGGAAAAGGACCAATTGCACAAAAGATTTAGGAAATGAATAGAAGGTGTTAAAATGTCTATCAAGAACTTAATTTGTGAAATGATATCCAGAGCACAATAAAACCTAACACTAAAGAGAAACCAAAATCATCCACCCAGACCTGATTCTGCACAGTGACCCATAAAAGCAGACCCTGAACAACCACCATACACGTATCATCATACATTTCCTGACTTCTAGAAAAGCAGCACCAACAGAAAACAGCAGATTTCCCAATCTTGTTGATGTGCCTCTTATTTCAAAGCTGCCAGACTTTAATTGCTTTTCAGCAACAACCTCATATGGCATGCCTTGGCTGGGAACATATTTTTATAGCCAGTTAAAGCTCCCTATCTCCAAATGGAAACACTGACAGGTTTCTAATTCCAAAAATATTATTAGGAACCATAACAACATGATTCTGCTTTAAAACATAACCTGTGACCGGGAAAGTAATTCTTAACACTTTGTGTTTCTACATTTTGTGTGTTTTTTCAGGGTTGGTTAAATGTAAAAATTGGAAACTGGAAAAGAATCCCAGGTGCCAAAAGAACAGTTTTCCCCCACCCTCTATTATGGTCTTCATTGAACAGCTGCCTCCTTCATCTCCAAAGCTGGAGAGGAAAACATAATTGTGATATATACCTGTACAAAAACATGGTGCTTAGCTCTGCTCTGCTGCCAGCAGTGTAAAATGTATTCATTTTACTCTAGCTTTTAAAAATTATTCATATGTGGGGAAAAAAAAAGATGGAAGGATGCATGAACAATTTAACAGAACCACAGAACCATCTGGGCTGGAAGGGACATTCAAAGGTCATGTAATTCCAACCCCCTGCAATAAACAGGGACACCTTCAACTAGAGCAGGTACCTCAGCCCCCTGTTCAACCTGAATCTTTCCAGGGATGGGGCATCCACAACCTCTCTGGGCAACCTGTTCCAGTATTTCATCACCCTCATTGTAAAAAACTTCTTCCTTATATCTAGTCTGAATCTATCCTCTTTTAGTTTAAAACCATCATCCTTCGTCCTATCAGAAACATCATTCTTATGTTGGGGGCCGCAGAGCTGCATGCAGCACTTGAGGTGGGATCTCAGCAGGATGGAGTAGAGAGGCAGAAACACCTTCCTTGCTGGCCATGCTGCTTTTGATGCAGCTCAGGACACATTTGGCTTTCTGGGCTGCAAGTGCATGTTTCTGGGTCATGTCCAGACTCTCATTCACTTGCATCCCCAAATCCTTCTCAGCAGGGCTGATCTTGATCTGCTGATCTCCCAGCCTGGATTGATACTGGGGGTTGCCCCAATCTAGATGCAGCACCAGCACTTGGCCTTGCTGAACCTCATGAGGTTTCCATGGGTCCACATCTCAAATTTGTCCAGATCCATATGGATGGCACCCCTTCCCTCAGGCATATCATCCACACCACTCAGCTTGGTGTCTTCTGCAAACTTGCTGAAAGTGCACTTGATCCCACTGTATCAACACTGAAGATACTGAACAGCACTGGGCCCAGTGTGGGCCCCTCAGGGACACCACTTTCCACCACTGTCCATCAGGACATTAAGTTGTAAACCACACATCCTCTTCACAATTGAAACTACTTTGTAACAAAACCAATATATTTAACTCTCTCTCTGTGATACTAAATGCAGTTTTGTTTAATCATCTTCTCTATCTGAGAGTGAAGTGATTTGGGTATGGCAGTAGGAGCCCAGGTCAGTTTGGGTTGTCATTCGTCTTTTCTCTTCAGTCACACTGCAGCATGGTCTCGCCTTTTCCTAGAAGACCACACCTCTGCTACCAATAGTGAACATGTTCAGCCACAGAGATTGAGTGTGTGTATGTACAGCTTTCCATTTTGGGCACTGTTTTCTGAAATTTGCATTAATTCCTGTTTCTAAGGTCAGGTACTTTTCCTTGCATTCTCTTGTACTGCAGTGTCAAAACATAACTACTAGCAGCAGGTGGAGATCAATTAAAAAAAGAAATCAACTGGCTGATCAATTCTCTTTATCAATAGTGACATTTTCAGATGTGTTCAGGATATCTAACTTCTTTTTTCCTGTTCTATATCCCACTTCACCTCTTCACAGCACTGCAGCAGTTTATCTATGGATAGCTCTAACAAGATTCTGAAGAAGTTGCCTCAAAACCAAACTATCTCACATGCAAAATTATCTGCTTACACAAGCTCACACAAAATTTTCTGGTTACTCTAACTCACTCACAAAATGAACTTTAATGCTAGAGACTTGAGTTCCACCCTATTAAAATTCAAATAAAATCACCACAAATGCTTGACTCTGCAAACAGCAATTAATCTGTCAATTCAACAATGATTGTCAATTGGAGAATTGATTAGAAAAATAATGTAAAGTAGAGGAGAATTTTATATGTCACACTATCCTTCTATGCCACTATTTTGATGAAGTTCTAAACAAAGTTTTCAAAGGTATCTGTTCCCAAACTATATAACTCTTTAGCTGAATCTACATAATACTTCAAAATCCTGTGATACAAAAAAACAGTCATTCTCATTTGCAGGAACGTTGAGAAAGTATTATTCCATTTTACAGATCTTCCTGTTTCAAAATCAGTCTCCATTCCAGTGCAAAATAACATAGGAATAAATAATTCAAAGATAAGCCAGGTTCTGGATCTGCCCATCTGACAAGAGAATTTCATCGCACCAAGAGCAGGAACAGCAGGAACAGCACTTGGGAACTGGCATCACAGGGCTTCCCAGGTACCCACGCCCTTCCAGCATATTTAAGGCTAAGGGGAAGCCCACACGGCTCAGCACCAGGACACACCAGTCTGCTCTCACCACAGTGCCTGGGAAGCCAGTGGAGAAGGCAGCCAAAATCCTGACAGCCCTGGAACGTTGTGGTAAAGCGAGAGCTCCAGCGCACAGGAGCTGCCGCAATCACCACTCCAAGCTCCAGCCTCCACAGCATCTTTCCCGACCAAAAAATATTGCCCCAGGGAAACCCATCAGACTAAGAGGGATTTATATGCCAGTGGTTTCTGCAGTGATTCCAAGATGGTCTAGACTGAGTTGTATGTAATGATGTGCTGACTGACAATACTTAAGTACACCCACACTTACTTGTCGACTAACAACCTTCCAGCAATTGTGCTCAGTAGTAGCAGTGTCTCCCTGAGTCTCTGGAAGCAGACAGGCTACAATAGAGTGCAAATACACACACACTGCATATTTCAGAATCAGCTTACTTCTTAACCATATCCATTAAATTTTACTTTGTTCTACACCTCTCTTTCTCAGTTGAGAATAAAAGATATAGAATTAAGGAATTCTGACTTACAATCAGAAGAAATTATAACTATTACTAGATAAAATATCTTAGAGCTGAAAAAACACACTGGAAGACACAAATTAACAAGTTACTTAGGATACACTTTACTGCTTTGTGGAGTAAGACTAGAGAACATGTATTTATCAATACATAGTCTACACAGAAGTTCACATATAACTACATCTCCTTTGAAAGGCTGCCTGAACTCTCAGTTTTCCTTAAGAAAACAGAGCCTCAATTACAGTTTCCTCCAACTGTAACACTCTTAGCTCTTAAATCTTTAGTTTTACTGCCAGTAATTAAAAAGTGTATGGTTGCTGTCCAAACAATGGTTGCGTTAAAATATAAGAACTTTGTCATGAAAATTAAGTATTTTGGTATTGCCAAATTACCATTTCACTCTCCCCTTCATCTCTCCCCACTCTATGTCACTGAACTAATTTTGGAACATAATACCTATCATGGTTGGCCTTGTCCCAGACAAATTAACTTCAAATCATAATTTACCATTTATGATGCCTTTTCAAAAAACATTTGGCAACTGAATCCCAGTCAGATTCCTTTTCATGAGAGTTTGCTTGAGCAAACATGGCTTTAGACACCCGGAAAATAATTTATATGAAGAATCAGAGTAATATACATAAATCTTCTGCAAAAGTAAATGCACTTTCTTTATGTGATAAAATATACAACTAAAACTTAGTGGGCAGTGTTTTGATTGCAGGCTAGAAGCATGATACAGTTAAAAAACCTTGTTAAGTAGAGGAGTGGGCACACATATCACAGAAAACATACCTCAGCAATCTTCTGCTTACGTTAGTCAACTAAATGACATATGCTTTGCACCCAAAAATGGTTAAAAAAAATCACAAACAGCGCATAACAAAGCAATGCTGGAAGTAGATTCTGCAATGTTATATCACTTATAAAACAAAAACCTTGAACTAGAAACTGCATTACAGCCACTGATACCTCAGGAAGCTGCGGTTTGTTGCTTGGAACACTTCATTCATGTATTATTTTTAGGAATGCAGACATCTAAATAAAATTTTGTAGGGACACAAGGTTATCTAAGGGTGAAAACTTCATTTATAATATTCAAAAACATGAGAGAAAAGGAATAGAGAACAATAAGTGATACTGGGACAGTCCTTTTGAAGAATCTGGTGATTAGGAGAGAAAGAAAAGCTTGTCATAACTCTCTCAAGTCCAAGTTGTGGTCATAGAAATCTACACCACCATGAGGCGTAGAAGGAGATTCAGATAAAGAGATGATATTTTCAACACCATTTTTCAAGACTGGATTTCTTCCCCATAAATAGCTGGTTAAGAAGCAAGAAATTATCTTGGCTGGTAATAAGAAAGTTGAAGAGCTTTTCTGGGTTTATTTATAAAAGTTGATTGCTTTTCATTTCTACTTAAAAATGAGTATGATCTTTCTCATAGCTTTGTTCCTACTAATGGCACAGGTACTGCCAGAATCTGCGCCAGAGACAAACACCTCTAAAGCCTTCAACTGGCCCATAAGAAACTTCTTTGTTGCACCAGCATCCTCTTACTTTCCCTTAAAAATGAAGGCTCCAGACAAATGCTGTCTTACCAGTCCTCCTGCAGTCCCTGTACAACCACCTAGCAAAGCATGGATCTCTGTGGAAGAACCTGCATTCTCTAATTAGATGCACAGAGAATTAGGAATATTTCAGTTAAGAAGGAAGACACTCAGGCATTTACACATCCAAGTACCCAATTAAATGGGTTCTGTAGTAGGAAGCAGGTCACATCAGCTTTTTACCCCACAGAGCCATATGCTTGGCTGTTCTGATGGCACACAGGAACATCAAGGGCATTCAGAAGGAGTTTCAACAAGTTTGTAGAGAGATGGATAGACAAAAATTTTACAGGAGGAGAACACATACGAGGAAGTATAGACAAAAAAAAAATCAAAAATGAAAATTATCACATTCACACCATTTTCCTGCTATTCCACCTTGAAAACATCACAAGCAACCTTACTGCAGGCCAGGATGCATTTAACTTGAGATCTTTACTTCAGTTCTTTACTGTATGAGATGCATATTAACAAAGGAGAAGCAGAAATTCAGTAACAAGAAACCCAGGTTACAGTTCAACAAAGAATTTTGTATGCCTCAGATAAGTTGCCTAAATTTAGTTCTACTTGACAATAAAATGGCAATTAAGTTTGTGCAGTAAGGTGCTTAAAATCATTTCCACTACCTTCTTTTATAATCCATCCCCGTGGTCTTTATGCTTGGCTCCACAGTCCACTTCGGTTGAGGGAGGGGCTGTGGGTAAAGCATTTAAACTCCATACTGAACCAGTAGAACATTCACCAGCATCAGCTGATTTAGTCATTTAAATCCTAGGAATTTTATATACTTTGGGGATTGCCTTTCCGCTGTTTGCATTTCAGAAACTGTGCCATTCCCACCCCCATCAATCCTGCTGTGTACAGGAAGTCACACTCCTTTTCTATCAGTGGGATTTTATGCTTGTGTGTGTCTGTGTGCCTGCGTCTGTATCCAATGTTAAACCACTTCCTCAGGCTTCAAGGAAAGGTTCTTGAAGAAAGTGGCATGCAGATGAGTGGAAGTAGACCAAAATTCTCATGTAAAAAGGATAAGATAAATGCTAAAGTAAAGCCAGTGAAGGAGTTTGTTAACAGTCTGTTTCACCATGCTGACTGACTTCAGGTCTGGCTTATCCCAGTTCAGATGCACAACCAAAAATGGATTATTGGATTAATTTTTTGTACTATTAGAGCCCTCTCAATGCTTTTATAGGTGCTTCAGATTCTGTCAAAGTATATTCTCTAACAGTCTATACTCTACCTCCTAAATGTCAGCTGCCATTTCTGCATGATGTTGGGACAGACTAGCTAGTAAGATGCAGCTGGAAGTTAACAAGCTGAATCTGGCTCAGTGCCTTTTCCCTGGAGGAGGCAAACCAGCCAGCTGCCTCTTGCACAGCTGGGCTGGGAGCATCTGCCACCCTGCAATGTCACAGCCTTAGAGAAACCTGAGCACTGCAGTTTTCTCAAGTGGAAGAAGGGAGTCAGCAGTATTACAAGTTGCTGTTAATGAGGAGAGCAGCAGCAGAGCTTGGCCTCCAACACAGCTCAAGATTGCCCTGAGCTTCTGATGCTGCTGTCTCCCAAGAAAAACCCCAAAGCTAGTTCATGTGCCCAGTGGTTAAGACCAGACCACCTTAGGCTAAATAAAACCTCGACCATGAGATCTCACGGTAGTATGCTACCTGTGAAGTCCTCAAAATGGAAGATCAAGAAAAAAGCTCATTGGAATCAGATCAAAAAGGCTGAAATTATTAACTGCTAAGGCAAATCCTCAAACTTTCCCTCTGGCTTTGCAGTAGCAAATGGATAGGTTTGCTAGATTTAGACACCTTGTACAGCTCAGAGATATCTTGAATGTTTTTTGTCCCTTTGGAGAGGAGTCTCACAGTGGCAGTCAGTTGAAAAGGCAAGGAGTTGACAGGCTCTCTGAGGAACAGAAAGTGTTACTGGAGTCCTCCTGGGCAGCTGCAATATTTCTGCCCATTCTTCAGCTTTTCCTCAAAGGCTTCTGCAGCTCAAGAGATCTCCCTCCAAATGCACTTTCAGCATAAAATGTTCCACCAGGAATAATTAACAGGTTGTGGCAAAGTGGGATTTAGAACCAAAAAATGAAGTTAGATATCCTGAACACATCTGAAAATGTCACTATTGATAAAGAGAATTGATCAGCCAGTTGATTTCTTTTTTTAATTGATCTCCACCTGCTGCTAGTAGTTATGTTTTGACACTGCAGTACAAGAGAATGCAAGGAAAAGTACCTGACCTTAGAAACAGGAATTAATGCAAATTTCAGAAAACAGTGCCCAAAATGGAAAGCTGTACATACACACACTCAATCTCTGTGGCTGAACAAGTCCACTATTGGTAGCAGAGGTGTGGTCTTCTAGGAAAAGGCGAGACCATGCTGCAGTGTGACTGAAGAGAAAAGACAAGCGACAACCCAAACTGACCTGGACTCCTACTGCCATACCCAAATCACTTCACTCTCAGATAGAGAAGATGATTAAACAAAACTGCATTTAGTATCACAGAGAGAGAGTTAAATATATTGGTTTTGTTACAAAGTAGTTTGGAGAGTCTAAAAGCAGTTACTATATCAGTTTAGTTAAAGAGTCTTTGAACTCTTTAAACAAAGGACTAGTCTCATCTCCTTTTGGCTGCTGGTCTTGCAGAGCAGCAATCTCAAAATATCATGTATCAAAATAAATAAATAAAAAACGCATCCAAATGTGAAAAAGCTCATCCAAACATATCTAAGTGTCTTTGGCAATATCAGACACAAATACAAGAGAGAACAGATTGGTTTTTGATAAACTGATACATAAACTTCTGACTGTATCCAAAAAGTGCACAAATGGAAGATCCTGGTATACAGCTGGAGGATAAAAAAAAGTTAATGTTTCTAAACCACAAAATAACATCTGCTCACATATGTGGTGCAGTTTTAAGTATGTTCCTGTGACAGCTCCCATCTTTACATACTTATTGTGCAGAGCTTTTTCAGAGATTAAGAACAGCAACTTCATGAAGAAAGCACCATGATGGAGAGACGAGGCTAAATTCTGCTCAGCTCCACTGGTAGCTGGAGGTATTCACTACCAATTTAATCAACCTCACCAAGTAATTTCATGAAAACAGCTCCAACATGGTCAAAATGGAAATGTACTGATACTCTTTACTTCCAAGTGGTCTTGAAACCAGCCTGGTTTGACTGGATATTAAGAATCAATTATGTCTGTACACATTTGAATTTTTTTGGAAACATGAGTATGGAAAGTAATTTTCAAAGTCATAGCAGAGTTTAGGCAACATATGGTACCAAACAAGCACGCCTGGGACAATAAATCAATCAATTAAGTCACATCCCAGAGATCCGTTCCTTCACTTGACGTCAAACAGCAGGTCCCTATTCCCTCCTTGACAACTGAAGTGGCACAGCTGAACACTCAAACCCTTCCCTAGCTGCACTGGGTAACATTTACTGAAAATTGCTAACAAGAATTATAGGCGTTTAAGAAGGACTAACTAATCTAATGACATGTAGTAAGTTGCAACACATGCCACTCAAAAAATCTTACCTTGATGTACAGGTGTATATAAGTCTAATATGTTCATTTGCAAGTGACCTGTAACTTTACCATGAGCAAAACTACACACTCAGGTACATGAGATCACAAAATCATAAAATGAGAATTCTCAGTTTTCCACTCAAATACCATTGAAAATCACTTTTTTTGTAGTAGAGAGGGGAAAAAACTCCTAGCACTCGAGAAACTAAATTAAAATTCCTCATAGACATAAAAATTACTTTGCTGAACATATTTTCAATAAATACTTCAAACCCATGAAACACGAGTCACACCAACTCTCAAAGAACTTTTAAAAAGCGCTTCAAAAACTCCCTTTGATCAACACTGGAGACATAAAACCCACCTACAAGGTCAGCTGTAGAGAACATCAAGAAATACAGGGGCCACACAGAAGCACTTGCCTGCACAGACAAAACAAATACAATATATATAAGATTTCAACACATTTTCAAGTCTTTTTAGAATTGGCAGAAAAATACATGTTCCCTTGAGTCTCATTGAAACAATAAACTTTACCCAGGTCTCAGCTTTGAGTCTGTTGAAATAACTGTGTTTTCCATAGTGTATTTTGTGTTGAGTACAAATGCTGGAAAAAAGTACATATGCTCTTTCCTTGCTATTTTTTTTCCTTTTTCTCTTTGCCATCCAAATCAGTAGGTGAACATATGGGACTATGCAAAGAACAAATTATTGCATGCTGTGGAAACCCTAAAACAAACACATCACAATGTAAGTATTAGAGATAAAGAACAGTGACTACAATCAAAATAAAAAAAATAAGAGCCAAACAGAAGGCAGAAGCCAGTCAGGTACCAGTGCCAAAAGCAAAACAATTTAAGAGCCAATCCATTGCCCCACCCATCTAAAAAAAAAAAAAAATAAAATAAAATAAAATAAAAGCCCAGGGTGGTAAATATGTAGAGCCAGACAGGAACCAGAGAAAAACCAATAACCTTTAACCTAACCTATTCAGAGAATACTATGAAGACGTTAATACTGCTAAACAAGTGAATATACCAAGATTAGAAGCTTAGCAGAATATCTTTCTAAGCAAAGCAGAAATGTAACGTACTATGGAAAGATGCTCTACAAACAATACTGCTGAATACTTTGAAACTTTTAAGTTGCTTTAACAGAATTGGAGACAAGCAGTTTTCTTCATTTGTTTAGGTATTTTCATCAGCTCATTGATAGTTGTGAGAAAAAGGACACCACTCACAGAAGTGTGTTAGGTTTGTGCACTTGAAGGCTTGTAGGATATATTGATTCCAACTTTTGTGCAGCTATGGATTAGAAAATACAGGAATGAGGAACAGGACAGAACCTGTGCACATCGCACAATGTAAAATACATCTTTAAGTTTAATCTTAAAAGTGTTTTGCTACCATAATCCTTTATCAAAATGGAATGATATTTCAAAAAATCACTGAAATTTCAGTCATTAGACTCCATCAAAACTTCCCAGATAAGAGCCCACCCGTGGGGATCCCAAGCCTTGACAAAGATATTTCTTTTCAGAAATTCACAATTCAAAATTTTGTGTTGCTCTACGATATTAAAACAAATGTTCTGCTTTACTAAAGTTTGTAAAGTTGAATTTCCAACACAGAGATCCTGGATCATTCTCACACCATAAACAAGTACAATAACAATAGTAACTCTAGCTCTAGTAACAATATTTAGTGAGCTGGGGATGGAATTCATCTCACCTAACCTCACCAGCTAAAACCTCAAGGATTCATTCTTAGGTTAGCCCTTTGAAATAAGACAAACTTGGAGACTCTCATGATGTTCCACTGACTAGAGAGGAACCTAAAATCTAAGGAGAGGTGAGCATCCCTGCTGAGCTGCCCATTTTGTTTCACTGACTAATGGCTAAGTCAGACAGATCCTAACCATCAGATGGCTAGAGTTAAATGAAATGGGTCTCTCCCTAACCTTTAATCTAAATCAGGGTTCTACTTTGTTTGCTGAAATGCAAGGGTGTAACACTTCAGGGGTAGGTGGAGAGACATTTGCCTATAGTCCCTGTTTATTAGGCAGCATCTCCAAAAATACTTCATTTACATAAATATCTAACAGAAGAAATTGAGAAGCTGCAGTAAAATGAGGATGATGATGATGATTATTATTATTTCCCAAGAGGTTTTACAATATCTTTTTGCTGTACATTTGGCTGGGACCTATGGTCACTGATCAGCACATGAGTTCATAACACCTCCCTGAAGTTGCCTCAAAAGATCCCTTTTATTGCAGTTTATTAATCACATTTAAAACTCCTTAACCATGTAAGAAAATTACTTTGGGCTTAAATTTCAGTATAATTACCTTTCAGTGGTTGAGTTTCCAGCTTTGAGATTTAAGGGGATTTTCTGGAGTTTAATGCTTTTTGTACATATGTGCTCTTAGCATTACTGTACTGTTATGCTATAGGAAATGAGGGACTTGTACTTAGAGAACACCAGCTTCTTGTTAAATTCAATCAGCAGACAAACAACTGTGCCTTTGTCACAGAAGCCCAAGTTCAAATGTATAAGGATCAGATAATGAAGAAAAAAAAAAATCTTGTATGACACAATATGCTTTCACTTTATTTAAGAAGTGAATGCACAAGTATCTAAATCAGATGCTCTGGAACCAAAGCAGTTTAAATGAGTGCATTTTATAGCCTAAAACATGCTTAAGCAGTTGCATGTTATAACAGCATATACCACATTAAAATTAAGTTAAAATCAGATTCTTTCTGTAGTCTTAAATATAAAAGAGAAGAAAAAAAACCAACACAAATAAATGGCCTTAAGCTCCAGAAATAATTTTAAAATTTAAGAGAGAGGGGTTAAAATAATCAGAATTCATTTTCAGAAACAAATTACCATCTCAACATCCTTGTCTTTTATGTTCTGAATATGTAACAGGAAGTGGGAATTGTCAGAGGTATGTTCAACTACGCCTAAATTATAGCTATAAAGCCAGCTAGCCTAGTTGTTAGAGAACTTCTAGTTAGAACCTACTCAGATTACATGCAGATAATAAAAAGAATTAAGCTAGGAAGCTGAAGGGGTTTTTTGCCCAAGTTATTTAAACATGAATCCAATTACTGAAGTTTCATGGAGCAGCTGTCTCACTCCATTCAGTTTTCCCTAAAACAAAGATGATATGGTTGTATTGCAGTGCTGAACAATCCTGAATTAATGTGGGCAAAAGAAATCTCTTCTACAATATTCTGCTGTGGGAGGGGGTGTGGAAGAATCCCTTTTAACATAATAAAAATGATGATGATATAATGAATAATTATTATGGGATTTTATAGCTGGAAGGCATGGTAGTTATTTCAAAGCCATTTGTAACCAACAGCCTTATAAAAAGCTAGAATGTATTACATATGTGCAGAAGGTAATTGCGAGCATGTATTCAATCCCAACATCTGAAATAACTAATGTGTTATGTTTGTTACTACAGTAACTACTGCTTGATAAAAAAGTGAACCCACAAATAACTAAATTATTTAATAATACTCAGCCCTTTTTGAAAGGAGAAATGATGACTTTTAAATAAAATTCCATAAGAGGAGATGTCTTCTATTCTTCAATGAAAGCTATATAGTTTTCTTCCAGCAGCAAACTGTTTTTTTTGTGAAATGCAGAACCTCCAAAAGTATTGTTTTGCGACTTAAGACATGGGAGAAGAGGATTCTAAACATACAGGTCCTGGATTTCTGTGATAAATAAAAGAGCAAGCAATGGGATTTTTTTCTTCTCAAAAAAAAAAAAAAATCAAACAAAAAAACCCCAACAAAACAAAACTATGAAGGAAAAATAGATGAAGCAATGTCTAAGTTTGCAGTCAGTTTGTGCAACAGCCTTGAAATACATGGGCTACTTCACAGATCAAGAAATGTTCAATATTTTTCTTTATTTCCCTTTATTTACAGAAATACCAGCAATTCCAGTTAGGTTTTGAGGAACCTGCTTTATGTCATTATCACAAGGCAACACTGTGATATCACTCACGAAGCAGCTCGTATGCCTTTTCTGACTCTACAGGAGTCAAAATTAGATCCCCACTCCCGTTACTTCCATGTAGCAAAAGAGCATTTAGTTTGGTAAGTGATCTCCCTGTCTTGATCTCTGCCTGTGAGCTTTATCATCTTATTTCCCCAATGCTGTTTTGCTGACCAGGAGCAGGAGAGTGGCTGGGCAGGCATCTGACCTCCAGCCAAGGTCACCCCACTACGCTGGGACACATGCAGCTATCCTGAAATGAAGTGTTGTGGGCCTGATATTTCTGAGTCGGAAAGATTTTTAGCCTGCTAGCAGCTGCTAACTTTTTCCCAAGGAAAAATTTCTCAAGAAAGTTTCTTCTCAAAACAATCTTGGCAAAAAACCTATCCTTTCTCAAAACAATCCTTTTTCAGGCGGCGTTTGCTGTTTCTCTGGTTAACCAATAGGATTAGAGAGGTGTTGCTCCTATTCACCACTCATTTAAAGTCTATATCGGAACATCTTATAAAAGGTAGTAAGAATTAGAAAATAAAGCCTTCTTTTTCTATGCTCTTTGCCTT
The DNA here is from genome assembly GCF_009819655.1 of Sylvia atricapilla. NCBI lineage: Eukaryota > Metazoa > Chordata > Aves > Passeriformes > Sylviidae > Sylvia > Sylvia atricapilla. The sequence goes on from NC_089140.1 coordinate 135,061,679, forward strand.
CTGAAATATTTGGAGTTTTTCTTTCGTGTCCTACAGCAACGAAGTGTGAACATCCATATGGAAGTGAGAGATGTATCTGAACATGGGGTAGTTGCTTTTAAAAGAACTAAATGCTCTGAATGTGAGTTTGAGGGGGTCAACTGCGTGCAGTAAACCAGTTCCTTTCAAAGTCAGTCTACCTTTATTTTTTAAATAAGCCTAACATTTCATGGAGATAATAATTCAACATGAAAGATTTTGAATAAAAGTAATAAAAAGACTGATGTTTATTGGGTTTTCAAAAGAATCTTGGAAAAAACAATTTTTAAATGCTAGTTCTGTAAAATTTTAAATTTTGACACCTCAACAGAACATCTTAAGAACTTCAACAATATGCAATAACTCCCTTGTATGTGCTCACATAGTTACAAACACACAAATACGTACACTATTCTGAAAAGCACAAATCATTTTAATTTAAAAACATATTATTAGCTTCCCGTCTATGCCCTTTTAATATAGCCATGGCCTTTGTTTTCTACCAAAACATGCCTGTCTCAATGTCTGGAATTTCTGCAATCAGCTTCCACCTACAGTTTCTGCCAGCCCCACAGAAGATGAGCTGGTGCCACTGGGTAGTTTTGATGCACAGAGCAGCAGACCCAGATAGGTGTGAACAGAGAGGCAGAATATCCTGGTGTGATGGGAGTGTGCACATTTCTCACCACCCTGTGCCCCAAGGGTGCAAATAAAGAAGGGCAAAATTGCTACAGTTTTTAACATGCTCCCCGTGGGAATATTGATCAAGAATCCAGTGATCTGATTTTCAATAAGAAAGAAGTAGCTAGGCCAGGCAGCACACATGTACAGTCACTGGGTATGGAAATACTCCCAAGTGTAAGCATGATTTTGGCAGGGGGAGAGGAAACGGTAGAGGGAAGGAGATGCAGAACATCAAACCATTTAAATAATGTGGCCCCATCAAACCATTAAGATAATACGGTCCTAAACTACCTACCCTTTAGTAACTTAGCTATTTATAACTTAGAAATCATAAATAGAGCTGTTATATTAAAATGCTTAACCATGAAACAACATTTAAGAAATAGTTGTTAACATTTCCATATCCCAAATTATCACTGAGACAGGAAGATTGCATTCTGTGTTCCTAGGTACGTCTACGATTCTAGTTTTCTTCATTCTAAAAGAGCATGAACTAAAGTATGCATTGAAACGATTGTTTTAAAATGTCAGTGATGTACTTGAAAAGCTGCTGCTTGTTCAAAATTAGTTCTTCCTCACAAGAAAGGATATTGCATTTCAGTTTCTAGGAATTTAAAGAGACAACGAAACCAAAAATGACGCCTGTTCTTTGCACAAATATAAACTATATTCCTGTTAGTTTGAATCCATTAATGAATTAATCTTTGTCAGGAGAGTGTCTATAAAAAGGAGGTTCTTAAAAGACCCCAAGGACATTATAGCACTGATGGTTTACCATTATGTGGTATAACAAAGTTTTACTTAGCCAGTTCTAAAAGCAGACATATGGAGTCCATTAAACCCCTCTCTTTTTTGTGGTGTAATTCTGAATGGCTGTATTATACTACTTATTTAAAATATGGATTGTAACTTCCACCACCAATTAATAAGAGTCCTACACAGTGCATGCAATTTATAAGATGCACAAACTTTGTCCATCAGCACCTAAAACTTAAACACTCCTGAGAACTGTATTTCAGTTAACTGTTACAAATAGAAGATTAATATTATGAGACCAAGTAACCTTGACACTAATTAAGTCAGGGACACACAGTTTAGCTGCTGTTAAAGTCAATGAAGAGGCACTTATCCTGTAAATCCCCTGATATTTTGAGTAGTTTTGGGATATTCTTTTTTAATGTATACATTTTTATCCTCTGTCACACATACATAATCATGCTCCACCACAATATTCCCAACTAAGGAATTTCCATTTAGTTCTTAAACAAATATTTTAAAAAAAGATCTTAAACAAATATTTTAAAAAAAGAATCTCACACATGAAACCAATCAACGCAACTGATTTCCCTTCCACAATAAAAACTCCATTCTTCACTATTCCTTCCACTTGATGCCACTTTCTGCTCCCTTATATTAGCATCATCTTTTACCACCTTCATTTCCTTATCTATACTCTTTAGGTCTTCCTAATTAAAGTATTTAGGCCTTGATCTTACACGTGATCTCCACAAGTTCACTGGAGTTCATCACAGATCTATAAAATACCTTGCATTATACCTTATTTCTAGATAAGGGCTACAATAGAAAAACCCAAGAGGCAAGGAACGAAGTGCATACTCAAGATTCAAAGGACCATGTTCTTGAAATGCATCCTACCCAAATAATGAACAGCATGGAAGTAAGCGTTAAGAAATATTAAAAAAAATACAGCTACAATGCACTTGTATGCATACGTGTGTATATATATATATATATATATGAACTGTCAATCAAAAGGTATGTCACCCAAAATCATGGCAGAGAGTAACTAAAAAAGCACAAGAAAACTTCCTTATCTTTATTCATCCCTTTATTGCAGGGAAATGTAGTTAAAATGCTAAGATTTAGTAAATTGCTCAAATAGTTAAGAATTAATATTTTCAAAGTCAGAAATGAAAGCAAAGGAACTAACTCCCCTCTGTTACTGACAACTAGAAAGTTTCAAGTCTATATGACCACCAAATTCAACCCAACACACGTTGAATATCAAGAAATTTAAGCTTTTGCTATGACTTCTAAGAGAATCTGAAAATCTACAAATAAAAAAATCTCACACAGATGCATTAGAAGCCAAAACATTGAAGAAAATGGAAGAGAAGAGAGGACCACACATTCCTGACCCTGGAACAGAGAAGTTGTCCAGAGAAGTTACAGCTGGCCCATCCCTGGAAGTGTTCAAGGCCAGGGTAGATAGAGCTCTGAGAAACTTGGTCTACTGAAATGTGTTTCTGCCCATGGCAGGCGGGTTAAACTAGATGACCTTTGAGGTTCCTTCCAACCCAAGCCATTCTATGATTTAAGACTGACTGTTCTCAGGTGCCAGCTGGCAGCCTGTGAAGTGTCACAAGGCCAGATGAGAATGTGCAAGGTTCTCCACTGGGCAGATCCACGTCTCACTGAGCCCATCATCTGCTCAGTTCAGTTCAGGAGGAGACCAAGAGCAGGTGATCATATCCTGGAAGATGTTGGTGGTTAATGCACATCAGCACCTGTTAAACACTATGAACACAACTAGACTTAGATGAATGTAAGGTTCCCAATTAAATGTTTAAATCATACTATCACCTGCAACTTCACAGTGACACTTCTGAAGCTTTTTCGTTTCTGTTTTGGCCTCACTGGCTTATCCTGAAAGTGAAAGATCCTCTCCACATGAACCCAAGAAAATACTTTCCCTTGAAAATCAGCTCTTACAATTAATCTCCTTTCTCCAGTTACGAAACCTTGGATATTTCATACAGCAATCATATAACCAAGAATTAACAATCAAATATAACACACAGCAAATATTCTCAGATGAGTCACTGTACTCTCTACATTCTTAATTTGTTGGTTTCTTTGCTGAGCAATCATCAGCTAATTACTGAGCTAACTATAGAACACCAAAATAGTAACATCTGCTAGACACAGCCACAAAGGAAAGAAAAGATTTCTCATCTCATACTTGAGCTAAAATAAAAGTGTGCATAATGATAATTTTCAAGAGATCTTATTACAACTTTGCTTCAGCTATTTCTAATTTTTGACACAAGTATGTCCTTTATGTTTCTAAGAGGACTGCACAGCTCTATTAACTAATGCCATAACCCTACCTTCAGGGTCCTCTCCCATTTGAACAGGTTTGGGTTCCTCAGTTCAATGTCTGGAAAATTCCAATAGATCAGGTAACATTACAAAAACAGAAACAATCCTTCTTCTGAACATCAGATATAACTTTTTTCATTGCTTTTGCATCCCACACACATAAAGTGAGCAAGGAATAACATCAAATGCTACCATGGCTGTTTACTGGTCTTTTAGACATGACAGTCTCCCTGGTGGACAGGACAGAGCTGATCACCACCCAGCACCCAGGGATTCACAGCAAAGATCTCTGTATCCAGGGAGGTTTGTGGAGTGTCCTCCACTGCATCAGCAAGCTGTTAAAATCATCATTGTATCAACACAGAAATGTATCTCTCCCCACTGACAGTTGTTCAAATGGTGAATTTGGCAGGAGTACTTGCCAAAAAGGCGACTGGCTTTTGTTCAAGGGAAATAATGCAATATGGACAACAGGCAGGCAAGTCACGCTGCAACAGCAGCTTTTTAAAGTAGCAGGGAAAAAAAAAAATAAGACAACAAAAAAACTAAACTTTTTCTGAGGGTTCTCATCTGTTTTTTTTTTTCAAGGAACTGTAACAGGAATATCTGCTACTGTTACAGCTACAGGTAGGGCTGCTGGTGGATATTCAGTTTCCAATTATTTGTTACAACACAGCTGAGAGCAATTAGACAGTTTACATATGACTGGTAGGAGCCCAGCGCACATTATGTGGACCATCAGGTCCTGCAGCCTAAACATAATTCTTGATTTAATGGATAAATGAATTTTGCTAAACCACTTCAAATAGAGGAATGTTTTCTGAATCTGTGTGCAGGCTGTTAATACAGTTCTATGAAGTCACATTCCATAGAGATCACAGAACACTTTATCAGATCCAATAAAAATTGCACCCCCAAACCCCACACCAATGAATTTAGTACTGTTTTCTGGGGCTTGTAATCTTCTAGACAGACATCTTGTTTGGCAATTATTTTTCTTTTCACTGAATGATACTTTCTATGATCGTTGTCTGCTTTACACAAAAAAGAGGGTTTTTTCCTATTTCTCTGCCAAACCTTGACTACCAATAGCAAGCACCTTTTTGGGTTTCTCCACCAAGTACACTGATTCCTTCACTTTTTCCACATTCTTTGCTGTGGAAGCATAGTGGTTTTGGTCCTAAAGGAGAGGTCTAAGGATTAAATAAGAGACAAAGTAAGGGCACAGATTCACTGTATCTCTTACTGCTCAATTGCCAGTGCCATGGAACATGTCTGATGCTTACAAAAGCCATTAATAAAGACCTGAAATTTCTGCTATGCTGTCTTGTATGAGAAAGAAAATAATATAGCAGCATACTAATGCAATGTACTAATTTTGCTGCATTATTAAATCAGTAATTAATTTATCATTAATTTGGTGATTTCAAAAGAATATCTCCTCCATTTATAAAAGGACTATTCTTTCACTTATGCAAGCGTACTAAAAGTCTGTCTGGCTTGGAAACCAACACACAGAAATATATTCACAACAAACCCCATGGAGCAGAAAAGGACTTTATAAAAAACCATGATGGCTTTCAGGATAAACAATACAAACCTCTACGGCACACAGTGAGTTTTACATACTCTGGTGAAAGAACCTATTTTGGGACAACAGGTCCATTTATGGACTTCAAAAAACCTTTGACACATCACAAATCACCACTCTAAGCAGGCGTGTGAGGGCAGTCTGGTCCTGGGGCACCTGACAGAGAGACACAAACGGGCCCAGCAAGGAGCTCAAGGCTTCTGCAGTGCTGGAGTGCAGATAGGGGCTGAGCTGAGCCCTTCCTGCTTCCTGTCTGTGCCAGAGGAAGAGCCTGTCCAGGTGCACAGTGGAACAAGTGCTGAGGGACAGTTTGCCTCCTGGGGCAAGTCCAGCTTAACAGAGTGGGATTCTGGAGGAGTGAACATCTCATGAAAGCAGCTGTTGAGTCCAGCCCACATATTTTGTGTGCCATGTGGGAGCCTGAGTTGATTTAATCTGGCAAAGAGGATCTAAAAAGGGGTCTAAGCTGTCCCTGGCACCAAGTGAAAAGTTTGTTAAGGTTAGTCCATGCTGGCCAAGCTCTCCATGGTGCCAGATGAGATGGAAAAAGGCTAGGGAGCTGCTGGACAGTGGCTTACACAAGGGAAATCGAAGCAAGTGCAGAAATTTATTGCTGAGTTTAGCCACAGACACGGAAGAATCACTAATACCAATTATAACTTGCATATTTCTTGTAGCCATGGTAAGGAAGAATTGGTACTGGCTGCCCAGGGCAGTGTTTGAGCTCCCATCCCTACAGAGATTTAGAAAACATGTGGACAGGGTGTTCAAGAGCATGGTTTAATGGTGGACATGGCAGTACTGGATTAACAGCTTGATTCACTGATCTTAGAGGTCTTGTCCAAGGTGAATGGCTTTATGATTCCATTATATAATGAGGATTCTTGATCAATATTCTGTTTTTCACAAATTTCAAGCAGAAGTCTAATATCTTGAAAACCCAAGAGAAAAAAAGTGCATGAGAAAATTAAAACTGCATGCAAAAGGCTTTCAAGCTTCCTTTCCATGTGCATGCTCCCCACATTCCAATGTGGAGACCAGTGTTTGGAGGCTGATTTTGCTGATTTTCCCCCACTGAGCAATTCATTTATTGGCAACTGAGACCATTACTATTACTTCCAAAATCATCATAGTAGATGCAATGGCTTCATTAGGAATTCATTCTAAGTGATCTGTGCAACTCTCAGATTAATTTGGAAAGAAAACCAGTCCAAAATTAAAAGATCATGGTAGGTAGAATAGCTTGGATTTACTGCTTCATAGGCTAGAATTACTTTTTTTTATTATTCCCAATGTAAAGAAGTAGCCACTCTCATACCTGAGGAGTCTTTTTCTTCTGTAAGATTTCTTGAATAATTCTCCACATATTCTTTAGTTTGCCCTGTTTCTTACTTACAGAAGAATACTGAGCTGAAGGTAATAAAGGTACTGGCCCTGCCTATTTAAGCTGTGTCCAGCCAGATGCAACAGGCATCAACATATAATGTCAGACAGCTGAAATTTCCTAAGGTCTTTTGCTCTTAACCCCAACACAAACCAATAGCAGATGAGCCTTGTCAACAATTTGCTAGTTGCTTAGTACACTCCAACTATCATGTTCTAGACTGCACACTGCATATCTGGTTGGCATTAAAGTGTATAATGAAGAACATATTTGCATCCTGTATTTTTCCAATTTTAATCACTATATTACAGGCTTAACAGGCTTACAGTTCATGTCAGGAGCTGAATTGTTCTAATAAAATATGAAGCATTTATCTACTGAGAGGCTGAAAAGAGCAAAGTTTGTTTATTGCCAAGTCTGAAACAATGCTAACTAGAACGTGTGTTACTTAATCTCATTCATGCCCATAAGATTTTACATGCTATGACTAAGCTGAGTAAATAAAATTCAGAAACTTGAAGGAAATCCCATTCTCTTACTTTTATTGAGCATTAGTAAAAAGCTTGGCTCTGTACTGGAAACAGCCTGTTTTCCAGCTCACTTCAGCTACATCTAAGGCACCTAAGGCTTCATTATAATCTACATAAGACATGAAAACTACTGGGAAAACAAACAAAGGAGAAGAGTCCTAGCAGAACCCAGGAAAAGCACAGCATAAGCAAAGCTGCTTCACAAACACATCCAACTGTTACAACATTTCATCGGACATGTCTAAACCAATGGTGATATTCTCATTCCATTCAGGTCAGCAAAGGATGAGCAATTCATTTCACAGGGCCAGGATTCTCCCTATATCTTTGGCTTAAGAAACTCATGGAGCAATTTAAGTAAATTTAAATACTATGATCTAAAGTCCAAGCAAGAGATTCTGACCATTCTGTTGCTTCTAGGAAGAAAGCTTCCAAAGAACATTCTAGATAAAGGCACTAAAAGAAGAAAATACATAATGATAAGGAACAGATCTTCAAGTTATAAACATGGGAAAGAAAAAAAAGGTATGTAGCAGAATTCAAGCAAAACCAAAACATTAGACAACAGAAATGAATTTATTTCTCAGCTGTACAAAGTCTTCACCATTGTAGAGCTGATGCAAGACTAGGCAAGGAGCAAATGTCCCATTTTCCAGAAAAATAAAGATGGATACAGGAAGTTTTCTGAGCAACTTCACCAAGGTCATATATGTTGAGAATCAGGAACTGAAAATATATCTTCTGTGCACCTGAGGGAGATCCTTATCACTGCAGTTATTCTGCTCTAAACATTTAGCAAAACTGAACGTAATCATTGCAAAACCGTAATTCATAGAACTCTTTAAAAAAATTCAAATTACTAGATTTTAAAAACCTCAAAAATTCCTACAAAGTAATCCTCCAAGACAAAAATGAACCAATGAAACCACATCGAATAAGGACAGTTTTTTTGGATGTTGGGAGACAAGAAGGTGGTATTTCAAATAAACATGGAATTTTCAGCAATATGCTTTGAGAAAATGCTGGGTTTACAGGCAAATAAAAGAGTTTACAGACACTTGGACAAACAGTGAAGGAAGAACAAATGCTATTTATGCTGCCATAGCTGTGCAAGGCTGAGAAGAGGAGCAGCAAAACAATTTAACTAGAAAGGGGAAGGTAAGAGAGGAGAATAAGTGTCTTTAACCACAGTGGAGCAACACTTGATTGAAAAATTAGAATTCTGAAAATATCTGATTTAGAAAAAGATATTAAAAAGACAAAAAATGTTTCCACACTACACAAACCCACACTTAGCTTCAGGACATTACTGTAATTCAGTCCAGTATCACTGAGTTTTACATGCTGCTTGTATTCGCCACATTCAAATCCTCCTCCAAATCTCCTGTCATCCTCCCTGCTGTCAACCCCAGGCATCAGAGCCTGAGACTTCAAAGATGATGGACCAGACTGAGAAATCCTGCACTAGAACAGATGGAGCATATCTGTTTTTCAGATACATATAGCTATCCCCACATCTTGCAGGAATACTATTAAAAATTAAATTAAATCTACTAGCTTCTGTATTTCAGATCCACCTAAATCACAGCAGGCTGGGTGTCATCCAGAAAAATGATGCTTAATGACTACAGGGCTTTTTCAAATTGAAATGAGAATTCCTTCATAAAGAAGATAAAAATTTAATAAATTTACCTATGTTCTCTGAGTGCCTACCATTCAGTACATTTCAAGTAGAAATTAGAATTAGTATTTAGCAAGGGCCTATTGATTTTTTTTTTCATAATTCCATGGAAATACAAATGCAGTATTAAAAACAGACAGGTCATATGTTTCTAAAAAACTAAAAGCAACTTGGCTGACATTACACAGATTATGTCTGCAACATGAATAATGAGAGACTGGAGAATTAAAGAAAAGAGAGTGGAAGCTCTGAGGAGGCAAAGACAAAAAAAAAAATCCTATCTCCCTTTCTTATATTCTTAACACAAGAAAAACACATTTCTTAATTTTGAGAACATCCTACGTTTTTAAAGCTATGTTTCCACTTTCAGATAAGGTAATTTAGTAAGGTGTTCAGTTTAATACACTAAATGTGGGCCTCTCTGGGACATCTTAATTTCACAGCCCAGATCTGAGGTATCTGAGTTATCTCAGTTTGGAAGGAAATAACATAATTTGGGGTTTGTTTTTTTTTTTTGCAAACACATAAGTTTTTCATACAACAATTAAGTAACACTATTGGAAATACCTACCTGAAATTCAAGAGCTCCATCCTTTGCACCTGAAAGTTTAAATGTCAAGATAAAACCTCATTCAAATACTTTCAGACATTTACCTAGTAATGAAAACAGGCAGTAGTAGTTTCTGCACCCTGCAGAGCACTGATGTAGAGTCAAACAGATTTTGCTATCCCAGTTCTGATAGCCATGACAACACAAGTCTTCACATCAGATAGAGCCAGCAGTGTCTAAAGCTCCTAAATCATTGTCATGAATGCAATGTTCTACATGCTGGTGTGTGTTCAGTCAATAAACTTGAAGGCAGGAAACTTATTTATGTGCTTATTATGCTTCATAATAACCATATAAATGCCTAGAGATTAACACTCTAGGACCTGTTAGCCAGGCATATCACTGATGCAATTTAAACTACACTGTGATAAAACACTGCACTCTACACCAGAGATACTGGAGGCACAGAAGGCAAAGAGAGACTTGCAGTGCCTGCTTAAGCTGCTCAATATTTATTTAAGAAAAACAGAGGGATAAAAAAAAAAAAAAAAACTTGTAGACACACATGCAAAAATCCGTTATGGGGTGGTGAGGTAGAAGAATCTGGTTTTAAACATACTGACCAGCTCTGTTGGTAAGAGAACCAGGCACCTTGGATTCAAATTTCATGCTCTCACCACTAAACAACAATCCCTGCAGAGCATTTAAGTAAAGCTGTAAAATCGAACATCAAACAGCAAAAGCAAAGCTTTAGGATGTACTTGAATATGATCAAGAGCATTCAACTAATCAGATTTCTTCTTAGCTAAACACACATAAACAAAAGAAAAATTATTTCACACAGTAAAATATCTTTACATGACTACTACAAGGACAGTGTTTCTGTTACAAACTAAAAATGAATGACAAAAACAAACAAACAAACACAATAACAAGCAGTGATAACTATGTTTGTGCCTAAACAAAAGGGTTACATTTTAGTCACAATTTCATAATTTAGCGGTATGAGATGTAAACACAAAAGAAGGTTACCTCTAAACAGTTCTGACATTAAATCATTGTAATATAAGTCTCTTGAGAGACTCACTATTCCTCCACAGCACTGCATTTCATTGTGTGCTTTTTCTCATTACATATCCACCAAACTTAACTATGAGTTAAGGTATTTTTAAGATCAAGCCCAGAATGGCACATGCTATGCTGAAATCCAAAAATATAGACTCACTTACCATTTTGTGTAGAAAAAGAAATTTTGCAACAGAAATTTTACATGGTAATTTTTATACTGAGCAAAAGCATTGCTCACTCCAGCAGTGGTCTATGCTTTCAGAGGAAGGTATCAGAAACCTCTTGTAGGTAAAGGCAAATTCATCTTCCAGTTAAGAGTATTCCCAGACTGTGATACTGAAGTCTGTATCTAGAAGCATGAGATTAAGTAATGCCTCAAAAAAAAACCTATATTAGCAATATGAATATTTGTAATTTTTTATTGCTAGGTAAAAGTATTACCTACTTTACCATTCAGCAGTCAAACCTCAAATTTAGCAGGAATGGTTATAGGGAACTGCTGTGGTGAACATCTGTCTAATTGCATGATGTTGGCATCATCAGTCATTCAATTTTCTTCAACTCCTAGCCCAATTCTGAAGCAGACTTGAGCAAAAAGAGAACATCATTTATGACTTGTTTTTTTCAGAGGTACTAAGCATCCTCAATTGTCATTCTCTTTTACTTCGTTTTGTAACCCCAGGACTCCATTTCCACACCTATAAGAGACACCCATCACTTCAGAGAGATGCATGGGAAAGCATCCTCAGTACTCTAAAATACTATCACAAAACAGAAGAACACATGATTTTCAAAGACTCAATCCCAGTAATAATGTAATTAAGAAAAAGGTCACTGGGTTTGCTAACACCACATAATCATAAAGCAAATACCATGGTGAATGAAGTACCATTGCTACTTACTACTCCACTGGGTCTTCTCTTGGAATTTGAAGTACCAGTGCATGTATTTTTTTTTAAGCTGTCCACATCTCTGGATATGAACTACACATGTAGCTGCTTATCAGCTAAAGTGTGTACACTGAGCTCCCAGCAAAGATGAAAGCAACAGAACACAGATGAAAAAAATGTTGACTTTAGTAATTAGAAAAAGCCAGCTGCAGCTAATAAGGAGAAGGAATGTTAAACTGAGACCTTTTTATTTTTTATTTTTTTTTAACTTACTACAGCTGAGACACAGAAGCCAAGTAAATCACTGGACTCTTTCACTCTATGACTGCTGGTAGAGAACTGTGCATAGAAAAACTACTGTAGCTGATCTGGTAGGACCACAAGCCCTAAATGGGGGTCTTCATTCAGGTCAAACTTTGGCAAATTCTAATCCTCCTCAGGTGACATTACATGTATTCGACCACATCCAGTTGATGTCTTCAAATATTTCCCTTCCTCTCCTCCTTAAGCCTTCCGGAGTGTGTTTAAGGAGCACAGAATAATGTTATTTCACCCAATGAGCCTCATGTTACATCAGGCTCAATATGCAGTAGTTTCACTTAGTGCTTGCTTGAAAAGGTACTAGAGAAAAGCCCTCTTCCAAAGATTAAATAAATGCCTACATATTGATGCCACTGCTTATTACAATAACGGAAATAAAATTTGAAAGCAGCAAGACTTTTTCCAGGAGTATGATGAAAGAGTTAAAGTAATTCAAGCGTTCTCAAATACAGCATCAGCAAATTGACAACCATATCCCAGAGCAAGCACCGTCTCAGGAATATCCACAATGCCTGAGACAGATTGACATCACCCTAGATTTACAACAAAATGAGGGAGACCAGAGTTAGGTCTAGTATCTTAATTATTGAATTCTTTGCCATCTGTAAATATTTGAGAGAAGAAAAATGGGGGAGCAAGGAACTCATGGGATGCAAAATTAGCATGACATAGAATCTTATTTTTATGACAACCTGTGCTACTGATAAATACCAAGAAGCTTCTCTGAGTTGATTCTAGTACTCCAACAACATTAAGGGGATTGCAACTGCATATGATTCTGTCACTTATCCTAAGGATTCCTAAAGGGAATGGACTGTCTGTTTCCTCTCCACAGCTGGCTATTAAAAAAGCAGGCTCAAGCCAGGTACCCAATACATTTGCAAGCTACCTTTCACAGAATGGCTTAAGTTGGAAGGAACTTCTGGAGGTGAAAGGAACTATTTGGTCAAATTATCCTGTTCAGGTAGGGCCAGACAAATTCAACTGCCCAGGACCACATGTGGATGACTTTTGAATATCTCCAAGGACAGAGACTCCACCTCTCTGGACAACACATGCCAGTCCTCAGACATGTACACTGTAAAAAAGTCTTTCCTGATGTTCAGAGGGTACCTCCTGTGTTTTAGTTTGTGTTCATTGCTTCCTGTTCTGCTACTGAGCACCAGGTAAGAGCCTGACCCCCTCCCTTTCAGCTACATTGATGAGAATACCTTTGTGCCTTCTTTGGGCTGAACAGACCCAGTTCTCTCAACCTTTCCTCACAGGAGAGATCCTCCAGTCCCTTAATCATCTTTGTGGTCCTTTGTTGAGCACTCTCTAGTACTGAGAGTCCAGAGAAGGACACAGCATTCAGCTGTGCTTCACCATTGCTGACTAAAGGGGAATGATCACCTGCTGGCAATCCAGAACAACATGAACCTTCCCAGCAGCATGGGAACATTGCAGGCTCATGTTCAGCACAGCACCCACCATGTCCCCCAGGGCCCTTTCTGCCAAGCCGCTCTCTTGCTGCTTTTCCCCCAGCTAACAGTGATGTGTGGGGTCGTTCTTTCCCAGGTGCAGAGCTTTGCACTTCCTGTTGAACTTTATGAGGTTTGTTACGATTTCTCCAGCTTGTTGAAGCCCCCTGGATTAGGGGTATTTTCCAGATCACTGTTGGCATAAGATGCAAATAGCAAGACATTTTTAGCAGAACAGACAGTATCATCTTCTTCTTGTACTCAAAGCTGAGCAAGATTAGAGTCCCTTTGACACAATACACAAGTCTCTGTCTAGTGTTGCAGAGACCATGCAAAAGAGATGGATAGAGCATGAACAGCATAAATGCAGAACAATAAGAGAAAAATGGTTTTTCCTGTTCCAAGAGATACAGATGAAGCTGAACACTAATCTGAAATGGAGGAAATGCTTTTTTTTTGTACGAGTACTTGGCCTCAGCACAGAGGGGCCACACAATCCAGTGAACATGGGCGAATCTGAGAATCAAAACTACAGATCAAATACCCAACCTTGTCCTCTAATAAAAAGGTTATTCTATGCCTCTTCTTCCTCTCCATGTGTCAGTTTTGTTTACCTGATCCCTTCAAAAGAAGTACATATAATTTTACTACTCCACATCTGTACAACACTAGACTAGGCAGTCTACAAGTTCTGTTCACCTAAACATAAGATTTTAAGATTTTGCAGATTTGCTTCTCAGTTTCACACCACACATAGTCATAATTTTCTATTTCTATAAGAATCTATATTAAAAAACCAAACCAATCACAAAAAAAAAAAAAAAAAAAAAAGTGGAGCCAAAGTAACCTTTACAGCAAAAAAGGCAAAAAAAAAGTTACTTTAAACACAACAAAAATTTTGGAGATTCCAATCATTCAATCATTTTCATTCCTGACTACAGCCATAAGCATTTCCTAAACTGAATTCCAAAACAACTTTAAAAGCTGCAGACACAATTCTGCAAACTCTGTGACTAATAAGAGAACTATGATAACTACTTCTAATTCTGCAGTTCCATTACAGCTAAAAAGAGAAACCATGACTCAGTGTCATCTCAGCATCAGCAAAGATGCTGCACTCCAGCATATTGCAATAGTGCTGTAAGAAATAGTTGGAAGCCAAGGCACCTGTCTAGAAGCACCACTCCAATTAGACACTGACATTATTTACATCCCTACTGCCATAATATTAAGGTTTCACACTGGAAAGCTGCTTAGCATTTACAGAAAAGACAAATTTATTTTCTGTTACCATGTTCATTAATGTATACATACCATAAGCTTTACAGGTAGAAAGACTGAAGAACATCCTGAAGGTACCTGCTCACCAGGGAGGCAGAATTCCCAATGCTGAACCACATCAGGTAAACACAAATTTATAATGTGTAATAATGATTGTACCCACTTACAACCAATATTTGCTGAACAACTTAAAAAAGACCAAGAGAGATGCATGCAAGCCTGGCACATTTTGCATGGCCCAGGCAAGGAACTTAAGCTGAAGAACTGCCCTGCTGCCACAGGAGTAGATCACAACAGCAAAGGCACACAACTACCCTACTCCAAAAGGTGCCTTGCCTCAGATGCCCCTTAGTGTGTCAGCTTCTCTTGCATTCAACAAAGTAGAGGAGAGAACACTAACCATTTTGGAGAAGACAGGAAACCAAATTTAGAGGTAAAACCACCTCCTGAGAATGCTCCTGGTGAAAGTAAATCACATGTCCTGATGCAGACAGATAAATAACCAAACCCTCTGTGAAATGCTGTTTGGGTTTAGGTTTGTTGCAAGACTGAAGCACCTCAGGTCAGAGGCTAGCTGTACTTCACAATTGCTAAAAGCTTTGAGCAAACTAAAACCAGCAGCTGCTGTGTTGTGCTGTGTGTGCAACCTAATGCACCTCGTGTGCATCACAGTGATTGTGCCAGGTTACAGCTACTCTTATGGAGTCAAAACTGAACCCATACCCCTCACATTATTAGTGTGCACTGTATAAACTGAGATGCAATCCAGGTCTGAACCAGCTCACATGAAGGGCCAAAGAACATGTCTGCTACAGGAAAGGGAAACCAGTACAGATTTCTGATTTTTGCTCTGGTGATCTTGGTTTAGAGGCTGTCACCTCAGCAGAGCCAGCAGTACAGGGCTTCACCTCAGCTGGGACCCTTAAATACCATCTCGATATAGACAAAGCAAAAGATGATGGAATTTTAGTGGTGTGCTGGGTTACGTAACCAAAAAAAAGTGTATTCTATTTCATCTGTTGAAAGCAGTTGGGGAGATGTTTTTCTTTACCTCTTGTAACTCCAGGGCGGGGAGGGGATGGGAGGCCTTCAGATAATGGGCCAGCTGTCAAAACCAGGTGGAACATTGTTCCTTATCTCTCCCACGACAACCTCCAGGGGATATCTTCTCTTAATGGGCCATTAAGGCTCACCAGTGACATAACACATTACATCATCCTATTGTGAGCTGCTCCACCCAGTGGGAGCAGCCAAACCACTCCTATTTAGATAAAAACTGAGACATAGGGACACCTGAATCTGGTTTTCCACTGGATTCCCAAAGGAAGACCAGACCCATCTTGCCATTACTGGACCCTTTTCTACAGAACCATCTCTACTCCAACAGAACCACATCTGCCACTCCAAGAGGGCTTACTTTGGACTGCTTCCAACACCCTGAACAACAGGTTGTTTTTCTGACTCAGTTGTCAGGTTGTATTTCTGACTCAGTCAGGGTTTCTAGGTTTTTTGTTTGGTTGGTTTTTTTTATTTTTTTTTTTTTTACTACTACATTTGTTGTCTTAATATTTCTAGTAAAGAACTGTTATTCCTATTACCAAATCTTTGCCTGAAAAGCCTTTAATTGCAAAATTATAATAATTTGGAAAGGGGAGGGTGGGGCACATTCTCCATTCCAAGGTAAACCCCAGCTTTCCCTGGCAGGTACCTGTCTTCCCAAACCAAGACAGTGCTCATTTAAGAGTCACAGCCACATGTTTGGCAGTGGAAGCATTGTCTAAGTTGGAAAGTTTATAATAAAAACATATGGTATCCACCAAAATTTTTGAGTAATCCCAGAAAGAAGAGCGAATCAGTAACACCTATCTTTACTAAGCAGAATTGCTGTTCCAGTTATTTCCATCTTGCCCATAACGTTTTAGTATGGACGTGATGGGTGTTGTCAGCACTGCTACACACGTGCAGATTAATCTGTGCATGCACAACAGCCTTCTGTCTGATGTGGCCAGTTTGGGGTTTTTTTGGTATTCCAAAGGTGGCAACCATACGACTGAGAAGACCATACATGACTGAAGAGTATATGTGAGTGTGCAACATATTTCAGCCAGCATTTCAACTCAAAAAAGAAAATAATGTGCTTGGATCAGGAAGTTTGTATTTTATGGCAGCACTGCAATTCTCTAACACAAATACACTTGCCCCTTTGCAGTGTAAAAGCAGTACAAGTATCTTCCAAGATAAAAAGGCAAAAACACTGTCTTCATTGCTGCACGTGGTAGTTTGGAGTTAGTGCTTGTGCAACTGCCCAGTAATTAATAAAAACTACCAATCTAAAAGCCATCACAAACATTACTTATCTCCCATGTCCCTTCCTCCATCTCACAACATCTGTGTTTGGGTCTGATTTTCATCAAGATGGAGAAAATCTTCACAATTGTTACAAAAAATATACACAAAGGTAAATTTGAGACTCAGTCCTTAAATCATATGCTTTTGATTATCTTTAAATTTAAATCCTAGAGGAAAAAAATTTTACAAACAGAAAATCACAATAGAAGTACTTTCATGATATTTTGGATCTATGTTAACCACACATGAGATTTGCAATTATTCTCATCAAATAACACACAAGTCCACTGAAAGTGTGGGGGAGGGGGTATTTGAAACAAAATTACAGAACTGCACACCTCTTCTAAATATTCTGCGTGTAACCTGCAATTGCTTATATTTCCCTAGTTACAATCTTATGACTAGATCATAAAAACAATAAAAAAGGAAGGAAACAACATTTCCTCATAAAAGGACAAAATCTTGGAGATACATCAAGTACCTGGCTTTACTGAAATTTGTATTTCAAAAAGAAATACATAACAGATCAATGAAACAAAGAACATCAAGGGTTTTTTGTACTTTTCACTAGATCTTAAAAAACATCCATTGATCCCATAATCAAGGTACCTCAAATACTTATTGCTTCTCTGCTTTCCCATTAAAATTCATCTCTTCCCCACACTATAGTTCTATACCTTTTTTTAAAATCCTTTTTCATTGCACAGTTTGCACATTCAAGCTGACAAACAAGAGGAAATTTCAGAAAATCTAACTGCCAATCTTTCA
The DNA here is from genome assembly GCF_009819655.1 of Sylvia atricapilla. Classification (NCBI taxonomy): domain Eukaryota; kingdom Metazoa; phylum Chordata; class Aves; order Passeriformes; family Sylviidae; genus Sylvia; species Sylvia atricapilla. The sequence goes on from NC_089140.1 coordinate 135,079,377, forward strand.
TATGCTGGCCCCTAGAAAGAAATTTTAAATTTGAATTTAAGTAACATGCACTTCCATCAGAATAGGACAAGATTTAAGCAGAGCTACAGAATTTATTGGAACATTTAATTCAAGAGTACTTAGGTAGAAACACAAGGATGAGAATGCGATTTCTAAACATCCAGAAGATGTCAGCAGCTGCTCCATGGACCACAATTGGACAAAGGTCAGAGATGTACATAGTTGCTTGAAATCAAAGTGCTAAAACAATAGAAATCCCAAAGTAAGGACATACAACTAAAGTCTCAAATCCTCTTAGGCTCAGAGGAAGATCTACACAGGAAAATATCATTATATTCCATCATTTCACAGGAGTTGCACTTGACATCTCCATTCCATGTTCACAAAATGGGTTTCACACCAATTAAGTAGTTTGAAATAGTATTATGTATAAATAGTAATTTCTTGTAATTCCTTCATCCCATCCACCCCCTCCACTGCAGAAACTTCACTGGAAAGGTGACATCAGAGTGTTGGCAAATTTATGCTTTCACTCTTGCCTCTCCTGAACCCGACACTGCATTGCATTACCATCTGCCTTTTTGGGACATATGTTGCAGAAACCACCACCCTGATTCCTTCCAACTTCATTTCTCCTCAGAGTTTTGAAAAGTATTAGTAAAAATGGACAGGAGCCAAATACTGAGAGAATAAAACAAACAGCTGGAATACAAGTCAGACTTACAAGTGACCTTACTGCCCACAGATATGGAAAGCTCAACAAGTGTAACACTGAAGTCTGATGGGTAAGTGGTGTTTCAGATGGAGGTGCCTGGACAAAGCCATTGCATAGGCAAGAAAGAGAGCTCTGCATCTGCCTCGTGGTGCTCACAAGCAAGATCTGATCGACACTTGGGACACCTCACTTCCTAACATGTATTGGTTAGAATCCAAGTATCAAAAAGTGATATAAAGTCGATTCAACCCTCTGCCTTAAAAATTACTTGGGAACAGGTTTAAACCCACTATTCCTGTCTCAAAAAGTGATAGATTTACTCCTCTTGCACAAAATTACTTTGCAACACCACACTGACACCAAAGCATTACATCTGCCAAACACGTACTACAAATACAATGAGTATACAAACCACAGCAGCACCTAATTCCAGTGTCTAAAGCAGCCCATGATGAAAGGATCAAGCTGTTACATTTGTGCATTATCAACAGACAACACATATGAAGTCATGCTTTTCACTAAGAAAAGGATTAGCAAATACTTGGAGCCTAGACAAATACAGAAGGTTCTCCAACTGTGCCTGAACAAAACTTTGAGGTGAAAAGAAAGCCTGTGCTTGAAGAATCGAATATATTTTTAAAATACCTGAAACTAAATCGATCTCTAATACAGGAGAGATTTGAACTTTCAGAGAGTCTATACGTTAAAGTTAAGAGGTGCACCAACATTTAATTTTAATATAGGTGGTGGTCCTTTCTCATTGGGGCCTCATTGATTTCAGTTTAGTTCAGGGGCTAACGCTGAAGACATGTACAGCTGAACTATGCTTCAGTTAAAGATAGAGGTAATAAAGTAATCTTATATTTATTTAGTTAGGGCCATGCTTTATCTGATCAAAGGCAGACACCTGTCATAGGATGAGTTAAATTGTATCAACAGTTTGATGGACCGCATCAATTAGCACTACATCAATTACAAAAGAAAATTTAGACCTTCATGTTCCAGATAGTTACCTGTAGTCACATGAATCCCATCCCAGAATTCAAAATCAAGGACGCATTTTTGGAAAGGATGTTACGGTGAGCTACAAACTTTCAAGTTGGAGGTACAGTAAGCTGGGCAATGTTTTCTGTCTGTGATGATCTGCAGGTTTGACTAGACAGTCTCTCTACTTAGCTGAAGTTTTTGGTATTAGACAATATCTAGATGATCGGAAATTAAATGCAGACTTCCATAGGATAGTCAAAGTCTTGGCAGAAAGAGAAAGATAATGAAAAAACCCAACAAAGAAACAGACCATTGTTTATTTCATTATTCTTTGAATTTTGATAGTAAGCACCTCTTTCACTTTCTACCTTTTAAATAATCTCATCTTCTCCTTATTTTTAAAGACAGCTTATGTAAACAACACTATCCTAACATACTTTATTGTAATTATGCTGGCCTGTGTATTGTAACTGACACGTTGAATTGAGAAACTGCATTCTTCCTGTTATCACCCCAATGTCCATATATTAGTGTAAAAACTCACTTTCAGTATCTGTCATGCATTTTGAGCTACTTCAACAAAAGTCTTCAGCCAAGCCTTAGAAAATGTGTATCCCCTCCATCCCCCAAAAGGGGAAAATACATAGTTGAGACAAGTTTATCAAGCACACAAATGTAAGCTCTTCATCAGAGTGTAAATCTTACAGCAGGTTTTAACACAATTATGTACACAGACTCCAAGGTCTGATCAAGCACACCCACCTAGCCCATCATCCTAACCCAAGCTGACCTATAATGCAACCTAAAGGAAAAGAAAGCATACACACACCAACACTGTACCAGAACATGCTCCCCATTTCTGGCTTCCCCAATAACAGGTTCTGAGGCACCAAAGGTATCAAATGCATAGGACCTGCCCAGCCTTTGGTTGCTAAAGACAGTCACACACATACCAGGCCCAGAAGTAGATCTTTAAAATGTAAGCAGCACTACAAACCAACTTTGGGAAGCTAAACCAAACACCTAAATTTAGATGTCTGTTTTGACAGTGAATCCTGCTCTTGGTGTTTTGACCATTCGTCTGCAAATCTTCACATACAGTGTGAGCATTGCTTATTCTAAGTAACACTGCATCATTAGCTAGTTCAGTATTCAGTCATTCACTCAGAAATTTTGATTTCTGGCAGTTTAAGAAACTTCCTCAGATGTACCCAATAATAAGTGCAAATAGCCAAAGGCGTAAAAGTTTTAACTTTTAAATGGTTACAGTGTTAGAATATTCTAACTGCTGCAGTAATGACGTATGTATGATTAGTAACTATCCTAAGCCTGAGGAACAGAAGCTACACCCCAAAGCATTTCTCCTGATCATGAGTACCTGAAAAATTACCACTTGTGTTAACACAACTCAGTTCTTTTACAGGTTCTGTTACAACTGCTTAATGTCACACCTGAGGGAAAAAAGTATCGCAAAGTACAGCTTCCACACAGGATTTTAAATCTTTACCCACAGATAAAAATGTAACTATCCTTCAAACATAAAACATGTTTCAACCTCAAAGAGAGAAGGATGGAATAGCTAATAATAGCTAGAATATTTGGGTAATGCTAGACAATCAAAAGTCATGTAGTAGGACTTTTTGTGAGATAAATTACTCTTTAGGAGCTAGTGCAGTCTTTGTAAAAGTAGATGTGGTATTTCCAACATAGTTTCTTTTTCCCTAATACCCAAATCATTTATCTTTCCCAAAGCCTGGCCATACAATCCAGCTCAGACAGGTTCTAAGATTATCCCAGGTAAGTTCCTTGTTAGGAAAGCAAAATCACAACCCCAAATATCCAAGCAGGTTTTTCTTCTAGTTGAAAATCCATGTAACAGCTTCCTATAATAATAGCAGGTTTGTGGTCAAGATTCCCATCTTACATTACAATCATAAATATTTAAATGACACAATTTTAAACCCAGTGACTGTGTCCCTCCACATATGCATTACTTCAATAAAGACTGTGCACAAAGCTATATTGAGGTCTGAGAATAACTTGGAAAATTTCCTGCCCCAGGTATTCCTCTTGTTTCCACCTGTGAATATTTCGCCATCACCACTATCATTCATTATTCATTCATTGCCACAGGTATTCCACCTTTATGTATCTCTAACACAGAGTGCAAGCATCTAGGAGAAGTATTCACCTTAGCTCTCATGACATTCCATTAACAGGAGCTAAATGGATAAACAAATACTTTACAGACACAGGTTTTGAGCTCTTGGATATAAACAACTTCTGGTTTAACTATGTGAATGTGTCCCATTCACATTTTTATTACTCCAGTGTTAATCTCACCAACTGCAGAGAACCTCTCTGTAGCCTCCTGAGTCTTCCCATCAATGCATGCACTGCTATCATATTGACTTTTTTCCCTTGGGGGATTTTGTTAGCATCTGCTTTCTGATGGCTGTTTATAATTTTCCTTATATTCTCTTCTGTCAATAATTATTGACATACAATACAATCCAATATAGTTCTGCTATTTTGCAGAATACCAGAACACCTCCCAGCAAACCAGCCTGAGAGCCTTCATCTATGCACCCCCATTTTGACTTGTGGTACTCTTTGGAAAAGTTTTCATTACATCTCAAAGGGAAAAAACACTGGCCTTTCATGCACCCTGTGATAGCCAGTGAAATGCTAAAACCTGAAGCTGCCCATCTTATACTAACTGCTAAAGAGAAATTCGAAACAGAGATGTAAATTTTCATTGGAGAAGGCTTACATGAGAAACAAAAAATCAAGTTATATAATTCAACAAGAAAAAGAAAGATTAGGCTAAACCAGCTGTGATATTACACCACTGACCTTAAACAAGTTTTCAAATATCTTCTGCAGGAAAGGCAAAAAAAGGCCATAATTACCTGCTCAAGGCAGTGACTTCCAGAGGGAGAATTTGGTGGGGTATTTAAAGGAAAGTAAGACTCTGTTCTGAGCAACTATGCAAAGCAATATTCTAATGAGCTGAAAAAGTAGCTAGGAGTAGCAGTGGAATAAGCAGAGCCTGTTGATTATTACATACTCGATAAAAAAATTTAGTGAAGTGACATTGACTAGCAAAACACAAATCAATGCAAGGTAGGAACCACTTTCTAAACCCTATTTTGTTATTCCACTTCTACTGCAATGTTGCAAGCCTTGACTTGGGAAAGGGTTGCAAGCAGATGCTGAATGAGGAATTCTGGGAACATCTCCCCAAATTTACTTAAGTCTTCTTTATGAGAGTATTCTACATGAGCAACAAATCCAGACAAATGCCACTACAGGCATATACACTTAAAGTTTATTGTACATTTAGCTGCTTTAAAAAATCAGCTACACATGATATTTTGCCCATAATTCCCAACTGAATGCAATTGATTCCTACCACACAGGAGACTTAATCTATGCCAAAAATTGTATTTCATTAAGAAAATGGTATTATGGAGCATCTGAGATCATGTAACAGACAAAACAGAATGCCAGAGAAATTTTAACTGCCAGTACCCCACAGTGACTGCCTGATTATTAGCAGATGGGATATGGAAAAGTTGTGAAATTATTGGAATTTTGGGTCCTGTACGAAAGCATTACTTCAGACTGCATGTGTCATGGCAAATATCTATTATAATTTGAATACGTTCTTAGCTTGTGCTTTCCGTGCTTACAACTGGCCATGCTTACTTCTTTAGACTTATTAACTGAAAAAGACTGCATTCTTCAAAGCCCAAAACAAAACCCTTAGGTGATAGCACAAAACAGTGCCAGTAAGTCAACTGTCAATAGTGACCATATTTATCCAATAATTAAACTAAAAACTAATTTAAATCAATCGCCTTTGGAAAAGCCAACTGTTCAACAAGCACAACAATTGGTCTAGGATCAATCAGTGAACATGAGATCAATTAAAACCAGCTTAAGTTTTTGTAGGAGGACAATTCACACAACTTGGGTTAGATGCCTATTCATTTCAGCACTCCCACAATGCAGCCCTTAAGCTCTGTTGTAAAGCAGAAATACCACTATCACCCTCCGCTGTCTAGCCAGCACTCTAAGTAGTTCCACATTTAATTAAAGACACAGTATACCCTTTGTTAGCACAGATAGCCTGGTCACTTTAAAGGACTGCTATCGTTTTAGCCACACACACATAAATTAAACTCTGGAAACCATCTGCTGAAAAGCCATCAAAACCAAACTGCTTTACAATTTTATTTGTAGCTACTCTGAAGGTGATATACACATGGAAGTGCAAACTATATTCGTTGCACAATTTTACCACTATTTATAGCGCCTTAACACTGGAGATGTTAAGTCCCACCCCCTCCAAATGCCACTAAAAGTACAATTCTTTCAGAAATACGAATTTCTCAGCAGCATGAGCCACTTGATTTTCATCTAATTTAGAAATGCAAAGGGGATTCATGGCCGAGATAATAACAGGAAAAGGAACAGAAAAATACCTCAGAATATATGGATAATAAATAATAAAGCATTAAAAGAAGATGAACCTCCCCACCACTTAAAAAAAAAAAAAAAAAAAAAAACCCACCCACCAACACAAAACAAGACCACACCAAAAAAAAAAGGAAAAAAAAAAAAAAAAAAAAAAAAAAAAAAAAAAAAAACACCACGCCACAAAAAAATCCCCACGAAGCCTCTGCCAGGCGGAAAGCGCTGCAGTAACCTCTCCGTCCACACGGGAGCTGTACTGGCACACTGCACCGCTCCGGCTCCCAAGCTCCGACATCCCGTCACCAGCGAGCGCTTAGGGAAACCGATGAAGCCCCAGCGCACCGTTCACGTCTTTTCCTCAAGGGGATCTGCACGTTTTCTGCAAAGTTGGCGGCACAGAAATCCCCTGGGCGCTGGGCAAGGCGCGGTGCGCTCCGCCGCCGCAGCTCTCCCGGCGGCCGAGCCCGCGGGAGCGGCACGGCGGTGCCGGAGGATGGAAGGGGAGAACCCGCCTTTCTGCCTCGGAAACGTCCACGGAAAGCAGCCTCAAAGTCCGTCCCATGGACACGCGACTCTAAACTGCGGGGGCTACCAGCGATCCCCCGGCAGTCGTGAGCCGCTGGACAAGGAGCGACGGTGACATCAGCGACGTCCCTTGCCCGCTACGGCTAGCTCCCAGCGAGACGCACCATGGGGGCCGGGGGCCGTGCGCCTACCGCTCGACATCCTCGCTCCCGGCAGCCCCGGGCTCCGGCCGGTCCCTTCCCCTCGGAGCTCACGTCCACGCTGCTCCGCCTGCTCCCGGCTCGACCCCCGCAGCAGGACGGCGGCGAGCGGCCCCGCGGAGCGGTCGCCACGCCGGCACGGCCCCGGGGCTCGCCCCCGCCGCCGCCCCACGTGCCGGGCCGGTGCCCGCGGAGCCGGAGCGCGGCTCACCTGCCGGAGAGCGGCACTTCCCCGCGGGCGCTCCCGCAGCTGCCCCCGCCGGCATCCCGGGTGAGCGGCCAGCGCTACTCACCTCTCTTGCTGCGTCTCCAGCGGCCGGGCTGGCAGTGGCCGTAATCCATGCAGTTCAGGATGATCAGGGCAAAGGAGAAGAGGCGAAACTGCATCCTGGGCCGCTGGGGTGGGCAGCCTCCTCCGGCGGCAGCGAGGGGCGGCGAGGCCAGTGGGCTGCGGGGCGAGGAGGGGCCGGCGGAGGGTCGCGGGGCAGCGGCTGCCGCTGGGGACCGCAGGAGTTTACACGCCTCTTGCCGCCCTTCTCGGGCGCTGCGAACTCACCGCCGCTTCCAGCATCTCGCCTGTGCTGCAGGGAGAGAGAAGTGAAAAGCTTGGACCCGGGCTCTCCTGGTCCTCCCCTGCTGTGGGTCTCCCCGAAAACAATCACAGAAGAATCACCACCCGGGTCGGGGCAGGAGCGGGGCCGCGGAGCGGAGTCACCGAGAGCCCCAAGCCTGTCCCACAGCGGCGGGCGAACGCTGCCGCCGGCCCCCGCGCCCCGGGACGGGCTGTCAGCCGGGGCACAGCGCTATTTATCGCGGCGCGGGGCGCTCCCCGCCCACACGAGCTCAGGTCGCGGCTCGGCGGGGCGAAGCCGTCCCCCCCTACCTCCCGCGGCGCGGCCCCGCGGCCGCCCCGTCCCGCCGCCGGGTCCCGAGCGCGGCTCCGCGCCGCGGGGCAGCCCCACGCGGGCTCGGCGGGGCGGCTGGCGGGGGCTCCCGGGCACATGCAGGCGGTGTCCGCGCCGGGCCCCCGGCCGCCCGCCTCCGCCCGCTCCTTTTATGCGGCGAGGCGAGGGCGCGGGCGGCGGGGCCGTGCGGGCTCCGCGGGGATGCGCGGCGGCGCGGGGCCGCGGGACGGGGGTGGTGCCGCGGCCCCGGCCCTCCCGCCGCCCGGCCCTGGCGCCGCCCGCGCCCCCGCCTCCGCCGGGCCCTAACGCCGGCCCGGCCCGAGAGCCGCTGATGCTTTTGCCTGGAGGCTCTTCCTCGGCGGGCTTCTCCCTCTGCCCGCAAACCTCCTTGTCCTTTCTCTGCCCTGCTTACAGCCTGGGGAAACCTAGTCCTCCTCATTTCTCGCCCTGCTCTTTCTCTCCCTTTTTTTTTTTTTTTTCTTTTTTTTTTCTTTTTCCTTTCCCTTTTCATTTCTTCTTGACAGTTATGTCTTCGACTCCCTGATTTAAGACCTTGATTAATTTGTTCCACACACCACCACCACCCGCCCCTCTTTCCTTCCTAAAGTCTGGGTTCCTAAAGTCTGGTCTCTTCAAAGTCTCTTCCTTGAAGCACAACTTTCATTGTCTTGACAAGACGGCTCTAGAAGTCCTAAAGTGTGACTTCAGTAAGTGATTTGTACTGTTTTCTAGCCACATCTCTACTTGGCAAAGGTATTGTAAAGTTATTAAAATGGGAATCTCAGTAGTGCAGATAAAGAAGGCTGAAAGGGGGAAGCCAAGAGTTTCCAAGTGAATTTAGTTTTCGTACAGGAAAGTCTGTTAATTCTTCATAGCATCCACTGCACTGACTCCACAGTGCCATTTATTTCTCTGCTCCTCACTCACAGCCTGTTCCCCAGCTCTACAGGTATGGACAGACCGTGGCTCTTTGCTTGTGATGCCCGTCCCGTTGTGCCTGACCTAATGAGCCCCGTAGGACCTGGAGCTCTGTGGAGCAGGTGCAAAAGCTGGGGGGCAGCGTGGATCTGGTACAGCTGGTGCAAAGCCAGGTCTAATAAACCCAGCTGGATCCAGGACCGAGGCTAGGTCTGTGCTGGGTGTTTCTGCTCCTCCTTCTTGCCTCCTCCCCCCAAACCCCTCGCCAGTAATTCTGGTGGTGAAATACCTGAGCTGCCTCGGGATGGAGCCAGCTAAGTTCTCACAAAAGCAGATGTACTCTTTCCACAGCAGAGCTGGCCTTAGAGCATAACTGCATTCGTGTGGCACTGTGCCTGAGCTAATATATCGTATTAGACCCAAGCTGGCTTTTCATCCATGACCTGAACAATCTAACCACAGATAAGTGAAGTCTGACTGTGTGGTGTTTGCTATACCATCCTGGGACCTCAGATTTTTTTACTGCATTTGTTGTATAATATTCCTCTGGAGCAGAGAAGGATTAGTATCCTCAGGTTCCATACTGAAGACTGACTTATAAAGAGGGTAAATAAGTTGCTTGAAATCAGAGGCCTATGAGACTGTGTTCTGAGTTTCCCAAGCTCTCAGATATTTCTGTAATCCCTGTGCTGCCCTTCTTTATATTTTTACAGTGTATAGTAGTAGCACTACACTCGTTTGATCGCTAGTATAAAACACAGAGATTTTTTAAAGTCACATTACAGTAGGGATTGAGTGCATCCTCAGCACGTTTGTAGAAGACACCAAGCTGAGTGATGCAGCTGACATGCCTGAGGGATGAGATCCCTCCAGAGGCACCTGAACAAGCTCAAGAAGTGGGCACGTGGGAACCTCATGAGATTTAACAAGACCAAGTGCAAGGTGCTGTGCCTGGATTGGGGCAGCCCCCAGTACCAATACCAGAGCAGCTCTGCCAAGAAGGACTTGGGGGTGCTGGCAGATGAGAGGCTGGACATGAGAGAGCAATATGCACTTGCAGCGCAGAAAGCCAAACGTTTCCTGGGCTTCATCAAAAGCAGCGTGGGCAGTAGGTCAACAGAGGCAATTCTGTCCCTCTGCTCTGCTCTCATGAGAACCCACCTGGAATGCTGTGGGGTCCCCAGCACAGGAAAGACATTGACCTTTTGGAGTCCACCAAGATGATTAGAGGGATGGAGCACTTTTTCAGGAAAGCCTGAGAGAATTGGAATTATTCAGTCTGAGAGAGAGAAGGCTTTGGGATGACCTAATTGCAGGCTTCCAGTACCTGAAGAGAGCCTACAAGAAAAGAGAAGAGAGAATTTTTACAAGGGCTGTAGTGACACAATGGGGAATCTCTTCAAACTGAAAGAGAGTTCTATATTAGCTATTACGAATCATTTTTTTATTGTGAGGGTGGTGAGACACTGGCACAGATCGGCCAGAAAAGCTGTGGCTGTCCCATTCCTGAAAATGCTGAAAGGCCAGGTTGGATGGAGATCTGAGCAACCTGGTCTAGTGGAAGATGTCCTTGCTCATGGCAGAAAGGTTGAAATTAAATGTTCTTTAAGGTCCCTTCCAATTCAAGACATTTTATGATTCTACAATATATTTTCTGATGCAAAATAGTTGTTTATTATACCTGTCATTATGGGGTTACAGTGTGCGAGATTCCATTGTGCTACCCAGAGCACCAGTACCTTTCAGTGTTGTCATAATCTAAGAATTGCAAAGATGTGACATGTCAACCAATTAACACAGATCTAAGAAGTCAGTCAGTCAAGGTTAGTCTAGCTCAGTGTCAGTGGTATCCAAGTGGGTTTGGAGTGGATGCTAAGTGAAAGAGTGCCAAAAGAAGGCATGTATATATGTGGTTTATGGTCTTTATTTTCCCCAATCTACTTAGACAGTGAAACTTTTCTGTAAAACTTGCTGCACTGAGGACATAATCTATTTCAATCAAGTGTGTTTACTGTCAGCTGGAGCTCTCCAAGATTTGTAGTCTTGGTATACACTCTAATTTCATGTGACATGTTGTGTACCCTAGACAGCTGAAAATGAGACTTTTTGCATTAGCACTATATTTAGAATATGTGCTTGCGATTTTCTGATGCAGAAATAAGAATTGTACCCAGCACCCTAGAGATCCTCCCAGGCTTTAATGCCAGGGAGAGAGAGCTCAAACTACAAGAAGGGGAAATCAAACAAAGATGTTAACTACACTTTTGTGGGGACTCCAGGAACTAATCTCCTTTACTGTTTCACGTTGACAAACCCAGAATTATGCAGCTTTGACTCTACAAGAGTTATCTAGTGTCTTGGAGTCCTTTTTTGTAGACAGTGATACCAGGACCTGCCCCCTTACACAGCTCCGCTTCTGGAAGTGTCTGAAATAAAAGTAAGAAAGCACTTTCTGACAGGTGTCCTGCTGGCACTGAAGATGACTGACATCTCTCAGAGTGTGGTGTCCGTGGCCTAGATGCCAAACCAGAGTCTGCACAGCCCAGAACATTTCTACAGTCAGAGGAGAAAAAAGTCAAGAGATTAAAAAGCAAAGGAAGGAAAGGACTGGGATGAGTTCTCTAAGACATGGTAGATCTTTGTCTCTGCAGCTTGACTGTAGGTATAGTACCTTGTGTGTCCTGTGTCCTGTGGCTCTAAGGCAGGCTTTGTCACAGTGAGGAACTGGGAAAATTATCTGAGCATGTTCAATTAACATAGTCATAGAAAGAATGCTTTAGTCAAGGCCCAAGTAGATGATGTGGCAATGATTGAAATACCAGATGATGACAGTCTGGGCAACAACTTTAGCAATGGGGACAGCTAAGAATTGGTGTATTTTACATAGATTATTCAAAACTCTCAGCAGCCAAATTAATTTATCTGAATAGTGCTGAGATGATTCATTACACACTGTTCAGAAATCATATTATTTTCTAGAACTAAACTTCAGTTTATAGAAAATTAATTTTTATGTGTTGTGCTCCACAGAGGTTTCACTGACTGTAAAAGATCTTACCTTCTACATTTCAGCTGTATTAAAGCCAAAACACTGCTGCTTTTGCAATATAAAGTAATTGTAATTGAATCTTTCCATTCTTTATTGGACTCCATAGGATTTGATCTGTAAGTATCCTAACTTCATCATCTTAAAATGAACAACACTAAGGTCTACTTTAAAAGAAATTTCTCCATATTCTACTACTCATTGCTACATGAAAGTTATGATCTTTCCTAAGACCAGAATCTCAGCAATAACATGTAATCTTATCAGCCTTACATTGCAGTAGAAAAGATCTATCTTTATTTTCAGTGAAAGAAATGAATGAATCTGGCAAGCTTTACATCTAACCTTCAAAAAGAAATATATTCATATAAAACCCTGGTTCAAGCTCTCTATTTCTAAGTCAATTTTTACCTTCTTTAAATTCTTAAAATGCACATTATTCATTAGTTCTTCGAAATGTCATTTGAAATAATAACAATAATGGAATTTTGTGCCCAGTTTGGGGTCTCCCAAAACCAGAGCAAGACTACTGGAGAACCACAAGGTTTGGGGGCTAGAGCACTAGTCCTGTGAAGGAAAGCTGAAGAAGCTGGGCTTGTTCACCCTGAAGGAGAGGGTTTAGAGGGGACCAAACTCTTCCCTTCCACACCTATGGGGAGGTTACTGAGCAGGAAGTGCCAGGATCCTTATGGAGGTGCTGGACAGAAGAACAGGAGATTTTCAGTGGTCAGGTACTGAAACAGGGGAGATTTGTGCCGGGTATAATAGAAAATAATTTTCCCTCTGAGGATGAATAAGAACTGGAAGCAGTTTGTTCAGAGAAGTTGTGGACTCTCCTTCCTACAGCAAGGCCTTAAGCAGCCTGGTCCGGCCTCTGCTGATTGTACTTGCTTTTAGCAAGGAGTTAATGCACTCAAGACTCCCCAAGGTCACTGCCAACCTTCAGGATCTGTCAATCCTATAAAATCCATGAGCTCCCAAAACAGGCTGAAAGGACTGCCCTGCCCACCTCTGGACACCCACATCTCTTCCATTCAAGCCCTGGGGACACCAAAATATTGTCATCCTTCTGACTCTTCTCCCTCTCTGAAACATGATCAAACTCTGATTTTTTACCTCCTTGTGAAGACTTTGCTCTTTCCAAGCTTCCAAGAGTGTCCATGCACATTTTGATCAAATTACAAATTCATAATTCATCAAAGCTGTATGTTTTTATTAAGGGCTCAGAGAAGAAAAGATAGGAAAAAAGGGATAACAACTCTAAAATAACTCCTGTAGCTCTCAAATGTAATTTTCAGTTATTTCAGAGGGAAAAAAAAAAAGAAAAAAAAAGGAAAGAAACACAGAAATTAGTAAGAAAAGGTATTCTAAATGTTGTGTATCCTCCATTCCCAGTCTATATGGGCACCAGACGACCAGTTCCTGCCTGCCAGCTTTGGCCACCATGTTTCTCTTGGAGTGTGCAAGAGCCAGTGTCCTTCTGTGTGGATACTGCATTCTGTAGGTGAGAGTTCAAATTCCAGCCTGGCAGCTGCAGAAAATCCACTTCTTTTGGAAAATGGTGATTTTAGTTTGCCAGCATAAAGATCAGAAAATTACTGAAAAATTAATGTATACCAAAGTTCAGGCTTTTTGTTTTGCAATGCTTTTCATGGCACTACAGCTACAGGGGAGGTTTGCAACACTTATACATGGGGTTAAATTTGCTCTAATATGGCCTCAGCAAAATGGCTTCACAAGAACCTGGAATGCAAAGATGAAATGGTGAGCTGGTATTTGCATAGTTTTTTTACAAAGATTTTACATCGTGTGCCCTAAGCTTTATGTAATCACTGCTTTATCTCTCATACACATAGAAACCCACCCCTCCTCCCACAAAAAAATCGAAGAGTAACAGAGTTTGGAAGGGACCGTGGAAGATCATCTCCTGCTCAAAGCAGAGCTAACTTCAAAGCTGGGTCAGGTTACTGAGAGCCTTATCTACTTGAGGTTTGAAAAAGTTCAAGGTGGAAGATTCCACAGGTTCTCTGTGTGACTTCTTACAGTGCTTGTCCATGCTCATAGTGAAAATTTTTGCCATATCTCCGGAGAAAACTTTCCACATTGCAAGTTGTAATCACTGTTCTTTTTACTTTTCTCTGTGAACCTCATCTTCTTATAAACTCCCTTTTATACCTGAATATATATACATATGTATATTTGTAGATATATATATTTTATGTTGAATTATATATATATAATATGTATAAATATGTATAAAATTTTATATATATATATGTATAATCTATTCTGGTTTAAACGTATATTTACTTTTTATTTCTACTTTGCTTTTCGTCTGTTTCCTTATTACCTATGCATTGAATGGAGAAAATATTTAAGACATTTCTTAAAAATTACATCCTTGAGACTAACCCTATCATCTTGAAATGTCTCATTTGTTTTCCAACTGTTTCTGTTGGTAGCAGAAGGAAAGGGAGCAAAGATGACTGTGTACCTGTAAACACAGAACTGTTACCACAATGACCAGTGACAATCAAAAATGGATCTCAAAATGAGAAAAGCAAAATTATGGAAACTTTTTTATTGAAATGTCAGAATTTGTGGGTTATTTTCTTGTAACAGGATCATTGTTCAGAATAGGCGTATGTTGTACTCAACATCTTTTCTTAATAACCTTCTAATTTAGTAACTGGCTTTGGAGATATCTTCCAAGTACAATTTAGAGATATTTATTATTTAATGTTAATAAAGGCTATGTGTTAAATGTTGTGATGTTAAGTGCATGTTTTCTCCAGCATATCTATTTAGCAATAAAGTGATTGCAATACTTGTTGGAATATACAAGAAGTATCTCTGCCAAATGATAATAAAGAAGGGAGTTTAAAAAGAATTTTGGACAGTTGAGAATTCTTAGATAAAATCCTGAATTTTGTGTAGTTAATCTACACTGACTTTCAAAAATAAAATTGTCTCCATTAACAAAAAAAACATATGTTCAAGACAGTTTTATAATCTACAGAATATTATACTTTTCCACTGTCACATAATTTTTTACTCCTTGTCTTATATATTGAACAAACAGCTCAGGAAAACAAATTAAAAGAGAACTCATGAGCATTCTCTCTGAAACACAGTCACCTCCTTTAGGCCAGCTCAGGAGAGAGCCTGGAGCAGTAGGTGATCCTACACTGAAGGAGTAAATAGTGACAGGAATAGGAAAGGGGAGCATGATCTCAGTGCACTTGGGATGCCAGCCCTGACACGACCTTGGACAGAATGCCTAAGGACAGAAATGAAGGGTCTTAGTGAAGAGCAACAAAGGACCTTACATTCAGTTTTCTCAGAAGAATTGTACAGATGTAACAGAAGACATATTTTAAAAATGTGAGAGAGCCACAAAATACAGCTTTTAATTTTAAAAAAGTGCAATAAACCACAGTAGAATATTGTTTTGTTTGAGCTTTATACCCTGCCAGTCATGATGGGAGCTGAATGGCAGATTTTACTCCATTACAAGTTTTGGAGAAGTATACCAATTCTATCTCCTGGAACTAAAATTAGCCTAATTTCTGTCCTTACAATAAAATAGAGATAAACCATAAGGGGAAAAAAGGTGCAAATTTAAAGTCATCATTCTTCAGAACAATTCTTCAAAGTAAAATTAAATTAGAGAATAGGGCAGAGAAACTGTGATGTCTGCCATTCCAACAGTACCCCAGGGGCTGAGAAGACTGCCGGAGCCAAAAGCATGAACCACAGTACATAAGTAGTTGTAGCCTGTAACCATGCCTATCTTCTGATGATCAGCAGAAAGCCCATAAATCATGTTCCTTAGGGACTTAAGGAAAGGCTTAAATAAGTATTAAAGGGCTCGGTCATGCACTGGCAGAATAATACATATGATAATCTAGAAGATTTAATTTCTACTTTATTTTGGACATTTTTTTTCTGTCCGCTGAGCCCTTTAAAGCAGAGGAGTATGCGAGGCCATGCCAAGTGCAGATATTTCACTTTCCTTTCCCTGAACTCAATACTGAAGGGTTTTATCATCACTTTGAGGGATATTTTAGATCAGATGGACCTTTGTGTTGATTTTCATTATTTAATGTCAACTTGTTCCTTGGGGAAAATACTAAGTTTGGATTTTTTTAAACTAGCATAAAAATTAACAAAGAGAACATTACAAATCACATGGTTCAGTCTAAAAACAGCTACTGATCATCTTCAATGCCCTCATGACAGTCCCAAACTTTCCTTTACCCCAGTGCTGGTTTGGCACACAGCTAGCAAATGAATATTTTCTGACTGATAGCTGGCTTGGTGAATACAACTAATAATATCTCTGGGCCCAAGTCCACTCCCTGCTGTTTAGTATTTCTGGGGACAGCATCTTGCACAGTAAGCAATTGTTGAAGTATCAAAATCCACATTTTATCTGCCCCTCATGAGGGATACAGAGGGATGTGGCTGGGACAATTTCAGGCAAGGGATTTTTAAGAGGGAATTCATGTTGTGTTACTGCTGACCCCGTACAAAGTGTCACCTTCAGAACTTAAGATGCTTTTTAAATATTAGGGAAAGATAAGGTACCTTGTCTCTTATATATATGGGATAGAAACTAGGGGCTAAATCCCTGGAAAACATATTCAAATGTTTGCAACTAAAATTTACCTGAATTGCTGCACCTAAGTCCAAAATGAAAATAACCAATAATAATAAAAATCCTGTCTTGGCTTGCTTCTCAGCTGGAGGTTTTAAACTCCATAGCACCATTTAGTTTGATTTCAGAGATCTTGAAGGCTTTGCTTACACCTCAAACTGGCAAATGTGGAAGGCTGAGACCCTCTTCAGCAAACACATTCTCAAACCTTAATTGCAAAACAAGCATGAAATGTGTATCACTGCTTTCAGTCTATGCCTCTAGCCCTGCCAGATACATTCTGAAGAAATATGCAGGAATGGTGTCCTTGCATAACACAGCTGTGGTGACTTCGTTGTTAGACAGCAACCGTACCCTAACACAACACAAGTGACTATTCCCCATTTGCTTCATGATATCAAAACCTACATCTCTGAATGTATTCAAAGTAATTAGTAGTGGAAGGCAGGATGGAGACAAAGTGATCTAAACAATCCCAAGAAATCAGGATTTGTTAGATTAGAAAGAAGCAGGAGAAAGAAGCCCACATTCCAGAAAGATCCATGCATGGCTTCCTGTTTTCCGTCCCCCAAAAGATTTGTGTTTGCATTCATCAGCTAAAATATTATGTTCCTCACTACGGGAAACCACTTTGGAATGGGGGGTTGAGAGCCTTCAGCTATAAATTGCCTTTGCAGCAATCAGCCCACAACAAGTTCTGTCTGCAAACCTTGTCCATGACATTGCTGTACTTGAAGGCAGCAATGCATCTCTTGATGATTCCAGCTAGGGAAACACATGGCTATCAGTGCCTGGGGAGCAGTAGATGTGGATCTGAATGTACATTGAGGCTGAGGACACTCTTGGGTGCCAATCTCTCACCCCCCTGCTAAGTGCTCAGCCTGTAAATCACAGAATCAGAGAATCACAGAATAAGATGAGTTGGAAGGAATCCTTGAGTCCAGCTCCCAGACCTGCACAGCATCATCCCCAGGAGTCACACCTTGTGCCCAAAAATATTGTCCAAACACTTCTCGAACTCTGTCAGGATTGGTGCTGTGACCACTTCCCTGGGGAGCCTGTTCCAGTGTCCAACCACTCTCCGGGTGAAGAACTTTTTTCTAAAATCCAACCTAAACCTCCCCTGACACAGCTTCATGCCATTCCCTTGGGTCCTGTGACCAGACACCACAAATATGAGATCAGTGTCTGCCTCTCCTCTTCCCCCATGAGGAAGTTGTAACCACAGTGATGCCTCTCCTCCATGTCCTCTTCTCCAAGCTGGACAGAACAACTGACCTCTGCTGCTCCTCATAGACCTTCCCCTCAAGGCCCTTCACCATCTTTGTTGTCCTCCTTTGGACACTCACTAGTAGTTTAATGTCTTTCTTTTATTGTGGCACTCAAAACTGTCCCCAGCACTCGAGCTGAGGCCACCCCAGTGCAGAGCAGAGCAGGACAATCCCCTCCCTTGCCCAACTGGCGATGGTGAGCCTGATGTCCCCCCGGACAGGGTTGGCTCTCCTGGCTGCCAGGGCACTGCTGGCTCATGGTCAACTTGCCAGGACCCCCAGGTCTCTTTCCATGGCACTGCTCCCCAGTCCCCAGTTTGTCCATACATCTGGAGTTGCTGCATCCCAGGAGCAGAATCCAACACTGTTCCTTGTTGAACTGCATGTGGTTGGTGATTGCCCAGCTCTGTAATTTGTTGAGGTCTCTCTGCAGGAAGCCCCTGCCTTCCTGGGACTCAACAGCTCCTCCCAGTTTTGTGTTGTCTGAGAACTTGCTCAGTATCCCTTCCAGTCCCAAGTAATTTTTGAAGATGTTGAAGAGAACTGGGCTGACAATGGAGCCCTGCAGAACCCCACTAGTGACATCTCTGGACTAATGTCACCCCATTCACTGTAACCCTTTGTGCCCAACCTGTGAGCCTGTTGCTCACCCATCATGTAATGTGTTTATTGAGCTGTGTGAGACAGTATCAAACAGAGACATGACCTAAGGAGTTTTTTTTAAGGGCACATGGTGACCATGTTTTTCAACCATCTTCACTCGTTAAAGCAGTGTGTCCCTTATGGTGGCTTTTTGGAGCGGTGCAGGAACACTGCTGCCTCCCAAATACAGGACATCACTCACAGGCAACTGTAACCCAGCTCCCCTAAGTTTCCTTAGTAGCTCCATGCGATGCCTTGGACATGTGTCAGCTTTTGAGCATTTGTGATTGGAGCAGAGGTCTCTGGGTCACTGGCTTACAGCTACCTATGGTTTCATGACTTTTTAAAAATGCCCTTCACATGTCAAGGACGAGAGCATGATCAAAAAGTGGCCCAGAACTAGCAGTGTTTGCTGAGCCTCATTCAGACTGAAGTGTCTTCTCATACAAGTCAAAGGCAACCCATGCCAAGATGCTTTGTATTGGAAGCTGCTTCTCTAATGTCATTTGATGCACTGCTTGCTGGGTCAGCCCAGGAGGCTGTAGGTCTGTGGAAGGTTGTATGAATATTGCTTTGCTATCTCAGACTATAATTCACATATAACGCTGCAGATTTTTTTTGAGAGATGCTTGATGCTTGAATTATGATCATCTGCAGGAAGTGGTAGAAAAGAAAGGCAGGGAACACTACACAAAACCAGTCTACCTAGGTAAGTTTTTCCGTGCACTTCTTTTAGTAATAAGAAATTACTGCCATGAGGGTGCATGCATTTGAATTCTCAAATTTCAGTTTTCTCTGTGCTTGGATGTGATCTATTAGGAGAAAAAAAACAGTGGAGACAGAAGATGTCTAAAACCAGGACAATAGGATCACAGCATATAGTTTTGTCAGGAAACTACATTGCTAGCATTTTATCAAAAATGACCACTGCTTGTTTGGAGGAGGTCTGGAGAAAGGTAAATGGCATGGAGGGAACAGGAGCAAGAGCTCTTGCCCAGCCAGCAGCAGGACATCCAGCAGCTGCCAAAACAAAGCAACCACAATTCACAGCTGTAAAATCAGCCATTATTAAAAGGGGATCTGGAAAGAGGGGAGAAGTTTTGAAATGCTTCTGTAAGCTTACAGGGAGGGAAGATAGCAAATCATACTTACCAGTAGCAGTAGCAGCAATAGAGTAGGAGCATGAAACTCTTGGCAAGACTGAGAGCAGATTTTTCCATTCCACTGATGTTTTTCTCACTTTCTCTAGTGATATATCATTCTTACATTAAAGTTTGCTCTTGAAAAAATGCTTTGCTACAAAAAAATCCTTTACCCCTGTAAAATGCAAAATACAAGCTACCTTTAAATGAAGATAATTCCTCTAGGACCCCCTCTATTTATGTTTATGCTCAAGGTATGACTCAGATGTTCAAAACAGAAGCAAAAACCTACTCCATCTTCAATCAAACCAACCTTTCTTTCAGACCTGCATCAGAACTCAGCCCTGCCCTGTCCTGTGCCAGATCCTGGCCACAGTCCTATTGAAATTGCTGGGGGGAATTAATTTTGGACATTTCCAGCTGTTGTTCTTGTGTGTATGGTTTGTACCTTAGACCCGTGTCATGCCAGCCTTGGAGAATACATGCCTCGTAATTTCTGGGGCCTGACTTCAGCTCTGGCACAGCTGTGTTGTCATTTTATAGTTTTGTATTAAATCTGGGTACGTTGCAGTGTTTGATACTGGCACATTTCCATTCTGTGGTCTCATGTATGAAGAAATTATCACAGAACCACAGGATGGCTGAGGTTGGAATGGACCTCTGAAAGTCACCTGCTCCAACCTCCCTGCTCATGTAGCAACAGCTGGTTGTCCAGATGGCTTTTGAATTTGTCCAAGGAACACATTGGGCAACATGTGTTTGATCATACTCAGAGGAAAAAGTTTGATCTGTGCCAGTGTTTGATTATACTCAGAGTAAAAAGTGTGGAGAGGTTGTGTTCAGATGGAATTTAGTTTTTTAGCTTTGTGACCACTGCCTCTCAACTCGTCATCAAACACCACTCACAAGATTGGCTTACTCTTTTTCATCCTGTCCCACCAGCTATTTATTTATACATATGAACAAGGTTCCCTTGAGCCTTTTCTTTTCCAAACTGGACAGTCTCAGCTTTCTCAGCCTCTTCTCCCAAGTGAGAAGCTCTAGTCCCCATCTGCTGAGCTCACTCCACCAAGCCCATGCCTCTCTTGAAATGGGAAAAGCAGTGGTGGGTCTTCTGAGCTGGCACAGAAAGGCCAAGTGAGATGGACACCTGTTTTGAGGTGTCAGGCTGAGACTGCTTAGAAAGCCTGAGGACAAAAGATCTGAACCTGGTTGTGGGCAGTCTAATGAGGCCAATAAACTGTCATGACCATACAATCCCAGATCCAGCAGAAGAGAGGCCATTAAAAACTATATTACAAATATTACTTTAACATCATCTAATCTGGTAGTGTTGTTTACATCAGGTGAGAGATTTGGCTGAGGTAGCTGCAGCATGTTTAATTAAATGCCAATTGTCAACAACTGTTTTCCATTTGACTCTGCAACACACACAACATATTAATTTTCATTATTTGCTTTTTCAATCTTCCAGCAAGATACTGTCTAAGTGGAGAGCTTTTCACAAAAGCAAGCAGTATGTTAATCAAGAAAAAAACACCAGAGTAGCTAATGAAAAAAATTAATATTCTGAGTAAAAAGAAAATATAAAAACCTAAACTATATGCATCAAACATGTCTAGTGTGTTGAGACTGCAGACAAAAAATCCTGCAATACTTTGTAACTTGTTCAAACAAACAGTGGAAGAAAGCTACTCTTTGAGTCAAAAACCTGAAGTAAGCAATTAGCATAGCTTTGCTAAGAATGATTCCCGTTGCAGATATCTCTAATCTCTCAGATATCTAAGCTGATACCTCAGTTAAAATAAATCCACTTTGTCACTTCGTTTACGTTGTTGGAGAGTTTTTGTTATACCAAAACTTTTCCATAAACTACATCATATTGTATATAGGGTATAGAAAGCATTTGTCTTGGGGTTACTGGATTCCCAAACAATAGATTGCTTCTTTTTCTTGGATATAGCTGGTTTGCTTTGAAAAAAAGCACTTGAACATTGATTATAAGGGAGTGATTATCAAACCTGCTGGGGCAGACCTGATCCAAAAATCATTTAGGAATTGCAAAACCAGAAAGGCCCCCTAGTGCCTTGTGAGAGGTGAGATGTTGAGGTTCAAATCCTTGTTCTAAAACCAGAAAAATAGAGACATAGGCCTGGTGCTGAATGTCCTGGGCATGCTCTCAGTCTATACAGATGACAAATCTCTCTTCATCTTCTTTGTTTGTTTTCCTGAGAGGACAGGTGTCAGAGAATGCCCACCAGGTAGGAGGGACTCCAGGAAAAGGAACACAACTGCAGCTCCTGCAAAGTTCAGCCTACATGCATAAAATTGGACATTTAGCCATATCAGGATTTCAGAAGTCTTAAGAGTTAGATTGCAGCTGTAGAAGACATAACAGGTTTAAATTTTAGATGTAGGCACCTGAAAATGAAACGATTTTCTGTCACTAATTAAGCCTCTGGGATGATGACAGATGGGATAATGGTTTCCAAAGACTTTAATTGTAATCTCACTACCTGGCTGAAGAAAGGTGGTTGAACACTGTGTTTTTACGTATTTCTGCCCATGAAATTAGCATAACCTTTTCTGCAAACTAACACATCTTGTCCTTCTGGTTTCTTTACTAGTAACTATTGTTGAAACAAAAATTTATAAAACACGATTCTCTCAGTTTTAGAAGATCTGAGTAAACACTGCAGGAAACCTGTCACAGACTTGATGCCAAACATACAAGTATAGACAGCTATGCTGTTCACCTGAAAGCAAGACAATTTTGGGAAAACGCAGTGTGCCTAGGGCAATACTGCTGTAGGAATATGGCACACCCTTTCTGATATTTACAGGGCAATCCAGATATTGCTATTGTTTAGGTGGTTTTTAACACAGAGATTAAGCCTGTCCTGCAAGTGGACAAGGTTACCAGGCTACCAGCAGACAGGTGCTAGGAGAGTGCCAGTGATTTGGGATCCACCATGGGCTGTGCATACCTGCTGAGAACACCCAGACCTTCCTGGGATTCTTCATCTGCACCAAGTCCTGCAACACAGCATCCTCATTGCTACTAATGTCTTTATGAGGTAGCCTGAGGCTATTTACTAAAATTTTTAGGGGTTGATCAGGAGAATGTAAAGAATAGGCTTAAGGCCCTAATTTTTCAGTGAACTTTGTACCTTTTCCAGTTATAAGTTTGACAGATGCATCTGGAAACACCGTGTGAAAGGATCTTGAAAGCAGGTCTGGAATTGGAAGCTCCTAACTAACATGACAGCTGCATTTCTAGTTCTACATTCCAGGCCATTTGACAGCATCAAGACACACAAACCACCTATAGTGCTTGGAACAACTATGCTCTGGAAATTTTTATTCTCATTTTAGATCAGTCTGGATATAATAAATTGATTCTTAAGGTTCCTGGCAGGCTGCCCCAACATGAGAAGCTTTTTATCCCTTGTTTAAACAAAGGATTGTTCAGCCAGACTTCTCCTCTAGCTTGGGGAGGTTTGGACTGCAGTGACTTCTTGATCTCCACCATCTCCACATTATGTTATTTATTTGTGGCATTTTGTATAAGAGCTCCCGTGCAAATTAGAGCTTGGAGGCTTTGTCCAATGGATAGCAAGAGCTGCAATGTGCCATTCCCCCAATGGCAAGTCTTCTTCCCTGTCACTTAATAAATCACCATTCCAAACACAAGACAAAAAATATAAATATGTTGGAAATTTAAAACTGGATAATTTCTGTCATTCTTCTCTCATCACAAATAAACCAAAAGGAAAAGAAGGATGCTTGTGGTACTAGAAGCCTTTGGATTGTCATAAATACTAACCAAAATCTCCAATAAGCTGCCAACCAGACTAATTCTCTCAAGTTTATTATTCCATTTCTGTTTCTGCCATGTAACTCCTCAACTTTAATATTTCCATGCAAACAGCATGGTGTGTCCAAAATATCTTATCTTACATTAGAGAGAAAACAAAGTTTTTCAGGGAGAAGACTGTATCTTTTCCCCATATGGCTACAGCTATGCAAACCCAAAATGGTTTCTCTCTTGGCAGGCAGGCAGGATACTTAATGAGCCAATACACAGAAAACAGATAAAATAAAGAGACAAACAGCAGAGTATGTTTCATCCTCTTTCTTTTCCCATCATGTTTTGTCCAGGTTTTATGTCCCAGTTATTACCATTAACACAAACAAATATTTAGAAATTACATTTCAACCAATGTCATTGCCTCATGTATCCCATGCACTAATGCAAATTTATCACTTCTGTCCCATGTTTGTGGCTATCTGGAATTTTTATCTTGTCTGTATCTCTGTTCTAATTTCTTCCTAAATTTGCCTAGTACTTTTTGATTCTTCTTACCTGGCAGCTTCTTTTCTCTCTCTTTTTCATAACATGCTCTGTGTTGTTTTACATTGTCCTTGTACCTCCTCCAGGGTCCTCCTCCCTTTGTCTTCTCCTGTTCCTGTAGACATCCCTTTCAAACACTTCTGGAGTAGAGGCTTTTCTCATTACTTCCCTTTACATCCTTTATCTTTAGTCCCTTATATGAATCCATAAAAATTCCTCAGTTTGATAACAATACAGATGGAAAAACCCACAGGGGGAAAATACAGCATCTCAAATTCCCTGCTGCTCCAGAACCAGTGATACTGAGTTGATGATTCCTGCATCACATTTAACTAAGGGATGGATGCCACTTTTTACCTACACGGAGCCTTCCAGCAGATGGATATCCCCTAATATCCTATTTACTTTTCTCACAAGTGTAGCACTAACAGACAGAGGGAAGGGGAGAGCTGTGTTGGCTCTCTCCACGGGACCAACTCAGAAGCCGTAGGGCAAGTGAAGATAAAGAGAATATGGTGGGGAACTGGAATATGTGGCCTTAAACTAGCACCACATATATCTCTTTGTGGCTCCCTCTGCCTACACATTCAACTGTCTTGCTGGATCTAGCTCTATTCAAGAGCAAAGCACCTACATGATAGCTCATTAATAATTTTTCTTCTTTCCTCCCCGGGAAAACACTTAGCATTTTATCAGCTTTCAGTTCTGTTGACTTCTAATAAGCTTTTTAGGGTTGTTTTTTTTTTTTTTCCCTTGAGCTGGTTTTGGTGCTGAGTAGGACTGAAGAAAGAAATTCAATAAGCCTGCAGGCAATTGCTGTATTGGCAGTGTTTTGCTTTTCATTTTGGAATTGGCATGAAGGCCCTCCAAGTAACATAAGCTCTCCTTTTTCAGAGAATTGACAGATAAATTATATACACAAGATGGAGTCGGATAGTTTTTGGAGGGATGAGGATTGAGTGAAGTCAAAATGGAAAGCTCATTTCACATTAGGGATATTCCTTCACTGTACTATTGACACAAGGCCCCTTTGATCCAAAAGGCTCCTATAGTACTCCACTAAATGTAGCCAAAATTTGATATTATGTGTCTGTCTAAATTAAGCTCCTCAATTTATATCAGTAATTACTCAAGAATCACAAGTGTTTGACCTCCCATAAATTCTGTTTACTTGGTGGGGACAATGCAAATTATTAGTACCTTTAAGATATGTAATTGTAGCTTAAACTCTATATTTGTTGAAAGCACTCATTGAATTTGTCCAGGAAACTAATATCTAATACCTTGTTGAAAGCCAAAATAGATGAGTGTTCTTGTTACTTTTAACCTAATTTGAACCTTCTGGAGACTCACAGAAATTATCTGACATTTCCCATTCTGGGTAACATTTGCTTTATATTCAAATCATACAAAATATTGGATTATATTTTTCCTACTAATAATTTCCAATAAGGGTTTTCAAAGTTTTGGAAGCTGACTGCCCTGAGTGAGTTTCAGATCCTTCTGAAAGATTTATAAGGCAATATGAAGTGTGGAACAGGGAGGAAAAGAAGTTGAAACAAGGCTCTCCCTACATATGCAATAAGGAAGGCACAGCTCTAAGCAAATAGCACTAGTTAGGTCAAAAATAAACCTATGGAGAAGAAACAAGCAGGTTGTTCTCTGTTCTATGCACTGATAAAATTTTAAATTTTCCTGTATTGCAAACAAAATTTCTTTGTTTAAATTTATTAGGAAAAGGGTTTTTTACATGGAGGAAATCATACAACACAAGGTTTGTCTAAGTGAGGAGAAACTACAGTTTGATGTAGGATAAACCATTACTATCTATATGTCATCACCTTTTGCCTCTTCAAAAATACATCAATTGGGCATCATAGGAGGAAAAATGCACCTTAAAGAAGTAGAAATAGGGGGGAAATGCCTAAATTATGCATTATGCAAACAATTAATATCAAATAACACAATGCATTTTTGTGGGCCCGACTGTAAAATATGAAAACATACAGAAATAATTAACAGCCCAAGACTTCAAAGAGGTACTTCGACTTCTAATTCCTAAGAGGGGACATAAAGCATACATTTCTTTGCTGTGAGATTAAACAAGAAATCTCTGTTCAAGCCACATGTACAATCTTGATCCTTCTACAGGCAGCCCCCCTGTTCAGTCACAAGGTGAATACTTCTACACTTTCAGTGAATGGCTCTTTGGCACAACACAGTATTTCCTTAACTACCATCACTTCTGATCACTGCAGGAACTCAATTCCATCTTCTCAACATGGGCATAAGCAGATAATTGTCTAACACAATTGCTTCCACATGCTTTGTCCAGGGTCATTATTAGAGGAATATTATCTGCATGTTCGCAATTCTTACAAACTCACACAGTGCAGTTTTGAGCCTGTGGCCACTTCAGCCAAGGCAGCTGGAGCTGAGCAGCATGGCCAGCACCTTTCCAGACTGCTACTGCAGTGTGTACAAGCTCTCATAAGCATCTCATTTTTTTTAAGGCAAATTCTCACATTTACAGTAGATGTTCACTGCAACAAAAAGTTCAACCTACTGAAACACGCCTCAACTTTAATGTTCTTTGCATTAGAATTTCTCTTCATGGCCAACTTTGTATATTCAGAGTTGGTTAGCTCCAGGAAGATGAGATCCAACATGACAATAATCTAATTCATACATCCTTTGAATGCCCCAAGTTGTGGAATAAGTATACTGCATTATGATTCCACCTATTGCTAAAGTTCAGTTTTGCCCAGTGGCCACAGTGCACATATGAACACACAACCTCACACAGCTGATGCTTTGGGACAGAGTGGATGGAGAAGTTTAGACTTTTCCACTGGCACAGGGTACATGGGTGAGGCCCGCCATGCCTGGTCTAGTCTGCTACCACACAGGTTATTTGTTCACAAGGGGAGATATGGATTATTCATACCCTTAATTCAAAATATCCCCCTATCACCAAGCAAAAAACAAGTAGACTACTTCTGGAGATGTGAAGATATGAAGACTGAAGTCAAGGAAGATGTGGTTATGTGGCTGTCCTGGTTTGAAACCATCCTCTGTGTGAACAATTAATGGAGTACTTTGGAGAGCTGTACATCAGTGGTGGTTTTGCTCTTGGCAAAGCATTGCTCATTCTCACACAGTATGAGAGTATTCATTAGGATGCTTGCAGATTCGCATTTTCACATCTTTAAATTACACTTTATATCATGCCACACTGACTAAATAAGTAAATAAGTTATTTTACAGTTAGTCAGCTTGCTACTCACACATGGCAATGAACTTGTTTTAGAATTTGGCTTCTATTGCCAGCTACCATCCTTTCTAAGGACACTTCTGTTCATGAATCCAGCTGCAGAGAGCTCACATGCATTGCTCATAGCTCCTGGGTAGCCTATTCTTGGTACTAATCACCTTACCACGCTGTTAGCCACTGGCCTTGGAAGTCTTGCTCTATGGAGGAAGGCATCTAATTGTTGCTGTCTTATTTACAAACATAGTTCACATACCAAATCCTCTGCTGAGTTACAAAATTACCAAGGAAAGCCAAGTCCTCTTTTCAGCCCCTCTGTGCTCTCAGTGTTTTCTGTTGGTCTCCTACGTTTGCTTTTTCCTCATTCTGACTCTCAACAATTCCAGCAGTCAGTGCTGTTTGTTGGCACAACAGAGTCTTAGGCTATAAAACAGTGACGACTTGGAGTAGAAAATATGTCTGCCTTTCCAAGCTGCAGGTGGAATTCAGTTTAAGCTTTTATTTTAATGTACAGCTTACAGTCATCTGATTTTGCCTTCCTCCTGGATATTACAGGTTACATAAAGAATTGCAGGGAAGATTAGAAGCCCCTCACACAGTTCTACCACTCTCACATGCAATGAAAGGAGCCCTTTACCAGACACAGCATTGTTGCCTTTCCACAACCCTCCTATTAAATAAAGGTCCTTGAATAGCTTTTTCAGACTTAATTTCTGATGGCATTTCTACAATGAGAACTGACATTTATTGAAACTAATAATGTTTTATTAAAACAATTACAAACACAGCAACACATCTTCTCTAAATGGGATAAATGAAATATTTTAACCCCCAGGTAATAATAGCTTTACATGTTACAGTTGCTTTAAGAGAAAACAACCATCTTTATTTTCTCCCCAAAGGGGAAAACTTGATAGTACAACATTGTATCTGGTCAACAAATATTCTGAAAAAATAAACAAAGTTCATTTTAAAAGCTCCTTGGAGGAGAAGTAAAAGATTTCCCCATCTTTCACCCTTCATCCTTCTCCCTACCAAAAACTAAAGGAAAGAGAGGGAAGTCTTTAAACAGTCTTCCTCTACCCTTTCCAAGTCTTCTTTTAGCAGTTACTACAAATATTTTTTGTAAAAGCAAAGCCAAACAAGAGGCATGAAGCAGACCTTATCTTCATGTAATTTGGAGAACAACTATTCTTGGATGTTTATAAATATTGCTGCTAATGAGATTGCTAAAGCTTAGTCAATGGAAAGTTATGACAGAATTTGCAATTGTCGTGCTTGAACAAAGTTTCATCTACTGCCAACCTACTGCAAACTCACTCTGGCCAGTTTCACCCTGTGCCTGAGAACAAACTCTGCTCTCCCCTGCCTCTATAGTTCAATCACAACTCAGTTACTTCTGAAGGTGTCCCGGATGGTGCAGGCAGGGAAGGCAGCACTTTCTCCATTATCACGGTGACAGTCCCAGCCAAGCACACATCCTGCCACATGGAAAAAGCCCTCAGGTTACTGCAGAGCCAAGGGCTGTTCAGCACCATCAGGAGAGCTCATGTTCTTGGACATGTAGGTTCAGCCAAGATTTCCTTTCTGAATAACAGTGTTGGCACATAAAGAAAAAAAAAAAAAAAAAAAAAAGAGCAGACTGAATTCTTACTGGACTGCTGAGAGTACAGTAGGTTTACTTCACCAAGAGGCACCTGGAAATAAAGTCCTTCAATAGCAACATTTTGAATGGGGCATTTCCCTTTCAGCCACTGAAACCAGGGGAGATCTATCAATTTACAAGAGTGATTTTTAGAAACATTACCAAGTGTGTAACAGCAGGTAGGCTTCAGAACACATGGACCACTCTCCAGCTATACAACCACCTTTCTGTTTAATTTTTTTTGTTTTGAAGAGTGAAAAGAATATTTTTTAGATTTCTCCTAAGCAGACATGAGGGGTGACAGAAGTACCAAAAACAAATTATTTGCTTAAAATCTCTTAAATTTATAACTGCATTTTCAGAAAATAGGAAGCATCACACACAATACTATTTCATCTAACTGAGATCTCACCAGTGAATATAGTTTGCTCTGAGTCTTACATTCATTATATGGTTTCAACTTTAGTAAACTGACTAGCAAAAGTCTCTTCTGGAAATCAGTATGAATTGTTTTAAAATCCTGTCCTGAAACCCACCTGCCTACTAAAATTGTCAGTGATGACAGCATCAGGATTTAATTAACAGTGCAAAACCAAGAAACTCCTAGCCTGCCACCCTCCTTAAATCACAATCAACCCATAAAGCAAGTTTTACATCCACAAGTTGAATAAACTTCATCCTTTGAGCTTCCTAAGAAGGACCAAATAAAAGAGTAGTGAATGGTGAGGTTGTAAAAGTGCTCGGTTTGTGAGCTGGACTGAAATCTTTAATGGGAGACCCTTTGACACAGAGAGCATATTGGTGGTAAAAGAATTAAAGTGTAGAGATGACAGTTCTTTTGTTGCTCGAAACTTTTACAGAAGGTACTGCTATCATTTTGAATGGAAGTTTTGCTTCAAGGCTTTCACATTTACATGACATTCTCAAACCTAAAAGCTTCACAGAACTTACATGACATGAAGCTGCCAAGCATTTCAGTAGTGCTACAATCTGCATCTACCTTTCTGTGCCTACACAGCTGGTACATGAAAGTCCAAAACAGAGAACAGATATCTGTGACAACACAGTATCTCATCCTGGGATGAGACGATTTTAAAGTAAATTCTTCCAGTCAAAGGAAAAGCTGCGTGTGGGCCCTTTCCCTGCTGTTTACAAAAAAACATTCCTATTTTATCTCATTTAAAAATTCTTTAATTATTACACAACTGCACTTCTATGATTGTGTTAACAGGGAACATGGCTATTACAAAATCTAGATTGTTCTAAAGTGACTGTTTTGGGGCAGTAACAATATAGAGTGAATCTGCAGATAGCCATTTAGTCAATCCCTTGACAGAAAACTTGGGGAATAAGGAGGCTGGCATAGAGCACGGTAGCCTTAGGAAACTGCTCTCCAAAATCAACTTGTTAGCTTCAGCTGTGTTTCAGACACTGAACTCCCATCCTAGGAACCAACCCTATACATAAAGTGAATTCTTGTGCTGGAGACCAGCTTTCTTGCACCACGGTTATAGACCAGCAGCAATCTACTTTTAACTCCTTATTACTACCACTTCTTAAGTTCCAGT
Organism: Sylvia atricapilla; assembly: GCF_009819655.1. Lineage (NCBI taxonomy): Eukaryota > Metazoa > Chordata > Aves > Passeriformes > Sylviidae > Sylvia > Sylvia atricapilla. The sequence goes on from NC_089140.1 coordinate 135,109,708, forward strand.
TGCTCAGCCAAGGAAGGTACCTTTGAAGGCGAGAGTCCAACTCCCTCCTCCAGTGCAGGTTTAGGTCTATCAGAGTGCTGAGGTACTTACTAAATCCAAAGGTGGGGATTGCATACCCTTTCTGGGTGACTGCTTCCAGTGCCTTATCACCTCTAGGTTATAAAACTAAAAATGTTATTATTCCCACTTAAGTCCAACTGGATTTTTCCCATGTTTTAACTTGTGTCCATTGCTACTGATCATGTCTCCATGCAGCTTGAAGACTCTTCCCACTGAAGGGACTGAACACAACAGTAAAACCTGGTCTTAGCCTTAAGGCTAAGACATCAGTAAACTGTTTCTCCTTTCTCAGGCAACATATAATTCCAGACAGTAAACAGGAGTGTTGGCAAGCTAAACCAACTTTACACACGTAGATGAATCCCAGAACTTAAAGCACTAACAGGGAAACAGGCACACAGTTGGAACAAGCTGAAGGTGAGTCACTGTGTTTTCCTCAACCTTAAACACAAAACTGTATGCAGTGATAGTGCATGCAGTGATAGTGCCTCTTCCTTTCCAACATCCACCCTCACCTCAGTGATCAGTGACTATACTTGATGGAACTCAGTAAAAGGATCTGTCATTTTCTCTTAAAGATACTAAGGCAGATTCTGCCGTGCAAAGGTGCTAAGGGAATTCAGGCAAGTGTGAAACAGTAGTTGAAAACTCCAGAAACTTACAACCTCCCTCCAAATTCCAACAGTTAAACTAGAGTTTTGTTCCTTATGCTTGCATCAATAATCTTAAGAACTTCAAGTTTCAGAATGAAAGTTTAAACCATATGCAGCTCACTCACCTTTTTTAATGCCCCCTCTCAACTAAAAATACTCCAGAAAGTTTACAACACCAGGCAAATACTGCGATGTTAAAAGATACAACATAAGAATTCACTGAAATCAAACACACACAGACTGATAAAAGTAGCCAATTTTATTCAAATAACATTATCTCTAACACATAATTACTTTTTCAAAAAGGTTACATATATATGTGCTTTTTAGTCAAAGAAACAGATTTTTTTCCCCACTACAGAAGTATTTCAATAGAATCCAGAGTCTTGAGTAGCCCAGTTAGGTGCCTAAAAATGAATAAAGAAGATTAGAAGAAATTACTTTACTATATTACCCAATTTAAGCAGTTCTAATACTGTATATGGATATGAAGTGGGAATGCTGTTAATAATGAACAATACCCTATAGGATTACAGAAAGTATTGATATACCAGACACACATACAATAATTGAGTTGTACAGCTAGAGTTCTCCAAGCTAGTAGTTTCAAAAAGGAGAAGTTCCAGAAGATCCCAATATAAATCTAAGAACTCTTCAGCTGTATTTTTAAAAGAAAGTAATGGCACACAAGTTTCACAGAACTTCCCATTAAGAGAATAAACTTAGAGTGCACCAATGACTGTAATTTCCATCAGTATTTCAGCCAAGAACTGAGGAAGTGCAATAAAACTTAATATTTAAGCTCTTTTACTGCACAGTTTGTTCTGATTTTTTTGTTTGCTTGTTTTAAAGATGTATGGCTGGGCCTCAGAGCCATCTCTGTTACAGTGCTGTTCTCCTCACAGAGCTTCCCATATTGTAATGTGGAGGGAAGCAAAACCAGACGATCTTGCCAATTTTCTCATTTTCACTGGTTCTACTAAAACCTTTCAATGACTTAATTACAATCTCTAGAATTTCACTAAATGGGTTTAATAGTCAGGGTTTTGCAGAATTCTTCCTCCATATTCCAATCTTAAGTACCATTCATTCTCCTTTCAATACCATGTATGCACCTACAATACTTTTGAGTACAACCCACTTGGAAAAAGTATTATGACTACTTTCATAAGTGTCACACTTCATAATCTGCCCTTTCTTGGTGGTGAAGGAGACTATTTAAAGGAAGCAGAGCAGCAAATGACAGAAACAGTTATGCAACAGAATGAAATAATGATGAAGAGAAAGGCTAAAAGAAAGCAAGAACCACTGTCTAATTCTCACCAAGACAATGTAAGTATTTTCCAATGTAATTCCTAGTATTGCAACTAGGAGTAGGTACATGTGGTGAATTGAGGCATAGGTTAAGAAATATACTTAGATTATCTCTCATAAAAAGGACAGCAAGGATTCAGAAAACGTAACTTATACCGACCTCAGATCTACCACTCTGGTTCAGTTTCTTCTCAATGTTCATAGCCAGCATTTGACTACGAAAAGACAGGCTTTTGGTCTTTTCAATCACTTGTTGATAAGGTGAGACTGCATTGTTGCCCATGACCACATGGCCCTAAAATCCAGCAAAGACAGAACAAATTTAACAACTGCTCAGCATGCAGCATCTTTAATATTATACTCTGCTTTCAGAACTTTCACAGATCATCTTACAGACAAGAGCAAAACATAATAAATGAAATCCACTACAGTTTATCCAGGAACAGAACGTTTTGATTTCTATTGTTTTTCTTTGCCCATGAAGTAGAAGAAATTTAATGAAAAACTCAACAATTCACTTGGATCATCTGGCTTTAAACTGAAAGACAGCAGGTTTAGATTAGATTACTATGAGGGTGGAACAGGTTGCCCAGAAAAACTGTGGGTGCTGCATGCCTGGAAGTACTCAAGGCCAGGCAGGATGAGGCTCTGAGCAATCTGGTATAGTGGGAGGTGTCCCTGCAGGTGGTTGTAACCAGACTGTCTTTAAGGTCCTTCAACAAAAACCATTCCATGATTCTATGTACAGTCTTACCAGCTTTGAATCCAATTTGGCATCTAATCGTGCATTTCGAATCAGATTGACAATCCATCTTTCCGCTTCTTCAGGAGTCATATTCAGTTTATCTGCCACATACTAAAAAAGACAACCAACTTATTAAATGGCAAAATAGAATCTCTCTGATGTTGGTAAACATAATGAGTGGAATACAAGTCAAACCAGCCCAAAATACGGCACAGTCCAGGATTCAATACACACTGCATAGCTAGGAAGCTTACTTTCATTTGACTGAAATGACTTTAAAAATTACATATATGCTCTCCTGAAGAGCTCCCACCCCCACTGCAAATAAGAAATTCATACCCCAAAACATTTATTTACTCATTCTGAACTACACCATATTGCTTTTAAATCTTGACCTGCACCATTTCCTATGTTCCCATTTAAACCTTGTCTACACAAACATTCTTGGAAAAGCTGTCATTTAAGTAATTTCACTATTAACATAAAACCACCACCACTATTATTAATAAAAAAAAACCAACAAAAAAAACCAAAAAACCACCACCGAGTTGCTTTTATTCTCATTTAAATGAAATCAGCAGTCAAAAAAATATAGACTAACTGCTCTAAAAAAATGTTTAGCAAGAAAACGTCACTCCAAAGTTCAGGAACAAGACCCATGAGACAGAGTTTGGTGTAGAATATATGACAGATACACTATGCTAAAATTTGCAATTTCAAGAAAGGAAAGTAGGGGAGAGCAGAAAAAAGAAAATTCTTAATCAAACAAGCACTCTTGTCCAAGAATAATTCTCCTAATAGTGTTTCCTGTGGCTTCTAGCTAACTCCTTTAGCTTCCTGCTGGCAGTTGGCTCATGCAGGGCATTTGTAACGCTCACTCTTCCATCAGCTTTCAGACCAAGGTAACAAACATGAGGTAAAGGCTACTGGCATGACTAAAAGCCAGCTGGTAATGCTGAGTTGCACAAGAGGTCAGTTTCTTGCCATATTACAGAATCTTGCCTAAACACCTTTTCTCCACGTGAAAAGGTGATTTCTTCTTGATGATGATTTGCATGAAGTAAATACTTTATCAATTATTAGCTTATCTACCTGGCTGGACTCTACACAGACTTCTTTACACAGCTGTCTCTCCTATATGGCCTTGATCTCTCCCCTTTCTCCCAACTATAAGGCAAATTCCATTTTCTTCCACAGATAACATGAAGTAAATAGGAAAAAAAAAAAACCCTGAAGTAAATTAAAATACTGGATTTACAGTGACTTACTTAAACAAGTAAGACAACGAATGGGTAACAAGTGTTTGAACTTGGCAAGTCAGGGGGAGTAAATCCAACCCCAGTTGCAACTGTTCCAGTAGGCCTTTAATCTGAGTTTGAATCAGCAATTTTTAAAAGCAGAAGAGAGAGCAGAAGACATCAGAGATGGAAATTTTTGTGCAATTATCAGTCATCTGGACAGAACATGAGATACTTTAATACAAAAAAAAAAAAAAAAAAAAAAGGTATAATCACTTATTACCCCCATCAGTGATATTAACATTTGATTGAAATTAAAGAAATTTTAAACTGGAAGTACATGGTGTGCATGCAATTCTCATATTTCTCTTTTATAAACCTTAGTAGGATTTAAATAAAGTAAATTCCCTTCCAGATGACCACAAGAAAGGCTGCTCCCACTACACTGAGGGTTAAGCAACCCAGCTTTGGGATTACAGTGTGGAACCTCCATTCCTGGAGATGCGGCCTTTACTGTGGATTCTTGATCAAGCAGCACAATGGAAACACTGCTGTGGGACCTGCTCAGAGCTGAAAATTGGGTACACAGGATGAAACCAGATGACTTCCAATCTACAGAACCCACACTTTCCTTTTTCCTTAACAAAGTCCTCATGTAATTGCAGGGGAAGGGGCACAGATTTCTAGAGAATCCTTCCAAGCCAGAAACTACAAAGTATTTTGCATTTGTTACTAGCAAATAATTTTACTTTTTCCCTATTATCTACATTTTACTACTAGCTCAGCTGTCTCAGAAGTGGCTTCTTTTATAAGCTAGTAAGTGTTTTTTTTTAACAAACATACAGTACACACGCAGCAACACAAGTAGTAATACTGCACAAGTATTATTTTCCTGCACATATATCAAGAAAACTTAAAAATCATAAGATGAAAACTACAAAGTAAAAGGATTTTAAAATCTGGTTTATCTCCACCTGTAGCTTTCAGACTTAAACAGATTTTAAATTTTATTATAAAACAACTGACATTATCAGGCAGCAACTACCTTTTAGTGAATAAAGAATAAATCTATTACAAAACCTAGAATTTTATATTTTATCTTTGACACAAGAGATGACCTTTCTCCAGCACTTGTGGCAACTGGATTCCCCCTTAAGAGTGTCCTTGTGGCCTACACTGAAGCAGGCAGGACCATCCAAAGTGCATGGATGTATACCATGGTATTTTCCTGGTAAAGTAACACACATGGCCAAAAAAGTATTCTCCATCCTTCCAGAGCAAATGCACAGAATATCTATCCTGATTACAATTCTGTAACAAACACCACAACTCTCCTATCACAGTCAGAACACGTATTTAGAACTCTCAAGATACAAAATACAGCTTAGCCTCATACAAGTTTGACAGTTGAAGTAAATAGTGACACATTTAGATTTACAAATACATATTAACACCATTAATACTAAGAAAAAGATGCAACAAGTTGTATTATAAGTTACCACTGTTATATAAAGATTCCTGCTATAATTCAATAAAATTTAGTCAATTATAATTAAATACTACTAAAATTTATAAAATGGTCTACCATTTCAAGTTACAGTTAATTTCAAGTGGCAGTTTTGCCAAACAGTGGCAAAAATAATTTTAAAAATAATTTCTGTCCCCCAGTTTTACAAGGAATTCACTTATTTGAGGTCATGCTAGGGCTAGTGTCATTCAAGTCTTCATTTACTTAAAAAGCAAGCTTACTGAAGTCCCCACATGTTCATATAGGGAACGAAGCCCATCTTATATTAAGTTTTCTTGTGTGTGGCAGTACAAAAGAAAAATGAAGTATATTCACCTCTCGAACTAAATACAGGCATATCAAACTAATTAATACAGAATTATCTTCATCTATTCTCTCTATTAAACATGACATTTCAAACAGCAAACCAACAACAGGGTGATTTGGGATGTGTAAACTTTAAGTTACAACTGATAAAGCAACTATCTCCTTTGGAAAAATGTCAGCTACCTAGCAGATCTAAGTAGTTAAAAAATTAAACAGGCATTTATTTTTATTTAGTACAAGGAACAGCAAGTTTCCCACTGTTTCCAATTCATTCTAAATAGCTAAGCAGTACTCATCAAGCACTGTGTTACAGCCATCTAGTTTTTTGCTCCAGGATTAGCAGTGGAAACCACTTGGGAACAAAGAAATGCAAGAACTACGTCTCAGCCAAACATTCATTTCAACTGGCTAATTTCTTCAAAAGCAGCCCTGAAATACACTACGAAATACTTATGTACCTAATTTAATCAGCCCAAATATAATGATTGTTATAACTCAGAAAGAAATTTAAGGCTGATATCCATCATTATCAGCACAATGACCTACTGAGAAGCACCTCATTACTGACGACTGACTCCATGTGCAATTAACCTAGGGGTATGTGGCAGGAATATCCATGTCATTCTGACATAAATGTCTCAACTCCAAATCTATCACTTGCCTCAGAAAACACTATAATGCTTATAAAGAAAGGACACTGCTACCTCTATTTAGGAATCACTCACACGTAACAAGGACAGCCAACAGTATGATATTTTTTATCATACCTAAAGATGAAATATCACACACAGCACAAAAAATATGAACTATTACTACAATAAACTTTTTTTCTTTAATTAAAAAATAAATAAATGGCAATTGCCTACCACAGATTTTGATAAGGCTTGCTATTTTTTGCCATAATGAATCACTGGTATGTTGCCAACAGTTTAGCAATATCTTTTAATGCAAGACTTGAAAAATTCTTAACACACACATTGCAGAGTCTTTGCTCATTGACTGGAGTCACATAAGAGGAGATTTCTTAGAAAGACATCTAGTCTCTAGCTAAAATAGCTTAAACATCTAGTTTCATTGAAAATTTGTGCTTGATCATGTGCAGTATCACACCACTAAAAAGAATGTGTAGAAAGAACAAGACCACTATTGGGCTTCATATTCCCAGAAACTAATCCTTAAGAATATAGTACATATGGGGTTTTTTTCCCCCAAATACTTGCTCAAACCCCCTTTATGCCCAAGCATGCAGTATTCTGCTTAAAGTGATTTTAAAAAAAGCAAGTATTAAGTATGGAAAAGCTCTGCTCACAACATGTAGTTCCGTTTACTATTAGGACTATATGCTTAAACCCAATACACCACAGCTGACTAAAATGCTCAAATTCACTGTTCCCCTTTTACGGCAAAGCCATTGACTATTTTAAGCTGATACAAATGTTGAAAAAATGTTTTTCAAAGGCATTGATGACAACTACGTCACCCAGTGACTAAAGATTAGAAGTAGTAAGAGTCAGTCCTCCTTCCAACTATACTTATCCATAAAAATGCAATCCCTCCAAGAAGTTTGCAATATTAAGACAATTTTCTCTGAAATCCTTTCCTTTGAAATCCGGCAATGTTAAATCCTTTCCTCAGAGGACTAGATGCACAAATTTGCCCTGGATATAAGGTAGTAACAAGACTCCATTGAACCACTGACCAATTCAACAGCCCTTTTTCTGCTGTCTCAAGGACCTCTGCACTGCTCTCCATCAGTGAGATTTTTATAGCATTCAGTTTTTCACTTCACTTTTTCTTTTTTAATTTAAGGATGTGGAAATATGGGAAATGTGGACAAAGGCCAAGTGGAAAGAGACCTCAAGCATACATAGTATCTTCCTATTTAGTTTTTTTTAATATATATATACACAAGAGGCATCAGAGCTGATTAATTTGAAAGTTTGCATTTATAAAATAAATCTGAATAAACAACAGACATATTTGCTAATAAACAACTCTTACTGCTGAATCACTTTGTGCCACAGGGAATAAAATCCATTGTTTTCTATTTAATTAATGAAAAAAGCAATGAGATTTAATAAATTTCAAAGAACATACCTATAAGACAGACATGGGTATCTGTATCCACCAAATAAAAGCAATTACTGTATTTGCAGTTTGTATTTACTTAATATTAACACTCTAGTTGAACATGTGAATTGAGGTCCAAATGAAGTCACCAAGATTTTGGTGACAATAGGTATGAAAGTTTCCATTAAATCCAGTAGAGATCCCATTTAACATCACAGCAGTTTTAGCTTGAAAGTACTGCTTGTTTGGGGTGGGCTAGGGGCGGCCAGAGAGAGGTTGTTTTGAAGTTAAGTGCAATAATTAAACTCTGAAATATAATTGTAATTCAAGTACATCACATCAGTTATAAAACTAGAAAGAATACTATCCAAATGATACTCCAGTTAGGATTTTACCTGACAACTGAATACCGCCTGAGGTCTGCACTGTTTGTCAACCTGCCCTCCATGAGTGATTTTCTGAGCTGAGGAATGAAGACATTCTCTTACCCAATGCTGATGCACTGGTGGATGCGACAGAAAGTCTCGAATATAAAGAGACGGGCGTTCTCAATGAAGTCCTCCAGGCATGCCACCAGGAAGAAATCATTCACGAGCACCTGCAAGTGTAAGCAGGAAGGGAACATGAGAGCAAACCTGAGTAGGAATTTACTAGCAGACACTGCCAATAACTATGAGCAGCCCACAGTATACCTAGAAACACTATTGATGAGGATGTGGTGACAAAGCTATAGATTAGCAATACTTTTTACTGTTTCATTGTTCAGCATCTTACTCAATTTGAATTGCACACAACGATGATCACTGAGGTCTGACTCAAGAAGAGGAGTAAGGCTGTAACTCAAATTGAAGGTCAAATTCTACTGCTGTCATAACTACTGAAGAGCCTTCAATATAAATTTTGACTCCCCACTCATCTTTCACAACAAAAGGCAAATCTGAGCTTTTCTTCAAGCATTTCTCAAACTTTAATGGAAAACCTGAAGCTCAGCCAAATGCATGATTACCTATTTGCTTCTTCTTCTAGAGCCTCTTAAATACAACATTATTATAACATTAAAGCTAAATCCTCAACAGTAAGTCACATTAAAGTGTTACAAAATGAGTTGTCAAAAAACCCAATACCACCCAACCATGAATTAAAGTTGATCAGAAAACACTGGCAATGGAATCCAACACCACTTCAAACAAATTAGCAGTCCATTGTCAATTTTACAGGTCTTTGCTTAAAGGAAAAGGAGTCATAAATATTTTAAGTCTTACTGTTTCACATTCTCTCAGCTTCTTCTGTGCTCCATCAAAATCGAAGTTAACATACAAGCATTCCACAAACTCTGTGATAGGGTCCCTGTATGTATAGGACTCCTATAAAAAAAAATTAGGAACAATATTAAAAATCAAGGCCATGTGGTTGCTCAAGTTTTCCTCAGTCTTAAAAAAAAATTAATAGTGGGAAAAAAGTCCACGTATCACCTTAAGAAAAGAGCTGAATTTCCCAACCTCTCTTGTAAAAACTACAGAAATGTGCTTCCTCCCAACAGTCTGGTTAAACAGAGGTGCAGTTTCACCTTCAGCATTTAATGCTGCAATCTTTAGGAAAGTGTCAAGAGACCAGAGCTGTCTCTGAATCAAACCTCCATATTTCATAAAATATGACAGAATAATCTTCCTAAATTCTGATTTCAAAGATGACTCCAACACCAAATCCTTCACACTTTAAACTGCATGATTATTTGATTTTCATGGACAACATAGCTAATAAAATGCTACTTTCTATACACAAATCACTTCAATTTATTTTGGCATTACAGAAGTTAATTCAACTTTCTCAGTAACCAGGTAGAGACTACACTACCTCTGTATACAATTGTGTAAATTCAGGTGTAAAGAACATCCGCTTAAGTGTTTCTAATGCATATTTTAAGACAGCCTAAATCAATATGTATCAATATATGCTTTAGCATACAGTAAGATCAACAGATGCAGGGAATTCATAAGAGAGATATTTTTCTTTATAGATCAAAGTGTTTTTTTTCCTTCCCTAAAGAACTGTATTTACAATCACATTACTTAGGTTTAAAATCTAGTTTCATACGTGTTTTTCACATCAGAATTACACCTGTTAACCATTATTTGCAAAATGGTCTTAGAATGAGCATCTCAATTTCAATAAACAAAAACTGCTTACCTATCAGTTCAACACTTGTAAAGATGTTGCAAGCATAAATAATCTTCTACTGCTACTAGAGCAGTACCACATAAATTTCAAATCTATAAAACCTCTACCACATCATCATTTAATATCATGAATCATCCAGAGTAGGAGAGTTCTAAGAAATCTGATAGGTGATTTCAAAACCAAAGCCCAAGTTGTTATTTTCAAAAGGAGTATCCTAATGGCGTGCAAGACTGAACAAAGGCAAGAAATTGTAACATTACTTACTTTAAGCATTAGAAACTCGTATTAGAAGCTCAATGTTGCAATCAGATTTTACACGAAGATAAAAGATGAGTCATAACAGCACTGATTTATTGCTTATACTACCTTTTGTGAACACTAATGCCTAAAAACAGATTAAGCTGTGGCTAGAATTTGATCTTTGCATTGACTGTGCTTTGCACAGATCGTTTCCCAAATACTTGAAGTAGTTATAAATTGATTGCTAACCTATAACTGTACTGTCACATTTACATATATACACCACAGATACAATGTTTATTACTCACACCATTATCAAGTGTTTAGTGTACACCATCATCAAGTGTACTAGTTTGTATACAAGTGGCTTGATGATTTCAGATAAAAATCTGGGCCATAACCCCATTGACTGCTACCAAGCAACTGTCTTAATTGCTCTTCTCTATCTCCATCCTCATGTGACTGTGACAACAGAACCGTTTTCAAAAGAATGTAGGTGAACTCCAACACACACAATCCAGTGGTTTTGAAACGTAAGAAACAACCCTTATTCGTACAACAATTCATTGTACAGATTGTTGAAAAGAAGAATCAGATCCAAAGCCATTTCACACCTCATTGAATTCTCAGCATTTAGCCATACACAAAGTAAGAACTCTACTGCATGTATGTGTACATACACTGCTCATGTATACACAAGGAGAAAAAAAAAATTCCATCCTCCCACTGACGGACATGCATTTTACTTCAGTAAAAACTTTCATTGACAAAAACAAGTATCAAAGTAACTCAAATCTTAACCCAGTTATATTACCAGAAGAAAGCTATCATGAAGTCACCTTAAAAAAAGGGGCAAAAAATATCAGACCATGCAGTCCTTACCTGCTGAATAACCTTGACTAGATCTTTCAGCACTTGTCTACGTTTACGAACATCCTTATTTGTTATCACTGCAGTAGTCAAATATCTGAGGATATGTGGGCACATTGTCTGAATTGCATTGAGATACCTAGAAAGAAAAAAATGCAGATAAGATTCAGAACTCAAAGTTATACTGAAGTTTGTTGATGACCCTAAAATGGGAGGAGCTGTTAACTCTTCAAAGGCAGAGAGATCTGACAAAGGAATCAGAGGACTGGACAATCAGCCAACTGTATTAAGTGTAACAAGGGCAAGTGTCCAGATTCTACATCCGGAACAAGGCAACACTGGGTCTAGTACAGACTGGGGAATGAGAGGCTGGAGAGCAAAAAGGGATCTGGAGGTCCTGGTCAACAGGTTGAATATGAGTCAGTGTGTCCTGGCAGGCAGGAGGGCCAACTGTGTCTTGGTGGACATCACACACAGAATCACCAGCTGGGCAAGAGAGGGGACTGTCCTGCTCTGCTCGGGAGCACTTTGGTATTTGGTGCAGTTTTGGGTGCCACAACGTATGAAAAGTATCAAGCTATCAGAGAGCATCCAAAGGAGATCAACAAAGACTGCTAGATCTATATGTAAGTCAATCAGCTCACAAACAGTGTTTCAATTCTCATTTTTTAGGCTGTGATTTCCCTTGAGAATCCTTTTTAATAGCTTTTTACAAAATCAGAATAAAACAATACCTTCACACTGCAGTCCTAAGCTCAGCAGGCTGCATATTCATCACTGGCCTCCAATTTGATTTAAACACCCCCATATAGCACAACACAACTTACTGTGGCCTGATAGAGAAAAGGTCAATGATGTTGTCTCTCCCTTTGGGATGATTAAAGAACACGAACAAAGACCAGTGGATAAGCCATGTTCTTTGCTGAAGAGACTGCAGCGGAGAGCTGACAGACTAAGAGAAAACAGAACAATGGTTCAAGTCAAACACAATACAAAGTTGCTTGAATACTAACACATGGAAACCTGTAATGCTCAAAATTTTGTTATTTTGCATCAGCTCTTTATAATTGTCATCACTTTCAGGCTGAGTTTGACTTCCAGCTTTTTATCATCTCAATGATAAATCTACTGGAAGTTATAAGCAAGATAAATTTCCCAAATTGAACTCCAAACTGTTTCCTGAAATTGCATTTTTTTTAAAGGCAAGAGCAGACATTTTAGCTCTCCAAGACCACCATACTAACCTAAGTCATTTCCTTTCTAATTCTGAATTTTGTTTCTTGTATTTCCTCTTCAGTTGTGATCTGAGTAACTGCTTGGCTTTTTCCCCTTTTCTGTTTTACTTCCTTCCTAAATATGTGCAAAATTTTTTGTCATAGACCCTCAGACAATGGTGAAACTCTATAATCAATTTCAGCCAAAAAAGAGAAATGTAATTACCTTCATTTAAATCTGCTGATAATGGACAAACAAGGGTTCAGCTCCAAGTACCTGTATTAGCTCCAAATTTCAACAGCACTTTAAACAGACTGCAAAACAACCCACTGAGGATGAACTGATAGGCTAGTAATCCTCAATCCAAAGAGTAGGACATCAAACTGCTATGATTCTATCCTAAAAAAATCTTGGGAGCTTAATGAACAAATCAAATGGTCTAGTATAACGATACAGAATGATAAAGACAGCAAACTAGAGAAGAAATTCTGTTAAAATTAACTATCTGTCACATAAACAAAGACAGACTGAGGGACAGAAAAAAACCTGGTTTTTCAAGACTGGTTCACGAGACTAAAACTTTCACATCTCTGCTATGGCCAGTGAAGCTCCACAAGCAAAGAGGAAGACTGAGAGGAAGACTGAACTAATCCCATCAGTTGCTCTGGATTAGCACTGCAACCCCACTCTCCCTTAAGTTCTTGGTACTCACCTGAACTCAGGAGAGTTTTGTCAAGAAAGCTGAATTAGCTGAAAACTGTTTCCAAATAGAACACAACTGTGTTATGTTTTTTGTCAAAAGCACTGTCTTCATGAGATACCATGGTTTATTTACATGCATTTTATTCTTTCCAGAAAATGAATAGTACAAGTATCTGAAATTTAGGCAGCAATTTCACACAATCATACCTTGCCCTCAAATACATCCTTAAAATTAGTTTACTGGAAATATATTTGAAAATGCAGATGAGAACCTAAGGTGTTAAGAGGCAAGCAATTTGAAAAAGAATGTTTCATTATTTCTTCATGAAGCATCCTTTGACTCTCCCACTGCCAATAACAAAGTATCAGGTGAAAAGGTGGTAACCTACTCCTAAACAAGACTGCAAGTGATTTATAACAAAACTTGAATACTAGCATCTCTAACCTTTTACCTTGCTAAGATGTCCAACATTTTACTTACATTATTATCTATTGTCTCCTTTAGTCTTGTGAGATCTTCCATGGCTGCATCCCAATTCTGCATCAGGATTTCAGATGCCAGTTTTCCCCAAAGAGAACTCAAGGCATTTCTGTCTGTTGCTGGAACCTATGTTCAACAACAGCAATAAAGTCACACTCCTAGTATTTTTGTTGGAGAAGTATTATTTATTTTTAAAATTGCACAGGGTATTTTCTGCAGTATTTTTCATTTACAATATATCAATTTTGCATAGTCCTAACTCTCCAAATTAAGTGTGAGGTTTTTTTGGGTTGGTTTATTGTTTCTCTAATCAGAAAAACAGTTTAGACACAGAAAAAAAAAAAAAAAAAAAAAGGCAGTAAAATTTCCCAAGTAGGAACTAGGAAATCCTGTCAAAGTAAGACAAAGATCCATGCTGCTGCAGTTTAAGTTAAAAAAAAAGAAAAAAAGTGGCTGAGCACCAGATGACACATTAGTTCCAAATTTGTTCTCTTTTTTTGTTCTACCATACAAACATGCTTCTCAACTAGTAAAACAAGGTTATTACAAGGCAGGTTCCTAAAGAACTCACAATAGTAGGCAACCACCTTCAAAAAGCTAGCATTCCAAACTCTTCCTGCTCATGCCTCGCCCAGAAGTGTACTTGTTACAGAAATGTTCAGTGGAACTGCGACTTTGCAACAGTGCAACTGTTTCCTGGCAGGGCAGTCCTAAGGCCAAGCTCTTTTAGTTTAACACAGGAATGAGCTGCACTGTGTCATTCACAATGCCAAATTTTGTTCTCAGACTGGTTACAATAGTTCTTTCATAGACTATGTTTCATCACACATGGCTTTTAAACAAATCTTCTCCCATCAGAATTAGTAACAAAGATCTTATACTAAGCTATTATCAGCACAAAAATCAGTACTTCATATTTTGAGGTTACTTGGCATACAAGAACATAATGTTATGTCCAGAAAAAAGACAAAGAATTAAGGACAGTCACCCACAAAACTACATATGTAACTTTCATTTCCCCTCTTGGCACATAAAAGGAACCTGTAACACTGAAAGTCAGCTTTAGCATCAAAATTTAGACTAATAATTCAACTCATTCATACTTTAAGTCCTATTCTTCTGGTTAAAGACACATTTCCCATTTTTTTCTTCTTTAATTACAGTGAATTACAGAATTTTTTTTTTGTTTACTCTAGCAGTATTTCAGAGAGTTCAGGTAACTTTTAGATGGGAATAGAAACTAGCAAGGAAAAAGCATCAAGGTATGAACCACCACGTGTTTTCAGCAATCATTGCACAAATCTCTGAGATACTGAGTCACTGTGTATCTTCCAGGCAATCCAGGTGCCAGTGCAGTAGATACTGCGTTGAGAAGGTTCACAGGCTCTGTGCTGGCTCCAATTCACTTAATTAGAGGTAGCTATTCACAATAACTGCTTTTAGGTACTGCAGCTGCTCCAGCTACATTATCTGGATTTTCAAGCAGTTACCTTAAATTTCCATTTCTTAGTAAAGCAGCAGATTCACTGACCACCAACAATAAATTTACTGTGCTGAGATTCTTACAAGACATCAAATCTTTTTTCTCAAAATTCACTCCCACCAGTAAGAAATGATATGAATTACAACAAGATGAAAAGAGTTGCTTCAGAGATGATGGATCTGGTTCTACATTTATCATCTGAGCTGTCTACATTTCATAGGGAAATGACTTCTACTCCTAAATCCATCACAGAATTCAAGAGAGGACAGATGAGAGTTCAGATAAGAAGCTGGCAATTCACCATTACCACCAAATTACATTCAATCCACCTGTGAGCTTTTCACTGCTGTTGACTACATCTGTGCACAAAATCAAATGTTCTCAAAAACAAGTATTCATTTCATTGTATTCTATAACTAAATGTTACAAGACATACAAATTTAAAGAACAATTCTGAGTTCTACTTGAAAATAATGGAATTGCTGAAAAACAGTGATTATTATTAACCATTACTGTAAACTTTGGCACACAATAACTGCATCAAAAAGCTATAAAGTATTATATGATAAGAATGAATAGAGACATTTTACTAGTTTCAGTATTTCACTGAAAAGAACACCAAACACACAAACAAAAAAAAAATAAACCCCACCCAACAACCAATCAAAACTTACCAGAACCCTAAAGAAGTAGAGATATTCTGCAGCTCCTGAGTAGTTACCACACTCATACTGGAATTTTGCATACCTGTAGAGTGTATCTAGGTACTCCTGCCTAAACTGAAAAGGAATACAATAAAAGCTTTTATTCATTAGGGAAAAAAGCCAATTTTAATAGCAGAGTAAGATTTAAAATCTATAGCTTTTCAAAAGACATTGTACATAGGAAAAGACAATAGAAAACTATTATACTCTCAATCCATGCCATGAAAGGCTATAGCAATACTAGAAAAAGGGGAAATCTTGCATTACAAAGTAAAGTGCACCTAAGTTACACAAGTGCAGCCAACATTAAATTTCAGCTCTTTGTTTGTTTGCTAAAAATTAAAACCTCAAACGCTTAAATATGTTTGTACTAGGAATTCTACCTGTTAGATACATTGACAGGGGATAGGACAAAATGCTAGGCCATACTTGGTCAAAATGCTGCCAGCTGTCAGGGAGCTTGGGTGGACATACTTAAAACTGAAGTCCAGCAGCTACAGCACTTACCCCATGCTTCTCAGCTAAATAGTCAAACAGCATCCGACCATCTCTATAACAAAAGGATAGAAAGCATGTTTTTACAAAATAAATTGATAGCCACCATGCAACACTACACGTTGCAACACAATATTAAAGTTAAAACACAAAAAACTCAGCATGATTTTAAAGTTCCTCCACTTGTTCAAAAGCAGCTGCAGAGTCATCCATTACTGTCACATAGTTTCAAAAATCTTAAAATTATTCTAATTGTTAGTCATGAACTCCACCTGCAACAATAACTACAGTTAAGAGTGGCAAGTTGTTCTAAATTTGATAGCATCCTAAGCTTTCAGTATGAAACTTAAATTCTGATTTAGAGCTCTTCCCACTCTCACATTCCAGTTTCAGAGCAATTACCCTAGACTTGATTTTAACAGGAGATGGGAAAAAACTACCAAAGACTACAGTAAGTAATAATAGAAAGGAAGTTTATCCTACTGTTAGCACTGAGACAGAGCGGGTCACACGAACATCTCTACCACAGTGAATATGAGCAGAATACAAAACCATAAAAAATAATCATACTAATTAGTTCCAAACATCTATGATCATGTGAAGATCATGTGATCATCTGAAGACTGGTTTTTATTTAACATTAACACTAAAAGAACAAGCTGTATTACCTAGATCAAAGGGAAGTTTAAGCCTCCAAGAGGCAAGCTGTAAATTCTCTGGGGCAAATATACTGTCTGTATACAAGGAGTATTTTCCCATTTACCCTGAAATCAACTGACTGCAAAGATACGAGTCTGTTTAATTAGAACTTATGGTACAAGATTCTACAGAGAAATGGCAAATTCCCAAGTGAGCCAAGAATGATAATCCTTTTAATCTTGCCTCTGAAGGCAATTAAATAATCTCATGGATTTGTTCCAGTAAAACATATTTAAGGATGAGGAAGACTGACTATAACTCTGTAATTTTAAAGTCAAGGGCATCCAACTTGCTTAGAGAAGTGAAATGTTTCGGCTTATTCTTGGAAGAACTTCCAACTGCAAAATCTCCTTTACACATTACTTCCCAGAGCTGGATATTCCACATGGATCAAAAGTAACAATCTAAAGTCCCAATATGCAGCTATCTGAATTTGATACAGATTCAGAATCACCAGCAGAAATTCCCAAAAGAATCAAAACCTCTTTCTACTATCTACAGCACACTACTCAGGTCCAGACAGATGGGACCTATTTCAGCCCAATTCTACTCATTACTATCTAACCCAAATAATCTGGATTAGAACTACAGCTGAGCCAATAACCAAAACCAGAACTTCTGAGCTGTCAAGTTTCCAGATATTTTACAAACACAAATCACATACCAGTTCTGAAATGAAACTTGCTGCAGATGAGCAGTAGGACTAACACTCTATAGTATTAGGCAAGTTATATTCCATGCATTTATTGACTCTTGCTCCCAAACAAGGTATTTCAAATTAAAAGTACATTCTATTGACCAACTTCTGTGACTCAAAAGTCAAGTAACAGAGCATGTTTCCCACAGAATGCTGATATTTTAGTAACATTTTTCTAGGCCAATTATTATTAAAAAAATGGCTAAAGGTCAAGCAAGAAATGGACAAGACCTCTATATGTTCAATTAGATTTGAACAGTTGTGGAGGAAGACTTTTCTTTAAGACAGGCTCAATTCCCATAGTAACTGCCATTTCACTTTCAAAAGTATACCTCCGAAAACAAGTGACTCCTGCCTTTGCATAATCATAAGTTATAAACAAATGCAATCTCTTTTCTTTATGTAATTATCCAACATGAACATCCATCCTGAAATCAGATTAAAAGGCAGCTTACTTAGTTAACTTAGTTAAAAATGTTTTTACAGAAGAAGCTTAAGTACATTTTGGTGGTATCAGGATAGAAAATAAACTTCTCCTGACATGCTGCAAAGCTAACAGGTGTTGTGATTCCTACTGACATCTTGTTTTGTGTCTGCATTGAGACATAATACACTGGGCCTCACCATTTCTGCCCAAGATCTAAAATAATCTATAACAAATTCTGAAAACAATGGGAAGAGTGGAAAAAAGAACAGACGCAAGAAAAAAATATTATAATGCGTATTTGAAACAGAGTAAATTCTAATCAAGCTCCTGTCCCTTGAGGGACCCATATTCTTCAGGGGTTTTGTTCACAAAGGTATATTCAGAGAGAAGATTTTTGCAGACTATGAAAAGAAAGAAGAGTTTGTACATTAAATACTTTTTGAAGAAATTCCAGAAGTCATGGTCCAGCCTTCTATACCAGTGGATGCATAAAGCTTGCGAACAATAAACCCAAGTACAGGCTTCACCTTCAAATTCAAGTTGAACCATAGGTTCTCTCTCTGATGCAGTATGGCCTATTTAAAATTTTAGGGCAGGTAAGGCTGAAGAGGGAATCCAGTTTGTCAGACACACTGACAACAGCAGTAACAATGACTGCTATGTAAAGGAAACAAGGAGTAATTTATGCCAAACAAATACCTGCCCACCTCTCTGCTGAAGGTGCACTTAATCCTCAGTGACTACAGCTGAACTCTTTCCTACAGAGCCCAATTCAAGCTTAACCACAGTGAAACTCTGATAGACCTCAGATACAATATGCAGACAAACTCATTCTAATTTAATTACTCCCACAAGAAAATTTACAAGAGGAAACATCTTAAAAAGACTATTATGAGCATTACCTTACACCAGCAAGTTGGAATAGTTTGGGGGTGGAGTGAGTAACAGGGAAAAGGACAGAACAACCTAGAAAAATACATGCTCTGAGGCTGAAGGGATGTTCATCCACCAGGCCTCCCAGACTAATATGAACACTTCATAAAATATGAACTGTTTCAGTCTGTATTTTCCCTAAACTCAATTAACGTCAAACAAAAAAGCACCTGCGACTGGACCACAACAGATGATGACTGCCACTTGTACCAAGTTGATTCACAAATATTATAAACCACAGATGTCTTATGCACAACAAGGAAAAGCACTGAGAACAGCAAATTGTGTCCAGCAATTTCAATTACCTGACCACAAGCATTACTTAAATACTGTATGAAAATAAAAATGTCTTTCTTGCAGATACTACACAGAAAGCATTTCTAACTACACATTCCTAGCAGTAACACTTGAGAGGTACCAACAAACCATCCTGACAAATTATGACAGAAATTACCTAGTGGACTGCATTTGCCTCGTAGTCTCTGGATCCTCAAACATCTTGACAATAGGTTCTGTTTCTGCTTGAAGCTGCTTCAGCTGTGCAACAACAGTTGTTCTTTTCTCACGCAAAGCTGAACACACAAACAAAAAGACTTTAATATAATGCTTTAAGATTTTCACGAACCAACCTGTAATTACATGGTGCTGACACCTGAACACATCTTCCCAATTTCCACCTCACCTGTCCTCTCAGCCAAGTCTCACACCCAGCAGAGTGTAACAATTCTGTAACTTAGCAAAAACTTCTAACATTTGGTTCCTTTGCTCCTGTACGGAGGCCACCAGAGAGCAGGTACAGCTAGAGCAGAGTCTGTATTAGACAAGGAATCTTCAGGCTTCCACTAAGGGAGAAACAACCTTTAAGTTCACTTATTCCAAATAAACTTGCAAAAAAGTAAACAGTCCAATGACACCAGAGAAACTGATTTTCTTCTGACTGATGATCAGGTTCTGAAAAAACACTTAGAGCATACTTAACTAAAAACTGACAGGAAAAATTTCAAGCAGCTCAACCCGCAAAATTATGATTTTGAACAGTCTGTGCTTAATGGAAACGTTAAGCCCTTTATGAAAAATTGTTAGGAAATTCAACTAGGAGTTTTAGGGTGATTAGTTTACACAGACCTCACATTCCTCACCAAGTGCTAGCAATGCAGTAAAATGAAGACTTTAACAAAATTCAGAAAAGTGTATCTGTTTAAACAAAAATAAGGAAAAATCACCATGGCTGCGTGACCCAAGAAAAACATGGGATCAGAGAAGCCAAGTCTAAATCCCAGGAGATAAATGCAGGAAACTGTGAAAGTGAACCACACACCAGAGCATTTAATGCCACAGTGAACAGTGGACATCTCTTTCATGATTTGACCACACAGGTATTTGAACAGGACATCCAAGGTGGCTAACACCATAACGGTGACTCAACCTAAATATAAGAACAACTTGCCTGACAGGAAATGTTCCAACAAGGAGAAACTATCTCCACCTTCAGTTGACTCTTGAGATTATAAAAGAGGAAGAGGAGACAGATGAAAGAAAAAACATTCAGTTGACTTACTAATAATACGAAAATGTTTTCCTGCGACATCTCCTGGGTGTGTAATTGTAAGTTGATCTCATGGAAGACAAGACAAAAGCAACTATAAATTGTGCAGGGACATTTCTAATTATAACTGTGTAAGTGAACTTAGCTTTGAGTACTTTAAACAGTGAAGTCTTAAAAAAAGATAGTGTAAACTTCTAATGACACCAGTGATTCCACAAGTAAGAACCACTTGTCCATGCACACATTCTGATAAGTTCTGATACAAGAAGGTGACACACACCAGAGAGATCTCAGAAGTTAAGGCCTTTGCATAGGAAGCTGTGCAAGCAAGCACCCTGAACAATGGACTCTGTGTGAAAGACTCTGCTGATGTTAATTGAACAAAAGCCACAGATCAAATAACAGCAAGTCATTGCACAAAAAAAAAAAAAAAAAAGAACAAACAAAACAACCAAAACCTGCCAAACTAATGATGTAAAATCCTAAGAGATGTAGTGTTTTTCTGACTCTTTTCAAACAAGTGTGGAAATTGCTGGTCCTTAATGAAGGCAGAGAAAATTCATTCAACTTTCTGGCAGCTTCATAACTTACGAAGTTGTACTCGAAGGCAATCTCCCTAGGTAATTGGCTATAATCAGAACTCTGAAGACATTCTGAGTAGTTACTTTGTTGAACTCTGCTAGAATTACCATTTCTTGTGTTGTTTACTTCTTTAGTATTTTACTTCTTAATTACTACTGATAACAGTAATATTCAACAGTTTAAAAGGCTGAAGCAGGAAAAGAAACAGGAATACCTATTCAGCTTTGAGATTTTTTCTATAGCCTTGATACAGCCTGACTTTCTAAATCAGTAGAACTGCTAAGTAATCTAAAGGTGAAGCTATTACTACAACTGTTTCTTAGATCACAGAAGTGAAACACTCTGGCTGTCACTACATGTTACAAGTCCCACGTGTCACAGTACACATGCCCATAACACCCAATGCTAGGACAGACTTGGTCAAAACATTGACTCCAATGTCCATGAGCCCATCAGTTCCCTTGTTCCAAAGAGGTGAGTGGCCATCTCTGCAGATTCAAGAGCTTGAAAAGAGCAAGACCCAGAGGAAGAATGCAACAGCACCCAAGTCTCTTCCTCCTAAGATGCAGGCAAAATAGACTTTAATCCCAAGAGCTAAGAAAAAGGTGAGGAACTCTCTGACATGAAAAAAAAGATGGAGAAATAGGAAGCCAGTGGATATTGAAACACTAGGTCAGGAGAAAACAAACAAAACAGTTAACCCATAAGAAAAAGAACTGGGAAAAAACCCTTAAAATCAAAACGCCATGAAGGATGGAAATCAGACAAAGCTGGGTAATCTCATTTTCTCCCCACTCCCAAATGCTGCTCAAGATGACAGAAATTTAAGTAGTAAACAGAGAAGTTACCAAAATCATAGACAAGATAGTAAGAGATCACATTCATTCTAATCTTAAATTTATTTTCTTCTAGAGAAGCAATTCTTATATTGACAAAATTCAGGAAAATGCGTATTTTCAAAAAAAACCTTTTTCTCTCTAAAGTCTAAAAATCAGGCACAGACAGATCAATGGAATTATTTACAATGCAACTCTACATTACAACTCTAGCCTTAACATACTGGATGCTTTAAAGAAAAAGTCACCAAATACCAAAATATTGTGCAAATGTTTAATTCGACAGATGAAAAGCTACCACAACTCAATTAAGCTACACCTTTGAAGTGCTTGAAATTACCAAATCAGCATTGAAATACTTCAGAGATCACTCAAAGGTTAAATTCCTGAAAGACCAACAACCCCAAACTTCCCAGGATCAGGGCATTCTATTTGTATCAGTGTTGCACATCCTTTTGGTAATGCTGAAGTAAAACAGTACTCTAGTTTTTGGATGCAACAAGGAATTACCACTAGTTGTTTATTATTTTAGACAGAAAGGTTGCAAAACAAGCTTTACATCTAAATGAGCAGCTTACCATGAGGAATTTCATCGGAATAAAGATTTTTGTACACATCCATAGCAAAATCCACCATGTTGGTATCACTAAGGAGATCCAGTTTTCCTTGGAGCAGCTCTTTTTCATTGTATATCTGAAATAGGAATTATTAACAAATTCATTTCAATAGTGTTGAAAAGTTTCAATTATGTATTACTTTCACGGCACAGTTTATGGACTTCTGTACAATTGAATTGTTTGAAATATCAAATCTCACAGCTCTATCATTAAGAGTACTCTCTGCATTTTCAGTCTTGACAAAATACCAAATATTTCCTGCTATCTGTAAGTGCAGGTACTTCAAAACCTAATTCGGAGTCAAGTAACATTAGTTTCTTAACAGGAACAGTAATGCCTATTGCAAAACTACATACATATGTTAAAAAAACAATGAAATCTTCATTATACTTTTATTTTAAAGTACTGAATACTTTCCACAAACTAAAATGCTGAAATGAGTGAGGACTAGTTAAATAACTTAAAAGTGGATTTCAGAAGAGACACACAAGATTAAACTTAAAAATTATTTGACATGCTGATTAATCTAAACTATGCTAGGTCTACAGCATAAGAACTAATTTAGAGTAGCTATGTAATTGGATGGTGTACTTTTAAAGTTTTCAAATTGTTTTTTAGAGTTCATGGTCTATAATTTAACAGTGAGTTGCAAACTGCTGTTAGGTGGGGCAGATGTAGGCATGGGCCAAATCCAGTACATTCCTCAAAACACATTTGCAAAATGAGTATTACAACTCATCACATCACACTGGTGGACATCTCAGATATAGAATCTGTAGAAGTTTAATTCAGCTCTGAACATTGTGATGCTCAAAATTAATGCTACAAAATTAACTGTTTAATTAACTTCAGCTAACATAAAAATGCCAATGTAAAAATGTCCCCAAGATGACAGGCATTAAGTAAACTCCACATGCTAGGCATGACAGCTGGTTAGGTCAAGTTGTCTCAACAAATGCAAGGTTTATCGGTTCCTTTCTAAAGGCTAAAATAAGACCTACTTGAAATTCCAAGCTTTATATAGTTTTACATGTCTTGCTTCCATTTCGAAATAGTTCAGAGTGATGAGAGTTTAGTTTAAAGCATCTGAAGCACTTGTCTGACTGAGGTATCTCCAGCATTACTAGGTTCTTTGTAGTAATGTAACTTGAAAATATACATAAGACAAAGCAGGGATAATTCCAGAAGGAACTTATATTTGTTTCCAATACAAATCCGTGATGAACTGGGTTTCAAATTAAAATTAATTAGTATCACTGGCGTAACCCCACAGACCGCGCTGAGCTCCGGCTGCGGACGGCCCGAGCACCGAGAGCCGCGGGGCTACCGAGGGTGTCCCACGCTGTGCGACTGCGAACCGCGGCTGCAAGGGCGGGCTTCAACTTCTCCTTTCTCCGAGCACACGTGAGGAAAACACACTACACCAAATCCGAGGAAGCTGGAAGCGCAGGAATGCTGTGCGGCCTCACAAGCGAGGGGCCGAGGAGCTGCACGGCGTGATCAAGGAGCGGCTCCCGCAGCCCTCCTCTCGGCTCTGCGCCCGCCCGTCCCTGGGCAGCCCCACACGCTCCGTCCCTGGACACACGCGGCACAGGAGCCTCGATCTCCTCCCGACGGAGGCTCTGAATCCCCCGCGGGCCGCGCCCGGCCCGCGCAGCGCCCAGGCCCACGGGAGGAAGCCCCGGCCGCGGCGCACCCAGGCCCATGGAAGCACCGGCAGCTGGCAGCAAGGCCTGACGCTTTCCCGCTCCCGCAGCCGGCTTTCCCACCCTTAGGAGAGACACGCACCTCCTTGACCGAGAGGAATTCCAGCAGCGGGAAGACCAAGTGCCGGTCCAAGAAGTGAGCGATCCTGGTGGTCAGGTCGTACTCCGCCATCTTGGCGCCGGGAGAGAGGAAAGGCCGAGGCGCGGCGCGGCTCTTCTGAGCGCTGCGCCTGCGCGGCCCCGCCCCCAGCGCCGGGCCCCGCGCCTGCGCACTGCGCTCTGCGGGCAGGGGCTCAGCCGGGGCGCGGGCCGGGGCGGGTATGGCCCCGGTGAGCGGGCGGAGATGTGGACGATGGCCGAGCCCTTTCCCTGCCGTCCCTTCCCTTCCCGTCTGCTGGGCCCGAGGCGGCTGTGGGGCCGGTCCGAGTGCGCGGTGTGCGCCTGGGGCAGGGCCCTGCTCGCGCCTTGCGTGGGGTGAAGGCGCCGGTGGAGCGCGTGAGCGAACGCTGGGCAACAGGGCGGGCGGTCGAGCTCAACAGTGGGATGTCCGGAGGGGTTACATCTCCTGAAAGCAGCTGGGAGCCCAGCCCCACATTCTGTGCCTTGTGTGTGAGCTTGACTTGATCTAGATCTAATCTGGTAATGAGAAACTGAAAAGGGGTCTAAGCTGTCCTTGGCACCAAGTGAAAAGTTTGTTAAGTTTGTTTGTCCGTGTTGGCCAAGCTCTCCATGGTGCCACATGAGACGGAAGAAGGCTGGGGAGCTGCTGGACAATGACTTACACAGGGAAATCCCAGCAAGTGCAGAAATGTATTGCTGAGTTTAGCAACAGAAATGGAATAGCCACTAATACCAATGATAACTTGCATATTTCTTGTAGCCATGGTAAGGGAGAATTGGTAGTGTCCCCATACCTGGAGGTACTTAGAAAATGTGTGGATGGGGCACTTAGGGACATGGTTTAATGGTGGACTAGATCTTGGAGGTCTTTTCCTACCTAAATGATTCTGTGATTTCACCATGTTAACTCACCAGAAGGATAAAAGGTTTCTTTTCCTGTTACACTTTTTGAGTTTTCTAGTGATTTTTGTCACGACACATACCTGAATTCAGTAAGTCAAGCCTCATCTCTTCTCATAAAGCATTACTAAAACCTTTGTCACGAGTAAACTTTTCCTTTCATGAGCAGAGGCATGATAATTTGTTTAGTGATTCACATAGCTACAGACTATGTCTGTGGTAGCTACAATAGCTGTTAATGTGGAATAGCAAGTTTGTATAGTTGTATAGTACTATACAACTATAAATAATTTTAGACTTGGATGATTTGTTTTAAATGTAAATGGGAGGCGAGGAATAAGAAGGTCATAACATTTACTAAGGCATTATTCAGGCAGCTAGTGATGCTCTCCCCACCTTAACAGCAAGATGTAAAGGCTATAGAATTAAAAATGTGGCAGGCTGGTTTTTAGAGGTAAGACTTCATTGCATCTTAATGATTCCCTGTAAGGGGGGAAAAAAGTATGCAGAATGAATTAGGTAATTCTTCATGTGACACTGAATTGTTAACACTTTCATATAAATGTGTAATTTATGTGGTATGTGTAATTTTGTATTAGTAATACTCTTCTCAGAACATCGTGTTTGAGGAAGAATCTCTTTTCATCTGCAAGACAATCTTGCATTTTTATAATAGTTGTAAATACTGTTTTAGTAGTTGTAGATACTTTGATAGCTACGTATCACTGATGACATACATAATACCTAATGGTGAAAACTATCTTCCTGTATTATTTTCCCCATAATAACAATGTGGGTTTCACCACAGCTTGTTCAAACTTGCCACTGATTTCTCCTCATGACAGTCAGATTACAGAGCTGCCAGTGGAGTTGCCAGGCTGTGGAACGGCCAGTGGAAGACCTTGTGCTGAGGATTACTGTTTTAAGGAGAGGGTGTCTAACTGCTTTAGCTATATCATCTCGTGAGATAGATAGTCACCCTCTTGGTGGAAATGTCTCTAAAATCCATGTAAGCTTTTATGGCAAAACAGTCTTAGCCAGTCTTAACTGAATAACAGGAAATGTGAGTTTATTTTGAACTCTTGTACAGACACCTGACTGAGGAATTATACAAAATGTAGTACCTCTAGGCCAAATTTCAATTTTGACATAGAACAGGCTTGAGGCTGAAGTCCTCTAACCTAGTGTACTTCCCTTCTGGAAATTCAGCCCACTGTACTTAAGATTCTTAGCACCAGTGTACTCAAGAGTGCTTAGTTTGGTTAATAAAATAAAAGCCATTTGGCTAGAATTATCCAGAATGATAATTATTGTTCAGAAGTTTATCCTAAATAAATCAACAGGAATGTATCTTGCTTGGGCTAAGTCTTTTGATTTCACAATTCCTGAATAGTGAGGAAATTTTATCTGAAGGATTCTGTTTACATAATTGGTTGTCATTTATCTTACTGTTAATATGACAGTGAAATCCAACATTCTTTGAATTGTTAGAAGTAAATAATCACTAGGAAATCATAGTCAAGTATTTTTCTGTCTCACATTATAAAAGGGAAATTGAATTTATTAACTTCTTCCACATCCTTTCTTCCACATCCCTTGATATTTTGATATGATTCAAACCTTATGTAACTTGTTTGGGGCACTTTTTTTTTTTTTTTTTTTTTTTTTTTTGGTATTTGTTGTTAAGAAATTATGTTACTTTCTTTCTGTCTTTTTTCTTTCGACTTTGTAGCTGAAAACAATTTTTAAATCCTGCATTCCATAAATATTTCTTACATTGCTTAAAACAGAAATATTTCTAAAATCAAGAATGTATCATGTGGAGGAATTCAGTGCTGTCAACTATTTCTGGATAGCATTAAAATTTACAAAAAGAGTATCTCATAATTCAGCTGAATCATCATAAAAACCATGATTATGTTGATGTGCTATTTAAACTGGCAAAAAAAGAAAAAAAAAAAAAGAGGGTAAAATGCAGGTAGTGGAATGTGGTCCAGTGGAAAAGGACCTGGGAGTGCTGGTTGATGGCAGCTGAACATGAGCCAGGGTGTGCCCAGGTGGCCAAGAAGGCCAATGGCACCTGGCCTGGATCAGCAATAGTGTGGCCAGCAGGAGCAGGGCAGCGATTGTCCCCCTGTACTGAGCACTGGTGAGGCCACACCTCACATGCTGTGTCCAGTTCTGGGCCCCTCAATTCAGGAAGGACATTGAGGTGCTGGAGTGGGTCCAGAGAAGGGCTGTGGAGGTGGGGAAGGGTCTGGAATACAAGTGCTGTGAGGAGAGTCCAAGAGAGCTGGTGGGACCTTATCACTGTCTACACCTCCCTGGAAGGAGGGTGTAGCCAGGTGGGGTTTGGGCTCTTCTCCCAGTTAACAAGAGACAGGACAAGAGGAGACAGTCTTAAGATGTGCCAGGGGAGCTTTAGGTTGAACACTATGAAGAATTTCTTCACAGAAAGGGTGATTAGTCACTGGAATGGGCTGCCCATGGAGGTGGTGATCCCTGTCCCTGGTGGTGTTTAAGGAAAGACTGGATGTGGCACTCAGTACCATGGTTTAGTTGACACAGTGGTGTTCAGTCAAAGGTAGGACTCAATGATCTCAGAGATCTTTTCAAAGCTGATTCATTCTGTGATTTGGTGCCACATTATAACTTTATAATTATTATATTATTTAACCTTTTTTTCTGGTTTAAGAACATTGAAGAACTTGTCTAATGTAATTATAATTAAATTAGTGGAGTTACCCTGCATTTTCCTAATGGAACTAGGATAAGCAGGTTTTCCTCACTTGAAACTGTGAACATGTTAGAAAGCCAAGGGCAGAAATGCTTACCTGATGGTATTTTACCAAATGGGGTCTAGAGAGTGTTGGGCTCTATTCTAAACTTTCAATGGGGTGTTTGTTTTCTGTCTTTTTTTAACTACTTCTCTTATAAAAAACCCCAAACAATTTATGAAGCCATCATGTTGCAAGGTTAATGATGATTTGAATCCATTGAAGTCAGCCAATCAGTTCTAATATATTCTCTGTCAAGGTTCCAACCAAATTTAGGTTTTTGTAAAGCAGGTAAATAAAATACTTCTTCTTTCCCTGTCACAGAGGTGATTGGGAAGAACAAGACAAAGTGAAAAGATTGTTATTTCAATATTCCCTTTCTCATGGCTTATACTTCCAAGATACCTGTTGGAATAAAAGTTTTAAGAGATTAATCTCTTAAAATCTACAAATGCAGATGTCTCTGCTGACTAATATTCTCTTAAAGGTTACATCAGGCATAATATACTGATACATGATCGGGTTAAAATTATAATTGTTTAGAAAACTGTATAATATGGGCTTGCTCTTGGTCTATTACCTTGAATTTTTTAGAGACTATAGTAATATGAAAGGAAGGGAGAGGGGAACCTTTTACACAGGAATAGTGCCTTCCTTTCTACTCTGTGGTACAATTTTCATTATGTTCATCATGGTAACAAGAAAAGATAGAAGGAAGTTTAATTTATTTTAAAATAACACATGTATCTCAAGTGATACCAGCTTGTCCAGCTCTGTGCTTTCAAGAGAGATTTTAAATGCTTGTAAGGCAGAACTATCCCTGGGAATTACAGAATACTTCAGTGAGCTTAGCTGCATTGCTAAGGAATAAATGAATTTGGCTCTGTAAGTATGACATAGTGTACTTTAAATATACAAAACAAGGCAAAGGAAATTGTAAGTAAAGCTTTTTATCCCAGAGTATTGGAATGAACAGGGACGGGCATAATTTAATCTCAGATCTTTATTATTGGTGATGATGGATGAGCATGAAAGAAACCAGCTTTGCTTTCCAATCCCAAGTTGTTCACAGGATAGAGATTTGAAGAAAAACCATTGGAGTTCAAGTATACTTGAGCTGGAGATGAGAGGAAAAAAATGAGGCTTTTCAAAATAAGCATGTTCTAAAGTTATTTTTCAGAATAGCCTTATACATTAAGAGGTACAGTAAGTCATGTATTAAGCACTTGGAAATCGTTCCCTCTTTTGATTTATTAAAAAAAAATAGAAGGAAAGAGAAATAAAAAGGAGGGGGAAAAGTGAAATTTTCCAGTGGAAAATACCTTCAAATATTGAATCCCTAGGATATTTGGGAAAAATAATCAGCAATTATGAAAAAGCTTCAATATAATGATTGTGTAACAACTTGTAGTGAAAATTATTTTCACAGAAAAATCTGAGTTGGAAGGGGCCCTCAAGGATCATCAAGTCCAGCTCCTGGCCCTGCACAGCACCATCCCCAGAAGTCACACTGTGTGCCCAAGAGCATTGTCCAAATGCTGCTTGAGCTCTGTCAGTGGTGCTGTGAGGACTTCTCTGGGGAGCTGTTCCAGCACCCAGCCATCCTCTGGGGGAAGAACTTTTTTCTAATATCCAACCTAAACCTCTCTTGACACAGCTTTAGTCCATTCCCTTGGGTCCTGATAATTTTACATCTGAAAAGGACTCTAAATGCCAATGAACAGAACATACAGAATATACAATATACAGAAGCAGTGCTTACTGTGTATTCCTTTTCTATCTTTGACTGTAGGATCAGTTTAGGTTCAATTATGAAATATTCAGTAGTTATGGAACGATTGTACGT
This sequence comes from Sylvia atricapilla, assembly GCF_009819655.1. NCBI lineage: Eukaryota > Metazoa > Chordata > Aves > Passeriformes > Sylviidae > Sylvia > Sylvia atricapilla. The sequence goes on from NC_089140.1 coordinate 135,139,676, forward strand.
GAAAATCTGAGTTGAAGGTGATACATATATCACTAGAAATTTTGAAACAATCATTTGAAAGCCATCTGAAGTTCATGTAAATCTGGAGTTTCATGACCTCTGTTTCAGATATGGTTTCTGCCTTTGGATTTAAATAATTCCTTCCCTTTTCATTGTTCAGGGAATGGAGCTTGAAACTATCTTAGTCTAAGACATTTACCTCCAAGTTTCAATATTTAAAAATCTTTAAAAAACCTTTTTAATTCATTGAAAATTGAGTCTTCTTTTCATGAGGACTTTGGTTAAAGGATTGTAAACTCTAAGCTTTATGTATCAAGCAATTTCTTGAAATGGAAGATATTCTCTGAGTCTTTTCTGAGTTAGGGAGGATAAAATAATTTTTTGTCACATTCATGTATGTGGTAGGATCTGCAGAAGTTTACCAGTTTCTGTGGAATTAATTTTCATTATGTTTTCATCTTCTATTATATTGTAAACTTTTTATTACTGCTTTATTTACTACTGCATTAGCTTTTATTTTATTATTGTGTTATTGGTCATCTTCCTTTCAGTAATTATGACACTTTATGGATACTATATTGCTCTAATAAGGGCTGCGAATGTGTATCATTCACAACCCTAAATTTGACTCCTAAGTACAGGATTCTAAAGTACCTGAGCAAAAGTAATACCCAAATTTAACCACTGTATGCCCTGCTTGCCCTCTAGGTTCATTAGGATCTGGTCAGCTCTAAGGTCCACAGAGGTCCACAGCTCTTAACATAAGCATGATACAACCTTCTCAGAAGCACTGCTAACTGGAACACAAATAGATAGATCAATCCCACAGTAAATTAATGTTCAAGTAAGCTGTCTAAAGAGCTTAGGGAGAGAAACAGGGAGGATCAGGGAAAGAGATATATAGTGCTTCATACATGCTCCATCTTTTTTAGGTTCAAAATCCATAGCTCTGTAATCAGGTGGTGGACCCGGCCAAAAATTTCACATCAGAAAACAGTTCAGAATCAGAAAAAGGTGGAAGGTGGTTGTATCTCTTCTACTTGTTATTTTTCTATGTACAGGTTTTTTTCTTAAAGACCCTACACCTTAGGGTGCCAAATACATAATTTCATCTGCATGGGTAGTGTTCTCATGCAGCAGGGATGAATTTTAAGAGAAGAGAGACTTAGGGTTGTTGTCCAGGCAAATGGACAGGGCAGATGTGGTACTGTGAGCATACGGTCTGGACATTCATTTCAGGTAACTTAGGAAGAGTTTAGAATTAAAACCAAAGGCAATCTTTATGTTTCCTTGCAGCTGCATATTTACCTGCATTTACTGAAGGAATGATTTGCCATTTCTTAGGATTGTTGTCTGCTGTCAGCCCTCTTAATTAATTGGAGTCTAATTGGCCTGGTAGCATGGAGGATGGGGTGTCACAGATCACAGCCCCGTGTCCCTTCTCCAATTCTCTTGTAGGGCAGGATGGGGGAAGCCAAGCCACACCCTGCCTGCCTGTAGTAGTTTCATGGAAGTGAGTAGCTTGGAGAGGAGTAATGGTGAATATTTGAAGGTAGTGCTAGGTACCTTTGCTGTGGGAGCCTCTGGGCTATATAAAATGGGTTGCAGGGCAATCTGGGGATGTCAGATGAGGATGCTGTATAAATACAGGCAGTATCTTTTACATGACCCTCACAGATGAGGGTTGTACCTTACTGTACCTGTCTTCATGAGGTTATGATAATGGTCATAATCACCATGGCAAATCCTACGAAAAAGCTGTATTCACAATAGTCTAATATATCCACAGCCTTGTGCATCAATGTCAGACAGTATTTGTTGAGAAAGGATGGGACCCTGCTACAGACTGCAGAATACTACCCTGTAATGTTCATGGGCAAGGCAGAGGAGCCAACAGCCCATAGTGGATTTGGTTTCTTGGGCTTGTTCAAGAACCAACAAGATTAGTGGTTTCACTCTATTAGATTATCTCACATGGACTTGCTCATCTCCAGCATTATATTTAGCAGGTCTTTGCTTCCCTTCTCAGCAAGGAGGCCACGTCTGGTCCAGGAATGCTGAAGCCAAAGCCATGTTGGATATTTGTGTGCCAGTGCTTGTGGCTACTGGCCCCAGCCATTACAGACCAAGGTCCCTGAGCACCCCCTGGCAGTTGTTTCCACACATACCCCCTTGACCCCTGAGATCTTTCCTCCAGATGAGATTTACACTGCCTTCTTTCCAGGCCTTTTTTTCTTTTTTCTTTTCTTCAGGAAAACCTTCTTTGAGGCCCCTACTCTCCCATTTTCTCAAGTAGTCTGTGTAGCAACACAATGCATGATCAGCCTCCTAATTGGGGGTTCTGTCTCTGTATTAATTGGAGGAGTTGGGATGTGCTGCTGTTCAGTCACAATGTTATCAAAATTTATATCCAGACTGTACTGGTTGCCAGTCTAGCAGTCTTCCTGAGGGTATAAAGTTCAGTTTCAGATATTCACATAGGTATAGACAGATTTATCACCTGCTTGGTATTGCTTAATTTTTTTTTTTTTTCCTGCAACAGTAATGCACCAAAGATGCCTGAAAATACAAAAAGAAACTGTGCCTATTCTCGGGCTTTGTCCATGGGAAGTGGACTGCGTCACCGTGTTAACCACAAGAAAAACATTCCAATCTTACAGTGCTCCCTGTACTCATCTCAAATTAACTTCTCCAGGAGGGATAACATTTTAGGCGCATTTGTTGAGGAGGAAAATTGAAGCAGGGAGATGATAAAGACTTACTGAGAGCTAGCACAATAGCTTGGTGGCAGGACCAGGAAAAGAGGAAGAGATCTGACCTCACTCTGGTCTCTTGGAGTACTTAATTGTTGTAGGGGCCTCCAGTCGGTAATGAGTCTAAGACAGTGGAAAGCACAATTTCTCACGGGGGCGGGGGTTGTGGTGAAGATGTTCATTTCTCTCCTTTTGTTTGAGAGCTGTCTTTGAAGGCATTGTTCCTCCACAGCTGCAGTAGCCTACATTCATTGTGATAATTGTGGGACAATACATAGAATGGATGATTGATACATGAGATAAAGTTGTGTAAGAATATTACTAGACAATCATATGGAGATAATAAATTACACAAAGACAGCTCAAAGAAAGAAGCTAAGGACAATTTTAGTGGGCTACAATGTGGGAGATGGCACAGCAGATCCAAATAGGGATAAAAATGAATAAGAGAAACAGCAACTAAAACATTTTCTGGAACAAGTAATATAGCAGGACATGAGTTAAAGTATTAAAGATAGGTGAGTAACTCATTGGGAGAAAAGGAAACAAATTCTCTGTGCTCGTGAAGAGCTCTGTACTGCCTATGCACCCTGTCATCTTTGTTTCATATGAGAAGGTAGTGTAAGTGCACTTCTTTCTTTTGGTGGGAAATCCAGGTTTACTTACAGGGTCTGCATATTTAGGAGTTTGGGACTGCGAGTCACCACAAAGCTTGCAGACCAGTTTGGACATATTCAAAGACTCAAGAAGGTGCCATAGTAAAGAGATTGCTGCCTTACAAAATGTAAAGTGAACTCAGTGCTTTTGAAGCAGAACATATATCAGTGTTCCTATCAGAAGGGTGTAAGATACAGAAAACAAAGACCAGGCAAAGTTTGGTTTAGATTTGATTTTATTTTTTATTTTTAATTCTTTTTTGAGGCACCCTGTGTAAATTTGTTGCCAGCTCCATGTTAAGGTGTTTGACTGATGGGCTTTGTTACGTTTTCCAACTCTTCTATTTTCACTGTTTATCAGTCATACTGTATGGCCTTGACAGTTTGAACTCTCAGTGAATATAGTTTTAAGAACACCTTGAAAATTTTTATAATGAAGGAGTAGATTAAAAGGGAAGATGCAATTTTTACTACTAGAAAAGTATCTGAAGTAAAGATACTAACTTATTCCTGACATCCCTCTACTGAGTCCACCTCTTAAGTTTTTTAGCAGATATGTAATAAACATGGTTGCTTCAGGAAAATGCAGTGGAAGGAGAAATGGTTTAGGCATTTCTGTCAACTGATCACCCTGTGGTTGTGGGCTTCCCATCCATCTGAGAACAATAGCTCCTCCCTAGTGCTGTGATTGCCCTTTGAGCTTGCTCAGAATCCCCACTCTGAATACAGCCACAGCCAGGAAGGTGAAGGGGAAGCTGACTTTCCTTTCTCACTGTTGAACTTCTAATACAAATGTTGATCTCTACAATATGTATTACTACTTTCAGTCAACAGACTATTATGTCTTAGATCTCAGTAATTACTCCCTCCTTGCCTAACAAGCCTGGTATTTCTAAATGTCTGGTATATCCCCTAGTCTGTGGTATGATATAATCTTAAGGAGTTTGATCCAAACTTGTTGAAGGCAGTGGGATTTGTCTGTTGATTTCACTGGTTTTGAAAGGATCTGAAACAGATACAGGATTTGGACCTGCATAAGTATAACAGCTAATAGTGCCTGCAGCAGCATAGCATTTTCACCACTATGTTTAATCACCTTAAGACATTTGAAGAGGTCAAATTTTTCTTCCCCTCCCAAAATACTGAAAACATTTCAGTTCCCTATAATCTTTTGCAATATTTTTATTTCTGAAATACCATGAGCTACATACAGGCACAGAATGTTGTGAAACTTACATGTTTTAAATTTTGAAGCAAGGTTCATTTATGACATCATGTGTTAAGTTTCATCCCCCAGGGTAGGTGTGTGTGGTTTTTGTTTTGCTTCTTTTGGTTGGTTATTTTTTTCAAACTGAGTTATTAGGCCCTGAAAAATGGAAGTGCTGATATAATCTGAAACAGTATTTCCCGAAGGGCCCTGTTAGAGCAATATTCTAAAAGTCTAATAAGTCCCATTGTGAGAGCCATTTGTCATTTTATCCCTACAGGCAAATTTTTAAAGGTTAGTGAGGGCTATTTGTCAAAGTTAAATGCTGCTTTAAATTTTGTTTCCAAAAACCTGGCATTTTGTGAATATTCCTAGCTTGGTTAAAAAAGTTTGGAATAGGATAGATGGGGAAGAAAATGTCTAAAGCGAATTGTTTACATACTTAATTCTGAAGAACAAATTTGCTGTATAAAAAGTTTCAACTGAACCTTCACAGTTTAGGTCTCTGTTTAAAACCTCCCTGTGCCAATAGCCAATACTTGCTAAAATGCACGTATTTTAAATAGGATTGGCTTAAAAGGGGAAGCTACTGCATTAGTGGCTAAATGTGTAGGAATCTTGCTGTTTGTTCTCTAGATGTGAAAGATACGTTGAAATTCCAAAATGTTGTCAGGATAGTTTCAAGTGTTTATCCTTGTTGATGGAAATCAGGCTTCCAGTCTAGTGAATTCCTGCTACTTAACTCTGACAGGATTTAACAAAGTTTTGACTTAGAAAGTATTTACAATAGTAGGAGAAAGGATACAAGGAGCTGCCTTTACAGTAGCAAAATGATTTGTAGTTATTGCTTTTTAACATATTCTTTAAAGCATAATGGTATGAAAATGCTTACAAATGAAAATTGTATTCCACTTAACTATGGCATTGGCATTTTACAGGGAGTTGGGTAAGAACCTTTCTCCTTTTTAATTAGAGCAGTCTAGTGGGGATTTTGTATTTTTCATCAAGTCACTAGTTATTTTTTCTAACAGTACAGAACTGGAGAGTTGAGATAGCTGAATTTATAGTAAACATGCTGTAGGCTTATAGCATCTGATTTAATGTTGCCTGTAGAGAAGTGATAGTCCTTCTGTGTACCTTAGTAACCAGACATACCAGTTGGTAAAACAAATACTGAAACTAAAAAGGAAGTACTTATTTTCCTGACTTTTTTAAATCAGCAAACTCTTCCCTAAAGATGGATCAAATTCTCTTCTTTAATTTATTCAGCATAAATGAATTAAATTGAAACCTGATTAGCCCACAGTTGGGAGAATATCTCTGCAATGACTTGGAACACTTGCTAGGGATTAACCCCAAATCCCACTTCTTCTTCACTGCCTGTTCTAGTAGCATCATTTGTTCATGGTAAGGTGCTTTTGAGTCCTACTTTTGGAGGTTACTGAAACACTTACATGCCTTTAACCTTTCACCATATAAGCATTTTTAAATGCATAAAGGTTATGATTAGACTCAATTCATCAGCAAGAATTTTCTGTGAATCAGTCTGTGATTCAATATTGATGAAGTTGAGTGTATGAATTGCACTGAAGTATTATTTAACTCTAAGCAATAGAAGAGTTGCTGTGATTGTAAAGTAATAATTCCATTAGCTTGCTGTCAAAGCTATGGATGCGTCTTTTCTGCTAAAGACAAAAGCCCTTGTGAAAGTGCTTGCTCATTATCCTGAAATAATAGGATAATACTATGCAGTTCAGCATGAAAAGTTTTATTCTTACATCAACAATATGTTAATGATAAGCATAACGTTAGCCTGTTGACAGACGGATTTCTTCAGAACAATCATTATACGTCTATTGTTTTATAGAAATTTTACAAAGAAGTAGCATTTTTAAGGCCGGGTCATAGCCAAAAGGTGGCAGTATTCTATTCAATATTCATTTACAAAACAGTCTAAAAATGCATGTATTTATTGACACTTTGCTTCTAATATCAGATCAAACTGGATGATTGTATCCTAAAAATAGTGTCAGTTTGTGGAAAGAACTTAATTAGAATGAAAGTAGAAATTAAATTTCTTGCTTATACCTTAAAGTTTGCAAAAAAAGAATCAAGTACATAAATTTTAATTATTAGGTGTTTAGTGTTTCACATGATACCTACATTGTCACTAAAAGAGAACTTCATGGCATGGAGGTTTTTATGGAGTGCTGAAGAGCATTAGAATTTTTCTGTATGTGTTGGCAGAGTTAGCTCATTTTACCTTCAAAAAGAAAGAAATTAATCTCCACATGCTTTTAATATGAGCCAAAACTGCTGCAATAAAACCAATTTGTTTTATACACCCTAGGGATTGGTAATATTTTTCATAAAGTAAGTATGGAATTTTTTGTGCTGAGACAACAATAACTTGAAGAATTGTTGAAATACTGCTTTTCCTGCCTGCCAGGTTGTTTAGCTGTACATCAGTGGTTTGTGTCAGAATAGATTGAGATTAAAGTTTGACTATTAGTGTGAGAGAATGCTTGCAAGTGCAATTGTATAAAGAAAATATTTCCATGTATATTTTGATCCATAGTTACATCAGATATAAATATGAATTTACTGAAGTTACAGAATAAGTCAAATAAAGTAAATAAATATTCTATTTTAATGTATGAAATACTTTTAAAAATCAGCTCTTGTCACAGTTTTTTAGAAATATTTAAGAATGAAGGTTCAGTTCTCCAAATATTGGCCAGTCCAGTTTCTTGTTAATATTAGTCAACCTTTTTTTCAGTGTTGAAAAGTTTTGATAAATGTTATATGTGAAAAGGAAGAAAATGTGATTGAGTGGGCAGGACATGGGAAATCCAATTGAAATGATACTGCTTTTTAATATGCTTTGGTATTCACCTCCAGTAGAGTATAATTCACACCTATCAATCTTTTGTGATGTCAAGCAAAACATGGTACAGTTCCCAAGGGAACTGGAATTAATGAGTCTTTTGATACATCACTGATTTCTCTGTTTTGCCACTTAATTGTCTCCCATAGCCCTCTCACTGAATCTCTGAGGGCAGTTTCTTTTTCCAGAAAAAAGGGGCGTGACACATTTTTATTCAAGAATCATTTTGGTGTTCTCACATAGACAGGAATGTCATGTGAAATTTAATTCTCTGTATAATCAAATAAGGCAGAGCATTGTGTCAGTAGCACAAACTCTGGAAACATCATGAAGGCAAGAATGAAGGTGTTGGACAAACATAGTTGGATACCACAGATATAACTAAGAGACTCAGAAAACCAAAATGGATGAGGTTATTTTTTTACCAACAAGTCATCAGTTTTAAACAAAAAGTAATAAGGAAGAGCAAGTGTGAAAAGGCTAACTTTGCTAATAATCTGTTTCCTGCTGGGCTCCAGTGTTTGTGATCCATTTGCTTCTAGACCGTATTCCCAAAGAGTATTTTAGAAAAGCTTACTTGTATAGAACAGCCTAGAAATTTCCTGAAATTATTCTGGGAGCAAATCCAGATAGTTAAAAGTGTGGGATAATATCCTTGGATATGGATATTGAAAAGAAAATGCTTATGGCAGTGTATTCCCAAGATATTGAATATTTATCCCTAGAGGAATGGAAGGAAATCTTGTCAGTGATGGGTCACAGTTTAGGCAAATTTGGTCAGGAAGCACAGCACAAGTACAGCAATAATATTTTTTACATTACTCTTCAAATGATATGAGCACATCTCCATCTAAAAGCAACAGCATATGCTTTCAGTAGAGTGTAATTGTCCTAACAGTCCTCATGTGGGATAATATGCTTTATGCATGTGTCATTACATAGGAGAGCGAATGACACTCACTGTTTTCTTTTTGTAATTACACTGGGGGTGGGGAGGAATGCATTAGTCTTAATGGTAAACTTCTTTGTGCTCATGTGTAAGTAGAGCTCTAGGTTTATGTTTTGTCTGCTGAGAGAAGGATGAGCTCCCTGAACAAAAAAGAACAAGTAGAGGAAGGATTTGGAAGGTTTTTGTGTTCATACATGGGAAGAGGTTTTGCATCTGCAGAATGCTGGTGTGCTCTATACCATATATTTGCTGCTGTAGATGGCCAGTAGATGACCATGCACTTATTTCTAGGGGCTGCTTGTTCTGCTCCCCAGAGAGGCTGTGATTTCCTGTTGAACCTCAGCCTTTGCCAACACCTTTGTTTTGTCTTGATGCCAAATGCAGCAGTAGCTGGAATGGGAGAGACTGTGCACATGGATGGCCATTCCTGAAGTGCATGTGTTGCATCACATATTGCTCATTGGGTAAGGGTTATCCCTAAGGCTTGCTGATATTTGAGTAAAAATATAACTGACTTGAAATTTTTGTCGTCTGTGTTCCTCCAAGAAAAACTTGTGATGGGCAATAAATTAGCAGTTATTACAAAACTGTGTTGGTGTTTCTGTACCAGACCTTTCAGGAGCTAGATTCCCAGCAATGTTTCCAAGTTTCAGTTTTGATCAAACAGACTTGTTTTACTTCAATAGATAAAATATAATTGGTGGGTAAAACTTGCAAAATCTAGTTTATTACAGTTGTATGCCTCTACTCAGGATTGCTTTTGGGGAATGAAGGCAGGGCAGGGCATAGGTTCTAGGCAATTTTGTGCCTCTTAGGAGTTTGATATTATTTAACTTGGGCAATAAAATGCAAATCAGTCTACAAGGAAAATATAATTCATATGAAACAGTGTCCAGCTTTCTTGGAAGTTATCCGGAGATTTCTCAGGGACTGAAATGGAGTTGGATACACTGCACCTCCTCTGAAGATACTATTAACAATGCCATTGCTAAAGAACATGCAGACTGTAGCACTGATCCTGTGCTGTTTATGTGCTCTGAAGTTACTATGAAATAGTAAAAACTCAATTTTTTTCTGAACATTTTACTCAGGTCACACATTTTGGAGAAATACATTTGGTGAATGTCATCATGCACTTCATATATATTTTTCTCTATAGGATTTAGGGCTTTGTTTTAAGGGCTGCTTTTAATTATGCTGTGTGTTTAATTACAGTATTTTAAATTTCCATTTTTATACCTAAAATTAGAATGTTTTCAGTACATTTTTCTATTTTTTGAGAAATTCCTAGTTTCCCAATTTTAGTTGCACTGCACAAAAAATAAACACCTTCTTTAACTCATCGCATTTTTCTGTCAGGTATGTATATAGGAGACACTTGAAAGAGGGTTATTTCTTGCCAGAGCTTTAAACTGGCAGCCCATTGTGGGACCTTTTGAGGTGGGCTCCACTGGCTTTAGAGAACTTAAAATAATGGAAATAGTAAGAAAGGATTGTTAAAACCTAGAGCTACCTCTTTTGCCTACTATGAGCATGATCTGGTAAAACCTTAGTGCAACTGCCCAGATGGACAGCTTTTTTTGCATGCAACAGCCTTTTTATCATATGTAGTGATTTCTGAGATCACGTGTGAGTCAGTTTTTAACCTTGCTCACTAAAGAAGCAAGGCTTCTGCTGTCATGCCACAGGGATACCTTGTTCATCCTTTTGTAACCTGCAGGTCAAATCAGTTTAAAAATTGAGTAAAGATATCAGAAGGGAAAATCTTCTGCAGTAGTTCCAGGGGGTGAAGACAACCCTGAACTTATTAGTTCATCTGCCAGAGAATGAGAGACTTGATTTTCAGCATAATTTCCTGGCAGCCAAGTAGAGCTACACTTACATCAGATCATCAGGCATGTAACTAGTGGTAAAAATGTAGAGCAATACAAGAGTCTCTTGTCCAACAGGAAACAAAGACAAGTAGGTAGGGAGGACTTGAAGATATGATTCAAAATGTGAGTGTGTTAAGGGGCAGGAGGGGCTGTTGATGTTCAGCCTTGAGACACAAAGACAAAAGCAGCTTTTCCTTTTCAAGAAATAGTTGATTGCAACTAATCAAGTGCAACAAACCTTAAACATGTATTAATAATTGCTATCTAATTTATCTACAGTTGAAAATGTGCCCCTCTACTCAGCCCTAGTGAGACTGCATCTGGAGTATTGTGTCCAATCCTGGGCTCCTTGATACATGGAGGTCCTGGAGCTGGTCCAGCTGAGGGCTACAAAGATGAATAAGAATCTGAAGGCCTTACAAGGAAAGGCTTAAATATACAGGAAGTTCCACCTGAACATGAGGAAGAACTTTACTGTGCAGGTGAACACATACTAAACAGATTGTCCTCTCTCCAACAAAGACATTGTGGAGTCTCCCTCAAGAACCATCTGGACATAATCCTGTGCCATGTGCTCTTAGATGACCTTGCTTGAGCAGGGAGGTTGTACCAGATGACCCACTAGGTTGTCTTCCAACCTTCCCCATTCTATGAATACATAGCACAAGGTAAAGAAATCTGACATCCAAGAACATAGCACTGTTGGAAAATTATTGTCAGTTTTGTGAACTTCTGTGCTGAGTCTCAGTCATCCTAAATTTATCAGGAATTAAGAAAAAAAAATCTAAATAGTAGAACTTTAAAATGTTGAAAATCCTCAGGGAAAAATATATCCTCTAAAAAGACAAGGCACATCCATATGGTTGATGAAGCTTGAAATACCTGACTTGATCTTTCTGGCAACCAGCCTATAATCAGTCTGCAACAAGACCTTTCTATGTATCAGACTTTAGTAACTGCTGAACTCATGAGAAATATGAAAGTAGAAGTGAACTTGTTCATACTTCTTTTCCCATAGTGGTGAAGTAATGATCTAATACATGACTGAGGGGAAAGGTGTGGGCAGTGGTGCTTGAAATCATGACCCCAAGGGCCTTGCTCTTTTGGGTTTAGGTCAAGGCTGTAGCAAAGATGGTGTTTTCTATTCCCTTAAAAGGATGTCTGCGTTGCTAACATTGGCCCTTGGAGGCATGATTAGTTACTCAGAGGAAAATGCTTGTCCTCCAATTGGCAAAATATGTGTAGAAATCACAGCTGTTACTACAAATAAAATGAAAATGCACTCAATAGCTATAAACTCTGAGCTTGGACAAAAACTGTCTGGCTCTAGCTATAGCTGTTGTGGAAATTAAAATTTCTTTTCATCTATGTGTTGCTTTGTCCTGCTTAAGGATAAAAAGGGATAGATTTTGAAACGTTGGACAGTTTATGTAGGTACAATATTTCATTGAGTAATCTGTCAGATCTTCCTATAAGCCAATCAGAATTTTGCCTTTAAACTGGATGAAGTAGTTCTTAGGAGCTTAGCTTTAGAATTATTCATGTCACAGAATGGTAACCAGATAATTAGTAGGTTGAGTAATTTAATGCACTGATGTGCAGACAATGCATGTAAAAATTGTTTTAATCATAAATGGCTCACTAAAGACGTGGAATATGTGGCTGAAATGGCAGCTTTTAATACTATTTGCAAGTAAAATAATATCATTTCCCCCATTGTTTTCATCTAGATTCCATTTTACATTGTATTGTTCAAAGGAGGCACCAATAATCATTCCAGTTTTTCTGCTATCATCTGTGTGTCCCCTGAGGCTTGGTAGTGCAGATCTTGATTATTGAAAGTTCCTCACATCAGTACATCCATGCAGGACTGTAATTGGAAAGAGGAAAATCTGTGATGCTCCTGTGAGTTGTTCCTAAAGGAAGAGTTGCAAAACGAAGCAGTTCACTGGGGTCTTAGACTGCAAGTCCCATAATGCAGTCTGCCAAATGTGCATAGCAAAATTGCAAACTTTGGTGAATTTTCATCATCTGCACTAAGAAAGAAATCTTTTTAGTGGTCCTATAGGCAGTATGGATGGGAAGATTGATTACAATGCACTGTAACTAAGTCGACTTATTCCCTAAACTTTTCTTTAAGTGAGTTGTTAAACATTGTTGTCAGAAGTCTGGCACAGTCTTCTGCCATCCATTGATCAGTTGATAGCTCTTCTGAGGGGCTGCCAGGAGAGGAGGAGATCACTTGCTGTCTATACAAAACACTGGTGCCTGGCCCATGCAGGCAGACACGGGACAAGTGTGCCTGTACAGGGCTCGGGTGGAGCCTTTCTGTCACTTCCTCAGTGACAGTTTCTGCGTTTGCACACAGCTTTCTGTCAAGCTTTAAAATCAAACCAACTTTTTGGAATTCAGAGCTTCCTCAACCCAGAAAGATATGGCTCCCAATATTCTTTTAATGAGGCCTCTTTTAAACTGCTGGTGAAACCTTGACCATATTCCCATAAATGGGAAGGTTTGAAGGCTGGAGATTACCACTTACCAAGATTAGACCTTTGCCTTGTTGATCTGTGCTTGGCTTATAATTAAATTTCCAATTCTTTTTAAAGATGCTGAAAATGTGTGGTGCCCATTGACTTTCTGTAGTACTTCAATAGGATGTTCACATTTCAAAAGACAAACTTTTTTGTCTGCTAACTTCTGATAAGTATTTAAGAGCCATTTTAGACTTTTAAATTTGATCTTTTAGTGAGTCCATTAATTTAAGGAAAGCAATAGTACCTGTAGCTGCTATTAAGGTGAGCCCACAGATTCCCCACATCCTTGCACTGCAATCTAGCAATTTGCTGAAAGTACAAACGTTCTCACTTGCTTACCAATGAGCTGACGGCTGGGACTTCCTTTATTTTGCTGTATTATTCTCTGCCTTCTCTTTTTGCTCTTGCTGTTAATAAAAAGCTCAATATAAAAATAAAATGGAGAAAATCAGAACTGATGTCATTCAAGAGCTTTTTTTTTTGCCTTTTTTTAGAGAGGTAGTATTTGCTGAATATAAGCAGTATGTATGGCTCTGTGGGTGTGCATACCAGTGCATGTTTCTGAGTCTTTTTGCAATAAACTACATGATCATACTTAAGCTTTTTTTATCCCAGAATCTTAACACCACCTTCCAGCCAGTGACCTTGTAATGAATGTTGCATTTACATTACCAAATCTCATCACCATATGTCTGTAAGTGCTGTGGGGCTCAGATCAGTTGAAGACTGCTGTAGTTAGGTCTGTGAAATAAAATACAACTCTTAGGTGAGGTATTTCTGCAAAGATTATGGTTAACAATATGGATGCCAAGAAGAAACAAATTTGAACTGGGTATTTCATAAGGAAAATAGTTTGTTAAATACTGACAGAGAGACTAAGTAAACTGCCTGAGGTTTATTTTGTAAATGTACATGGAACAAACACAGGAAGATAGCTGTACAAGTTAAGAGATTGTTACTAACTACCAGGGTGCAATTTTTTCAATAAAGCTATCCATATGCTTTGAGGAGATAGTTGAGATTTTTTTTTTCCTCGGAATGATTAATGACAAAGGGCATCGAACAAGACACCCAGGCTGATTTGAGGATGAGTCATTCAGACACAGATACCAAGTAAATGCAATTATTTTCATTGTACTTCTCTATAATGGTTTAGTATATAGCGCAACTGTGACAGATTTTTGGACTAGCATACCTAGTGTCATTTTTAGTGCCTTATGGGTTTCCTTTTTGATTTAGTGATATTTTTTCATACCTTGAGAAGACTTAGTGAAGAAGATTTAAATTTAAAAACAGATTCATATCTCTATAAATTTATGTGTGTTACATATGTGTGTATATTCGCTCACCTGAAGAGAGGTATGACAACCATTTTTGTATATAGTTTATCAATTCTACTGAAAATATGTAATTATTCACTGTAAAAAAAAGGTTTTACAACGGAGTAATTTATAATTTATTCACCAAAATTTTGACAAATGAAGTTTGAAAGGTTTCAGAGGATGATATTTCTACCATCATCTTTGGAAGACTCTTGATAATCAGAGAGGAACATCAGTATGAACTTTTTCTCTTGATTCACAGCCTACTTTCAATGTGCCCCTTTTATTTTAAACTCTATAAGGAAAGAAATTACTCGATTCCAGTGCTCTTTTGTTCCTCTATCCATTCATGTGCTTGTGTAACAGTCCTCTAATAATTTCTGAACTGGCAGCCAATTTTAACCAAATTTGACTGAGGATTAGAAGTCCCAAAACTATTAAGGTCCTCCACACTTCATGAAAATTGATACTAAAGGAGAGAGACTCAAGTCAGTGCCCCACTGAGCAAAGCTCACTCACAGCTTGCCACCAGGAATCTGCTTAACTGATTGCAAGTTCATGCTGGTAAAGTTAAACAAATGTACATCTACTGGCTACATCAAGCCTTAAATTTTGTAGTGAACAACAGTATTAGGTTTTAAAGATTTTGTAACAAAAGGATTTTTTGTGTGTTTTGCATTTGGCCCTCCCTTGACTTTTCATCTTGGCAACTGAATTTTTGCTTCTTCAGCAGGAAGCTGCAAACAGCTTTTTAAAAGTGCACTTGAACCAATGTCTACTGAATTTCAGACATTTTCAAAGTAGCAGCCTGTATGTCAAGCTCACAGTTCACGTGTTACTAGCAGCTCATATTTTGTGAGTCGTTATGAAGAACCCTGAGAAGTTATGGCTTGGTTCGCTTCCATTTTAGATTGATCATTAAAGCTTTTTTTGGATGACTGATATGATTTATTTCAGAGAGATTAATGAAATCCCTTCTGGTAATGTGATAGAGTAATTAAGGTTTGTTACTAGGATAAAATGTGTTGCCTTAGATATTTTCAACATAGTTTAATTTTCTTTCTTGCCAAAAAACACTCTTACTTTCACAGCATCTGCCGCTTCTAATCCATAAAAGTGCATGGCAGTGTAGCTTGGAGTACATCCCTCAGGCTGAAGTTCCACTCATTTAGGATTAAAATTTTATTCTTAATTATAATGGTTTTAATCTAGATTTACCTTCAGTGGGAATACAGACATAAATATTTTATTTAATCTCTTTACTAGACCATTTATTCTGTCAAGGTTAAAATACCTAAGAGATCACATAAAAGGCGCCAGTTGAACATGATGGGTGCAACCTTCCTGTGTGCCATGAGAATGCAGTATTTGTCACCCTGTATTCACAGGCTTCCAGGCTGGGACTCTGGTACCACAGGTACATTTATAACCATATACATTTATAACCATCTGGCACGGGAATCACTGTCCTGCCATCTTGCTGGGCTTGCTAGACTTTGATGGATCATCTCTCCATAGAAGACCTATACAGGAGTTGCTCTTTATACTCTTCCAGATCAAGAGGCTACAAAAATAGTCCATTGACAATTACCTCTCTTGCTTCTCTCTGGGAAGCTGTGCTACCGTTTCTGGAAGTGACTCTGCTGTCTGTTCTTTGCACTGGTGCACTTGGTGATGCACCAGTGCAAAGAAACACCACCAAACACTTTTCACTTCTCTCCATGGACATCCCAGATCCAAGAAGGGTATATCTATCAAGCTCAGTTAACTCCTCAGGTATACAGCAGTTTCCTGTAAAGTACCTAAAATTCACCCAGTACATTCATGCTGTTAAATGTGTCTGCTGAAGACTGTGATGCCTGGACCACAGACCATCTGATGCAGGTTGGTAACATCCATGTTTTACAGGGCTACTGTCCTCTGAAACAGACTGGTCACGTTCATAGTGTATGGGTTTTCTGAACTTCACAGGGTGGCTTACAAGTTGCTATTTTTTATGGAGTTTTCCAATCAAAGTATAGTACGTGGGTTGTGTTTCAGTCTCCTAGAGTGATGTCATTATATGAATTGTAAGGTATACACTGCAGACTGTGGGGTATGACAGAAAGGAATGTGGGTTTATTTGCAATAGTGTTGGAGGACTACACTGAGCAGGACCCACAGAGTGGAGGCTGGTCCATGCTGTCCTTTGGGAAGAGCTGATAGTGAGCTACCCACAGAGCTGCCCTCATGCTTTGATGTGAACAGAGCTAGCTAATTTCCTTCAAAGGAAAACTGGAGAATGAGGTAGCCAGGTGACCTCTACCTGGGAGATTGTCAAGGAGCTAAGCACAATGGGGGTATGTCCACTGAGGTCCTGATGGGATGTAGTCCATCTGATGAAAGATATGAGATCATACTGGGGTATTGCAGGATACCAACCAGAATACCCAGCTCCTACAGCAGTTTTCTGGAGTTGTTAGTGCTTCCATTGTAAATCACCAGGTTTCACCAGGTCTGGAAATTATGACCTTTGCTGCTTTCATGGCCTGGATCATGAGCCTAACCCACAAGGAAAATAAGGCTCAGGGCAGCACAAGGAACTTAAAGAACATTTTCCTTAGCTTGATATAACTTTTTAATAGTATTACTTTGCTTTATAATCATTACTTTGGGTCACTTCACATTTCTTCAAATTTTGCAGGTTTTGGTATTGTACTGAACTGCCTTCACTATTGATTTAAAACAAAACTCAATTCATGTTTCTCACCATTGTGAGAAATAGTTTCATTGAATGAAACTATTATTTTGGGTGGTAAAAATAGGATTCATTTGATTTTTGGATGCTTCTGGATACTAAAATGGTTTTGGTCATCTCCAAGCACAGGAGTCATGATTAAGCGTCATACCAGGGTCTGAGTCATAAAGGACTTTATGTCTGGATTTATATGCTCTTCTTTGGAAGCATTTCCAAAATTTTGTCTTGAAGTTTTGTCAGCTGTAGGTGCATTAATCTGTCCTCGCTGTAGGCGGAGTGAGAACTGGGTGCTTTTTCTAGAGCTTATTCTTTTACTTTGAGAAGAATACAAAAGGCATAGTTTATGACCTTAAGTTATCTTTCCTCTCCTTCACAGTGTGTGCCAACGTTGATATTTTAGTGCAAATAAGGATTGCACTTGAAAACAACACTCCCAATTGTCCCTACTGACTGTTCTTTGCTTCTCGTTGTGGGATGGTTTTGACACCATCCACATATGGATGTGCTAGATGCCTTTGGGTGGAACTAAACTGGAGTACAGACTCCCAGAGCTCATCAAATGGACTCTAGCCGCAAAAAGGCATTTAATAGATGGGGCCAATCTAGAGTTAATCTAAAGTTTTCTCTAAAACAACCTCCAAGATAAAAGCAAGAAAAAATCCTTTAAATGTGAATATTGTGGATTTCAAGTATTCCACACTGAGCCCTACCAATGCTGTCCTCTTGGTCTTCTGTGGATGTGGAAACCATAGCACACTATGCAGATGTTATGTGCTTTTGAAGAAGAGAATGTCTTGAAGTTATGAGAAGAGCTTCTTGATTCTTACAGAGTGTATGGGCACTGTATGGGCCCTCTTCTATCTTGTATGGGCACTATGCTATATCTTGTGTTTAGTGTCTGGTTAACCACTACAGCACTGAACCTTGTCTAGACACATAGCTGCACGTTGCCCTTCATAACTAATTAAAGTCCTCCTAATTAAAAGCCTCTTTGTGTTCAGGGAGGATGAGAAAAGCAGAGCAGTTTTCAGATGTATATTAGTTTGTTTTTACATTGATTTTTCCTTTGTTTCAGAGGAGTTATTCTAGAGTTGTACTATTTTAACAATGGAAAAAATTAAGGGCCATGACTTGCTGTCCGTATTTTATTTATGTGCCCAAAAATACCTTGGCGGTTATTCAAATAAATGCACTCTATTCCATTTACTTGACTGTCTGATGGCTTAATCATGCAAATAAATATGAGGATGATATTTATTTGACTGTCTGTCATGGCGTTTCTTTGACTGTACAGTAAAGCATACTTTCTTTTTCCCCAAAGAAAAAAATTAAATTAAATGCGTAAAAACCCACGCCATGTTGTAATGCAACAGTTCAGATTTTAAACACACATAAGTCAGGACATCCAGGGTTACGACTCCCTAGAGCTTGTAGCTCAGCCATATTGTACATGTGGTGTAGATTAAAACAGTGATTTCCTCTCCTTTCTGTACTCCTTTCTCTTCTGGATCTTTTCCTCTTTTAGCTCTTTTATGGTATCTGTGCTGGAGCTCCTCCATGGGAGGATCCAGCAAAGGCCCTGGATGACAGGCATGGGAGCAAATCCCATGCATGCAAGACTGGTACTTCTCGCAGCAGTAGAGGAGCACAGCAAGGAAAAGAGGGACCACTGATGTGCCTGATGTCCCCCAAGGACCACTTCTGGGGACGCCAGTACCTCCCTTCAAGGGAATGGTCCTGCCTCTACTTCATACTCATCTCACGGACACTATCCTGTGCTGTCCATATTGCAGCATTTTCCAAATATTCTTCTCTTCTCCCAGGCAACTAGCAACAAGACAAGAGGAAACAGCCTCAAGCAGTGCCGGGGAAGATCCAGGTTGGACATCAGGAAGAATTTTTTCACAGAAAAAAATGCTTCAAGCATCCAATGCTTCAAGCATTGGAACAGGCTGCACAAGGACATAAT
Organism: Sylvia atricapilla; assembly: GCF_009819655.1. Classification (NCBI taxonomy): domain Eukaryota; kingdom Metazoa; phylum Chordata; class Aves; order Passeriformes; family Sylviidae; genus Sylvia; species Sylvia atricapilla. The sequence continues at coordinate 135,158,564 of NC_089140.1, forward strand.
GGAGTCACCATCCCTGGAGGTATTCAAGAAACAACTGGTCACGGCACTGAGTGCTGTGATGTAGTTGACAAAGTGGAGGACTGGTCAAAGATTGGAATCACAGAATAAGCGGAGCTGGAAGGGAGCCACAAGGATCAAGTCCGACTCCCTGCACAGCACCATCCCCGAGTCACACCTTGTGCCCAAGAGCATTGTCCAAACTTTCCTTGAACTTTGTCAAGCTTGGTGCTGTGACCACTTCCCTGGGAAGCCTGTTCCAGTGTCCAACCATCCTCTGGGTGAAGAACCTTTTTCTAAAATCCAACCTAAACCTCTCCTGACATTCTCTTGGGTCCTGTCTTGGATCACCACAGAGCAGGGATCAGTGTCTGCCCCTCCTCTTCTCCTCACAAGGAAGTTGTAACTGCAATGAGGTATCACCTCTCCTCCAGGATGAACCTCAGCCTCTGCTCATAGACCTTCCCCTTAAGGCCCTTCACCATCTTTGTTGCCCTCCTATGGACACTCTCTAATACTTTTCTATCTGTCTTCTCTTGTGGCACTCAAATCTGCCCCCAGCACTTGAGGTGAGGCTGCCCCAGAGCAGAGCAGAGGAGGACAGTCCCCTCCCTTGCCCAGCTGACAATCCTGGGCCTGATGTCCCCCAGGACAGGGTTGGCCCTCCTGGCTGCCAGGGCACTGCTGGCTCATGGCCAACTTGCCATCAACCAGGACCCCCAGGTCCCTTTCCATGGCACTGCTCTCCAGCGTCTCATTCCTCAGTCTGTACACACAGTCTTGAAGGTCTTTTTAGCTTAAATGGTTCTATGAAATAGCACTTTTTTTTTTTTCCTAAAAATGTGCATTTGTCTTGAATCTCTTCCTCAATGTACTTTATTCATGCTGGTCTGTGTTATGGGGGTTGGCAGGGAGACGGAGGTAGTAACTTTAAGAACAAACCTGTGGGTCCTCATTCTGTGAATGTCACAGATATTCTGTGAATAAGAGAACCAGACAATGTCATAACATTTCTCCAGAACCATATGTAATCTATCTTGACAGACAATGAAGGATGCTTCTCAACATATTGATAAAAATTATCTGATAAGAGAATGTGAGTTCCCACAATACTTATTTTCTGGATCTTGCTCTTTTTCTGTGTTACTTTTTATATTGTGAATTTCTACATAACCTGAATAAAATATTATATACTCTTTTATGTGGTTACTGTTTCTCTGCTGGTCTAATAAATAACTTGCAGTGTTTTCTGACTTGGCATAGTAAAACTCCCAAATTTCCTCAACAATATGAATTTTTGGAGACCAACAGGTGTAAATTGCTCTGAAGAGAATGCTGGTTTGTTTGCACTCCTCTAGGCCAAATGCTGTAATGGAAGAACTCATCTGTCCAATTGCTTTCTTTTTTACAAGCGCATATCATTATACCAGTCTCTGGATTTTCCAAAGAAAAAATACAAATATTTGAGACTGTCATGATTAGTAGTTCCTGCTTTTTCAATTCTATAAACATTGAGATAATTAAAATATTATTCTAAATCCTTTTGAAATAATAGTTTTGGTTTAGTTATTGTGTGTTAAGCACTTATTGTAGTAAAAATAAACACATTTCTATTTCAAATTATACAAGCAGGATATTATTTCCAAGGTCCTCAGGGCAGGGATTGTACTTTTCCTTGTATCTGCAAATTATTTATTGGAAGAGGGGCCCTATCCTCCTTATGGCTTCAGCATTAATACTAAGTGATGATCTTCATATGGAAAATATTGAATCTGAATACACAGAATTTTGTAAATACCAGCAACCTATTGTACAATCATGACAGCACTTTCCTTTTTCAGCTGCTCATATTTCTCTCCTTGTTTTTCTACATCTCTTTGTTTAACTGACTGGAGAAGAACAAAGCAGAAAAGCAAGAGCCTAAAGTTAACATCTGAAATGCAGTTGCTTGGAAAGATCTTTTTCTGGTTGTCTATGAGGTGGCTAAAGGATTTATGTCTTGGTATGTTGAGCGTGATGAGTACATGCACTGCTGACTTAAGGAGGAATTCTCTCTCAGGTCTACATCTTCCATCTGCTTCATGGACCAGTCTCCACAGCGTGCCTGCCGTGATCACCCATCTTCCCTTGGGAGCAATGCTCCAGGGCTGTGGGATTCCTGTGCTTGCGGCAGAGCTGGTTCTTCGGCTGGCCCTGTTCAGCCAGCTGAGTGCACAGGGGTCAGTCATGCCTTGCTCTTTTCATAGCTTCAGCTTACTGGGTCTAGTTTTACCTCCTTTCCAAAGATGGCTCTTTCCTGAGGCACATAAGAAAAGCTCATGCAGACACAAAGCCCCTAACATGCTGCTTCTCACTGTGATAGTATCAGGAATGGACTGGCTACTAGCTAGGAATACCAGTCAGACAGTAACTGTGGAGGTAAGCTGTGATTCATGTGCTGTAGCTGTCTGTACACAGAGACTTGGTGTTGGTGCTGGGCTAGGAACTTTCCCAATGAACTCTGCCTGTGCCTGCAGGTTGATAGCTTCATCCTTCACAAAATTCTTGCTTACTTGGTTCAAGGAGCTGAAATCTGAGGAAGGTTGAAGAAGTCCAAGAAATAAAAGCAGATGCAAAGGAATTGGTTTGGATATGTGGTTTTAGTCAGTGTTGCCAGTTCAGTTTTTATTTTACAACAAGCTCTAACGTTGGATAAATGTTGTATTTTTAGAAAAAGAAAATACGTGCTAGTACAAAATAAAGTATTCCAACATTCAGTAGGAATTATACTACCTTTTCTTCCTTGGTCTGAAGAAAGAAATAAACTAAACTGATTCAGGCCTGGTTTTGATAATATAAGAGAAAAAATTCAGGGCAATCACAAAATGGGAGAAAGCAACAAACATTATGAAAAAGTATTGGATGGAGCAGCTGTCATTGCCAGCACTATACTATAATTGAGTGTACTAGGTTATTTGGTTTCTTTTTAATGAAATGCTGTAAAAACCAGTACCTTTTGTCCCTGGTTAAATATTTACAGATTATATTTGGAAGCTGCTATCAAAGTTAAACTAAAAGATCCTACTATTTTGTACCTCGTACGTTTGCATAAACCATATCAGTTCACATTTAATAAGATTTGCTATCAAGAGAACCACAAACTGTTTAAATTCTTAACATCTGTAGCTTTGTCAGGTTTTCAGGGGTTACATGTCTGAGTAGACTTGTTTAACTCAAATGAGGAATTATGGAAACAATTAAATTTCTTCCATATTTTCATTTCAGTGACAGGCTTCCAGTCCAGCTTTACAATATGGTATTTCTTTGCATACAGCCAAAACAAGACATTCCACGGGAACAGAAAACTTGCCGTTTTTCTTATCACCACAAGCATATGATATCTGCCATCAGCAGCTGGGAAAGTTTCCATTAAAATAAATATCAGAGAAATAAATATTTCAAAACATTTTTAAGCTAAATCCCAGTAGGTGTATATTGCATGAACACACACCAGTGTAACTTGGGATTTTATTGATTTTCATTTTTTTTCATTCACTTTGGTAAGCCTGCCTTACCACAGATTGTTTGTTTAAATATGTTCACATATTTACATGAAACGGCTCCACTTATGCACAACGTGCCTGCAACATGTTGGATTTGTACTGGCTTATGAAAGATAAAATAAAAGCAATGTGTTTCAACCTGCAAATTGTTGTCAATGATGCATTTTTAAAGGGTTCCCATGGACTATTTCTTTATTGAAAGAAAATTAGATCCTCTGAACTATTATAAAATGTGAGGCTATTATAAATGTGAGGCTGCTCTCCCACAGCAAGGATCGAGCTGGAAACTTAGGCTATTTCAAAAGGAGTAAAAGACATGCATAATAAGAAAAATTACTTAATAATTCACCATGTCCTTCCAGCTTCTAATGAAAAATTGTCCAATATGATGTATTTTCTGTTACTTTGCCCTGTCCGCTTTTTAATAACCCATGGGATATGGTTCTCTATAGTTTCCTGATTGAATTCTACTCTGATGGACATCTAGTTACTATAGTATTTTCTAAGTCTGTAAGTCCTTGTGAGAGAATCCCTCTTTTCTCTGTTATGTGCTCTTGTAGTGCCCTTCACAACTTTTCCCAGTGGTAGAGATTGTGAGCGCTCGCCACTGTCATAAGAAGAATTTATACTGCTCTAATTTGCCTAAGAGGAACTAGTCCTTTGTAGGCTGCGTGGGAGGATCCAGCTGGAACCAGTTAAACTTTTTAGAGCTTCATTTTTACACCCAGATCAGTTCAGCTAGGGAAAGGGGAACATTTGTCCTCTTTTTTGTCTCATTAGCACAGGGCAGTATAGTTGAAATGCATCAGAGAAAGCAAGAATATTTTAACTCTTTTGTCTTTTACAGCTTTACACTAATCATTATCCTTCTATCTGTCAGCCTCTATGGAAAAAATGCACTATCCATTTTCTTGATCCTCTTGAGGGAACTACACTACCTAAACAGTGAAGAGAGAAAAACAGAAAAGGAAACTATATTTGATTTGAGGCAAGTTGTCAATATTTTTAATACTGGCACATTATTACTGTGTGTTTTAAAAATGCACATTTCCAGAGTCAGTCAGCTCTTGGATATGGTATTTACAGCAATGTGTGGAATGGCAGAAATGTATTCCTGTGCACACCTGTCTTGCACATTGAATGGCTGACTTGGACATCCATTATAAAATTAATTCCTTCCAGTACATTCCTTCAGCTATCCTTGTCCTACAGGACTACTCTAAAAGATAAACTATTAGGGCTATTTGCAATTCAGAGGTTGTAAGTAATTTCCTGACTACCACAGGAGCCACCACGCCTGGTCAGGCTACAAACCTGTCCAATCTACTTATTCATTAGCTTCAACACACTGTCTTAGAATTAACGTGAATGTCCATCTCAACCTTTACAGAACCATGGAATTACCTGGGTTCAAAGGGATCTTAAAGACCATCTAGTTCCAGCCCCTTTTGTGGGCAGGGACATCTTTCACTAGACCAGGTTTCTCAGAGCTCCATCCAGCCTGGTCTTGAATGGTTCCAGGGATGGGCCATCCACAGCTGCTCTAAGCAACCTGATGAATGCCTCATCACCATCACAGTGGAGACTTTTTTCCTCATATCTAATCTAAACATACTCTCTTTCAGTTTGAAGCCATTCCCCTTTTCCTGTCACTACATGCACTTGCAAAAACTCTCTCTCAACCTTCTTGTAGGCTTGCTTCAGGAACTGGAAGGCTGCAAGTAGGTCACCCTAAGGCCTACTCTTTTCCAGGTTGAACAAACCCAATATTCTCAGCCTTTCCTCATAGAAGAGATGTTCCCTCCCTCTAATCAATGTAGTGGCCTCCTCTTGACTTGCTCTGACAGGTCCATGTCTTTCTTATGTTTAGGTACCAGAACTGCAGGGTGTAGTTCTACAGGTGGGTTCTCCATGTGAGAGGACAGAGTAGAGGAGCAGAATCCCCTCCCATGCCCTGCTGGTCACACTGCTTTTGATGTAGCCCAGGATATGTTTGGGTTTCAGGGCTGCAAGTGCAGGTGGCTGGGTCATGTCCAGCCTCTCACCCACCTGCACCCCCAGGCCCTTCTCAGCAGGGCTGCTCTCTGTCTGGTCATCCCTCACCCTGGCTTGACACCAGGGGTTGCCCCAATCCAGGTGCAGCACCAGCAGTTGGTCTTGTTAAACCTCATGAGATTCTCATGGGCCACTTCTCGAACTTTTCCAGGTCCCTCTGGATGGATCCCATCCTTCAGGTGTGTCACCCACACCACTCAGCTTGGTGTCATCTCCAAATTTACTAAGAGTGCACTCAATCCTTTATGTCATTAATGAAGATATTTAATAACACTTGTTCAAATACTGAACCATGAATGACACCATTTGTCGCTTGAGTGGGACTCTAAGACATTGACTATTGCCCTCTAGATGTGACTGTCCACCAACTTACTCATCTAACAGTTCATCACTCATCAAATCTCTCTCCAATTTAAAGAGAAGGATGTCAAAGGGGTCTTATATCAAAGGCTTTACAGAAGTCCAGATAAATGCCTTGTGGATGGCACGAAAATTAAGGAACAATCAAAATACAAGGGTAGCTGTCTATCCAGTTTTTCACTGGTTTGAAAACTACTGATAATCCTAAAATAATTTAAGGTCTTCTCAGTAACCTCAGACAGTAGGAAGTTATAATTCTGTATGCTTGAGAACATGCCAGTTTAAGCATTTTTTGGAAGGTGGAGAAACTCAAAAGGTCTTATACCATTGTCCCTGCTGTTGAACCTGACACACATGATGCAGCACTAGGAAACAGATGGAGGACTGTAGGTTTGGGTCACTCCTCTGCTTTGGCCTGGAAACACGCAAAGGCACATTCTCCTTCAGGCTGTCAAGTGAGTTTTGCTCCACAGGGAAACATTTCTGAATTAAAATATATTTTTTCCCACCTGTACAAAATATTTTTTTTTCCCCCAAGTTGAGCCTATTCTATCCCCCTGGGTAATTCTCTGTCGAAATCTGCTATTTTTTCTGAAGTCTTGGTGAAGGAGGAGGCCAGTATGTCTGTGCAAAATATTTGAGCCTCTTGCCGCACACAGACCCTTCCCCTCCCTGTCCCTTCAAATTAAATTTGTTTCCTGCCAGTCTTGCCTCAGGTTTCCAGGTGTAGGTGGGCTTGAGACTCAAAGCAGCCTTAACATGATTGCTATTTTCTCCACTAACAGAAAGCAGACTTCCTAACCCTTTTTAAAAACCCTTTATCAGGCCAAAATTCAGAGGAGGCATTTATCAACATGCATAATGATTAATTAGGAAGAATAGAGTTCAACTGTGGTCCTTAATCAGATTATCTCTTATAGCAGTATGCTTCTCAGACTAATTACCAGATGTGGGAAGGAGTCATTCTCTTTCTACATGCAAATTTATCTCATGAAAACTTCATGGAGCTGTGAAGAAAGGTGAAGCAAAACAGAGTTTCCATCATTCCAACATTAAGAGTCAGAGAAATTTGTAGTAGTCATTAAACTATTTAACTTCAGGAGTAATTAAATTTCCAGGAAGTTGAGGCTGGGGCTGGGGCGAGGGTGGTGTAGCAGAAGTTTTAAATCAAGAAAATATCATAAGTAGTTGGTTATATTAAAAAATTATTTTTATTATATAATAATGAGTACTAGATTTAAATTTTTTAGCACATGTAGTAGTAGTTTAGACATATACTTGTAAGGCAACTTTCCTTTTTTCCAACTGAAAAAGCTGCCTACACTTGGCTGTGCTTCAGCCTTTCTTCTCCTTCACCTATATTCCTGTCTGGTATACCTTTTGCCTATAGAATTTCCAGTTCTGTTCAGGGTTCTGCAACTATCAGGAGTTGATATAATAAACAAATTATTGTTACAATGGCAAAATGTATGTGTTTTTTTAGAAGACCTAAAGCAATTAGAAAGAGCTCCTAATAAAATTAAGGTGATGGTTGTTGTTGTTTGTTTCTCCAACAAGTACAACCGAAAGAAACAGAAGTGATGTATTTCTGTAAATGAGGATTTTTTTGTATATGATAGACATAGAAATGAAGTAAGGCTTTCAGCTTGCCAACTGCTTTGAGTTATTCCTGTCAATCCACCTACCTAATCCATTACAATCTCTTCCTTGAATTTAAAACACTGGAAATTGAATTTAAGTTGCTGTGGCCAGACGCTTCTCATTACAAAATAAATGGCCTTGAAGCAAAATGTTACCTCTGTATATGACTCTCCAGGATGGAGATCAGGACAACATGGTCCATCTTGGCTCAGGAGGGATCCAGAACTGTCTTTTTTTTTTTTCCTTCTTAAACAGTGAGGTGAGTACTAGAGTCAGAGGTGAGCCTTTTAGTGCAGCCCTGGATGCCATCACACACACACTATGGTCTTGTTTTGATGGTTTGTTCTCAAGGCTTAGTTGAGAGATGGCAGCACAGAACATGTATTGCTCTGAAGAAAGCTTTAATTGTACTACTGTCAGGAACTGGGTGTTCTTTGAAATATCTCCCAAGCCTGAAATAATTAAATTTATCTTTCTTCATCTGTGGTTTGGTTTTTTTTGTTTTGTTTTTTGTTTTGTTTTGTTTTGGTTTGGTTTTTTTGGGGTTTTTTTGGGGGGGTTGTTTTTTGGGGGGTTTTAGGGGTTTTTGGGTTTTTTTTGGGGGGGTTTTTTGGTTTGTTTTGTTTTTTGGGGGTTTTTTTTGAGGATAGTTCCCCCTGATAGCTGAAGAAAAAGTGATGATTACAATAAGAGAAATTTAAGAGGTTTTCCCTATCTAAGGTCAGTGGTGACATCCCCATAAATCATGGGAAACCCTAACAGAGTCTTAAAGAGGCTTAGTTGTCATACATAGGTACAACTGTTCCCATCATATTTATCTTTCCCTCTACAGCTTATAGAAACCAAATATCTGTCATCAACAATTATTAATCATCCATTTACCCCACTGAGATATCTAATAAAGCATCAAACACAGAGTTTGAACACTAGAGAGAAGGAGAGAAAATGTAATCCAAATTTTTCAAAGTAAAGGGAAGAAAAATCTCATGTAACATCTGTGCACCACATGTTCATAAATTACAGTGGGCTTGTGAACACTTCTTCTCTCATATATATGTCATACAGATTTAATAGTTCATCATTTCACGAAAACAACATTATTATGCACCATGTGTAAAATAAGGTGTGATCAGCTCTCCAGCAGCATTGCTGCAAGCTGCTCTCCACTTGAGGATCAGCTGCTGTGCTTCAGCACCTCATGGTGCCTCAGTCTTTGCATGCAAAGCCCCTTCTTCCTGGCAAGACTGAGGGGAAGCACCAGAGCTGCATCTCAGGAGGCTATGTCCAAGTGTGATAACTTGTGACTCTCCAAGGAAATTAATATTTTGTGCTTAGGCCACCAAAAAATGCTGTTGGAATGTGGGAGCTTGCTCAGAAACACATCTCACCCAGAACACACCTTTCTACCAGCACTGCATTGTAGAAAAGGGCTTTTTTAGCTTGAATAAAAAAAAAATGAAGAAAATAGTATGCATTCAATGAATTCTACAAGTTTTTACCCAGTGCTATCTTGCAGGTGTTAATCTAAATATGTGTGCTTCCATTTACTGAACTCAGACAAGCGAATGGTGTACAAAGGAATATGCAGATAATGAGGTTTGCGCCTGCCTTTTATTTCTGGTAAAATGCATCCATCTCTGCATTAAATCTATGTGCATCATTAAATCCCAGCTCTTGGGCTGACTCTGCACATCCACAAAAAAAGTTCCAAGTATTGTGTCTTGTAAACATTTATTCCAAGATGCAGAGGTTTAGATGCAGAGCTAGAAACATAAGAGTGAGAAAGAGGAACAAGTCTGATGAAAAGAAATTGTGCTTTAATATTATCTTCCATTCTTAAAATAACCTTCTTTCCCACCAAAAATCTTAAAAAGAGATAGGACTACATAGATATGTTTAAGTAGCAATAAAGCATTATACAAGCATTCCAGGAGTAGTGTTCTAGGCACACTGGTAAGTTTGACTCCATACAGCCTAAAATACCTAACCCTAATTTAATTGCAATATGCAACTTTAGAATCATGTTCAAGAGAAATCCAGTTTTGAAACACTTTTCAGCTTGAGAAATTTCCATCTCTTTTTCTGCAGATGATTGTTCTGATTTAGGAAATGATATGAAAGATGTAAGAGGCTGCAAACCCAATTTAATGTGTTTCATACTGTTATCCCAAAGAGACCACAAAGGCACTGTCTTCCTCTGCTTAAGTCTTCATTTAACAAAGTGCTTAAGCACAAGCTTATAGAATGATTTAAGTAGAAGTTGTGTCAAATTTGGTAGGCATTTTTGTTGCAGTTATCAAATCCCAGCAGAGGATTGATTTCTCTGTAATCAAATTACTTCGTTAAATCACAGCCTCATATTTCTCTTCTGAACTCTTGAGATAGCCACTGAATTTAACAAAAGGCCATTAACTGCAGCTCAGGGCAGACAGTGCCTTGCTGGCACAAAGATGATTTTCTCAGCTGACTTCTCCAAAGGTTCTGAACCTGCCAGGGAATTTAACTGGATATTGTATGTGATGAACTGTCAAAGCATGAAAAACCTGTGATCTGCACAGGGGCCACCAGCCAATGGGCTGACTGCCTCAAACCAGGTAAAACAGGAGGCAGATGTTGGAACCAACTTGTTGGAAATTGAGTTTACCTGCAGCTGCACAGTGGAATACTTCCAGTTGCTCCAAATGCACGTGCAGAAAGCATTTTTCACATAGGAATTTAAAAGAAGCTATGAGGCCAGAAATCCCCAGTAGGCCAAATTTCAGGTTCAAAGGTCACTGTAATTGTCAGAACAAATAATAATATTTTTGATTTGTCTTTTTGTTTTTCAAAGATGGAAAAGACAGTGGCCATGTTTCCACAATGAGCAAAATGAGATTGTAGCATTTCTGTTTTCCCAGCAGGAGCCATTTTCCTGTCTCTCTTTCCTGTTGACAGGTGAGCTGGGATACTGCTGTCTCCTCATCCTCCAAATGCTCGATTCTGGGAGATGTCCTGTGAGACTGCAAAAATTAAACCAATTGGGTTTTTATCTTGGGAAAATGCAGAGTAGAAATCAGCTCTGTGTTGAGCATGAAGAACTTCTGACTCATGCCTAATTTGATCTTACCAAAAGCTTTCTGAGTTTCAGAGAATCCCAAGCATATGGTGCCAAGAGATCTATAGGATAGGAACTCTGTGTTCAGGAAACTGATTTCAAATAGGAAACAGAAGCTCATTGATACAACTGCACTGGAGATAAAACAGGTGGGAAAATATACACGTTCCTGGATGTGGCTTTGTGCCCAGTTTAATTCCAGGTGCAAGAAAGCGTTTTGTAGTTGGTGACTGACCACAGCCCAGACAATTCTTGCTGCTACTAGAGAACCAGCCCTCTTGTCAGCATCATGAGAAGTATGTGGCCAGAATGGATTTACCATAGAGGAGATGAGCATGATTAAAACCCAGACCAATTCAGCTGCTCTGATTTTGTTGATAGAAGACTGTGACAATGGATTTTGCATAGATAAGGTACTTTACATGGGAAATCCTGAAGAGAGCTTGTGTGGAGCACAGACTCACTGAGATGGTGAGAGCTGCCTGTAAGAAGAAGCTCTGAATGTCCTTTCAAGTATTGCCCACAGTGTAACTCCAGAGAAGTTCATACCTCCTTCTGCTGATGTGTCACAAGGTGGCATTGACTCAAAACCAGTTTGAAGTGCTTTGTGTCCTGCAGCTGCAAGTCCAGCCAGGAGAACATGCTGGCTCCCGGGATGTGCTCTGCTGGAAGGTTCTGTGTGAGCCTGAAAGACTGCAGCAGATGTAATCACAAGTGGTCAGATCAAAAAGTAAGGTGAGAGAAGCATTTAGTCCACTCATTAAAAAGATAAAATGTTTCTCAGCAGCCATGGAAAAGTAAAGAGGATCAGATTAATACCTGAACACTTGTATACTGAGCTAAAACGCACAAAACATCAATGTTTCATCACACCTCTGTAAGATGAGACATGGAGATGAGTGAATGGCACTGTGGTCTCTGTAGCTCAGTGGGATGGAATCCAAAGTTTCATCAGATAAAAATTAGAGCTTTAGTTTTCCAGCAGTGCAAAATTTTCCAGCATTTTGGAATTTCAGAATGGAATTTTGAGCTGTCATTGTAATCCAAACAGGTTAAAAGATTTCCGTAAGGAAAAAAAAATAAAAAATTAAAATTAGAAAAAAAAAAAATCAGCTGTGTTTCTGTATATCTCAAAAGCCCCAGAAATTCCAGACTTTATAATTTAGGAAAAAAGTTGTATGAAGTTGAAATACCTCCTTCAGTTTTATGCTACTATATTTTTAATTTTTATGTATTTTATCATGTTATACAATTTTGCAGGAAGTAAAAGTGAATAATGACAATTTATGGGAATTCATATTTCCAGATAAATAATAAAGGAGAAGGAGGTGTTTCTGTGTCTTAATTATGGGACTAATAGCTAGGCTTACTTCATGGTTACTACCTATGCAAGCAAGTAGAAATTTTTCACAAAAAAATTTTTTTCTTAAAATGTTGCTTTGGATTCTACCAAAATACTTCCTTTAAATTTAATTGTGGTAAAAAGAATATGGAATGTATTGCAACATATAATATAAATTATTAACATAATTCTTTTATTGCATTATATTAACTTTAATTTTTCTAAAATTTTTACTTTTGCTTTATTCACATATAGTAGTCATACTATGCATTATGCCAATGGAAGATCTGTATATCCAGATGTTTCATTATCAAACACAAGGTCTTTTGGCTTTAGAAACAAGTAAAAGATGCTTCAGTGAAAACTTTGTGAAATTGATCATTACATCTTTAAGGATTCTGAAAATGTAAAGTAGGTCTTCTGCTTTTAATAAGGCTTAATAAAATAATGCAAAAAAATGCCCAATAAAACATCACAAAATACTATCTCAAAACCCTCTAAATGACAGATTTCTAGCATGAAAGCCACTGATTTGTAATTACAGGTTTTGTGGATTTTTGTCTAATTGAGTTTTCCCAGATATGCTGGTGTCAGCAAAACAGCATTTACTTTTGTGTGAGTGTTAATAGAGATATAAATTTTTGAAATTCTAAATAGAGACTGGGAAAAAAAGTGCTTTTTCCTCAGTCGTGTTAGGCTGTTCAGAAAAGGTTAAATTACCTCTCTCTCGTGAATTAACTTCTTGATCTTCCCATAAAAGCAACTGCAGCACTAAAAAATTTGACATTGCTGCACGTTGACTGATGATTTGGGGTTTAGGACAATCACTAGAAGGGGCTGTGGTGCTGAGAGAAAAGTGTTTTCCCAGAACACAAAACTTTTACTTGAGAAAGCTAAAACATCTGGAAAAAAAAATAAAACTCAAGAATTTGAAGACATCTGGGACTCCACCTGAATTTACTGTTCATCCTGCATCTTTTTTGTTTACTTTGTTTAGACATCCATGGGCACTCACATCAGAGGAATGAAAGGAGTCCCACAGAGAAGGCAGGATGGCAAGATGTTCTCTTGAGCCTTCAGATGTTTGGCAGAAAAATTCCCAAACAGGCCAGGATTTCACCAGGAGAATATTTTCTTCCATTAATTTTGCAGCAAATAAGGGTGTTGAAGAACATGGAAATACTTGGCAGAATACACATGGCAATGGTGCCAGGTACAGAAAGCTATCTGTAACTTTGTTATGACTTTTTTCTTATTTTTAGGCTTGTCCAGAGAATTAATTAACAAAGGAACAGCAAATAGGTGTGAGAGAAAGAAAAGCAGGAAGAGGCCAAACCTAACACCATAGAGTATGACTTTTTCTTACTGATATTTCAAATTGGATCTTCAAATCCTTGTTCCAGACATTAATTCTGTGGCAAATACCCATACCAGGGAAGAAAGATATATGTGTCTATATATGTGCAGGCAAAGCTGTGCATAGCTGAGGCATAAAAGGATTCTGGATTTTGAGTCTACCAAATCAATTGAGTTTTATTGCAAAATGGGGTTTTTTGGCTTATTTGTTCAAGAGGAGACCATATATTAAACATGAAGATCATATAGATATAGATGTAGATATAGATATAGATATAGATAGATATAGATATATTGGAAAATAATGATGGTTTTTAGTTAAGAAAGCAAGAATAATACATAATGCCCTAGTATTCCCTTAACCTGCTTATCCAGCTAGTATAATATGTCTTCTGTCTTTAACCAGGCTTCTAAATGGGTGAAAGCCCCAGTAAATTAGTGAGGCCCTTCCACTCACTTTATAAAGGTTATGTCATGCAACAAAGATTAAAAGTTATATGTAATTCAGGTGGACAATGAAATTCTAAATTGAAAGGAATTAAATGACTAGCCTCACTCAGGTAAATTGTACCATAAATTTACTTATTACTCCTAAGACAAAAATTAATTCAAAAGGTTTTTATAGCACTTTCTCTGTAGAAAATTGCTGTCAGGGAAAAAGGCTGACTTAACTGAATAAATACAATAACCATAAAACTTAAAATAAAATACATTAATTAAAGATATCTTCAAATTGATCTGCTGCCAGCCATCTTGACTTACTTATTTCTTGTCTAAAGTACAGGTTTCAAAGCCGTCAGCTGACATTATTTTTCTTTATTGTAGGGTTTGGTTGGATTATGCTCACTCACTATATGTGAACACTAAATACTGGGTTTGAATAAACTGAAAAGAGCTGTAAAAGCCTTCCAGATTATGCAGCTTTCAAAAATTCTCATTATGGATGTGGCAAAGTACTGTTTTAATTAATAGCCGTGAGTAAATCGGCATCTCACGATTTTAACAGGAAAATGACTTAGTAGAATCTTTGAATAAATTTTTCAGCAATTTAATCTTTTACATTTAATGTTTAATGCAAATCTGATGTTGAAGAAGAGTTCTGTCCCATATCACCTCTGTGCTTCCTACCCATTGCTGCAGCACAGCTACCAGTCACCAAACGTGGAGCTACCAGATGTTGTCTAACCTGCTCAGGAGAGGTGAACTGATTCCTGTGGTTTCACAAGCCCCTCAAAAAGATATTTGAAAATGCTTTCCATCTCTGGTACAAACAGAGGCAGGTGCCTCGCTGCTCGAGAAATGATCCAGAGATGTTCCCCTGCAGGAATTCACGGTGGGGGCAGAGATTTGAGAGTTGTGTGGGAAGAAGCTGCCAGCCTGGCAAGTGGCAGGTGAGGCCCAGGCTCTTCCTTCCAGCAGTGCCGTGTGCGGCACATCCGTGTGCCTGGCTGTGGAGGAGGGCTGTGGGAGGAAACACCTGCTCACCCCTCTGAGCCCTGCCTCATGCCAAGCCACATGGAGCTGTCAGGGGCTTTGCAATGCATTTGGTTGATGCTGTGTACTCGCAAAGATTGCTGCTGTCTGGACTGGATTTAATTTGGGGGGAATTGAAAGAAAGTACCTTGGGAAGGATTGTACGAGGAGAAGACACATAAACCTTTCTTCCTGACTCAACTTTGTTATTTTCACAAATGTGGAACACATTTGGTCTGGCATCCCATTGATTTGTTTACTGCTTTTGTGTCCTACATTTGCCAAGGCTTTCCAAACATAGATATTTCTCTCATCTGGCCTGGCTCTGACTACTGCACTAAGAACCCAGCATAGGAGGTGGAGTCCATGTCCAGGACGTTTGGGTGGGCATGAAAATGAACACAGTCAACTTTTGAAATAACCCAGGCTGTACTTTCAGGCTTGCCCGTGGCTCAGGTGTAGAAACTATTGTGTTTGTTTGAGAAATTATTAAGAGTATCAGCTATAATCCCTTACCTTGGGCACACACAGCTCTGTCTTTATGTGATATGTCCATGGATGTGGAATGTTACAGCACTGTTACGAATTATTCTGTCTTTGTGCTTTGGAAACTATGCAGCATGGCTTGCTTTCAAACATTACTTTTGTTATAAAAATCAGTGGCTCCTACAGTGACCTGAAACTAGTCAGGTAGGATTTAAAGGAACAAAGAAATTCACAGATGGCCTACTTGTTACTTCAATGTGGCAAAAGTATATAGTTCTGTGCTTCAAAATCTATTTCCCCTTTTGTTTTAGGTAAGCCTATTAATAGTTTTTCATACAACTGTTATCCCTAGTTTAGGTAGGATGTATTTCAGTCAAATAAAGCTGAAAGAAGGAAGAAAGCCATCTTCTCATCTCAGCCATTTTGTAGAGAGAGCCCCCTCCCCTGACTCTTCCTTCTAACCACCATCTCAGCTGTACTAAAGCGGGGAAGAGATCCTTCTTCAAACATGCTGAGGAGTTAAGTGTGTATCAGCTCCACTGCCCTGGCACCTGACATAAGTGGCCAGAATTGCTGGGAGATCTAACAAAGGTATTTTTTTCTGCGTATACTTTGAGGCCTAGTGTGTAGACCCTGTTATACCGCAGGATTTCAGAAATGCATTGACTTCTTTGACATGCTTCTGAAATGGCCCAGAAGAAGACACTTTCCTCAGAAGCAGTTGCCTAGCATCATTCTTGGCAGTATCTGCAAATAAACTTCTTGTAATTGGTTTAATAATTTTCAAATAAAAAAATTATGATAGCTGTGGACAGCTATAAATAACAGAAATGAAACACATTATTTGCACTGTGCCTTCACATGCACTTGTTTAGCTCTTTTTGCTGTTAAGTTAAAACATCTGTTTCTATGGAAGTGGAGCATTCCATGCAACAAACACAGCATTGGAAGTGACCCACATATTAAATGACAACATTTGACAAATTCTAGCAGTTGATTACTGGGGAGGAGTAGACTGTGGTTATAATCAGAGTAAACCAAAAAAATGTGTACCTTTATAAACCTAGAGTTTAAATGAAACATCTGTACAAAATCATGTTTGTAGAACTGCACTGTAGCCAACCAGCAGACCATATGATAATGGGGTGTTTTTAACAATCCCTATTTCCATCGCCGCCCTCCAAATCAGATCCAGACTGTGCCCACTGGCATGAATTCTGCTGGAAACCAATTGGGATAGTGTCAGGCTACAGTGAATGTTGTAAGTTTAGATACAGACACCCATAAAATGTAGTGATTCCAATGCCTTATGGAGATTATAAGTACAGGTAGACACTCAGGTGAATATTAGCTGTAGCTTTGTAGGCTACAGACTTTTCCAGTCATGTCTTGACCCCTGGAAAAGAGGGATATATTGAAATAACTGCAGAATTTTACTTATAAGGAAATATGAGTGTAGAGCAAGAAAGTGGGTATTAGAATTGCAGGAGCAGGTCAGCTGGTGATAAACTGGGAGTGCTCAGGCTGACACCAAACTCACTTAAACATAATTCTTTGCGTCTGTGAAACTGGTATACAACAGTCAAGTAAATATAATTGTCTTTGTTTCCTGTTGCTATTAAGAGGAGACAAAGCAGAAGAAAAGTAGTTCAGTCCATCTTTTTATGTAGATACTTAAACTGGTAGCATTCATTAGTAGCATCTGAACATACATATTTTCTTGTAACTGCAGAATATTCACTGAATTAATTAAAAAACCACAAATGCCCAAACTTTGTATTAGCTCTACATAGTCATTACTATCTTTCAAAAACAAAAAAAAAGGCATACCGAGCTTGCAACTACATTGTTAGTTTTAGGTGATCTATAACAAAAAGCTTGTTGGTTTTTTTAGGAAGACCTATGCATAATTCCTTGACCAATATGAGTAATGGTCAATAAAAACTGAAATATTGAAAGAGTGAAATATTACTGAAGTGATGGCAAGAAATAGTAAATTGAGACATGTAAGATCCTCATTTGGATCAAGTAGATGAGTGATATTTGGCAGGAATAAAAGTAAAGGCTACATTAACTTGGAACAAATAATAAGTGTTAGTGTCTAAGTTTAGGTGTGTTAGTAGGACACACCTAAAATACTGCAATAATCAAATTATCTCATTGCTTAGAGATAACCTGGTTTATAGGAGTTAATTGGGATTTTATTTCACAGAAACATAGAATTGTAGGATGATTTGGGTTGGAAGTAATATTAAAGATCACCTAGTTCTACCCCCTTTCCATAGGCACAGACAACTTTGACTTTGTTGCTCAGATCCCCATCCAGCCTCACCTTGAGTGATTCCAGAGATGGGACAACCAAAACTTCCCTGGGTGACCTGTTCCTGCGCCTTGCCACCCTCACAGTAAGGAATTTCTTCTTACTGCATAATCTAAATCTACTCTCAGCTTAAAAATCTATTCTCTTTCACTACATGCTCTTGTAAAAAGTCCCTCTCTGGATGTTTTGTACGCTCCCGTCAAAGTTACTGGAAGGTAACTGGAAGGTGCTGTAAGGACATGGGACAAGTTTTTAAGACAACGTGCATGTTCTAAAATGAGAGGGTATAAAAAAATCTATACAATACTAATCTGAAATATAAACTTGAGGACTTTGATTGTCTGATACCTTATTTCAGACATTCTATTTAATTTTGCAAAGAGTGTACGAGAAGCTTAAATACCTAGACCACTGCAATAGTAGACAACCAGTGCCACCAGTGTGCTTAAATATACAAGAAGATTTGAAAGAAAAACCTTGATTGCTTCGAGATAAACACAAAATTGGTGTGTGAGGGGGGACATTAAAGCTCGAAGACTTAGAAATATCACACCATCTTTGGGTTTATATTCTATTTTAAAATGTTCCTAGATTTATAAATGTTATAGTCACAATTGATTATTAGATCACCTTGCCTGACTTGATCTTATATAAAAGTAATGTCTAGAGAGCCTCTGAGAGGGCTTTTCTTCATTTAATACTCTATAAATAATAACATACAGTACTTTTACACAAAATTAAATGTTTTGCCATATAGATATTCAATTAAATAATTCTCACAATTTATTTCTTTCATACCCATTTTTATGATTAAATTTATTTTAAAATCCAATCCAATGAACTGATTTCAGTTCAATAGGTTTGCTTCTGGTGACACAGCATTCAGGAAATAAAACTGCTTGATCAGGATCATCTAAATTTTCCTTATTCTTTGGCCTCTTTCAGTGTCAGGCCATCAGTATGTGTTTCAGTGTATTACTTTCTCAGTCATTTTTAATGGCACAGATGAACTGTTGTATGAAGTCGACAAACTGTCTTTGAACCTGCCAACACTAGTGTCTTGTTTCTTAAACCTAAACTTCTGGTTTGGAAGATGTTTACAATGGTTGTATGTCTGACTAATAAAAGTTGTCAGCTTGATCTGCCTTGTCAAATACACTACTAACCAAAATCTACTTATATGGAGGAAGAGTGCTAGTAAATGATGAAATCAGTCCAAATTCTATATAAAAGCAGTTTCAGAGGGTTTTTCTACACGACAGTGTGGGGGTTGCAAGTTGCACACTATATTTCATCACTCCTGAATAGAAGAGCTTTATGCACACAGTAAATAAAAGCTAAATTAAATGGAAGGAGTTATTTTGTCAAGATAAATTTTGGGACACCTTTCTTAAAAATACTTTTAGCAGGTAGTTACTCCTCTTCTCTCAACCAATGCAGCTATATCTTGACCTCATGATTTTTAAAACTGGCTGATACTAAATCCACTCCAGCAGAGAAATTTTGAATTTTATAAAGCCAGTGAGCATGACCACTACCATTTCATAACTTGTGTTTTTCTTCTTTTCTTATGTACCATTATTTAATTCTATTTTGCCGTATGTATGTCGTGTGGGATCCTGACTGTATGGCATGAGAGTTGAAAGTCTGGCACACACTCCTGACAGCTGTTTTGAAGTGAAGGCTGTGATGCGTGCTACATCTGGAGGTGCTGAGGTTTGACTGCAGACAGTGAAAAAGTCCAATTTCTCTTTAGGGATGACTGGGATAGATTTACAATATCTAAGCTCTAACTCAGGAAGGGGACTCCATAAGGATCTACTCAGGCACTTGCTGCTGCAAAATCAAAGCCAAAGACTCTATGGCATATTTTGTTATCCTACAAAATAAGTTAAATGAAAACAAATTAAATATTGAGTCAGGGGACTCACGGCATTGCCTACACTATCCTGAAATGGCAGCCAAAAGGTATAGGTTTTCTGTCTCGTTTTCTTCTATTTTTAAGATATGCTTTTGTTTACTTTTACTTGTAAAGTTGAATCTGGACTTCATAGGAAGCTTTATGGATGACTGGAGAATTGCTAAAATGGTAATACTATCAATCTCAAGAAATTCAAGTCTAATTAAGATGCATTGTGTCTTAAAGAAGTGGAGTGGGAATAAGGGGCTTGGCAAGTTGTTTTTCTATACGTGATCTGTTGTCATTTTTGTTCTGGGAAAGGATGATCCTTTATGAAAGATTTCATGTCCTGTCCAGTAAAAACCTCTTAATTCACACATTTGTGTTGCATAAATCCAGTATATTCTTATGCCTACAGGAAATCTTCCGTTTTTAATGCCATTATAAAACCACAATCAATATTGCTTAATTCCAGAGCAAAGTAGGAATTAGCTTTGTAGACTTGTATATTTAAAAACTAAAGGGGCCCAAGTTCTTCTACACGTTCAAGGAGTGATGTATTTTGGTAAATGCAGGCCTTCCACCTGCAACATTTAATCCTGGGAATAGTACTTTTCAAATATTTCTGACTTTTATTTATTAATCCAGAATGTTCTCCTAAAATGAAAGTATCCTGGGTATTTTATGATGCATAAGTATTGGCTGAGAAGGTGACTGCTCCGGTTATTGGCATTCCCTTGTTTGTTTCCAAAATCCTTCTGGCTTTTGGAGACACAGTGTTTCCAATTAACTGAGTGCCAGCCTTGAAAACTGGTTATGTCTCTGGAGCAGAAGTGGGGTCAGTGGGGAGCTGAGGATCATTCATGTCCATAACGTGTCCTTCTGCAAGGCTGGATTGTGCCACACAACAACAGTTTGACCTCACTGTACTACGTTACTCAAAGCCCAGATGGAGTGTTCCCCAATTCTGCCCAGTTCCACAAATCCTCTTTTCACAGAGGAGCTGGCATGACTTTGAGATGGCCCTTTCTTGTCCAGCATCAGTGCGCAGGAGAGTGAAGCTTCACCAGGTCTGGGAGGAAGAATAGAACAATTTATAAAGGCAGTTAGGGATGCACTAGGGATGTGCTTAGAACATTTGCTGATGGTTTTTACAGAAAATCCTGACTCGTCTTCATGGCTGTAATTAAAGTGGTGATTCTAATTGAATGCTTCATTCTGCAGCTGCACCAGAGCATATTCTTGTTCAAGCACAGCACCATGCTTTACTTCCAGCTTCAAGGCTATATTTGCATTTGAAGCCAGTGGGATTGTATCCTAGAAATGTAGGAATCCTTGCCAGAATCAGCTAAGAACAAGTGGTCATCAAAATAAGCTTCCACTCATGTCATATTTTAAAAAATTCAGTAGAACCTAAGATAGCCCGAGAGCACTACAACCCTAGTTGAAGGTCCTGTTGCACATAGTAGTACAAAATGTAAGTGTTCAGGTCATGGGGGTGAAATCCTACCCAAATAAATGCAATACACAGAAATGTGCAACCCTGATAGAAAGAATTTCTCCCTCTGAAATAAAATATTAGTGTTGCTGTTGATAAGCGCATTTTCCCCAAGCAAGTTCCATCATGAGCTGGTCTTAAATGAGCTCTACACTCAGTCTAATCAATCTGTATTAAGGAAATAACAAAACAACTTAACTTTAGTCTTGGGAAAACCTATTCAAAGGATTTGAATACCAGCCACAAAGTGATTTTACATAAAGTGAAAGCTTTTGTTAGGAAAAGAAAATTGAGAAAATATAGAAGCAACTTAGTCAAATCCACTTCTCTTGAAAGAAGACAGTTGGTAGCATCTAAAACATTAGAATGACACCAGCAAATCCCTTGATTATTCATTGCAGCTTCCAGGAGGCCAGCTGCTACCTCTGCCACTGAGTCATAGGTATGAGATTTCATTACTCTTGAGTACACATGATACCTTGCTTGGCAAGCCAAGTCATAGCCATGTCATGAAAATTAATAAAAAAAATATTTTAGATCATTTATTGATTCACTGATATAACTTCCTCACTCATTTGAGCATCTCTCATCTTTCACATTCTGTGCCAATTTTCCTAGTTAGAATGAAGAAACCAGCTTTGCAAAAATATTCAAATGAACCTTTGGTTCTGATTATAAAAGATTATCTCTGTGGGTAGGTCATTAAAGAGTTGCTTTACTGAATAAAGGACTTAGATATTGTAAACCCTTCCCAGCAACTCTAAAAGATGAACTGTGCTTTTCCATTGTATTTTTCCACTCCAACCTCACCAGATGTAGCATACATCATATTTGTAGTTTCAAAACAGCTGTCAACAGTGTGTGCCAAAATCTCAGCTGCCCTGGCATGCAAACGACATTTCACAAGACATACAAGTGGCAATACCAAATTAAAGGAACAAATGGTACTGCAGAAACATCTAATGGATTGGTGGAAGAGTAAAGCAGATCAGTGGCACTCTTTTCTGTTTACCAATTCAACTAAAGTATTCACATCAAGGACTGTCCCAAAAATATCTTCCTCTTCTTATTATAATTTTGGCATTGTTGAATACTCCTTTTCTCTTGGTTCTGGTATCAGATTATGTTTATTTCTTCAATTCCTATTTCAAAAATTACGTCCTAGGTAGGATTATTTCTTCAGTCATCTACTAAAATCAGCTTCTTCCTGCCTTCCCAGAAACTTACCACATTGATCAAAACATGAACATTGTGATAGCCTAGCTTTTTGTTGTGTATCTAAAGGAAAACATTTATCATCAACTGTGTGAAGTTCTGAAACAGCCTCTCAGCAGAAGTGGAAGCAAACAAGGGAATCTACTCAAATGTGGCCTTTGCTACTGAGCAGGAGTTACTTCCAAGACAGAGTCAGGAGGCTTCTTTGAAGGGTGTTTGTTATATTTCAGTGTTATTCCTACGTGAATAAGAGCAAAATCAATTTCCACGGGAGAGTTTATTTCTATTTGCATCTGGGTATGGTCTAGCTCCTCCAGTGCAGAGCTGATTAGCCAAACCTACCAGTAAGGGACTGCTGAAGAGCTGCACTTTTGTCATCTTTAGACAGAATCTGTAGGATGAGTCCTGCTGAATACTTTGCAAATATTGTATTATGTAAAATAAAATTGCTTGTCAGTTTGAGGTCATGTAAACATGAACCAAAAATCTGATGGTGATCATACCAGTATTTAAAGTCCTCCAGAGAGCAGGCAGTCACACAGCTCTGTCTTGTCCTCCTGCTTCATCTTTCTTACGTGTTGTGTGTAGTCTGCATTCAGTCTGTTGACTCTCTCCTGCTCATTGCTCTTCTGGTGTCAACCAGAAGCCAGCTGGCTGGTCCACCCTTCCTGAACTCAAAGTTACTTTGGTGAGTACCAGAATAACACAGAACTCCCTCCAGTGGCTGCTTTTTTCCAGTCAGGCACGTAGGACCGGCCAAAGAATCCAAATCATATCTTGTTTTATAACCACAGAGTTGATCTATTGAAAGTTTTTATGTACAAAGTCCGTAAGACATGGCACAGCCATCTCCTCTTTTCCTTCCCCTGTTGACTCTTTGCTGTGTGCATAGCATAGAGTGGGAAGATTGCACAATACATCTTAATGTACTTGAGCTCATCCAAATGCTCCATAAGGCAGAAACTGAGGACAGGAATGAAGATTTGGCAAAGGAAGCTCTGGAATCACCATATGTGGAGCCAGACCTTAAGATGCAGGCAGATGAGCTGCCCATGGACCAGAGCAGTTCACCATGGCTCTAGTGGACAGCAGTGGGTCGAGTGAAGGTTTCCTAGTGAAACTCACAGGTACCGGGAAAATCCTACTGTCAACAGAAAGAACAACCAGACTTACCAGGCAGTTCATATCAAGTCTAAGAGCAGATGAAAAAGCATATTCAGAGAGGAGGAATGAAAATGTCTTATACCATAAGTTCCAGCTCTTCTGCTAAATGTTCTTTTCTCCAGCAATATTCTAGTGATTGCCACAGCAGTAAGTTCAGAATAACTCACTGACCAGTTTCCAATATTGCTTGATATGAACTTTGGAGTAGGCAGGCTGGTTTATGGCTCAGTACAGCCTAATGTGACGGCAATGTCCAGAAAGGTCTGGTCCTTTCCCACCAAATACTTGGTTCCAGGATGCAATGTTCAGTTAGGGCCATAAACAGGAGTTGCTACTTTATGATTGCTGGTTGCGTTTACTTTGAAAAAAAGTGTTTTAAGAAGACAAGTGTCTAAGATAGTTGTGCTGCAGCTGATGGTCTTATGATGCCATTTGTGAGAAGAGAGAGAGGGCTGTTCTCAGCAAAGATCCATGGCCAGAAAACTTCTTACCCCAAAAATCCAGCACAAGGATGAACAACTGCAGCTCATGAAATTAGCATACACTTAGAAAACTGCTTTAAAACATCTCCTTGCAATGAATTGTTTTCTCAGTAAGGCTACTGTGAAAAAATGTAGACTTTTCACTTTTTTTCTTTCCTGACAAAAGCTTTACATGGGTTTTAAGCAGTGATAAATACAACAGTTGCCATAATCCCTCAGTCTTGACTGATTGCTATGTGTATTGTATGGAGTACATTATATGCTGGCTTTCTGACACTGGTTTCCTGCCATTAGTCAAACATCATTCCATCTGGAGGAATGGGTGAACTTCCAGATCAAAGCTAGGGTCTGATAAAAAGGACAAGGCAATCATGTTCTCACACTGGTGAAAATCAGGAGGAAATTCAATTCAGTATAATTTCTCTACATTTTCATCAGTGCCACTTAAAGCACAATGTAAAGCTAAATACAAATGAACTGGTTTTACAGTGGCAATTTTGCACAGTAAAAAGCAAAAGCGAATTAAAAAAAGTTCTATGTTACACGGGGATGCTTTTTAATCAGTATTTCTGGTTTTGTATCAGCTAGGTTCTCAAATTCTTAGAAAATAAAATATCTTTCATCTGCTACATGAAAATGCAGAGAAAATGGCAAAAGATGACACCTGGAACCTCTCCTACTTTCTTCATGTTAAGAATTTGGAAAAACCTTTGGACAGGAGGCCATGAAAGATACTGTAGGAAAAGTTTAGAATTATGGAAAAAAATGCAGGGTAGAGTATTTGTCTGAACACATTCATAAACCTAATACTTTTAGCCTTTTATTATAATGGTAAGAGTCAAAGGTCTAGTTAGAAATATTTGCTTAAATACATTTCTTTTTGCCAGATACAGTGATCATCAATTACACAGAAATGTGAGTGCTTTCTGAGAGGACACTAGGGTGATCTAAAAGACTCATTTTACTTTCCCATCTGGCACAGGACTCAAGGGGGTTAAATGTATAGCCCTGCTGAGCCCAAATCTACCCTGTCCGTGACAGTAACAGCTTCGGTCCAATCAGACTGTCAGGGCTTGTGGTGTCACAATCACATTCCAACACTGTCATCCTGCACTGAAGAGCAAACTGTTGACAGAAGTCATAGGAGAAAAGGAGTATGAGAGGATTACATCTGATTTGACTGCAGAGACCTTCTATTTTGTTGATTTTTATACCACTTTAAAACTTCGTGTGTTAGAGAAAAGATGTTGAAAGGCAAACGAGTAAATCAGATTCTGTGCAAGAGCTATTTAAGTGGAGAGACTGAAATCACTCCTGCTGGGGTTTCCTGTTACAACAGATAGTGACATTGATACTGCAATAAGCTCTTCCAAAGACTTCCCTAGCATAGGCCTCCCAGGCAGCACGGCAGTATCTGTGCTTAGGAAGGGTTAACACAGCCTAGCACAGCTAGGAGGGTAACTGAAAAAGAAGACATTGCAAGCTATGGCTCCTGGTGAGAAACTTCTTTCCTGGAGTGTGCTGGAAGTCATGAGGCCAAAGGCCAAGTGACTTCATTCTTCTCAGAAGAGGCCATGACACACATCCTGGAATGGTGCACAGATATTTCAAAAACATCTTATATGGGTAGAGGCCCACAACACCAGGGTGAGCTCCAGAACATTTTCCACTTATGACTGTCAATTTAATAACCTGACACATCTCTCTGAACAATTAGAGGTTAGATATTCAGCTAATACTTGTTGGTTGCCTCAATACAACCACATAGTTTCACACCTCATTCTACACCCTATTTAGATCATCCGAACAAGCTTTTTAGGTAAATGGGGAAACCATTTAGTGGATTTTAATATCAACCTGTAGAATCTCAAATCTGCTTCTTGATAACCTTGATAAGCATGCACATATCTTACACAAAGAAGGATCATTTCTTAGAACCAATGTTTTAAGGACTAAGTTACAGAGAAATTGCACTCCATATGGACAACACAAAATAAAACCAAACACAGCCCAAAGTTCAATAACGTCAGAAGAGAAATAATTTGAATGAGGTGGCTTGTTACAAACTGCAGTCTATTTGGAACAGAAGTCCAGTCCAACTTCTTTCTCCCAAGTCCTGGAAGGCTTAAAGGCTCAATTAGTTATGTTCTGCACAACGCTGTGAGATCCTCATGTAATGCTCTGTAAAACAGCAACTCTTTCATCCTCTACCACAGAATCATGTATTTATGCTTGTCTGGAGCACAGAAATGAGGAACCACTGGAAAAGGTGAGGGGCACATCTAGGAACTTGGGTATTGGTTAAGATCAACAAGTAATGAGTATATTATACAGTTATTTCTTTCATAACATGCCTCTACTTTTAATGAAAATAGGGTAGTGCAGCAAATTACTTCCTTCAATGGAGCTATGACATTTTATACTAATAGAAATTGATGGACATTCTACCTTCTTAACAAAAAGGCATACTTTTTTGTGAATTCACAATCTGATGATTTCTAGGAACAATAAAAGTATTTGTTTTTTTTCAAAGTCTGTCAGTATGACAATTACAGTAAACCAAACAAGTAAATTACAGTATGACAATTACAGTAAACCAAACAAGTAAATTACAGTAAACTAAACATTATGCTGTTAGAATGTAATTCATAAACATCTACATAAGCATCTAAAAAATAAAGTACAAGATAACTGATTAGCTTTGGAAAGTATGCATGCAAAAGAAAAAGTCTCTGTTGGCTAAATTCCTGTTTGTTTTTTTTTTTTAACAAAACTTTACAACAAAGATACGACCTAATTTTTTCTCTGTTTAATAGTCATCTAATGACTGGTCCATATAAATCCATTTTCTGTTCTGGCAGCGCTAAGTATGTTCATTCACTGCTGAGAGCCCTGAAGCTGTAGTCCACAGCTTTTGTTTGAGGAGGCTCTCTTTTTGGAAGACAGACAGCTCTGTAAGGTTCACTGCAAATTCCAGAGTCCCTCTGAGTCTTTTACCGGGGAACAGTTTTGTCTGGAAACTCGGTATCTGGTTGTACCACAGCAGAGAGCCTGGCATCAGCCACGTGGGACTGGGGACTCATTTTTTTCACTCAAAGGCACAAGGAAATCAAACTCTCACTAGGAAAGTATTTCTTAGCTCTTGAGAGCCTAGGTTGTTTGTTTGTTTGTTTGTTTGTTTTTGGTTTTGTTTTGTTTCATTGTTGTTTGGTTGGCTTTGGTTTTTAAATTTATCTGTATATTATGTTACACTTTTCAGAAATGCAATCGCATCTAAGCAGAATGAGCACAGTGTCTTCTTGTGTTATACAGATTTTGAAGCTGTGTGATATTTTTAATAAGGTTGGAAAACTGTAAGAAAATTACCTGTAAGTACTTGCTCACCTAGAAGAAAAGTGCTGTCAAGTCTGGCATAAAGCAATGTTGCAATGTTCCCAGAAATACAAAAAGCATTTGTTTAACCTTGCTAGCGGAGAAGGAGCCCAGGAGTGAAGAAGCTAAAGGGAATCATCAACTACTGGCAGCTGTTAGACTTTGATGACTTCAGTAACAATTTAAGGCAGCTGAGGGTTTCCCACATGGGTCTTGTTCCCTGTTCTGCTACTGACTTGCTGTGTTGACAGTCTCAATTTACTAATTTGTGAAGAAATGGCTGCAGTAGTGTTTTTTCATTATTAATCAGCAGTTCCCAAAATATTTGAACATCATAGTGGAATAAAGCACTTATAGTTTAGATCAGTTTTTGATGTGGTATGAAAATCAGGATATTAATACTTCTGTTTCAGATCAGTCTTACAGTTAAAATCAAAAGAATGTGCCCTACCATCCTTCCTCTTAAGACAGTCAAATGTATTCACCTCTACTTAGAGAAAAAAAAAAAAAACAAACATGAAATAACCATAAATTGCTTCAGCAAATTACAGTCTAGACTTGCTGATTTGTTTTAACAACACAAGATATCAAACCCATATGCAAGCATTATTGTAAACTGCTGTTCCTAAATGCCTGTAAATGCATTGTCCTGTCGACTAAGTATCACTGCAGCCAAATAATTGCTTAGATTTAATGTGGAATTTGTAACAGGAAAGGAGTATTCACTGTGTCATTTGTAGTAGTCTGGTTTTTCTCTTCCCCTGACATCTTTAGACAGTGTGGCTGGGTCATCACTATAATTTGACAGCAATGCAGCTTGCAGAAGATGAGGAGGCAATTTGTGGTTACATAACACTGACACAGACAGTGAGCTGTGTACCTTCAAAAGGGAAAATGAAACAGGAGTCAGACTGCCTTTCATTATTAATGCTTTTTTGTGGTTGCCCAAGTTTATCTTTATAATTCGTAGTACCCACGAGATGTACTCATTTCCTGCAGAACAACAGCTGTGGAACGCATGGAGGATTTACCTTTGCGGTTTCCCAGCGACTGAGCTTTGCCTCCATCTAGAAGATGGTGAATGCTGCTCTGACTACAATGGTCTTTTTTCTATTGATAGGCTGCTGTGTTCAGCTAAGCACATATGTGCATCAAGCACAGGGCAGTCACAAGTTCATAGTAATTTCCAATGAAAACAACATAAAACAACAGTGAAACTAACATGTGAAAGCTTTGCTTTTCATGGGCCAAAGGTTTTTACAAACTCTTCATTATAAAATAGATTGGTACAGCTCTTTAAGATTTTCAAAGCTCTGAGTAAAGTCTTCCAATTGTATTGTACCTGTGACAGTGTCTTTGGCTGGGACCTACCGGTTTTGTCACTGACTAGTTAATTTTGGGAACAGGAACTATTAAATGCACAGAGTAACTGTAATACTGAATTTCTGTGTGAAGTTAGTGGCCTGTAGAGTTCAAAATGAAACGAAAAAATGTCACACACATACACAGAATCAAGTAAATTTGTTTCCTATGAGTGAAATATTGCAAAAGTGCATTACAAATATGGAGCAACTGTACCTGCAAAAAACGCATGTCCATTCCCCGCCCTCTGCAGCGTAGGTTTTGTGGGATGTGTTTGTTTCCTTGTGTCCTGTGTACACTGCTTTCCCAGAGTGCACAAGCAGAATGAGGCCAAGGCCTCATTCTAACCAGACTGCATCTTCTGCATTCTGACCTTTTAAATGCACACTGAGTAGTCTAACATCTGACTAACTGCACTTAGCTCATACAGAAGTTTCCCCTCATGCCCTCAGGATAAGGCAACAGTTTTGGGGAGAACTTTGTTCTGAACATAGCAACAAGGCACTTGCAGTCTTCTTTATACAATCATTTTTTCAAACTCACTTGCTTTATCAAACTTGGCAGATAAATAATGTATGTCCTTCTCATTTCCTATGTGAGATCATGAGTGAGGAGCTGCTTCTTGACAGATGTCCAGTGAGTATTTTCAGAAGTGTTTTTTCAGTCAAATGTAACCATTATAGCCGCCTAGTCAATTTAGCAGTGGCATCTCAGTTTTCAAACTTCAGCCAAGTTTTCTCATAGCTGTGACTAAAGAGGTTCAGTTAGAACTTCCTAACAGAACAAAAGAGCTCTTTTCCTCTATTTAAAATTACTTCAACACAATATTTTTCACCTTCAGAAAAGTAAAATGTGATGCCTCTCAACCAGGAAAGGAAAAAAAAAATGAGGACATTTTGATCATCTGAAGAGAGGAAAGTAAAATTAAAGTATGTATGGCACAAATCCTAAAAACTTTGCTTAGAATTCTTACAGGCATTGAGGTACAGCTTCTTTTGGCATCCATGGGACATCAGGATTTGGAGCTGATCCTTTCCTGCAGAAACAAAAGGCATTTTTGTTATTGAATAAGAATGGAAAATGAGAACAGTAAGAAGGCACTTGTAATATATCTATGAATGTTAGGTTTGACCTAGACTATAAATTTCAGTTACATTTGCTAAGAGCTCATATCACTAACTATATGTAAAACTATAGTTTTACATAAAAGTAGGAAATCCATACAAATTATGAACCAAGAGTTACAAACCAACTCTAGTACTTTAAGCTGTAATTTCTAAGGAATTCAGACATTCCTCCATTTTTATAATTTTGAAAATGTAATTGACTTGCTTAGTAGCAGGAAGAATCAAGACATTAAAGCACACATTCTATCTAAACATTGCCCACTTTAATATAGGTTTAACCACTTTACTTGAACTTCCTGCAAATGCCTAAATATAACATTCCATCATTTTATCAGTACATAAACTGTGCTCTATGCATAAGAACCACAGCAGAACACAGTGTGACCCATATGATCACCTAGGAAACTATCTGTGTTGGTAATAGACCATGTTCTCTCTCCATAACAAAAGTATAGAATACGAATTGCCTGAGACATAAAATGTGCACGCTGTATGGATCCGTATGACTTAATATGACACTTGTGCAGTATTAGCATATTGGATCTTGCTTCTGATTTAGAGGAAAAATATACTGCAGTGTGTTGAAAACTCTTGCAATTTACAGAAATACAAATTAAATTGTATTGAGTAGGATCAAGTCCAGTAATTGCAGAACCAAATAAATCCCTGTCCTGGGGTGATTTTATGACGCTTGTATCTGCAGTCGTTTGTCCTTTTTATGTTGGATATTGCTCTGCACCTTTTAGACTGGTTCCGAGAGCAAAGAGAAGAGCAGAGTTTGTTTTCAGAAACTGCTCTCACTCCTCACATTCTGCTCCTGGACTGCGTTGTCTGCAGCATGGACAAACAGCAGGGCAGAGCTCTCCTTTGCTTTTAATTAGTTTTTAGCAAGCTGAGGCAGAGAAGTTCCCTGGGTGGTGGCTCTTCTTTTTCTTGGAACTGTTTAAACCTGCTCTGGACTGAAAATCCTGAAAAACACCGGGAGATCACACCTGTGGCCCACCGGGGCGGGACACGGCAGGAGGGACTGATCAGGGACTGAGCGAGCCAAGCTACACCCCAGGAAAACAACTTTCTGAATTTGCCATCTCTTCAGAACAGCGAGAGGTTTTAGTGTTTAATATTATTCATTTTTTACACTTGTGAATACTTTGCTCATTAAATAAACAGGTTTTTCTGGTTTTCTCCAGGGAAGTCTTTTCCCGAACGAGTTGGAGGAGAGGCCACTTGAATTTCCTTTCTAGAGGGACCCCATCGGAGCTTCTCCCAAATTTTCCCTAAACCAGGACAATCCCATACATTACCTCTGGATCTCTTCAATACACTAGTGAACATCAACTACTTTGTGAGATCTTACTTACCAGATTGTCATGAGATCACAAAGCGTTTTACCTAAACTGTCAGTAAATGTAAACCTAGGTAAATACTGAGTAAAATGGAAGACGATACTGAATCTAATCATAGAATTCTCTTTAATTAGGACTTCCTATTTCACTCTGATTTTCATAAGTAAAAATATATCTTGAGCAATAACCTGAACTACTTGTCTCAGAAGTGATCCAGTGACAACACTTAATATATGGTGAGATTCACAGTAGCTATTTTTTTGTCAAAATTTGTACATTTTCAGCTCAGAAATGTGTACATTTTCAGCAATAGCTTGTAGTTCATGTAGGGAAAAAAGTTCTTGTTCCTTTCCACTTAATGTCCCTGGGGTTTCAAGTAGTGATACCTTTGAGAAGAATGTTGTGGCTGAAACTTTCGATTGCTCTACTAATCCATCTCTGGCCCTCACTGTAGAACTACTGTGCAGTTGAGGGGAAGACAGTAACAACTATTATTTTTAGCAGCCATCTATCTGACAAGAAAAGTGCTGATGACAAAATAATTTGTTACATATGCAGTGATCCAGATTCTGTTTGTCTTTTGCAATCAAAGCTCTCCTTGATGTGTCTAGGAAAACTGAGAGTGCAAGCATAGCCAATTCACTCCCCTAAACATTTAAGGACACATTTTTCCACTTTTCTTCCCATTAAGCATGAGCATACCCTGGAAATAATACTTGTAGAAACAGTCATGTAGTGAAAAAAATTTAATGAAAGTGAAAAAATTTTCCTTTAGATTTATTTATAGTAGGCTCATGCAGGCAGAAAAAAAATAATGAAAACTCAAAAAAAAACCAATGCAATGAAAAGCAAGGATGCCATAAATCCTCTGCCACTCGCAGGTCACTGTCTGAGTTCCATTCCTCTGACCTCTGCCAAATCCCTCACATTTGCTAGTAGTCTCATTCACTCTTCTAAAGGATATTCAGTGACTACCTCTAGGTTAGTAAATCAAATATTTCACAGAAAATTAACTGCCTCCACTGTTAAATTGCCAGCAGAGTCCCTCTGATGGCTGTGCCAAGGCCAGCTACCAATCTCCCAAGTAATTTCTGGATGCAATTCAGGAAGAGGCATAGGCCAGAGACCACTGCACACTAGAGGTGGCCACCACATCTGACCCCAGCAGACCACAGCCTCTGAGACCTTACCTGGGCTAAAGGCAGTTCTTTCACTCACTAAGAATTTCAGGACACAGCATGTGACAGTCTGAATAGAATCACCCACAGCCATGGGCTTTTTTGTATTACTGGAGAAGTACATGAAATTTCAATAACCCTCTTGAGTTCGCACTACAAGGGCTCTTTCACCAGAAAGCTCTCACACTCTGTCATTTTGGTCCTGAGATTCATTCACTAGAGGCAGCTCCACTGTAGGAGTATCATGGAGACTTACCTCATAACATCCAGATGGCTGTTATTATAGTCAAAGGTGATCTAGCCATTAGTTCTCACTTTCATTTCTATGATGCTAGTCCTTCAAGAGATGTCATCCGTGTAAATGACACAGTATGCCTTCTTTAGACAAGAGAGGGGCTGTTAAAATTAATATATTCACAATTTTTCCCTCTTGTCCGCAGAATTAGCCTAAAGACATATGCACAGTTTCTTTGGGTTTCCACAGAAAGCAATTTTGGCATGTAAACTGTCTTCCTTCCTAGTCAAAGCTCACATCTGTAACTTGCTTTCAGAAGCTCTAAGACAAGAAAATTCCTGCAAGAAAGGGCTCTTGACTTCAAGCAGCATTTGAGGGAGGCCTGGAGTGCATCTTGAGATTATAACTTCCCTTATTCTTTGGTCCTTTTTAGACAAGTAATTGTTAGACAAAAGGCAGTTGATTATTTTAGAGAAGTTTTTGGATTCTCTGATAAGTCTGGATGCACAGCCACTCACAATCATCTGAAGAGATTAAAATTTAAGACTTAGAAATGATTGAAACAGAAATTTTAAAAATTACCATATGAATTTCTTTTTGTGACCTTCAAAGGTGTTAATTTTCACAGATCCTATACCAGTGTTTTACTTACTGACCTTGAAGGGCACATTTTGCATTTTTACATTCACTGCTGCCTTTTGAAAAATAGGAGTTCCACAGAATAACAAATAAAAAGAGAAATGCAGAGGAAATAGTTAAAATAGATAATAGAATTAGTCCTTGGCTTTAAAGGAAAAATAATGCATCTTAAACTCATACTTCCAGCACAATCCATTAAAAGCTAGTTAGGTCTTGGTCATGTATTTGCTTGATCTTCTCACAATGATATTAATGTAATTAATTTTTATTACATAGGACAATAAACAAAAGTAGTGGGTGTGTGGAAATATCTGGTTAGACTATGCCCTTGAATTTCCAAGCAAGTTGGATGCATGCTTATGCTGTTTTGTAAAGGCAAAATATTCACTTTAACAGTGTGCCACTGGCCTTTACCAAAAACTAGTGAGATGTGAAAAAAGACCAAAGAAGTGCTTGCAGATATATTTCAGCATAGAAAGTAGCTTGTTACAGAATTTAGGAAAAACTTTGTCATGCTTACCAGCCTCTTTAAAAAATGTAGTAATATACATCCTTTTAAATGTAGCTTCCAAAGAAGTATATGTTAAAATGCATAATATCAGCACTTCATACAATTTACTATTATTGAAACTTGGCTGTTATAAAGTGGGGCTGCTTAAACCATAGTGTGAGGTATAAAGAAGGCAGATTAGATTTCTGGCTGTGCACACATGGTAAGCAGTGAAGAAGCTAATCAGGCCACATTTGGGATGCTTACAGGATCACCTCCATAGGGGCACAGGGGATTCACAAACTGCCCTCAGGTTTAGTACAGGAAAACCCTCTGTTAGAAACTTCAGTGGACCTAGATAGATGAACGTCTTTTCCTTTTAATAACAGGGTCTCATCATAGAACAGGCATGAAATACAGGCTACCAGTGGTTCAATTTCATCCTCAACCAGTATGGTTATCACTGTTAATGTTTTTGTGGAAGCAAAGCTCTGCAACTTTTAGATTTGCATTGTCAAATATTTTATTTACATAGTGGAACACTTACTGTGAAGCAAGGAAACTTCAAAATTGTCAATACTTGAGTTCTTTAATTAAGGACAACAGCAGGCAGACAAAACAAAGAGGAGAAAGTTGCAGTGGGTCTGGTGTTTGTGGTTGCTGTGGTGGACTTTACTGGTAAGACAGAGAAGAGAAGAGAAGAGAAGAGAAGAGAAGAGAAGAGAAGAGAAGAGAAGAGAAGAGAAGAGAAGAGAAGAGAAGAGAAGAGAAGAGAAGAGAAGAGAAGAGAAGAGAAGAGAAGAGAAGAGAAGAGAAGAGAAGAGAAGAGAAGAGAAGAGAAGAGAAGAGAAGAGAAGAGAAGAGAAGAGAAGAGAAGAGAAGAGAAGAGAAGAGAAGAGAAGAGAAGAGAAGAGAAGAGAAGAGAAGAGAAGAGAAGAGAAGAGAAGAGAGTAGCTGCTAGAGTAGTGGAAGAGATCTAGAAAATTGCAGAGAAAGGATTATCTGCACAATACAGTTATGGATTGAATGTAACTGTTGTGCATTCAAGAGAAGTTTGTGCCACATCCAGTCATCTGATAGGCCCCGAGGAAGACAATACCCAGAAATATGTCTGAAGTCCATAATGAAGTCAAGAGAGGCATGCAGTGGAAGAGGATAGGAAAAATCAGGTTTGCAGATATGACCTGATTAGAAGACACAAAAGACTGATCTGTGAATGGAACAGTAAGCCATCATATGACCAAATGAAACAAAAGGTGGAAGAAAAAGGAGATTCTGTATCAAGAAGTAAAGAAGAAATATAGAGGGCATAGTCAATGGTCACATCTTGAGTAGAAATCATCTATGCAATCCTACGTATTTAGGAGATCATCAGAAAGAACAAAAGGTACAGCGATACTCAGAAAGCTGGGAGAAAAGGAAAAAGTGGAGCTTCAGATCCAGGCTAAGAGAAGACAGGTCTGTCCTGCAGAGAAGTCCTGTTAAAGGTGGAGAGATGTGCAATGGCAGATGGCAGAAGGATAGAACTAAAAGAGGAGCACAAGTTGTTAGTTTCAAGCCTCAGAAGAGTAGGCCAGCAGGCAAAAGGATCTCTGTGGTACAACAAAATGTCCCCAATCCATTCATTGCTTTAGGAGCGCCATAACAATGTTCCTGTTACAACAGATGTGAGATGATTGTATAAACTTAAAGAAAATATTCACAGAAATGCTGAAAATAAAATAAAATAAAAATAAAATAAAATAAAATAGTTACGTAGTGTGAAGCAACCACCACAGATCCATCAGAATAATTTCTCAGAATGTGGACCAAATAAATGTTTGTTAGGCAGACAGATGATCATAGAGCTGGATGACTTTGGTGAATTTTCCAAAATGTTCAGGCCAGAAGACCTGTAGCACAGTGACAAAATGGGAGACATTTGGAAAACCCATTGTCCAAGATGATCTCCTATCCCTTAGACAATCTGAAAAGTCCACCCATCACTCTGTTATTGAAGCACACAAATTAGAGAGCTTATGCCAATAAAAGACCATGATCTAAAAGCCAATCAAGACTATCATGTGTTCTTGAAAACCCCTTGCATGTTTTAGTAGATTTGTGATGCTTGTTTAAAAGTTTTCAACCTCTGTGTGGTAAATACTAGAGTCTGGCTTTTAGAGAATGGGGCTTACAGCCTGCAGTAAGGCAATAAATAGATGGCACAAATGTACTCATTATTTGTCCTTTCACCAAAGAAATCAGTGTGTGAGTGAGCCATAAGAAGTTCCTTAAGAGCCTTGAGGACCATGGAAAAAGATTATGAGCATCAGCCTGGGAGGCACTGGCAAGATATGCAACATCTGTGTTTGGAGCAGATAAGACACACAGACCCTTGGACAAGCTGAGAGCTTTATTCTCTCCCACTAATAACATTCTCAATAGGGTGCAGGTGCCTCCTGTTATTTTGAGGAATTCCATCTAGCTTCTACTGCCAGGACTTAAGAAGCCAAATATGCATGAATTGCATCCACCCAGTGCACACTATTACATCTTGTAACAGTTGTAGAATGGTGGTGGATAATTCACTAGGAAAGCTGGAGGCAAGAAGGCATGGTTTCCAGAGCCACTCAAATGCCAATACTATAAATACTATACATATGATGATGATCATGATCTGCTTTACCTATTTACAACATATGAGGAACCATAGCTAATTATTTTTTTATTATCAGAATAATATCTGAATACTGATGAACTCATTAGCTGATGTGAAAACCTGGAAAAGACTCCCAAAGGCAGTGGAGGTCACAGTTCAAGAGACTAGGGAAATTAGAAAAGTCACACTGGAACTTTAGCATAAAACAATTACAATTTTTTTGACCACTTTATGATCAATAGCATTTTTATAGCACCTTTTGTTATTGAAATTCTTCACATTTTTTTCCTTACTTTTTTTTTTTTTTTTTTTGCTTACTTTTTCTGCCTTCACAGAAAAGCATGAGAAGGACAAAAAGTGTTTTACAAAAAGCAACACCACCTGTTTTATTATATGAAATGTGACACATATACTTCTTTCTCCTCTGCATATATACACCAGATAAATATAGCCCATATGGCAGCTTGAATATGTATGTGCTCACATTCATGCCACACATAGTTATCCTTTCAAGAAGTCACCTGCTAACTTATGCTATTCTGCAAACTGGAAGTGCTCCTACTGCTACAATTCTGCACTGAAGAAGATGCTGATCTGTAGGACAGATGTTATCCCTGAAAAAATTCTAAATCTGGTAGTGTATAAAACATTGATTTTTCTGCTGAATTAAGTATTGATTTAATTGGATCTTTTTCTGCCTCCAATTTTGAGATCATGGAACACTATTTCTAAGGCTTATACATATTGCTTGGTGGTTTCCAATATTTCAGTAATGCCTTGAGGCTTTCTGTTTCATTGCAATTGCATTTACAGCAATAAACTGTTCAACAAACACTGAGTTTTATTAAACTGGCAAAATATGTGATAAAGAAAGCTAAACTACCCACAGTCAGCTGTGCCAAAAATAAACAAATGTTTTCTTTTAAATGCCAAAATAATGTACAAATGAGGTTCAACAAAACTAAAATGCAGAATAATTCCAAAACTGAAGTGTGTATAAAATTAAAGTTCAAGAGAATAGTCACACTATCCAGCTGCAGTTCCAGTACAGCAGGGATTCATCACTCCATGTGTAAGGAAATCCTTAGCCATTTTCTCCTAACCATAGCTCCTTCAGCTTAACTGAGAGACTAGAGCGCCATCCCTGAGCTGGAGCAAATTATCCTCCTTTGTTAAACTTTTGTTAGGATTAATTTTCACCTGTCTGTATTGACTGGTTGAGAACCAGAGAGGAGTTGTACCAGCACAACTGAGGATACACTGTGCTCTCAGCATGACAGCTGCACAAGACAAGCAACTTTTCACACCAGCCTTGCTGCCTAATCTTACATGTGGCATAAGTATGATCCCCCTAGAAATTATGTCCTCTGCAATCTTTTCCCTTTGCTTTCTACTTTCCCTTCCCATCTTTTCTCCCATGAATAAGTGTGTGAGAAGAAGAGGAAGCCACAGCCTTGCAGGTGCTGAGCTTCTTCAGCAGCCACAGAATGACCCTCAGGGTTCATCCTCCAGCCATCCATCTGGAGCAGCACTGCCATATCTGTATTGAGCAGCAGACAGCTCACCCCACAAACCCCCATGTGCTTTCAGTGTGAAATAAAAACAGTTCATTCAGTGTTTTGTTTTCAATTGTCTACACATACTTTCTCCTCATTTCCTCTTGTATCCTATCCTGAGTATTATAAACCTACAGTTGGCATTTTATGCTTTTGTCAAGACTACAAATATCCAAGAAAGGTAATGCAGAGGTGAACAGTGAAAGGCAAAGCAACTGTTGTCATATTAGAAGGTAAGTTATTGTCTTTTCAACCAAGTAATATAGGCAGTCATAGAAACGCAAAATCCATCCACTGATGCAATCAGTCCTATTTTGTCTGTTCTTAATACCCTTCACTGACAAAGGCTCCATAATTTGTCCAAACAGTCTCTTAAAACACTTAATTACCTTCACCGTCTGTTTCTAACTTGGTGATTGCAATTTTTCTGCAAATGGAAAATGGTTATGACTGATACAAAAGATCTCTTTCACTAGTCAGGGCTCCATAGCTTTCTTTTAAGGTGATCACCTTGTTCAGGACATATATATTTCAGAGGTTCCTAACAGGAAAAGCATGGTGTCTCTTCATGCCAGTGAAAAACTTCCTTCATGGACACTCTTTTACAAGTCTGGTGACTGCAGAAGATGCACATAAACTAAGGGGCATGATCATTTATTTAATTCACCAATTATTAAAAACTGGCAAATATCACTTCTGTGTAACAGCTGGAGAAAAGAAGAACATCACCAGAGTGAAGAAAGAAGATGCTCAGGAGCTTTCTTCAGCAGGGTGAAGAAAGAAGAGCTCAGAAGCAGTTTCTTCTGTCTCATCTTCAGTGGCTGTAGCAAGGCTTAAGAAAGGACAGGATATACCCCTCCAGAGATAGTTCATCTAACTAAACACAGACATTGTCAATGAAGACATCTGCAAATTAGTCTTCTCAATTCTCTTTAGAGTTAATGGAAAGAAAGAGTTGTGTTTGGTTGTGATTCTCCTTATGACTTGGACATCTTCTATAGGATGGGACATACTCCACAAATGTGTAATTTGCTCCACTGAGTATAAACTGGATTTAAGATAAATAGCTTGTATATAGACATCAAGACCATATGGATGTAAAGCAAAGTGAGAGGAACCCTTCTGCTGCTGACTTTTAACAGGAACGGTTTCCAGTCATTTTATTTGCAGGCAAAATCACGGCCTTGTTTTCATTAACTTTTTTCTGAAGCTGCAGTCCATTAACACTCACTCATGCAGATTGTAATGATGTATATTCTTTTTAAATCTTATATAACAGCTCTAGTGTGTAACAATTTCACAGTAATTAGAATCACAGTTCTTACTATTATTAGGCATTTTCTGCTCAGCTTCTGCTTCTAAAATGTAGTTTCTGTCATTTGGCAGCTACACTGCTAAGAATGTAGCAAGGTGGGGGAGATGTGTAAACAATTTACTGAAGCTTCTATCCCAAATTAAAGCTAGTAACACCCCAGAAGAGTCAAAATCTTCTGTTTGCATTATCAATCCATGAGAAAACTTCCTCCCCTCTGAAATGTTTCTTCAAGATCAACCAAAGAGGGCACATTTGAGACTTCTTGGTAGCAGAGGGTGCAACTTAGGCTGTACTACAAAAAACTTCTGTGAAGAAAGTTCCCAGGCCATCCCATGGAGCAGGCTCAGAGCAGAGGTTTGCACTTCCTGAGGGATATCTGCTATTGCAGTGTCCATGTTCTACTACTACTCTCCTAGTCTGTTTCTGCCTTCACAAAGAAGCCTCAAGCTGAAGAACTGAATGAAGCAAAGAGTAGATGAGCATTGAGAGAACCAGCAAGTGTCAAAATCCAGGATTTTGTAGCAGGGTAAATAGTGAAGACATTCTTGGCCTTTTAATGAATTTCATTTGATTCCCAGCTGAGCTGTTGCATGTGTGTGTTGTACTCGTGGCTCTGGTAAAATAAAAACACAGCTGAGGTGGCTGCTATTAATACTGATGTGCTTTATTACTGCAATGAATGTGTTCACTGTAGCTCCTCCAGACATGCCCTACTCTTTGGACAAAGATTACTTTTCTAACCTGTGACTTGAGCTTGAGAGAAACTGGTTGCAATGGTAAAACAGCAGCTAGCTGGCAGTGTGGAAGCTCATAAAGGCTAGCCAAGCAGCCTCGGAGAGTCTGTAAGGAAAATGAGGGATTAAATGACAAATGATGTATATATTGCCACTAAGTTTCTAAGAAGTCAAGGCAGAAGAAAGGCTGGAATACCTCGGGCAGGGGAGGGAATCGGTCTTGAAATTTGACACGTCACAAACTTACCCAACCTGCAGCAGGACCTAGCAGCGCACGATGAGAGCAGCTTGTAAAAGAAACATGTGTGAATACTAAATAGCAATATGGTTGAAACCAGGAGTAAGGACTTTCAATTTGGACAGTTAAGATTATACATAAGCGGGGAGTAAGTCTTTTGTTTTGCTTTAGGAGTTTAGATAAGTTACATGAGCTCCCCATATTTTAATTTTCTCATCTCTAATACTGAGATGAGAAACACGTATACAGAAACTGGTTATTTTCCTCAGTATGAGGTGATGCCTTGCTCAAGGAAGTAATTTCTGCCTCTGCTGAAGCAAGAATGGATTATCTAACAATGACAGTCACCATCATTTTGCCTTGGCAGGTAGAATAACTGATTCCTCTTTCTTTTTAAGGATAGAAACACAAATCACTTTAGCCATGAATAAAACATGCTGCCCTACAAAGAGATCGTTTCCTCTCCAAATGCAGTGGTTGCCCAGACAAAATCATCTCAGAAACACCACAAAAATAATGAGACACAAGGAGAGAGCTCGAAAAACAGAACCAAGTTAATAAATAAGGATGGAGAAAAGCACAGGAGAATTTTGAGACAGATATGTGGTCCAGAAATGAGGAGATTTTAAAATGGTCAGGATGTCAGGAGGGCGTTAAAGAAACATTCCAAGAGCAGACTGCAGCCCAGAGAGAGTACTGTAATTCTCTTAACTTCAGTACAATTTATTTCAAGTCAGTCAAAAAAGATCCCAGATGTATATGACACACTACTGCAGCTATGAGGAGATGAGTGACTGGGCTGGGAGCTGTAGAGGTGAATGCAAGACGGAACATCTGACCCTCCTTGACAGCTGCCTGCTGTGTCCCTGCCATCCCTGAAGGAAATCCATGGAACGTGCTGAGCTGCAGACCCCCAGATCCGAGCCCCTCCTCTGCCTCTTCCCAGCTGGCGGCTGGGGAGCTGGCACGTCTGGAGCGGGAGCACCCGGGAGCGGGGCTTTCTCATGTCCCTCGTCCTTTGCTCGTCTCCTGTTGTGCAGGAGAGAAACGCTCGTCCGCGCCGCTACACAGGCACATTCCGTTCTTCTGCTCTGCCCTCTCTCAGAGGGGCATTGCCGCTTGCACGCCCCGACTGCCGAGCCCTTCCAAGGAGCGCGGACACGGCCCGGGCGGAGGGCGGCGGCAGCGCGGACTGCTCCGGCAGCGCGGACTGCTCCGGACAGCGCGGACTGCTCCGGCAGCGCCCGGCGGGGCTGAGGCACGGCTGAGGCCCCGCTCCGGCAGCGCCCGGCACGGCTGAGGCACCGCTCCGGGACCCGCCGGCAGGGAAAAGGGGCTGCCCCGGCCTCATGGCCCCTCCTCGGCTCCCGCCTGACCCCGGCAAAGGCTTCTCCTCACAACAAAGTGCCTCGCTTTGGATTTAAGAAAAAATAGCTTCCAGCACCAAATGTAAGCCTCGGCAACATATTAAAATTCAAGAATTCTTACACTTCTTTAATGCCCACAGACACAGTTAAGGCTCCACAAAAATTCTTAATTAAGTATGCAGAGAGGTGTCTTTAGGAGAGCAATTTCAAGCTTCTGTACGCTCAGCTAGTAAACACGAACCTACACTACCTTGCTCTGTGGAATCAGAAACTTGGATCTGCAGTGTTTGTTCACCTCATTGCCATTTTAGAATCAGTCTCAAAAGCCTCTCAGGGTACTCAGGTTTAGAGTATCAAGCCATAGAGGAAATGTTGTTTGACTTGCTTAAGAATCACTAACATTGTCAATTCATTAAGTTGATTTATATTTCTTTTCCCCAGCTTTCCAAAATTGTCTCCTCTTTGCCTTTTCTCATGGCACACTGAATGATGTGATTCTGACACGTTCTCCATTTATGATTGTCAATAGGCAAGAAGATTTATAGCCTAAGGTTAAAAAAATTCCTCTGGCTATGCTCTCCTCTTGTTCTTTAGCTTAGGAGTCAGAAACAGGGAATTAATTTTAAATTGACTATGAATACTAATGCTAGATTAAAAATCTGAAATTATACCACTTTGATATGTATATTTCAATAAATAATATTTTGTGGAAAATGGCTTTTTTTAATGAAAAAGCCTCTGATTTTTCAGCATGACTGAGAAATTTTACTTGCCACTTCTTACTATGGTGATGCTGTAATAAATACTGTAAGTCTGTTAAAATGTTCTGCATATATTACCCATCATAGTAATTCTCTTAAGGCAATTGTATATTTTTTTTTACCTATTTTTTTTACTTTGTAAGTTTTAAATTTGATGTAAGAAAACACCTCAAGCTCTAACACTAATAAATGAATGCTGACTAGGATCAGAGTCAAAGTCATCTACATTAAAGCACAAAGTCCTTAAATTGCATTATTAATTTTTTTTAAAATTCTCTCTATTTTTCATCCCCTTATTTAACTTCTGATCTTTAGCATCACTAAACAAGACAGTTTTATCTTTAAATGCTCCTCACATAAAATGAAGTTTGTCTATATCTTGCATCTTAACAAGCAAATGAATCATCGATTCACACAGAGGATAAATTCTCATTTTATTCATTCTTAACATACATGGATCCTACATGTGTACATTCTTCCTTGCGTCATGGCTGTCCTGGAGTTATTTTCTTCTATGTCCTACTTA
The DNA here is from genome assembly GCF_009819655.1 of Sylvia atricapilla. NCBI lineage: Eukaryota > Metazoa > Chordata > Aves > Passeriformes > Sylviidae > Sylvia > Sylvia atricapilla. The sequence continues at coordinate 135,201,373 of NC_089140.1, forward strand.
CTTAAAGGATGCCGCCATGGTTACATTACTGAACTTTGCTGGAACCCACTTAGGTCCTGCACCTGCTGAGACACACAAGCATACCCTTTGCCCCAAGTTATTAGTTGGAAAGGACCTTCAATTTGTCCTGTCTCAGGGTTTCTAATTAAAACAGGGAGGTTTTCTTTCAGTTTTGCGTATGTGTTATTTGAAAAATGCCAAAAAATTGGTGGACCAGGTTCTGCAAAAGAGCTGTTCAAAAAGTGAAAAACATACAAAGCTTTGCTCAACCTCATCTGTGTTGTTGCCTCTACTCTCCCCTTCTGTTGGTCTAGAATGCATTTTAATCACGTGATGTGTCTTTTCAATAATTGCTTGACCTGTGGGGGAGTGGGGAATACCAAAAGTGTGGTGAACACCCCAACCATTAAAAATGTGGCCACTTTTGGGGATGTATACACAACACAGGGCCATTGTCTTTTTTTACTTCTTGGGGTACACCTAATGAAGCAAATGCTTGCAAAAAATGTTGACAGGCATGATTGGCTGTTTCCGCTGTGTGGACAGAGGCAGAGACTGCACCTGAGAATGTGTCCACTGACACACAGATGCTATTTATTAGGTGATGAGCCCAAATGTCTCTATATGCCCCCATATCTCATGCACAGGACATGGACTTCCCATAATTTGCCATATTAGTAACCTGCAAATTAAACTATTATGTTTCTCTTCCTTAGCAAGTATCACTTGTCTGAACAGCAATTCTGACTGGATTATTATTGAACTGACAGATTAGTTTCAGAATAAAAAGAAAGGTTTTTTTAATTGCACATGGAATTAAAAAAAAAAAAAAGAAAAATTACTTTTTTAAAATTTCCATTTGGTTAAATGTAGAACTAAATGTGGTACCTACAAAAATTAGGTGGTGAGTTTGCTGCACTTTAAAATAATGCCCTCAAACAACCTGTACATTTGCAACTTATTATGTGAAACTGGGATCCCTACCTTCCACTGGGTACTACCTTAACTGGTTCCCGTAGAAGTGGCAGAAAATAACAGAAGAGCAGAAAATGACAGATCCAGAAAAGAGATTTCACATGACTGTTCTCTTTTTAGAGCATTTTAAACTTTATTAACAAAACACTTTAAACTTTGAATTAAGTGATGAAGCTCCTTGGCATTAGAAAACAGCTTTGAAAACCACTGTTTTAGTTTCCAAGAAGAAAAAGCTTAATACCAAAAACATTCCTGTTTCCAACTATAACAATATCTGGCATAATGTGATATTACAACAGTAATTCCTGTCTCTTGGTGAGTGTGGATGGCTTTCTGCTCCACAGTAAGAGCAGAGGTATGCAGTGGAAGGGTCAGCTTTGAGCTTGGCAGAACACAGCATACATATGTGATTTTAGGCAAGTCGTTCGAGACCACGTCCAAGAAAGGCAGCAGGCAACACAGAGTGCATAACTTCAGGGCCTGGTCTCCTTTTACAGTTCAGGTGAAAGACTGCATAACTGGGGAATTGTCTAAATCTAGCTAGGAGAGAGATCACTGAGAACAGTAACTGGACTGGGTGCCTCTGGTGTACCATCACCTGCCTCTTGCTGAGACAAACTCGTGGGCAGGTGCACAAGCACAGGGCTAGATGTGAAGGGAACTAAAAGTCCAAACCCTTCCCAAACACATTTCTCATCTTTCAGCTCCTTCCGCATTAGATGATAGCAGAGGGGACTTTTAAAAGGATCAAAATTTTGGATTTATGTGCCTGAAAGTTCTGTCTCTCTGACATCAGGCATTCCAGCAACACTGAACTCTCAAAGTTAATTTTTCTTTTTACCTCAGCTATTTCAGTGTTACCCATAATGTGCAGAGCAGGTGTGTGCTAAATTCTTTTTGCATCTGGATTATAATAATTCCATATTCATTCCTTTACATGTAGAAGAAGAATATCAGTTCCCTACTCATATACTATGAGAACAAATACATAAATATTTTTGTAAAGTGTTCAGGTAATACAGACACTGGAATTTTAAAATTAGATGGAAATACAGCTATGCTATACAAAGTCTAAACAATACAGTCACTCAGAAGATCAAAAACCTGTTAGAGGGAAGAAAAATCAGGCACCTTCCCTCTTTCTAGACCACCATTTGAATTGAGGCCTTTTAGCTGTCAAAGTTGTGGTATGTAATTACACTGTAGATAATGTAGATAGTATTAAGAATAGATATAATGTAGATAATATTAAGAATTAGTAGTTTATTCTAGTCAGAGGAGGAACATAAATGTAGAAAGCATTCTTGATACTAAGGTTCGTTTGTTGATGGAGCTAGGGAATTAATTTTGAGTATGGAGTCTGAGGGATTTCCCATAAAAGATCTTGTCAGAATTAAATGTCAGACAAATAAGTTTCTGGTCATATTTTCTAAAACCCAGTTTCTTTAGTATACATGAAGTTAAAAATCCATCACCTTTTTTATTTCCCAATATCATCAGCAGAGCTACATCTATTTCTTACCAACTATACAGTACTGAAATCAGGAGCCTTGTTTACTAAAAAGCACTTCATCTCCACAGCAGAAGCTGTGATGCCAGAAGGTAAATAGTGGAGAGGACACAGAGGTAGGCACAGCTGGCCCCATTCCTGTTTGGTAGAGCCCCTTTGGGCTTGTCTGACCCATGGTCAGAAATTTATCACTGTAGTGGTTCACTGCCCATGGGATGTCTGGGGCACACAGAGAGAGTTTATTGGTTTTGCACAGCCTGCTTTTTGGTCTTGGGCCACAGAAGTGGCTCCTGTGGGAAGTTGCTGGAAACTTTCCCCATGTCCAGCAGAGCCAGTCCCTGATGGCTCTGAAGATGGACATGCTGCTGGCCAAGGCTGGGCCAATGAGAGAGGCTGGTAATGGCTCTGGGATGACATATGTAAGAAGGAAATCAAAACAGTCAGGTTTTTCCTCCTGGTCACAGAGGAGGAGCTGAGAACATCTGAGGGAAAACAACATGGAGACACCAAGGTCAGTGGAGAAGGAGGACAAGAAGTGCTCCAGGCATCGGAGCCGAGATTCCTCTGCAGGCTGTGGTGAGACCATGGTGAAGCAGCTGTGCCTCTGCAACCCATGGATCCATGAAGGATGCAGAAATCCACCCACAGCCCATGGGGATCCATGAGGTATGCACAGACCCACCCACAGCCCGTGGGGATCCATGGGGTATGCACAGACCCACCCACAGCCCGTGGGGATCCATGAGGGATATACAGATCCACCCACAGCCGGTGGGGATCCATGAGGGATGCACAGATCCACCCACAGGCCATGGGGATCCATGAGGGATGCACAGATCCACCCACAGCCCGTGGGGATCCATGAGGGATGCACAGATCCACCCACAGGCCATGGGGATCCATGGGGGATACACAGATCCACCCACAGCCCGTGGAGAAGGTGCCCATGCTGGAGCGGGTGGATGCCTGGAGGAGGCTGTGATCCCATGGGAGACCCAAACAGAGACAGAGGGCCCTGCTTCCAGGCTGGAGCAGCCTGTCCGTGGAGGACTGCACCCCGTGGGAGAGTGACCCATGCCGCAGCAGTTTTGGGAGGACTGTCTGCCTGTGGAGAGACTCACGCTGCTGCAGGTGCGGTTTGGCTGCTGCTCATGAGAGTGGACCACGCCGGAGAAGTTCACAGAGAACTGTGTCCCGTGGGAGGGACCCCACGGTCTCACAGGGGAAGGATTGCTCTCCCAGAGCAGGGGAAGAAAATCTCGGTGATGAGCTGACCAAACCCCCCATGCCCTATCTCCCTGCACTGTCGGTGGGAAGGAGGGAGGGACTGGAGGAAAAAGAAGTGTTTTACTGGCTTATTTTACTTCTCATTATCCTCTTCTTATTCTCTTAGTAAAAAGCCTCACTTTGCAGCCTTAAAGTTGAGTTTGTTTTGCCCTTGGAGTATTTTCTCCTGGTCCTTATCTCACTCATGAAACGTTCGTGAATTATTTTTTTTCCCTCTCCGCTGCCCAGCTGTGGCAAGGGAGGGTGAGCGAGCAAATCTTGCGGCTGCCTGGCGATGGGCCAGTGTCAAATCACGACACAGAGAAACCGATGGTTCACCCTTGACGGTTCATGCCCTTCTCCAGGATGCCAGGGGCAGGAAAAACACTGGCAATTCCCATACTGAACCCAAACCACACGGGGCACCTCTGCGCCCGGTGCGTGTTCAAGGCGTACTACCGCATGCAATGCGAACTGGTCCTCCTGGACAATCCATACGCACTGTAACACAGGAAATTAACCTGCAGCCCTTAGTGCCACCTGCAGTTTGGGCTCTGAAGTTTTAACCCTGGTGGCCCCGGGCGGGACAGGAACGGAGGGAGAGGATCACGCGTGTCCCCGTCACTGCGCGCCAGACTCGAGCAAGGACTAACAGAGCCCAAAGGCCCGGTGGGACAGGCGCCGGCTGCCTGACGCTTCGGCCCTTTGGGCGCTTCCCTCCACCGGGGCGAGGCTCTCTCTGGCCACCGCGATGCGGACAGAGGGGACAGAAGGAGCCCCGCGGGGCCCCGGCCGCGCTGTGCGGGCACTGCGGGCAGCGGGCGGCCCCGCACCATGGCCGCCTGTGCCCCGCCGGGCCGGCCCCGCGCCGTGCCCGCCTCTGCCCCGCCGGGCCGGCCCCGCGCCGTGCCCGCCTCTGCCCCGCCGGGCCGGCCCCGCGCCGTGCCCGCCTCTGCCCCGCCGGGCCGGCCCCGCTCCCGCCGCCCGCCAATGACGGCCGGGGCCGTCACCGCGCTGCGTCACGGGGCGGCCGCCAAGATGGCGAAGGTGTCGGAGATGTACGACGTGACTTGGGAAGGTAACGCCGCGCTGCCGGCCGTCCCCGCCCGGGGCAGAGGCCGTGCCCAGCCCGACCGGCCCCCGGCCTCGGGGAGGGCGCGGCGCTCCCGGAGTCCCGGAGCGCGGCGGGCCCGGGCCGGCGCCGGGCGGCCGTACCCAGGCCCGGGGAACAGCAGCGAGGGGCGGCGGTTCTGGCGGCCGCCCGGCTCCTCGTGCTGTGGGCGGCAGGGCCGCAAAAGCGGCGCCCTGCGCTCGGCCCCGCGGTGCCCGCAGCTCCCCGGGCGGTGACGCGCTCCCGGCCCGGAGCGCCCTGCGCTGCCCCCGTGAGCGGCGGGCCGGCCGCCCCTCGCCTCCGCTCCGCGGGGCACGGCGGCGGCCGCTTCCCGGCCTTCTCCCCGTGGATACAGCGCTTAGCAGCAAAAAATGGTCTCCTGGCAGGGTCAGCAGTTCGTGTCATGGTTCATCTTGTGGTGAACTGAAAATTACTTGGTACTCTCGTAAAGCTCGATCTAAGAGTTTGTGGGGAAGCTCCAAGACGGTCTGAAGTGGCAAAAGTTTTTGAGAATCCTGCCCTCTGGGTGTTTATGGCTTTCACGTCTGTTTGGTCATACCAGTGATTTATTTCCCATATAGCAATGCTATCTGAGCTTTCTTCAACGTTCTCAGTGGTTCCTTTTTCATAACCAGAATTCACATGTGAGCTCAAGACAGTACTCAAGCCCTTTGCAGTCTCCTGTGAGGAATCAATGAATGGTTTATAATAATACTTTTGGCCATAAAGGGCGAACCTTTAGCTATGTACCAGGCATTGCAAACATTATAGTGTAGAGAAGATAATGCAGAGAGAAACTGGGATCTTGGGGTTTCATTTATTTACTGCCAATCTGTGAAGAAATAATTGATCAGTAGAATAATTCCCCAGTCATGAATTAAGGTTTAGTTTGGTTTTGTAGCTAACAGGAGGAATGTATTGCATGGGATGTATTTTGGCAGATGCTAATAACTTGTCCATTGAAATAGTGCCCATGCTGTCTTTTGTGCACCTTTTTCTCCAGGATTGAAGCAAAACAAAATAGAACTTTAAACGTTCAGGCTTTGGCTCAAATTCCATTAATCTCAGAAAAAGTTTTAGCTGGTATTGAAGAAAATAGTGCTGTAACTGAATTAAAAAGGATGAAGAAGTGAACTTGCTTGTCACTGTGTCTGGAGATCATTATAAAGTTAATTTTACTTTGGTGTTTGGTTGTATCATCGTGATGTCATTAGACAAATTGGGAAAACCTTGATTGACCATTCTTTTCAATCTCTTGAATGAAGGTATACTTCTTGTGAAGCTCAGCTTGGATGGAGATCATATGGGTCAATAACTAGTGTTATTGTTAGATTTTCACAGAAGTTGCCCTAAACCACCTTGTGTTGAAAAAATTTCCAGTTTTTATTTTTCCTGAGCAGATTGTTACAAAATGCAGGGATTTAGTTGTTTGTTTTGTTTTTCCTGTTACTCTTGGGTATGGGTGATGGAAAAGAGAAATGAGAAGAAGAGAGAAAACCCTTTTTCACAGGGTGGGTAACACACACTGTGGATGTGTCTCTGTACACTTAACCCTGGATTGTTTTGGCCCAGGTTATTGCAGGATGTGTGTTTATGCTCTAATGTAGAGGCCAGCAGTAGGATGTTCAAGCTTACTGCTTCTGGATTTGGTTCATTCATATTGAGGTGAGCTTCCTACTCTTAGAAATAACCTCCACATTTTGTTTCCAGGAGTTCTGATTGACAGTTGCAGCATTGTGCTAAGTGTAGGGTTTTGCATGTGAGTGGGGTTGAATGAGACATCTCAGAGGAGCAGCTGATGAGTTTTATCAAGTCAACTTCTCAGTCTCTTCAGGTGTACATCCAGATGAAAGGCTGGTGTGTGTTGGTACAAGGGATTGTGTCCACTTTGGAAGCACGCATTTGAAAAATTCTGTATTTTTTTCTCTCTATTGCAAAGAGATGAAAAGTCAAGTGAAAAAGGAGTCCTACAACAGACCGTGCAATGGCATAAAAGAGAAAACTTTTCTTTTTTCTTTATGTGAGCTTTCACAGATCCACGTGCAACAAAGCTTTTCATGGGTGAGGTGATCCCGGCAGTGTTGTGACCTAGTGCCTTGCAAACAACTTGAACACAGTTCTAGGAATTTTATGTAGCTCATTTTTAATCTCTCTTAAATGCCTTCTTTATGTGAAACTAGGTGTATGGTTGATGTGTCCTTCATATACCCAGGCCTTTCTAAACAAGACATTTTATACTTACATATTGCTTAAAGATGAATCTGTGATTCAAGGTTAGGAAAGAAGAATAACATTTTACAAATTAAACAGTTTGTACCTTGCTTTGCTTTTCACTCAGGTTCTATGAGACACAAGTAGGAATTTAACCATGGTTAAATTTTTTTAGATACATGCATGGTAGAGGTGGTTAGGAACGATAACTGAAAACAACAGTGTGGAGCTCTTGCTTTTATTTTTTCTTTCTTTCCTTTATTGCTGTATCTCAAGCTTTAAAGTGTGCTTGGAAATCTGTGTAGTAGGAAAACATCTTGTTTAACTTCATGGTCTTGATCAATGGACTTAGATGATCAAATACCACAGAGTGCTGTAGTATTGAAAGAGAATGTTAACATATATATTGTTATGTAGCTTATTTACTTCAGACAAAGGTGATATGTTGCTCCTTTTTTTTTTTTTTTTTAATACTGGTAGTAATTATCTTAGAGAAAATGGTGTATTTCCTGCTTCCTTCATAAATAAAAGAGTTGGAAACTCTGTGGAGTGACAGGAAGCCAGAAATTGCAGGTGTAGCCAAGGAGCGTGGTGAAGTAGGCTTGCACATCACTTGGTACCTGGTGATGTGCAGCCTCTTACTAGGACTTTCTTAAGCTATGTAGAACTTCACAGAATAAATATTTATCATATTTTCAGTGATACTTTAAAGATGAATTAATCCCATGAGGGGAAATATTAAAAAAAAAGGCAAACACCTGTGTAACATCATTTTAGGAGCACGTTTTGGAGTACACATGTGTAAAATCAGCACGATCTGCAAACAGGCAGCAGCTCAAGAGCTATTAAAATAACAATTGATTTTCGCAGAAAATGCATCTGACATATTGTCAGAATTGGACAGAATATGCCAGGTTTTCTTTTCTTAACCTTGCACAGCAGCTGAATGTTGTTAAACACATCACACCCTGCCAAAGGGAAGCAGTGACTTTTGGCTGTCACAGCTGAGTTTTTTGGGGATCTTTGAGTGCTGTCATAGCAACTCTTGTTTCAGTCAATAATTCTCTTCAGTGGATATCAAAATGAAAAAGAAAAAACAATGATATATTCTTTAAATTAGCTTTCTTTTGCTGTAAATTGAAAAAGTGAAAAAGGTATTTTTTAAGATTTTTATTAGCTCTGAATGCCTCTTGCTTAAGTTTTCTGTAACATTAAATTAGTATTACTATTTTCTGTATTAAAAATTGCAGTGCTTCAATACTGGCACTTTAAAAGTTTTCATTACCATGTTCATGTGAGACTTTTTTCAAGGAAGCCTTCAAAATTTTTGAGAATATTGTAAAATGCTTTATAAAATGAAGTTTAACAGTGTGTATGTTTCTTGCAAATGCGTGTATCTGGGAACCCGTTATAGACACATAAAGAGAAAATGCCAAATGAATTTAAAATCTGAGGACTTCTATCTTTAATGTCTCTAGTCATTAGAGTCCACTTTAGGTGACAAACTCCCTTCCTGTGACTTAGAAACTGAATTTGTCTTTAGTTTGTATGGAAAGTCTCTAGGAAATAGGAAACAGTCTGACATTTTATCTCTGTAATAATCTATTAGCAATTAACTATTTTTGATATGGTTTTGTAGTGTTCTGTGCTGTCTTTGCTTTCTTCTGGCTATTCCTAGTTTCCAGTTGTAATCAAAGGATCAGTTAGTTTACTCTGGGTTTTATATATGGTTTTATGGGATTACAGCAGGCAAAGGTGAGATGCTGGTTGTTTTTGTTTTTGTTTTTGTTTTTTTTTTAATTGAAACCCTTTTGACAGCGGAGTTGCCAGGCTTAGACGCAGCATCTGCAGCACCCAGCTGTGACACCTGTGCCTCTGCGTGCACCTGCCAGATGAGGTGGGCTGTGGGTAAAGATTTGGTGTCTGTAACAGAGAATCAATGTACAGATGAGCTCTGGACATACAAAGGCTGCAGGGCACCTGAGTGACTGCCGTGGTAGCTGTACACCATGGTGACATTTTTGAGTTTTCCATTTCTGTCTGCCTCAAAGTGCTGATTTCCTTCCTTTCATCAGGTGCTGTTAGATATCAAGGGCTTGAAAATTATGTTCCACTTAATCAGTGGAACTTTAGGTAATTACAGGAGGATTATTTCATATCTGGTTGCTCAGGCCAAATGAACTGACATCTTACTGGACACAGAAATGAAACACAGATTGTGTCTCTTGGCTTGCTGTAGACTTCTTGCCTGGTTTTAGGCAAAAGCAAACATTGTCCCAAGTGCCTCTGTTCCTTAGAACTTGTAATGATTTGCACCTGCCATGGGTGCCAATTTAGAAAAACCCAAGTCTAAAACAAATGTATCAATTGCTCAGTACCAGCCTATAGGTGACAAGAGAGCTTGAAATTAAGCTTAAGACATTTCTTTACTTTTTTTTTTTCTTCTAAAATCTCTGATTCTTCTGCTCAGCCTTGTATTGTCTCCAAGACTTAAGTTATTATTGTCTGAGTCTGTTGATAGATTTCTTAGTAAAAATTTTCATTGTTTGACAACATTGTGAAAAGCCTTTTTTAATTTTACTGCAGTTCTTAGTGTTTTCTTTCTTCTACCTTTTACATAAAATTCAGCATTTCTAAAATTAATAAATGTTTCATTCATCAGCTGATGTTCTATTCTCTGTCCTACAGGTGTTTTTTTTTCCATTGCTGTAAATGTTGTACTTGTGTGATGAATGGTAGATGTACCTTCTGTTAATACATAATTCAGACACTATTCCATTTGGAATCAGACAGGAATGAAGGCATTGATAATTTCCAAGTAAATGAGTGGGTGGAGATCAGACAGCTTATTTATTTTTAGGCGTTTAGCTTGTCAGCTTTTGTGAATGTTTGTGTTCACTCACATTCTTGCCGTCTAACGTTGAATTTCCAGGGACCATCATATGTCTAGAACCATTTAACTTTGCCCATGCATATGAAATGTAACCCTGTGGTGGTTTTGGTTGAATTTCAAAACACAAAATGTAGCACAATAACAGTCTTATGAGCGATCTGAGATCACTTCAGGTAGATGGAACAACTTTCAGTGCTTTATTTTTAGCTGTCATGTACATTAACTCCGTCTTTCAAAGTGCAAGAAAAACTGACAGTGTTTAGATCTATCACTGTATTTGCTTTTCCAGCTGTTGTAAAGTTAAAAAAAATATTAGCAACAGTTTTCCTGTTAGTTAAGACACTATCTAATAATGAAAACTATTGTCCTTAAGTTTTCTCAAAATTTGTTCTTGTGTATTGAACAGCCATACATATATCAAAGGTATATATATATATATATAACATCACATTCTTAGCCATTTCCTGATCTGGATGATAAATAAAGCTCAGGCAAGGTAGCATTCTCTAGCTGAATTGATGAATATGCTTGATCTCTTGGAGATCTGAAATGTACTCTTGAAACAAAAATCCTAATAATAAAATAAACTGTTGTTTTTATCTTGCCTAGGTAAACAGTGATACATTTTTTACTTCCCTAGTGCAGAAAGCCTTCATATCCATGTCTGCCTTTACTGAAGCTCTGTTCTCTAGGAGTGTGTAAATTCCTTTCAGAATGGAAATTCTAATGGTTTTTCTAAAAGTTCAAATAAAAATTTATTCACCTGTAGCAGAAATGGAATTTTAGCGTTGTCTGTAAATGGGTGAAACTACTCGAGAGAAATCTTTCATAGGCTATCTTTCGTAACAATGGATACATTTTATTATTTCTTGGATAACTAGGTATGCCCGTTTTTTTACTGCATATGTTATTGTCTTGAGAGACTGCAGACGTAGAAGTAGAATTGATTATGTTAGAGCATGAGCGCAGTTTGGGTAATAATGTTTCAGAGGTCTGTTCTCTAGTAGTTTTTTAATATTGGTAGAAGTTACTTTCTTAGCTCTGTTGCTCTTTAATGCCATTCTTCAGATGTGTGTCTTAGCTATCATATGCACAATCAAGTTCCATTACTATCTGAAAATCTCAATTTTTTTTCTTCCCTTTGACCGCAGATATGCGTGATAAAATGAGAAAGTGGAGGGAAGAAAACTACCGAAACAGTGAACAGATAGTGGATGTTGGAGAAGAGTTAATTAATGAATATGCATCCAAACTTGGAGATGATAGTAAGTAAACAAACAGTATTTTAAGTTTCCTTGTCTGATTTGGTTTTCTTTTTTCAGTCTCTGTTTTATTTATAAACAGCCTTTATATTGTCTTTCAGTACGTGCTGATGAAATGTATATTACTTTCTTAGTGTAATATACTTCCAGAATTCCAAGAGCTCATTTCTTTCCCAAATGTGGGCCGCAGTGAAAACAGCCATAAAAATTATCCGATAGAACTGTTAGCTTGCTATAATAGTATTTAGACTACAATGTGAAAACTTCATTTGAAACGGTAACTTAGATGTTATTTGCCTGATTTTCTGTTCTTCAACACTGTGACAGAAATTGAAGCAAGTCCTCACAGGGATCTGTCTATAACATGGCACTTATGATGTTGGGGAAAAATAGAGAATTAGAGATTTTTTGGCTTTCGAGATGTCAGAAAGTACTTTGGCATTAAAAGCGCTAAATTGCTTAAATAAGTTTTTGATTAATTCCAGCAGTTTCTTAATTTGTTTGTGTTTCAACTGTGATTCATGGGAGTAGAAGGGGAAAAATGTACAGAGAGAATTAATTAATCGTGTTTACATGATAGGTGTTTTCAATTATCTTAAACAAACCTCAACCAATTATCTGCATTTATTGTTTCTTTGTGTCCAGTTTGGATAATTTATGAGCAGGTGATGATTGCTGCCCTGGACTGCAGTCGAGATGATTTGGCATTGGTAAGTTTTCAAGCTGGCTTTTCTTTCACACTGTATGTATTTATCCTGGGTGTCTCTTCCAGATAGTTTTTTGGAAGTTATAGAATATTCTGAACTCCATAGCTTGGACTGGTAGAAAGAATATCTATCAAGAAATTCACAACTATGAAGAAACTGCCACCACCTACCTCCTCTAAGGCATGACTTTTGTTTAGACAGATCACATCTCCTCCAATCTAGCCGTGAAAATATTTACAGCTATTCTGGTATGGGCTAAAGGTCAAGAATAATATTGAAGTTGCCATATTGTACAGAGTGCTTGTTTATTGAAAACCTCTCAAATTATGTTGGTTTTCTGAACATTAGGTAGAATGACCCATCTTGCGTATCGTATTATATGTTGTGTTGGCTACCATCATAGAAAGTCGCTGGCATACTGGAGCAGGTCTTCAAGATGAATAAAAAGCTGGACTGCATAATGTCTAGGCAAAGGCTGGGAGATCTGTGTCAAGTCTTAGGAAAGCCAAGAAGGGATTTTTGGATATGTACTGATGGGAAGGAAGGTGTAAAGAAAGTGGACACATATTTTCATAGGTGTGCAACTAAAGACAAGTGTGGGACATAAGCTGCAACAAAGGAAATTCCGCTTGCATATTGGGACAATCGTAGTGAATGCTTTATGAGAAATGGCACATTCAAGCTGTGCAATCTCCTTTGGAAATGCTTAACAATAGATCGGGTTATGGCTCTGCACCCCCTTGGAAACTGGTTCTGTTTTGAGTGGGATTTGGAGCAGGTGACCTCCAAAAGTCCCTTGCAGTCCAAGTTATTTGGTAATTGTTGATAAAAATATTGTTAATGGATATTTGAGTTTTGCCAGTTTGTATGCAGATTTGTTTGAATGATATAAATAACAATTGAGATAGAATTAGCTTATTTTAAACTGTAGCCTGTTAGATTAAAAACAAAAAAAGCCACTGAAACAAACAAACAAAACAACCCAGTTAGCTTAGCTAGTTCTTTAAAGGCAAAAACAGGAAAAGGCAAAAGTTTTCCTTACAGGAAAATTTTATTAATCTTTTCACTCTTCCTTCACAAAATAGTCAGAAGAAAACAGAGGCTTACCTTGTGCCTTGAAAGCCATCAAGCTTGAGCTTATTACAAGTAAAAAGCCATTTTCACATTTTCAAGGCTCTAGATCTTTCACAGCAGTTACTCCTCCAGTGCCTTGTTCACCGTCAGATGACAAAATACCTCATAAAATCTTTGAGGTGCATGTGATGTCATTTGGGTAAAACTTAATGCAAGGGGTCAGACTAGAGGATGAAGTTGGGAGAAGGGCAGTTTGCAAGTTGGCAGTTATGGTTATCAGGCATCCCATATATATAGATATATGTGGTAAAATGGAACATGCTGGAAAATACAGTACTAGACTTTGAACTTGTGAACCCACTGAACTTCCCTCTCTTTCGTCCCTCAGAAGAAAATACTGTTGTAGTATAGCTGTTTGTTTAAACAAAAACAAATAGACTTACTGTTTAAATAAATACATTTGTGTCCTGATTTATATGTAAAACAGATTTGATCTTTATTTTCAGGGTCTTTTAAAGAAGGATTTCACAGAATTGTTGATGGAGCCAGTGTTGAAAGATCAATTGTGAAACACTCTCTGTTTTTACTAACCCTGGCAGGAAGTTTAAATTTCAGTGTCTGTGCCCTTTAAGGAATATTACTTGAGATGAGGGAATGCAACCTTTTATATGCAGCTCAGAAATGAGATTAAAAGCATAGGTGGAAACTTTAGTTTTTTTTTTTTATTTATTTTTTTAATTTGATTGATTTGCAATCAGTAAGTAGTTAATTCAAACAAGTCAACATAGTAGACAAAGTAGACAAAGTAGACAAAATGCTTTGACACTTCTGGTTTTTTAGCAGTGAGCTTTTGACAGCTGGGATGCATTTTGCTTAAGGGGATAGGTATCATCTACTCCAAATGAGAAGCTGAGGTAGATTTCAGAGTAATTTCTCTGAGTTTTGGTTTTTTTATTTTTCTTTCCTCTATTTATTACTTTGTCCTTTATGCCCTGCACAAAACCCCCATGTGTAATGCATGTCCCTGCTGCAGGCAGCCAGTTGGTTCATGCAGGTGGTTTAGTCCAATCACCTCTTGTTGGCAGCACTTGCATTACCAGTGTTTAACTGCTGAAGTGCAGGTTTATATTTCTCTGCTTTTGTTTGATGTTTAAAAAGCCAGAAAGCATATTAAGTGCAAGTTGAAGTTTCACATGCAAATGATGTTTGCCATTGTAACTGAGGGAATTCTGAAAGAATCTCCTCGCAAATAGATTATTGACATGGTGCAAAAACAGTCCTCACTAAAATAAATTATTACAGGGATTACAAGTCCCATTTAAAAAGAGGGCATTCAGTGCTGCTGAGTCCTGAACGTTTTGAAGATATAGCTGGTGTAGTTTATTCATGTGCTTTTGGTTTTATCAGTGTTACAGTGAGTTGTTCATGACTTTCTTACAACTTTTCTTGTCACTTTATTGTGTCTGATAGCTTAATCCACAGGAGTTTATTTTGGTCCCTGGACTGCTGTGTCCAGTTGAGTAATGATTGTGTAGTGAGATTTAATGTGAACAATTCTGGTCTTGCATTACTCCTGCACTTGAGCACGACTTTCATGTTGTCAGTGAGAATTTTTCAGATGTGAAGTTCATCTACGGATTTTGGACTTAAGTATTGTAAATGTTACAGTTTTTGTTATTTGTACATTTTTTTGAGAGAAATAGTTCATGTGTTTATAAAAACGACTATCCTTCAGGATTCACTGATCACTGGACCACAGGATGGATTTCTTGTATGCAAAAGTTCTTTTTAAAGTCTTCAAGGTTGTCTAGGTTTTAAAAGCTGGAGTGTCTTTTCTGCAGTGTTATGAAAATTGCCCTGCGTCTTAAGAATTGTCAGAGATTAGTTCAGACATCATGTAACATGCTGCTAAGTACATGTAGTTTTTTTGACTAGAGCTGAGCCATTCTATGTGAAATTGCATTGTAAAGATCTTGGTTCATTGCAAATTAAGTTGATTGTGATGAAAATAGTCTGTTCTTGCTTGAGGCTAAGCATCCCAACTTTGGTCACTTGCTTTTCTCTCTTCTGTTTCTTAGCATCTGGGAGAGATGCGAATATTCCTCTTGGATGTGCTTTAGCAACCTGTTTATCTACAGAAACAAAGAGGGATACTACTAATTGTTACTGATTTGTACTTTCCCTTTGACAAGTGCATTTGATGAGATGGAACAGATAAATAGGCCTCTGCTAGAACCTTAGGTCTGAAGAACAAGTTTCTAAGTTGAGTTGCATAAATAAGTGCCTGGAAGAGGAGGATTCAGTGTGAACCTTTTAACATGACACACACTACTGGTCTGTTTTGACAGCCTATGGACAGTCCTGCCTCCCACTGTCATGAGTCAAGCTGCAAACTTTACAAAGCTATTTGGCCACGTTCATGATATGGTTATGAGTTAGTTTTCTGTGGGGAAGTTGTGACTTGGTCCCTATACCAAACATCTTCTGCTAATCCAGAAAAATCTGCCTGTGATGATTCTTTTTATCCAGCCCAGATGTCTCATGGATTTCAGGAGTTAAAAATTATGCCTGTTCTGCCAGCAGGCTGTACCCAAGCCAGTGGCAAACATTTTCTTTGGATTTCAAAGTTTTATTTTAAAAATAAACACATAGCATTGTATTAGCATAGTTTGTTCCATTGTGAAATATCCATTTATTAAAGAAGTATCACTTAAGCTCTTACTGTCTTTGTTTTTTTTACTGTCTTGTGTCACTGTGGGGCAACTAAATAGAATTCAAGTTTTACTAGTGTTTTAGTAGGTGAGTGTGATTTTCTGGGCAAATAACTATTTCCAAGGCGACATGATTAGTGCTCTGTATGGAAGATACTTCTTAAAATTATCATCTAAGCAACAGAATTTCAGTTTCCATCCTTCTCTTTATCAATGCATTTTATTGCTTGTTGCAAAAATTGGTATTTACTTCTACTCAGAACTGGCCAAGCAGGTAGTTGAATTATGAGCCAAGGCCTTTTTTTTTTTTTTCTTCTATTTCTTCTTCTTCTAGGTTCTGTGAAGAGAATTATAATTCACAATACTATTTTTGGTTCTTTGTATAGTTTTGTCTTCAGGAACTGAGGCGGCAGTTTCCTGGGAGCCACAGAGTTAAACGATTAACTGGAATGCGATTTGAAGCTATGGAAAGGTAAAACCTGAATTTTAAAAAATATAGTTTCTGTCTGAAAAAAATGTTTGCTCTTTCTTAAAAAAGCATTCAGCCATTACAAAATGGCAAAATAATGCTGGGCAGTTTCCTTATAGGAAATAACAGTGTACATGATCATATTAAGATTTTTAGATATCTGTATTGTGTTTTTTCAGGTACTGTGCAGTGTTTCATTTTTGCAATCTTCCCATCAGAGATCACAGATCAGAAGGATCTCTTACTTCACAGCATAGGTCATTATGCAGTAGAACACTGCACAGTTTTTTGGCAAATTCTGTGAGGTGTAAGTTTCATCTCAGGGCAGCATATGAAAATCAGTGCCAGCAGGTTTTTTTGCCTTTTTGTTCTTCTATACTCCTGATTACTGCAGGGTGCAGCTCTATACCCTTGTTTCCTGAGTGTGGGTAAATGAACTTAAAAAGGATTAAATCTATAGAGTTTTTAATAGAAACAAAAAAACATACGGAATAGAATAACAGAACATAAAAATCAGACTGATCCTTTTGAAATATCCTGTAGAAGGGTTATAATATACTAAGTTCAACAGGAATTACTAAAATAATGAACATATTAAAATTTGACAGCTTTCCAAATGAATGGCCTCAGGACTTGAGGATGAACTTTATTGTACACATTTCTACTTGGATACATCTTTGTTGTCAACATTCTGTTCTACAGCACTTGTCTTGGGTGTTAAGAATGACTTCCAGTGCCTTTGAATGATAGAAAATCTGTCCATGCTACATTTTGCTTACAGAGTTGGTGAGTTTGGAGCCTTTGGGCCATCTTGATAAAAGGAATCGGAAATACACCCTAAATGCTTTTCTAAAACCTACTTAGTTAGTATAAGCTTTTCATCCATTACGTTCCTGCAAAATTAGCTTTGAAAATGGTATTTGATATGAAACACTGATAAATGTCGAATGCTTGGATCAACAAGAATGAATAAATGTACTCCATTCACTCCATTCAGGAGCTGTCTCAGGGCAACCAGGTGCTCTATGTTTCATACTTACTATATAAAATGCATGTTTTCGAAGAATATCTATTAAACTTAGCTCTCTTTTCTTCATTTTATATAGGGTAGGAGGACAGAGAGTGACAGCAGTTTTTCTCCCTTCCTGAAACCTATTCAGAAGTACAATAGATCATAATTCAGTTCAGGCTTATGTCACTACATTAAAGATGTTATTGCATGTGAACTCATCTTTGTGGGAGATGACTGCTGCACAAACATCATGTGTGGTTTCAGCAGTGAAGCACTATTGAGCCATAGTTTTCCAAAAGTGCTCAGCAAAGTTCTTAACAAAATGTCTCTGTCACATCCGATCCTTGAGATTAGATAATCAGGGAGCAGAGAAATTAACAAAACCTGAGATTTCCTGTCCATAGGTTATCTCTAGAAGTCAGAGCAGAAAGAGGCTTCAGCTTGAGGTTGTTTTTAACAGGAACCATGTGCAGGTGCTCTGAGCCTTGCTCTGGAGGAGCTCGTCTGTCTCCCCTGACTACAAAAGAAATCTAGAAAGATTTAGGCTGCAGGCATCGTGTTTCACTTCAGTTTATGCAAACTTACTAAGTTCTAAGTGGCTTGTAAGATCTAGGGAGGATCCTGCTTTCCCCAACAGAAAGAGGAAACAGTGAAGAACTTCCCCATATCCTGAGACATCCTTGTAGACAATTGCTAATGAAAAGAATAATATTCTGGAACTTCACCATGTAAAGCTGGGGTTATGGGCAAAAGATTCAGTCTACTAAGATGCATTTGACAAAGCAGCAACTAACAGAGAACACTAATACAGCATTTTACAGCACATCTGCTCAAGTCTGTAGCAGTCACCTTCTACTTGTTTGTGCTTTTGTGCTTCCTTTCACACCATGGTGGCTGGAGTGTACAGCTGAGCTATGGTAATGTCAGCAGTGCTTGAGGAGCCGTGCAAGTATGTAAATGAGTGTCTAAGGTGACGTCTAAGGAATGTGGAGCATCGGAAATCAATCAGCAGTATCTCTGACAAACTACTTGTCAAACTACACATGAAGACACAATGTATGCCCTAGTTCTGTGGCAGTAGCACAACAGCTATTGGTGAAACAGTGCAGTGAAATGTGTTTTGAATTCAATTACTTCATTTGTTGGGGCCATGTACACAGCTGACTGAACACACAGAGCTGTTTCCAAGAAGGTTTGAAGTGCTCATAGCACCTGAAGTAACCTGTTTCAGGCACACTTCAGATAGCAGAATTAATTGATAAACAAATAAAAAAAGTGGAAAATGTTGGAAAATATTTTCTGTAAAGATTTTTGGTGGACTCTTCTGTGGATCGCTCCAGTTCACTGTATGCAGCTGCTTGTACTTTTTAACGTCACAACAAAAGGAACTTTACATGAAGTTTTAAGTTACAGCAGTTATCTGGAATGTTGCTATTTTGGATGGCTTTTCAAATTTTGGAGTTTCTGTTTCTTGGAGATGTGAAAGGAATGTGATGGTTGAACCTATTGGGTTGAGATAAAGAGAGAACAGGCAGGAGAGTGAAATGTTGGGTGTAAAATATCTAAGTTGCTGCTGAAACACTACTTTATGAAGCGATTCCCATGTGTTTTTCTTAATTCATGACAAAAAATACTGCTGTTGATACTTAACACTCTCTCAAAATAATTTTGTATAAAAATAGTTTGCTTCGCATATGTATATTGTATTTCAGTATAAAAAATGCAGGAGGGTAATTAACTTTTGTAAGGGGAATCAAAAAGTCAGAAATTCTGTCTTAGCAGAAATAAATGTGAATGATTTCTTTTACAGGTATGATGATGCTATCCAGTTATATGACAGAATTCTACAAGAAGATTCAACTAATACAGTAAGTTTAAAAGATAATTCTAAACTGCAGTGATGTGTTACATGATATTGTGACTTTATTTTCTGTTTCAGTGTGGAAAAATATGTCTGTATTAATGTATTTGTTTCCTTTAGTCTTCTGCTATAATTACCAATGTTATTATAGCAGTGTTACTCATTTCATGATGGAAAGGTGTGATGGGATATCTTACTTAAACACTGGTTTCGGGAGAAAGATTATAACTAGCAATATTTCCAGAAGTCTTAGTGTTTAGAGTTGAGCCGTTCAACTCCTTCATTTCCCAAAATATTCAGTATTTAAAAGACTAATAGACTCAGAACATGTCTTCTATGTTCCTAATGTGTAATCTTACTTAAGGAATAACTCTTAGTACATTAAGGTAGTGCTTGAATAGCAATTGTTTTGATTTATGTCTGGGACGCTTTACTAGCTCTTGAATCAAAATGCATGAAGCGTGCCAATTGTATAAAACAAAGTCTGAGACAGACTGTACTGTTCTTCTAAGCATTTTTTGAATACTGTTTGCAAAAGCCACTGTGAGCTATTAGCTGCCAAAATAAAAGTCTAGAGAAACTTGAAGCAATATATTTTCATTGGTATTTTTTCCCACAAGGATAAAACTTGAAATATGAAAAAACTATGGAGTTTCAGATTTTTGTATGGCACAGATATTTGCTGGAAAGTCAAAAAATTGTTATTACTCATTGAGCGTATAAGTGATACTTGGTTTTGAGGAAATGTCTATTGGGTAAACTTCTGTGTAAATGTAATACCTGGGCTATTGCAGACATTTTGGCAATCTCACATAAATCTTCCTAGGTGTGTGTTGAACCTCTACCTTTCCTTGATCAGCTTATTTGATGTGGTCTGCTATTCAGGAGGGGAAACTCAGAAACAGGGATAATTGGGATTAACTAGGGTATGCCATAGCTGGATATACTACATCATGTGCCGTCCCTTAAACTAAGTAAACCATTAAAAAAACCCCACAAAACAAATAAAAAAGCAAGCAACAACAGTAAAAAACATCCCAAACCACCAGAAAGTTATTTTCGAGGCAACACATCTGGAAACAATACCAAGTTAAGCACTTGGACAATAGTGGTAGGTTCAAGTCTGTCTGTTAGCAGTGATAATACTCACAGATTTTGTGCAAGGGTAAAAGGAACTATTTCAGTTCTTCACTCTTCTTTTTCATCTCCCTGAAGTAGTAGAAAAGCTTGAGCTCAAGAAGTTTCGAACACAGGATGCATAGGTGTCCACAGTAAATTGTGGATTTTATCAGTGTATGGCCCAAAGAGTTTCAGAGATACTAAGTCTTCAGAGTCATGTTGAGCCAATATGGGACCCATTTGCAGTGAAATCACAGAATGGGTCACCTTGGTGCATTTTGTATGACCTTCCGCTGACAGCAGTGGAAAATGGAGCACCATATTACAGTGACTCTTACGGACCACAGACGTTCGAAGTACACATTTTTGGCAGCTTTACTTTCCAGCTATCTGAGTGATTTGTTGGATGGCTTTACAAAACAAAATTATATATTTAAATAAGTAAAATACAAGAATATTTCTTTATTCTGATTTCCTCTGTTATGAAATCATAAAGATGCATAAACTTTTCATATTTAGAAGCATAAGTTGTAAATACTAGAACAGTTGTGTGGTTGGATTTCATAAGTTCTAATAATTGAATTGGAGAATGTTAAATGCAAAGGAAAGTTCCTTTGTATATAACTAGAATTGGTTGGGTAAGGCTCACATGTCAAGAGTGAAAGTAGAAAGCTTTGATAAATTGTCATGTGTAGATTTCTTTGTGTCATTTACCTGTAAATTATTTCCATGCACACATGTGGCTGCTGTAGAAAAGCAACTGTTGCTGAGTTTGTCTTGGCATTCACCTAACTTTATAGAATTTTTTTCTGGTCTGCTGACACATTGAGTTCCTTATATACATTAAATGTTTTGGCAAATGCTTTAAGTGAAATGTAGACATTTGTTCACACAAACCGTATAAAAATCATACCTTGCATTGACTGATCAAAAAGTAGCATGGAAAAAGATTTCTCAAAAAAAATACTTCTGTTCGACACATAGCACAATTTTCCGTTATAAAAACTAAAGTTTGAACTCAAATTATGTATTGGACATTTACACTTTTGTATGAGATTTTGTTGTTGAAATTAAGATAACAGTAATTACTTAAGATAGATAATTTCTTAGGATAGAATTCAAAATAGTCTTTATTTTTAAAATATGTTTGTCTCTAAGTTTTATCTCACTCTGCACTTTCTGAAAAAGATTACTCATTTGACAATGGAAAAGTGTTAATGTCACCTCAAAGATTTTGTTTCATTTTTCAAAGCATGTAGATGTTGAGTAATAGTATTTTCTATAGACTTGAATGAAATATGACTCTTGTGAAATGCATAACTTGCATACATTTCGGTAGGGTAAAAATTAGAATGTTTTCCACTCTTGTCTATTTTGGTTGTAATGATGGCATGTTAGAAGTCAAGCTGACATTACTCTTATTAAGGCTACATAGTATTTTCTATCACAGGGCTCTTTTTATTAATTAAAATATCATGTCATGTCCAATTGAAAATGTTTATAGTGATGCTGAACAATGATTGATTTGTTTGTGGATCTTCAGATAAAATGCTTATTCTGTTTCTCAGAACAAAATAAAAGAGAGTTATTGGTTTTTTAGTAGTGTTGATAGAAAGGGCTTTTTTGGGTTTTTTTTTTGTTCTCTATGTATTTTATTGACAAATACTTATCCTGCCGTGCTTTGGAAAAAAACCTTTCAGTTAGACAGATAAATATTTTTCGTCAGTCAGGCTCTTGTTGAGGTGGTCTGTTCAGCAGAGCAGAGAAGCTTGTTGATGAGAAAGGAATTTGGGTTCATGAATTCAAGATTGGTGTCTAACCCACTCCAGTGTCATTCTAGTGCATCTGCAGTTTCTCCTGGTTATTCAGCTCAGCCATCAAGAAGATTGCAGAACACTTGATCAGCACCAAGGGAAAACGAGATAGGCACAAAATTCTGCCTTAATTCTAATCCATAGAAATCTAGAGTCTTTATTAGGATAATTCTTCAGCCGTTTTTCTTGCCACTTTTTCAACCAAGCTTTTCATTCAAGACACTCTGTGTGCTTCCTTAGCTTAGGACACGTGGATAGTCTCATTACCATCGTGGGTTTAGTAACAGAATTGTGTGAATGAAGAATTTAGAATTTCCATAGTAGGACGGTGTTCCCCTCAACTCTGTTGTTTATAGGTGTGGGCAGGAGTGAGTGTATGCATATGGTGTCAAGAAGTTCCCTTTCTCTTACTGTTTTGAGATTCTTTTCATAGATGAGCTGGACATATCTCAGAAGAGGCACAGGAGGTGGTTGAAGAACTCTGAGAATTCAGAATGCTAGAAGGACTCAGAGCAAAATCTTAGTACTTAGTATCATGTAAATAGGCAGCACTTATATACCGTGAATATCTTTCATCTCTTTCTGTGCTATACTACCATCTTGACTCTATAGGTAATCTTTCTTTCCCTACCTCCCTGTCTCCACTAAATAAGATGAGGAGGATAATGAGCACTAAATTTGAGCACTGGATGTCTGTGTATCATGTGAACCATGATAATTGCTTAAAACTGCTGCAGTAGCTGTGAATTGATTTTAAACAGAGACCTCCTGTGAAGGTCTTTATACCTTTATACCTTGCAGCTTTATACCTTCATCTACAGGATGCTCTGAGTTGCAGAAGGGAAAACTGTTCACCAAATGAAGCATGTACCAATGGGGAGAGTTTTCTGAGGTGACATGTATGTTTCCTGAAATATATTGGCCATGCTGCCAGGAAAGACCGAACTACACCTAAATATAGGTGTGTTCAGTGGCAGTTTTAAAGGGAATCAAAAAAGATATCTTGGCACTGTCTGACACAGCATAGAGCTGGTGAGAGCTGTGAAGAACAGCAGCTGCTACTTCAGTTAGTTCCCAATGAGACCTGATGGGTAAGTTGGCGCTATATGGTCCTAAAAAATGGGATTTTTGCTTTTGACAGAGCGTCATTTACCATTGCAGGGTTTTTTTGCTTCTTGTTCAGCCATGGTTGGTGAAGTGAGAGAGCAGAGTGCATTCCATTTTTCCCATGTTTTGTGCCTGCAGCACTTCTAAATGTTGATGGAGATTTTGTCTCTTGAAATTATTTGAGAACAGAAGAGCAGCTGTACTGCAATTGTGACAAAAGTCCATTTGACTTTTCCTATGTCTGGCTTTGACTTATTGCAGATACCAGAAGTGTGTAAGAGCAGGGCAATGACAGTATTCTGTGGTCTGTTCTGCCAGTTTCTATTCATTTTCATGTTGCAGTTTTTCTGTGCCAGAAGTCATAACTTTGTTTTTAATGGCTCTTCATAAAATTTCTGCATAGATTTATTTTTAAACTTGCTTAAGTTTGCCATGCATGCATCTACAACATAATTGAGAAATTAAATGTTGTCATTTTTAATGGATTGGGCAAATCTCCTGTTTGTGGATTTTTTTTCTTTTTCCACACCTGCAATCTAACAATTTTATTTAGTGCCTCTGAATTTTTCTGTTACTGTTAGCAGTTGTTTTCACTTTAATACTCATGACTTTAGGGATCTTTTGCACTTTTCTTCCCTCTAAGCTAAGAAGTCCTAATGTGCGGCTGTTCTTGTTGCCATTCTGTGCCTTAAAACTCTGCTGCTGTTCTCCATGTCATTTCTGTGCTTTTTCCTATATTTGGGTGAGAAACGAAAGGACTGAATAGCAGTCAGTATCAAAAGTGAAAGAGCATTCTAGACTGACAAAGTGATGCCACGGATGTATCTCTTCTTGTCTGCTAACTCCAGTATCACATTATTTTCAATTTGGGGTTTTGGGGCAGGGTTTTGCGATTTTTTAAGATGGTTTCTGAACACTGAATCTATGTTTTATAGAACTGTTTATTGCAAGTCCAGCATCTCCCTCTTAACCAGACAAATTCAGACAGGTTTTTTGTGTACATTAAATTAGTATTGTTTGACCCTCTATGCAGCCATTTATGTAGATTAAATTTCACGGGTTGTTTTATTATGCTGGTAAAAGTATTCATGAAGATTCACTACTGTGAATGCTATTGTTTGCTGTTGTCTTTTATTCTTTATACTTAAATAAATCCTTATCAAAATTTAACTTCACATCACTATGAATTCTCTATAAGAGCTCTTATCAAGAGTGCTGAGCAGTACTTTTTAATGCAGGTGATTCTGGGATTCTCAGTGCAGAGAACTCTTTCCTCTATATCTTGATTTATTTATTTAAACATGTAAAGACCTTCCCCTATTGGACTGTGGTAACTTTAGTTTTCTTCAGAGATTTCAGCTTCATGGCGAGGCATCTTTTTGAAATATTTTTTTAAGTAAAGATGACTTTTACATGGATCTTTTAGAGACTCCTTGAGGAACTCCACTAGATAAGGGAAGCCTTACTTTCCTCTGTGTAAACTGTTCTTTCTTTTTGTTGGTATATAACATTTTTCATGTTTGCTGATTCCAGACTTTAGCTTTTCAGCCTGTACAGCTCCTACCAATTTGCTCTATGCTGGTGTTATACTTCATAGGTTGTTTATTGGATACAAAAAGTTATGTTTTGCTTTGATGTTATCTTTAAAGGAGCAGCTTCAACACAGTAGCTCTGTGCCTGCATAGGTTTGCAAGATTTAACTGTCTTGCATGACTGACTTTGAAAAAAGTCTGAATTCTGGTAAGAATATATTCATTATTTTGGTTGTTTTTGATTATGTGCTATTTTTTACATCTGTGTAATTTCTTCCTTATGTCTTAGTTGCAGCTGTTTACACTTCTGTTTTGATTTGCATATTGCAATTCGAAGGAAAATGTTTCAGTGTATGAAACTGTTAGATCAAATGCACATTTCCTAAAATGTTAAAAAGAAAGAAAAAAGTCTTTTTAAGATAAAAAATATTAGGTGTTTGATGCTGTACTAGTTATACAGATAAGAAATTGTTCCTTTCCTAGAGGTCTTAATCCCTGTAAATTCTCCTACTAATACTTTCTTTGCAGCCATGAAATTTAGAACAGTGTTAGATTCTCTCTTGGTATATTTTATTAATGAAATGCAGAAGTTGATAAATGTTGAAGTCCTCACTTCATTTGAGTCTACTTAATTCTAATTAAAAAGAATCATGACAAATGGAGGATTAGTTCTTATACTAGATTGGGAATTACTAGTCTTTTAAAGAAATACCTTAAAAAGGTTCACTCCTTAAAGAATTTGTACATACTGAAGTAGCTTAGGCCATATGATGCTGATTCTTTAAGTATTTCTTTTAAGACACATATATCTTTCCGTTAAGAATTATGGATTTACAGAATTAGCCAGTAACCATTCTAGCGTTTTGCTTTAAACTCTGGAAAATTGAGGAGGAAATCTGTGTCATAGTATCTGCATGGTCAAATTCTGCAGATCTTATTACAGCACTGGGGGTTTTGCCTTTTCCTTTTTACTTAAGGTGGAAGGAGAAAGAAGGTTGAGTCAATTTTTGTATGAGGCTTTTTCTAGAAAGCCTTAATGTTGTGATGTGAAGAATTGAAATGTACCCCTTGAATGTTATTTTTGAAATCTTTGTTAATGTAATTGTTTGAGACTGTTTTAGTAGGCTTTTTAGACTTCAAAATAATTTCAGGTCTCTGTATTTAAAAAAATAAGTTCTCAGGAATATTCTTGGTGGACTTGAAATTAATAATTGAACAGATTTGTACTCTGCATTTTGCAGGTTTTTAGTATCTTGCAATAGATCCCCTAAAAATTTGTATTTTGCGATGTGAGGGTTTTGGTAAAGAGGGCCTTTAACATAGTAAAACGTGAAATTGCCTGGTTTTCTTTTATCAGCTGGTTGTAAGACAGGTAATAAATTGGAAACATGTCATAAATGCTGGTAAAGCTTCTGTAGAATTGGTGTGAGTGTGGCTTTACTTAATAAGTAACTGTTTTTGTATGCTACAGTGGTTGTTAGTGTTGGCAGTGGTTCTGTGCATTTTGTTTAATTTTTACGGAAGTAAAGAAAAAATGATGCTATGAGTGTAAATTGCTGTTAGTTTTTCTTCATCCTCAGGATGCTCAGGAAACTGTGAGCCCAGCTCACACAGCAGCACTTAAGCTGACTCACATAGTGAGCTCAGGGGCTATATAAACGAGAGTAAGAAATAGAAGTTTACAGCACACAAATTGGCCCATGTTCTGATTGTAATGCAGGCCTTTTTGAATATAATTTTTTTGATGTACTGATTACTGAAATTATTGAATGTTATTTTTATTTTAAAAAAACCCTAAAACTTTATGATTCAAAGAAAAACTAGGAATAGGAAGTCAGATAGAAGAGTAGTCTGAATACCATTAAAAGCAATAGTAGTTTCTTTTCATGTCTTTGTTTTTCTACCTGTCATATCATTCCTATGAATCACAGATCTGCTGAATACCTCTGTGCATATCTCTTGGCTTCATTATTTTATTCATGTGATGGAAAAAGTTAGAATCTGCTTTAAAAAAACCTCTGCATCATTGCTGAGTTCTTTCCAGTGCTTTTAAAAAGACTTTCAGAAATTCTGTGCTGTTAGACAACATTTTGTTCTTCCTCAGGATGTTCTTCCACTGTTTTGAGTGGCCGAGCCTCTCTTTTGTAAACTTGGAGTTCTCTGTAAATAAACTTATCTCCCAGCATTTTTGAGGGTGAAGAGAGTGCAGATTCCAAGCCCAGATGCTGCTGTATTTTTGGTGATGAGGAAGGTGGATAAATAAACCGAAATTTTAAAAGTTGTAAAAGTGTAATTTTGAAGAAGTTTCATAGGTCTGGTGCAATAGAGAGATTCTGTCAAAGGTATATGTAATTTAAGTAATTCCTAAGTGCTACCACCAGACTATGTTAATTATGTCTATTGCTTTTGTCCTTGTTATTTGATTGCATTAGATTACATGCTTGCTATAGGTAATCATCAAGTTCTGTCTGTGACTAGAAATAGTTGCAGCTTTTCATTAATTAATGTCTTGATGCACTGGTGATTTATGTTACTTGGGAGTGCTGTGGTTAAGAAATAAAGCAGCCATGGAAAAAATCTCTTTCCAGACTCTTGGAGGACTGACTTGGATGCAGTTGAAGTAGTTGCGTTAGAAATAGAGACAAGAGTGACTTACATAGACTGTTCTTGTTTGCCATTGCAAATTAAGTTGTCATATGAATTGATTGATTTTATATATTTAATAGATTATTTTAGTTCTCAAGGGTTTTCTTTAATCAGGCTGTTGATTTCTTTAAATTTTGAAAATTACCCGGTTGCCTAGTTGTTAATCCAAGAGCTACATTTGAAAAGCTACATATATAAAGTCGATAGTCTGTTACCTGCAAAACCCCTACTGTCCTCCTAGGCTTAATTGCTTGATGCATTCCTGTGGCTGTGCACGCTGTTATCCCCAGTTTCTCGCTTTTCATGTTTCAGGCTCAGTGGGCAGGTCACTGGGCTGTGGATAATGTCAGCTTTGGGTAGTGGGTTAACACTGCCCTGGAGTTCCCACCATAGAAAGGGGTGACCTGCTTTACAAACGCCTTGAGAACCACATAAAATGTGACAGCAAACAATGGTTTTGGTTGAGGGTTTTTTGATTGTTATTTTGTGGTTTTGTTTATTATAGCAGCAT
Organism: Sylvia atricapilla; assembly: GCF_009819655.1. Lineage (NCBI taxonomy): Eukaryota > Metazoa > Chordata > Aves > Passeriformes > Sylviidae > Sylvia > Sylvia atricapilla. Next base: position 135,229,164 of record NC_089140.1, read on the forward strand.
GATAAGCATGTGGGAAATTCTTCTCGAATTTAAAGAAAATAAGTTTAATTATACTGTTATCTTTATTTTTAAAATAGCAAAAGTAAAACAGGGAGTGTGTTATTGTTACAGTGATAAATGTGTCAGCAGTTAAAATTTCCAGTTACGGCTTTTAGCCAGATGTCTCTCAGTAAAAACAGAATGATGTATGTAACTTCACAGGTTGCAGTTTGACAAAGAGGCAGTGGAAACCACACTGCTTCTGTTCTGATTTGGCCCCTGATGATGCCTCTCTCTGCCTGTGTCCTTAGTTTAATCAGAAGGGTGAATTTTTTTTTGTTCACTTGAATTGTTTTCACTGAATTTCTATTAGATATGTGGTTGTGAGGGAGATAAAGGGGATGAATTAGAAAGAATGAACTTAGTGTCAAAAGCATTTCTAGCTTTTCTGTTTTGCTGCTTGAACTAATTTATCACTCTCTTGTTTTGGAAGCAATTGATTTGTTCAAATGCGTTAAAGGATAAAAAATTATTTAGGAGAGTAGTTACATGTAACATGCTGTAACCTGAACTCTTGCAGGGTATATGTGACTGTGAACTTAGGGTTCGTCATGAAGAAACTGATTTCAGAGCTTGTGAAATTCAAAGATGAAAATTGTTAAGGATTTTGTTTAGAGTAGTCCTGTCAAGGCTTCTGAAAGGTGATGCCCAGCTGTATAAACTCTTTATAAGATACGAAATAGGATGAGAGCTATGAAGGTGATAAACAGTGGGACTTAATTGCCAGAGAAGTGTGCTTTATATTTTTTATCATTAATATTATCTCATGGAGAAATGGCATACAGAAGGGTGTTGTGTACATGTAGATGTCACAGGCACCACACCGTCTGTTGTCTCACGTCTGACCACAGTGGTTATGGTCACCCAAGAGCACAAGCATTAGAGGCCAGGAAAGAGGCTTATGATGCCATTCCTTTTTTGAGTTATGTTATGCTGGAATTGCATTTGCCTTCCATTTCTGTTCTGATGACTTTGAGGCTGGCTGAGATGTGCTGTTTGCTCCCATCTGGGAAGGTTCCTTTGTTTTGAATCATACCTCAAGTGCGTGTTGATGTTCAGTTGGTTTGAGCATGGTGCTGATAACACCAAGGACACAAGTTTGATCTCTGTATGGACCATTCTTTTGAAGGTTGGACTCGATGAGATCCTTGTGGGTCCCTTCCAGCTCAGTAAGACTGACAACAGCTACAGGCGGGAAAACTCTAACCAGCATCATTCAGAAGCTGGAATACTGGATTAAAGTACAGAATAATCAGCTATTACAGTCCTCTATATCTTTCCTCCTTCTGGTCTCTGACACCTTTTATGAACTCCAAAATTTAAATACATTGTAATTCTTATAACTCATTTCTATATTGTTTAATTAAAATACATTTTCTACCCACATATCAAAATACTACTCAGTTTTTGCCATTTAAATGGCTATTTTGTATTCCCTTTACATTGCAGAGCCTACTTTGTGCTCCAAGAATGATGAGAAACTTGTTTAGGAAAATTGGTACGTATTTAGTATTAGTTAAAGGTGCCGTTCAGCACTCCAGCAAGAATATTTTATAATGGCTGAAAGCCATGCTTTTACAGAGACAACCAAGATGCATCTGTGGGGTTCTCTAGGACTCAAGTCACCATTTCTCCTCTACAGTCATGGAATGACAAGGTGGGGGTTGTTGGAATAGCAGAAGATTAGCATCCCCTGCTGTTTCGTAATTATCAGAATCTGGACAGTCATTTATTTGAATGAAATAATGCATACAGTTTGTGCCTCCAAAGAAAAGCATACATAATGTGATTGTAAGAAGAGGTTTTCAGTCTCTCAGTGGGATGTCATAGGGTATGTTTATAAACTTCAACCTAGCAGTGTCTCTGCAGTGGAATTCCACTGGTATTGAGATAATAATTTGCACAGTCAAATTGCTTTCCTTACAAAAACCCAGGGAATTATGAAGCCTAATCCTTTATTAATGTCAACCCATAGGCAGCAAGAAAGCGTAAGATTGCCATTCGAAAAGCCCAGGGGAAAAATCTCGAGGCCATCCGAGAGCTGAATGAGTATCTGGAACAGTGAGTGTCTTACAAGAATACGGATTGTGTTTTGCTATTCTGATAAATCTTTTTAATTAAAGTGGAATTTGCATTAATTTACGCTTTTGCTTCAGTGCTTGTCATTTACAGAATCCCTTGCACATTCTTTCTTTTTTCTTTTTTCCCTCTCTTGTATTCTCTATACAGATTTGTTGGTGACCAAGAAGCTTGGCATGAACTTGCAGAACTTTACATCAATGAACATGAGTAAGTTGTTTGCTAAGTCCATATAAAAACTGTTGATTTGAAACCCATTCTGTGTAAGTCAAAAACCTTAGTGATTTTTTTAAGGACTAGTGTTACGAAGTATGCAGTCTTGTTTCCAACATACTAGGCTTCAACTGGAAATCATTATCAAGCTTATTTGGCTACCAAATACTTCAAGAAGGCATTTGTTTTTCAAACAAGAGGAGTTTACTTAATTACCTCTATGTTTCAGTAGTTTTTAAAAACCTGATGTTTAAAAGGAGTGGTTTGAGTGCAGCAGAGAACAGTACTTATTTCCCATCACTTCTTGTTCAAGTTATGTATTTTACTTATTAGAGATGTTAAATTCTTTACTTCTAAAATCAATTCATCACTCCTAGAACTTGTAGTAAGCTTTAAAAAAAAAACCCACAAAGCAAAACATGGATTCAGAGTTGGAGGCATTTGGTCGCCTGGGTACAAAACCCAAAGCGATCAAGAATGCTGAATGTTGTAGTAACTTGCTTATTGGATATTTAATGTTTTTGTTAGCTTTTTTTATTGCTGTAGTGACAGGAGGAAATCCCAGTGTGAGAGGATTAGCTCAAAGCCTTAGTGCAAGTTTTCTAATATCACAGCATTAATTCAAACCTCCACCCAAAGGCGTATCTTTTTTTTCCCCTCTTTCTTTGGTTCTTCAACCCAGCCTGAATTATATCACATTGTTTCCTTCTTTCCTTTTCAGAGGGTGATAAAAGAATCAAATTGTCAAGAAATAGCCATTCTCACTGTGAGGAAAAAATTCTTCCCCAGTCACCTCTCCTTGCACACCATTCTCAAAGAAAATAGTTATTAAACTCTTTTAAATGATGACTTCAGGAATAAACTAGAATTTTGATACCCAGATTTCCATTTCTTTGGGGAAATCTACCAGCCACTTATCCAAGAAAATAGCTACTAAAAAAATTGGCTAGGAAGACATTTAAGCTTGTCAAATCTGTCAGTACAAAAGTGAATGATAGAGTGGTGCAAACATATGTATTCCGTTATTGGGTTTTTTTCTGTAATCTTTTATTATTAAATTGTACAATAAAACTCAAGAAAGAAATTGCTTTTGCTTGTATTTGTTTTGGTCTCTAATTCCAATAAAAAGCAATATGTAGAATTTCAGTTCATCGAAAGAATTCACTTCCTCACTATACTTCCATGAGCATCATTATTGTTATTTTGATAATAGGGAAAAATTGGCCAAAGGCAACTAAAAGTTAAGTTTTAAAAAAGAAGACAATTCATCAGCTTATATGTTTTATCAGGGTCACAAGTCACAGGACTTGTGAAATCACCACGCTCTCACTGTTGTTCATAAACGCACATTGATGTACAGGGTTTACACAGTCCTCAGTTTACCCTGTTCTGCGATGAGGACTCTGGCTTCTGCTTTTGGAGACTGAGGTGGCTGCCCTTTTATCTGCAGATTAATAAAGGATATAGATACATGACTATCATGACATGCACTGGAGAAAACCACAAATTTATTTATTTTAGGATACAAGATTTTACTGATAATATGGTTTAATATGGTCTCATAATTGCTAAATTGCTTTTACTGTGATATTAAATCTACCTACACTGTCATTATAAGCCTTGTATTTCTGAATTTTGGAATCGTGTCACATAAACTATGCAATAGCGCTATCACGTATCTCTAGACAATGCAAATTCTGCAGACAGTTCTATTATTTGAAAGATTACAAAGCTAAGATTGTTCTCAATAAACTTGTATTTTGAGCTTGACTTAATTCTTTCTGAAAGGTTTCACTAAAAAACCTCAAGGACTAGCCTTTTCAAATGGTAAGGATTTGCCTGTTTGGAGAGGTCTGATGCTATTTTCATACATAGATTTGAGCTGTTAAATTTTAAGACTGTTCGTAGTATGTTTTTTTAATCTCAGTTCTGTGATTGACTGTTGGTAGGTAAAGCTAGTTGACAGTGTAAACGCTGTGATCAGTAGCTGCATTTGTGAATCCTCAGGTAGCTGAATTTTCTTAAAAATAAATATTTTGTAGTCTCAGTTCCGTGTCTTAGAGTAGCTATTATCTATTTCTACTCATCACTCTTGCTGATAAGAAATGGCAAGAAATCTGTTAATAAGAGATTAGTTTATTAAATGTTTTTCATGAGCTGTTCCATTTATACCTAGACCATTAGATTTTGTGTATTTTTCCCCTCTCTATGATGTAAAAATAGTAACCTGGTTCTAAACATAATTTTAAAATTAAACATTTTTTATTAATTGTGAATTGTGATTTTATGAGGGAAAAGTAAGACTTTTATTGTGCTGTAAAAAAACTGAAGCAGATCTATGTACTCGTGTTTCATTTTATCACTGTTTTTTGTATTCCTTCAGCTATGCAAAGGCAGCCTTCTGCTTAGAGGAGCTTATGATGACTAATCCACACAACCACTTATATTGTCAACAGTATGCTGAGGTAGGTATTTCAGAAAAATCAGTTGTTTGATTACATTTTCTGGTTTTATGTTGCAAAAGTGGTGAAAATGGTTTCTTTAATTTTTCCCTAGGAGATTTAAAAGAGTTCACAGAGAATGCTAATATCTCATAGAACTGAAAATGTTCTGAAAACTGGTTTCTTACTTAGTGACTCAGTCACAGTGTGACTAAGCTATGTATAAGAGGGCAGGAATTGTTGAAGATAAAAGCTAATTTTAAATGAACTCTTCTTGTTGAAATTTTTATGCACTTTTCAAATTAAGTGTGTGAGAAGTTAAACTTTTCAACAACAGTTCTGCCCAGGAGGTTATATAGCCTGTTACTGTGGACTCAGATCTTGGAAACCAGATTTTGCCTGAAGGAGCACTAGTGGAAGAGAGGTAAAAACTAGAGGTAAAGTTAGGTTAGCTTTAGCTTAAGGTTTTGGCCATTTGAATTAATCCTTTTTTCCAAATTATATTTTTTTCCTAAATTTTACTGTTAACTGCTTAGAATGGGTTTAATTTGTTTAGTTAACATGGATAAAATTGACATTAAAACTTGAAAGCCTAAGTAGCTTTCTCATAGAAAGACTTCAAAGCATATCTTCTAGTATTTATCCCTCTTTTTGTTGATGTAATATCTGGAAAAATGAGTAGAAAAACAATGGAGTAATCCTCTAAACTTTGTGTGCTATTTTGAATACATAATGAAAGGCATTGTGTAGTTTTGTGAACTGTTTTCATGCATGCTGTGGGAACATAGTGTCAGTATGGATTTCTAGTACTCAGAATTTAGATTTAAAGTTTGTGTTGTTTTTCATAAGGGTAAGTCCAAGGTTTCAAGTATTTATACGTGAAAAATAATCACTTTTTAATTTTGTAGCAGTGCATTAATTAAATTTATGCTGTTTTTTTTTTTTTTTTTCTCCTATAGTTAAGTGTTTTTAAATACATATATTGCGAAGAACTTGGATTTCTCCCAGGCCAGTATTTGGCCTTTCATAGGCATCACCTGATTTGAAATATCATGTGAAACAAACTTGGAGCGAATTTTTGTAATGTCATTGCTTCAAAGTGAATGCCTGAGGTATGAATGACATGCAAGTTTCAGGTGCTTACCATTTTTACAGGTTAAATACACTCAGGGAGGGCTTGAAAACCTTGAGCTGTCAAGAAAGTATTTTGCACAAGCACTGAAGCTTAACAACAGAAATATGAGAGCTCTATTTGGACTTTACATGGTAAGCATGATTGTAGATTTTCCATGTTATCATTCTGAATATGTTCATATATGTATATTATCCTTTGCCATTTGCTGTTTTGTTTTTTCCCCCTGATTTTTAACTTAAAAGCTCAGATTATTAACACTGTTTTAAAATATGGACTATTTTACATACATTTGGAATATGGATAATTTTGTGCTAGTAACTACTCCTTACTGAAGTGCTCTTAACCTCTCAGTCTTGTCTGTATTTTCAAAAGAACTAGAGTTATTAAATCCTATGAAAAAGGATTTAAAGATGTGCTCATTTCTAGAGGGTGATGAACTGCTAAAAAGCACCAGCACAGTAACTGTGATTCCTTGCATAGTCGATTTATTTATATACATAAAAAAAACCCTCTCTTTGATTATTAAGTAATAATTCTTAAGTAATTTGATTCTTAAGTAATAATTCTTTAAGTAAAATTAAAAAATTTTTCCCTTTCAGGTGAGAGTGGGCGTGTTTTATGTAGAGTCTTACCTGCTTTTAAAATGTGTTTTCTGATGCTACAGGGAAAAATGTTTTTAATGGCAGTTTGGACATACAAGTGATGTGTTTTATGTTGTCCGTGGGGACAGATTTAATGTGGAAAACTAATTCCTAACTCTCACTTTAGGAAAAGCAAATTGGATTAGCTGATCACATCCAGGTTTGGTTCTTAACTCGGTACAGAACTGAACTGTAGTCTAATGTAGCTTTAAAGAGAAAAAACAATTGTTTAAAAAGTCTAGCTAATTCTTACCAGGATGCTGTTTGGCAGTAATTTTTTTTTGAGGGGGGGGAGGGGTGGGGGGGTGGTGTTTTGGTTTTGTTTTTGGTTGGGGTTGGGGGGGGGTTGTTTGTTTGTTTGGTTTGGTTTGGTTTGGTTTTTTTGTCCTACTATCACTGCACGTGGGGCTTTGACTGTAAGGATGCTGAAAGTTCTCAGTTTATTTCATGCGCATAAATTTTATAATCACTCTGGGGTTTGTTTTTATTTTACTGTATTCCTAGTCTGCCAGTCATATTGCTTCCAATCCAAAAGCAAGTGCAAAAATGAAAAAAGATAATATGAAATATGCCAGCTGGGCAGCAAACCAAATAAACAGAGCATACCAGGTTAGTACTTCATTGCTTTATGATATTCTTAACATGTTCTGTCGTTGTTTTCTGCAGTTTTATCCACTGCTGTTCAAAAGGTTAAATATGACATGTAAATCAGCATGGGTTTTTTACATTCTTCTTCTGTTTGATTTCCTGGAAACTTCAATTAATATAAGGTTGATACTTTACTGTTATTAATTACTGTCATTTACTTAATAGCTTTAAACAGATTTTTCTTACTAACATTAACTGATGTATTTTTGATATATTCCAGCTTAGAGATATTTTACATTTCTCCTAATTGGCCCTGTAGCTTCTTACTGTACAGTGAAGAGCATTGTATCCCTGGGGACATAATGAAGCATTTTATACTTACATGCCTGAAGTTTATTTCTCTTCTGCTCTTTAAATTGCTCTGCTTTTCATTAATAAACCATTTACCTGCTCGTGATGGTAAGGTGTGTGTGAATTAACTACTTCTGTCTGGTGTTTTGTGAATAACCAGGGCTTCTTTTAACTTGAAGTATGCCTGACATTCCTATAAGCAGAGCATAGCTGAAAAACTCAAGTTTTGAAGGATTAAAACCAAACAAAACCCCAAAAACCCCCAAGAAACAACAATCTCCACACAAAAACAGAAACAAAGAAAAAAAAGGCAACACAAAGCCCCTAACACAAATCCAACCAAAATAACCAAACACTTAGAAAAAACTGTCAAAGAATGAAATACACCATGGAGTCATAATTGACAGAACATAACTTGTTTTAAAAGATACGTGAAATGTTAGTAAAAACCAGAATTCCATGTTTTACATCTTAGTAAAATGAACTGCTTTGATTGGAGTGGATTAGCACATGTTTTAAGTAAATACTGTGATTGGAGTTCAAAGTACTGGTAGAGACTTGTTAGCACTTCTGGGATGCACTTTCAGGGTGCAGCAGGGTGGAAATTTAAAACCGGTGTTGGCTATGACTGTGGAATGGCCCAGAAGACCTGGAAATAGGCATCTCCTGGTTCTCAACATAATGGATATTTAATTGTGACAGTTTCTAGTTTACTGATTCACATTCAGATAAAGCAGACCTGTTTGTTTTGTTGGTTTTTTCCATTTCTTTCTTTTCTCTCCACATAGCTTTCTGTTTACATCATAATGTCTCTAATAAAACATGAATTTTATTGGGAGTGGTGTGATGCTGGGGGCATTTTTAAGTGGAGAGGGTTTAGGGGTTTTGTTGTTGTTGGTTTTTTTGGTGTTTTTTTTTTTTCCTTTTAGTTTGAAATTTTTATTACTATTTCTGTGGAATTCTTCTGGATCCTACATTAAGCACTTTTGGTTGATGCTTACCAGAACAGGCCATGTTAACACAACTAACATACATACATATATAGAGATATATATATGTGTGTGTGTATATAGCCCACTTTAGCTGCTCTTGTTAGCTGTTTGGGATATAAGGTGAAGAATTGTGTGTGATTAGAATCTTAGGGGATATTCAGCTCTTGAGAAAATGAAAGTGTTCAAACTCAAGCCATGATGGGGCAAATAAATGGGGTAAATACCCCTATTCCTCTTCCCAGAAGAACCGCAAGAAGCTTCAGTGAGCACAGCTGGGCAGGGCATTCCCAGCCCAACCCTCCTGACCTTGTTACAGGGCTGCAGAAGTGTTTGGCTACTCCAGTCTCTGTGTCAGAGACTCAGAACATCCAGCCGGTGGTGTTAGGTGATGCAGGGGGTGGCAGTTCCCCCTGTGAGTCAATGTTGATTGGTTGCTCTCTTGGTGAGCTGAGCAGTTGGAATTCTGTCACCATTTGGACCTGAGGATGAAACCTTGGTCGCTTGTGCCAGGGAAAGCCCTTACAGTGTTTCTGCCTTAGTGGGAGGGTATGTCTAGACAGGTTTTAAGCTGGATATTTATATGATCTCAATAAATCCTCCCCACTTTCCATGCATGATCCACCTGTAAAGTGCAGTAAGAGCCTTAAAAGCTTTTTGGGTTTGACATTGACTTGTTTTATTGGTTGGACATTCTCGTACTGCTCAATGAAATTGTTCTGGTGGTCATGTTCTAGAGAACAAGGTGAATTTAGAATCCTGATTTGGATGTCCATACAATTTATATGTATTTTCAACTTTGAATTCCAAGCTATTAATGCAAAAAGTTACTTTTGAGCAATTGCCTTGCAGTGAAATCTTTCCCCATTTCCAGTTTGGATTTGAACTTAAATTACCAGCAGTTTACTCAGCAGTTTTGGAAAACTGCCTTTATTTTTTCAAGTGACTGCCTGTAGTTACTTTTTAATTATTTAATTATTTTTTAAAAAATTATTTTATATGCAATTAACATGAAATATTTTTACTGGTCCCCCTCTTCCACTCTATCCTGTCATTCAAGCAATGTGCTTCGGCACTTGATTTTTGCTTTTCCTGTGCATTCATCTATGAAATCAGAAGAACAGTTTAGTTTATTGTCATCTATGGAAGGCAGTGTTTGAGTATAGAAAGAAAATCTTATTTCAGCAATATTGGTTAGACTGCAACTCTGTCTTTACAGGAAAACATCGTGATAAAGAATAGTTAAAAAAATTTCTGAAATGCACAGATATTTGACACTACAGCTAGTTAATATACTTATTTTGATGTTACATATGTAACCATCTGTGCTGATTAGTACTTCTCATCTGTGTCTAATCTAGGAGAAATGTGAACTTCTTCAGGAAGACAGAAAGGTTTTGTAGCTAGGGCTGCTGTAGGGAGCTGGAATTCCTGGCTGCTAACATCCTTTGGAAAAAAAAAAAAACAGTCATTATGCTCGAGGCTTCTTAAATTTAATTGACTGGGTGGAAAAAGGACCCAAATAAAAATTAATTTTTTATTTCAGAAGTTAGTGAAGTACTCCTTAGTCAAAGAATTAGTTTTATTATTATTACAAGCTTACTTTTGCCCTATGACTGGAAAACTGGATCATTCCATATGTGCAGACCCTGAGAAGAACTTCTGTCTGTTCTAACTGTGGGGACAGGAGTCACAGTTACTTCAACACCGAAACCAAATAAGGCTACCTGGAGCTCTTCAATTAGGTAATTGATTTAGCATGTCCTCTGGTAGAAGCATTTCAGCAGAGGCAGGCGAGTTTGATTAATGCTCACAAAAATCTTTAATGTGATTCTGCTCATAGTAATTTTCCAGATACATGCTTCTTGGGTATATTGCTAAACTCTTCTGTGTTAGCAGTCTACATGTTATTTATGGCTGGGGAGTGGTGATTTTGTTACTAACCATTTGGGAAGCAGAAAATTAAATCATGATTTAAGAAATGGATTCCAGCTCAATCAGTTAAATTGCTGTGTAATGGCTGAATAGACAAAATAATTGTTCGTCAGGGCAAATTTGAAGTGATTACATTTCCAAGTGTGCTTCTGGTTGTTATGACGCAGAGTTTGGTTTTATTTGTTCAGCTTAAGCTACATGTCAGTATCATGAAGGCAACCACTCTTGAAATTAGCAAGTAGCATTTTTTAAAACTAATGTCATATGTCAATTTTGCTTCCAGTGTCCATGACAAGAATAAGTAAATTTTTTCTTATTTTGAAGTTTTTCTCTGCGTGCTTCCTGTGTATCTTGCCAAATGTGTTTTTTGACCACAGTATATTTAGGTTTCTGTGCTTTTTATTTAAATTTCTGGATGCTTTGAGTTTGAAAGAATTTTTCAGTTGAAACTTTTGACTTGTGTTTTTTAAACTTGTTTGGTTTTGTGAAAAGATTTGGAATTTCCAAGTGCCTGTTTAGTGTGAACAAAGAGAGAGTATTTTATTCAATCAGATACAAGCAAAAGTTGCTGCTTTCACCTTGGAATGTGTTAAGAAATCTTGTATTTTCTTCTGAAATTGACTATTGCCTGTCACTATGGAAACTGCACAACCTGAAGAATGGATTTATATATACTACTAGAATCAAAACCCGGTACACCAGTTAATCATGTGGAAATATAAAACATGAAAATATAGTGTGTTCAGTACATCTTGAAGCTGTAAAGTGTTGTTGCAGTAACAGAATTTCTCCTAACTGTTTGATTTGAAATAGCTTATCATTTACTGTGCCAAAACTGTTCTTTAAAAAACTCAGTACTGATTGGGAATCGCAATGCTAGATTGTAGCCTGGGGGTCAAAAGCAGGTTAACAGGTCCTGCAACTTGTTGCTGGTGTGATATTACCTGAGTTTGATGACTTAATCTTTCTTAACAGGTCATGAAGAGTTTGCTAAATTAAGTTAATTACAAGAAAGCAGGGACACATTATAAATCAAGGACTAACTACACGAGACACCAGTATTATTTGAAATAAAAAACTTCAAATTGAAAATTTATTGAGTGTTTAGATGTTAACATTTAAGTAGAGAATAAGCTATTTTACTAGAACCAAGTTTTAGTTACTGTAGTTTCTTTATCACCCCTCCCAACCCGAAATGCAAAACTTTTTAGTGCAGGTGTATTAAAAATGGTTAGGAGTTTCATTTGACTAAAGACCAACCTGCTCAATGAATCCCCTCTGTTAGATATGACTGATGAGTGATGGGGATTGTCAGTATCACTAGAAAAACTTTTTCGAGTTCAACACGAGGTGGTCAGCATTTCCTGTCCCTTTACCCCTTCCTGTCTAAAGTCATTACTATTATTTATTAAGTTGTATCTTTCTTTTTTATCAAGATAGACTTTATTTCAAATGTTCTCTGAAATGGCTGTTTTAATAATAGGCTACAATCAAGTACAGTGTCATCTGTCATAGTTACTTTGAACCATAAAATACAATTATGTGTTGTCTGGATTATTTTATAGTGAATTTTAAAAAGTAGAATTTTTTGTCTTTCTTTAAAGAAAGTATTTTTCTTTACTTCATAGAAGAAGGTGATACAGTTTGTATTCTGGTAAAAATTCTAAGGCTTAGTTTTGTGCTTCTAAGTTTGTAGTAAATACAGTTAATTCTTGGTATTTCTATTATATATTTATAAATAACAATCCTTTCTTTCCTGTTTAGTTTGCAGGTCGCAGTAAGAAAGAAACTAAATATTCTTTGAAGGCAGTGGAAGACATGTTGGAGACCCTGCAAATCACTCAGTCTTAGCTTGGCAGAGATGTAATACAAAATTTTCCAATACCACACTCAACCTGTAATGACCTGTGGGTTATGTTACTCTAGTGCTGTTAAAAGTTAATTTTGTATTGATTATGTGCTATATAAAATAACATTTTATGAAAAGTAAAATGCCTATTTATTGCTGCTATAAGAAATGTGATGAATATCCCTGAAATTAATAACTTATCCACATAAACAACATAAAGAAATGACGTGCTGCACATCAGTCTCCTCAGATTTTTGTATGTACAGTACCTGCTTCTAAGCCATAATTTGTAGAAATAAACTTGTTAAATGATTAAAAATATACGGTGACTTATTGAACTTGCAAATGGAAATCACAAATTTATATATATAAATTAATAACATGCTAAATATCTTCTCCTGTTTGCATTTTTAAGAGTAAAAACATGCTACAGAGGTACCCTTTCTAGAAAATCCATCAAGGAGTGATTATGAGTACACTTTATTAGAGAAGAAAGTTTGTTAAGGATTTTCTTAATGAGTTGGTATCTAGTATTGTAGAAATGGAGACAAGTTACTTGTGGACTTTGCTGCAGAGGTGCTGTTTTTCTGGCTTAAGGCCAAAGACATTCTTCTCTGTGGCTTTGTGGGCAAATGCTTCCATGTCCACGTAATTCTCTGATCAGGGTATGCAGATTCCCTTCTTTTTTTTTCTTCCTTCTCTGTGTCCTTTCTTGTACATGTGTTCCACATGATGAATTTCAGCTGGGGCTCCATGGTGGTCTCTGCTCTTCTGTGTCCCTGGTAGGGGCACCCCTTTGCTATGGCACTTTGGCTTCTTCACATGGAGCAAGGGCTACTGCTCTGACATGAGAGCTTCTTCAGCTGCCTTACATAGTGTGGGATTGTATTTGTTACACCATCTACATGCTGCATCTAGCACACTGTAAAACTGTGTTCTGTTTGTCTTAGGCACTTGTTAATTTACTTAGATAATGAGTCAAACACCCTTATTTCAAGCATTTTGCACTTCTGATCGTTCTGGATGATGTTCAGGTGTGTTGTGTGGCAATTCAGTTGCACAGCTATCATTTAATGTACTACAGCTTCAATAAGATTGTGTAAGAGCAGCAGCATACCCTTGGCAAATTCTGACATCGATATTGCAATATTTTCATGGCTGTTAACAACCGTCCAAGATGATTAAACTTACAGATTTTATACTGCCTAAACTGTCTGTATTATGATCCTGGACTTGTAATGAAACACAGCAGAGTTCCTTCTTAAAAACAAACCATTAACAAAATCTTCCTTCAAAGCTTGAAAATTTGTATAACTAAGCTGGTTTTTGCATGAGACTGGGCCTTCAATAAACATGTAGGGTCTGACTCTTAACTATGAAATAGGTTGGAGTGTGACAGAATGGATGCCATGCCATGAGAATTAATTGTATGTGGAGTCATAAAATAGCTTAATTCACTGCTGTTGAAATACAAAACTGCAAATCGTGTTATGTTTAATCATCCAATTCTAACTTGGGGAAATAGTACATATCCTTTTATAATAATAATTCACAAACTGGCCTCAGAATAGTACATGTGTCTAGATTATATATGCATTGCGTTTAGAACATATCATAGTTGAAACATATCATGGTTGATCCTGGTGTATTTCTGTTGTAGTCTTTGATTGTATGAGTGTGCCATCTAGAGTTTTCAGCCCACATTAGTGGTTTTTTTCTGTTGTACCTACATCTAGTATAACTTGGTTGCATTTTAAAATGAAAAAAAAAAAGGTGGGAAGTTGTACTGAAGGCTAAAATTACTTAGTGCATAACATTTTACCTTCAAAGTATTAAAAACCAGCAGTGCATTGTTTTTTTTTTTATTTAGCAGGCATCTCCTGCTAAAATGTGTTGTATAGAAAGCTTTGTTCTGAGGCTGCTTTTATTGTAGCACTGTCAGACTTGGGTATTTAGTATATCAGTTTCTGTAAGGAAGTTCGTTCTGTTTCTTGTTTTCAGTTATTTGATGACAATTTTCATGTAATTTGGCTGCTTAGCACTGTCTTATTTTCATTACTGCTTACTATCTCTTTGAAATTGCTATTTAGCACTCTGATTTGTGCTTGTATTTTGACGAAGTTTACATGTAGTAGAGCTTACAAGTTAAGCTTGCAAATATTTGTGACAAATTTGTGTTTACTTCAAATGTTAACTTAATTACTCCTGTGAAAATCCATGGGCAGTGTCCAACAGAACTACGGAATTGCAGCAGTGGAAATTAAGAGTATTTTCCATATTCAAATTTAAAAGTATAAAAATCCTATGCAGGGGAAGTAACTATATGAAATTCCCTGCACTCTCAGCAAAAAAGGGCTTGCTGAGAAGAGAAGCTGTCATACAATATGATCTTTGTAAAAGTAATTTTCCAGTTCTAGTAAATGATTTTGTAATGTTACGGATGCTGTGTTGCATTAAAGAGTAGGTTTTCAGAGAATGGGTTACTTAATTAACAAATGAACTTCATTATGTTCTGTATTGTGCTCTGACAGTGACAAATGCTACACAAAAATATTATCAAGCATTCAGTCTCCTCTTTTCAAAACAAAAGGCCACATTTCATATTGTTTCAGCTGACAGCAAAAGCTTGGGACCTTTGCAATGCCAGGCTGTGTAGCAATGACTGTGTCTTTACTTTCTCAACCATACTTTGGTAATAGGCTTGACAGGGAGAGCTCAGTGTTCCCTGATGAGGTAAAATCATTGAAGAGCCACCAAAACATCCAGTTCTGCCTTTGTGATACAAATTATTGGTGACTTCTTCAAACTCTGTTGTCCAAATGTTATACAGTTCATATTATGTAGCTGCAAAAACACATCTTGTTTAGAATATATCCCTAAATCTCTTCAGTTCACTGCCCAGAATATCTTGCAGTTGCTATTGGAAACTCTGTTATTAGTCAACGGAGGACTTCCTCTTGGCAGTGCTGTATTTGTAATGGCATCCATGTTTGCTAGTCACTGCATTTACAGTGGAACTTGAATTTAAGCCAGCTTTAGAAGGGAGGGGAAAAGGAAAGCAAATTAAACTTGACTTACTGGCATGAATTTGTTAGCTTCTTGTTACTTGCACTCTCATCTTCCAAGAACACCAACTGTAACTGCAGTCAGGTTTACAATAATAATTCTTGCAATTTAAGAACTTCTATATATTCAACTCTAAACTCAAAGCTCTGTTATAATCTAAACTGTCGAGATTCCAGTGAAACAGTGCTGTTGTGATGTGCATACCCCCATATGCAGGAAAGGACTACACCCACCCTCCTTCAAGTTGATGTCAGAGTAGAGAAGCATTAGTAGAGTTTTTGACTGTGGTCTTGTCTAGAAAATTAATGTGGCTGAGTATTTCTCAAAATATTGCTTAGTACTTGCTCAGTGTATGAGTAGAATGTTAGGACTGTTGCTTAGCTATGGCAGATAGTCTACTGTACTGCTGTCTACAGTAGTACAACAGACTGCTTGAGTCTACCCAGAGACTAGTTATCAAGAATAAATGGGTCATTTATCTGCCTCTTAAAACTAAACAGGAAAAAAACCCCAAACAACAAAACCCGACCCCTCCCCCTAAAAACACACACACAAAAAAAGGCCCCAAACCCCCACCAAAACAACAAAAACTCAACCAACCAGAAAAAAAAAAGAAAAACCAACCCCACCAAGATCACCTGGTAAAGTTGTATTTCAGCTGCTAGATGTGAAATGAAAAACCCTTATTCTGTGCACTCCATAGGTGAATTTATTTTTTCCATGTGATGAGGAAGTCCCCTGTACAAAGCAGTGCAATCCTTTCAATGCTTATCAGGAAGGAAAAATGGCTGGAGAAGCACATAGGCCTGTTAAACCCAATGCCATAGTAGGGTTTTCACTGGCATGTTACAAAGAATATGCCATTCCATCTGCACTCGGGATCCCAGAGCTGAGTAGGTCTTGTGGAAAGGACTAAATAAGCCTGGCCTGGCTTAGCCCAGAGCCTGCAGAGTTTGTGCTCAGGGCCATGTGGTTGGACACCCAGCACAGCACCTGAGCTCTGCCCAGCTGTGGCTGCACTTTGCAATGAGTCTCCGTACAGGGTCTTACTCCTACTAAGGATTGTCCTGTCCCTCTGCTTTACTTTTCTCCCCTTAGCATCTCCACAGCTGGAGAGTCTTGCAGTCTGTTTTTGCTTTGGGACTGGTGGAGGTGAGGTTAAAGATTATCAGTTTGCTGGAGTGATCCTGGCACGGTGAATGTTTTGCACATCATTGGCTTCAGTGCACTGAGTGACCAGTGCACACCTAAAAGGTCAGTGTGTGAGCCTTTGACTTGGAGTCAGTCTGCTCAGATCCTTGTGGGTGCTTGGCAAAGAGTGTCTGAGGTTGGATGTGATCTGTGCTGAATAACCTGGAGGTGGAAAGATCTGTTACAGTGATGTGGCAACTGCAGTTTGGGTCTCACAGTCCCTGGGCCTTTTCTGTGTGTGTGTGTGTGTTTGTGTGTGTGAAACTATGGGGTGAGTCACTTCAGGAAAACAGTTCCAGATGGGAGGCTCTATCCAAGTCAGAGGGGTGGCTGGGGGGAGGACGAGCCACCTTTTCAGCTTGAGTGAGTCAGCAGACATCCACTAGGTTTCTGCCCTGTAGAAGGTGACAAAATCTGCTGCACTTTTGCATGGTGAAAAACAATGACAGGTGTTAGGTTGTGTTTAAAAAAATAAAATCGTGCAAAAGTTTCTCTCATCATCCCTGTGTATTTTACTGCTTTCAATGTGTACTTGATGTTATGGCTCCTCATCACATTTGGGTGGCATGTAGGCATCTACCTCAAGGCAGTGGAGAAAGACACATTTACAGTGACTGCTCACATGGGAAGTTTCTGGTGGGCTTCCATCATGGCAGGCCACAACCTGCTTTCACTGCTTGTCTCACAGATGAGGTTTGCTTAAATAATTTTTCTTAGGATCCAGGGTAATTTTCCCCAGAGAAGGAAGGATCTTTTCCCAAATTTATTCATTTGTCTGTAGCAAGCTTTTAGGTTTTGGACATAATGTTTGGAAGTGAAACTTTAAACCAGGCAGATGTAATCCTCCCAGGAAGAGACTGCAAAAATCAACAGTGAAGCAGTTTGAAAAAAGTGAGCAGCAAGTAAAATTAGCCATTGCCTCTGTTTATTTGGGTAATTGAGCTTGACACCGTGGTGTGTCTGACAAGTTGGTTTGTGTTTTTTATTCCATTAAGTACAGATACAACACTCATAGCTGTCACTGCCCATCTGAGAATGTTTGTTTCAGTTTAGACATTGAAAACCCTGTAAATGTGGATAGATCACGAGGTGGGCAGCAGTATAAGAAAACTACCCAGTAGAACTGTATCTCTTTCCCTGGACAGCTACTGCAGTTTATTCTGTTTATGGTAGAATCAAGAATGAAAACCATAAAAAAATTATTAGTAGATCTTTTAAATGTCAATAGCTGCTGTCTGTTCAATTCTGAAATCAGTGTTACTCCTTTTTAAATTAAATTATTATTCTATGGGCTGCTTGGGCATTATTAGCAGGCTTTATTGTAAGCTGGAAATATGTTTGAAAGATTAAAAGAGAGGATGAAAACTGAGAAATCTATAAATACCCTGGTATTTATGCAATTGAGATAAATTGTATGTAAAATGAACACAGAGTTTCTGTTTTAAACATATCAATACCATTTAGTGCCTTGTAACAATATTGTAATTGTAGTCTTGCCAAGCTTTTTAATCAAAACTTCCCAGAAATGTGATGTCTATATGGAGCCAAAAGCTCTAATAAGCTTTTAAGTAAAATTTGATTTAGTTAAGTGTAGGCACCACCCAGACTTAGAAAGGAGCCTTTGCTAATACAGATAATATGTTCCTCTTGGGAAGCTCCCATATTCAGGTAATTCTGAGCCTGATAGCCCTATGAAAGATATAGCTACAACTGTTACAGTAGTTTCAAAGAACATCAAGGCTTTTCCACATACAAACCATCTTCTCCAGTAGAGATGGAGATGTGATCATTTGAGAGCACCTTTGAGAGCAAATCAATACATGATACCGTCATTGGAATTGGATGAAGAAGCCTAGCAAGAGGCATATCTGATTTTCTTTAGACCCATTTTTTTAATGTGAAGTTTGCTGAAGAAAAAAGAAGTTTGGTGTTTCAGCCAACTACATAACAGTGGATTTTGGGGTCATGAGCCTGACAGGCTGCTGGGTGGCTGGGGTCAGTGCAAGGAGCACTGTCTTATGCTGGTTGTGGGTTGATGACACCTGGGCCTTCCATGCCAAGGCAGTAGGGCCTGGTGCCCTGCTCTAACATATTTGTTGAGAATGAGAACAGATTTCCTTGTGTCTTTTCAATGCCCAACCATCGTATTCAATGTTCTGAATGCCTGTATAACATGAACAGTGCTTTTAAAAAAAATCCAATGATTTCCCATTTCAGAGGAGATCAGTGATGCAATTTATTCCTTCCAGCTCTAGGCAGCATACATACAAATATTTTGTTCAAAATGAGATCCTGATCCCTATTCCTGGATTCATAATTAGACAACAAAATTAGGGATGGAATTCTCCAAGTCATCAACTCCCAGTTGGCCTTGCTGGCACTTTCTTGATTCCAATTTTTTTTTTAATCAGACCACATATTTAAGTGCTTAGACTTGGATTTTATTCTTAAATTTAGGCACCATTTTTTTTAAAAAAAATTATGTTGTGTCCTTCATTTGCCAGACTCCTAAGTGGAAGCAGAACAGATAGTTGTCTGAATCACCCTGGCTCTGTTTGTAAGCAGTTGAAGAGTAACTTTTCATAGATGGCCATCTGCATCTAAAGTAGAGAAGGGAAGCAATGAAAGTGATTGCTGACTAATGCAGTAAGATCAACATTTTAAACAAAATTAAGGCAAGAAAGACTACAGATACAGGAAATTGTAGGAGTTAGTAAGGTTAGAAGTCTGCCTGAAATATGGAAGGTGTAATGAAATCTGTGCACTGCTGGGTTCTGGATAAGCCCTATAGTCCTTTGTCTTTATGTATCCATGTCCATTCCCACAGTCTCTTGCCCATTGCCTCCCACCTGTTACATCTTCTGTGGTGGCTCTTTGGGGCAGGTTCCCATCCATGTGCTGTGGCCAACTGTGGTCCATAGGACAATGGAGGGATGATGTCTGGGTGGTGGTTCGTCTGTTGTCTTCTCCTGTTCCCTTTTCAGTGGTGAGTGAGACCTGAGAGTGTGTTCTTTGGCAGTGAACAATAAATGCCATAACACTGCCATATATTGACAGTGTTCACTTACCTCTGGTCATTTCAGGTATATGAGCCAGAGAAATCAGAAGTGTCAGAAGGATGTCTGTCTGCTGTTGCAACCCCAGTGGTCAGAAGAAATCTGTGGGACCAGCAATTCAGTGCTACTGTGGGAGTAGGAGGAGGTGAGCACAAACACCCTGAATGAAGAAGATTAAATAGATGGGAAGTTATACTGCTGAGGACTGGCTAGCATGCCTGAATTACATTTTACAATAAAATTGAGGTTTGACTGCTGCTCTTGTTCCATAACAGAAAAAAGAAAAAGCAGTGGAAACCTTTTCACCATTGAAAAAGCCATACCCACAAGGTTTACTCCACACTGGATTACCAGTAACCTAAATGAGTGAGTCATTTCCCTATGTGGTAGGAGGTGAGGGTTTATGTTGTCCACCTGATTACAAAAGACTTTGAACTTGTGTTTCTTGTATTCCCAGCAAGTGACCTATTCATCATGTGTGGAGTCAAGTCTCTGGCCCAGAGATGGTTGGAAAAAAAGGGAGAACTCAGTATGAGACTGCTTCTCTTGGCAGCTTGAAAAGACAAACTTTGCCTTCCTTTCATGGTGAACTTCTTGTATCAGCAAACTACTGAAGTGTTAACTGAGCTTGAAGAAAGTAAACTATCTTTTAGACACACAGATGCATCTTCAAATATTTAAGATTAACTTAGCACATTGCTTGGCTCAGATTTCAAGTGACAACTGGTGCTGACAGTGTCTTGCCATTGCAAAAACATCTTAAAACATAACTTCATTTTTCTTACCTGCTAAAGTATGGTGAGTTTGCAATTTTTATATAATTTTTAGCAGGGTTAAGTAGATAAATTTCCTTATTATTCTGATCTTTCTATAAAAGACACCTGTAAATTCTGTTCTTTGTTACATTAGTAATGTCTTATCTCTTGAGTCATTCAGTGTGTGGGGTTATTCCTTTTTCCCCTCCCTGGGTAGTTTAAAATATCTCTGATGAAATCTGTATGCAGAAAATAGGTAACTTCACTGGAAATTATCTTTGATTAGTTATTTTTCCCTTGTGCAGTGGGAGTTACTCAATCTTTTTTAATGACAAAAATCTTGCAGGTAATGGTATAGATTTGTAACCAGCACAAAGCAACCTCCCACTTCCTGAGTTTTGTTACTGACTTGGCTCTGCAACGTGGTTCAGTTCAGTAATTTAGGGTTTTTCTCCTTCGGATTGTAAAATACAATCAACGAAATCTTTTGCTCCCCCCAAAAATCACTGCTCATAGGTGTTGCTACGAAATTAATACACTGCTTATCAGTTTTATCCTGCTTAACTTCATAAATGTTGTAGTACTAGCTGGCTATCAACAAGCTACATCTGTCTGGGGAAAGAAGTAATTTCTCACAGGTAACAAGAAATTCATGTCATGTGCATCAATCCAGTCAGTGCTTCAAGTGACAGGAGAGTGTAGGGTAAATTTGGCAGAATTCATGTACATTTCCTACCAGCTCCAGATGTTTTAGGCATTCTATGTATTCAGTTTTAAAAGTGGTCTTTTAATAGTTGAGGTGGTTATTAGTTTTTCTGCTCAAACTGAACTTCAATGTAAGTAGTTGAGGGATATAAATTAGCTTGTCTTGCTAACTTCAGCTTTTATCCATGGTTTATTTTCTGTAAGTTGTCAAGAGCTTTTGACCCTGTATTCTTCATAGACTGTAAAAAAGATAATCTGCCATTTAGATTAACAAGAGAAATATATTTGAAATATGTTGTATGCAGAATTATTATATAATCAAGTGCAAAATGAGATCACACAATAAAGGGATGTGGAATAAAGTATGAAAGGGTCTTGAAGAAAAAAATGCAAGTGGTTCTGAATTTTACTGAGGTCACAGCTAATCCTGAAGTTAATTATTCTATATACTGAGAGTCTGATCAGCTCTGATTTAACTCAGCAGGAGTTTTTATTTTGATCTGAATGTGAACTTAATGTTGTGAGTTTTAGCTCAAATATTCCATTAAAATACTAATTTATATTTTTTAAATAATTTTTGGACCATTTAAATTTTTATCATAGGTTTCTCTATACTGAAGGTGCTGCAGTGCCAAATACCTTGTAATGAATGTGACACATGACAAGTCAAGTGTTTAAAGTATATGATAAAATAAGGAACTGGTCAAAAATTGCCTTATTTTTAAACTATTTTTCCATCACAAGTGTGAAATGTAAGTGACTGATTTTTTTCTTGATTGTCATTAGGCAGCTCTGGTACAATTTATGTTAAGAGGTTTTGGCCTGTTTATGTGTGCTGAAATTTGCCAAAATTGGTAATGTGATATTCCATCTTTAGCAAGCCTATAGAGCAATAAATAATGACACATGACTGTATGTGAGTGTTGTTTGTTAATTTTTTCGGTGGTGTTCATGAAATGCACGATCTTCCAACCCAAATTCTGCAGCATTAGGCAGCAAGTTGTACTCTGAACTAAACCAGATGCTGATCACCTCTGTTCCTATTATCGACTTGGGGCAGAGATGGTAACCAGACCTTATTTGCAATGTTAACATTTGGAACAGATTAACAGCAGTTAGGCTGAAATGAGAAACCTCCACTTCACTGAAAAGGTTCAAAACATGTAATGCTGTAAAAATCAGGATGTCTGTAGTATGTTAGATAGGAATGAATAAGTTAACTGTAAGCCGCACTTTCTCCTTCACAGGATGTGTTGTTTCCAATTTATGAGTGACTCTTTGAAAGGACATGTTTATGAGGTATAGTCAGGCTTAAGTCCTGATAAACCATCTACCTGATGAGGTAAAGTATATCCAAATTTGCTGTGCCTGTTCATTGTGAAAGAGCCCTTCCCAGAGCAGCCTGTACAGAAGATTTTTGTCTGGAGGACAAATCCCACATACATTTGTGAAGTGCAGAGACTCAGGATACTTTTGACTGCCAGCCTTCTGCAACATTCAAACCCAATGGGGAATGTCCCCCAGAGGTCCTGTCAGCGTACATGGAACACTTGGTGGCCCAGACATGACACGCTGGGCTAGGCATGTCTCTCTGTGCCTGTTTATGGTGTCACAGAGGATTCACTGGGAACTGGAAGGGTTCAACAGGAGTGTAGCACAGGCCTAATACTTTTTAGGCTGAAATTGGGCTAAGCTTCACCACTTTTTTCGTGAATATTGTGTAGATTCTGCTGCAACCACAAGCTTCTACAATGCATTGTTTGTGGTATCATATTACCCTCCTCGTCCTTTCCTGTGCTTTTTTATTGGGAATATTGCTTTAGCAGGATTTGAATAGCAAGCTTCCATTCTAAGGAGAGTATTTCTGCAAAAGTCAGTCAGAGATGTTGCTGGGTTCTCATTGTGTCACCTGCTGCATGGTTTTTCCATGTGCCTGGTTTGAACATGCAGTATTCAGGTTTGCAGAGAGTAAAAGCCTTTTGAACACTCACATGCAAGGCTTCTATTTAAATGTAGTTATTCAGCACTGCCAGTACAGATGTTGAGGGTGATGAAGCGAGGACATTAGCTACCCTGGTAATCTGGTCAGATTGCTCAAATAGCAGCCATGTCAGCCAGGAGATCTCCAACCACAGCTGCACACATGGAGAGCTGCAC
Organism: Sylvia atricapilla; assembly: GCF_009819655.1. Classification (NCBI taxonomy): domain Eukaryota; kingdom Metazoa; phylum Chordata; class Aves; order Passeriformes; family Sylviidae; genus Sylvia; species Sylvia atricapilla. Next base: position 135,252,354 of record NC_089140.1, read on the forward strand.
TGGGAAAAGGATCAGCAGCAAAGTGCTTTGTTCACAAGTGGAGGGGCCTGCATTGATGGTGCTGAGCACTTGCCAGTAATCTAAAGGGGAAATCAAACCTGATCTGCTCTAATTACATTGAGTAAATATTGCAGGGATTTCAGTTCAGTTCATGTTGACTTGGAACATGAAAAACTTGGGTTTTAGTTGAAGTGCACTGTGTGGCTGGAAGTATGTGCTGGAGCAGTTGGTGTGCTTGGCTTGTAACTTTCTACAGGTAAAGTTAAAATTCCTGTTGTGGGAAGTCGCAACAGCCATCCCTGTCTTTTGGGAAGGAGCAAACTTGTAATGACAGGGACTCTGCCCTGTGCTGCTCTGGCCAGGTGACCAGCAGGGAGGGACATGCTTGGCCTTCTCCTTTGCGGGATGGGGCGAGGAGCCAAGGTGTGGTCAAGTGGAGCAACAGCAGCACTGGGACAAGCACTGCAAGGAAGGACATGGAAAACACCAAGACATGGAGCCATTTACTCCATAGAAGCTGGTTAGAGATATGATCTAAAACATGGCTTACCATGGGCAGCAAATGAAGGGTTGCTTGAAGCATGAGACAAATGCCTGCCTGATGCTGTTTCCGTGTGTGGAGGGTACATGCTGGTGTACACTTAGACCCACATTTCCCAGGGTTTTGCTCTTGGCATTCAGTCATAAAAAAATAAAGTTGCCTCCTAGCTTGTATCCACCCAGCATGGATATGGGGCAAGTTCAGGTGAATAAGTGGGTTTAGACAGCCTTGGACCTTTGCTGCAGAGGTCTGCTGGTTTTCCCTCCACAGCTGCGTCACATAGATCACATAGTTCCTGAGTGAATCCACGTGTAGGTCACTCAGGGATGTGGGTGTAGGTAAACTTCTAAAATTTATTATAAAAAGTATGTTTGCCTTTTTCTTGACCTTCTAGGTATTTGGGCCTTACGAAAATTGATCAAGTAGTTATTGAGTTACAGGTCAGTGTGAAGCCATCTCTGGCCATGGTGTTCTTTTAGAAGCTTGTCTGAATTTCAGCTGGACCTCTTCTGTGCTCCCTGTATTTTAAATCAAAAAGAATATTTTCAGATGCAGAAGAAAAGCTGAGAATACTTTGCAAATAATAGTATTTTCCACGTAAAGGTGAAAAAGTAATGAAATACTAAGCTGTTAGTATTTTAAAGCATGACTCCTTTTAGATGGTGTATATCTGGGGAGCACAAAGGAGGGATTTATTTACCCCCACAGGTTAGCAGCTATTGCCAAGGAAGTTTGGAGGGAAGTATTTATGGCACTGGCACTGCACAAACAGGCAGGTGGGAACTCTGAAGCATGGTGGATGTTGCTGTCTTTGCTTAAAGACTGTGATCTGAGGCTGAATTCAGAGTATCAACCATACGCACACAGTACAAGGTGGTGAAGCAGGAGTAAAATGCCAGCAAATAACTGCAGTTTAGCATGTCAGTACACACTGCTATGTGGCTATGATGTTAACATGCCCCACACTGAAATGGCTGCAAAACAGTGTATGAAGTGGAAGCATGGCTTCAAGCAAGGCAGAGTTTTGAGAAGAAAACTTGAAGTGACACTGTTGGACAGAGCGTTTTGTGTGCCCATTCTTTCATATTTTCACTCCTTCACCTCTCTGCATTTCTTTATCTCTGAGACAATGTTTCTGAGGGGGCTCTGCTCAGCTGTCATTTCAGCATTCACAGGACCAGTAACCAGGTCTCATTTCTGATAGTAAAATTTTGCTCATCCTTTACTTTGGCCACTTGAAATGTTTTGCTAGGCAGTGCCATATTTGCATATTTGCATAGGCAACCTTCTGCTCTGAAGACAAAATCATGCTATTTCTAACTCTTGTGCTCTAACTTCTCTCTGCCTTACCTTTGCAATGAGCATTCCTATTGTGAAGAGTTCCTTAGCCCTTTAAGCTGTTTTTAAAGGTGCATTTTGCCCGTTGTAAGAAATCTGATATTTTGGAATTAGTGACAGAGTGTTAAATATGGAGGTGATATGCTGTAAAATCTCAGTTGCAGTTTGCATTAGATTTAGATTTAAAATGAGCTAAAGTGTAATTGAGGGATAAAAATTGGCAATACTCATAGCCTAGGAATTGTGTTTCAGACTTTGGAAGGAAAATGGTTTGGCTTTTTTTCTTTTTTTTTTTTTTTTTTTTTTTTCTTTTCACTGTCAGGAACACTATTGTTTTCTTACTTAAGGGTTTGAGATGCTGTTAAATGAAAAAAAAATATTTCTGGAGTAAGTGAATTTTGCAGGTGCTTTATCCTGTGGTGTCTCTTGGAGTTTTACAGTATGACTCTTTGTGAAAGCAACAGGTCACAAACCCTCATATAGTGGCTTCCAGCCAGCCAGGAGTGACAGCTGAAGTTGCTGTGTGACCAACCTGTCCACCCCAATATTTCATCATGCTGGGGGGTGGCTGCAGCAGGGGAGAGCACTCAGTCATCCCTTTGGAAAAATGTGTTGTATTGCATACAAAGAAGAAGAAAACGGATTCTGATCTTACAGACCCAGGGACTAATAATGGCTTGGCACATTGAATGTATGTGGTCCAATCTTCTTAAAGTATTGACTGGACTGGAACTTTGCTGGGCACCCAAACTAGTGGGAGAGGTTTGCTCTCAGCAGGAGCTCCCCATAGGCATCACCATTTCACATATTTATTATTTATTTATATATAACAATATATTATCTTTACTGTCTCAAGCATGAGCTTAATTATAAAGAAAAAGCATTTTTTGGTGGTCATCCTGAAGAGGAAATTCTTGTCTTTTCCTTTCCCTACAACTGAAGAAATAGAGCCCTCCATGTGAACCACACTGCCTCCTCAAGAGGCCAATCCCATGCTGTGCTCACACCTCCAGTCACAGCAGCAAAGTGGCTGAAACTTTGAAATTTGGTGGAGTGAGAGCTCATGCACTGAAGACCAGCATTGCTCTTACAGTCACTCCAAAGCAGCCAGGATCTCCATCCTGGCACAGACAAGGCAAATTTGATCAGTTGGCATTTCAGCCACTTCTACTAAAATAAATCCGCAACCAACCATGTGGTCGTGAGATCTGAGGCATCAGCACATTGAACTGGTATGTGGAAGTGATCTTGGAAAGCTGAAATTTAGGCTACCCCTTAAAGCCTCATATGTCTTGTAGCCACTCCTAGGAACAAACAGCTCTCCTTGGGGAATGGTAAAAATAATCTAAATATGTAATTTATTTTAAAGACAGCCTATGATTTTAGATGTATGATTGCTTTCCTTTCTTTTACTTGTTTCACTAAAAATCAGTTACATTTTTTTCTGCCCAAATCTTTTTTTGCCGACAAAAATCTGCATATCAAATGATAGAAAAAGGTTTTTGGTGTTTTTGTTAAGATCATGAAGCACCCTTTAGCTTTTCTTAAAAAAAATCCTGACTTGTACTCAAACACATCAATTCTTTATTTTCTTAGATATATCTCTTTGGTTCCCTCCTCTTTTTTAATGGAGAAGCCCTTTTAGGCTTATGCCAGGTCAGGTGCTCTTTCCTGCTTACACAGTGTTTTTGCAGTAACAAGGCACTGGACAGCTGAGATGCTTTCTGGAGAACTTTATACCACAGGAACAGTTTCTGAAGACATCTGCACGCTGTCTATATTGGTAACATCCTGAGGCTGTACCAGGCTCTAAGAAGTTTGGTGTTGTTTTGTTTTCAACTTGTTAAACATGAAGGAGAAGTAGGAGAAATGTTAGTCAAAGATGAAGGTTTTACACGTATTTCTCATTCACTTGATGTAAAATAAATTCTTTACAGTGTAACTGGAATGTCTTTGCACATTTTCCAGGATGGTTGTACCCAGCTCTGAGAAGACAACAGTGCCTTTCCAAGTAACACATGGTTAGCTCTGCCAGCTTTACGTGTAGCCTTTAGTCAGAGATGTATGTAATTTCTATTTTACAGCTGTCCAGACACACTTCTGAAAAACCTAAGCCGTATACACCAGATGTTACTTAGTCCAGTGTGGTCTACCTTGGACCCATTCCAAACCTGCCTGCATATAATTTTCAGGTCCCAGCAGCCCTGCAGTGCTAGGAGATAAAAAATTGACCATAACTGTACCCTTTCATATTACTTAGAACTCAATTTAATTATCTGAAACACTACCAGATATTTAGTTCAATCAGGAGAATTCCACCTTCACATTAACTACTACCATATCATTTTTTTTTTCTAATTTCAGACAGGTTTTGGTTTACTAGCTCTGAATTATACAAAGTTCAAATCAATGATTCATATAAGTACCTAAAAAGGGGTTTATCTTAAATTGTAAATAATGGAGTGTGTTTATATGGCCTTATTGAGAAAGGCAGCCCATGAATTTATATGATTTTGTTTTATGTACACATGGGTAGGGTATGTGTGTATGATTTGGACTTGATATTTCAAAAATGTGATTCACAGACCTGCTAAGCAACTGGCAGTGCTGATGAAATCCTCTCAAGAAAGAAAGTTTCTCAGATTTTTTGAGTCAGCCCTGTTTAAGCATTTGCTTATAATCAAATGAATGCTGAAGTTCTTCTGATGTCAGTAACCCAAACATGGTTTTAAATCAGGGCCTTCAGTGTCTGTAAAGTTGCATTCAGAGCCCTGGTTCTGACTGTAGCCTGACTCTGAAGAGCTATTTAGGTTTCTAGCCCTCTGTTGTGGGATTTTTGTGCTTTGTAGGCCCTTGCCCTGGAAGCATAAGGATAAGAAATATGAAGTTTGTGTGGAGAGCCCCACTTTCTTTAGACAGTATTTTCAATGTATTGATTATTATCTCATATTACAACCATATTTTAGTATGAAAAAAATAGAAAGTTTAATCATTTGGTTATTTCGTAGTCATTGCTGATTTTCTTAGTATTTTTCTTTATTGGCATGAATTTTCTGCCTATATTGACTGTGATGAATTTATTTCATTTGTCTTGCCTGAATTTTCTTATTTGTCTTACACAACTGTTCCTTTAATTTTGGATCAGGAAAGAGTTCAGAGAAACAACAAACCAACGAAAATATTACTGAGAATTTGTAAAATGTGAGGACTGATGCTCAAAATGTGTAATCAATGGAAACAGCACCCACTTAGTTATGAATTAATTTTATCAGCACACATAAGCAAGACCCATGTGAAAAATTAGAATAAACAAACACATTTGATTTTGATGTTAAGTGTTAAGCACATTCCTTTTAAAAGTAATCTATGTCTTGGCTGTTATTTCCCTGAATGATCTATTTCATTTCAAGTAGTGGTACTGCAGGGTAAAGCTAAATCAGATAAAATTAATAAAGTTAATGAAGGAAGTAGATATTTCTGTCTCACTCTGTGAATAGCTTCTTTCCTTTAAGATTTTTAAATAGAAATAACAACAGTTGTAAAAAATATTTCCAGCTAATATATTATCTTTTATGGATTTCTTATAACCTTCATTAATTAGACCCCTTACTTCACATTATTTCTTTTTGATTCATTTTATCTTCTGTTTTAACTTTCTTTTCAACTTTAAATTTCATGATCTCCTTCATGAGTTAGAATTACGGAGTACTGAAGATTTTTGCCTCTTTTTGTCTTGCACTTTAAGAATACATTCATTTCCCAAACTGCCTTCACATTTGTGGCTACAGCTCCCTGCTCCACTTTCTCAGTGCTCCATTTGAGCTCCTGCTAAAACTAAAAGCTTTGGGAAAAATAAATCTAAGATGTCAGTGACTTAAAGCTCAGTGCTGTAAGTTTAAGATGTTTGCCTAATATCACATCACCGAAATGGAACAGATAAAGATGAAGTGTAAAGTATATGTAACGTGGCTTGCAGTTAAGTGCAGTAATTGGAGAATGCAGGCAGCAGATCTGGGAAGGTGATAAGGTAAGCAAAAGCTTCTTGGGAAAGGTAAACTGTCTGAAGAGCTGACAGTGATATGCACTGACTGGAAGGAACCCAAAATTGTTTTAGCCTTTAAGCATCCAACAGACATTGAAGTAATTGAGTAATCATACACTCTGTATTCCTGTCACTGATACCCCATGCGTCTCAGTTATTGGTGTAATTTAAATCTGATAGCCACATAATGGACCAAATTCTCTCCTCCACTTTTCATAAGTTGTCCTATTGGATTCAAAATGAAGAATGTTTGCTTAAGTGCAGCGAGCAGGATTTGTGTCATGAGGCTTATTTTGCTCCTCAAAAGTCGCATTCCCTGCTGTAAGTACTATATAGCACCACAGAAGACAAAATACTTATTCTAGAGGAAAATACCCTGAAGCACCACAGATTAATTTAAATTCTCAAAAAGGTGTGATTTTTTCTGTTTCTTCCAGTGTTTAGGCACTTTTTCTTAATTTTTGTGCCAAAAATTGTCCCCAAGTCTCCTTTTTGGTGCCAGCGTTTTGAAAGCGTGTCAGATTCTGCACCATAAAAGATGATGCCTGCCCCTGTGTATTTCTTGGAATGACAGCTTCTACCTTTCAAAGGTCATTTGGGTCAGAAATTTTCATTAAAAAATATTTGAGTACATGCCACATACCTTGTCTGCTTATTCAATCTTAATATTCAACAAAACATTTCAATATTGCTAAGCAGCCAGATTGAAATAAGCTCATTGGAGCATGGGAACATCTTTTAGTGCTGGTTTTGTATATAGCACCTCATATGCTGAGGCTGGGGGTGCACAGGCTGTATTGTGGGGCAGATAATAAATACTAATCATCAGGAGAGCTTTAAGGTGGGACCCATGCAATGAGCAGACAGCTTTGCAGAATAAGCCAGCCCTAATTTGTCCAGTAAAATGGGTGATGGGCTTGCATGTGTCTCCCTAGTTCTAAGGTGATTGATTAATATGCATGAAGTGTTATAGGACAGGTTAAAAGGATCTGGTCAACCCCCAGCCTGCAGTGGGTGGAAAGCCAGGCCCACAGCTTAATGCAGAAACTTGGCTGTTGTAGAATTTTCCCAACTAGGAGTTGTAGGGGCATCCATGGACGGCAGGGACAAGGTACTCTGCAGACCTGAGATATTCCAGAAACACGTGGTTTTATTGCAAGGGTCGTGGGTAAAGAGAGCTGCTTTCAGCCACCAGCCTCAGCTGAAGGGAAGCTCCAAAGAGAAAGGGAGAGAGAGAGGGGGTATGAGGGAAGGGAAGTAAAAAAGCTACAAGGGGTATGAGAGGTAAGAAGAGTGCCGGGGTCAGGGCGGTAGGAGAGAGGGAGGTAGAAGAAGCAGAGGGAAAGAGCGGGCAAGAGAAGGGACGAAGAGGCAAGAGAGGAAAATGGGGCGAGAAGAGAAGAGGCGAAAACGTAAGCGGTAAGAGGTAAGAGTGCAAGAGAGTAAGAGAGCAAGAGGTAAGAGCGCAGGGAAAAGAGCAGGGAAATAGAGAGCAGTGAGAGAGGAAGGAGCAAGAGAGCGAGGGCCTTGTTCCAACACATTATATCTCCTTTTGTGTTGAATATTCTAATTTACAGTGACCAACTGGTGCAAGGTACAAAACCTACAAACTTTGCATGCAGCCTATGAGAACTACTAAATTACCATATCATCCTATATTCTAAACCCTAAAGACTACTTCTCTTATCTGCTTTTTCCTTGATGCCTTGGCAGGGTGGAGACGGACTGACTTCTTGGGTCCTTTTGTTTTCTGTCCTTCAACCTATCTCCAGCTAATGGCTGTCTTCCTGCCTGCCATGCCTACATCTCAAAGCTGGCCTTCATTTCTATTTCACTCACAGATTTTATATCTCCAGTATTTCTTACCAGACAATCATATCCATAAGCCCTTCCTGTCCCATCTTTCCCAACAGGAGTACCTATGCCATGGGGGAACCTTTTCTTTAGATTGTGTGAGTTAGTTAATCTTGGGATTGGTTCAGCAGATTTCTTTTGCAAACTCTCACCTCTATGTTTCCTTCCACCCTCTCTGCTCTCCCCAGCAATAGGGCTGCTTTCAGGCCGGCTCTAGCACAATGACACTAGTCTGACAAACTAAATTAGTCAGAACTACTCCTAGTAAGCTAAACAAGACACAGCGCTGCTGTGCAGTCATACAATGTAACTGGTAGCACAATTTCTTGCCAGACCTGGGCTGTGACAACCATCATTTCTACATGGAGGTATGTCTGTGGAAAAGACATCCCCAACAGTATGAGGAACAGAGCAGCCAAGGAACTGTTCCAAAACTCAGAAGAGATGAGAGCACACACGTGGAGGAGAGAGGGGCAGGGTACACCTGCACTGACATGAGCTGTGCTCTGCACAGTCAGAAAACACTCTGGCACATCGTATGCAATAAAATAAGCAACAGATATGTGTACGTTTGGGGACAAAAAGTTGTCCTCTGCTTGCCAGCTGATTCTGTTCACTGAGACTCCATATTTAGCTGAGATATCTTGTCTGCTTTGTGCTGTGAAGCAGCCTGCCAGGTTCTGAGACTCCCCTTCATTATCACTTCTGCAGACAGCAGCACCTCATGGCTGTCACCCATCTAACTGACACATCACCTCTCCAGATCTTTCCAAGTTTTCACTCCTGGAAAGACGACTGAGTTTTCAGAGAGAAAGAAGAGTTGAAGATGTCCAGCCTCTCTAAACATGGCTGGTCCTATCTAACTGCATGGCTAAAGCTTACCCTGTAGCTTTCACCACCTCATGTCTTGATATCTGCACGCTTTTTCTGGGTATGATGAATGCAGCCTTGCTCTTCGCTTCCATCAGGCATATTGCTGCACAGGTCATCCTTCAGCCTTCTCTCTGTAATCCTTCCCTGTCCCTCTTTATAATTTCAAAAATAAGCTCCTTTCTTGCCATTCATAAAACCTTTCCAAACTTAATGTTCATCCTGCCCATTGTTCAGTAAAAACAATCCACTCCACCTTCCATTACCCCTGTGAGAGGTTTTCAGCCAGACATTGCCAAGCTCTCTCCCTCGCTGTCCTGCAGCATGGGCAAGGCTCTATCCCTATCCCCATTCCCCATAGCCATATGCACATCTTCATTTTACCTGCTGCCTGTGGAAAACTAGAACGTGAAATGTCACTGACTATCCATACCTCATAGTTATACTGTCTTGCCAATCTACATCAAGCCATTGCCTTTGGCTTTAAATTTGATTAATAAAAACAAGGTTTGCAAATATGTTTGTTAGTCAGAACTGTAAATTTTAATAGGACATATGAAGCTCAATGTTTTTTTCTGAATTTGAGTTTAAGATCTTCTAGGGGAAGGTTGGTATATTATTTAAATCAGACAAGTCTAGGAATAAGCTCTAATGTGTTATTGTAGCACACAGTATTTTTACAAATAATAGTACTTGAAAAAATACCTGAACCTACTTTATTCTGCAGGAAATATACCCTGTCTTCTGCTGCCTCACAGTGTTTGTCTGTTTTTGTATGTACTGTTATAATTTTGTTGTCCGGAATAGAAGCACTTGACTACTATTTCTGATTTCAAAGTAGGTGTTGATTCCAGCAATTTCCTAAGATGTCCTTTTTAAAGTTAAAATCAAAACAGAATCTGGTTCAAAGATATGACTGAGAGGAAATGGTACATACTTTCTCTTGTTTAATTCTGAATGCTGATAGAAAAAAAATCTAAAGCCAGTCTGCCCAAAAAATTTCTTTTAAAAACGTTACTTTAAAAAGGTGATTTTTGTGGCAAATAGATTTATTGCTGCTTTTTCCTTATTTTGCAATTACAATTAATTTATTCAATGCAAATAATGAACCACAAATCATACAATATGTACAATTTTTTTTGCTAAAAATGGAACCAGTTGCCTTAGAGATTTATAAATGTCGGAATAATATATGAGATCGTCTTTCCCAGTGCCCTGTAAAGCTTAGACTTTTCCATTGAGAGATGTCAGCTAAGGTGATTATTCTGTAAGCCTTGGGATTTCACAGGAGATCTCAAATGTATTTAGTAAGACTAATCAGCTCATTTTAAACTGGACTTTGGTTTTTTTTTTTTTAAAGAAGAGCACATTTATATTTTTTATAGTATTTCTATAGGAGCAGTTCAAGGTAATTAGATGGAAAAACAATGTAATAAATTCTTGGAAACAATCCCCTATAAATATTGGTTTATCATTTGGCATTCTCCTCTCATTTCCACCGGATACCAGTGGGATTTGTATATCCGCTTCCTTTATGTTTCTAATTAAGAAACCACGTCAGATTTGTGGAAAACCTACACAATCTGTCACTTTGACTGCTGAGGAATGGGCATGCTTCCCTGACCCCTATCCCCATCAATCTGAATAGATCCAATTTCTTTGATTTATATCGAATAGAATTTCATTGGTGGCTACTGCATAAATCTACAAAGACTTTCACATTTTGTTTCATTGTTTACAATGATTGGGTGGAATGTGTCTGTTTAAAAGTGACCTTGCTCCAATATTTGAACTTTGGCTTATAACAGGGGAGAAAAAGGTTTTAGTTGTTTTTACTCCCAAAGACTAAAAAAATTAATCACTGAGTTTTTCAAGGTATCTGGTTCATATAAAATTTTTCACCCCAAATCCGACATTCTGTCATGCTTAAAATGCAATTTATTCAGAAAATGGCCTTAATAAATGTAAGAAGACTAATTAGGATTGGGTTACTGGCAAAAACCATGTCTCTTTGTAAAAATGTGCCTTACTGCCAGTACTACAAAACTGACAAAGCTAAGGTGAAGTGCTTTAAAAATCTGAAGGCATTTATCTTCCTTATAAATGTTGAGATGAGCATTTTCTCTTCTCTGGGCTGGACTTGCAAGAGGCTTGGGGCCCAGAGGCAGGAGGGCTGTTACAGTGCCTAGCACTCCCAGCCCCACTGCACATTCATAAACCAAAGCCCAAGGGCAGACACCATGCCCAGGCTGACTCTTTTCATGCCCCACACTCCTGCCTGCTGGGACAAGTCCTTGGCCCCACAGTGTGAGCCGACGTTGCCTGGGCGAGCGCTGCGTGGAGTGGGAGCAGCCTAACAGCTAAAGAGCATGGACAACTGCCTGCTGGAGCTGCAGCCTGGCTCCTGGCCCAGCTTCATTTCCCCAAATAGTGTTTGCTTTGGGTCCCACAGAGACAGGGCTTAGGACTGAGGAGGGAACAGGAGGGGTGACGTATCTCCTCTCTGCTGCTCCTTGGCTGGCCCCCTGTCTTCTGACACTGGCATTTTGAAATGATACTTTACATCCCCTAATCATATTGCACTTGTTGGCTTAGACATGAGAGCACCCAGATTGTGAGTCCAGATGTGATGCTGCTTTAAGTCCCGCCTTCATTTGCCCTGATCCCAGGTATGTCTGTGAGGGAACTGACTGGTGAGCAAGGATGGTTTGGCTGCCCAGTACTGATTGACTCTGTGCACACCACTGCCACCTGCAAAGTGGAACCACAATGTGTTTTTGGAGGAGCATATTGTATCTACAGGTATCTCTATGCAAATGAAATAAGCTGTAGCCAGGGTTCTCCTTGCCTCAGAAAATTTTGGGGGACCTCTTCAGCTGATGCAGGAGATGTCACAGGCTGGATATCACCCCCATTGCACAGCCCAGAATTCAATGGTGCAGGTGGAACTGCCTCACTGCCAGAGAGCACACCCAGGCACATTTGCATCATTAGCCATCACATCCTATACAGTATTCACAGAGAGTCACAGACAGCAAAAGCATCTGAAAGATTCAATTTTTCTACCTTAGAGTTTTAGCCACATCTTACCTGACCCCAGAGACCACATTTACCATCCACAGAAAGAATCAGGGTCCTTCCTCCATGTTTGGGACCAAACCCCATGCTTATTTATTCTAGCTCGCTCTCCAATTGCAAAAGGAGTTGGAGTATCTGCACAGACAACCCAAAACCAGTCAAATCAAACTATGGCTCAGTTTAGCTTAATAGCAATTTAGTCTCCTCTTTACTTATTTGAATCACACAGTCAAAGCCAGCTTGCCATGAAGCATTTTTTAAAGCCTTCCAAAGGACTTCTTTTTGCTTCTAAAAGAGAACATTTAGGTAAATCTTTGGTATTTCTGAAGATTGCTTTTTTTCCCTGGTGGTTTATTCAGATACAGTGTTTCTGCATACTCAAATGCTTTCCTTCTAGTCACTATAGTGCTAACTCCCATTCCAAATCACTGACAAATATGATTTTTGGTTGTGCAGGGTATGCTGCAGGAAAAATTTTCATAGTGCAAGATTTCATTGCAAGAATCTGGAAAAGTTAAAGCCTTTCTATTGTTTTCAAAGTGTATAGAAGATGGATCACCACTGGGTTCCTCATGTTCCATGAACAAGCTTCTCTGCCAGAGGTTACTTATCCGGTATTTAGCATCTATCACTCTCCTTAACTATGGGTACTGCAAAATTCCTCATCTAGGTTACTACATTACATGTAATTACTTACCATTCTGGAGTTCTGCATCATAAACTGCTCACTTTAGATGTCTGAGTTGATACAAAAAACTTTTTATTTCAGACTCGTAAGTAACATCTTCAGCCACTAAACTGAAATGCAATTTTAACCCTTATGTTTCTTTGACTCTTATAATTCCCTTAGCGTCCTTCTACATTGGTCATATGTCTCCCCTGTGTCCAATGCTGCTTTGTAAACATACACATTATTGAATTTTGACCAGCAACAGATCACAGGCTTTACCAAATGGCTGCATGAACATGCTTTGATATTATAATTTCTGTATTTCAATCTTTGCATTCCTTACTCTTTGGCATCAAACAAAAAGAGGACAGAAGCAGTAAAAATGAGATGTAGATGTTTCTTTGAATATGCTTTGTCTCCAAACACCTGTGGAAAGACCCTGAGTAGCCCACTTAGGGCAATACAGCAACAGCCAGGAGTGGCACAGAAGCTCTTGCAGATGCTTGGGAATGGTGTTTGAAGTTGCTGAGGAATGTGCCATGTGTGCAATGTGCCTGACAGACACTCTGCTGCCAGCTGTGCCTGACAAGACACTAACGAGGGTAAGGCAGGGAGAGGAGCAGAGGCACAAACACGAGATAGACCCTGTGTACCACCGTTCCTGTACCCTTGCCTTGGCACCTCCTGCACTGCTTGGTCTCACCTGGGAACCACTGGATGAACCAGTGGTGCAACCTCCTGACTGTTTAGGGCTTTGTGCTGCACTGCCCAACCCTCCTGCATGAGTTGTGTCACAGGCCTGGGGGCAGACAAGACAGGATGGAATATGTCCTGCTTCAAGGGGTTGTAGGGTGTAGGTTTCCCCCAAGCTGATATCTGCGTCTTAGTCCCAGCCACAGGGGAAATGTTTCAAGTGGAGGTTTGCAAATGGCTGGAGAGAATCCAGGGAAGGCTCAGTAAATGCTCTGCTGTTTTAGGTACAGATGGAGCTTTTGTTAATGCCTTGGGGCTGGATGATGGGAGCTGTGAAGATTTACTCTTTGTTTGCTGACAGAGCTCTGAAATATTTGGATAAGCATGGAGATTACTTCTATCAAGCTGAAAAGTCCAGGGTTGTGTAATATGTTTGTACTCCTGAGACTGAGGAATTATCTGACACCTTAGAGGGGAAAAAAAGAATATATTCAGGGCAGTGCAAATGTTATGCTGGCGACTTACATTTGAATGCATGCAACAGTGATAAAACAGTGAAATCTGTATCAAGAATACAAAAAATTCAATGTTTGTAGTCTCTATGTAAAAGACAAAAAGGTGTTTCCAGTTTACCTGTGACCAGAGGGAGAGTTGCACTGAAAATCATTGCCCCCATCTGCCCACTACAGAGAAGAGTGATGCTTGACCTTGGAACCATAATGTTCCCAACTTCTATGTTTTTCACACATATGCTGGCGGGCCACAATCAGAAAATGGAAAGTCTGGCCATGGAACCAACCAGGTATAAACTAGTATCTTTGATTTCTCTGGTTGCTAGAGAGTAACTCAAAAAGAGGGAAGTGAACATTGCCACTGGGGCTTATACCCTCACCTGACTGCGCTGCCTGGATGCCCAGCTGGGAGGGCTCACAGCCAGCTCCACGTGCTGGAGCAGGGGCTGACCCAGGGGCGCCTCTGAGGCCCCTTCCCATCCCAGCTGCTCTGCGAAGGGGTGGCCGTGCTCTGGAGGACAGCAAGCAGACTGGGGGGTGCACGGAGCCCGGGCAGTCTGCCCCTTCTGCTGGGGCACAGGCAAGGCTGGGGCTGCGGCTGCCGGCCAGGATCACAGGGAGTCCTGGGTGGGTGGCAGAGCAGGTCTGGCCAGACTGTTGGGACCACTGTAGCACAAATAACACCTCACTACTTCTGCAGTTCCCTATGCCTGCCAAGTACAAAGAGCAGCAACACAAGAAAAAAATGAATATTGCATTAATCACTTGGTCTTAAACTGAAGAGAGGCTGTGGGGCATGGCAGCAGCACATGGAAGCTCATTCCCCATTGTGGGTTAGATTGGGTGCTGTGTTCTCACTAAGCCTGAAGAGTTGGACAGTTTGTGGATCAGACTAGGTTTCTGTGGTGGCCAACACAGCGGCTAGGATGGATTTTCTTCTCCTATGCAGCTTATTTGCTGCCTCTTTCCATCTCAGGAGGAAATCTTCTTCCGTATTGAAGGTTTAGTGGAAGGCTTCAGTGCACCTCTGGACATTTACATAAATACCTCACAAATATTTTTGAGGACAATCATACATATTTTCATTCAAAAGTGTTCTGAATTAATATTTTTCAATGGGGAACAATTGAGGCATTTTAAGTTCTAATCACAAAAGTTGGGCTTCTGCCAAATAATTTGTTATTAATTACCTCTAGGCCCGGGGTATTCAAGTAAAGCACCAGAATAATGTCACCTGTGAGAGAATAGATCATGCAGCTGGGAGAATGAAAATTAGGCCATTACAGCATACAAAATACATCAACAGAAAATCATAGAATCATTAAGGTTGGGAAAGATCTACAAAATCATTGAATCCAACCATTAACCTAATGCAGATCAGTCCACCATTAAACCACGTCCCTAAGCACCACATCTCCATGCTTTTTGAACACTTCCAGTGATGATGATTCCACTACTTCCTTCGGCAGCTTGACCAATCCTTCAGTGAAGAAATGTTTCCCAGTATCCAGTATCTCCTCTGGGATAACCTGAGGCCATTTCCTATTTTTCTGTCAGTTATTACCTGGGGAAAGAGACGGACCTTCAACTCATATTCCCCAATGTATAATCCCTGCTCTGAGCAAGAGTTTGGACAAGGTGACTGTCACAGGCCTTTCTAAATTTTGTTAGGGCTGAGCAGTAATCAGTAGCTGTGAAATGGAAAAAACAAGTTTTTATTACCTATTTCTTTTAGATAAAGTGGTTTGTTTAATATTCAGTATTTTCATTTGAAGTCTCTATACATACCTTCTGAGAAGCACATCCACCTTTGTTTCCTGTTTTTCTTGACCAATACAAGCATTTCAATTGCTCTGATGTTAACCAGCTTTTCCTGTGTTTCTTACTTCAACCACTGATCTCCTGTTGGAGACACAGGGACTAACATCTTCCCATCCATGTTCCCACTCATAGGAAAAAGGCCATGTGTGTATTTTTTATGAGTACCTACAGTGCTCTTTAGCGTTTGGGAGAGGAAGGCTGAAAATTACCTGTTTGTTAGGAAAGCTGCTGCTTGTGATTCACACAGGAGTTGCAGGGTCCACAGCCTTAAGAAGGCTTAGAAAAAAATGTTGTTCAAGAGGATCTCATCATCTTCACAGTTAAACACTAGTGTTGTAGTTGTTTTATCTCAAAAAGTGGAGTTCTAAAGGATTCAGGTAGTCCCAGGTGTTACTCAGCTGCACCTTGCCAATACTTTGGGAAATTGAGCAAGCTCAGGGCTTGGTGTGCCCTCATGGCCAAAGAAGTAGAGCAGAAGCACAGCATGTTGTTCTTCTCCAGCAGCAATCCACAAGCAGCTGACCTTGGCCTCAGGTCAGAGCCACTCAGCAGGATCTGCTATTCCTGAAGTCACCATTTGCTCTGCAGCCTATCCCAGCCTGCAGTGAAGAGATTGGATGTCTGAGGAGCAATTGGATGTCTGAGGACCATGGGATAGCTGCATGACTAGGTCCAGGCATGGAACCTGGCAGCAGCTCAGCCCCTTGTCAGGGTAAGACCCAAGCATGTACCTGTGCCTCTTCTGTGCCAACTCTGCTAGAAGGAAAGATGACTGTGGTGTGGAAAGAAGATATGGTATATCTAGATCCTGCTTGCAGTGAGACCCCAAAGTGGGCTGTGTGGTGTTCAGTGAAACAGTGAAAAGCATGTTGTTTGAGTTTCCCTGTAGCTCAGAACTGTTTAGGTCTCCAAGGCCTGCAAAGCAGAGGCAATGGAGATGGTCATTTATGGCACTGCAAGGTCAGGGGACGGTTCCTCTGCTCAGGTGCAATAGTGCAGTCCAGAAGTGATGAAAGTTTTTAGCTAATGGCTCATTCCACGGATCTGACAAGTGGAGGTGTGTTAATGGTAGGGTCAGCATGCAGTGTGAGTTACCCTGATCTGGGTGTCAGCACAGAGAGAACACCATTCCTCAGCCAGGTGGAGAGTAGGGCACATGACACTTCACTGAAGGGCAGGTTTGCAAGAGATCCAAAGGACTTTAAAAGTCTATCAGTCTTTGGATGGGACCCTGGCCATATCTCACGATCATGACAGAGACTAGATTGACAATGTTGAAAAAAATCCCAACAATCTGTGTGGATCTCAACTAACAGCATGCTAGTGAAGTTTACAAAGTAAAAAATTAGCTCTGCCTTTTCCTCAGTGGCCTCAGCTCTGTGTCTCCCTGCACACAGTATTGCAGGAGAGCCTGTCATTACAGCATCCTTCAGCATAAATGCTGCCATTTTATTCTGGATGTCACTTGGCAACTTGTGGTGGCACATGTTTTGGATTTTACTTTGCTTGTTCTTGTTATATGAGTTATTTCTAGAAAGTTTAATGTAAAATGGTTTGTTCTTTGTACCCCCCTCCTGTTCCTTTCCCTTTGTTCATCCCCAAGTTTGTCAGATACTCGTTAAGTGTCAGTCATTAGTTACATAACTCCCTGGTCCTGTCAGTCACTCTGTGGCCTCTCCCTGCGCCCAGAAAATTCCAAGAGAGGCATCAAGTGATTGGGCAGGATCACAGGGGTCCCCTCCCGTTTGGTTATGATTTGATGTTGCACCTGTATATCATGCTAAGAGACACTCCTTACTTTTCTGTTACTGGTTTGTCGCTGTACCCATCCCTGAGATCCGCCCCCCCCCCCTCTTTATAAGTTGCTCCCTTCACATTCTCCAGGTCTCTTCTGACACAGAGCTCTGGAGTGAGGATCCCCCTGATCCAATAAAGTCTGTAGCTCTGTCTCTGAAGAGTTCCCCCTTTCATCTCCTGCCTTCGCCGTGTCCCTGCTCTTGGTCAGCCAAGAACCCCCAGTGTCATCGTGGTGCCAGGGCTGGCCGAGCCGGGCCACACAGGCAGCTGCTAAAGCAACTGAAAGTGCTACTGTAAATAAAACCCACACACTGTTCAATAATTTAAAACAATAGTGGTTAGACTCAAGTATTTATATAAAATAGGATCCTAATGTTTGCTTGAAAATCTTACAGGTTCTTCTAATTTTGTTTACAAATTAAAGGCACCAAACTTCTGATATCAGCCCTTGTGTTTGATGACTGTTCCCTGTTTACTCCTGATGCACCCTTGTAACTTTACAAATACAATTTTTCTTAATAACAGTTGTCTTAAAAAATCTCTTAAGAAATATTGTGGACAGAAGTATTGTACACCAGTCCAAAAACTTAATCTGATGCAAATTTTTCCAGGTCCAGTGACTTCAGCAGATGATTGACACCAGATGGCCCACCATGTTTGATATCATTACATTAAGGTATTAACATATGTATAATTTTCTTTGTACTCTGCTTTATTGGTAGTGTTTTCTTTCTATCAGCTTCAGTTGACTTTTGCAACCTTTATTCAGGGGGATGATATATATTCCATGTGAGTAAACTTGTTCTGTGATGGATAAATATCAAACTGCTACCTACTTATATAGATAAAACTTGTTTGGTAAAGGTTTTTTTAGCCTTAAGCCATATTTTGAAAATATTTTTAATAGGAGGAAGTTGTGACTCTGATAGTGGAGTATTATTTGTGTGAGAATATATTGATTTTCTCTTTTATAAAAATGTGTCTAATTTGAAATGGACAGCTCTATAGCAAGTCCAGGCTATGCAAAATTGTATATTTCACCTATTTTTCTCTTGGGCATGAGCCCTTTCTTCATTAATAGATACAGAATCATAACTAGGTCATTTAAGACTATAGATAGGGAATTCTGTCTCTTATAGTAAAGACAAATACAGTTAAAGTACCTTCATAAATAGCCTACAGCTTTCCAAAGATGGGTTTTTGGTTTGGCATATTGACTTTGCATTTATGAGGCAAGTGTAAGAGAACATCTGGTTTGTTTTATCATTAATTCTGGGAATGTCCATTAATAATGCATTTTTGGGAATTGTTTTTGTTATTCCTGGAGAGCACTGTAATGAACAATCCTATGCTTATTCTGCTGAGAGACATATTTCAGCTTAAAGGTTGTTTTGCAGTCTTAATTATATTAGTTGCTATCTCCATTTTTACTGCCCAAAAGTGTGTACTATTTAAATGAATTGCTGAGAAAGATGCCAGTGCACATTGTGGAAAGCTAAACTTCATAGTAGTTTAAAAAATAGGTGGTTTGCCCTTTTTGTTTTTTTGAAATTAGGTTAAAATATTTTTTCTGTGATTCTGGCCTATGTTCATACAACCTTAGGAAAAACACAGTATTAGTAACTCACACCTATTTTTTCCCAGTTATCAGCCTAGCTATGAAACAATTATGAGTGGATAAATTGTTCTTGGTGTTGGCAGGAAAATGAGACATCAAACACCTCAATGTTCTTCTAAAATTCCCAGTTCTAGTGTAGCCGGATCACATAACTCCATAAATTGAAGCAAGATTTTCCCAGGACACTTAGGCAAGCAGTGGTATATGTTGGGTTGTGATTGAAGGCCCCACCTATGGCAGCTTGGCATGGTTAAGGAAAATCTGGAGCTCCCATCAAGTCCCTAGGTGAAGGAGCTATGGGAGTCAGCACCGGAAAAACAGGATTGTCTGGCAGTTCAGAGTACAGTCAGGAAACATGGATTCTATTCCCCATTTTGGTCTGACATCTGATCCATGCAAAGTGTCTCTGTTTATAGCATTGCAATTATGGATCTAGCGTGGAGCTAATTAAAATAACATGAGATTCTTTCCCTTAACTTCCTGGGTGTCAGATCCAGCCCCCACACTTACTCTGGGGATTTCTACCTCATGTCTGTTGTGGGGTACACACCAAGCCTTCATCCTCTTTACTTAATGATTTAATTCTGTTTATTTAGCTGAGAAAGAACCTTTTCCAGGTACCAGCAGAGCAGCTGGGGGCAGGGTTGCAGTGGTGGCCTTGTCTGTAGCACAGAAGATCTGTGTGCACTTGTGGGAAACAACAACACAACACGCAGCTGAACTCCAGTAGTCACGCCTGGGCTCAGAAACAGTGTGAAAGCCAGATCCACACAACTCAAACATCAATTTTTTAAAGAAACAGGGAATATTATTTTTTTACACTGTCTGTTTAAACCAAGACCCAAATCAACAGCTCTCTCTTCACTGCATTTTTCCTAGAAAAAGGAGAAAGTTTCTGCAATCATTCATGCATTCTACCAATCCAGCAATGTATATGGCATCACTTACTGTACTGATTTTCTAATTTTCCAGGACCAAGTATAGCAGCCTCTGAAGAGATCAGCAGCTGGGGAGAATTTTGGATATCCAAATTCCTAATGACCCCAGAGTAGTATTCCCAAACCTCTTGGCAGTTCCAAATTTCATGCCAAAAGTTGCAGGCATCTGTCTTACATTTTGAACATTTGTCATCAATATTCTTACTTAATTTAAACATCCGCTTAGGGGGGTCATGTATTCTCAATGAATAAAATTAGCTGCATGTAACCAATCTGTGAATTTGAGTTTAATCATAGAGCTCCGGTCTGGTTACAGATGTCTTTGTCCAAGGACTGTAGTTTACTACTGAATGCCTTCCCCATTAGCTTGGGGATTATCAAGCAAGGATTTATACCGTGTAGAAACCTTTTTCCTTTCTAAATACATAACTGAATGCTCTCACTGGGGGGATTAAATTCAGGCTCTCTGAAAGACCTACAGCTGGTTATCTCCTTTAGCACTGACTTTGCAATCCACACTAAGGTGAGGGGCAGGGCATGGTCTCGCTGCCTTGGGAGCATAGCAGAGATCAAATTGCCAATGAAAGTCACAATTCAGTTCCTGCTCCCTCTTGCGCCTGAGGGAGGAACAAGGTGGCCACCACCTATTTTTCTGGGTCAGTTTGCTGCCTGCTCCCACCCTCTCAGCTGCATTGGCCGAAGCTTTTAGGATGCTCAGTTAAAGATCCTCTAGCTCTCACTCCTTTGCTTCAGCCTTTGCTGCTCCCTGTGCTTGTGGCACCCACTCACTGCTCAGTGCAGGTGCAGTCAGGGGTGAACAGCTGAGCCTGTGGAAAAGGACTTGCTCTCCCCTTTCTGAAATCAACATTATGATGTGGTAATTCATCACAAACTTGTCAAATCCTTCTTTGTATCATAAACGTTCTGCACAGATGTGATTTACAGTTTCTCACATAGCGCAATTTACCTAATTAATCTATTTTAGCAGAGTTGTAGCTTTGATGTGACAGCAATGACAGTGTGCTAGCAGTGCATAAACTACAAACATTTTAATTAATGTTTTTATTTGCATCATATCAACATAACCAAGGAAGAAGCAGAAACAAGATCTGAGACTGAGCCTCTGCTCTCCATCCTGGTCTAAGCAGTGCCTATTTCCATGATATTTAGCTTGTAGCACGTGTAAGCTATTGTGAATGATGACCTATTCGGTAGATCAAACTGCAGACCATAAGTTAGACTCTCCCACTTTAATCATTAAATCTAGAACCAGCCCTCCTTAAAGAAGAAATAATTCATATGACTCTTGGAGCTGAAGGGTTTGATTGTGATCTTCACATCCTCACATCTCCAGTATCCGGGAATAAGTCCATTCAACTACATGTAAAATCATCTGATTTGAATGTTGAATTAGTAAGAGGTAAGGATAAAATTAATCAGTTTCTTTGCTGTGATGACATGTACAGGTTTTCTTTTCCCAAAAGACACTAGATTAATCATTCAATACTCAGTTTCCCTGTGAAGCAGCACAGCCTCATTTCTCTTCAAGCGTTAGGAAGCATGATGACCTCAGACAGCTCTGAGCTGCACTGTGAAGGCCAAGTGTACCAAACTGAATCCAAATGACACAGAGAATACTTGCTGTATATTTTTCCTGAACTCTTTCTATATAAAAAAAACCACAAAGCTTTCAAAGGTTTTTGAAATACTGAAAAGGATGCAAATATATGAATTCCTGCTTTAGGGATTGCTTTGGATAATGCCTGGTATTAATTATTCTGTTGTGATAATAAATCCTTACAGAAAGTAGAAATCAAGGGTCATGAAGAATACTTTGCTAAGAGATCCACAAGAAACTAAATGATTGATGTGTGTGAGCTGTGTAAAGAACTAATCCTTCTTCAGGTAATCCTGAGATGTTTTCCAAGACACATACTCTTCAGCCATTCATTAACATCATCAGATCAAATTCTTGAAGTTTTTTTACTCATTATGGTGGATTTAATCTAGTTCTGGCTTTTGCACTGTCTGTATTAAAAAAACCTCTCAGGAGCTGAACAAAGGTTACTTGAAGCAGCACACAGGCTTTTGAAGACCAGAGGAATACACACTGTATTTACCTTTCTCAGTCATCTCTGTCTGACAGACGAGTGCAGAGATGTAACATTGGACATGGGATGGAAGCCTCTGCCAGCACTCAGCCAGGGCGATGGGGGTGGTTTTATCTTGTGCATCTTTTCACAGAAACTCTTCCAAGATGAACTGAGAGTGGAACTGGGGATGGTACCTTTCTACACCTTCAGAGCCAGAGTGTAGTTCACAGTGGCTGCTTCAAACCCGAAGCCCAAAATACACTTGCCTAAAATTCTGCCTTGGAGTTGTTTGAACTTGCCCTGCCAGCAGTGCCTGGCAGACATCTGATGTTGTGCACCCTGTATGTGCTGTGTCATGCTGTGTCAGGCTGTGTGACCCCTTTCATGCCCCAAACTGCACACTTCCTTTCCTCTCCACTATTCCCTATTGCCTGATCCTGTGCTTCTGAGAGCACCTAATACTCTTCCACCCATGAAATTTTTCCCTCTTGTCTCAGCCACTGCAGCTGGGACATTCCATCTTCTGGGATGTGGGGCTCTGGTTTGCACGTCTGTGTCTGCTCAACTGGACATACCCCAGAGTGTCCTACCTCAAAACTGCTTTCTCTGTGTTTCCACTGTTCCACCTTCTGTCAGTTTGCTAAATAGTCATTAGCATTAAGCCTAGGCACTGATGACTTTTTTATTCCACTAACAGTTTCTCTGATGAGATTAAAGCCAGTCCTACATTTTTTTCTTCTTTGCCTCCTCCAGCTTCATCACATCTTAACTAATACAAATAAAATTAGAAGATGGATTTGGTGTTCTCCTTGATTTCAGGGTGAGAATAGCAGCAACTCTAGTACTGCATATAAAACACAGTCTCCTCTCATTTCTCACTATTTTCCTGGGGAAAGAAAAGAAACATCTTAAGAACCACTTTTATTCATTCTGTGGCTCCACAGAAAAGATAGATGTCACCTAGTAATTTTTTTGAAGGATGAAAATCAGTCTACACCCTTCTCTTCTACTTCTTTTGTTACATTAAGCATATTGGATCTGGGATTTGAAGGTTAATGCCAAGACACCTGAACTGGATCCATTTGCTGCTGAAGGCAGCATGAATGACAGCTCAGAGAAAGGACATCAGCACTGGGCAGGAGCCACCAACAACACAGTCATGCCTGTTGGCCCTGGCTCTCTGCCTGCTGTGACAAGGGACACAGGTCACCAGGAGCAAAGGTGACCAGGGACTGCAGTTATCAGGAGTACCAGGGACCGTGTTCTGCCCCATCAGAACTACATATGTGCGAAGTTATCTGGTTTCCAGAGGGTCTGTAACAGAAGCAGCAAGAAGCTTGTGTTGTCTTTCCCTTCTCCCAAGCTATTTTACATGTGTGCATTCTGCTCAGACGAAAAGCAGAAATTGGTGAAACAGCAAGCTAAACCTTCTTCCACATCATCCTGTTTTGGGCCAGCAGTGTTTAATCAGAGAGATGATAAATGAGGGTTCTCCTAACATGAGAACAGATGTGAGCTGTTTTGCCATGCCACCAGGGCCAGGGGTAAGGATTCTGGCTAGAAACTGCCCCCAGGCAGTGCTGGAAGAGAGGGAACAGGATGCCTGTAGCTGGGGTTTAGAGGTTCAGCGAGGAGCACCGATGGTGTCTGCTTCAAAGGAGGGTCCCAGAGGCTCCTGAAGGAAAGGAGCTGTGAACACAGTGGGGATGATATAAGCTAGTATGGTTCAGGAAACCTCTGGAGCACAGGGCTGGAGAAACTATCCCATCCTGCAAGGACACCAAGGAGCTTTGCTTTAAAGCCTTTTACTTGAGCAGTCTCATCCAGACATTCTGAGTTTTCTCCTATTTACTAATTTTAATGTTTGGCTTGTTATTTTGTTCTGTAATAAAAAAAATGCTTTAGGGATTGGAGGTCATCTGGTATGCTGGCTTCACAGAATGTCTGGAGCAGCTTCAATTCAAACCTCTTGCCAGTTCAAGTCCCATTGCAGCATTCAATAGGGAATTAAAGAACTGGATATGTTTCTCCTGTCTCCAAGCTTAACTCACTGTCTGGAGTTATGTCAGTTCAGAGAAGCTGGAATAATTTAAAAATCTGGAAATTTAAAAAGCTGGAAAATAATGTCAGCTGTTTTAAAAGAGCCCAGTGGACCTGGGGATCAGTACATGTGGGGTTTGTGGTCTGGACAGGTTCTGTATCTGCTCTCTTTAATGTCATTCTCAGGGTTGTTAGGACAGTGCCGAACTTACAGAGACTTTTCAGACAATCTCAGTAGTCTTCCCAATCCTGCCAAAAACTAGTCTCAGAATTAATATATTTTGTCTCTCAGCTGTCAACTTTCCTTTTAAAGCTCTTAGACCAAAAATATATCTATTTTTGTTAGCTCTAATAGTGACTTGGATAAGCAAACAGTAAGTGCAGTTTGGGTGCCCCTGGCTAAAAAATGTATTTGGCTCTGTATGGATTCTGCAATCTTTTTGAATCTAATTATCTTTGCACTACTCTCCACTAAACACCCCATAGCTACAGGACTGTAATAGCATCTCCAAATCACACTAACATCCCCAAATCAAATCCCTAGGTTTTCCTCTAAAGCATGGAATGAGGACAGGCATCCCCGAAGTGGACAGCATTGCCTTGGGCAGACCCCTCTCCCAGTGAGTGAAATATGCTCAGGGTGAGGATAAGTCCCAGATCACTCATTTCACCCTGTAGTGTGAAAACTATTCTTCCTCCTGCAGAGGGCTTCCAGCTCTCCTCTGAAATTCAGTGCCAGTGAGTCATCTGGAAATCAGCTTGTGGTCATTCCCTTCTATCAAAATATGGCTGCTCCTTTGGCTGGCTCCAGTTGATGTTTAAAAGAAGTTGGGCTCCACGCTCTTACGTCGTGGCAGGGGGAGCTCCTTCTCGTGCTGGTGGGATGAGACAATGAAATGATGAGAGGGAGGCTACAGGCACTGCCAGTCCGGCTCTGCAGGTCCTGGTGTACTGTGGACAGAGCAAGTGGCCTCATGGCTCCTCAGAAGCACCATGCTGCCACTCTCACCAAACCTTTAGCTGTGTGAAAACTGCAGCAGATGTAAAATGTCAGTGCCTCCCAGAACATGTAGTAGCTGAATTTCAGCTTTGGCCTTGGGTATTTCATCTTGGATTGAAGCACAATTTGTCCCTCTTTTGTGTGATGCTGCTCTCTAAGATTAATTTTAACATCTCAGGTTGGCTTTTCTTGTTTTTTTCTTGTCTAAGAACAGTAGCCATAACTAATTCTACAGTCTGCAGGAACTTCATATTCCGTGAAATGGGAGTGTGACGTCATGTCTGCAGTAATAGAAATGCTTTACACAAAGGCTGCCCTTTTTTGATTAACAATTGTAAAGGGTGAGATGCAAAAGTTTGACATACTACAAAATGATGTAATTTTCACACTGGGATCTCTTCTACAAAACAAGACATGAGTTTCCATGACAGAGATTAAGTTATTAGTAGATAAACTAATGCATTAAGTAAGTGGAAACAGCTAATTGTGTGAGAGGACTGAGGGAAAAGTTGCAGCCAAGGGTTGTGTGATTTGTCTTGTCGCTCCTCATGTATTTAGTCAGCTACAAGCATTTTAGCTGCCTGTTTGAAGCTGTTTGAGAATAAGCTTTGAGGAGAATCTCCACGGATGATGTATGAACAGGGAGAGATGACTTACAGTCAGACAGACAGTTCTTCTTCACTTGAGAGCAGGTGGCAGGGGAGAAAACTGCCTTGGAAGTTCCATCTCTGAATAACAGAGGCCAAAGGGTCATGTGGAACAAACAGGCCAACATTATGAGAAAAGGATGATGGTCGGATAAGGGAGACTGTCAGGTAAGCTGAAGATGACAAAGAGCATGAAGTCAGAGGTTTCACCAAGGCAAGTTGTCACAGACAGTTGGTAATGTGGCATCAGGGCCAGCCAGGGCAGATGGTACACTTGGAGCAGTTACCACAAAATTTGAAAAAATATCCAGGCACTGGCTGCAAACAGGGATGCCAGTGCACCTTGGGAGGAATTGTTGTGATGAATGCAGAATAAAGTGAAACAAACCAATGAGTTATTCTTTAAAAGCAGAGAGATTAACTCCCACTTTATTTTGAAGGGAGAGAAGAAAGTGAAAATGACAAAGAAAAAGAATTTTTTTTTTTTTCTATTTTAAGGGAACACTACAGAACTACATTAAAATCTCCCCCTGAGCTGCTATTTTGTCTCCATGGCCCAGTTCCCTGCTTTGGGCTGATTTAAGCCTACCAAAGCCAAAGCAGCTCCTGGTTATGCTCAGCTTTTTCAGGGTGACTCACTGGAAACCCTGCTGCAGCTACTTCTGGTGTGTTTTTCCTTTACAGTGTAAGAGCTCCTTGCAAATTAAAAGGCTTTCTGGTGAAGATATAAGCTCATCGCATCTTGGTCTCCACTGAATTAAGTATTTTTTTCTATATTATTAATAACATATAAATGATATTTCTTTTCCAAGGCTGATGGTGGCTGATCTAGGAAGGTGCTTGTCAGGCCATACATATCTTTTCTTTTAGATCAGATTCTTGCTTATAAAGAAAGAGATAATGTCTCTTATTATCCCTTAAAATATTCAGATGATTTTATTTAGTCACATCAATCAATGATTATTTCAAGTTGTCAAGACTTTTCTCCAGATGGCTAGAAATAGTTTAAACAGATATACTATTATTGGGTTTTCATTAGCAGAGCAAGGCTGTAAAAACCAGAATTTTTAATGGATAATTGGTGGAAGTTTAAGAAAGCATTCCAAGTGGATTTTATGATCAGGTGCCTCTTTATAGCCTTTATACTCACTGAGGGTAACAGATTCAATCTGAAGGGGGATGTGAAGGTCAAGGCAATGCTGATTCACTCTGGAATGAAGGATTGACAGAAATGTTCAGCTGTAAAATGGTACCTCCAACTTACTTTAATTCCTTTAGGCAGCATGGTTTACTAAGACCTGTGAACAGAGTATATCCATGGCTTGACACGGCTAAAAGCTGTATCCTAGGGAGAGGTTAGGTCACCATGATTTTTATTTTGATATTTTCTACTCCTACTTTACAAACCTTTGAGGTAATCATAATTACCTGACCTAATGGAAGCTGAATAGTGTGCAGCCTTTGAGATCTGAAATTTGCTTTGCACACCACATAGTTCATTAAAGACTGCCTGACAGGTCTCCTGGAACTGTCTCCTCAGCTGGTGGAAATCGGGGTAGCTGCACAGGCTTCAAAGGATCTGTCTCTCCATTCTCCTCTTATGTGTAAACAGCCTCTTAAACTAATGAACCGAGATCTCAGGTTCATGACACAGTTAGAAAGGGAAAGTAGATAAGATGAACTCCTGCAACATTCACATCTCGAGTCTTGGCTGTTTTATTATTTAGTAATCAGAAACAGAACTTTAGCACTTAGTATAGGCTAAGGATAGGTTTGGATGAGACAGGCAGTTGATTTCACACACAAATATCATATCTAGCAATTTGTATTATGTACTCTGCAGCTAAATCTGTGCATCAGAAGAGGCATCTACATTATCAGGGGGCTGGAGAGTAAAATGGGAGATGATGGAATAAATCTAGGAGGTGCTTCAGAATTTCTGGGGTATGGAATGAGCCAGAGCCCAAAGAGATTCTTACAACAGGTTACAAACCCTACACAGGGAAGCCTCTCTTCTGTGAAACCCTCACTCCTCAAGCATCTTCTTGTGCTATTTCTGTTTTGTTCAGGTCTCAGTGCAGCACCCATCACTTCTACCTGAGCTAACAGGCTGTGACCTGACACTTGTCCCTGCCTGGTAAAATGACTTCTGCCAGGGGAGAGTCTGCCCCAACCCGCAGGGTCCCTGCAGGGATGATGGCAGTGTCTGGAGTGCTGTTCCACATCCATAAGAGCTTTGAGGGGCAGCAGTAGAATGGTCCTGGTGTAATTAGACTATGTCCATGAAGGAAAGCTGGACAAGGATGGCTTATAAATGTTTTTTTTTATTTATTAAATTTGATATCCATGAAGTTTTACTGGTTAGCAAATGTACTTACATGCCAATTTACTGAGAGTCAAAAACCAGAAGCAAATAATTCTGCATGTTACATACAACAATTAATAACCTTTTAATACTCTTCTGTGATGGTTTGCAGGAAATAAAGTTGTACTATTAACATTCCTGTAAAACCATTAGTCCTAAATGCATGTAATTGATGGGAGTACTAATGTTTGTAAAATGAACTGAGACTGATTTATAAGCCTGATAATAAAATAGTTCAGTAAAGGGCTTTGATCTAATAGCTGTGAAAGCAGTACACACACCTTAATGATTATCCTTGCAGATATCCATCCTCCTTTCAACTTTTACTAGCTTCAGTCATGACTATTTGGAAAGGAAAAATCCCAGCTAAATGCAGCTTAATAGAGACAACCTTGATCAGTTACACTCCGTTCTCCTTTCAGATACGAGCATCCAGCAGACTCCTTGGACAATTATCAGTCTTACTTTATCTGAGTATTGCTGTTGGCTGAGATTAAAGAAAATAAACACCTTGCCTTCTTCCTGGACTGGTCAAAGATTTCCCCTATCTGACATGTGCTGAAGTCTAATAAACTATCTTCTCCAGCACAATCCTTCTTCTGCAAAAGAAGTATTTATGCATGTAATATTAGCCATTGTAAATCCCAAGTTGCTTTGGTCCATTGGATCCACTCACTTTGCTAGTTTTCCTTCCCTTTTCCTCCTTCTTGATATAAATTGTAGTTTAAAAATCAAATCAAATCAAATCAATCAATATTCACTCCATTTTCCCATAATACTGAAAGAGTTAATTTTGCTCACTAAATGAATACTTTTAATTAACTTTTAGGCACACTTAACAAACTCAAAAGATTGCATTCATTATGTTAGTGAGAGGTGATCTTCCTGCAGATGGCTCAGTATTTATGGTGCTTGTCTAAGAGTCTCTCCTCTGTTTCCTAGGATTAGGACTTGATACTGCACCACAAGGTTTTACAGGCTGGTTGTCTTAGCTCTTTAAGATTAAGATATTGTCCTTTACACAAATAATTCAGCATTTTTTGTAGTTGTTCAGTGTGTTGAAACTCTCAGCTTCTTCCTCTATCACTATCTACCACAGCTTTTTTTCCCTCAGGCAATGTGTAAGCAGTTTAGAGTGGAAGAGGTTGAGAAGAGCAGTTCTCTCTCCAATTTCCTCCTCTCTATACCTCAAAGTCTAGCAGGTAGGACACCCTTCGGAACAGTGAGAGGCTTCACATCAAGTCCCTGTGTTGAAGCAGGCAGCAGGAAGACAGGAACCTGCATCTATCACAACCCACATGCATATTATTTACTGGCAGGAGGGACCAAGCAGAGGGAAAGAGGAAACATTATTGCAGGTTTCATCTGTTCCTGTGCAGTCTCTGAAATCAATATAGCTGGTTTAGACAAGTTGCTGTCAATGCCTTCCCTTCCCTTCCCTTCCCTTCCCTTCCCTTCCCTTCCCTTCCCTTCCCTTCCCTTCCCTTCCCTTCCCTTCCCTTCCCTTCCCTTCCCTTCCCTTCCCTTCCCTTCCCTTCCCTTCCCTTCCCTTCCCTTCCCTTCCCTTCCCTTCCCTTCCCTTCCCTTCCCTTCCCTTCCCTTCCCTTCCCTTCCCTTCCCTTCCCTTCCCCTATATATATGTATATAATTTTAATTTTTAAAAGTATGTAAATCCAGCAAAGCTCTGATTTCTGCAGAAAATTACCAATTAGGAACCAAACCCCACAGCACATTTTCCTTATATTTGGACAGTTTTATTTAGATTAGTAACTTTGCTGACAAGCTAAAAGTTTGCCTGTCTGGAACATCATTCAAAAACTGGAATGGAATTACTTCATCTTCATAACATAATTTTAAAGGTATGCAGTGTGGTATCAACCCTGAGAATTCATGTAGGTAACAAACATATATCACATTGCAGGTTGTATTTACTTCTGATTGCTTTCTGCTGCTCTGGATGAAAGTATTTCTAACAGGAATCCAAATGTATTTCCCCGCTCAGTGAAACTGCCATTCATAATGCAAAAATAGACAAAAATTGCCTTCCAAAAACCCTTTGGATTTGTCATCACTCTTTGAGCGATGGTACCGGGAAGAATACTTCATGGTCGAAGTGATTCCAGCCAGGAGGAGGGCTGAGTAAACTCTGTGGGCCACTCGCAAGCTGGATGTCTGCACCGCGCACGGCTGCACAGTCATTAATGAGGTCTCTGGGCAGCGCTGGCTCCCGATGATGGCCCAGAGCTGCAGACGACGGCTCCGAGCTGAGATGATGTCCTCGAGCTGAGATGATGTCCCCGAGCTGAGATGATGTCCCCGAGCTGCGGACGATGGCCCCGATCTGCAGACGATGTCCCCGAGCTGCGGACGATGTCCCCGAGCTGAGATGATGTCCCCGTGTGCCCCTCCCCGGGCAGGCGCTGCTGTGTGCCCGGGCTGTGCCCCGGCTCTGGCCGCCCGCCCGCGGGGGATGCGGGGCTGGCCCCGGCCCCAGAGCCCTCCCTGTGTGACCTGGCCGGGGTCTGTTCACCCTGTCAGAAAGGCTCGGACGGCTCTGACGGCGAGCCGTGAGCCCGTGTTGGTTGAGCTCTCGGACTGACGGGCCCCCGCCGGGTTCGGTCTCCCCGGGGCAGCGCTGGGTCGGGCAGACACGCCAGGCTGGGCTCACACCGCACCCGCGGGGAGGTGTGCCAGTCGCTGACAGCTTTTACAGCTTCTTTCTTTCCCGGGAGAGCCAGAATGTCAACCTAAGTGGTATAAGGCTACATTCATTAACTTTGGAAGACCTTTGAGTCTTGAATTGCATAGAATGCAGTCGTGCAAAAATAGGCAAAAATGTAAATGTGTGGTTACAAACTTGAAGCCAAATCAAAAGAAAACAGATACCCACCTAAAGAAAAATCAAATAAATTTTGGCTTCGTGTCAGTGACCTTGCCATCTCCTGTGTATTCTTAGTGACAGGGAAAAGCATACCATGCAATGCCTTCCCATGAAGCATTTAATTTTTCTCTTCATTAGTTTCATCAGTGGGGAAGGGCCACTGCTCACAAGATTTGCTTTTACATAAATCTGAGTGGTAAAATTCAACATTTTCTGCTGGAACCATTCTGTATACAACCTGTCCATTAGTCACCTAATACATTTTTTATCACTTCATAGTTCATTTTCTTCCTTTGACCTTTGAGGATTCCCAAGGAATTCTAAAACCCATTAGTATCTATGAACACTCACAGTAAATCCATAAATGATTGCTTAATGGTCATTGCTAATCAGAATTAAGCAATCTTGGCATAACTACAGCTTTTATATATTGGGGGGTTTTTTTCTTATATGGTGCACAATTTTTTTTCTTTATTTATTTGCAATACTTATTTTAAGTATCAGATGATAAAATAAATGTGAGTTTCTGAGGAAAAGCTGATAAAATATTATACGCATCAAGTGCTGAAGTCCCAAAGGCATTTAATGAGAGGCTGCATTTTTACAAATGACAGAGGGACTGTTTATGAGCATCACAGGGAGCTTACATACTTTGATAGGGATGGATGCAGGGTCTCAAAGCTACAGATAATGGCAGTTAGAGAAAGGGATAGATGAACTTCAAAAGATGGGATTTCATATCGATAAACATCACAGTGTTCAGATGTTTATCTACAGTTCATCTAATCTGGGCTTTTGGATGCTCACAAAGTCCCTGGTACCTCTGCTTTCAGGTAGGCTAGAAATGAAGTGAGACTGTGCACACTTGCAGTATTTTGGCACTTTAGCTTTTATTGCCTGCTGCAGCCATGAAGTGCAGAGGTGAGAGCAAATTGAAAGTAGTGGGCCAGACACTGCCACAAATCTTTTCTGTGCTGGATGCTGAACAAAGGTAAAGGCACTGACAGCTTTGGCTGCCTCAGTGAATTTACCTTCTATGGAGGAAACAAGGGAGTGTAGAACTGTACAGAGTGGAGAAGGGCAGATTTACAAATGTTCTGTAAATTCTACTGTTCGTTGGTTTTGCAGTAAAGTGAAACGTTTATTTACTGGGGTTTTCTTAATTTTAAATACTAAATTCAAGCAGAAGGTGTGAATGATGCAAAGCACTGAGACAGTGAAAGATTCCTGGTGTTTTCAACAGACACTTGATTACCCTCGCTCTGGTGGCAGCAAAGCTATGTGGGTGAAATGCATATACTGAAACACCAAAACGCTGAGCTGCTTTTGTGCAACCTGTTTCCAATATGAGACTCCCTGCTTGGTACCTGCTTAACCATGTGGAGTAGTGAAAAGACAATCTAATCTTGGAAATGTGTTGCTGGACTCAGAATTGTTGGTTGTCCCTTTAAAAGCCCTCTTCTCTGGTGAACAAGGGAGACTCTCAGCTGCATTTTAAAGATGTAAATTTCCAGTTCTAATGACTGAAGAGGCATGAATGCCAAAATAGGAGAAATTAATAAAAAAACTCCAGTTTTTATTATTTTTTTAGAAACTGAGTTCTTATAGCCAAAATGCTTTTTTTCAAGGCTTGAATCATGGTTTTGAGTGTGTTGACACTGAAAACATTGGCCTAGTTATTTGTGATTCACAGGGCAGTTATAAAGCTGTAAATAGATTTTGCTTAGTTTTGATTGTTAGATAGTTGAATTTCCATTGAGCGCCAAATAATCTCTGCCTGTGCTTAAGATAAACGCATTGGAACTCATAAATTGAGGTTATCTGTTGTTGGGTGTCTTGGAGGAAAGGCAACTGAATTCAGTATAGGAAGTTCTTGAGCCAGAAGCAGATGTCACACTCTAAACATCTGAGGCTCATGATTTTTTGGCTGTCTCATTCTGTGCCTTTGTCACGCATTGTGTTCCAGTCTTGCTTTGAGGGGAGCAGCAAGGGAGCACCAGGGCTGCCTGATGTCGTTGTGTATTGTCATGTTCCACCATCATTTATGGTCAGGATCCTCATCCAAAGCCCTATGAGGTCCAGCAAGAGACTTCCCCTGATCTCTGTGGTGTCAGAGCAGCCCCTGCCTGGCCACTGTGTCCCTTCTGCCAGAGGGTAGGTTCTGCTCTGCTTAGCTTTTCATGAAAAATAATTGCTTTCCTTTCTTCTAAGGAATATGATTTCAAAACCAGAATTTTCCAAATATTTTATGTATATTTAATTTAATATTTCAAAAGACACATACTCCTAGAAGAACACCTATATTTGCTTAAGCTAATCCATTGTCTATTATGCATTTAACCTGGACTGCTTTCACCTCTTATTGTATCTGTTCTGATTTTGGTGGCAGGGTTTAATGTGATAAAAAGGGGCTCTTTTTTTCAATTTTGTTTCTCATTGGTTTCCTTTCCTGGTAATCATGCACTGCTGTGCCATTGTTTATGGTCTGGGGACATGAGCTAGCTATGAGCAGAAGTCAGTGATGTCCCTTGCAAAGCAGAATAGAGCACTCATGAAAAGGTCGTGGTAGTCAAGGTACAAACTGGCTGGAGAAATACAGCACCTTGAAGGCTTAGGCTCTTTGCAAGGAGCAGCAGGGGAAAATATTTTATTAGTTCTTTAGCTGACTGATTTTGTTTCAGGAGACCATAGCAGAAAAAAACAGAATAATGGAGGAAATTACAATAATAAACCCTTTTCTGAAATGGTATTTAATTACTGACAGCTGATGAAATGAGTCCAGAAGCATGCATAAAACAAGAAAGGAAGAAAAAGAAAAACATGTTCTTGTTCATGGACGTTGAGCAACTTGGCCCAGACCAGTCTCCATTTGGCTTTATTTCAGCAAGACATTTTTTGGTAAATCATAAATTCTTTCCCAAAATATACAATGCACTAGTTTAAAAACAATCTATCATTCAATCAAAATTGAGGACGAGTTTGTAGAGGCGGCTGTCTCATTTTCAAGTAGCTGGTCAGGGATACCAGTGGGATTCCTGCCTGCTGAGCCACCAGGGAGCCACCAGGCTGGGCTCCAGCACTGGGACTGGGCACAGACACTGGGCAAGGAGAGCCATGGGCTGGAGAAGCACATTTTGCTGCTCGGTGCTGCCAGGTCTGTGCTGGGGGGAGCCCCTGGCCTTGCCTTGGGGCACGTGGCCTGACTGCACAGTCTTTTCCCCAGCCCCAGTGTATGTACTGACATTTCCATATGCCTCAGGCAGCCAAAGAGCTTCCAGCAAGCAGAGATTTGGTCCAGCGTTGCAGGTACACTTAGCAGAGCACCCATGGACACAGGCATGGGGTGTGTCAGTGAGGTCAGGGAGATGGCTTCCAGGCACAGAGGGATGGCCAGTGTGGCTAAGGGGTGCAAGAGAGGGGTCTGGGAACTGCTCGTGACATCTTCAGAGTTTCTGGAAGAATATGTGCTTATGTAACTGGTATTCCCTAGTGCAAAGGCAGCTGCCAGTCTGTGTCACTGCAAGCTGCCATCCTTCCCATACACCCTGCTTTTTAAGAAAGCTTTATATTTGTTTTTTCTACATTGTTTTTCACATCTGATAATTGTGCTAGATTAATGATGAATGCTTTGATCTTCATATACAATAAAGTTTGTAATAAATCCATTGAGAAGGGTGTAACCAGAAAATAGAAAACTCTAAGTTATTTGGAATACTGAGGCAGCAAAAGTGAAGAAGTAATAAAGATGGTCCTTTAAAAAGTAGAAAAAAAAAATAAAACCCTTCCTATTTAATAAAATGAAACAATGTTTGAAGCATATCCCACAAAGATCAAACAGAATTCTTATGTCAATATTATTGAAAAAGGAGATCTCCTTTCCTCCTCAACCCCCCCACCCCCCCGCCCCAATATTAAGGTTTTGAACCCCAGGCTAGAAGGTTTTGGAATTACTTTGGATTTTCACCAGTCTAACGAGATCAGAATCTTGTCTTGTTTAAATAAATTATTTGAAACCATATTCCCCAACGGCCCAGACTTCAGTAGATACTGCTGTTGAAAGGCTGGTCCCTTTGTTTGTTTGCCAGAAATATGACTATATGCATGTGCTTTGTTTTTGAAGTCTTTCTATTAGTGGACATGAGTCTGCTTGTCCTGTCAGGTCCTCAGCCAATACTGAATTTGAACTTTGTTCTTCTACTTCAGATCTGGTGAAGCCTCTCCATTTTGTCCAGATGTATCTTGTGGCCCAGAAAGAGTATTTTCCCTGCCCACAGACATTATCTTCCCCCAGCTCTATCAAAAAGTTTCTGTAACTTCCCAAATAATCCTGGGAGGAGATTCCTGGTTTTTTTGTTTGTTTGTTTTGTTTTTTGTTTTTTGTTTTTTGTTTTTTGTTTTTTGGGGGGTTTTTTGTGTGTTTTTTTTTTTTTTTCTTTGTTTGCTGTACTTGTAATATTGTCTTTTGGGTCTCTTCTTTTACCTTTTTGCCTTAAGTGTCTAGAGCTGTCTTCTCAAAGTGCACCCTCATGCCAGATGGGAAACTAATGCTGTGATATCTGCAGCTGTGACTCTTGTGTTTGCAGATACAACAGTCACATAAGAGGCTGCCCACAATGTTTTCACAGATACCTTGAGCTGAATGTGTTTTTCCTGGTGCCCAAAGATCCCAGGCAAACTGGCTGGATCTTTTAATTACACCTAATGGATGTACTGGCATATAATTTTTAAATACTGGTCTTTTCCAGAACAACTTTATTAATTCCCTGGTGACAGTTTTGTACTTTTATTTGCTAAGAATATACCTCTCATAAGGAACTTTATAATGCTGGTTCCAGGAAAAATTATGCTCACGTTGCACTAATATGGAATTGCAGAGCAATAGATCCAATATATTCACGTACAAGCATTATTAATAACAGCATCATTACCTTACTGACTGCTTTTTCTCTGAAGCTACAATTATATCTAACTAGAATTTCTGCTGCAGTGATGCAAAGTCCATGAGAATGTTCCCCTACAGGCAAATAAACTTACATGTGTGAAGAATCCCAAACAAGTGTCTCAGAGATGTGTGAGTTTTCTGAGTAACACTGGGTGAATGGTGGCAATGCAAATGACCTCAGTAATCCTATTTTGTTCAAGACTGACTCTACTATCATGGTAGTCCTATTTAGGTGCCATATTTTTCCCATTAAATGACTCCTTCTGTAGAAAAAGCACTATGATTGAAAGTTTTAGTTTTCAATTTACTGCAGTTAAGCCATGCGGTTTTCTGAGTAAAATTTCATAGGATTACAGAAGATTGTAAATCCTCAGAATGTTTTGCACAATTCCTAATGTCAAAGACAGCATGTATTCTGAACTGCTGAATCTGCAACTTAAAAAGAGGTAGGTTTTCTTCCAGACTTCCTACTAGGAATTCAGGCAGAATTTTTTCCTCTGATTGTCAAAACCCTTCTTTTAATTTTTGTTCAGAGTGCATTCATGGCAAGTTTTTGAGTTTTAACATTAGTGTTGCCTGGTATCTAAATACTTTTCCCTGCCTGTCCTTTCATTTCAAATAACTTCTAAACAACAACCATATCTTCAGAAATACAGCACATTGTTTTTTTCATTTATTCTGCTACAGCAAATTTGTATTATTTTCTTGGAAAGTTGAAAGATCATTATCCCCACTAAACTATATGCCCTCAACAGACTAATTATCTGCTATAGGTTGGATTGTACTTGCATGAGTATATACATCCTGCAGACACACCTGTTCTTTTCTGGGTTGCAAATGGTTAACCACCTTAGGGATCCATTGTCAATTATCACTACACAAAATTCTATTTTCAGTTCTGTTTGGGTTTTTTTTTCCCTAAAATTTTCTAAAATCCACTCAAATGTTAAAAATGTTCACAACTTAAAATACCAGATTTTGTTACTGGAAACTGTTCAATAAATTAGATGGAAAGTGTAATACAAGAAGTTTTAAGGATTTTTCAACCCTTTTTTCAGTTTGTTTAAAATAATTTTAACTTTTTCAAGACCTCAGGCAAACAACACTACTTGAAATGGTTGAATATTGACAAACATGACAAGTGTGGATAATATTTTTCTACAGCGTTTTCTGTGGTGGAGATCTGTAATATCTAAATGCTTCAATTGGTGCATTTAAAAAACTGCACCAAAGTAACACTTGTCTGGGTTTAATCTCTAAGGTTCCACAGATGGACATTCATTAGGCAAAATAGGTTGAAAAATACAATATTTTTACATACTTGTTGGCTGAAGAAGAGCAAAAATATTGCATGGACTTGTGAATTATAGGTCAGATAAAATACATTCAGAAGGATTCCAGCCAGGTAAAATACATTCAGAAGTATTCCATCCTGTTAATTTGAATTTTCAAAATTCCTGTGACATGCATGTCAGACTTAAAAAACCCCACAAACATATTCTAAAAGTATCCAGAGATCACAGAGACATCAACTTATTGTGTGAATTGCAGCAAGAGAACATTTGGATTCTATATAGACATCTCTTGCATTGTCTCTGATGCTTAGCAGACACCACATATGATTTACTACCAGTTTTATTAAAATAAAAAACACACTTCAATAAATATCATATCAGACTAGGTATTATCCCAGACATATTTTATTTCTTAGTCTTTGCTGTCTCTTCAAATTTTGGCATAAAACAGGAGGATATAACAGACTGTAAAGAAAAGGTTACAGAGGGCTTTGAGTTTGTGATGAGTGAAAAGGCTGCCTCAGTTATTAGTGCTACCTAGACATGCAATAATTGATAGGAATAATCTCATATCCAGGAAAGGTTTGTCACAGTGTTTATCATAAAAGTTTATGAGTAAATTTTTATTCCACTCCCTTAAACTGGATTTTTCCAACAGATTGTTACTATTGAAACTTTATGGCATTTTTTTGAACTTTGAAATAATGTCCTGCAACTTCATGCACGATGTTATTGAGGAGCACTGAACATCATACCAAGGGCCTAGGAGAGCCTGGGAGAAGAGAGACAGAAATCGAGCAGAAGTGAGTGATGCAGAGGCCTCTTTTGCACCTTATTTTGTTCAGTTATGAGAGGTCCTCATGCTATCACCATCCTGCTTACCTGTAGAGCTGCTCAGCTTTCTCTACAGGCTGTGTAGGACACGCAGGCTGCTACTTACATAAAGGGAAGGGTTGGCCAGTGTTGGAATTCTCAAAACTGAGAATTTGGGGTTTTAGTATATAGTAATACATGTGAGTGAAGATGGAAGATTTTGGGCATTGTCTAAGTCCTTCTTCTTTATCTTCTTCCTTCTTCTTCACCTTCTTCTTCCTTCTTTTTCATGGCTTTGGGTGCTTTTCTGTAATTGGGTGAAAAAGGCCTGCATTGGGGGCCTTGGGTGGTCCTTCTTGGGTCAAAAGTACAAATAATATAGGTGTGACCTTGTTATTGGGTAATTACTGCTTAAATAACCTTGGAAAGAGTTAGAAGCACTCCATTTTACCTCTGTTCTCAACTTGCTAGTTAGAGCTCAGGGCTCCTGGGTCTGTAAATAGATAAGAAACAATAAACATCCAAGTGCAAACCTGAAATCTATGTTTCCTGTGTCTTAATCCTGACCTTGGCAATGAAAAAAAGGAAGCAAGAACCTTCACAGGCCAGGTGTCCACTAGAGCCTCTATACCACTCCTCCTTTGCAGCTGGGCAGGGGAGAGAGAACAGAACATGCGTCTCCTGGGTCAAGATAAGGACAGCAAGAGATCACTCTGCCAGTACTGACACAGGCAAAAGAGATCTGACTTGGGTAAATGAATTTATTTTATTATATATCAAATCAGAGTAGAGTAATGTGAAATAAAAACTAAATCTCAGAACACCTTCTCTCCTCCCCTTCCTTCTTCTGGGCTTAACTTCATTCCTAAATTTTCTGCCTCCTCCCACCACCATTTATCCCACATTGTCTCTGCTGTTGATTATTCCTCAGGGAGAGGACTCCTCACACTATTCCCATGATCCAGCATGGGATCCCTCTCACCAGAGACAGTCCTCAATGGACTACTCCAATGTAAGTCCTTGCCACAGGCTGCAGTTCATCATGATTTCATTCAGCATGGGTCTCTCTCCGTGGGGTGCAGTCTTTCAGGAACAGGCTGCTCCAGTGTGGGTCCCCCATGGGGTCACAAGTCCTGCCAGCAAACCTGCTGCAGTGTGAGCTCCTCTTTCTGTGAGGCCATAGCTCCTGACAGAAGCCTTGTGAGCCTCCAGCACAGGCTTCCCATGGGGTCATAGCCTCCTTGGAGTGCAACCCCTACTCATTACTAAGTCAGTTTTATATGGGCAATAAATTAAATTAATTTCCCCACATTCCAACAGATTTGCCTATGATGGTAACTGGTGAGTGATCTCTCTCTGTCCTCACCTTGACTCAGGAGTTTATATTTTCTCTCCCTTGTCCAACTGACATGGGGAATGATAGAGCAGCTTTGGTGGACACTTGGCATCCAGTCAGGGTTAGGATGTAAACACAGAAACATACCAATTTCTATAGTAGATCATGTCTTTAAATTTTAACCTATTTAATTTAGTATTTAGCTTTAACAACAGAGTGATCAGTAGCAGATATGCTGGAGAGCAGACCATCTATGAGATACTATGCAAGGAATTTGCTAGCTCATTATGAGTAAGTAGCTTGTACTGTGCTGTTATTTTTTGCTTGTAATTTAATATCTATCAGTCTGCTGTCTCTTTGATTTGGCTTTTGAGAAGATACTGAGTTATGTTCCTGCACCTAGTCTGGGACCTTTTCAAGTTTGATATATTAACCAAAGTACATTATCTTAAACTGATTATTTGGTGCTGCTGTCTGGTAAAGTAAGCTGGTACAGTTTATCATATTAATATGTGTTTGATGATTGCTGGTTTTATCCTAATTTCAGCATTGACAAAATAAATTTTTCTTGGATTATTTAAGAACATAATGCCTCAAAAAATGTGTTGCTAATTGGCCTGATGGTACCTGCTGGCAAAGAACTCCACTCTGTGGGAAGAAATTATCTCTTAATATCTTGAATCTTGTGCTTTGGTTTTGCTGAAAGTCCAACATAAGTTGCTAAGGGGATATTTTTGTAACTTTGTGTTTATTACTTTGACTCCCCTCTCTCCTAAAATGACTTTTCCTTTTAATAACTCTTGTCACTAATTTTCATATTTCTTTGAATATATTCGTATTTCTGTTGTTCAACACAAGAATGGGTTTTATCCTCCTCTAGAACTACCTAAAAGGTAGTGCCTAGTCTGAGATAGATATCTCCCAGTGCAGGGAGAAACTGACTGCATTGGAAGACGTGTGTTTGAAATAACTCAGACAATTCCCATCCTTAAGATTGGTCTTTTAATTACAGAGGAAAGTGTAGCCTCCATTATGAGACTGAACACTGACATTTTTGACAGCTAAAGTTAGGTGAGATCAATCCTGCACACATAATCATACCTGAATCACTGTTGTGGATTTGTGTATCACCCAATATTTTCAGTATCATATACCATACCTTTTTTGAAAAAACCAAAACAATTCACTTTTTAATTTTTTTTCTCCCCCCCACCCCGCCCCACCATCGCACAGAGTCATAGAATGATTTAGATTAGATGAGATGTCTGGAGATCATCTAGCACAACCCTCTACTCAAAGCAGACCCAATTCAGGTTAGATTTCTCAGGGCCTGTCTCAGTTGAATGTTGAATATCTCCAAGGATAAAGGGATCTTCAGCCTCTCTAGACAGCCCTTTCCAGTGTCACTATGAAAATTCTTTCCTTATAACTATTTTATATTTCCCTTGCTGTTACTTGTGTCTCTTGTGTCTCATTCATCCACTGTGCACCACTGAGAAGAGTCTGGCTCAATTTCTCTATATCCTTTCATTAAGTAGTTGTAAACAGCAATAATATTTTCTCTTAGCCTTCCTAAGACTGAAAAATCCCACTTCTCTCAGCCTCTTTTTGAACGTCCCTCCTTGCCCTCGCTCCTTAATCTCCTCCTTAGCCCTCTATTGGACTTCCTCCAGTTTGTTGGTGTTGCTTGCTCAGAGGAGTCCAAAGTGAGACACAGCACTTGAGATGAGCGTCCCCTCTTAAACCAAAGGGAATAAACACTTCCCTCAACCTGCTGGCTGTGCTTTTGCTAATGAAGCCCCATATGAGCCTGAGATTTGCTGTGCATTCCTAGAGCTGAGCGGTGTGAAGCCTGGGTCCTTTTCAGGGTGGGTGCAGTTACTGCAGAACTCATTTGATGTAATTCCAGTTCTGTCCTCCAGTGTGAAACACTTGACACCATGAGCATGAAATGCTAAGTGCCATTGCTCAGTCACTGGGAGTGGGATAATTTCATCCAACAAATGT
Organism: Sylvia atricapilla; assembly: GCF_009819655.1. Classification (NCBI taxonomy): domain Eukaryota; kingdom Metazoa; phylum Chordata; class Aves; order Passeriformes; family Sylviidae; genus Sylvia; species Sylvia atricapilla. Next base: position 135,293,545 of record NC_089140.1, read on the forward strand.
TAGGTGTTGTGTCTGAGCTCAACATCTGTGCTTGCTCTATGGGCAATGAGGAGAGAGAGAAATCTGCAGAGACTGGTTCTTCTCACCTATTTTAGACCCTTGTTTTATGAGGAAATTATTCTTATTGGAAAGCTCTGGCACTTTTCCTTGGTTACAGAATATGCCTGGAGAGTTGGCTTAAACTGAACTCCTAAACATTTGATAGATTTTCTTAGGTGAAGCAAATCTTACCCTTACTGCAGGGTTTTGCAGTCTTCCCTTGCACAGGCTAGGCAAATGTGTTTATAAGTAATTTGATGCCCATATGTGCAATTTTTCTGCTGTTACCATTCTAAATGTTTTCTGCAAGTTTGACCTCTGGAGTAATCAGGTGTGGTGAGACAGATGAGCCTACTTAAAATTTTATTTTACCAAGCAAAACAGATAAAACTCATCTAATTGCTCTAATAGCCTCATTCATCACATGACCTTGGTGATCTGATGTTTTCCACTCTATTTCACTCTCGTAATTCTTGTAGAGGAATGGAAAACCAATGCCAAGTCTATGCAAGAAAAGATGGAGCTTTCCCAGAAGGCAAGTTCTTTTCCCCAGCTGGAAAGATGTTGACTTACTTTTCCTGCCTCTTGAAAAAACAGTGGCCATTTGGTTGACTGGTGAAGATAGCTGCATCAATATGAGAGCTGCTCAGAGGTGCCTGGTATTAGACAAGGAAATGGAAGTTGTAGTAGTGTGACTCCGGCTTTACATTCAATTACATTCAATAATACAATAATCTATTTAAAAAGATTTTTCTACTTTTATTTGTATTTTTACCAGAAGTATTTATAATGCTTCAATATTTGAAAGAAGTGTTGAATATTTGTTAGCAGAAGCAAGTACAAATTTTAAATTTACATGAGCATCTTTCAAATTCAGAGCACTGGCTAAGTCATATGTGGATGAAGAAGGCGAGATGTTCTACATAAGATGGGCCTGTGGTGTCCTGTATCCTTCAGAAGCTTCATACCACTGGCTGAAAATCGAAATATATCATCTCACTAATGAAACTTAGAAAGTTGTAGTTTGAATACTCAAATTCCCCTTTCAGAGGAAACAAAGATGCTTAACCATCTCCTTACCTGTCATCAGTCACTTTTAAATCAAAGTTTGCAGGTCTCTGTAGGACAAAACTTTTCTCACCAGAGGACCAGATGGTACTATTGTAAAATTCGTCACCAGTTTCAAAGGGTCACTGCTGTGCATCAGCACTTTGTTCCCCTAGTCCCTTCTCATGCTCAGTGGTGAGAAACACAGCGAGGCCATTAGGCTGTGTTGTCTTAGCCTATGGATGATACCCAGGTTTGAACTCTAGTGGGGCTCACCTGAGCATCATTCAAAATCCACAGCTGTTGTCAGATGTTTTCATTTGGTTGGTGACATGTCAGAGGGTATTGTACTGATCCTCTTTGATCCACAGAATTTGTGTTCTTGATCTGAGAGGTAAGTATGGTTTTGAAGCAAAAGGTCCCTCAGAGTGTAAATGTACAATACATGGAAATACTTACTTTGCTATAATTTAATCCTGCCTTGAAATAGGTTAAATAATTTATTCAAAGACTGAATGGATTCATACAGTCTATGGGCAGAGTCTCTCTCAGACAAGTCCTGTTGAACAAAAAACAGTCCCTAGCTAAAATCTTGGGGATCGACAACGCAATTTACCTTGTGAAGCATAAAATAATGGGACTAATTACATGCTTGTTATTTTCACATTTTTGTGTCTCCAGTGTATTATTTCAAATGTTGATTTAAAATGTTGTATTTTAAAAAGATCCTTGACCAGATATTGCTACTGTGAACTTCTGAAATGAAAAAACAAAAATGTTTGGGCCCAGTGGAAGACACACAATGAAAAGCATACATTCTTTATTTGGAGTCGCAATCTCTTGGCTACTTGAGGTTAAAATGAAAATAAATACTGGGCAATTTAGGTCAGAAACTTGGAGACAACAAGAAGGTCAGAGGGCAAAGTCAATCAGTCAATAGGAAATGAAACTAATTTTTTACTATTATTTGAATGCAAATTAGGCAAAGTAAATAAAATTATTAAAAAATGCATCATCATTTAGTGTCACTGTAAAAATAGCAAGGCTCCAACTAAAGGCAAGAGTTCTATAGTCTGAGTGCTGTCAAAACCAAATGAAATTTAAGGAAATGAAAGAAAAATGAAAATTTTCGTACAGCTTAAGTGCACAATACATCTACAGAGGAGTTAATGTAGTTCAGAGATTAATATCACATCAAGAGGACGTGTTTTTAAAAATAAAGAATCACAGGAGGGCAGCAATCATGATCAAATGTGTGGAATAGCTTTAACATCAGGAACAAATGGGCTAGGACTCATCATCTTGGAAAAGAGATCGATGAGTGAAGATAGGATGTATGTCTGCAAAGCAATAACTGAAGAAAGCAGGAAATGGCTGCTCTCTGCCTCTCCACATTACAAGTAGAAAACATCAAGTTAAATGACTGAGTGATAGTTTCAATTAAAGAGAAGATGAGGGGTTTTTTTGGGTTTTTTTTGGTTTTTTTATCTCTTACTAGAGAAGCTGTGGAACACACAGTTCTGTGTCGGGGGGGATGCCAAAAGGTTTATGTAGCTTCTAACTTGAGTAGCCAAACTTGTGGGAAAAGGAAAGAAATCCTGCAAGGACTATTTAACACATGGATCCCTCTTCTGGAAAGGAGGTTGCTGAGCTGCAGACTGCTGCAGGCTGGAAGGGGAGGCTGGGGAATCATCACTATATGCTTGACCTGCCCTTGGACTCTTCTCTTGGCCTCTGTTACTGGCTGTTGACAGAGTTTGGCCACCAGATCTTTTGTTTGACTCCTGACAGCTGCTCTTAAACCACCACACAGAGAGTGGCAGTGCTGTTATACCTATCACCGTGGCCTCTGTAAAAGTCTTCAGCAGGAACTCTTTAATTATGAGTGTGAACCTGCAGTGTTCTCAAACTAAGCACACCACTTCTGCACAGCAGATCTCTGAGAGTGATATCCATGAAATTATTGAAAGAGATTTATGGGCAACTCCAAGACTATCAGTTGTTTACTGAGGAATTTGAGGATATAAAATTCTTAGGTAATATTGGTCATAATAGGCTTCTAGCCACTGTAACTCCCTCTAGTTTGTAGCTGAGTGTCGTTTGTTACACCTATTCACTAGGGTGTTTAGGTGATTACTAAGTCATCATCCCAAAGCATTTTCTTTGGTAGTCCTTAGTTAATTTCAAAATGAGCAATACCATTTGTCAGTCAAGAAATATGGTACCTCTTCTTTTCTCACATCCTGCACCTCCAGTAATTCTCCTAGTGATACTGTCAATAAAAATGTTTGGCAGAGGCAGCTGCTTTTCAAGGTGTGAATTACATCTTTGGCTTTTACATTATTTCTGTCATCCATAAAGCAAATATGCAAGAGAAAAAAAGCTCCCAGTGTTCCAGTAGTCCCAGACTGCATGCATATTTCTACTTCATTTCCCAGCAACTTAAAATCCTAATATTTGCCTTGTGGACTACAGCAGACTTCAAATTCTGGGTGACAGAGATCCAGGAGGACTGAAAATCCAATCAAGTTTAGGATTATGTCTTGGCAAACCAAGCTGGAATCAACTGGGATGCAGAAAAGGCCAATATGAAATAGTTTTAAGGAGAAGAAATCATGAAATAGGTAAAAATAGGCGAAGAGAGGGAAATTGGTTCAGTAGTAGTTTCACAGAGTGGGAGTAGAGGGGTGGTTGCTGAAGATAAATTGAACAGGGGTCAATGAAGACTGAGACACTGTCATGGTAAATTGTTCCTACTGGAGGAGTAATTGAAATGGCTCTGTTAACTTCAGTGGGAATTGGATTAGGGTTTGTAAACTGCTGGAGGAATATTTAAGTTACCTTTTCACATTAAAGCTTCATGAAGATAAAAATGCTTTAAAAGGAAGATCCTAGAACTTCCACCATTGTAGACAATAATGCTTTATTTGAGTTAGTTTCAGGTTAATTGAATTAACAGCGCTGAAATGTAGAAATATCTAAGTTCCTCTGAAAAACACTTCATTGTTATATTAAATATGTGAATTTCTCTATTTTTCCTCAAATATCAAAGCCAAAACCAAGCAGTGCATTTTATTATATGAAAAAGATGCTTCACTCACAAACGGTGAAGCGATAATTCTAAAGTGGCCACATCAAATGAATATTCAGTAGGTCCCATTCCTTAGAAAAAGGTTGCAAATATTACTGCAGCCATTTAGGTGCACAGTGTTGTTCTTATTAGCCTTGTATCTGCTGGCGAGGTCATCCCCAATAGTTTTGACCAATTTTGATATATGTGAAAGTGTTGCCAAGTGCCTTCTCTGAGAAGGTGCTCTAGGGGCAGAAGGAACAGAAAGGAAAGCACTGGCACTGAGCTGATGAGCATGACAGCAGAAGTGTTAAGTTAGATGAATAGCTGCAACAGGAGGGATATCTTAATCATTTGTAGACATTGGGCATCAATCGATTTTTTTTTCCTCAAGCTTTAATAAGGTTGTAAAGCCAGGGCCAGAGAAAGACAGGCAGCAGAGTTAGATTTTATCCAGCTACCATACCATGTTTGAAATGAGTTCCGGTTGACGAATGGGTTTTGATTCTATCCCTTTGGATTCCCAGTTCACTATTGGAACATCTGTTATTTCAACACCACATCCACCCGGCTATACATTCTAAATAAGCCTTGTCAACTTGGTGTACACAATCTAAGAAGAAAACAGACACACTTCTGTTAAAAGGAAAAAAATAGTTGTGCTAGCAGACATTAAAAGTGCTCTGTTAGATGAGGACCAATGACCCTTAAAATCAAAGGCAAAACTCTTGCCCCTTTAAGAGAAAGCTAATAACTTACAGTAATTTCTTTTTGTTTTGCTGAAACTGTGTCTACAAATGTTCTTTGTTAACAAAACAACATTGGATCACAAAAAGGATGTATACACAGAATAATGAGAAAATTTTAGTAGTGTCATTGCTAACTGGAATATAACTAATACAAATAAAAGGCCATCTCATGTTTTCCTGAACCCATACGCCCCACAAAACTACTCTGTTGATTCTCCATTCAGGTCCAGAGAAGGAGCCTATGTGTTTACACAGCCTTCCTCTAAAGGATTGAGCAAAGTAGTTTAGATGCATGTTAAATCAAACAAAGGAGGTGGCACTGTGGCAAACCCCAGACATTTATTCTGTGAGGCATCCCTGTCTTCCCAGAGGTGTGGAGCTGCGTCAGCTTAGATTCACCTGATGTGAAGGGGAAAATAGAGGACATACATAGAAAATCTCTGGATGAGATTTACTTATAGGCACTCTCTCAATAAAAATGTAGTGGACTGCTACATAATTTTAATATGTAAAAACATACTTTCACATGTTTGCAGCATGGGAACAGAGCAGAAATTCTCATCTGTATTCTCATCTAATAAAGATGAGAGATAAAAGACGGAGTGAACACTTCAAGAATACAGGGTGAATTTGTTTTGTTGGGGTTTTTTGGGGCTCGGATGAGGGGTGGACTTGAGAGTCAACAAAATACAGAGTTCTTTTTAAATTAATTTCTTTGAGTTTCCTATTCCTTTTTGGATGTCCTCTTCCAACTGCCACCCCATAAGATTTTAAACACAGGTAATACTGCACAACTGAATGAAAGGGAAAAAAAAAAAAAAGGGGGGGGGGGAAGAAAACACCATGAATTTGCTGAAGAAACAAGGACTCAAGAAAACACTTTTTTTTTTTTTTTTTTTTTTTTTTAACCCATGGGTCTTTCAAAACTGTATCCAACCTTCTGAGGCAGCAAGTAACCTGGCCTCATTTGGCATTCCAGCTGATTCTAGGAGGTGGAAGTAGAGAGGTGTATGAATGTGAAAAGCACACTGATTTTTTTTATCCTCAAAACATTTCCATAGTGTTGAATTATGGTTTAGGCCAGTCTGTAAGTTATATGAGCCAGTTTGCTGATCCCTAGATATGAGACTCCAGGGGGATAAAGCCAGACTCCAAAACAATCATTCAAAAATCCAGTCAGAAGAAGGATGAATATGATACTTTTGGGGATGGTGGCCTGTGGAGGGAAGAAAAGGAATTTTAAATGGGAAATTACTCAGAAGACCATAAAAAAGAGCAAAGCAAAAAGCAAAGAAAAGACAACTTTTTGCATTATGGAAAAATATTTTCTGCTGTGAGACTTTGCAAAATAAAAAAGTATCTGTCTTTTTAGCCCATTTTTTCCTGAATTTCAGATGTCTCTGCCAGAGTGTGGCAAATCTAAATGCATGTGCTTCCTTCTTGTCACAAAGATTCTTGCTGCACTTGACAGTAGCAGTGTCACCAAAGATCTATGTTAAAGGCTTGCTTGAGTAGCTCACCAAACACATACCGATTTGGTGAAAAGATAAGCATATTTTGGTAGTAAAACAGGCAGAGTCATTGAAGATCTCTGCAAGGCTGCATCAAATGAACCTACAGAATTCCTTCATGACCTTAAAGCCTGAAGTTCATGAGTTTAGAGGTTACAAATACACGTATATTTTGAATGCATATTTTGGCCAAATAACAGCTGGATGTGGATTAAAGTGACTATTCATGTGCTTGGTCCTCTTCACAGGTAGTTAGTGAAATTAAGAATTGTCTTCAGCAATATGCCTGCATTGTGCATGGACATTTCTGCGCTGAAAACATCTGAAAATCTGGGCCATGACCTCTTTGCCAATATTTCTACTGGGAACATGGTGAAATTGTTTCTTCAGTAAACACCCAGTGATATTGTAAAGCTAAATGAATTCCTTTGGAAAGCACACTAAAATCCTTGGAAGGAGAGCTTAATGTAAAAAGTACTTTTTTATATAGGCTGAGTCATGTTCCTCTATCTTATATATACAGCTGAAATAGTTGTTTAATATCAGTCTTAATTGGGAAAAGCCTGCAAAATGTTCTGTGTCCTGTGTGGTATGATCATCACTCATGTAACAGCACTAGTGCTTGAGGTCCCATGTGCTGAGTGCTTTCATTGGAAGTAATCCTCAAAGATGGGAACAGAACTGGAACACAGGTGACAATTTTATTTATGAATGTATACATTTGCTACAGGTACCTTGAACCTTGCAATAATGTAGATTTTCACAGAGAAGAGGGATGTGAAAATGTTTGTTTGTTTGTTTTTGTTAGTTGGTTTAAATCAATTATTCATATTATCAAATGGTACCAATTAGGAGAGTGTCTGATGTAGGACAGAGAGCCTAAAGGAGCAGCCAGATAGCTTCTCCTTGTAACTCCTGAAGCATACTATAACAGCAACAGCCACAGCATCACTTGAGCTTCATCTCTTTGGGCATTATCCTTGGACTGGTGTAGGAAATAAGCCGTGCTTTAGTGGGCTCCAGTGTGTCAGAGTGATGGTCTTCTCAAAGTATAGCTGAAAATGGGATTTTTGATCTGTTAAAGGGAGAGGTCAGTTGGGGAGTCAACTTCTGTAGAACTCTCGCTAAAAATGTCATTAATATATGTGTATATTTGGGTAACTAAATCCATCCCCGACATCTTGGCTGCACGTCGAATCCTGCACTCAGTTCTGGGCACCTCACTACAAAAGACTCTGAGGTGTGGGAGCATGTCCAGAGAAGGACTACAAAGCTGGGGAAGGGTCTGGAGCACAAGCAGCAGAGAGGGAGCTGGAGGTGTTTAGCCTGGAGAAAAGAAGGCTCAGGAAAGAGCTTCTCACTCTCCACAACTACTTGAAAGGAGGTTGTAGCAAGGTGGAGGTCAGTCTCTTCTCCCAAGCAATGAGCAACAAGATCAGAGGAAATGGCCTAAAACTGTGCCAAGGGAGATTTGGACTCGGTATCAGAAAAAATTTCTTCACTAGAAGGAATGGCAGACATTTGAATAGGTTGCCCAGAGAAGTGGTGGAATCAACACTTTTAGAAGTGTTACAAAAATGTGGATGTGGCACTTGGGGTCACACTTCCGCATTGAACAGCAGGGGTTAGCAGTTGGGCCTAATGATCTTACTAGTCTCTTCCAACATTTCCAGCTCTATGATTCTATGATCCCTATAAACCTGATTTTGAAAATGCTATATCAATTTCTGCATCTATGGAGGTTTGTATTTACTTAGCCTAAATGTTGTTATCATGAGCTAAACAGGGACATAAAAATCCAACTCGTTTCTTATCTATATTAAAGCACCCTAAACACATTTGACATGGTGTACTTTAAAAACCAGAAAAATAGAGAAAACCACCCATCTAGAAGCCAAGCTTTCTGTGCAGGACTCTGTTTGGCTTCAGTGCGGCTACCTGCCAGGCCAATCCCAGATTTCAAGCAGTTTAGTGAATTGTGACAGACTGGCGTCAGTCTTGTATTCCTATCTTATGAAACAATTCCAATGGAATATTTTAATTAAGATCAGCTTTGCTGGCATCAGAAAACCCACAGCCTTCCCACAATCAAATATCAGCTGGAGAAAGCAGTAAGCAGTTGACCACAGAGCTGTTTAACTTCAAACCAAGGTGGAAACCTGCTCTGGTTTGTCAGACAGTGTCTAGCTGCTGTCCTGCTCCTCAGGCCCAGCTTTGACTCCTCAATAAGAAAACAGTGATGCAGAAAACCACCCATGTATCTTTTCCACAAATATTCAACTCACTCCCTGGATTCAGATGGATTTTCTGATATTAAACAAGTAAATTTGTAATGGAACAGGGAAGTAAAATTAATCAAAAACAGAGCTGTTCAATAAACTCAGTGTCTGTACTGATTTGTTATTATTGTTTTCCCCGTGGATTTCAGTCACTGAGTACTATGTCCAGCTTGCCATGTCATCAGCATTCACTGGATCCCTGCACAGCCTCTCTGAGGAAACCAGGTTGTTTTTAAAAAAAGATGCAGAATGTGGTCATTTAATTTTTTTCAGCATATAGATTTCAGGGTGCTTAAAGTTCCTTTGAAATGGATCAGTTGTCCAGGCAGATACAGTGGCCAATCACCACTTCTCCTGTTAATTTGCATATAATGAGTCTATTGTTCATAAGGGATTAGCATCCAGAGACTGCTGGCTGCTCAGGCTGCTCTTTGACAGATTACTTGGACCTGTCATGACTCTTTAAGGCTCCCTGCTAAGAGGCAGAGTAAATTACCCTCTGCTGAGCTTTGTGCTGCTGTGGCTAGGCTGTGGTTTATTTAAATAGAGTTCAGCCATTACCACACCACACAGCAGCATGTGCTGCAAGCACAGAAAAGTTCTGTGCAGCTAGGGCAGTGGGGCTCCCAGGGCTCCTCAAGGCTGTTGGCCTGACTCTTGCATGGCAGGCAGATCCAGAGGGGCTGGTCATGCTCACAGGCCCTGTGGCTTCCCTGCGGGAAGTCAGTGTCCTTGGCTGTCCTTTGCTTAGTGTCTGGTCACAGCCAGGAGGGGCTCCTATGAAGGATCAGCTAAGAGTCTTCAGCATACTAAGGACACCACAGAGGGGTGGAGAGCTATTAGAAGCAGTAGGTGGGTACATTTTGACTTCTCTCCAGGTGTAATAATAGGAGCTATCAAATGAAGCTAGTGTGTGATTGGTCCAGGACAAAGGATGCCAGCTTATTTTCTCAGGGTATGAGGGAGCTGGGGAAGGCCTTGCCATGAGAGACTAAGAATGTATTTCCCATGAGTTCAAGGAGAAGCTGGACCTATTCTTCAAGAAAAAATAATTTGAAGATACAGAGACAGTGACTCTTCCTCAGAGAGGTCCCCAGCTATCAGATGCTGAAGGCTGTAAGAATGTTTGAGCATGTAAAAATAGATCCTTGTGCTGCTCCTATGCTCTTCCTCAGAAATCTGCAAAAATCTCCATCTGTGACTGATGGGGACAAAGCACTGGGCTGGATTTGGCTTCCACCCAGAATGATTATTTCCCCATTTGTCACAGATGTGTCTCTTGCTCCCACCCCCTTTCAAGACACATGCTAGCCTACTACAGGCCTCTCAGTTAATTGAAGTATTTGCACATGTTTTCCCCATTACAAATTAAAAGAGAGATTTATCAAGGTACATTGATCACTTCATAATACCAGTGTTACAGAGTTGCTGCCATTTAAGAAGTATTGGCTGATGCTTTTTGGAGAATCTTCTGTACCAACAGATCTACTTCTCAAAGTTGAGCTATAAAAGGAATTTAATAGTAAGTCTACCAGTTTTAAAACACACTGTTGATAGTGGCTTTGGGATACTCATACAGAGAACATATATGAAGTTTAATTATTCTAAAATGTCATAAGCAATGCCAATGAACAAAGGTACATTAATCTGAAATTTCTGCTAAAAGGATAAAGTACTTTAGGGAGCAAAAAAATGTTACAGGAATGTTGCTATTGTCTTCCAACCAAACCTTATGAATCTAGGACATGTAAAGTTTAATTTAGACAAAGTAATCTTATACTTAAAAAATTAATCTAGGCAAATAAAGACAAACAAATACATACTTAAGACAACTGAATGTTCATAATAATCTTATTAAAACAAGCCTTTAGCCCAAATTTGAAGAGAAAAAGTATGATTAAAGAAAAGTGAGAGTGTCTATAAAAACTAGTTTAATCTAATTTGTGACTATGTGCATTCTGACTGCAGGGAAGGCCAAGGTACTAGAAAGTTATACAACATTTTAGCTAGAGGTAGGATGAAACTTGCTGTCATCTCAACTCAGGGGCTGAAAGCCTGAGGTGCCAGTGGCACACCCTGAGAGGCCCAGGATGCTAAAGAGAATCACACAAGGACATGGTGCTCTATCTCTCTTGTAAGCTAGCCTGAGGTTTACAGCCTGTTTGGCTGTTGGCTGCAGACTGCAGTAGTGACCTAACTCTGCGTGGACGGATTCACCCACTCTGCGATGGCACCACGGGGACACCGCCCGTCTCAGGGGACAGCAGCAGGGCGTTGCTGTGCAGGGCTAGCACACAACGACAGGCAGGAAGAATTCCAGCAATAACACAAGGGCTGTCAGTAAGGTATAAGCTTTTTATAAAATTATTTTTACTAGAAATTCGCTTAGGTAGTGAACAGGAGTTTTTACTAGTTTTCAAATACTGACATATTCTCTTTTGTACTTGTTCACAGCCTATCTCTGTGGAAGGGTGATTTCAAAGCTGTGACATTCTGAGACTCTGGATTTGAAATTGCTAACATGTTGTGGTAAGAAACATCTTTAGAAGAGACATTTTAAAACTGAAAGCTTTCAAAACAGACAGTAGCCTAAGCGCTATACATATAACAATATGCTATATTTTTAGGGTTGTGATAATATTATGCAAGCATTATTAGTGAGACCTTAATCTGAGTTTCCAGGACCTGAATTCTGAGCCAGAGATAAAACTGAAATTTTTGATGAAAGTTTTTCCTTAAATGGGAATGGTTTGATCCAGCTCATCTGCTGGCACTGCCTCCGAGACTCCAGCTTCCCTAGTCCTAAATACCAAGCCGTGCTTGCAAAGGCGTCAGACGAAGAGGATGAGCAAGGCCTTGTGCCAACTGTTTAACCTGCCCTTCCACCTTCACCCCTTACACTGCTGGTTCTCCATCCATCTGCAAACATTGTTTCTTAAGCAAAGGATTTCTGCATCTGTATTTCAGCTTCGGGCGCCTGGTCCTTCTGAGGCTTCTCCTTCACAAACGAATAAATGCTGCTCCCTGCTGGAAACTCTCGGCACGTTGCAGTACACTGACGTTTTCCTTAGGAAAAGAAGCTGGTGTAAATGGAAATAGCTATTAAAACCCAGTCCTTCGGGGGGCAAACTCTCCAAGGATTAATGTCAGTATAGTGCTGCTGGATCTCTTACTGTCCCTCCTGGGCTGCTCAGCAGCAGCGCTGGAGGCAGAGCCTCTCTACCGAGGACTTGGCATCACAGTGAGGGAAGCCATACAGAGACCTGGCGGCTGCTCTTGTGGCCCGGGTGAGATCCAACAGGCCTGCACACCTATGGAGGCAGGTCTGTTCCTCCTGCTTGGTGCATAGGGAGCCACTTCACCCCGTGAACGGGAACTCTGCACTGCCTACACTGCATCAAGCAGGTAAGTGCAGAGAAGCAGGCCAAGGGGAAGTGCTTCTTCTGTGACTGATGGACCTTGACAGCAATTATGATCCTGGTCCCTAAACCATTCAAAGCACACCCATCCGTGTCTGTGGAGGCCGTGTGGTAGATCTCACTGAGAGGAGACCAGGCCATAGGAAGATAACAGATATGATTTGCAAGAGGTGAGCTAGCTTGACAAGCTGTCATGTAAACCCATTTTATGTAGGTTAATTTAAGTAGAAAATATATTCTGATACATTTGAATTATATTCAAATCCTTATTAATCTGAATCTAAGAACTCTCAGGTCTGGGAGATGTTACATCCCATCGCTCACAGTACACTCATCTGACCTCTCCATTGTCGCTTCTCTGCACAAGGGCTGTGGTGCCAGTGTGTTTGGGTGTGTTCATACATCCGAACTGAAAAGACTGGGAGAACTTTTCTTGAGCAGATTGTGTCAACTAAGGTGTTAATTTAGCAGGGTGTATAGTGTAGCTGCAGTGGTCAATATCAAGGTACACTGATACATCCTTTATTCTAAGGATAAAGGATGATAAAAACATTATTGCAAAGGCAATAATGTTTCAAGGAATAAGAAGCACATCAGAGAACACCACCACACTGGAGCAGAAGGTGATAACAGATCAACTCCAATCTAACTTTTCTATCTTTCAACTTCCTTTTCACACTTACTTTGGTCTAACATCCATATGTTTTCAGTCTTCACCTCTAGCAATCATTGCCTCATTCTTTGCCTCTACTCCTTCCTCAGTTGTGGTTTCTGAATTATTGAGACATCTTTTTTGCACCATCAACTTACAATGGTTCCTTTATAAATACTGTATTTATTAAGGCCTTAAGCCAGTACTTGGTGACGTTGGTGGGATTCAGTCCATTGATTTCAGAGGACTTTGGAAAACACTTTCTCTGTTTCATTTCTTAACCCTTTTCCTAAGTGGTGGAATTTCAGCATGGAAACCAATATGTTCCCAACTGCGAGCTTTGCCTTGTCAGTTCCCACAAGAAAACCTGGAGAAGACATACCCCATTGAAGGGAAGGCAGCCAAGGCGCTGTGGAAGAAAGCTGAGGTTCTGTTTTTCCAGTTTTGTGGGAAGCAAATGATAATCATCGCTAGTTTCAGGCCAGAGCTACAGCTCCTGAGCTGGGTCTCAGTCCCTGGTTCCTCCGAGGTTGGTTTGGAAAGGATGAATCGGAGGTGAGATCCAATGATGCATTAAGAGCTTTCCCAGCAAAAACAGATTTAGAGGAACAAGCAAAACCAAATCTACCCAGTTAATGTTCTTTCCTGAAGCCCAAGAAAAGCCCAGGACAAAAAATAAAGAGAAGTAGATGCATCATTTTGCTACTGTACCCTGAAAATACAAATTACTGGGAGTGAGCATGTGGCACTCCTTTCTCTGTTCCACCTAAGTCTTTTGGTTCTCTCTTATACTTATCTTTTGCCCTGTGCAACCCCTTCTGTGGGCATGTATGTGATCTCTGCCCTCTTCACTAGAGGCTGCCATTCCTTATGGGTGCTGTTTGTAGTTGTCTCTCTTGTTCACTCCACTTCTATAATTTCTGTTCCTTTAACCATTGCCCAGTCAGTCCTGCTCTACCTAAGCTCTTTTCCCCTGCTATAGTATTCACCTTCTCATTCCCTGTGTTACTCCTGGTAACTTCTTTTCCACATGGGACCAGACATGCTCCAGAAAGGGGTATGAACCATATCCACAAATGGATTATATTAGACAGGCTCTACCTGCAACTTTAACATTAATTTTCCATTAGAGGGAGCAAAGTCTGTGGAATATATAAGATTTCTGCATCTGGAAAGCAATTTTTTATGTCTTTAATGTCTCTGTCTGGTTTTTTGGGGGGTTTTGTCTTCAATGTAATACCCTTCAGTGCAACATTTGAGCATTTTTATCATTTTCCTTCTTAATGTGCAGCAGCATTTTTTATTGGTAAAAGGTAAAGTGATGACTAATTGACTCAAACAGAAATGAGAATTGACTAAACAGAATATGTACAAGAAGGGGTGGCCTGCTTTTTCTTTTTTTTTTTTTTTTTTTTTTTTTTTTTTTTTTTTTTTTTTTTTTTTTTTGCTTGTAATTTAATGAATACTTTTACAGAAGATTAATTACATATTTAATCAATTTCCTAAAAATACAACATCAAATAAAATGTTAAAACCTCCTTGTTAAATAAAATTACCCAAAAATCTTCAAGGAGAAATATATTTTTGGCTGATAGCTCTTAATATGACATCAATGCCACTCAGTCTGACAGTCTGAGCTGTTTCCTGTTTCATTTGTGGCAACTAAAACACATCAAAATGAAAAGTAATGCAAAGAAAGTACAAGAAAAGAGCTGCAGAGAATTTTTTTTTTTTCAGAGCAGTTGGGTGGTGTGGAAATTGTGAAGTTCCAGAACTAATACTCACAGTAGGGAGAAGAGAAAGCTCACTAGCTTCAGTCAGTATTAAATGCTCAAGAAACAAGATATTAGAGGTGGTGGTATAGGACAAGACCTTCTGCACATAACAATAAACCATTTTCATTGAGGTAAGGTTGTTGCTTAGCAAGATTTGAGACAAAAGGAGAGCAGGTCTGTGCTGACAGCGATATTTATGCTTTTGGTATGTTTTGAGTTCCACCACTGAACATCTAGCCTCTATATTCAATATCAGAAATTATTTCTAAATTATATTAACCTATTTTTACGTTCCAAATTAGAAGTTAGGCCTTGCTGTAGAGTTTGGATTTGATGCCCATTAGAGAGGGAAAAATGATACTGATCATTTTTCTGACCCTTCTTTCTCCCTGTGAAATGCAGCAGCTCCTGCCAAGCTCAGAAGAGCTGTGAGCTGCAAATCTTGCAGCTGCTTTTGTGAGTGCTTAGGCTTCCACAGAGCTGCTCTGTGGTAAAGAGGGGCTTCCAATAGTTGTCTGCAGCTACCTAATGGGGTGATCAGAGGGGAAGCAGACAAAGGATAGAGGTAGCTCTCACAACTTGAAACATAGTATATTGTGGTTGTATACGTGGTCCAGTGGTCAAACAGTGGAAGCAGCTGGGAATGTGGATCTTCAGAACTCAGCTGGACATGATCCTGAGTAGCATAATCTAACTTTGAAGTTAGCAATTCTTCTAAGCAATTCTTCTAAGGAAGATCTTAGGCAAAAAACCTTAAGAGGTCCCTGCTAACACAGATTCTCTAACTTCATCATTATGTCATACATCCTATACAACCCAGGCAATCACTATGAATACCTCTACCTGACTATCAGTAACAAGTAATAGTAAGGAGGAAAGAGATAAGATTAAAGTACAAGATGAAGGAAGCAACACAAACACAACTTCGGTTCTGAAATGTTTTTCCTTGACTTTTCAGAAGAAATTGGGAATTGACTTCAGGATAAGACATTCTACAGCAGTGCAAATACTTAATGACCGCATAATCATGAATTATGGCAAAGGATGACTTCAAATACTGAGCTGTTTTCTCTCACAGTAGGACTGGTGAAGAGACAGAAGAAAGATATTTTGTTCCTGGAGTGCAACATATCTCAGAGGAGAATATATCCAAAGTAAAACCTCAAGATAAGGACCATAAGTTCTTGTGTGATATCTCTTCATCTGAATCAAACACAGGATAATGCCTGCATGTGTTGATGAAAGTACTTGATGAAATGAATTATTTTGGCTTGGATGATAGGAAAAACCAGGAAACTCCCTCTAACAGAAGCTTTGTGAAACAACTGAATATCATTACAAAGGGACTGGACCTAACATCAGCAAAAGTATCGAAGAGATTCATCCTACATTTTTGAGGAGATTAGTGGAAAAATCTAAGATGTTTGCTCTATTATAAAGCAAGAAGTGATTTGTAAAAGCTTTACAAATCACAGCCTTCAAAAAATGTGTGAGCGCATATGTGTATCACAATAAATTACGAACTGCATTCTCTAGCTTAATATAAGCTGTGTGGAAAACTAAAAAGTTGGGAAAATTACACTGCTCACATGGGACATGGGTATTCTTTTTTGCAAGTTACTACATACCTTTTATCCCTCTTTTTTTTTTTTTTTTTTTTTTTTTTTTTTTTTTTTTTTTTTTTGTGTGTGTGTGTGTGTGTGTGTGTGTGTGTGTGTGTGTGTGTGTGTGCTTGTTTGTTTGTTTTGTCCCTCACACTGCCAGGATCACTGTTTTCTTAATACATAATTAAGTGATTTCCTTTTGTAGCACTTCAAGAACATTATTTTGCTGCATTTTCAATGTTCAAAGGGCAAGACTGCAGTTCATTATGTCCCTGACTTTTTCCTAACTTTATACAAAGGCAAGAGTAATGAATGTAGATATGAGATTCAATTTTTCAGTTTTTCATGTCTATTAACACTTTAATGGCTTTCTTTTTGGTCAGTTCTGTTACAGTGATTGTGCTGGGATAGGATTATAATTAGCTAGGGGCAGTAAAAAACCCAAACTCCAACAATCCAGTATGAGTTAGACTAGTTAAACTGATTACAATTAATAGGAGATGCCACCTATAGGTATATATGGTGGTGAGTAGGGATATAACTCCCTACTCATCACCATCACCTCCTTCCTTCACACAGATATTTTCCTTAGTAAGAGTTTGTATTTTTGTTTTTCTTTCAGCACTGTTTATCTCAAGGCTCTCTGTGGTTCTCTGTCTACTTGCATCTCACAAACAGTATAGCAGGGTTATAAGGGTTTTGTCATGTATTTGGCCAGTATGGTATTGTAAATAAGTATAACTAATTCTCTGGACAAATAGACATTGTATAGCATGAGATGCATTTGAGTGCACATAAAGAATTTGATTATGTTTCTCCCTCCTGCCTGTGAAAAACAGTTCCCTTAAGTCTTTTATCTAATATCATATGGCTTAAGTGCTGAGGCTCCTGGTAATTGCCTTGCAGGACTCTTCCTCATCTAAGAGACATCTGCAACCCATGACTCACCAGCAGTCTACTGAGAATTCCTTCACACTAATTTCCATCCCCAGCTCCTAATTTGTCTCTCAGGCTACTCTAAGCAGTATCTTTCAACTTTTCATTTCTCCAAGGAAATTCATCAAATATACTCATGCACAAGGGTAGGAAACCAGTCTACTGCTCAGAGAAAGGCATCTCAGAGACCACTTTTGATTTCTCTTCGTGATCCTCTGCTGAGAAATCACTGTTGCTTGAGGCAGTACTTGGGCTGTGCTATGGGTGTCAGTTTAGGTGTAGATGCATTTGCAGCATGGGAGAAAGGGGCTATAGCAGAACAAGTCTCATATAAAAAGCTGTAAGATATTCAGCATAAGCCTCTGCCTCTCTGCACGTGCTTGGAAGAATGTAGCACAGGTTTGAACTCTAGGTTTGAGACTTTGTCGAGTAAGAGATTAATGCAAGGAGCTTTGTTCATCCTTTCTGCATTTCACACTAGGCACAGGGAGAAAACATCCAGTTTGTGTTTGGCATTTGCAAGCTAATGCTTGTGCAGAAGAATTAGGGAGGCTGGAAGGAGTTCTCTGCATTTCTATTGCATTGCTTCAAGAGGTGCAGAAATTTCTAATGACTGAAGTGAACTGAGAAAAAATAAGTAAGTAATGTTATATATTAGTTATGCTTAATAAAATGAAAGGCATCTGTCAGTTCAAGTTCTTAATTTCCCAAGAAATTAAGAAATAATTAATATAAAACTTCAGAGGCAGTACAGAACTCCTGTTTCTGTTGACAAAGATGTCTGTATTTAAAAGCTTTTTTTTTTTTTTCTGAGCTGACATTACGCTAATTCCCTCCTTCCCATTCCTAATAGATTGAATGCTAGGAGTCAAACACCACTTGACCTTGTAAAAATTGGATCACCCATTTGAAGAAAACAAAATCTACCAATGCAGAGTCTTTCTGATATAAGCTTCTGATATAAGTAAATAGGTAAACTACCTGTTCCAACTAAACTGATGTTCCATGATGCTGCTTTACAGAAATACTGAGGCAGCCTTTTCTTTAACAATCATTTAACCTAAAAGAGTGCAAGATAGTCGGAGCACTCAACAGCAGCCTCTGCTTCTGCCTGTTCTCAGGGGGTTGAACAGAAGCAATTTGTTTTATGGGATATGGCATCTCTGCTGCCCTGCTCATGCAAAGAATTGGCCTTTTGTAGGGCCCCTCTGTGCGTGCTCAGCGCCAGCAGATTGCCTTTCCTGGCACACACACGCGTTCCAGAGGGAATGTACACGTCTCTGTTTTGCCTGACAGACATTTTATTCATGTAGGGCTGATTTGCCTCATTAGCCATCAGCCCAAGAAAGTGTGATACATCACAGTCCTGGCTCCAAGTTAACCTAGGGACACTGTTATCCAGAGGCAGCTTCTTGGGAATATCCTCTCGGCCCCTTTTCCTCTGGAGAACAAGGGGAGGCATGTTGTACTTCTCCCTGCAGACCTTACTCCAGTCCTTGTGCCCAGCAGCTCATTTGGCTGGTGCACAGGAGCTAAGATACACAGGCTGCTCCTTCCACAGCCTTGCTCTGTGAGGCAGGAAAGGAAGGAAAGGGAAAGGGAAGGAAAACAGTATGTGTTGAGATTTGAAGCAAAGTGGCTATGGTACATGACCTGCATGAGATGACCCCATGGCTCTGATACAGGCCAGTAAGGCATGCTAAGGCTTCAAAGAAGAGTAATCAATTACTGCATCCAAGGTCACAAGAGACTGTAATTATCTCTCTGATCTCCTGTATTATACAGCACACAGGCCATCTATTATAGTAATTATTATAGTTGTTAATGCTATTATTTTAGAAAAAAACATCCATCTTCACTTCAAAACTTCTAGGGATGCAAAAGCCTTGGTAAAGTATTCACTTGGTACTTACTCTAGCTTGCTTAATTACCAGCCCCAGTAAGGGTGTAAATTTATCTGCTAAATGTGGTAACCCTCTACTATCAGTTTCTGGTCTGCAGCAAGTATTGATAGACCTGGGCAAGAACATCTTGTATGTTTGTGTATGTCTACCTGTGGTTAAACAGTGCAGAGGACAGGTCTCCACTCTGTCATGACAAAGGGCTTGAGTTGATAGAGCTCTGCTGATAAGGTTCTGCTTTATTGGTGCTGCTTGAAAATGCCAGGTCATGACCTTCCTTTTGTCCTTTGCTTGGAAAAGGCCAGTGTATCATTTTCTGCTGAATTGCAGTTCACAGTACACACTGCTTTCCTAATTCTGTACAGGATAATACAGAGATCCTCTCTGCATCTTTGTCCGTGGGTGTATACAATGACACTGGAGAAGAATGTAGAGGCAAAAGGCATTAATTAATGCACCTATAAATTTCCCAGGAGGGACTAACATAAAAAACCTGGTCTTCAAAGTGCCTTTGTTTCAGACCTTGTTTAATCTCTACTTTCTTCTTAACTGCACTGATATCATTTTCATGGGTAATTACTACAGGAAAATAGACTTTCTCTCTGTACAAGTTTTATTAGCAAATCAAATATTCCATCAGAATGGGAACTGCACATAAAAAACAAAGTTCTTATATATTGCAACCATATTCATAACCAGGAATTGTAACTAAAATATTTTGGAAACCCAGAATTGTTAAAACTGTGAATATAACCAAAGGACAAAACAATAAAAAAAAAAAAAAAAAAAAAAAAAAAAGGAAGAAGTTTGTTCTAGTGGTAGTGACTTCTCAGGAGGGTCCCTTCTACTGAGGGAAATGAGGCTCCTTCAATTACTCTATATGTGTATGTTCAAATGTACATTTCTGTTAGCAACTTTATTCCATACATTTTGATCCTATTAAGCAGTCTAGCCAATCTAATTTTTCTGGGGTGGAGGGTGGGGGGCAGATAAATGCTGTATATGTCACTACATTCAGTGAACATTAGCAATTAAATTGGAGACAGAGACTTGTTCAATTCTTTAGCTGAGAGAACAGCACAGCAACAGCTCACACCTTATTAGACACCAGACAATACAAAGAAGCAGAATCAGCAACTACATCTTTGGAAAAGCTTCAATTAACAATGAGACATAAATCTGCTGGAAGCAGCACTTGCTCCATCCTGGTGTTCAGAGGGCTGAGCCCATCCCTCGGGGTTTTGCTGGAGGGGCAGGAAACACAAAGTGCTCCCGCTGCAGTGCAGATGCTGTCCTACAAGTTGGATCTCCATATCAGCAAGATCAGTTGCACTTGTAACATCAAATTTCATTAGTGCTATATCTATTTTCACAGCTATGGAAAACATACTTCTTTCTTCTGGTGAATTTTGCAGACTGTGGGCCACAGCTGTTGGCAAAGCTCTCATTGATTCACAACTAGAGAAGAAACCTCATCACATGCTCTAGTTATTATGAGCTGTTTGCATTTTTAACTCATGCTAACAATCCAGTTGAAGGATATTTTTTATTATTATTTACTGATTTTTTTTTTTAATTGTAAGTCAAGAGAACAGGTATTAATATGAAAGTGTCTAAACATCTTCTCTGGCAAAAAAGAAGATTGAAAAAAAATTGCAGAGGAGAGGGAGATTTAACATGTAGTCACCTCCTGCACTGTAAAAAGTAAATAAGAAAGTGGATGACATCATTTATGACCTAAACAAGTGGCAAAATAATGAAATGCCTGTGCTAGTAGAAAGGGGGACTGATAGATACCTCAGATATCTGACTCTGTTAATTTAAAAGTTGCTATCTTCAGCTGAAAAAAAAAAAGTTAAAATGCCCGGTGTCCACATTCTATTTCTGGTGCTCATGAATCAAACCCAGAGAAAAATGAGGAGATCAAAATGCACAAGATAGCTGGAGAACTGAGATGAGGATGCTTAACAGTGGTGTGATGAGAAGCAAAATTGTCAAAGATTGCAATTCAGTAGTTTTATATGAACTACAGACAGGGAGAAACCCACAAAATAATAAAATTTCATTTTCACATTCTTCTATAAAAGGTTCCAGCTTCTCATTTCATATATTTTAATTTCAAACTGACATAAGCTAAGCTAAATATTCTGGTTTTATTGGGAGGAGGCAAAAACCTGAAACTCCTACTAAAGTAAAGCATCTTGTAGTGTGGTTTGGGTTAAGGATAAATACCTTTCTTCCTTAGGAGACACCTGTCCTGAAACAGTATTTTCCTTTTCATCTGTTCAGAGGCAGAGATCTCTAAACCTAGCCAGAAGGTGCTACAAGTTGTGATTGCTGGAAGGTCTGAGCTCCTCTATATGTGCTGGTTTTAATGTTCAGTGCTCTGGTTTTATCACAGCCAACTGCTCAGCCTGGAGAACAGAAGGCTCAGGGAGATCTTTCCAAAGTGTTTAAAAACCTGAGGTGGGGCCAGAGGAAAAAAGACAAAGCCAAAGACTTCTTGGTGCTGTGCACTGACAGGGCAAGAGGCAATGAATTCTGAAATACAGAAAATTCTGGTAATTATCATAAAGACTTCTTTTTACTATGCAGGTGGTCAAACACTGTAAAATGCTTCCCAGAGAGGCTGTGGAGTCTCCTTTAATAGAGATATTCAAAATTCAGCTGGATGAGCTACAGGCAATCTTCTCTTGCTGACTTTTCATGAGCAGGGGCTGGACCAGATGAGCTCAGAGAAGTCCACCAGCCTCTACCACACTTCTGTGAAATGGCTTATTCTCTACCAGCACTTTTTATGAAATTCTGAAAGCAGCCTGACAAACTGAGTGCCATCCAAAGGAAACAAATAGTCATTGGGATGGGTTTCTAAAAAAAAAAAAAAAAATCTAAGCAATGACTGTTTTGCCAAATTATTTATCTGTCAGCTTGAGAGATAAGATCAGACTATGCCTGCATTTCCCATATGGTTTTTTTCTGCTGCAGATCATTCAATGCCAAAGTTTCCTGAATATCCAAATCTGACTTTTAGATTATTAATTTGAAACACTTGGGATAAAAACATACGAATCTCGAACTTTTCTGCAAGGCATATAGACTATTTTCCTACTGCCAGCACTATAAAGATAAATCAGCTTCATTGCAGAAGAACAGAAGACATTCTGAAGGTTTTCTAGAGATTAGTTTAATTAGCTAATAAACAAATGGAATACACTTATTTCATTGAGATAGCAGAAATGCATTATCTCGAACAATAAACCCAGCATTTGTATGCAGCTCATGACAGCAAAGAGACAGTGAGTAATACAAGAGAGATAAATTTAACAAGAGAGGAGGTGCTGAACAAGGAAAGGGGTGAGGGTACAAGCAGAGCTGGCAGAGCAGCAAGGACAATTGCTGTGATGATTGAGGACACAAGGATACAGAGGCAATTGCCCTCCACTCAAGTTACCTTTGTCCAGACCTAGATGAAGCATGCAGGAGACACTTTCACTCCAGGAGCCACACAGCTGTGCAATGTGCTGAGAGGCACAGCACAGTGCTCAGGCACTGTGCCCTCCCAGAGCAGCTCCGTGCTGGAGCTGGCTGTGTCCAGCCAGCTCTAAAGCCAGGGTCTGTCTGTCCCCACACAGACAGGTGTGCCCCGAGCAGCATGTTACCAGGAGCATCTCAGTTTCTCCCCAAGGTACTCATGAACCTCTAACTAGTTCTGAAACTAGTTCTGAAACAAGATGAGAAAGTGAAATATATTGTAAAGTGAATGGGTCATATAAAACAGAAGTAAGCGATAAAAATGCTAATAATCATCAAATAGTCTTCTGCTGGGCCTACTATTGGTTTATAAGGGGGCTGATGCACAAGGCAGAGAGGGACTGCAAGGCTGGGAGGGGGGTAAAAGTATAAAAATGGAGAAAAACAAGATCCCCTTTTGGTACATCACAAGATGGCTGGATTTGTTCAGAGGTTCATGAAGACACTACCGAAGGTTTTCAGGTGATTTGTGCCCTAAGGAAAACTTGAGAATCGAGAGTGTTCTCAAATTAAATGCAAAATCAACTTTTATTCTGAAAGACAACAGAAAGATGGGAGAGAGAATTTAAGGTCTGTCCAAAGCAACTAAATTTTAAAATGGCACTGGAAACATAATTGGTCTTATACAGTGTAGTATAAGAACTCCTGGCATCTGACTAGCCCTTCCATTAAAATAGACAAGAGATAGGAACCTTTGAAAACACTGGATGTAACTAGAGGACATATTTTATGAAAATGAGTCATTGCTTTCAAAATCAAAACTTTTGATTACTGACAATAAATTGGCTTACTAGTATAAGGAATGACTAATCTGTAAGGGCTTGCCTTTGGATTTTGCGTTTTTTGTTGTTTTTTTTTTTTTTTATTCCTAGTCTTGATTAGCCTCCTGTATTACAACAGCATCAATCAAGCTGACTACAATCAATTCAGTATGAATTGTGAAATCTATTTCCACAATAATTATTGACTGTAGCTATTAAGATTATGAAATCCATATTCCTACCTGCTTGCTGATAAGACCTTCAGTTCCCTTCCATTTTCTTCTTTTTAGTTCCACATACCTTACCCTGACAAAAAGAAAATGAAGCAAAAAACACCCCCCAAAAAAAACCAAAAACCCCAACTCAACTCAAACCAAGACAAAAAAATAATTAAAAAAATAAAACCCAACCTAAACAAACAAACAAAAAAACCCCACCCCACAACTTTTCTTATTTTTCCCCCCTTCTGTTCACTGAGGTAAAAGACACAGATGCACAGTAACTGTAAGGTAAAATACCTTATTTCAAAGAGGAATTAAACCCAACTGTCCTATATAAATTAAAGTAAACATCATATGATCCTGCGTGGACACAGAAATTAACTTAGGGTTCCCACAAGAGCTCAGGGTAGAGGAAGATGGTATTTGTGTGACAAATTCACCTCCTGAGGTCTTTGGATACAGACCTCCTTACTTGCAATGCATTGGCTCAACCTGTATTTAAATAAGTGATTGTAGTTATTTATGTAAGCTTATTGTTATATATCCTGGAACTTTTAATGGGATGTGGGGTAGTTGCAGTGAAGGATTCTGAAAGTATACAAATTTTCCATGTCTGTCCTCCATGGCCTGCATTCTAGCCTTCACCTTGAAAAAAAAAGGCACTAAAACCTGCTCTGTTTACTGTAGTTAAGACTGTGATTTTAAACCATAGACTTGAGCTATTACTGCTGTGCTGTGGAGCATCCCCAAGAGCTGTTTATCTCTCCAAGTCACAACTACTTTCCTTTCATCTTGCTCTGTGCAGGAGTAGTAACTTACTGCTGGCCTCAAATTTTATCTCAGGCTACCTCAAGCCAGCTGAAAGGTAGGCTTAATCCATCTGAATTGAAGGGGAGGTGTGAAAGAATTGCCTTTTTATTCCTATACACTGGACACAGAACCAGATAATAGGTAGGACAGTCAAAGAGGAGGAACTAGTTCTTTGTTGGGCCACAGAGCACACACACAGCATGCCCATAGACAGACGAGATTTGGGCTCTCAGATGACAGTGTATAAATGAGATCTCCATGCATATTAAAATGATTATTTTAGACTCTCTATGAGAAGAAGTATTTCATTTCCAAGGCTGACACATGCACTCTTGGAGGTGCAGCAGTGCCATGTGTCACCTGGACGCTGCCCACTGCCACCATCAGTGGGGTGGGAGTGGTTCAGTTTGCACACCTGGCTGTGTGAGGCTGATGAAGAACTGCAGAGCTGGCAGCAAAGTGAAAAGCAAGAACAGCACAAGCAGAAATAATGCATGACCCTAAAACACCCCAGACCTGAACACAAATGGGAGTTATCTGGATAGAGGAAGATTGACAGCTCTTTGAATCCAAGCACAAAATAAAGACATGCATTTGTGGTGCTACTAGAAAGACTATGTTTCCAGAAATCAATGCAAAGATTTGTTCAGTGCAAGTGTGCAGCATTTTTCTCCTCATCTCAGGCAGACTAATTTTACCTAGAAACTTGTCATCTGCATTATATCTCCTCTTATATCCTTTTTCTGCAGATGATAAGACATTGCCCCAAACTGACTTAATAACAGCCATAAGAGAGATGGTTTGTCACTTTAGGTTACTCAGACAGTGGTTAAAGTTAATAAAGGTTCAGACTGCTTCTTTGTGCTACAAATGCTGTGCAACAGATTAGCCTGCTAGGGAGCACAATTAGAGGTGCTGGTTCCTCAATCACTCCTCAGACACCAGGATAGTGGCTAGAACATTCATTTTCTCATGAGACATCTGACATTTGCTTCTCTCCATACTTCTCTATCCCTGCTGGAAAGCTGCAAGCATAACCTCAGCACAGTTAATTTTCTTCTCTCACACACCAGGGCAAGAAATACCATTAGCGTGTGAATGATGTATGAGGTGTAGGGCTCCTGCACCCCTCCCTTTTTGTTCAGGGGTTGACCATGAGCTGTTCCTGCTCTCCTTCCCTCCCACAGTCTATCACGGATCTAAAGCTTTGACCCTCACTCTCTGAATGCACTTCTCCTATGAGCAACTGCTTTAACAGGGCTTGCAGAATTAGGCATAAGGCAGCAGCATATGAAAAATGGTGCTTTTTTTGTAGACTGTGCAGAGCTGGAGGTCAAGCACACTATTAATAATTCTCTGACTTTTTAAAAGCTGTGTTTCCTCCATTTGTTGGCAACATGATTTGAAAGGTCTGTACAAGCCACTTAAAACAGCAGCTGAACAGAGGCATTTCAGCATTGTCCAATATTGATTTTAGCTTCTAACTCGTCTCTTTGCTAAGACTGGTTTCAATATCCTGTGAAGTTTAAGTGAAGACATTTCCCATCTCAATAGCCATGCATTGTAATTTGATCCCGTGGACAAGCCCGTAGGATTTTCCTTAGCAACATTGCTTGGCTCAAAGAGCACGACTAACAGAAAAATCTCCCCCTTGGACCGCTGCTGCCCACACTGAAGAAAGGCTGAGTGGGGAACGAATGGAGGTGGGCAGGAGTGGGGACTGCAATCACCAGGCTGCTCACTGAGCTCAGCTGTACAGAAAAACTCCCTACAATAACAGCTCTCTGTTACAACAGAGTATTTCTGCCTCCAGGGAAGTGGTCCCAAGGAACAAGAAACTTCAGTAAATTCAAAGCACTGATTAGTATGCTCCCACATAGCAGAAGTTTTAAAAGAAAAAGAAATTCAGGAAAATGTAGCAAATTCTTAACTAAAATTAAGGAAACAAAATACCATATGTGATATGTGAAAATCTGAAAGAAAAATAACAACTGTAAACATGGATTTTGCTAACCATAACGGTGACCTAAAAATTTAAGAAATTTCCCCACTGGAGAAATTAGAACATATAAATAAAATTTTTCATTTCTTTTTGGGGGGTATGCAAGTGAGATCCTCATAGAAGAGAAAAAAAAAAAGGTTATGAGGAACTGTTCTATATTTATACTAGAAAGAAGAAAAAAAGACAAAGAAAGAACAGGTTTTCTGCTTGGTGGGGAGTGAGACAGGACACAATTGAAAATGACCTTGAGAAGGCTGACGTGCTTCAACCTTTCTTTACCTCATTAAAAAAATCTAAAAGTATTCAGACTATCTATAGACTTCAGAACTTAAAAACTTAGGCTGGTAGAGAGCAGAAGAAGAGGCTGCATAGATACATAATGTATCTGCAAATCATTTGAGCATTATAAAATTCACTCCAGAGTGCTCATAGAATTGAGCAGCAATTTCATAGCCATGAGTAATCATCTTTGAGCACTGATGGAGGGTGAAAGTTCCAGAAGACTGGAAATGACCTCTCAAGTGCTCTTCCAGCCATGGTTACCATTCCTATAAGGAGGGAAAAACAAAGGTAAGGCCATGATCTATTGATTCCTTCTGTAGGAAGCCACAGTGGCAAAGAACTACTTGGTATTGCCCCTATAGGCAGAGCACGAAGTTTTGAGAACACAGGGTCAGTCTGGATCAAATCAAAGGTCCATCTGTCACAAAACTGGCTCACATAGTAGCCTGCAGCAGTTACAGCTTTATCTAAAACCGAGGGAAGGGCAAGCATACACCAGCACATTCTCTCAGCTCTTAGCAATCAGAAGCTTAGGGACTTACAGAGCTAGACTTGGCATCCTTCTGTTAATAGCCCTCCGTGACCTTTAATAGCCCTCAACGATTACTAATGAAGAGATCTCTGAAGTGCCATCTCTATTACATGAAATCAGAATACATACAAACTGAAAACAGTCACATACTTTCTACTGCTCTGCCTTTCAGTGAATATATTTTTGTTCCCAGTCTGGATATATTGTTATCACATATATATTCATTTAATGAACAGCTAATCCTTGAGAAAAGCAATACCAAAATGTCAGGATAGCTACTTGATATTATTTACATTCAAGCACAGTTACTCTGGCTAGTTTGTCAGAAGCTGCTTCATGTTGGAGTTCAACATAATTTATTTTAAGCCATAAGAAGAAAAGACAATCCCATGTAGATGGATACACTGCAGTTAGAGAATAGTGATTACAGAACTTTATTTACATTTCTAGCTGATCCACATCTTTTAGATCGTTCTAATGGGAAGAATTGATTTTTTTCCTCTGCAAAAGGGACTTAATCAATTTTGCTTCTGGAAATGTTTTATTCAACAACAGCTAAATTTCCCTGCATACACATCTGTCAAAACAGAAACAATCATTGGAAAAAAGAAGCTTTTTGTGCTGATATAAAGATATCTGTTTTATTCTTCCAACAGAAGCCTTCTAATTTTTTTATGCCTTAAAAACAAACAAATACAATGTGCAAAGCCTTACCCAAATACCTCCAAATATTAGCAAATTTAGTTTGAGTTGACTTTTTGAGATTTTTAAAAATATTATTTTGTACTTTAAATTAAATGTAAATATCATCCTCCAGAAAAAAAAAAATCTGTGATCCTTTTCAGATTAATTTCTTTTAGTGGTTCAGTACTAATTTAGCCTATTCTGCAGTGCCGGACTGGGACTTAAGAAGCCTTTGTTCTCCAGCTCTCCAGGTAGCTCTCTTTGGTATCTGTGTGCAGGAGACTTTTTGAGAACATTATGTTCCATGCTGCTCAGCATCTCATTTCTCGATGCAGATGAAGAACTTTCAGTGGCCTATGGGTTACACACTGGGTCCAGCTGAACAAAAAACACCCTTGTTAGGTTGTAATGCTCTTATTCAAAACAATGGCCAAAAGCCCATAAGGTGCAGCTCAGTTAATGGCAATAGCTCAGCATCTTCTACCATTATGTTACAGTGGGCCAATCTACACATAAATAAGCAGAGAAGTTTTTACAAGTTTTTAATACAGCAAGTCTGCAGAAGTATTTTACTGATGAATTTTTATCGAAAATCTGATTAAAATGTGCATTTTTTGTCTCAGTGTCTACCACGGTTGCTGCATTTACATTTACACAAACAAATATTAAGCAGGTTAATTTCAAATGAGGTTCTTGCCTTGTTTGGTTTTATGCAGATTTATAACATCTACAATTTAATTTAAACTGATAAGAAAATCAGAGAAGTCTCACCTCCTTGCAGTCTATAGGAATCTTGACCGTGCCCGAATTCATAAACACAGCAAAAAAGTGCCCTGTGATATAGTACACAACACTGAACTCTTCAAAATTTAAAATGGTAAGATAAGAAGAAATCTGTAAAAAGAGTAAAAATTAATTTGTGTGTTTGCTTTCAGTTAGAAAGCCTCCCAGTTCTTTAAGCTGACAGACTGTTGTATCTATAATACATCCACTTTCTTAACCTCTTGCTAACCATCAGTTGCACACCATAGTCCTGCATTTGGCTTCAGTGCACCCACTGCACTCAATTTGGCCACTTCTGGGACACCTTCATTACTCCTGTAGCAGTAACAGCCTGAAACCTGAATTGCAAACTGGGGCCCTGGTTGTACTCTGTTCTGTGGTAACAGGGAATATGAGTAGACAGTCATGGATCCATACCCCACCACAGCACTCCCACCCACATGGTGACTCACATGACACGGCAGGGAAAGGTCTGATTCTGTCACACCAGAATGAAAAGTGACCTTACGGGGAATACCTGTGTGGCATAACTTCAAATCACATTTGGGAGGGAGTATGGGTTGTCAAAGAGCTTAAGGTGCTAACTGACACACACTGGAGATATGAGAAACAAAAAAAGCCAGGAGAAAATTGTGGCTCCCTGGAGGTCCTGCTTAGCTGCTGGCACCAGTTGCTGCTGACCCCGTACCAGCACCCTCCCAATGCTGCCCACTCCGACACAGCTCTTCTGGAGGGAGAGGTGGCAATGCTGACACTGAGGTGGCAATACCCAGCCCTTGGAACTCCAGGAACATAGCTCCTGCATCTCCCTGCATAGCCCATCACCTCCAGTGCTCTCTGGGAGACACATGCCCACCCATCATCACCATGGCTGGTGCTGCACCCAGCCCTCTCTCTGCCCTCCTGCCCCGGCCATGGCCAAGGTGAGGATGTGATACTGAAGTGGTCACGCGTGTGGGGATGGTGAGAAGGGGCTCAACACCCACCCTCCTGACACAGCACCTTCCCAGCTTCCTGCTCACACAGCCATAGCTGCTCCCACATGCTTTTTCTCTTTTTTGTTCTGGTTGTGTGGAATTGGGTGGGACATGAGTGCAGCAGGGTTTGAAACTGTATTGCTTGGCACTTCTGTCTGGGAAGGACCAGCAGCAGGGATGTGATGGAGGGGTGAGCTGGGGGTGGGCTGGGTGTGCTGGCACAGCTCAATCCAGCACTGCCTCTGCCAGGTGGCCCCGCTGCCTACATGGGCTCCATGCTGCTGACGACTGGGGACTGCACCCACAGCATGGAGGGAAGAGCCAATCCCTGGAATCAGCAAAGAGGCCCACAATGACAGTGCTCAGCTTCACAGGCTTTTATTTTTGACTCTGTACAGAACGCAGCTGCAATTATAATAAGGCATCAAACGCACTATTGAACAGCTCATGATGGACTGTGGTGTTTCACCCCGTTGTGGGTCAGAGTTTTACAAGATTAAACCAGTTGCTTTCTTAGTCAGTATATATATTCATTGCAGACAGATTTTTAAAAGAATTACAAAGACTAAAAAATTGTAAACACATAAAAATCCAGCAACAACCCAGTGTAGCTTCCTAGGAAAGTCTTGGGCGTTTCTGCCACGGGGCCGGCTCGAGGCTGGTGGGAGACACGCTGGGCACGGGCGGCGTGGGGCCGCGACCGGGCGGTGACAGCCTCTGCTCTGATGAGCACCCCCAGCAGGGGCCATGCAGGTCCCGAAGTCCAGCCTCAGCCACAGCCACACCGAGAAAAAGGAACTGAGAACACGGGTGAGTGGGAGCTGCTCGAGCAGCAGGGAGCCGGGCACTGTGGCCTCCCTTCCCACAGCTCAGGGACGCACGGACACCTCCAGCGGGAAGTGGGGCCAGGGCTGGGCCCGGCCGGCAGACGTGTCATGAGGTAGAAACCGGGAAAGTGTCCCATTTGGCAGTGGGGGATGTCAGAAATAAACTGATTAAGGGCACAAATCCTGTTCTGTTTCCAGGGTAATCAGAAATCCATTTTCAGAATCCAGATATGTTTAGAGGGCACCTAAAACCCGCTTGTTATATGCCAAAATTTAGTTCCCCAAAAACGGGGAAAGCTCTCCCATGAATCAAGTGACAACTTTAGCCCAGGCAATGAAAAAAACACCAACAACTCTTCTCCCATTTGTACCCTTAAAGCATTTAAATTTCGAGCAGGGGAGGTCAAATCGTGAGGGTGCATGAAGGGGCAATAAAGGTGCCTTGGCCTCACCCTTTGGTATCATCTGATGTGAGGTGAATGGTGTGAAGGCCTGTCCACTGGCCAGGGGGCTCATACATTCACTTCCACCATCAGCCACCAGACAGCAAGTGCTTTGGTTTCTGTCTGTGTTTGGTTTCACAGCATGAGAACCTGAGAGTCCAGAGGTTTTATATCGCACTGCCAACTCACATCATGCTGCAATTTCTAAAGGTGATACAGAGAAATGTCCTGAGCATTTTTATCTGCTAAATTCCTGTGCTCCAAAGGCTTTCCTTCACCTCTTTCACATCACATACCAAAATAAAGAAACTCTCTTAGTCCTGTTGTTTAAATTTTATTACTCTTCACATTTCTGCAGTGTACATTTAGATTATTAGGTTGACTAATGTTTCCTTAAAATGCTCAGGGAAAATTTCAGGGTTCATTAAAGTATTGCAGGTTCATGATCTGTGACAGGCATTTTACAAAGTGTCACAAAACTTTTCATTTGACATAACATACTGACAGTCAGGGAAGCGTTCCTTTTTCTAGTGCTAATAATCAGCATTAAGGCATGTCATGGTTCCTACAAGAAATCTGTGATCCATACAGCTTAAGCTGTCATCTTTCTGCAATAATGGAATGTACTCCAATTTCATGCATATGTATAATTAAAAAATAAAAATAATAGCTATCAAAACCACCAGCCTCAGTTTTAGAGCTTCTGTCACGTAGGAGAGAACACGAGGCCCAGGAAGGTGAAAGGGTTTTTATCCCAAGATATCTATCCCCTGCTGCACACCATCTTAAAACCTCAGCTCAGCAACATTTGCCCTCTCGCTTGGCACGCCTTTCCCTGGGCCTGTGGAGGGCACGGCCAGCCCCTTCCCATCCTCAGGGCAGGATGAGAGGAAGAGCTGTTCCCACCTCCCCACCTTGAGCAAAGTGTCAAGCTCTGCAGGCAGTGTCCACATACTCCACCAGCCAGCCAAGGCCGGCAAAAGAGGCCCTGCTCTGCATCCAGATTCTCAGGCTGGTTGTACTGATCACAACAGGCTGAGGTAGCTTCCGGATATAAGAAGACATTTCATGTATTTTTTCCTCAGGATTCAATCAGGAATCCCTGATGACACAGCCAAAAGGATGTAAGCTCTTCAGAGACAACTGTGGAGATGCTGGTCACTGCTGAGTTACATGCTGTGTATCATACCACAACTGAGAGAATCATTACTGGCAGCAGCACCATCTAATAAGGCAGCTCATTTAATTACGCAGTAACACTGACCTAAAGCTCAGTTGGAGCAGAGAACATGTGAAGCAGGATCTCTTTTGCAGGGCCAGCATTAAAGCCCGGGTACCACACTAAGGAATTGACTGACCAAAGGCATGAACCTGGAGCAGGGCAGCTCCTGGGGCCTTGGTCACAGGCACCCGTGCCAGCACCTGCAGCCAGCAAGCACAAGGGACTGAACTAGTTCAGTCAGACTTGGGTGCTGCATTTGTCTCCTGACAAAAACAGCCAGAGAAGGGGAATGAAGAACCAAGTGGCAAAATAGCATTCAGTCTCTGTGTGAGGAACCCACGTTTCCACCATCCACTGGTTATTTCAAACTTTGTGCTGCCACATATTACTGGGTAAAGGGAGTATAAAGGAAATCTCCTCACCCCTTCCCAAAAGAACTCTTCTCCTGTGTGTCACAGTGGGAAAAAAAGGTATCATTTTAAAAATAATGCCTATTTCTGATATTTTAGAGTTAACTCACAACTGAGAAGGCTGTCATAGTGAAGCATATGTTTCTTCTAGGACTGCAGTCAGACACTGTGTAGACAAAGCTCTTCACCCACGTCTGGCTCTGTCAGGGACACATACATATATAACATACATATACATAAGACATATATATATGTATGTATTAACCATTGCTCAGTAAGAATTGACAGTGGTGCACTGAACAATTTTTGTTGGTTTTCCCAGCACTGCAAGAATACATCAATGTTCCCCAGAAACTGGCTGGTAATAAAGAAAATAGCATCAGTGGTACAGGCTTTTGGCTACAGTGCCACAGAACTGAGATTAATAGCAACATGTACCCTGATTATCCCCTGTGTTAAGTGAGTCTCATGTCAGCCAGTAAACTGCCTGATACTTAACCTCAGTATTTCTGATGATTTATTCTTTACAAATAAATTGGGTTTTATTGAACGAGTCTCAGAGAGCTCCTTCCTGACCTTTCCTTGCTGGTTATGAGAAGGCTGACAGCCTAGTGACATAAAACTGAAGTTTCAAAAGGACTAATAAGATGCAGACAGCCCCAGTATAAGCAAGCCCTACAGCTGAGCTTGAATTTCTTCTGGCATGTGTACTGAAGGAGAAGTGTCCAGTCTCAGCATCCCCATGATTTTTCAGTCTTTGGGCTTTGAAACTCCAAACAAAAGGTCTGTTAATTCATGTTATGGCAGTTTTCATACAAAGACATCTGTCCACCAGGAACTAAAGTTCTTTATATGGGTCACTATAGCTATCAGAAGTTAATGACTATCAATCATTGCTAATCTGAACTGAAATGGAGCCACTGACCTCAAGCTGAAAGAGCCTTTGTCTCCTACCAGTACCATGAGCCATATGGTTTCCTGCCTTTGCCTCTTATTTTATATTTCAAATAATCATCACTAATTGTACAATTGTTTGAAATACGGGAGGTTTGTGGCCAGTCATGACCAAGTGGTGCTCTTTTGCTCTTTCTTCCCATAGCTGTCACTTAATTGAAGAGAAGGGATTTGCTTATAAAGAATAAAAAGCATTTCTTAATGCAATATTAGCCCTGCTATTTGATTATTGGTCCTGCTTCTTAACATTCTGTCAAGTAGACGGTTAATAGTCCTGCAGGCTTCAAAA